>NC_138581.1:18213358-19471358 GCF_964289735.1 Phaethon aethereus
GGGGCTAGGAAGGAATTGTCTTGCTGGTGCTCACTATCCCTTGCAGTCATTGCAGATAAACAGCAAGACTGGGGCTCTGCTCTTTCCTAGCCTTGCAAACAGGCACTCTGCTTTTTCTCCCTCTCGCGCTCCGAACTGCGAGATTGAAACGTTGCACTCCCTCTCCTCCAAGGAAGGGGCTAGGAAGGAATTGTCTTGCTGGTCCTCACTATCGCTTGCAGTCATTGCAGGTAAAGGTAGGGAATATCCTTTTGGTCAGTCTGGATCAGCTGTCCTGACTGTGCCCCCTCCCAGCTTCTTGTGCAGCTCCTCACTGGCAGAGCATGCGAAGATGAAAAGTCCTTGACTTAGTATAAGCACTACAACTACTTAGCAACAACTAAAAACATCAGTGTGTTATCCACATTATTCTCATATGAAATCCAAAACACAGCACTATACCAGCCATCAGGAAGAAAATTAACTCTATCCCAGCCTAAACCGGGACATCAAGCCAGCATGTGGGTGACCCAACTCCATGACTGTGACTCCTAGGCACCAGAGTAAGGCAAATAATAATGGGAATTAAAAATGTGGCAGAGATGTGGCTATTCTCTACAGTCTGAACACTGCAAATTCAAGAAATTCAGTCCTATTCTTTGGATGTCCTGAAGTAATGTGCCAGGGTTCTGCACTTTCTGAAAGACTGGCCCACTACTACATGTTGAAAGACTCACTGCTGCAAAGTATTACAAGACCTTTGCATTTGCTAGTTACCCTAAAATTGCTTTAAAAAAAAGATAAGTTAAAATAATTAATTTCTCTGACAGAATCCAAAGTGCCAAAGGTTATAGAAGGAAGTGAGCAGCAATGAAAATAAAATAAAGTCCATCTACCTACTGGATTACATCTAAAAGTGTCTTTTTCATGATATTGTCCAGCTGATAACTGGATATGATGCTTCACACCTTTGTGACTGAGTTTGTGGTTCTTCGGTGAGTCCTAATGCATCTATTTTCCTGTTACAGGTGTTGTGGCTTTGGGAGATCATGCTTTTTTGGTAACGATCTGGATTTATTCTGTGTGTGCCTGTAACAATGCCTTAGCCCTTAACCAGGGAAAAGTTTCAGACTTCCAGACTATTTTCTGCCGCTTCCAGGGAAATGTTATGATTCAAAGAAATCCAAACTTAAGAAATTTAGACTCAATAACATGAAAGTGTTATTCAGCGGACATCTTTATTGCAGCGCTGGACGCATGGGGGATATCTCCTCCTAACATGCGTGCGCTGAAACAAAAGTTCATCCTTTATATACCTTCAAGACATGAATATTCACACATTTTCCAAGAAATCTCCGCCTCCTTGCTTATCTACTACATTTACATAATGCTGGTGTTGCAAAACTACACTACGCATGCACGGGGGTCTCGGGTGGTCGTCGGTGGTCGTTTGGGGAGTTAGTCCCCTACTCCTTTTTCCCTTTTATGGTCACAGGTCTCTCGAGGATAATTCTTCTCCTTGAATGTTCACCCCTTCTGTTGTCCAGCCAAGCAGTTCCTTCTTATCATCCTTGTCTGAGCACTCCTGCCAGTCTGTCTCTATGCTCAAGGTTAAGATATCTTCTCTGTTCTCTTTAATCTCTCAGTCCTTGCTCTTAACTCTTCTCCTATTGGTTCTCTCCACCTGTCTTCTCCGTTTCTACTTGTGTTTTAATTTTCATGAGGCCTGCTTTCCTCGTGATTAACCGTTTACACATAGTTACAATGTTAGCATTGAGGCAAATACAGCCTAAGGACTATGAGAGTAGGCCGTTAAACATAATCACACAGTTATTAGGCTAAAGAATTCTATACTGAAGTTAAACTAATCATGTAATCAATAACCTTCCATATGTTAAGAAATTTGCAAAACTTACAGTTGATTAGCGATGCATGCTAAAACTTCATAATTGTTTTAGATCCTTGTTTCAATATAATCGACTGATTTGATTAACTGAGATTAATGAATACAACATATCATGTGCTCTCATATAACAGTAACTGGTGATGAGTTTGGGATTGAACTGAATTTCTCCCACCTACTTACCACATATTTTTGAAGGATGTTTAACTTGTCTTCAAGTCTGCCATCCCTGGCTATAATGAACTGATTTTTTCAAATGCACGGAAGCTCTATTACGTCTTTGCCATGCTAAGAATACTGCTTCCTTTCTCTTTCATCACAAGCAAAAGTATAGGAGCAGTGATGGAAATGCAACAAGGACAAAAAAGAATAGCTTGAGGATGTTGCTAAGAAAAAGTGCAGAGGAATTAAAAGTAATTTGAAAGAAAGTTTGACCCCAATATAGGTAAGCAGTTTGAAGAAAGAGGTGGCAGAATGAACACGAAAGGTAAAAGAAAATGAGAACAAATACGTTGTTTTGGAAAAGCAACCTAAGACAGACACATGAAAAAGGAATATGAGAAAACACAATGAAGTTGGAGAAGAAAACGATTCAGTATTTAAAAATGTGTGGAGTAATAAGGCACGGACTCTGGCGGGGATTCAAGCCAAAGACCTTTATTGTTAGCAAAGCTTGCTTTTTATACAAATACAGCCCGTTCACGCGCCTAGAAGTGCTACCCGGTTGGCTATTGCTTTAAGTCCACGCGACTCTCACAGAGGCAGGATTGGTCACCTCTGTATGTCCACGCGCTCCTTTGCTTCCTCTTAGTTGTTTACCACAGCTCCTTCTCCTCAAGGTTGAGCCCTGCAGGTGTCCAGCTGTTTACCAGCTTCTCAATGCCACAGCTCCTTCTCCTCAAGGTCGAGCCCTTGCAGGGTGATCCCAACAAAACTGAGAATAAAACAAGGAGATGGAAGGAAATGAGGATAAAGAAATTAAAAGAAAATCACAACAGCAGCAGCACTGAGTTTACTTGATTCAAATTTATTTTTTCAGAACAGTATGGTTTTTTTATATGTTCTTGGGAGTGAGGGCAAAGGAGGAACTGAGATATTTTTGAACACATGAAAACTCACACAGGCTCCCAACAAGCCTGGGATTCCCATCTGATGTTGCATTTAGGATTATAGGAATCTGCCTTCAGAGATCCTGAAGATAACCGGCAGACTGCACCACCCTTCTTACGGTGCACTGTCTGATGGCTGAGAAGTGTCAGTTGTTCTCCGTATGAAACTAAAATATAACAATCGGCCTCTAGTTTAACAGGTCATTCCATAACACAAAATATTTAGCAAGAGAAGGTGAAAATGACATTGGAAACTGAGTTCCAAAGTTGTCAATTTTGTAGTTTATGAGGAGAAATAGTGGGGGTGGTTTACTATAAGCAGTTTTCCCCTCCCCAATATAGTTTCATCAAGGTGTTTTATTACATTGTCACTCATGCTTTTGTACTGCTTTCTAATATTGTACTGACTTGTTTGAATCACTTTGAAAATTAAGGCTGCCTCCTTCTGAGACAAATCCAGGTCTCATTAAAATTCATAAATAGACAGCCAAAAGCTTTGAGCGCTTTTCCATTGACACTGAGAAATGGAAGTGTCCTTATTTATCCTGATGATAGCATATTATTTTGAAGGGTATCCACATCCATAGTCAACTGGGTTTTGATTAATATTTAGGGCTCACTATGAAGGAAATTTATTTTCATTAAGGAGTTCTGTGACACAAACTAGCTGATGGTATCTCAAATCAGGATCGTATCAGTGTTTAATTGCATTCTTTCAACATGAAAAAAAACATTGGCATTAAATGCAAATATATGCTGACAAGCAGCAGCAGTCTGATTTTCTTGGGTAGCATATGTATACCAGGGTCTCCATTGTATATTGTCACTACCGATTGCATGAACATTCCCTCATGTCATGAAAATGTTTAGAGGTAGTGGGGGAAGAAGGGAGATAATTTCTTGTCTCTGCTATTGTGTCCAACTCAGCTCATGTTACACAACAATACCAAGGCTGAAGTCCAAGTTGTGAAGTATATTTGGGCACTGCATTGTTTATATTTGTCATTCTGCCAAATATGCACCAAAATAATGATAATTCTCCAAATTCATGCCTGAATTCAATTAGAAAAATAAAATTCACATGCTTTAGTCAAAAAGGAAAATTGCAAAATTTTGACACGTGTAATCTCAGAAATAAAAGTATTTAGTCGTATTAACTGATAGCCACACCAGTAACTGAGCAGTGGGCCATTCAAGGCTTCAATATAGAAAGCACTTAAACTTAAACAGATAAAATCAACTGGCTAGCATGTTTACTTAGGAATGTGTCTAAACTTCTGTAGGATATACTCTTCATAAAAAAAATTTCAGGATCAGGCTCCATTATGCAAAGTTTGCATTGCAAATACACTATATAAAACATTAGTATCTGACCTTATAGTGGGTGTCTGCTATAGGCCACCTGTCCAGGAAGAACAAGTGGTTCAGGACCTCTACAGACACATAGGAGCAGCCTCATGTTCGCAGGCCCTGGTCCTCACGAGGAACTTCAACCACCCTGATATCTGCTGGAGGGACAACATAGCATGGCATAAACAATCCAGGACATTCATGGAGTGCATCAATGACAACTTCCTCCTCTAAGTGATAGAGGAGAGGTGCTCTGCTGGACCTCCTACTGACCAACAAGGAGGGGCTGGTTGGGGATGTGAAGGTCAAAGGCAGCCTTGGCTACAGTGACCATGAGGTGGCGGAGTTCGGGATCCTGAGGGGAGAAAGGAGGGCAAAAAGCAAGCTCACAACCCTGGACTTGAGGAGAGCTGACTGACCTCGGAAGCATCCTGTGGGATAAGGCCCTGGAGGGAAGAGGGGCCCAAGAAAGCTGGTTAATATTTGAGGATCACTTCTTCCAAGCTCAGGAGCATGTCCTGTTGAGCAGGGGGAGAGACAGAGCAGCTTGGTGGGCACCTGATGGTTAGCCAAGGTCAACCCACCACAAACAGGTTGCTCAAAGAGCTTTTTGAGTCTCCCTCCTTGTGAATATTCAAAAGCCATTTGGACATGGTCCTGGGCAACTGACTCTAGGTGGCTGTGCTTGAGCAGGGCGTGTGTGGACAAGATGACCTCCAGAAGTCCCTTCCAACCTCAACCATTCTGGGATTAGTTGGCCTTTATTTTTAGTGTCTTAGTAGATCACAAATGTGACGTATAATGTAGATATTAATATACCCATCTAATTAAGCTTAAGGTTGTTGTAGAACAAGTGCTTTTGAACTAAATCTTTCTTGGTTTTAGGCTGAATTCATTTATCCAGAGGGTTTGGGTTGTATGTCCAATTTGTTGGACAAGTTGTTGTGGGAATCTACTATCGACCAGACAGCCAGTATGATGACACTGATGAATTATTCTACAAAGAATTAAGGAATATCTCTAGATCGGTTGCCCTTGTCCTTACGGGTGATTTTAACTTCCCAGACATTAACTAGGAATATCATACAGTGGACACAAACAGGTCCATGAAATTCCTGAAGCATGTTGAAGATACCTTCTTGGTGCAGGTACTAAGGGAGCTGACTAGGAAAGGTGCTCTCCTAGACTTGTTGTTTGTAGACAGAGGGACTCACGGGTGAAGTGGTGATTGGTGGCTGTCTTGGTCACAGTGACCATAAAGTAGTTGAGTTTCAAATTGTTGGCGATAGGAGAAAAACTGACAACAAAAATTCAACCCTGGATATGAGGAGAGCAGACTTTGAGCTGCTGGAGCTAGTTTGTAAGGCTCCCTGGGAATCTGCTTTTGAAGGTATTGGGATCCACGAATGCTGGTCACTTTTTAAGAGCCATCTCTTAAGAGCACAGGAGCAGGTAATTCCAAAGTGTTGAAAGTCAAGCAAGTGGGGCAGAAGGCCGGCTTGGCTGAACAGGGATCTTCTTCTAGAAAATAGGTGGAAAAGGAAAGTGTACAGACATTGGAAGCAAGGACAGGTGACATGGGAGGACTACAGAGATGCTGTCCGCTTTGTAGGGAGAGAATTTGTGCAGCCAAAGCTTGATTAGAGTTCAAGCTGGCCAGCACTGTGAAGGACAACAAAAAGGGCTTTTTTTAATATCTTAACAGCAAACGGAGGATCAGAGATAACATTGGGCTGTTGCTTGACGAGGTTGTCACCTCACAAGTAGGGACAGAGACAAAGCAGGGACGTATAATGCCTTCTTTGCCTCTGTCTTCAACACTGATGATGGGCTCTGGGACCCCTGGAGCCCTGTGTTGGAAGACTGTGACTGGGAGGGATGATAAACTCCCAGCTGACTCTGAACTGGTTTGAGACTTGCTGCTCCAGCTGGATGCACATAAGTCTATGGGGCCTGATGGGATTCATCCCAGGGTACTGAAAGCGTTGGCCAATGTCATTGCGGGACCTCTCTCTTGGGAGTCTGGAGAGGTCCCAGTTGACTGGAAGCTGGCAAATGTTGTCCCAGTTTTTGAGAAGGGTAAGAAGGAAGACCCTGGTAATTACAGGCCTGTCAGTCTCACTTCAGAGCCCAGTAAAATTATGGAGAACGCTATTCTGGGAGTTGTTGAAAAACACTTGAGAGACAACGCAGTCATTGGTCATAGCCAGCACAGGTTCATGAGGGGAAAGTCCTGCTTAACCAACTTCATTTCCCTGCAGTAGGGACAGGGAGCCAGACAGAGAGCGAATGGCAGAGAAGGAAAAAAAACCACCACTGTGACAGGCTACAGGGCAGAGAGGGAGCGATTCAAGACACGGGACAGAGAACGGCAAAATAGCGATGGGCCGCTGGGCAGAGAGGGAGGAATTTAAAAGTGTAAGTAAAGACAGAGACAGAGAGATGGACAGAGAGACAGAGAGAAAGAGAAAACAGCGACGGGCTTCAAGACAGATAGAGAGGAATTGAAAGATCCCGGCAGGGAGCCGGACAGGGCAAGACGGCGAAAGAAATGAAACTGCAGCGTGGCTCAGGGCTGACAAGGACGAAATTGCAAAACAGGGACAGGGAGCAGGATAGAGGGAGACAGAGGAAGAGAGACACTTGTGCTGTGCTACAGGGCCAAGAAGGAAGACTTTGAACACCAGGGACACGGGGCCGGGCAGAGAGCGCCAGAGACAGCAAAAATACCGACGGGCTACAGGACAGAGCGGGAGGAAGGCAAACATGGTGGCTGGGAGCCAGACAGAGAGAGACTGCGAAAGAAAAGAGCAGCAACACGCTACACGGCAGAGAGGGAGGAATGGAAAAGCAGGGACAGGGAGCCAGACTGGGAGAGGCAGAGGAAGGAAAAATAGCCGCGGGCTACAAGCTAGGGAGAGAGAGGACCTAAAAGACAGGGACGGGGAGCTGGTCAGAGTGAGATGGAGAAAGGAGGTATGGGGGGACACGGACGGATACCACATCAGCGTGGGAAAGAGAGGGGGCCAGGGGAGGGGCAGCGAGGGCCCGGGATGCAGAATAGGGGCAACAGGGCCCCGAGGGCCTGGGACTCACCGCAGCTTTCACTCCCTGCACTGCTGGGAGAGTTTGCCAGTTCAGACGCTTCTTCCTCCTCTCCTCCCTTCGCCTTCTGTAACTCCTGTCGCTTGGCTGTCCTCCACCCAAGAGAATACCGGGGTGTCTTACAGCTCGTACAAGACGAGGCTCCCTACGCACGTAGCCTCGCTCGTGCGCCACACGGCCGCTTCCGGTGATGCGTGCAGACCCTGCACATTCGACTGCCCGTGTACGTCAGGTGCGGCGCACCTGGGAGCGACAGCGTCCATCGCTCACGTGGCCCTGTCCTTTCCTGGGCCTGTCGTTAGAAGCACACCTGGGAAAGAAGATCCTGGCCGTCTGCGACGGATTAGGACCGGAAGGCACGAGGGGAGCCCTCGGCGCACTCGAACGGCGGGCGCGAGGCAGCGGCCCCTCCCCGCAGCCAGGCGGTTGCAGGGACTCGCCGCAAGGCCGGGCGCTCCTGCACGCGATCTGTTTCGCGAGCCCCGAGGCAGCCACGATTAACGAGCCCGATGACGCCCGCGCTGGGCCGGGGGTGGGCAGAGGCAGAAGTAGAAGCAGGGGACAGGGACACCGGGCGCAGCAGCGCTGGCGTGGGCGGGAGAGCAGGGAACGGTGTGGGGAAGGGTCACTCGGGACGCCTGCTCCGGTAGCCCGGCCTAAGTGACGGCCGAGGACGCCTAAGCACCGCGTACGTCTAAAGAAACCCGCCGGCGTAGGGTGGCAGGAAGAACACCGGTACGCGACCACCGGCTGAAGCTGCCGCGCCCAGGCCCAGCTGACCGCTGCCACGGACTCCCGATCCCTCTGCTGCAGCAGGAGTTTGTTGCACAGGCACGCGTTCGTTTTGCGCGCGCACGTGCAAGCGTGACTCAGAACGCAGGCTGACGTCAGGCTACAAAAGCCGCCCGAACGCCCCACTTGCGTCACATCTGCTTTGCCTGCAACAAGCGGGTCGTTTCCGAGGCATTTTCCCGGCTGCTCAGGCAGAGCACACGCCATCACGCGCTCGAGGCAGAGCCGGGCAGGCGGAACTTACGCGCCGCCGTTCGAGAGCGCGGCTCTGACCCGACACCGCGGCAGCAACGCTCCCGCCCGCACTGCTCGAGGTGCGCGAGTAACGAAGCTGGGGGCATCGTTTAGTCTCTGTGAGCAGTTAACTGCGAGGTGCAACCTTGAGGGGAGGAACAAGATAATCACAAAAGCAGCACAGCTCCGGAACCTTGAGGGAACTGTCCTAATTAACATCTAATTGGCATAATAGCAACCTGCCCCCGGGCGGGGAAAGCCCCCTCCTCGCTCAGCATGCCCGGGAAGAAAGAAGGACGCTGCGACTTTAAGCGGAGACGAGGCTGGCGAGAACCGAGGGGAACAAGGGCGACGGAGCCAACTGTTGAAAACACCGGTAACCGCTGCGCGGAGCGTAGCCACGCGGTCCGAGTGTGGCCCGAGGGGTGCGAGCTCTGTGCGCTACCACCTCGCACCCAGCTCTGCACGCAGCCGGAAGAAAAGCCAACACCCCGGCTCCGCACGTTCGCCGCCTGCCCGCGCACCGGCGGAAGAACCGTGTGTGGGACAACAGCACCGCCCCGCGGGGACGGGGCCCGCCCCGGAGGCGGGCAGAGACCCGGCGGAGCGAGGCGCGCGCGTGCGCCGTGAGGCGTCTCTGCCTGCGCGCCCCCCCCCCCGCCCTCCGGGAGGTACCTCGCGGCGCCTGTCCCGCGAGGCTATAGGGACGCGCGGCCGCTCACGCGCGCTCCCGGCGCCGCGTGCTGGGGTCGCGCTCCCGCGGGGGCGGGAGGACTCCCGCCTTGCCGCGGGGCCCGGCCCTTCCTCGCTGCAGGCGGCTGCCTGCGGAACGGCCTTCGCGCCGCTCCTCAGCCGGCTCCCGCCGGCGGGCGGGCCCGGGCGGCGCCCCCGGGGCACCGCAGGGCCAGCGCTGGCCTCAGCCGCACCTGCAGCCCGCTTCGAGCGTCGGGCCCGCAGCTGCAACCCCTCGGGAGCAGGCGGCCGCCACCCCCCCCAACGGCACGGGAGCCCCTGCCCTGGGCCTGGGCCTGGGCCCGGCCCCGCAGCGGAGGAACGCACCCGGGCGCGCAAAGCGGGCAGCGCAGGTTTGTTCCCTCGGGCGCACCGGGAGCTGCCGCCCAGGCTCGGTGCCCGACGGCGGCCGGGCGGAGGGGGAAGAGGGGAGAGGGAAGCGGGAGGAAGCGCAGAGGCGGGGAGAGAAGAGGCGAGGGACGGGGAGCCAGGCCCGGGGGGGCGGGAGCCGGACGTGGGCGTCGAGGCGGAGGAAGAGGGAGAACTGCAGCGTGGGGAGGGGGGAGATGAAGCGATAAAGAAAAGGGGGAGGGAGCGGGGGAGAGAGCTGAGTGGGACCGAGCGGGGCAGCGGGGACAGCGGAGAGGGACAGCGAGAACGAGCGGCGCCCGGCCTGGGAGCGGCGGGTACCGCGACAGGGAGCTGGGTATCGGGAGACAGAGAGAAAACTGCACGAGGGGACCAGAGCAGAAGGAATTAAGAAAAAAAGGGGGTGGGGGGTGTGTGTGTGAAGGGACAGGAAGGCAGATAGAGGCAGTCATGGAAAGAGAAAGGGAAAAGGGACAAACACGGGAAAGAATTAAAAATTAGAGACCATCAGCTGGACAGAGCCATAAGAATAGAAAGGGGACAGGATGCAGAGTCAGGGCATTAAAACCCCGTCAAAGGGAGCGATGCGGAGGGGGATGCGGAAGAGAAAAGAAAAAGCGACGGGCGGCAGGAAACACGGGGAAGAAAAACAAAAAACCGAAACCACGGGACAGGGAACCGGATAAATGGAGACGTAGAAATAAAATTTTAAAAGCGACGTGGTACGTGACAGGGTTACGTCAAGACGTTAAGGCCCCCCTCGCCCCCGCGACCTCCAGCCCCGGTTTGCTGGCCGAGCGCTATGTCGTACGGTCGGGAACATCCCTTTGGGCAGCTGGGGGTCAGCTGTCCCGGCCGCGTCCCCTCCCAACCCCGCGCGCACCCCCGCTCTACTCGCTGGCGGGGCCGCGGGAGCAGCAGAACAGCCCTTGACGCCGCGCAAGCGCCGCTCGGCGAGACCCGGCGCGTGTCCCCGCGTCATCGACGCCAGGTGTCGGCGCAAATCCAACACGTAGCCCTGCGCCAGCTACCGCGAATAAAACTAACTCTACATCTGAGCCCAAACTAGCGCGCGCGGGAATACAGTTTTAAAAAGTTGAGCGCGGTACTAGAAACGCGGGAAAAAATTTAAGACTGGGGACAGGAATCCAGATAAAGAGAGACATAGAAAGAAGATTTAAAAAGCAGCGGGGTACGGGAAAGCACTAAAAACTAGGGACAGCAAACCTCACAAATGTTGTCGAGAAAGAAAAATGGAATAAGCAATGGCATTAAGAAAAGACAAGAAACAATTAAAAAACCCCAAGGAGATGGTAAATAACAGAGCCACAAACGAAAATACAGTTCTAAAAGCGACAGGGTACACAACGGACAGGAATAAATTAAAAAATATGGATAGGGAGCTTGATAAAAGTAGACCTAGAACAGAAACTGAAAGAGCGACAGGGCTCGGGACAGACAGGAATAAAAATAAAAATGAAAGACGGTGAATTGGTTAAAGCGGACATGGAGAGAGCATGTAAAAAGCAGCTGGGTAAAGGAGAAGCTGGGGGGGGGGGAAGGGGACAGAAAACTGGATAAAAGTTGATGTAAAAAGGAAATTTTGAAAGCCAAGGCATTAAGGAAAGGCAAGGGAAAAAAAAAGTAAAATAAGCGTAGGGTGATGGAGAGTGACATAGGAAGAAAATTATAAAAGCGGAAGCATTGAGGAAAAACAAGAAAAAGTTAAAAATGACAACAGACAGAAAAATACAGAGAGACATAGGAAGAAAATTTCAAAAGCGACGGGGTACAGCACGGACGAGAAACAAATAAAAAATATAGACAGCGAATTGGTTAAAGTAGACACGGAAAGAAAATTTTAGAAGCGATGGGGTACAGCGTAGATGGGAAAACAAAAAACAGGGACAGTGAGGTGGATAAACTTCGATGTAGAAAGAAAATTAATTTAAAACGCGACGGCCTTTAGCAAAGACGAGAATAAATTAAAAATAAGACTGTGGAAAAACAGACACATAAAAATGTAAAAAGCAACGGGGTACACGACACGGGAAAGAGTTAAAAGACACGGATAGGGAGCTCGACAAAAGCAGACATGGGAACTTGAAGCAGCGCCAGGGTACAGGACAGACGGGGGAGAATTACAAAACGCAGGCAGCGAACCGCAGAAAAGTAGCCATCGAAACACAAGTTAAAATGGAGGGAGTATGATACAGACAGGAAAAAAAAATAAAACGGCGGACAGGAAGCTAAATAAATGGAGACATAGAAAGAAAGTTATTAATATGACTGGGTGCGGGACAGAGGCGGAGATAAAAAACAGGGGCAAGGAATCGGGTAGAGGGACGGAAGGACGTTTTAAGAAGCGACAGGCTACGAGAAAAGCAGGAAAGAATTAAAAAAATAGGAACAGGAATGAGGATAGAAGGAAATACTGAAACAAAATTTAAAAAGTGACAGGGTATACGGAAAAAAGGGAGGAGTTAAAAGTACGGGAAAGGGAAGCTGGATAAAGGGAATCGTTGAAGGAGAAATTAGGTAGCGGTGGGGTGCGAGAAATACGGGGGGGGAGGGGAACCAAACAAAAAACACCAAACAAAAAAACGGAGAAAGGGAGCCGGGTAGAGGGAGAGAGGCGGGGCGGAGCGGTCGCCCGGTGTGACCGGGCTGCGGCTGCAGCGAGGAAGAACGTGAGCGGGGTACGCCCCATGGACCAGCAGGTGCCGGGGAAAGCCCCGAGGCGGGGCGGCAGGGTCCGCGTCGGAGGCACGGAGCAGGGGCGTGTGGGAGCCGGCGGCGGGGGCTGCCCGGAGCCGCGCGGCGGAGCGCGGGTTTAGCGCTCGCGTCTCGGCGGGTCTTGCGGGGGAAAAGGGGGAGCCGGTGTCTGCGCAGGGTCAGCCAGCAGGGCAGGCTGCGCCTGGCGGCACGGCGGGAGCCGTAGCCCTGAGGCACGGGGCTTAGGGCCGGCGACGGTCGTTCCCCCGCGCATGCCGGGAAGCGTAGTCTTGTGGCAGGGGGCTGGCGGGCGGCCATGCTGTGCTTGCCAGTGCATGCCGGGAGATGTAGGTTTTGCGACCTGGCCTCCCAGGCATGCGTGGTGGCGCGCCTCCTCCCCGCGCTCGGTGCTGCCTCCCTGTGCGCGAACTTAGGTACTGCAGCTCGGCAGTCATTACAGATAAAAGGAAAGACTGGGGCTCTGCTCTTTCCTAGCCTTGCAAACAGCCAATGCAGTTCCTAAAACTCTCGAAAATAAGGCCATGTGCCGGGTCCTGCAATTCCATCACAACAACTCCATGCAATGCTACAGGCTTGGGGAGGAGTGGCTGGAGAGCTGCCCAGACGGAATATTATGATGATGATGATGATGATGATGATTTCCTCTGCCTTTGCTGTCCTATTAAACCGTTTTTAACCCAACCCATGAGTATTTTTTTCCATCTCTCTCCCCCATCCCACCTGGGATGGGCGGGAGGCAAGTAAGCGGCTGCGTGGTGCTTAGTTGCCAGCTGAGGCTAAACCACAATAGCCCCACAGCTCTTTTCAGGGTCTATAGCAAGCTTTGTAGCGCTCTCCTTCCTCCAGAAGCCCTCAGGCTTTCATTGTGCCCCAGAGCACTCTTACCTTCCTGTCTGCCATCTACAATGCCTTTGTTTGGTCCCTGCTCTCCTGAGGGTATCTGTACTCTGTTCCTATCCCCTCCTGAACACCTCATTGTGTCACCAATCTTTTGTTTGTCTCCCTCTTCCCCAACATCCCCCACCCCCAGAGTCCTCTCATCTCTGTCATGATACCTCCTGAGACTGTTCTGGTGTGCCATGGCACCCTTCAAGCTCTGCAGCCCTCTTTGTCTCTCTCTTATTCAGCCAGATCCATTCCTCGGGCTTTCTCTGTGCCCCAGAGCTCTCTTACCTTTATTCACTGCCATCTAGGACATCTAGTCTATCCAGTCACTCATTCCATGAGGACATCTGTACATTGCTGGGACACCCTTTTGAGTTTTGCATTGTGCCCCAGAGTCGTCTTCTGTCTCTCACTCTTAGCTCTCATCGTCATGCCTTCTGAGGCCATCCTTGTGCCCCCTTTGTTCAGCCCCTGGCCACCCAAGACCATCTGTATTCTGCTCAACTGATCAACTGAAATTGAAGGAGGAACTGCCGCCCTGGGCAGCAGAAGGTGGAGAAGGGACAGGCTCCGTCATGGCCCATTTCCTACCCGGATAGAGCTGCCGGGCTTGGCCGGGGCCCGGGCAGGGCCCTGCTGCCCTCCAGAGAACCCCAGGGCCTCTGACAGGCCTCCCAGGGGCACACGTGGGGCCAAGCAGCCCCTCCAGAGAGCCCCAGGGGCTCTCCCGGGCCTCGCAGGGCACCGTGGAAGGCGCTGTAGGGCCGCTGCGAAGGCCTGGGGAGCAGCACGGCTACCTGGGGCTCCGCGCGGGGCGCAGCAGAACCCCTCCAGCTGTCTGGGGAACAGCAAGGCTCCACGGGGCTATGTACAGGCCCTCCCGGGGCCCTTGGGGGGGCCTAGGGGGCAGCAGGGCTCCGCGCGGGGCGCAGCAGAGCCCCTCCAGCTGTCTGGGGAACAGCAAGGCTCCACGGGGCTATGTACAGGCCCTCCCGGGGCCCTTGGGGGGGCCTGGGGGGCAGCAGGGCTCCCCAGGGGCGCAAGCGGGACCCAACGCGGCCCCCACAGCTGCCTGGGGGGCGGCAGGGTCCGCAGGGGTGCGTGGGGGGCCTGTCAGAATAGGAACCCTCCGGGTGTCTGAGGGGCAGCAGGGCAGCGCGGGGCGGGGAAGAAGAGCTCAAAACAGCACGTCAAGTTCCACAGCCTTTATCGATGGCTGGGAGGCACAGGCAGGCCGGCTGTGCTAAGGCCTCTGCCTGCGGCCTGCAGAACGCCCGTTTCCATCCTGGGTCGCCATCTGAAGCGATCCTCTCGCTGCCCTTTGGCTGCTTCTTCAGGCTTGATGGCCAGCACACCCACTAGAGCCACGGCCCACCTGTCCCCTTTGCCACGAAATGGGAGCGGTGCAGAGGGCGGGCACCATCCAGGCTGGGATCTCCCTGGAGAGGGCAGAGCAGGCAAAAGCTTTCCTTCACCGTTCCTCTGGGTTTCACAGCCTGGCAGAGCAGCTGGTGCCTTGGGGCCACGACGCAGGGCGTGGTGCGTCCTGCACGGCCCCGGGCTGCTGGCAAGGGGGCAGGTCCAGCTGCTCAGGGGGTGCCCGTGCGCAGAGCACCCCGGGATCAGCTCTGCCCACAGCTCCAGCAGCACAGTCAGCCGCCTCCTGGGGCCGGGGTCCTCCTCCTCCATGCCCTCCGGAGCCAGGAGCACAGCGCTTGCAGGTGGGATCCGGAGGGAGGCTTTTTCGCTGCAGCGTCCAGGACCAGCAGGGTTTGAGTTGCCAGGGAAGAGATGCAGGCGCTGCTGTCTCTTGCCTTGTCTTGAAGGGCTGGCACGGAAAGGAGCAGAGCTGAGGTCAGAGCCCGCATCTGCAGGGCATCTGCAGAGCCCCTCTGGCCAGCGCCCCCCCAACCCCCCAGCTCTTCCCATGGCCAGGAGGGAGGCAGGGGTGCCGGGATGAGCGGGAAGGTGCTGCCACCAATGCCCCACATCCCCCTGAAATCTCTCTCTGCTCTGCCCACGCCGCACCTCATGTGTGCAGGGAGCAGTGCCCTGCCCAGCTGGGGCAGGCGTTGGAGATTTCCTCCCAGGGTCTTTCCCCCTCTCCGCCAGCCCCTGCGGACACCCCACTGCCCTCACTCACCCCTGTAGATGACATGGAGCTTCTCCGGGTACCCATCCCTCAGCTGCAGCTCGGCGAGCCCTAGGCACACACAGTCCGTTACAGATCCCACTGGCCTGCCTGCCCCAGCAGCCCGGCTCCCTGCCACCAGCCCCACAGGCCAGGCCACGTGGCCTCCTCCCACTGGACAAGGCTGAGCCCAGGGCGGTCCCCTGAGCGTGAAGGCCACGGCGGCTGCGAGGGACCCAAGAAGGCTCCCACCAGTCACTGCGACCGGGCAGGGGTGTGAGAGGGCACCAGGGAGCCCGTGAGCTCAAGCATCGGGCAGTCCGGGCTCTGCAGCCGCTCGCTGGATTCAGCAGCCACTGTGGCTGGGGATAAGCTGTCGCGGGGCAGAGACGCACCCCCGGCGGGGTTGTGGCTCACCAATGAACCTGATGGCTGCCTCACGCAAGGGCTCCTGTGGGCTTTGCAGGTACTGCAGGCTCTGCTGCAGGTGCTCCTCCAGTCTGCCACCGTCCTCCAGGAGCTGGAGAGAGCACAGGGGGCCAGCGTTGGCGCAGACCCTCCCCCAGCACCCAGGACTGGCCTCACCTGCCTTCCCCAGGCTCTGCCTTTTCTCCCTCTCGCGCTCTGAACTGCGAGATTGAAACGTTGCACTCTCTCTCCTCCAAGGAAGGGGCTAGGAAGGAATTGTCTTGCTGCTCCTCACTATCCCTTGCTGTCATTGCAGATGAGCAGAAAGACTGGGGCTCTGCTCTTTCCTAGCCTTGCAAACAGGCACTCTGCTTTTTCTCCCTCTCGCGCTCCAAACTGCGAGATTGAAACGTTGCACTCTCTCTCTTCCAAGGAAGGGGCTAGGAAGGAATTGTCTTGCTGGTGCTCACTATCCCTTGCAGTCATTGCGATAAACAGCAAGACTGGGGCTCTGCTCTTTCCTAGCCTTGCAAACAGGCAGTCTGCTTTTTCTCACTCTTGCGCTCCGAAGTGCGAGATTGAAATGTTGCACTCCCTCTCCTCCAAGGAAGGGGCTATGAAGGAATTGTCTTGCTGGTCCTCACTAGCCCTTGCAGTAATTGCAGATAAACAGCAAGACTGGGGCTCTGCTCTTTCCTAGCCTTGCAAACAGGCACTCTGCTTTTTCTCACTCTTGCGCTCCGAACTGCGAGATTGAAACGTTGCACACCCTCTACTCCAAGGAAGGGGCTAGGAAGGAATTGTCTTGCTGGTCCTCACTAGCCCTTGCAGTCATTGCAATAAACAGCAAGACTGGGGCTCTGCTCTTTCCTAGCCTTGCAAACAGGCACTCTGCTTTTTCTCACTCTTGTGCTTCGAACTGCGAGATTGAAACGTTGCACTCTCTCTCCTCCAAGGAAGGGGCTAGGAAGGAATTGTCTTGCTGGTCCTCACTATCCCTTGCAGTCATTGCAGATAAACAGGAAGACTGGGGCTCTGCTCTCTCCTAGCCTTGAAACAGGCACTCGGCTTTTTCTCACTCTCGCGCTCCGAACAGCGAGATTGAAACATTGCACTCTCTCTCTTCCAAGGAAGGGGCTAGGAAGGATTTGTCTTGCTGGTGCTCACTATCCCTTGCAGTCATTGCAATAAACAGCAAGACTGGGGCTCTGCTCTTTCCTAGCCTTGCAAACAGGCACTCCGCTTTTTCTCACTCTTGTGCTTCGAACTGCGAGATTGAGACGTTGTGCTCCCTCTCCTCCAAGGAAGGGGCTAGGAAGGAATTGTCTTGCTGGTCCTCACTAGCCCTTGCAGTCATTGCAATAAACAGCAAGACTGGGGCTCTGCTCTTTCCTAGCCTTGCAAACAGGCACTCTGCTTTTCTTCACTCTTGTGCTTCGAACTGCGAGATTGAGACCTTGCGCTCCCTCTCCTCCAAGGAAGGGGCTAGGAAGGAATTGTCTTGATGCTCCTCACTAGCCCTTGCAGTCATTGCAGATAAACAGCAAGACTGGGGCTCTGCTCTTTCCTAGCCTTGCAAACAGGCACTAATCTTTTTCTCCCTCTCGCGCTCCGAACTGCGAGATTGAAACGTTGCACTCCCTCTCCTCCAAGGAAGGGGCTAGGAAGGAATTGTCTTGCTGCTCCTCACTAGCCCTTGCAGTCATTGCAGATAAACAGCAAGACTGGGGCTCTGCTCTTTCCTAGCCTTGCAAACAGGCACTCTGCTTTTTCTCACTCTTGTGCTTCGAACTGCGAGATTGAGACGTTGCGCTCTCTGTCCTCCAAGGAAGGGGCTAGGAAGGAATTGTCTTGCTGGTGCTCACTTGCCCTTGCAGTCATTGCAGATAAACAGCAAGACTGGGGCTCTGCTCTTTCCTAGCCTTGCAAACAGGCACTCTGCTTTTTCTCCCTTCGCGCTCCGAACAGCGAGATTGAAACGTTGCACTCCGTCTCCTCCAAGGAAGGGGCTAGGAAGGAATTGTCTTGCTGCTCCTCTCTAGCCCTTGCAGTCGTTGCAGATAAACAGCAAGACTGGGGCTCTGCTCTTTCCCAGCCTTGCAAACAGGCACTCTGCTTTTTCTCCCTCTCGCGCTCCGAACTGCGAGATTGAAACGTTGCACTCCGTCTCCTCCAAGGAAGGGGCTAGGAAGGAATTGTCTTGCTGGTCCTCACTAGCCCTTGCAGTCATTGCAGATAAACAGCAAGACTGGGTCTCTGCTCTTTCCTAGCCTTGCAAACAGGCACTAATCTTTTTCTCCCTGTCGCGCTCCGAACTGCGAGATTGAAACGTTGCACTCTAGCTCCTCCAAGGAAGGGGCTAGGAAGGAATTGTCTTGCTGGTCCTCACTATCCCTTGCAGTCATTGCAGATAAACAGGAAGACTGGGGCTCTGCTCTCTCCTAGCCTTGCAAACAGGCACTCGGCTTTTTCTCCCTCTCGCACTCCGAACTGTGAGATTGAAACATTGCACTCTCTCTCTTCCAAGGAAGGGGCTAGGAAGGAATTGTCTTGCTGGTGCTCACTATCCCTTGCAGTCATTGCAATAAACAGCAAGACTGGGGCTCTGCTCTTTCCTAGCCTTGCAAACAGGCACTCTGCTTTTTCTCACTCTTGTGCTTCGAACTGCGAGATTGAGACGTTGCGCTCCCTCTCCTCCAAGGAAGGGGCTAGGAAGGAATTGTCTTGCTGGTCCTCACTAGCCCTTGCAGTCATTGCAGATAAACAGCAAGACTGGGGCTCTGCTCTTTCCTAGCCTTGCAAACAGGCACTCTGCTTTTTCTCCCTCTCGTTCTTCGAACTGCGAGATTGTGACCTTGCGCTCCCTCTCCTCCAATGAAGGGGCTAGGAAGGAATTGTCTTGCTGCTCCTCACTAGCCCTTGCAGTCATTGCAGATAAACAGCAAGACTGGGGCTCTGCTCTTTCCTAGCCTTGCAAACAGGCACTCTGCTTTTTCCCCCTCTCGCGCTCCGAACTGCGAGATTGAAACGTTGCGCTCCCTCTCCTCCAAGGAAGGGGCTAGGAAGGAATTGTCTTGCTGCTCCTCACTAGCCCTTGCAGTCATTGCAGATAAACAGCAAGACTGGGGCTCTGCTCTTTCCTAGCCTTGCAAACAGGCACTCTGCTTTTTCTCACTCTTGTGCTTTGAACTGCGAGATTGAAACGTTGCACTCTCTCTCCTCCAAGGAAGGGGCTAGGAAGGAATTGTCTTGCTGGTGCTCACTATCCGTTGCAGTCATTGCAGATGAACAGCAAGACTGGGGCTCTGATCTTTCCTAGCCTTGCAAACAAGTACTCTGCTTTTTCTCACTCTCGCGCTCCGAACTGCGAGATTGAAACTTTGCGCTCCCTCTCCTCCAAGGAAGGGGCTCGGAAGGAACTGTCTTGCTGGTCCTCACTATCGCTTGCAGTCATTGCAGATAAACAGCAAGACTGGGGCTCTGCTCTTTCCTAGCCTTGCAAACAGGCACTCTGCTTTTTCTCCCTCTCGCGCTCCGAACTGCGAGATTGAAACGTTGCACTCCCTCTCCTCCAAGGAAGGGGCTAGGAAGGAATTGTCTTGCTGGTCCTCACTATCGCTTGCAGTCATTGCAGGTAAAGGTAGGGAATATCCTTTTGGTCAGTCTGGATCAGCTGTCCTGACTGTGCCCCCTCCCAGCTTCTTGTGCAGCTCCTCACTGGCAGAGCATGCGAAGATGAAAAGTCCTTGACTTAGTATAAGCACTACAACTACTTAGCAACAACTAAAAACATCAGTGTGTTATCCACATTATTCTCATATGAAATCCAAAACACAGCACTATACCAGCCATCAGGAAGAAAATTAACTCTATCCCAGCCTAAACCGGGACATCAAGCCAGCATGTGGGTGACCCAACTCCATGACTGTGACTCCTAGGCACCAGAGTAAGGCAAATAATAATGGGAATTAAAAATGTGGCAGAGATGTGGCTATTCTCTACAGTCTGAACACTGCAAATTCAAGAAATTCAGTCCTATTCTTTGGATGTCCTGAAGTAATGTGCCAGGGTTCTGCACTTTCTGAAAGACTGGCCCACTACTACATGTTGAAAGACTCACTGCTGCAAAGTATTACAAGACCTTTGCATTTGCTAGTTACCCTAAAATTGCTTTAAAAAAAAGATAAGTTAAAATAATTAATTTCTCTGACAGAATCCAAAGTGCCAAAGGTTATAGAAGGAAGTGAGCAGCAATGAAAATAAAATAAAGTCCATCTACCTACTGGATTACATCTAAAAGTGTCTTTTTCATGATATTGTCCAGCTGATAACTGGATATGATGCTTCACACCTTTGTGACTGAGTTTGTGGTTCTTCGGTGAGTCCTAATGCATCTATTTTCCTGTTACAGGTGTTGTGGCTTTGGGAGATCATGCTTTTTTGGTAACGATCTGGATTTATTCTGTGTGTGCCTGTAACAATGCCTTAGCCCTTAACCAGGGAAAAGTTTCAGACTTCCAGACTATTTTCTGCCGCTTCCAGGGAAATGTTATGATTCAAAGAAATCCAAACTTAAGAAATTTAGACTCAATAACATGAAAGTGTTATTCAGCGGACATCTTTATTGCAGCGCTGGACGCATGGGGGATATCTCCTCCTAACATGCGTGCGCTGAAACAAAAGTTCATCCTTTATATACCTTCAAGACATGAATATTCACACATTTTCCAAGAAATCTCCGCCTCCTTGCTTATCTACTACATTTACATAATGCTGGTGTTGCAAAACTACACTACGCATGCACGGGGGTCTCGGGTGGTCGTCGGTGGTCGTTTGGGGAGTTAGTCCCCTACTCCTTTTTCCCTTTTATGGTCACAGGTCTCTCGAGGATAATTCTTCTCCTTGAATGTTCACCCCTTCTGTTGTCCAGCCAAGCAGTTCCTTCTTATCATCCTTGTCTGAGCACTCCTGCCAGTCTGTCTCTATGCTCAAGGTTAAGATATCTTCTCTGTTCTCTTTAATCTCTCAGTCCTTGCTCTTAACTCTTCTCCTATTGGTTCTCTCCACCTGTCTTCTCCGTTTCTACTTGTGTTTTAATTTTCATGAGGCCTGCTTTCCTCGTGATTAACCGTTTACACATAGTTACAATGTTAGCATTGAGGCAAATACAGCCTAAGGACTATGAGAGTAGGCCGTTAAACATAATCACACAGTTATTAGGCTAAAGAATTCTATACTGAAGTTAAACTAATCATGTAATCAATAACCTTCCATATGTTAAGAAATTTGCAAAACTTACAGTTGATTAGCGATGCATGCTAAAACTTCATAATTGTTTTAGATCCTTGTTTCAATATAATCGACTGATTTGATTAACTGAGATTAATGAATACAACATATCATGTGCTCTCATATAACAGTAACTGGTGATGAGTTTGGGATTGAACTGAATTTCTCCCACCTACTTACCACATATTTTTGAAGGATGTTTAACTTGTCTTCAAGTCTGCCATCCCTGGCTATAATGAACTGATTTTTTCAAATGCACGGAAGCTCTATTACGTCTTTGCCATGCTAAGAATACTGCTTCCTTTCTCTTTCATCACAAGCAAAAGTATAGGAGCAGTGATGGAAATGCAACAAGGACAAAAAAGAATAGCTTGAGGATGTTGCTAAGAAAAAGTGCAGAGGAATTAAAAGTAATTTGAAAGAAAGTTTGACCCCAATATAGGTAAGCAGTTTGAAGAAAGAGGTGGCAGAATGAACACGAAAGGTAAAAGAAAATGAGAACAAATACGTTGTTTTGGAAAAGCAACCTAAGACAGACACATGAAAAAGGAATATGAGAAAACACAATGAAGTTGGAGAAGAAAACGATTCAGTATTTAAAAATGTGTGGAGTAATAAGGCACGGACTCTGGCGGGGATTCAAGCCAAAGACCTTTATTGTTAGCAAAGCTTGCTTTTTATACAAATACAGCCCGTTCACGCGCCTAGAAGTGCTACCCGGTTGGCTATTGCTTTAAGTCCACGCGACTCTCACAGAGGCAGGATTGGTCACCTCTGTATGTCCACGCGCTCCTTTGCTTCCTCTTAGTTGTTTACCACAGCTCCTTCTCCTCAAGGTTGAGCCCTGCAGGTGTCCAGCTGTTTACCAGCTTCTCAATGCCACAGCTCCTTCTCCTCAAGGTCGAGCCCTTGCAGGGTGATCCCAACAAAACTGAGAATAAAACAAGGAGATGGAAGGAAATGAGGATAAAGAAATTAAAAGAAAATCACAACAGCAGCAGCACTGAGTTTACTTGATTCAAATTTATTTTTTCAGAACAGTATGGTTTTTTTATATGTTCTTGGGAGTGAGGGCAAAGGAGGAACTGAGATATTTTTGAACACATGAAAACTCACACAGGCTCCCAACAAGCCTGGGATTCCCATCTGATGTTGCATTTAGGATTATAGGAATCTGCCTTCAGAGATCCTGAAGATAACCGGCAGACTGCACCACCCTTCTTACGGTGCACTGTCTGATGGCTGAGAAGTGTCAGTTGTTCTCCGTATGAAACTAAAATATAACAATCGGCCTCTAGTTTAACAGGTCATTCCATAACACAAAATATTTAGCAAGAGAAGGTGAAAATGACATTGGAAACTGAGTTCCAAAGTTGTCAATTTTGTAGTTTATGAGGAGAAATAGTGGGGGTGGTTTACTATAAGCAGTTTTCCCCTCCCCAATATAGTTTCATCAAGGTGTTTTATTACATTGTCACTCATGCTTTTGTACTGCTTTCTAATATTGTACTGACTTGTTTGAATCACTTTGAAAATTAAGGCTGCCTCCTTCTGAGACAAATCCAGGTCTCATTAAAATTCATAAATAGACAGCCAAAAGCTTTGAGCGCTTTTCCATTGACACTGAGAAATGGAAGTGTCCTTATTTATCCTGATGATAGCATATTATTTTGAAGGGTATCCACATCCATAGTCAACTGGGTTTTGATTAATATTTAGGGCTCACTATGAAGGAAATTTATTTTCATTAAGGAGTTCTGTGACACAAACTAGCTGATGGTATCTCAAATCAGGATCGTATCAGTGTTTAATTGCATTCTTTCAACATGAAAAAAAACATTGGCATTAAATGCAAATATATGCTGACAAGCAGCAGCAGTAGTCTGATTTTCTTGGGTAGCATATGTATACCAGGGTCTCCATTGTATATTGTCACTACCGATTGCATGAACATTCCCTCATGTCATGAAAATGTTTAGAGGTAGTGGGGGAAGAAGGGAGATAATTTCTTGTCTCTGCTATTGTGTCCAACTCAGCTCATGTTACACAACAATACCAAGGCTGAAGTCCAAGTTGTGAAGTATATTTGGGCACTGCATTGTTTATATTTGCCATTCTGCCAAATATGCACCAAAATAATGATAATTCTCCAAATTCATGCCTGAATTCAATTAGAAAAATAAAATTCACATGCTTTAGTCAAAAAGGAAAATTGCAAAATTTTGACACGTGTAATCTCAGAAATAAAAGTATTTAGTCGTATTAACTGATAGCCACACCAGTAACTGAGCAGTGGGCCATTCAAGGCTTCAATATAGAAAGCACTTAAACTTAAACAGATAAAATCAACTGGCTAGCATGTTTACTTAGGAATGTGTCTAAACTTCTGTAGGATATACTCTTCATAAAAAAAATTTCAGGATCAGGCTCCATTATGCAAAGTTTGCATTGCAAATACACTATATAAAACATTAGTATCTGACCTTATAGTGGGTGTCTGCTATAGGCCACCTGTCCAGGAAGAACAAGTGGTTCAGGACCTCTACAGACACATAGGAGCAGCCTCATGTTCGCAGGCCCTGGTCCTCACGAGGAACTTCAACCACCCTGATATCTGCTGGAGGGACAACATAGCATGGCATAAACAATCCAGGACATTCATGGAGTGCATCAATGACAACTTCCTCCTCTAAGTGATAGAGGAGAGGTGCTCTGCTGGACCTCCTACTGACCAACAAGGAGGGGCTGGTTGGGGATGTGAAGGTCAAAGGCAGCCTTGGCTACAGTGACCATGAGGTGGCGGAGTTCGGGATCCTGAGGGGAGAAAGGAGGGCAAAAAGCAAGCTCACAACCCTGGACTTGAGGAGAGCTGACTGACCTCGGAAGCATCCTGTGGGATAAGGCCCTGGAGGGAAGAGGGGCCCAAGAAAGCTGGTTAATATTTGAGGATCACTTCTTCCAAGCTCAGGAGCATGTCCTGTTGAGCAGGGGGAGAGACAGAGCAGCTTGGTGGGCACCTGATGGTTAGCCAAGGTCAACCCACCACAAACAGGTTGCTCAAAGAGCTTTTTGAGTCTCCCTCCTTGTGAATATTCAAAAGCCATTTGGACATGGTCCTGGGCAACTGACTCTAGGTGGCTGTGCTTGAGCAGGGCGTGTGTGGACAAGATGACCTCCAGAAGTCCCTTCCAACCTCAACCATTCTGGGATTAGTTGGCCTTTATTTTTAGTGTCTTAGTAGATCACAAATGTGACGTATAATGTAGATATTAATATACCCATCTAATTAAGCTTAAGGTTGTTGTAGAACAAGTGCTTTTGAACTAAATCTTTCTTGGTTTTAGGCTGAATTCATTTATCCAGAGGGTTTGGGTTGTATGTCCAATTTGTTGGACAAGTTGTTGTGGGAATCTACTATCGACCAGACAGCCAGTATGATGACACTGATGAATTATTCTACAAAGAATTAAGGAATATCTCTAGATCGGTTGCCCTTGTCCTTACGGGTGATTTTAACTTCCCAGACATTAACTAGGAATATCATACAGTGGACACAAACAGGTCCATGAAATTCCTGAAGCATGTTGAAGATACCTTCTTGGTGCAGGTACTAAGGGAGCTGACTAGGAAAGGTGCTCTCCTAGACTTGTTGTTTGTAGACAGAGGGACTCACGGGTGAAGTGGTGATTGGTGGCTGTCTTGGTCACAGTGACCATAAAGTAGTTGACTTTCAAATTGTTGGCGATAGGAGAAAAACTGACAACAAAAATTCAACCCTGGATATGAGGAGAGCAGACTTTGAGCTGCTGGAGCTAGTTTGTAAGGCTCCCTGGGAATCTGCTTTTGAAGGTATTGGGATCCACGAATGCTGGTCACTTTTTAAGAGCCATCTCTTAAGAGCACAGGAGCAGGTAATTCCAAAGTGTTGAAAGTCAAGCAAGTGGGGCAGAAGGCCGGCTTGGCTGAACAGGGATCTTCTTCTAGAAAATAGGTGGAAAAGGAAAGTGTACAGACATTGGAAGCAAGGACAGGTGACATGGGAGGACTACAGAGATGCTGTCCGCTTTGTAGGGAGAGAATTTGTGCAGCCAAAGCTTGATTAGAGTTCAAGCTGGCCAGCACTGTGAAGGACAACAAAAAGGGCTTTTTTTAATATCTTAACAGCAAACGGAGGATCAGAGATAACATTGGGCTGTTGCTTGACGAGGTTGTCACCTCACAAGTAGGGACAGAGACAAAGCAGGGACGTATAATGCCTTCTTTGCCTCTGTCTTCAACACTGATGATGGGCTCTGGGACCCCTGGAGCCCTGTGTTGGAAGACTGTGACTGGGAGGGATGATAAACTCCCAGCTGACTCTGAACTGGTTTGAGACTTGCTGCTCCAGCTGGATGCACATAAGTCTATGGGGCCTGATGGGATTCATCCCAGGGTACTGAAAGCGTTGGCCAATGTCATTGCGGGACCTCTCTCTTGGGAGTCTGGAGAGGTCCCAGTTGACTGGAAGCTGGCAAATGTTGTCCCAGTTTTTGAGAAGGGTAAGAAGGAAGACCCTGGTAATTACAGGCCTGTCAGTCTCACTTCAGAGCCCAGTAAAATTATGGAGAACGCTATTCTGGGAGTTGTTGAAAAACACTTGAGAGACAACGCAGTCATTGGTCATAGCCAGCACAGGTTCATGAGGGGAAAGTCCTGCTTAACCAACTTCATTTCCCTGCAGTAGGGACAGGGAGCCAGACAGAGAGCGAATGGCAGAGAAGGAAAAAAACCCACCACTGTGACAGGCTACAGGGCAGAGAGGGAGCGATTCAAGACACGGGACAGAGAACGGCAAAATAGCGATGGGCCGCTGGGCAGAGAGGGAGGAATTTAAAAGTGTAAGTAAAGACAGAGACAGAGAGATGGACAGAGAGACAGAGAGAAAGAGAAAACAGCGACGGGCTTCAAGACAGATAGAGAGGAATTGAAAGATCCCGGCAGGGAGCCGGACAGGGCAAGACGGCGAAAGAAATGAAACTGCAGCGTGGCTCAGGGCTGACAAGGACGAAATTGCAAAACAGGGACAGGGAGCAGGATAGAGGGAGACAGAGGAAGAGAGACACTTGTGCTGTGCTACAGGGCCAAGAAGGAAGACTTTGAACACCAGGGACACGGGGCCGGGCAGAGAGCGCCAGAGACAGCAAAAATACCGACGGGCTACAGGACAGAGCGGGAGGAAGGCAAACATGGTGGCTGGGAGCCAGACAGAGAGAGACTGCGAAAGAAAAGAGCAGCAACACGCTACACGGCAGAGAGGGAGGAATGGAAAAGCAGGGACAGGGAGCCAGACTGGGAGAGGCAGAGGAAGGAAAAATAGCCGCGGGCTACAAGCTAGGGAGAGAGAGGACCTAAAAGACAGGGACGGGGAGCTGGTCAGAGTGAGATGGAGAAAGGAGGTATGGGGGGACACGGACGGATACCACATCAGCGTGGGAAAGAGAGGGGGCCAGGGGAGGGGCAGCGAGGGCCCGGGATGCAGAATAGGGGCAACAGGGCCCCGAGGGCCTGGGACTCACCGCAGCTTTCACTCCCTGCACTGCTGGGAGAGTTTGCCAGTTCAGACGCTTCTTCCTCCTCTCCTCCCTTCGCCTTCTGTAACTCCTGTCGCTTGGCTGTCCTCCACCCAAGAGAATACCGGGGTGTCTTACAGCTCGTACAAGACGAGGCTCCCTACGCACGTAGCCTCGCTCGTGCGCCACACGGCCGCTTCCGGTGATGCGTGCAGACCCTGCACATTCGACTGCCCGTGTACGTCAGGTGCGGCGCACCTGGGAGCGACAGCGTCCATCGCTCACGTGGCCCTGTCCTTTCCTGGGCCTGTCGTTAGAAGCACACCTGGGAAAGAAGATCCTGGCCGTCTGCGACGGATTAGGACCGGAAGGCACGAGGGGAGCCCTCGGCGCACTCGAACGGCGGGCGCGAGGCAGCGGCCCCTCCCCGCAGCCAGGCGGTTGCAGGGACTCGCCGCAAGGCCGGGCGCTCCTGCACGCGATCTGTTTCGCGAGCCCCGAGGCAGCCACGATTAACGAGCCCGATGACGCCCGCGCTGGGCCGGGGGTGGGCAGAGGCAGAAGTAGAAGCAGGGGACAGGGACACCGGGCGCAGCAGCGCTGGCGTGGGCGGGAGAGCAGGGAACGGTGTGGGGAAGGGTCACTCGGGACGCCTGCTCCGGTAGCCCGGCCTAAGTGACGGCCGAGGACGCCTAAGCACCGCGTACGTCTAAAGAAACCCGCCGGCGTAGGGTGGCAGGAAGAACACCGGTACGCGACCACCGGCTGAAGCTGCCGCGCCCAGGCCCAGCTGACCGCTGCCACGGACTCCCGATCCCTCTGCTGCAGCAGGAGTTTGTTGCACAGGCACGCGTTCGTTTTGCGCGCGCACGTGCAAGCGTGACTCAGAACGCAGGCTGACGTCAGGCTACAAAAGCCGCCCGAACGCCCCACTTGCATCACATCTGCTTTGCCTGCAACAAGCGGGTCGTTTCCGAGGCATTTTCCCGGCTGCTCAGGCAGAGCACACGCCATCACGCGCTCGAGGCAGAGCCGGGCAGGCGGAACTTACGCGCCGCCGTTCGAGAGCGCGGCTCTGACCCGACACCGCGGCAGCAACGCTCCCGCCCGCACTGCTCGAGGTGCGCGAGTAACGAAGCTGGGGGCATCGTTTAGTCTCTGTGAGCAGTTAACTGCGAGGTGCAACCTTGAGGGGAGGAACAAGATAATCACAAAAGCAGCACAGCTCCGGAACCTTGAGGGAACTGTCCTAATTAACATCTAATTGGCATAATAGCAACCTGCCCCCGGGCGGGGAAAGCCCCCTCCTCGCTCAGCATGCCCGGGAAGAAAGAAGGACGCTGCGACTTTAAGCGGAGACGAGGCTGGCGAGAACCGAGGGGAACAAGGGCGACGGAGCCAACTGTTGAAAACACCGGTAACCGCTGCGCGGAGCGTAGCCACGCGGTCCGAGTGTGGCCCGAGGGGTGCGAGCTCTGTGCGCTACCACCTCGCACCCAGCTCTGCACGCAGCCGGAAGAAAAGCCAACACCCCGGCTCCGCACGTTCGCCGCCTGCCCGCGCACCGGCGGAAGAACCGTGTGTGGGACAACAGCACCGCCCCGCGGGGACGGGGCCCGCCCCGGAGGCGGGCAGAGACCCGGCGGAGCGAGGCGCGCGCGTGCGCCGTGAGGCGTCTCTGCCTGCGCGCCCCCCCCCCCGCCCTCCGGGAGGTACCTCGCGGCGCCTGTCCCGCGAGGCTATAGGGACGCGCGGCCGCTCACGCGCGCTCCCGGCGCCGCGTGCTGGGGTCGCGCTCCCGCGGGGGCGGGAGGACTCCCGCCTCGCCGCGGGGCCCGGCCCTTCCTCGCTGCAGGCGGCTGCCTGCGGAACGGCCTTCGCGCCGCTCCTCAGCCGGCTCCCGCCGGCGGGCGGGCCCGGGCGGCGCCCCCGGGGCACCGCAGGGCCAGCGCCGGCCTCAGCCGCACCTGCAGCCCGCTTCGAGCGTCGGGCCCGCAGCTGCAACCCCTCGGGAGCAGGCGGCCGCCACCCCCCCCAACGGCACGGGAGCCCCTGCCCTGGGCCTGGGCCCGGCCCCGCAGCGGAGGAACGCACCCGGGCGCGCAAAGCGGGCAGCGCAGGTTTGTTCCCTCGGGCGCACCGGGAGCTGCCGCCCAGGCTCGGTGCCCGACGGCGGCCGGGCGGAGGGGGAAGAGGGGAGAGGGAAGCGGGAGGAAGCGCAGAGGCGGGGAGAGAAGAGGCGAGGGACGGGGAGCCAGGCCCGGGGGGGCGGGAGCCGGACGTGGGCGTCGAGGCGGAGGAAGAGGGAGAACTGCAGCGTGGGGAGGGGGGAGATGAAGCGATAAAGAAAAGGGGGAGGGAGCGGGGGAGAGAGCTGAGTGGGACCGAGCGGGGCAGCGGGGACAGCGGAGAGGGACAGCGAGAACGAGCGGCGCCCGGCCTGGGAGCGGCGGGTACCGCGACAGGGAGCTGGGTATCGGGAGACAGAGAGAAAACTGCACGAGGGGACCAGAGCAGAAGGAATTAAGAAAAAAAGGGGGTGGGGGGTGTGTGTGTGAAGGGACAGGAAGGCAGATAGAGGCAGTCATGGAAAGAGAAAGGGAAAAGGGACAAACACGGGAAAGAATTAAAAATTAGAGACCATCAGCTGGACAGAGCCATAAGAATAGAAAGGGGACAGGATGCAGAGTCAGGGCATTAAAACCCCGTCAAAGGGAGCGATGCGGAGGGGGATGCGGAAGAGAAAAGAAAAAGCGACGGGCGGCAGGAAACACGGGGAAGAAAAACAAAAAACCGAAACCACGGGACAGGGAACCGGATAAATGGAGACGTAGAAATAAAATTTTAAAAGCGACGTGGTACGTGACAGGGTTACGTCAAGACGTTAAGGCCCCCCTCGCCCCCGCGACCTCCAGCCCCGGTTTGCTGGCCGAGCGCTATGTCGTACGGTCGGGAACATCCCTTTGGGCAGCTGGGGGTCAGCTGTCCCGGCCGCGTCCCCTCCCAACCCCGCGCGCACCCCCGCTCTACTCGCTGGCGGGGCCGCGGGAGCAGCAGAACAGCCCTTGACGCCGCGCAAGCGCCGCTCGGCGAGACCCGGCGCGTGTCCCCGCGTCATCGACGCCGGGTGTCGGCGCAAATCCAACACGTAGCCCTGCGCCAGCTACCGCGAATAAAACTAACTCTACATCTGAGCCCAAACTAGCGCGCGCGGGAATACAGTTTTAAAAAGTTGAGCGCGGTACTAGAAACGCGGGAAAAAATTTAAGACTGGGGACAGGAATCCAGATAAAGAGAGACATAGAAAGAAGATTTAAAAAGCAGCGGGTTACGGGAAAGCACTAAAAACTAGGGACAGCAAACCTCACAAATGTTGTCGAGAAAGAAAAATGGAATAAGCAATGGCATTAAGAAAAGACAAGAAACAATTAAAAAACCCCAAGGAGATGGTAAATAACAGAGCCACAAACGAAAATACAGTTCTAAAAGCGACAGGGTACACAACGGACAGGAATAAATTAAAAAATATGGATAGGGAGCTTGATAAAAGTAGACCTAGAACAGAAACTGAAAGAGCGACAGGGCTCGGGACAGACAGGAATAAAAATAAAAATGAAAGACGGTGAATTGGTTAAAGTGGACATGGAGAGAGCATGTAAAAAGCAGCTGGGTAAAGGAGAAGCTGGGGGGGGGGGAAGGGGACAGAAAACTGGATAAAAGTTGATGTAAAAAGGAAATTTTGAAAGCCAAGGCATTAAGGAAAGGCAAGGGAAAAAAAAAGTAAAATAAGCGTAGGGTGATGGAGAGTGACATAGGAAGAAAATTATAAAAGCGGAAGCATTGAGGAAAAACAAGAAAAAGTTAAAAATGACAACAGACAGAAAAATACAGAGAGACATAGGAAGAAAATTTCAAAAGCGACGGGGTACAGCACGGACGAGAAACAAATAAAAAATATAGACAGCGAATTGGTTAAAGTAGACACGGAAAGAAAATTTTAGAAGCGATGGGGTACAGCGTAGATGGGAAAACAAAAAACAGGGACAGTGAGGTGGATAAACTTCGATGTAGAAAGAAAATTAATTTAAAACGCGACGGCCTTTAGCAAAGACGAGAATAAATTAAAAATAAGACTGTGGAAAAACAGACACATAAAAATGTAAAAAGCAACGGGGTACACGACACGGGAAAGAGTTAAAAGACACGGATAGGGAGCTCGACAAAAGCAGACATGGGAACTTGAAGCAGCGCCAGGGTACAGGACAGACGGGGGAGAATTACAAAACGCAGGCAGCGAACCGCAGAAAAGTAGCCATCGAAACACAATTTAAAATGGAGGGAGTATGATACAGACAGGAAAAAAAAATAAAACGGCGGACAGGAAGCTAAATAAATGGAGACATAGAAAGAAAGTTATTAATATGACTGGGTGCGGGACAGAGGCGGAGATAAAAAACAGGGGCAAGGAATCGGGTAGAGGGACGGAAGGACGTTTTAAGAAGCGACAGGCTACGAGAAAAGCAGGAAAGAATTAAAAAAATAGGAACAGGAATGAGGATAGAAGGAAATACTGAAACAAAATTTAAAAAGTGACAGGGTATACGGAAAAAAGGGAGGAGTTAAAAGTACGGGAAAGGGAAGCTGGATAAAGGGAATCGTTGAAGGAGAAATTAGGTAGCGGTGGGGTGCGAGAAATACGGGGGGGGAGGGGAACCAAACAAAAAAACGGAGAAAGGGAGCCGGGTAGAGGGAGAGAGGCGGGGCGGAGCGGTCGCCCGGTGTGACCGGGCTGCGGCTGCAGCGAGGAAGAACGTGAGCGGGGTACGCCCCATGGACCAGCAGGTGCCGGGGAAAGCCCCGAGGCGGGGCGGCGAGGTCCGCGTCGGAGGCACGGAGCAGGGGCGTGTGGGAGCCGGCGGCGGGGGCTGCCCGGAGCCGCGCGGCGGAGCGCGGGTTTAGCGCTCGCGTCTCGGCGGGTCTTGCGGGGGAAAAGGGGGAGCCGGTGTCTGCGCAGGGTCAGCCAGCAGGGCAGGCTGCGCCTGGCGGCACGGCGGGAGCCGTAGCCCTGAGGCACGGGGCTTAGGGCCGGCGACGGTCGTTCCCCCGCGCATGCCGGGAAGCGTAGTCTTGTGGCAGGGGGCTGGCGGGCGGCCATGCTGTGCTTGCCAGTGCATGCCGGGAGATGTAGGTTTTGCGACCTGGCCTCCCAGGCATGCGTGGTGGCGCGCCTCCTCCCCGCGCTCGGTGCTGCCTCCCTGTGCGCGAACTTAGGTACTGCAGCTCGGCAGTCATTACAGATAAAAGGAAAGACTGGGGCTCTGCTCTTTCCTAGCCTTGCAAACAGCCAATGCAGTTCCTAAAACTCTCGAAAATAAGGCCATGTGCCGGGTCCTGCAATTCCGTCACAACAACTCCATGCAATGCTACAGGCTTGGGGAGGAGTGGCTGGAGAGCTGCCCAGACGGAATATTATGATGATGATGATGATGATGATGATGATGATGATTTCCTCTGCCTTTGCTGTCCTATTAAACCGTTTTTAACCCAACCCATGAGTATTTTTTTCCAGCTCTCTCCCCCATCCCACCTGGGATGGGCGGGAGGCAAGTAAGCGGCTGCGTGGTGCTTAGTTGCCAGCTGAGGCTAAACCACAATAGCCCCACAGCTCTTTTCAGGGTCTATAGCAAGCTTTGTAGCGCTCTCCTTCCTCCAGAAGCCCTCAGGCTTTCATTGTGCCCCAGAGCACTCTTACCTTCCTGTCTGCCATCTACAATGCCTTTGTTTGGTCCCTGCTCTCCTGAGGGTATCTGTACTCTGTTCCTATCCCCTCCTGAACACCTCATTGTGTCACCAATCTTTTGTTTGTCTCCCTCTTCCCCAACATCCCCCACCCCCAGAGTCCTCTCATCTCTGTCATGATACCTCCTGAGACTGTTCTGGTGTGCCATGGCACCCTTCAAGCTCTGCAGCCCTCTTTGTCTCTCTCTTATTCAGCCAGATCCATTCCTCGGGCTTTCTCTGTGCCCCAGAGCTCTCTTACCTTTATTCACTGCCATCTAGGACATCTAGTCTATCCAGTCACTCATTCCATGAGGACATCTGTACATTGCTGGGACACCCTTTTGAGTTTTGCATTGTGCCCCAGAGTCGTCTTCTGTCTCTCACTCTTAGCTCTCATCGTCATGCCTTCTGAGGCCATCCTTGTGCCCCCTTTGTTCAGCCCCTGGCCACCCAAGACCATCTGTATTCTGCTCAACTGATCAACTGAAATTGAAGGAGGAACTGCCGCCCTGGGCAGCAGAAGGTGGAGAAGGGACAGGCTCCGTCATGGCCCATTTCCTACCCGGATAGAGCTGCCGGGCTTGGCCGGGGCCCGGGCAGGGCCCTGCTGCCCTCCAGAGAACCCCAGGGCCTCTGACAGGCCTCCCAGGGGCACACGTGGGGCCAAGCAGCCCCTCCAGAGAGCCCCAGGGGCTCTCCCGGGCCTCGCAGGGCACCGTGGAAGGCGCTGTAGGGCCGCTGCGAAGGCCTGGGGAGCAGCACGGCTACCTGGGGCTCCGCGCGGGGCGCAGCAGAGCCCCTCCAGCTGTCTGGGGAACAGCAAGGCTCCACGGGGCTATGTACAGGCCCTCCCGGGGCCCTTGGGGGGGCCTGGGGGGCAGCAGGGCTCCCCAGGGGCGCAAGCGGGACCCAACGCGGCCCCCACAGCTGCCTGGGGGGCGGCAGGGTCCGCAGGGGTGCGTGGGGGGCCTGTCAGAATAGGAACCCTCCGGGTGTCTGAGGGGCAGCAGGGCAGCGCGGGGCGGGGAAGAAGAGCTCAAAACAGCACGTCAAGTTCCACAGCCTTTATCGATGGCTGGGAGGCACAGGCAGGCCGGCTGTGCTAAGGCCTCTGCCTGCGGCCTGCAGAACGCCCGTTTCCATCCTGGGTCGCCATCTGAAGCGATCCTCTCGCTGCCCTTTGGCTGCTTCTTCAGGCTTGATGGCCAGCACACCCACTAGAGCCACGGCCCACCTGTCCCCTTTGCCACGAAATGGGAGCGGTGCAGAGGGCGGGCACCATCCAGGCTGGGATCTCCCTGGAGAGGGCAGAGCAGGCAAAAGCTTTCCTTCACCGTTCCTCTGGGTTTCACAGCCTGGCAGAGCAGCTGGTGCCTTGGGGCCACGACGCAGGGCGTGGTGCGTCCTGCACGGCCCCGGGCTGCTGGCAAGGGGGCAGGTCCAGCTGCTCAGGGGGTGCCCGTGCGCAGAGCACCCCGGGATCAGCTCTGCCCACAGCTCCAGCAGCACAGTCAGCCGCCTCCTGGGGCCGGGGTCCTCCTCCTCCATGCCCTCCGGAGCCAGGAGCACAGCGCTTGCAGGTGGGATCCGGAGGGAGGCTTTTTCGCTGCAGCGTCCAGGACCAGCAGGGTTTGAGTTGCCAGGGAAGAGATGCAGGCGCTGCTGTCTCTTGCCTTGTCTTGAAGGGCTGGCACGGAAAGGAGCAGAGCTGAGGTCAGAGCCCGCATCTGCAGGGCATCTGCAGAGCCCCTCTGGCCAGCGCCCCCCCAACCCCCCAGCTCTTCCCATGGCCAGGAGGGAGGCAGGGGTGCCGGGATGAGCGGGAAGGTGCTGCCACCAATGCCCCACATCCCCCTGAAATCTCTCTCTGCTCTGCCCACGCCGCACCTCGTGTGCAGGGAGCAGTGCCCTGCCCAGCTGGGGCAGGCGTTGGAGATTTCCTCCCAGGGTCTTTCCCCCTCTCCGCCAGCCCCTGCGGACACCCCACTGCCCTCACTCACCCCTGTAGATGACATGGAGCTTCTCCGGGTACCCATCCCTCAGCTGCAGCTCGGCGAGCCCTAGGCACACACAGTCCGTTACAGATCCCACTGGCCTGCCTGCCCCAGCAGCCCGGCTCCCTGCCACCAGCCCCACAGGCCAGGCCACGTGGCCTCCTCCCACTGGACAAGGCTGAGCCCAGGGCGGTCCCCTGAGCGTGAAGGCCACGGCGGCTGCGAGGGACCCAAGAAGGCTCCCACCAGTCACTGCGACCGGGCAGGGGTGTGAGAGGGCACCAGGGAGCCCGTGAGCTCAAGCATCGGGCAGTCCGGGCTCTGCAGCCGCTCGCTGGATTCAGCAGCCACTGTGGCTGGGGATAAGCTGTCGCGGGGCAGAGACGCACCCCCGGCGGGGTTGTGGCTCACCAATGAACCTGATGGCTGCCTCACGCAAGGGCTCCTGTGGGCTTTGCAGGTACTGCAGGCTCTGCTGCAGGTGCTCCTCCAGTCTGCCACCGTCCTCCAGGAGCTGGAGAGAGCACAGGGGGCCAGCGTTGGCGCAGACCCTCCCCCAGCACCCAGGACTGGCCTCACCTGCCTTCCCCAGGCTCTGCCTTTTCTCCCTCTCGCGCTCTGAACTGCGAGATTGAAACGTTGCACTCTCTCTCCTCCAAGGAAGGGGCTAGGAAGGAATTGTCTTGCTGCTCCTCACTATCCCTTGCTGTCATTGCAGATGAGCAGAAAGACTGGGGCTCTGCTCTTTCCTAGCCTTGCAAACAGGCACTCTGCTTTTTCTCCCTCTCGCGCTCCAAACTGCGAGATTGAAACGTTGCACTCTCTCTCTTCCAAGGAAGGGGCTAGGAGGGAATTGTCTTGCTGGTGCTCACTATCCCTTGCAGTCATTGCGATAAACAGCAAGACTGGGGCTCTGCTCTTTCCTAGCCTTGCAAACAGGCAGTCTGCTTTTTCTCACTCTTGCGCTCCGAAGTGCGAGATTGAAATGTTGCACTCCCTCTCCTCCAAGGAAGGGGCTATGAAGGAATTGTCTTGCTGGTCCTCACTAGCCCTTGCAGTAATTGCAGATAAACAGCAAGACTGGGGCTCTGCTCTTTCCTAGCCTTGCAAACAGGCACTCTGCTTTTTCTCACTCTTGCGCTCCGAACTGCGAGATTGAAACGTTGCACTCCCTCTCCTCCAAGGAAGGGGCTAGGAAGCAATTGTCTTGCTGGTCCTCACTAGCCCTTGCAGTCATTGCAGATGAGCAGCAAGACTGGGGCTCTGCTCTTTCCTAGCCTTGCATACAGTCACTCTGCTTTTTCTCACTCACGCGCTCCGAACTGCGAGATTGAAACGTTGCGCTCCCTCTCCTCCAAGGAAGGGGCTAGGAAGGAATTGTCTTGCTGGTGCTCACTATCCGTTGCAGTCATTGCAGATAAACAGCAAGACTGGGGCTCTGCTCTTTCCTAGCCTTGCAAACAGGCACTCTGCTTTTTCTCCCTCTCGCGCTCCGAACTGCGAGATTGAAACGTTGCACTCTCTCTCCTCCAAGGAAGGGGCTAGGAAGGAATTGTCTTGCTGGTCCTCACTATCGCTTGCAGTCATTGCAGGTAAAGGTAGGGAATATCCTTTTGGTCAGTCTGGATCAGCTGTCCTGACTGTGCCCCCTCCCAGCTTCTTGTGCAGCTCCTCACTGGCAGAGCATGCGAAGATGAAAAGTCCTTGACTTAGTATAAGCACTACAACTACTTAGCAACAACTAAAAACATCAGTGTGTTATCCACATTATTCTCATATGAAATCCAAAACACAGCACTATACCAGCCATCAGGAAGAAAATTAACTCTATCCCAGCCTAAACCGGGACATCAAGCCAGCATGTGGGTGACCCAACTCCATGACTGTGACTCCTAGGCACCAGAGTAAGGCAAATAATAATGGGAATTAAAAATGTGGCAGAGATGTGGCTATTCTCTACAGTCTGAACACTGCAAATTCAAGAAATTCAGTCCTATTCTTTGGATGTCCTGAAGTAATGTGCCAGGGTTCTGCACTTTCTGAAAGACTGGCCCACTACTACATGTTGAAAGACTCACTGCTGCAAAGTATTACAAGACCTTTGCATTTGCTAGTTACCCTAAAATTGCTTTAAAAAAAAGATAAGTTAAAATAATTAATTTCTCTGACAGAATCCAAAGTGCCAAAGGTTATAGAAGGAAGTGAGCAGCAATGAAAATAAAATAAAGTCCATCTACCTACTGGATTACATCTAAAAGTGTCTTTTTCATGATATTGTCCAGCTGATAACTGGATATGATGCTTCACACCTTTGTGACTGAGTTTGTGGTTCTTCGGTGAGTCCTAATGCATCTATTTTCCTGTTACAGGTGTTGTGGCTTTGGGAGATCATGCTTTTTTGGTAACGATCTGGATTTATTCTGTGTGTGCCTGTAACAATGCCTTAGCCCTTAACCAGGGAAAAGTTTCAGACTTCCAGACTATTTTCTGCCGCTTCCAGGGAAATGTTATGATTCAAAGAAATCCAAACTTAAGAAATTTAGACTCAATAACATGAAAGTGTTATTCAGCGGACATCTTTATTGCAGCGCTGGACGCATGGGGGATATCTCCTCCTAACATGCGTGCGCTGAAACAAAAGTTCATCCTTTATATACCTTCAAGACATGAATATTCACACATTTTCCAAGAAATCTCCGCCTCCTTGCTTATCTACTACATTTACATAATGCTGGTGTTGCAAAACTACACTACGCATGCACGGGGGTCTCGGGTGGTCGTCGGTGGTCGTTTGGGGAGTTAGTCCCCTACTCCTTTTTCCCTTTTATGGTCACAGGTCTCTCGAGGATAATTCTTCTCCTTGAATGTTCACCCCTTCTGTTGTCCAGCCAAGCAGTTCCTTCTTATCATCCTTGTCTGAGCACTCCTGCCAGTCTGTCTCTATGCTCAAGGTTAAGATATCTTCTCTGTTCTCTTTAATCTCTCAGTCCTTGCTCTTAACTCTTCTCCTATTGGTTCTCTCCACCTGTCTTCTCCGTTTCTACTTGTGTTTTAATTTTCATGAGGCCTGCTTTCCTCGTGATTAACCGTTTACACATAGTTACAATGTTAGCATTGAGGCAAATACAGCCTAAGGACTATGAGAGTAGGCCGTTAAACATAATCACACAGTTATTAGGCTAAAGAATTCTATACTGAAGTTAAACTAATCATGTAATCAATAACCTTCCATATGTTAAGAAATTTGCAAAACTTACAGTTGATTAGCGATGCATGCTAAAACTTCATAATTGTTTTAGATCCTTGTTTCAATATAATCGACTGATTTGATTAACTGAGATTAATGAATACAACATATCATGTGCTCTCATATAACAGTAACTGGTGATGAGTTTGGGATTGAACTGAATTTCTCCCACCTACTTACCACATATTTTTGAAGGATGTTTAACTTGTCTTCAAGTCTGCCATCCCTGGCTATAATGAACTGATTTTTTCAAATGCACGGAAGCTCTATTACGTCTTTGCCATGCTAAGAATACTGCTTCCTTTCTCTTTCATCACAAGCAAAAGTATAGGAGCAGTGATGGAAATGCAACAAGGACAAAAAAGAATAGCTTGAGGATGTTGCTAAGAAAAAGTGCAGAGGAATTAAAAGTAATTTGAAAGAAAGTTTGACCCCAATATAGGTAAGCAGTTTGAAGAAAGAGGTGGCAGAATGAACACGAAAGGTAAAAGAAAATGAGAACAAATACGTTGTTTTGGAAAAGCAACCTAAGACAGACACATGAAAAAGGAATATGAGAAAACACAATGAAGTTGGAGAAGAAAACGATTCAGTATTTAAAAATGTGTGGAGTAATAAGGCACGGACTCTGGCGGGGATTCAAGCCAAAGACCTTTATTGTTAGCAAAGCTTGCTTTTTATACAAATACAGCCCGTTCACGCGCCTAGAAGTGCTACCCGGTTGGCTATTGCTTTAAGTCCACGCGACTCTCACAGAGGCAGGATTGGTCACCTCTGTATGTCCACGCGCTCCTTTGCTTCCTCTTAGTTGTTTACCACAGCTCCTTCTCCTCAAGGTTGAGCCCTGCAGGTGTCCAGCTGTTTACCAGCTTCTCAATGCCACAGCTCCTTCTCCTCAAGGTCGAGCCCTTGCAGGGTGATCCCAACAAAACTGAGAATAAAACAAGGAGATGGAAGGAAATGAGGATAAAGAAATTAAAAGAAAATCACAACAGCAGCAGCACTGAGTTTACTTGATTCAAATTTATTTTTTCAGAACAGTATGGTTTTTTTATATGTTCTTGGGAGTGAGGGCAAAGGAGGAACTGAGATATTTTTGAACACATGAAAACTCACACAGGCTCCCAACAAGCCTGGGATTCCCATCTGATGTTGCATTTAGGATTATAGGAATCTGCCTTCAGAGATCCTGAAGATAACCGGCAGACTGCACCACCCTTCTTACGGTGCACTGTCTGATGGCTGAGAAGTGTCAGTTGTTCTCCGTATGAAACTAAAATATAACAATCGGCCTCTAGTTTAACAGGTCATTCCATAACACAAAATATTTAGCAAGAGAAGGTGAAAATGACATTGGAAACTGAGTTCCAAAGTTGTCAATTTTGTAGTTTATGAGGAGAAATAGTGGGGGTGGTTTACTATAAGCAGTTTTCCCCTCCCCAATATAGTTTCATCAAGGTGTTTTATTACATTGTCACTCATGCTTTTGTACTGCTTTCTAATATTGTACTGACTTGTTTGAATCACTTTGAAAATTAAGGCTGCCTCCTTCTGAGACAAATCCAGGTCTCATTAAAATTCATAAATAGACAGCCAAAAGCTTTGAGCGCTTTTCCATTGACACTGAGAAATGGAAGTGTCCTTATTTATCCTGATGATAGCATATTATTTTGAAGGGTATCCACATCCATAGTCAACTGGGTTTTGATTAATATTTAGGGCTCACTATGAAGGAAATTTATTTTCATTAAGGAGTTCTGTGACACAAACTAGCTGATGGTATCTCAAATCAGGATCGTATCAGTGTTTAATTGCATTCTTTCAACATGAAAAAAAACATTGGCATTAAATGCAAATATATGCTGACAAGCAGCAGCAGTCTGATTTTCTTGGGTAGCATATGTATACCAGGGTCTCCATTGTATATTGTCACTACCGATTGCATGAACATTCCCTCATGTCATGAAAATGTTTAGAGGTAGTGGGGGAAGAAGGGAGATAATTTCTTGTCTCTGCTATTGTGTCCAACTCAGCTCATGTTACACAACAATACCAAGGCTGAAGTCCAAGTTGTGAAGTATATTTGGGCACTGCATTGTTTATATTTGTCATTCTGCCAAATATGCACCAAAATAATGATAATTCTCCAAATTCATGCCTGAATTCAATTAGAAAAATAAAATTCACATGCTTTAGTCAAAAAGGAAAATTGCAAAATTTTGACACGTGTAATCTCAGAAATAAAAGTATTTAGTCGTATTAACTGATAGCCACACCAGTAACTGAGCAGTGGGCCATTCAAGGCTTCAATATAGAAAGCACTTAAACTTAAACAGATAAAATCAACTGGCTAGCATGTTTACTTAGGAATGTGTCTAAACTTCTGTAGGATATACTCTTCATAAAAAAAATTTCAGGATCAGGCTCCATTATGCAAAGTTTGCATTGCAAATACACTATATAAAACATTAGTATCTGACCTTATAGTGGGTGTCTGCTATAGGCCACCTGTCCAGGAAGAACAAGTGGTTCAGGACCTCTACAGACACATAGGAGCAGCCTCATGTTCGCAGGCCCTGGTCCTCACGAGGAACTTCAACCACCCTGATATCTGCTGGAGGGACAACATAGCATGGCATAAACAATCCAGGACATTCATGGAGTGCATCAATGACAACTTCCTCCTCTAAGTGATAGAGGAGAGGTGCTCTGCTGGACCTCCTACTGACCAACAAGGAGGGGCTGGTTGGGGATGTGAAGGTCAAAGGCAGCCTTGGCTACAGTGACCATGAGGTGGCGGAGTTCGGGATCCTGAGGGGAGAAAGGAGGGCAAAAAGCAAGCTCACAACCCTGGACTTGAGGAGAGCTGACTGACCTCGGAAGCATCCTGTGGGATAAGGCCCTGGAGGGAAGAGGGGCCCAAGAAAGCTGGTTAATATTTGAGGATCACTTCTTCCAAGCTCAGGAGCATGTCCTGTTGAGCAGGGGGAGAGACAGAGCAGCTTGGTGGGCACCTGATGGTTAGCCAAGGTCAACCCACCACAAACAGGTTGCTCAAAGAGCTTTTTGAGTCTCCCTCCTTGTGAATATTCAAAAGCCATTTGGACATGGTCCTGGGCAACTGACTCTAGGTGGCTGTGCTTGAGCAGGGCGTGTGTGGACAAGATGACCTCCAGAAGTCCCTTCCAACCTCAACCATTCTGGGATTAGTTGGCCTTTATTTTTAGTGTCTTAGTAGATCACAAATGTGACGTATAATGTAGATATTAATATACCCATCTAATTAAGCTTAAGGTTGTTGTAGAACAAGTGCTTTTGAACTAAATCTTTCTTGGTTTTAGGCTGAATTCATTTATCCAGAGGGTTTGGGTTGTATGTCCAATTTGTTGGACAAGTTGTTGTGGGAATCTACTATCGACCAGACAGCCAGTATGATGACACTGATGAATTATTCTACAAAGAATTAAGGAATATCTCTAGATCGGTTGCCCTTGTCCTTACGGGTGATTTTAACTTCCCAGACATTAACTAGGAATATCATACAGTGGACACAAACAGGTCCATGAAATTCCTGAAGCATGTTGAAGATACCTTCTTGGTGCAGGTACTAAGGGAGCTGACTAGGAAAGGTGCTCTCCTAGACTTGTTGTTTGTAGACAGAGGGACTCACGGGTGAAGTGGTGATTGGTGGCTGTCTTGGTCACAGTGACCATAAAGTAGTTGAGTTTCAAATTGTTGGCGATAGGAGAAAAACTGACAACAAAAATTCAACCCTGGATATGAGGAGAGCAGACTTTGAGCTGCTGGAGCTAGTTTGTAAGGCTCCCTGGGAATCTGCTTTTGAAGGTATTGGGATCCACGAATGCTGGTCACTTTTTAAGAGCCATCTCTTAAGAGCACAGGAGCAGGTAATTCCAAAGTGTTGAAAGTCAAGCAAGTGGGGCAGAAGGCCGGCTTGGCTGAACAGGGATCTTCTTCTAGAAAATAGGTGGAAAAGGAAAGTGTACAGACATTGGAAGCAAGGACAGGTGACATGGGAGGACTACAGAGATGCTGTCCGCTTTGTAGGGAGAGAATTTGTGCAGCCAAAGCTTGATTAGAGTTCAAGCTGGCCAGCACTGTGAAGGACAACAAAAAGGGCTTTTTTTAATATCTTAACAGCAAACGGAGGATCAGAGATAACATTGGGCTGTTGCTTGACGAGGTTGTCACCTCACAAGTAGGGACAGAGACAAAGCAGGGACGTATAATGCCTTCTTTGCCTCTGTCTTCAACACTGATGATGGGCTCTGGGACCCCTGGAGCCCTGTGTTGGAAGACTGTGACTGGGAGGGATGATAAACTCCCAGCTGACTCTGAACTGGTTTGAGACTTGCTGCTCCAGCTGGATGCACATAAGTCTATGGGGCCTGATGGGATTCATCCCAGGGTACTGAAAGCGTTGGCCAATGTCATTGCGGGACCTCTCTCTTGGGAGTCTGGAGAGGTCCCAGTTGACTGGAAGCTGGCAAATGTTGTCCCAGTTTTTGAGAAGGGTAAGAAGGAAGACCCTGGTAATTACAGGCCTGTCAGTCTCACTTCAGAGCCCAGTAAAATTATGGAGAACGTTATTCTGGGAGTTGTTGAAAAACACTTGAGAGACAACGCAGTCATTGGTCATAGCCAGCACAGGTTCATGAGGGGAAAGTCCTGCTTAACCAACTTCATTTCCCTGCAGTAGGGACAGGGAGCCAGACAGAGAGCGAATGGCAGAGAAGGAAAAAAAACCACCACTGTGACAGGCTACAGGGCAGAGAGGGAGCGATTCAAGACACGGGACAGAGAACGGCAAAATAGCGATGGGCCGCTGGGCAGAGAGGGAGGAATTTAAAAGTGTAAGTAAAGACAGAGACAGAGAGATGGACAGAGAGACAGAGAGAAAGAGAAAACAGCGACGGGCTTCAAGACAGATAGAGAGGAATTGAAAGATCCCGGCAGGGAGCCGGACAGGGCAAGACGGCGAAAGAAATGAAACTGCAGCGTGGCTCAGGGCTGACAAGGACGAAATTGCAAAACAGGGACAGGGAGCAGGATAGAGGGAGACAGAGGAAGAGAGACACTTGTGCTGTGCTACAGGGCCAAGAAGGAAGACTTTGAACACCAGGGACACGGGGCCGGGCAGAGAGCGCCAGAGACAGCAAAAATACCGACGGGCTACAGGACAGAGCGGGAGGAAGGCAAACATGGTGGCTGGGAGCCAGACAGAGAGAGACTGCGAAAGAAAAGAGCAGCAACACGCTACACGGCAGAGAGGGAGGAATGGAAAAGCAGGGACAGGGAGCCAGACTGGGAGAGGCAGAGGAAGGAAAAATAGCCGCGGGCTACAAGCTAGGGAGAGAGAGGACCTAAAAGACAGGGACGGGGAGCTGGTCAGAGTGAGATGGAGAAAGGAGGTATGGGGGGACACGGACGGATACCACATCAGCGTGGGAAAGAGAGGGGGCCAGGGGAGGGGCAGCGAGGGCCCGGGATGCAGAATAGGGGCAACAGGGCCCCGAGGGCCTGGGACTCACCGCAGCTTTCACTCCCTGCACTGCTGGGAGAGTTTGCCAGTTCAGACGCTTCTTCCTCCTCTCCTCCCTTCGCCTTCTGTAACTCCTGTCGCTTGGCTGTCCTCCACCCAAGAGAATACCGGGGTGTCTTACAGCTCGTACAAGACGAGGCTCCCTACGCACGTAGCCTCGCTCGTGCGCCACACGGCCGCTTCCGGTGATGCGTGCAGACCCTGCACATTCGACTGCCCGTGTACGTCAGGTGCGGCGCACCTGGGAGCGACAGCGTCCATCGCTCACGTGGCCCTGTCCTTTCCTGGGCCTGTCGTTAGAAGCACACCTGGGAAAGAAGATCCTGGCCGTCTGCGACGGATTAGGACCGGAAGGCACGAGGGGAGCCCTCGGCGCACTCGAACGGCGGGCGCGAGGCAGCGGCCCCTCCCCGCAGCCAGGCGGTTGCAGGGACTCGCCGCAAGGCCGGGCGCTCCTGCACGCGATCTGTTTCGCGAGCCCCGAGGCAGCCACGATTAACGAGCCCGATGACGCCCGCGCTGGGCCGGGGGTGGGCAGAGGCAGAAGTAGAAGCAGGGGACAGGGACACCGGGCGCAGCAGCGCTGGCGTGGGCGGGAGAGCAGGGAACGGTGTGGGGAAGGGTCACTCGGGACGCCTGCTCCGGTAGCCCGGCCTAAGTGACGGCCGAGGACGCCTAAGCACCGCGTACGTCTAAAGAAACCCGCCGGCGTAGGGTGGCAGGAAGAACACCGGTACGCGACCACCGGCTGAAGCTGCCGCGCCCAGGCCCAGCTGACCGCTGCCACGGACTCCCGATCCCTCTGCTGCAGCAGGAGTTTGTTGCACAGGCACGCGTTCGTTTTGCGCGCGCACGTGCAAGTGTGACTCAGAACGCAGGCTGACGTCAGGCTACAAAAGCCGCCCGAACGCCCCACTTGCATCACATCTGCTTTGCCTGCAACAAGCGGGTCGTTTCCGAGGCATTTTCCCGGCTGCTCAGGCAGAGCACACGCCATCACGCGCTCGAGGCAGAGCCGGGCAGGCGGAACTTACGCGCCGCCGTTCGAGAGCGCGGCTCTGACCCGACACCGCGGCAGCAACGCTCCCGCCCGCACTGCTCGAGGTGCGCGAGTAACGAAGCTGGGGGCATCGTTTAGTCTCTGTGAGCAGTTAACTGCGAGGTGCAACCTTGAGGGGAGGAACAAGATAATCACAAAAGCAGCACAGCTCCGGAACCTTGAGGGAACTGTCCTAATTAACATCTAATTGGCATAATAGCAACCTGCCCCCGGGCGGGGAAAGCCCCCTCCTCGCTCAGCATGCCCGGGAAGAAAGAAGGACGCTGCGACTTTAAGCGGAGACGAGGCTGGCGAGAACCGAGGGGAACAAGGGCGACGGAGCCAACTGTTGAAAACACCGGTAACCGCTGCGCGGAGCGTAGCCACGCGGTCCGAGTGTGGCCCGAGGGGTGCGAGCTCTGTGCGCTACCACCTCGCACCCAGCTCTGCACGCAGCCGGAAGAAAAGCCAACACCCCGGCTCCGCACGTTCGCCGCCTGCCCGCGCACCGGCGGAAGAACCGTGTGTGGGACAACAGCACCGCCCCGCGGGGACGGGGCCCGCCCCGGAGGCGGGCAGAGACCCGGCGGAGCGAGGCGCGCGCGTGCGCCGTGAGGCGTCTCTGCCTGCGCGCCCCCCCCCCCCGCCCTCCGGGCGGTACCTCGCGGCGCCTGTCCCGCGAGGCTATAGGGACGCGCGGCCGCTCACGCGCGCTCCCGGCGCCGCGTGCTGGGGTCGCGCTCCCGCGGGGGCGGGAGGACTCCCGCCTCGCCGCGGGGCCCGGCCCTTCCTCGCTGCAGGCGGCTGCCTGCGGAACGGCCTTCGCGCCGCTCCTCAGCCGGCTCCCGCCGGCGGGCGGGCCCGGGCGGCGCCCCCGGGGCACCGCAGGGCCAGCGCCGGCCTCAGCCGCACCTGCAGCCCGCTTCGAGCGTCGGGCCCGCAGCTGCAACCCCTCGGGAGCAGGCGGCCGCCACCCCCCCAAAACGGCACGGGAGCCCCTGCCCTGGGCCTGGGCCCGGCCCCGCAGCGGAGGAACGCACCCGGGCGCGCAAAGCGGGCAGCGCAGGTTTGTTCCCTCGGGCGCACCGGGAGCTGCCGCCCAGGCTCGGTGCCCGACGGCGGCCGGGCGGAGGGGGAAGAGGGGAGAGGGAAGCGGGAGGAAGCGCAGAGGCGGGGAGAGAAGAGGCGAGGGACGGGGAGCCAGGCCCGGGGGGGCGGGAGCCGGACGTGGGCGTCGAGGCGGAGGAAGAGGGAGAACTGCAGCGTGGGGAGGGGGGAGATGAAGCGATAAAGAAAAGGGGGAGGGAGCGGGGGAGAGAGCTGAGTGGGACCGAGCGGGGCAGCGGGGACAGCGGAGAGGGACAGCGAGAACGAGCGGCGCCCGGCCTGGGAGCGGCGGGTACCGCGACAGGGAGCTGGGTATCGGGAGACAGAGAGAAAACTGCACGAGGGGACCAGAGCAGAAGGAATTAAGAAAAAAAGGGGGTGGGGGGTGTGTGTGTGAAGGGACAGGAAGGCAGATAGAGGCAGTCATGGAAAGAGAAAGGGAAAAGGGACAAACACGGGAAAGAATTAAAAATTAGAGACCATCAGCTGGACAGAGCCATAAGAATAGAAAGGGGACAGGATGCAGAGTCAGGGCATTAAAACCCCGTCAAAGGGAGCGATGCGGAGGGGGATGCGGAAGAGAAAAGAAAAAGCGACGGGCGGCAGGAAACACGGGGAAGAAAAACAAAAAACCGAAACCACGGGACAGGGAACCGGATAAATGGAGACGTAGAAATAAAATTTTAAAAGCGACGTGGTACGTGACAGGGTTACGTCAAGACGTTAAGGCCCCCCTCGCCCCCGCGACCTCCAGCCCCGGTTTGCTGGCCGAGCGCTATGTCGTACGGTCGGGAACATCCCTTTGGGCAGCTGGGGGTCAGCTGTCCCGGCCGCGTCCCCTCCCAACCCCGCGCGCACCCCCGCTCTACTCGCTGGCGGGGCCGCGGGAGCAGCAGAACAGTCCTTGACGCCGCGCAAGCGCCGCTCGGCGAGACCCGGCGCGTGTCCCCGCGTCATCGACGCCGGGTGTCGGCGCAAATCCAACACGTAGCCCTGCGCCAGCTACCGCGAATAAAACTAACTCTACATCTGAGCCCAAACTAGCGCGCGCGGGAATACAGTTTTAAAAAGTTGAGCGCGGTACTAGAAACGCGGGAAAAAATTTAAGACTGGGGACAGGAATCCAGATAAAGAGAGACATAGAAAGAAGATTTAAAAAGCAGCGGGGTACGGGAAAGCACTAAAAACTAGGGACAGCAAACCTCACAAATGTTGTCGAGAAAGAAAAATGGAATAAGCAATGGCATTAAGAAAAGACAAGAAAAAATTAAAAAACCCCAAGGAGATGGTAAATAACAGAGCCACAAACGAAAATACAGTTCTAAAAGCGACAGGGTACACAACGGACAGGAATAAATTAAAAAATATGGATAGGGAGCTTGATAAAAGTAGACCTAGAACAGAAACTGAAAGAGCGACAGGGCTCGGGACAGACAGGAATAAAAATAAAAATGAAAGACGGTGAATTGGTTAAAGCGGACATGGAGAGAGCATGTAAAAAGCAGCTGGGTAAAGGAGAAGCTGGGGGGGGGGAAGGGGACAGAAAACTGGATAAAAGTTGATGTAAAAAGGAAATTTTGAAAGCCAAGGCATTAAGGAAAGGCAAGGGAAAAAAAAAGTAAAATAAGCGTAGGGTGATGGAGAGTGACATAGGAAGAAAATTATAAAAGCGGAAGCATTGAGGAAAAACAAGAAAAAGTTAAAAATGACAACAGACAGAAAAATACAGAGAGACATAGGAAGAAAATTTCAAAAGCGACGGGGTACAGCACGGACGAGAAACAAATAAAAAATATAGACAGCGAATTGGTTAAAGTAGACACGGAAAGAAAATTTTAGAAGCGATGGGGTACAGCGTAGATGGGAAAACAAAAAACAGGGACAGTGAGGTGGATAAACTTCGATGTAGAAAGAAAATTAATTTAAAACGCGACGGCCTTTAGCAAAGACGAGAATAAATTAAAAATAAGACTGTGGAAAAACAGACACATAAAAATGTAAAAAGCAACGGGGTACACGACACGGGAAAGAGTTAAAAGACACGGATAGGGAGCTCGACAAAAGCAGACATGGGAACTTGAAGCAGCGCCAGGGTACAGGACAGACGGGGGAGAATTACAAAACGCAGGCAGCGAACCGCAGAAAAGTAGCCATCGAAACACAAGTTAAAATGGAGGGAGTATGATACAGACAGGAAAAAAAAATAAAACGGCGGACAGGAAGCTAAATAAATGGAGACATAGAAAGAAAGTTATTAATATGACTGGGTGCGGGACAGAGGCGGAGATAAAAAACAGGGGCAAGGAATCGGGTAGAGGGACGGAAGGACGTTTTAAGAAGCGACAGGCTACGAGAAAAGCAGGAAAGAATTAAAAAAATAGGAACAGGAATGAGGATAGAAGGAAATACTGAAACAAAATTTAAAAAGTGACAGGGTATACGGAAAAAAGGGAGGAGTTAAAAGTACGGGAAAGGGAAGCTGGATAAAGGGAATCGTTGAAGGAGAAATTAGGTAGCGGTGGGGTGCGAGAAATACGGGGGGGGAGGGGAACCAAACAAAAAACACCAAACAAAAAACACCAAACAAAAAAACGGAGAAAGGGAGCCGGGTAGAGGGAGAGAGGCGGGGCGGAGCGGTCGCCCGGTGTGACCGGGCTGCGGCTGCAGCGAGGAAGAACGTGAGCGGGGTACGCCCCATGGACCAGCAGGTGCCGGGGAAAGCCCCGAGGCGGGGCGGCGGGGTCCGCGTCGGAGGCACGGAGCAGGGGCGTGTGGGAGCCGGCGGCGGGGGCTGCCCGGAGCCGCGCGGCGGAGCGCGGGTTTAGCGCTCGCGTCTCGGCGGGTCTTGCGGGGGAAAAGGGGGAGCCGGTGTCTGCGCAGGGTCAGCCAGCAGGGCAGGCTACGCCTGGCGGCACGGCGGGAGCCGTAGCCCTGAGGCACGGGGCTTAGGGCCGGCGACGGTCGTTCCCCCGCGCATGCCGGGAAGCGTAGTCTTGTGGCAGGGGGCTGGCGGGCGGCCATGCTGTGCTTGCCAGTGCATGCCGGGAGATGTAGGTTTTGCGACCTGGCCTCCCAGGCATGCGTGGTGGCGCGCCTCCTCCCCGCGCTCGGTGCTGCCTCCCTGTGCGCGAACTTAGGTACTGCAGCTCGGCAGTCATTACAGATAAAAGGAAAGACTGGGGCTCTGCTCTTTCCTAGCCTTGCAAACAGCCAATGCAGTTCCTAAAACTCTCGAAAATAAGGCCATGTGCCGGGTCCTGCAATTCCATCACAACAACTCCATGCAATGCTACAGGCTTGGGGAGGAGTGGCTGGAGAGCTGCCCAGACGGAATATTATGATGATGATGATGATGATGATGATGATTTCCTCTGCCTTTGCTGTCCTATTAAACCGTTTTTAACCCAACCCATGAGTATTTTTTTCCAGCTCTCTCCCCCATCCCACCTGGGATGGGCGGGAGGCAAGTAAGCGGCTGCGTGGTGCTTAGTTGCCAGCTGAGGCTAAACCACAATAGCCCCACAGCTCTTTTCAGGGTCTATAGCAAGCTTTGTAGCGCTCTCCTTCCTCCAGAAGCCCTCAGGCTTTCATTGTGCCCCAGAGCACTCTTACCTTCCTGTCTGCCATCTACAATGCCTTTGTTTGGTCCCTGCTCTCCTGAGGGTATCTGTACTCTGTTCCTATCCCCTCCTGAACACCTCATTGTGTCACCAATCTTTTGTTTGTCTCCCTCTTCCCCAACATCCCCCACCCCCAGAGTCCTCTCATCTCTGTCATGATACCTCCTGAGACTGTTCTGGTGTGCCATGGCACCCTTCAAGCTCTGCAGCCCTCTTTGTCTCTCTCTTATTCAGCCAGATCCATTCCTCGGGCTTTCTCTGTGCCCCAGAGCTCTCTTACCTTTATTCACTGCCATCTAGGACATCTAGTCTATCCAGTCACTCATTCCATTGCTGGGACACCCTTTTGAGTTTTGCATTGTGCCCCAGAGTCGTCTTCTGTCTCTCACTCTTAGCTCTCATCGTCATGCCTTCTGAGGCCATCCTTGTGCCCCCTTTGTTCAGCCCCTGGCCACCCAAGACCATCTGTATTCTGCTCAACTGATCAACTGAAATTGAAGGAGGAACTGCCGCCCTGGGCAGCAGAAGGTGGAGAAGGGACAGGCTCCGTCATGGCCCATTTCCTACCCGGATAGAGCTGCCGGGCTTGGCCGGGGCCCGGGCAGGGCCCTGCTGCCCTCCAGAGAACCCCAGGGCCTCTGACAGGCCTCCCAGGGGCACACGTGGGGCCAAGCAGCCCCTCCAGAGAGCCCCAGGGGCTCTCCCGGGCCTCGCAGGGCACCGTGGAAGGCGCTGTAGGGCCGCTGCGAAGGCCTGGGGAGCAGCACGGCTACCTGGGGCTCCGCGCGGGGCGCAGCAGAGCCCCTCCAGCTGTCTGGGGAACAGCAAGGCTCCACGGGGCTATGTACAGGCCCTCCCGGGGCCCTTGGGGGGGCCTGGGGGGCAGCAGGGCTCCGCGCGGGGCGCAGCAGAGCCCCTCCAGCTGTCTGGGGAACAGCAAGGCTCCACGGGGCTATGTACAGGCCCTCCCGGGGGCCTGGGGGGGGCCTGGGGGGCAGCAGGGCTCCCCAGGGGCGCAAGCGGGACCCAACGCGGCCCCCACAGCTGCCTGGGGGGCGGCAGGGTCCGCAGGGGTGCGTGGGGGGCCTGTCAGAATAGGAACCCTCCGGGTGTCTGAGGGGCAGCAGGGCAGCGCGGGGCGGGGAAGAAGAGCTCAAAACAGCACGTCAAGTTCCACAGCCTTTATCGATGGCTGGGAGGCACAGGCAGGCCGGCTGTGCTAAGGCCTCTGCCTGCGGCCTGCAGAACGCCCGTTTCCATCCTGGGTCGCCATCTGAAGCGATCCTCTCGCTGCCCTTTGGCTGCTTCTTCAGGCTTGATGGCCAGCACACCCACTAGAGCCACGGCCCACCTGTCCCCTTCGCCACGAAATGGGAGCGGTGCAGAGGGCGGGCACCATCCAGGCTGGGATCTCCCTGGAGAGGGCAGAGCAGGCAAAAGCTTTCCTTCACCGTTCCTCTGGGTTTCACAGCCTGGCAGAGCAGCTGGTGCCTTGGGGCCACGACGCAGGGCGTGGTGCGTCCTGCACGGCCCCGGGCTGCTGGCAAGGGGGCAGGTCCAGCTGCTCAGGGGGTGCCCGTGCGCAGAGCACCCCGGGATCAGCTCTGCCCACAGCTCCAGCAGCACAGTCAGCCGCCTCCTGGGGCCGGGGTCCTCCTCCTCCATGCCCTCCGGAGCCAGGAGCACAGCGCTTGCAGGTGGGATCCGGAGGGAGGCTTTTTCGCTGCAGCGTCCAGGACCAGCAGGGTTTGAGTTGCCAGGGAAGAGATGCAGGCGCTGCTGTCTCTTGCCTTGTCTTGAAGGGCTGGCACGGAAAGGAGCAGAGCCGAGGTCAGAGCCCGCATCTGCAGGGCATCTGCAGAGCCCCTCTGGCCAGCGCCCCCCCAACCCCCCAGCTCTTCCCATGGCCAGGAGGGAGGCAGGGGTGCCGGGATGAGCGGGAAGGTGCTGCCACCAATGCCCCACATCCCCCTGAAATCTCTCTCTGCTCTGCCCACGCCGCACCTCATGTGTGCAGGGAGCAGTGCCCTGCCCAGCTGGGGCAGGCGTTGGAGATTTCCTCCCAGGGTCTTTCCCCCTCTCCGCCAGCCCCTGCGGACACCCCACTGCCCTCACTCACCCCTGTAGATGACATGGAGCTTCTCTGGGTACCCATCCCTCAGCTGCAGCTCGGCGAGCCCTAGGCACACACAGTCCGTTACAGATCCCACTGGCCTGCCTGCCCCAGCAGCCCGGCTCCCTGCCACCAGCCCCGCAGGCCAGGCCACGTGGCCTCCTCCCACTGGGCAAGGCTGAGCCCAGGGCGGTCCCCTGAGCGTGAAGGCCACGGCGGCTGCGAGGGACCCAAGAAGGCTCCCACCAGTCACTGCGACCGGGCAGGGGTGTGAGAGGGCACCAGGGAGCCCGTGAGCTCAAGCATCGGGCAGTCCGGGCTCTGCAGCCGCTCGCTGGATTCAGCAGCCACTGTGGCTGGGGATAAGCTGTCGCGGGGCAGAGACGCACCCCCGGCGGGGTTGTGGCTCACCAATGAACCTGATGGCTGCCTCACGCAAGGGCTCCTGTGGGCTTTGCAGGTACTGCAGGCTCTGCTGCAGGTGCTCCTCCAGTCTGCCACCGTCCTCCAGGAGCTGGAGAGAGCACAGGGGGCCAGCGTTGGCGCAGACCCTCCCCCAGCACCCAGGACTGGCCTCACCTGCCTTCCCCAGGCTCTGCCTTTTCTCCCTCTCGCGCTCTGAACTGCGAGATTGAAACGTTGCACTCCCTCTCCTCCAAGGAAGGGGCTAGGAAGGAATTGTCTTGCTGGTCCTCACTATCCCTTGCTGTCATTGCAGATAAACAGAAAGACTGGGGCTCTGCTCTTTCCTAGCCTTGCAAACAGGCACTCTGCTTTTTCCCCCTCTCGCGCTCCGAACTGCGAGATTGAAAGGTTGCACTCCCTCTCCTCCAAGGAAGGGGCTAGGAAGGAATTGTCTTGCTGCTCCTCACTATCCCTTGCAGTCATTGCAGATGAGCAGCAAGACTGGGGCTCTGCTCTTTCCTAGCCTTGCAAACAGGCACTCTGCTTTTTCCCCCTCTCGCGCTCCGAACTGCGAGATTGAGACGTTGCGCTCCCTCTCCTCCAAGGAAGGGCCTAGGAAGGAATTGTCTTGCTGGTGCTCACTATCCGTTGCAGTCATTGCAGATAAACAGCAAGGCTGGGGCTCTGTTCTTTCCTAGCCTTGCAAACAGGCACTCTGCTTTTTCTCACTCTCGCGCTCCGATCTGCGTGATTGAAACGTTGCACTCTCTCTCCTCCAAGGAAGGGGCTAGGAAGGAATTGTCTTGCTGGTCCTCACTATCCCTTGCAGTCATTGCAGATGAGCTGCAAGACTCGGACTCTGCTCTTTCCTAGCCTTGCAAACAAGTACTCTGCTTTTTCTCACTCTCGCGCTCCGAACTGCGAGATTGAAACGTTGCACTCCGTCTCCGCCAAGGAAGGGGCTAGGAAGGAATTGTCTTGCTGCTCCTCACTAGCCCTTGCAGTCATTGCAGATAAGCAGCAAGACTGGGGCTCTGCTCTTTCCTAGCCTTGCCAACAGGCACTCTGCTTTTTCTCACTCTTGTGCTTCGAACTGCGAGATTGAAACGTTGCGCTCCCTCTCCTCGAAGGAAGGGGATAGGAAGGAATTGTCTTGCTGGTGCTCACTAGCCCTTGCAGTCATTGCAGATAAACAGCAAGACTGGGGCTCTGCTCTTTCCTAGCCTTGCAAACAGGCACTCTGCTTTTTCTCCCTCTCGCGCTCTGAACTGCGAGATTGAAACATTGCACTCCCTCTCCTCCAAGGAAGGGGCTCGGAAGGAACTGTCTTGCTGGTCCTCACTATCGCTTGCAGTCATTGCAGATAAACAGCAAGACTGGGGCTCTGCTCTTTCCTAGCCTTGCAAACAGGCACTCTGCTTTTTCTCACTCTCGCGCTCCGAAGTGCGAGATTGAAACGTTGCACTCCCTCTCCTCCAAGGAAGGGGCTAGGAAGGAATTGTCTTGATGGTCCTCACTATCCCTTGCAGTCATTGCAGATGAGCAGCAAGACTGGGGCTCTGCTCTTTCCTAGCCTTGCAAACAGGCACTCTGGTTTTTTTCCCTCTCGCGCTCCGAACTGCGAGATTGAAACGTTGCATTCCCTCTCCTCCAAGGAAGGGGCTAGGAAGGAATTGTCTTGCTGCTCCTCACTCGCCCTAGCAGTCATTGCAGATAAACAGCAAGACTGGGGCTCTGCTCTTTCCTAGCCTTGCAAACAGGCACTCTGCTTTTTCCCCCTCTCACGCTCCGAACTGCGAGATTGAAATGTTGCACTCCCTCTCCTCCAAGGAAGGGGCTAGGAAGGAATTGTCTTGCTGCTCCTCACTATCCCTAGCAGTCATTGCAGATAAACAGCAAGACTGGGGCTCTGCTCTTTCCTAGCCTTGCAAACAGGCACTCTGCTTTTTCCCCCTCTCACGCTCCGAACTGCGAGATTGAAATGTTGCACTCCCTCTCCTCCAAGGAAGGGGCTAGGAAGGAATTGTCTTGCTGCTCCTCACTATCCCTAGCAGTCATTGCAGATAAACAGCAAGACTGGGGCTCTGCTCTTTCCTAGCCTTGCAAACAGGCACTCTGCTTTTTCTCACTCTCGCGCTCCGAAGTGCGAGATTGAAACGTTGCACTCCCTCTCCTCCAAGGAAGGGGCTAGGAAGGAATTGTCTTGCTGCTCCTCACTAGCCGTTGCAGTCATTGCAGATGAGCAGCAAGACTCGGGCTCTGCTCTTTCCTAGCCTTGCAAACAGGCACCCTGCTTTTTCCCCCTCTCGCGCTCCGAACTGCGAGATTGAAACGTTGCACTCCCTCTCCTCCAAGGAAGGGGCTAGGAAGGAATTGTCTTGCTGCTCCTCACTATCCCTTGCAGTCATTGCAGATGAGCAGCAAGACTGGGGCTCTGCTCTTTCCTGTTGGGATCATTCTGCACGGCTCGACCTTAAGGAGAAGGAGCTGCAGCATTGAGAAGCTGGTAAACAGCTAGATATCTGCACGGCTCGGCCTTGAGAAGAGGGAGCTGTGGCACTGGGAAGCTGGTAAACAGCTGGACATCTGCAGGGCTCGGCCTTGAGGACAAGGAGCTGTGGTAAACAGCTAAGAAGCAGCACTGTATAAGAAAAACAGGATGGAACCCGGACCACGTAGCAGTAAGCGCAAGTAGGAGGAGTATGATAATGCACTCTTTAGAGCTAAGCCAATGATTGTAAGACAAGTATGCATAAGGTAGAACTTAGTGTATAAATATGTGTAAGGTTTTGCAATAAAGTTGAAGCTTGCTTTATCACTCATATTGAGTCGACTGCATGCCTTCCCTCGCTCGTCGCAAGTGGCGCCCGAACAGGGACCCCCATCCTTGTTTTTCACCGGACAGCGAGATCGGAGAAGCACTGGTAGCAGCGACCAGGGAGCAGAAGATCGGCGGACGCTGCCGCGGCGCGCCTGATCCGTGCTTGAACCCAGGATAATTAAGAAGGGGTTCGCCGTCCGAAAGAAGGCTACCCAAGGGAAAAGGCTGCAAAAATAATTGACCGGATAATTAAGAAGGTCAACGTAGCGTGCAATGGAAATAGAGGTAGCATTCGAAATCTTAAAATGCTTTTTAGAAAAGCGGGGAGTAAGCCAATTAAAAGATCTGGCTGGGTTAATTGCGTTAGGGAAAGCGAAAGGGTTTTTTAAAGACCCTGAAAGTATGTTTGAAGTAGACGAGTGGCGTTCTTATGGAGATTGTTTGTGGGATCTAGTAATCGATGATGAAAAATCAGCAAAAAATTAATGAAATCTTGGAGAGATGTTATTCATTGCATGAAAAGATATAAAACTGAAAAGCGAATAGCACAGGCAACAAAGACAGTATAAAATCTACGACGCTCTAGAGGTTGATCCTAGAGACATTAAAAGAACTAAAGGCAGAACGCATCGCATGAAGAAGGGGCGATGGTCAGACTCCTGCTGCATATGCTCTCTAAGAGAGGACTGAAATATGATGAATATACACTTAGAAGGCTTCTAATTTGGTGCCAAAAAGGGTACCCCCCCGATGCGTCTGTGGCGTTTAAGGCAGAGACGTGGGAGGAGATAGGAAAAATGTTATAGGAACATATTGGGAATGGAGATAAAACCACCGCAGAGTTAGTGACGACATGGAAGTTGATGTTAAACACATTAAAAGCCTTAAAGGCAGAGAGAAAAGCTGCAGCTGATATGGAGGAGGCTGTTAAACCATCTTCAACCAATCCCTTTTTAACTGAGTCAGAGGGTCCAGGACCTTCAGCGACTCCGACTGCACCTCCTGAGGTGCCAGATGCACCGAGTAAACCGGCTGCATAGATAAGTCAGAGAAACAGATCTACGATGATGTATGTGAGGGCAAGACGGGACAACGTTGCCCAGAACAATGTACTCAGTGTTCCCCTGTGTGCCCATGTGAAAGATCAATGGGGCGAGTCTCGAAAGGAGATGGGCAAGCAGCGGAGCTAGCAACAACATGGCAATTGCTATTGGAGACTGTTTTGAAGAGCCAGGGGCTAGCAGCAGACTCTGCAACAGCTTTTGAGTTACCTACCTGGGAGAAAGCAGGGAAATTGGTGTTTGAGGCAGCCTCTAAAGAGGATCATACGGCTATGAAAGTGTTAACAACCTGGCGATTAGTCAGAGACTCTATAAAGACGATAAAATCGGAGCGGACGGCGGCAGCAGCTGCCGCTGCCACAGCCTTGGGAGAGAAGGGAGGCCGAGCTGGGGATGGTGAGAACGAGCAACCCCCGCCCGCCCCCCCCGCCCCCCCCCGCCCCGCCCCCCCGCTAACGCAACCAACGGAGGTGGCGAGTCCTCCTTGGCCCCCGCCTCCTGACCCGTGCCGCAACAGGAGGGGGCTGCCTGGGATGATCCTTCCCCCAAGTCAAGATACGACCCTGCCCAACATTGGCGAGGCATGAGACAAGAGACTTTGGCAGAGAGGGAGGGGACGGAGTGAAGCAGGTACCGGCCAGGTCGGTACGGCCGGCAGTAAGACCTGAAGATCTTGTCACACGTCCCACGGACGCAGTCAACTCCGTCGTACCACCAGCTGATGCTTTCACTCTTTTGTATGCGGAATGATGGCTCGTTGACTGTCTCAGCGGCTCTCCCCGGACGGTCAAGAGCAGGAACTTCAATATGCCATATTTGTAAAACGGTGTTGTGGGTTTGTTCTATGTCGTTGTAATTATTGTCACAAATGTATCATTTCTTTTGCAGGGAATTGAAGAGTATATTTCAATTGCTTTTTTACCATTCCCTTAGCAGCTGAGGATGCGGAGAAGTTTGCCTTTACGGTACCATCGGTAAATAAAGGAGAGCTAGCAAAAAGTATCATTGGGTAGTGTTACCACAAGGAATGCAAAATTCACCTACGATGTGTCAGACATTTGTGGCATGGGCTCTAGAACCGGTGTGGAAAAAGTATCCAGATTTAATAATGTATCATTATATAGTTGATATATTAATAGCAGGGACACAATTGAATGCAGACCACATTTTACAGCACTTAGAGCACTATTTAGGAAAACGGGGTTTAAAAATAGCACCAAAAAAAAAAAAAAAAAAAAAAAGGCAAAAGAAGGGACCATGGCAATATTTGAGCTGGATTATTACCAGGGCAGCGGTCCACTCACAAAAAATAAAGATTAAGGCGAAAATAGAAAATCTTTCTGATGTCCAAAAATTAATGGGGGATATACAGTGGGTTCGCAATATTTGCGGAATTACTAATGATGATCTAAGGCCATTGATGCCGCTCCTGGAGTCTTCGGTGGAGGCTCCAGAGCGACGTCAACTGAATGAGGATCAACACCAAGCTTTGCAGAAAATTACTGAGAAGATAGCCAGGTCACAGGATGTAAACCCCACGTTAGCCATTTTTCAGAATGCTACCAATTGGTGTAATTATACAACGAGCAACATCTCACGCTCTACTATTGTCCCAATGAGACTCCCTAAAGGAATATTCTTGATTTGTGGTGATCGTGCATGGCAAGGTGTTCCCTCCCATTTGAGAGGTGGTCCTTACACATTGGGGCACCTAACATTGTTAACTCCCAACACTTCTATGATATTGAACCTTACCCGACGGCATAGAATAAGATGACAGATTTGAAAATATCAGGAAGAGTGCAATGACCAACTGGATTTTTGGACTGCAGACAAAACCATACTAACCTCTTTCCTTGCCCCTGGGGTCGCTGCTGCCCAAGGCTTAACCACTTTAAATAAATTGGGATGTTGGCTAGCGAAACAAACCAATGCTACTTCTGCAACACTCAGTGCTTTGTTAATGGAAACTGACTCAATAAGGCATGCGACATTGCAAAATAGGGCAGCTATCGACTTCCTACTTTTGGCCCAAGGGCACGGGTGTGAGGAGTTTGATGGCACGTGTTGTATGAATTTAACAGATACATCACAGTCGGTAACTCAACAATTACAAAAACTGAAGGACTTAACGGACAGGTTACAGACAAGTTCACTAAACCTCGAATCATAGCTGTCAAGTTTGGGCCTAAGTGGATGGTTACAAGACTTAATAAAAGGGGCAGTTGTTATAGTACTTGTTATCTTAATACTAATGCTTATTGTACCATGTTTATTGCATTGTCTACAAGGAATGGTTCAAAAGGTAGTAAAGAATGCTTGGCTAGCTAATAACTCAAACAAGTATCTTACACACCCAATGAATGAGCTTTGTTAGATAATCACGCTCAAAACAAAAAGGGGGAGAGGCTACCACATTACCCTAAGAACGTTTGAATAAAGCCTTATATGTGTTAAATTATTTGCGGAAGGAGAAAGGACCTTTTCAACTGCTAACCAGGGGACGAGGTTGACGGTGGTGGCTGTTTAAAACCATGGGTAAAACCATGGGTAACCCACTTTGCAGGTGCCTCGAAGTGGGTGAGGCCATGGGTGGGGCAGTCACCATCGTCATCGTTGGACACATCATGACACTATCAGGTGTCATCGCAATCTGGATGCCACCTCAGTCAAAAGAAAATGTAGGGGTAAATCACACTGAAATTTGCAGTATCATGAGATGAACGTGGAAAGCTTTTGAGGCAAAGTGTTCTATAACTACAAATGCTTTGGTAAGATATAATATTGGTCTTCATAGCCTTATACAAGTACCTTTTTTCTATCACTAGGAGTAGTTTATATCACTAGAAGTAGTACAGCTAGAATTGTTTTGCTTTGTAATATTCTGCTATTGACTTAAGCATAAGTTGATATGTGACTGCTGAGTTATGAAAAAATGCCGTGTCAACAAAGCCTACGAACCAATAGACGGGATGGCTGTGGCGCGTGCAGCACGTCTGGCCAGCGGGTGCATACGCCATAGGCTCCCTGTGTTAAAAGCTGACAACTGAGGTGAGTTCCGACACTCGCTGGCCACGTGTGTCGAAACTCGTTCCTCTACAAATGTGTAATACCGGGAATTCCTGAAGGGCAGTGGGCTGGTGAACAGCAAGGCCACCGTTGCCTCCGTGGGGACGCCCACGTAAAGCTGGCACCTACCAACTGCTGGGCTGAGTTCGCGGCACAGGATGATACAAGAATGTACAGAGGGTCCATCTTTCTCACAGTCCTCGGGTTGCGAATGATCCATCAGGTTTTGTTTATACAAAAACAAAAAGGGGGAGATGTTGGGATCATTCTGCACGGCTCGACCTTAAGGAGAAGGAGCTGCAGCATTGAGAAGCTGGTAAACAGCTAGATATCTGCACGGCTCGGCCTTGAGAAGAGGGAGCTGTGGCACTGGGAAGCTGGTAAACAGCTGGACATCTGCAGGGCTCGGCCTTGAGGACAAGGAGCTGTGGTAAACAGCTAAGAAGCAGCACTGTATAAGAAAAACAGGATGGAACCCGGACCACGTAGCAGTAAGCGCAAGTAGGAGGAGTATGATAATGCACTCTTTAGAGCTAAGCCAATGATTGTAAGACAAGTATGCATAAGGTAGAACTTAGTGTATAAATATGTGTAAGGTTTTGCAATAAAGTAGAAGCTTGCTTTATCACTCATATTGAGTCGACTGCATGCCTTCCCTCGCTCGTCGCACTTTCCTAGCCTTGCAAACAGGCACTCTGCTTTTTCTCACTCTCGCGCTCCGAACTGCGAGATTGAAACGTTGCACTCCCTCTCCTCCAAGGAAAGGGCTAGGAAGGAATTGTCTTCCTGGTCCTCACTAGCCCTTGCAGTCATTGCAGATGAGCAGCAAGACTCGGACTCTGCTCTTTCCTAGCCTTGCAAACAGGTACTCTCCTTTTTCCCCCTCTCGCGCTCCGAACTCCGAGATTGAGACGTTGCGCTCCCTCTCCTCCAAGGAAGGGGCTAGGAAGGAATTGTCTTGCTGGTGCTCACTATCCGTTGCAGTCATTGCAGATAAACAGCAAGACTGGGGCTCTGCTCTTTCCTAGCCTTGCAAACAGGCTCTAATCTTTCTCTCCCTCTCACGCTCCGAACTGCGAGATTGAAACGTTGCACTCCGTCTCCTCCAAGGAAGGGGCTAGGAAGGAATTGTCTTGCTGCTCCTCACTCGCCCTAGCAGTCATTGCAGATAAACAGCAAGGCTGGGGCTCTGCTCTTTCCTAGCCTTGCAAACAGGTACTCTGCTTTTTCTCACTCTCGCCCTCCAATCTGCGAGATTGAAACGTTGCACTCCTTCTCCTCCAAGGAAGGGGCTCGGACGGAACTCTCTTGCTGCTCCTCACTAGCCCTTGCAGTCATTGCAGATAAACAGCAAGACTGGGGCTCTGCTCTTTCCTAGCCTTGCAAACAGGCACTCTGCTTTTTCTCACTCTCGCGCTCCGAACTGCGAGATTGAAACGTTGCGCTCCCTCTCCTCCAAGGAAGGGGCTAGGAAGGAATTGTCTTGCTGCTCCTCACTATCCCTTGCAGTCATTGCAGATAAACAGCAAGACTGGGGCTCTGCTCTTTCCTGGCCTTGCAAACAGGCTCTAATCTTTTTCTCCCTCTCACGCTCCGAACTGCGAGATTGAAACGTTGCACTCCCTCTCCTCCAAGGAAGGGGCTAGGAAGGAATTGTCTTGATGCTCCTCACTCGCCCTAGCAGTCATTGCAGATAAACAGCAAGGCTGGGGCTCTGCTCTTTCCTAGCCTTGCAAACAGGCACTCTGCTTTTTCTCACTCTTGTGCTTCGAACTGCGAGATTGAAACGTTGCACTCCCTCTCCTCCAAGGAAGGGGCTAGGAAGGAATTGTCTTGCTGGTGCTCACTAGCCCTTGCAGTCATTGCAGATAAACAGCAAGGCTGGGGCTCTGCTCTTTCCTAGCCTTGCAAACAGGCACTCTGCTTTTTCTCACTCTTGTGCTTCGAACTGCGAGATAGAAACGTTGCACTCTCTCTCCTCCAAGGAAGGGGCTAGGAAGGAATTGTCTTGATGGTGCTCAGTATCCGTTGCAGTCATTGCAGATAAACAGCAAGGCTGGGGCTCTGCTCTTTCCTAGCCTTGCAAACAGGCACTCTGCTTTTTCTCCCTCTCGCGCTCCGAACTGCGAGATTGAAACGTTGCACTCCCTCTCCTCCAAGGAAGGGGCTAGGAAGGAATTGTCTTGCTGGTCCTCACTAGCCCTTGCAGTCATTGCAGATAAACAGCAAGACTGGGGCTCTGCTCTTTCCTAGCCTTGCAAACAGGCACTCTGCTTTTTCTCCCTCTCGTGGTCCGAACTGCGAGATTGAAACGTTGCACTCCCTCTCCTCCAAGGAAGGGGCTAGGAAGGAACTGTCTTGCTGCTCCTCACTAGCCCTTGCAGTCATTGCAGATAAACAGCAAGAGTGGGTCTCTGCTCTTTCCTAGCCTTGCAAACAGGCACTAATCTTCTTCTCCCTCTCGTACTCCGAACTGCGAGATTGAAACGTTGCACTCCTTCTCCACCAAGGAAGGGGCTAGGAAGGAATTGTCTTGATGGTGCTCAGTATCCGTTGCAGTCATTGCAGATAAACAGCAAGACTGGGGCTCTGCTCTTTCCTAGCCTTGCAAACAGGCACTCTGCTTTTTCTCCCTCTCGCGCTCCGAACTGCGAGATTGAAACGTTGCACTCCCTCTCCTCCAAGGAAGGGGCTAGGAAGGAATTGTCTTGCTGGTCCTCACTAGCCCTTGCAGTCATTGCAGATAAACAGCAAGAGTGGGGCTCTGCTCTTTCCTAGCCTTGCAAACAGGCAGTCTGCTTTTTCCCCCTCTCGCGCTCCGAACTGCGAGATTGAAACGTTGCGCTCCCTCTCCTCCAAGGAAGGGGCTAGGAAGGAATTGTCTTGCTGGTGCTCACTATCCCTTGCAGTCATTGCAGATGAGCAGCAAGACTGGGGCTCTGCTCTTTCCTGTTGGGATCATTCTGCACGGCTCGACCTTAAGGAGAAGGAGCTGCAGCATTGAGAAGCTGGTAAACAGCTAGATATCTGCACGGCTCGGCCTTGAGAAGAGGGAGCTGTGGCACTGGGAAGCTGGTAAACAGCTGGACATCTGCAGGGCTCGGCCTTGAGGAGAAGGAGCTGTGGTAAACAGCTAAGAAGCAGCACTGTATAAGAAAAACAGGATGGAACCCGGACCACGTAGCAGTAAGCGCAAGTAGGAGGAGTATGATAATGCACTCTTTAGAGCTAAGCCAGTGATTGTAAGACAAGTATGCATAAGGTAGAACTTAGTGTATAAATATGTGTAAGGTTTTGCAATAAAGTTGAAGCTTGCTTTATCACTCATATTGAGTCGACTGCATGCCTTCCCTCACTCGTCGCAAGTGGCGCCCGAACAGGGACCCCCATCCTTGTTTTTCACCGGACAGCGAGATCGGAGAAGCACTGGTAGCAGCGACCAGGGAGCAGAAGATCGGCGGACGCTGCCGCGGCGCGCCTGATCCGTGCTTGAACCCAGGATAATTAAGAAGGGGTTCGCCGTCCGAAAGAAGGCTACCCAAGGGAAAAGGCTGCAAAAATAATTGACCGGATAATTAAGAAGGTCAACGTAGCGTGCAATGGAAATAGAGGTAGCATTCGAAATCTTAAAATGCTTTTTAGAAAAGCGGGGAGTAAGCCAATTAAAAGATCTGGCTGGGTTAATTGCGTTAGGGAAAGCGAAAGGGTTTTTTAAAGACCCTGAAAGTATGTTTGAAGTAGACGAGTGGCGTTCTTATGGAGATTGTTTGTGGGATCTAGTAATCGATGATGAAAAATCAGCAAAAAATTAATGAAATCTTGGAGAGATGTTATTCATTGCATGAAAAGATATAAAACTGAAAAGCGAATAGCACAGGCAACAAAGACAGTATAAAATCTACGACGCTCTAGAGGTTGATCCTAGAGACATTAAAAGAACTAAAGGCAGAACGCATCGCATGAAGAAGGGGCGATGGTCAGACTCCTGCTGCATATGCTCTCTAAGAGAGGACTGAAATATGATGAATATACACTTAGAAGGCTTCTAATTTGGTGCCAAAAAGGGTACCCCCCCGATGCGTCTGTGGCGTTTAAGGCAGAGACGTGGGAGGAGATAGGAAAAATGTTATAGGAACATATTGGGAATGGAGATAAAACCACCGCAGAGTTAGTGACGACATGGAAGTTGATGTTAAACACATTAAAAGCCTTAAAGGCAGAGAGAAAAGCTGCAGCTGATATGGAGGAGGCTGTTAAACCATCTTCAACCAATCCCTTTTTAACTGAGTCAGAGGGTCCAGGACCTTCAGCGACTCCGACTGCACCTCCTGAGGTGCCAGATGCACCGAGTAAACCGGCTGCATAGATAAGTCAGAGAAACAGATCTACGATGATGTATGTGAGGGCAAGACGGGACAACGTTGCCCAGAACAATGTACTCAGTGTTCCCCTGTGTGCCCATGTGAAAGATCAATGGGGCGAGTCTCGAAAGGAGATGGGCAAGCAGCGGAGCTAGCAACAACATGGCAATTGCTATTGGAGACTGTTTTGAAGAGCCAGGGGCTAGCAGCAGACTCTGCAACAGCTTTTGAGTTACCTACCTGGGAGAAAGCAGGGAAATTGGTGTTTGAGGCAGCCTCTAAAGAGGATCATACGGCTATGAAAGTGTTAACAACCTGGCGATTAGTCAGAGACTCTATAAAGACGATAAAATCAGAGCGGACGGCGGCAGCAGCTGCCGCTGCCACAGCCTTGGGAGAGAAGGGAGGCCGAGCTGGGGATGGTGAGAACGAGCAACCCCCGCCCGCCCCCCCCGCCCCCCCCCGCCCCGCCCCCCCGCTAACGCAACCAACGGAGGTGGCGAGTCCTCCTTGGCCCCCGCCTCCTGACCCGTGCCGCAACAGGAGGGGGCTGCCTGGGATGATCCTTCCCCCAAGTCAAGATACGACCCTGCCCAACATTGGCGAGGCATGAGACAAGAGACTTTGGCAGAGAGGGAGGGGACGGAGTGAAGCAGGTACCGGCCAGGTCGGTACGGCCGGCAGTAAGACCTGAAGATCTTGTCACACGTCCCACGGACGCAGTCAACTCCGTCGTACCACCAGCTGATGCTTTCACTCTTTTGTATGCGGAATGATGGCTCGTTGACTGTCTCAGCGGCTCTCCCCGGACGGTCAAGAGCAGGAACTTCAATATGCCATATTTGTAAAACGGTGTTGTGGGTTTGTTCTATGTCGTTGTAATTATTGTCACAAATGTATCATTTCTTTTGCAGGGAATCGAAGAGTATATTTCAATTGCTTTTTTACCATTCCCTTAGCAGCTGAGGATGCGGAGAAGTTTGCCCTTACGGTACCATCGGTAAATAAAGGAGAGCTAGCAAAAAGTATCATTGGGTAGTGTTACCACAAGGAATGCAAAATTCACCTACGATGTGTCAGACATTTGTGGCATGGGCTCTAGAACCGGTGTGGATAAAGTATCCAGATTTAATAATGTATCATTATATAGTTGATATATTAATAGCAGGGACACAATTGAATGCAGACCACATTTTACAGCACTTAGAGCACTATTTAGGAAAACGGGGTTTAAAAATAGCACCAAAAAAAAAAAAAAAAAAACAAAAAGGCAAAAGAAGGGACCATGGCAATATTTGAGCTGGATTATTACCAGGGCAGCGGTCCACTCACAAAAAATAAAGATTAAGGCGAAAAGAGAAAATCTTTCTGATGTCCAAAAATTAATGGGGGATATACAGTGGGTTCGCAATATTTGCGGAATTACTAATGATGATCTAAGGCCATTGATGCCGCTCCTGGAGTCTTCGGTGGAGGCTCCAGAGCGACGTCAACTGAATGAGGATCAACACCAAGCTTTGCAGAAAATTACTGAGAAGATAGCCAGGTCACAGGATGTAAACCCCACGTTAGCCATTTTTCAGAATGCTACCAATTGGTGTAATTATACAACGAGCAACATCTCACGCTCTACTATTGTCCCAATGAGACTCCCTAAAGGAATATTCTTGATTTGTGGTGATCGTGCATGGCAAGGTGTTCCCTCCCATTTGAGAGGTGGTCCTTACACATTGGGGCACCTAACATTGTTAACTCCCAACACTTCTATGATATTGAACCTTACCCGACGGCATAGAATAAGATGACAGATTTGAAAATATCAGGAAGAGTGCAATGACCAACTGGATTTTTGGACTGCAGACAAAACCATACTAACCTCTTTCCTTGCCCCTGGGGTCGCTGCTGCCCAAGGCTTAACCACTTTAAATAAATTGGGATGTTGGCTAGCGAAACAAACCAATGCTACTTCTGCAACACTCAGTGCTTTGTTAATGGAAACTGACTCAATAAGGCATGCGACATTGCAAAATAGGGCAGCTATCGACTTCCTACTTTTGGCCCAAGGGCACGGGTGTGAGGAGTTTGATGGCACGTGTTGTATGAATTTAACAGATACATCACAGTCGGTAACTCAACAATTACAAAAACTGAAGGACTTAACGGACAGGTTACAGACAAGTTCACTAAACCTCGAATCATAGCTGTCAAGTTTGGGCCTAAGTGGATGGTTACAAGACTTAATAAAAGGGGCAGTTGTTATAGTACTTGTTATCTTAATACTAATGCTTATTGTACCATGTTTATTGCATTGTCTACAAGGAATGGTTCAAAAGGTAGTAAAGAATGCTTGGCTAGCTAATAACTCAAACAAGTATCTTACACACCCAATGAATGAGCTTTGTTAGATAATCACGCTCAAAACAAAAAGGGGGAGAGGCTACCACATTACCCTAAGAACGTTTGAATAAAGCCTTATATGTGTTAAATTATTTGCGGAAGGAGAAAGGACCTTTTCAACTGCTAACCAGGGGACGAGGTTGACGGTGGTGGCTGTTTAAAACCATGGGTAAAACCATGGGTAACCCACTTTGCAGGTGCCTCGAAGTGGGTGAGGCCATGGGTGGGGCAGTCACCATCGTCATCGTTGGACACATCATGACACTATCAGGTGTCATCGCAATCTGGATGCCACCTCAGTCAAAAGAAAATGTAGGGGTAAATCACACTGAAATTTGCAGTATCATGAGATGAACGTGGAAAGCTTTTGAGGCAAAGTGTTCTATAACTACAAATGCTTTGGTAAGATATAATATTGGTCTTCATAGCCTTATACAAGTACCTTTTTTCTATCACTAGGAGTAGTTTATATCACTAGAAGTAGTACAGCTAGAATTGTGTTGCTTTGTAATATTCTGCTATTGACTTAAGCATAAGTTGATATGTGACTGCTGAGTTATGAAAAAATGCCGTGTCAACAAAGCCTACGAACCAATAGACGGGATGGCTGTGGCGCGTGCAGCACGTCTGGCCAGCGGGTGCATACGCCATAGGCTCCCTGTGTTAAAAGCTGACAACTGAGGTGAGTTCCGACACTCGCTGGCCACGTGTGTCGAAACTCGTTCCTCTACAAATGTGTAATACCGGGAATTCCTGAAGGGCAGTGGGCTGGTGTACAGCAAGGCCACCGTTGCCTCCGTGGGGACGCCCACGTAAAGCTGGCACCTACCAACTGCTGGGCTGAGTTCGCGGCACAGGATGATACAAGAATGTACAGAGGGTCCATCTTTCTCACAGTCCTCGGGTTGCGAATGATCCATCAGGTTTTGTTTATACAAAAACAAAAAGGGGGAGATGTTGGGATCATTCTGCACGGCTCGACCTTAAGGAGAAGGAGCTGCAGCATTGAGAAGCTGGTAAACAGCTAGATATCTGCACGGCTCGGCCTTGAGAAGAGGGAGCTGTGGCACTGGGAAGCTGGTAAACAGCTGGACATCTGCAGGGCTCGGCCTTGAGGAGAAGGAGCTGTGGTAAACAGCTAAGAAGCAGCACTGTATAAGAAAAACAGGATGGAACCCGGACCACGTAGCAGTAAGCGCAAGTAGGAGGAGTATGATAATGCACTCTTTAGAGCTAAGCCAATGATTGTAAGACAAGTATGCATAAGGTAGAACTTAGTGTATAAATATGTGTAAGGTTTTGCAATAAAGTTGAAGCTTGCTTTATCACTCATATTGAGTCGACTGCATGCCTTCCCTCGCTCGTCGCACTTTCCTAGCATTGCAAACAGGCACTCTGCTTTTTCTCACTCTCGCGCTCCGAACTGCGAGATTGAAACGTTGCACTCCCTCTCCTCCAAGGAAGGGGCTAGGAAGGAATTGTCTTGCTGGTCCTCACTAGCCCTTGCAGTCATTGCAGATAAACAGCAAGACTGGGGCTCTGCTCTTTCCTAGCCTTGCAAACAGGCACTCTGCTTTTTCTCCCTCTCGTGGTCCGAACTGCGAGATTGAAACGTTGCACTCCCTCTCCTCCAAGGAAGGGGCTAGGAAGGAACTGTCTTGCTGCTCCTCACTAGCCCTTGCAGTCATTGCAGATAAACAGCAAGAGTGGGTCTCTGCTCTTTCCTAGCCTTGCAAACAGGCACTAATCTTCTTCTCCCTCTCGTACTCCGAACTGCGAGATTGAAACGTTGCACTCCTTCTCCACCAAGGAAGGGGCTAGGAAGGAATTGTCTTGATGGTGCTCAGTATCCGTTGCAGTCATTGCAGATAAACAGCAAGACTGGGGCTCTGCTCTTTCCTAGCCTTGCAAACAGGCACTCTGCTTTTTCTCCCTCTCGCGCTCCGAACTGCGAGATTGAAACGTTGCACTCCCTCTCCTCCAAGGAAGGGGCTAGGAAGGAATTGTCTTGCTGGTCCTCACTAGCCCTTGCAGTCATTGCAGATAAACAGCAAGAGTGGGGCTCTGCTCTTTCCTAGCCTTGCAAACAGGCAGTCTGCTTTTTCCCCCTCTCGCGCTCCGAACTGCGAGATTGAAACGTTGCGCTCCCTCTCCTCCAAGGAAGGGGCTAGGAAGGAATTGTCTTGCTGGTGCTCACTATCCCTTGCAGTCATTGCAGATGAGCAGCAAGACTGGGGCTCTGCTCTTTCCTGTTGGGATCATTCTGCACGGCTCGACCTTAAGGAGAAGGAGCTGCAGCATTGAGAAGCTGGTAAACAGCTAGATATCTGCACGGCTCGGCCTTGAGAAGAGGGAGCTGTGGCACTGGGAAGCTGGTAAACAGCTGGACATCTGCAGGGCTCGGCCTTGAGGAGAAGGAGCTGTGGTAAACAGCTAAGAAGCAGCACTGTATAAGAAAAACAGGATGGAACCCGGACCACGTAGCAGTAAGCGCAAGTAGGAGGAGTATGATAATGCACTCTTTAGAGCTAAGCCAGTGATTGTAAGACAAGTATGCATAAGGTAGAACTTAGTGTATAAATATGTGTAAGGTTTTGCAATAAAGTTGAAGCTTGCTTTATCACTCATATTGAGTCGACTGCATGCCTTCCCTCACTCGTCGCAAGTGGCGCCCGAACAGGGACCCCCATCCTTGTTTTTCACCGGACAGCGAGATCGGAGAAGCACTGGTAGCAGCGACCAGGGAGCAGAAGATCGGCGGACGCTGCCGCGGCGCGCCTGATCCGTGCTTGAACCCAGGATAATTAAGAAGGGGTTCGCCGTCCGAAAGAAGGCTACCCAAGGGAAAAGGCTGCAAAAATAATTGACCGGATAATTAAGAAGGTCAACGTAGCGTGCAATGGAAATAGAGGTAGCATTCGAAATCTTAAAATGCTTTTTAGAAAAGCGGGGAGTAAGCCAATTAAAAGATCTGGCTGGGTTAATTGCGTTAGGGAAAGCGAAAGGGTTTTTTAAAGACCCTGAAAGTATGTTTGAAGTAGACGAGTGGCGTTCTTATGGAGATTGTTTGTGGGATCTAGTAATCGATGATGAAAAATCAGCAAAAAATTAATGAAATCTTGGAGAGATGTTATTCATTGCATGAAAAGATATAAAACTGAAAAGCGAATAGCACAGGCAACAAAGACAGTATAAAATCTACGACGCTCTAGAGGTTGATCCTAGAGACATTAAAAGAACTAAAGGCAGAACGCATCGCATGAAGAAGGGGCGATGGTCAGACTCCTGCTGCATATGCTCTCTAAGAGAGGACTGAAATATGATGAATATACACTTAGAAGGCTTCTAATTTGGTGCCAAAAAGGGTACCCCCCCGATGCGTCTGTGGCGTTTAAGGCAGAGACGTGGGAGGAGATAGGAAAAATGTTATAGGAACATATTGGGAATGGAGATAAAACCACCGCAGAGTTAGTGACGACATGGAAGTTGATGTTAAACACATTAAAAGCCTTAAAGGCAGAGAGAAAAGCTGCAGCTGATATGGAGGAGGCTGTTAAACCATCTTCAACCAATCCCTTTTTAACTGAGTCAGAGGGTCCAGGACCTTCAGCGACTCCGACTGCACCTCCTGAGGTGCCAGATGCACCGAGTAAACCGGCTGCATAGATAAGTCAGAGAAACAGATCTACGATGATGTATGTGAGGGCAAGACGGGACAACGTTGCCCAGAACAATGTACTCAGTGTTCCCCTGTGTGCCCATGTGAAAGATCAATGGGGCGAGTCTCGAAAGGAGATGGGCAAGCAGCGGAGCTAGCAACAACATGGCAATTGCTATTGGAGACTGTTTTGAAGAGCCAGGGGCTAGCAGCAGACTCTGCAACAGCTTTTGAGTTACCTACCTGGGAGAAAGCAGGGAAATTGGTGTTTGAGGCAGCCTCTAAAGAGGATCATACGGCTATGAAAGTGTTAACAACCTGGCGATTAGTCAGAGACTCTATAAAGACGATAAAATCAGAGCGGACGGCGGCAGCAGCTGCCGCTGCCACAGCCTTGGGAGAGAAGGGAGGCCGAGCTGGGGATGGTGAGAACGAGCAACCCCCGCCCGCCCCCCCCGCCCCCCCCCGCCCCGCCCCCCCGCTAACGCAACCAACGGAGGTGGCGAGTCCTCCTTGGCCCCCGCCTCCTGACCCGTGCCGCAACAGGAGGGGGCTGCCTGGGATGATCCTTCCCCCAAGTCAAGATACGACCCTGCCCAACATTGGCGAGGCATGAGACAAGAGACTTTGGCAGAGAGGGAGGGGACGGAGTGAAGCAGGTACCGGCCAGGTCGGTACGGCCGGCAGTAAGACCTGAAGATCTTGTCACACGTCCCACGGACGCAGTCAACTCCGTCGTACCACCAGCTGATGCTTTCACTCTTTTGTATGCGGAATGATGGCTCGTTGACTGTCTCAGCGGCTCTCCCCGGACGGTCAAGAGCAGGAACTTCAATATGCCATATTTGTAAAACGGTGTTGTGGGTTTGTTCTATGTCGTTGTAATTATTGTCACAAATGTATCATTTCTTTTGCAGGGAATCGAAGAGTATATTTCAATTGCTTTTTTACCATTCCCTTAGCAGCTGAGGATGCGGAGAAGTTTGCCCTTACGGTACCATCGGTAAATAAAGGAGAGCTAGCAAAAAGTATCATTGGGTAGTGTTACCACAAGGAATGCAAAATTCACCTACGATGTGTCAGACATTTGTGGCATGGGCTCTAGAACCGGTGTGGATAAAGTATCCAGATTTAATAATGTATCATTATATAGTTGATATATTAATAGCAGGGACACAATTGAATGCAGACCACATTTTACAGCACTTAGAGCACTATTTAGGAAAACGGGGTTTAAAAATAGCACCAAAAAAAAAAAAAAAAAAACAAAAAGGCAAAAGAAGGGACCATGGCAATATTTGAGCTGGATTATTACCAGGGCAGCGGTCCACTCACAAAAAATAAAGATTAAGGCGAAAAGAGAAAATCTTTCTGATGTCCAAAAATTAATGGGGGATATACAGTGGGTTCGCAATATTTGCGGAATTACTAATGATGATCTAAGGCCATTGATGCCGCTCCTGGAGTCTTCGGTGGAGGCTCCAGAGCGACGTCAACTGAATGAGGATCAACACCAAGCTTTGCAGAAAATTACTGAGAAGATAGCCAGGTCACAGGATGTAAACCCCACGTTAGCCATTTTTCAGAATGCTACCAATTGGTGTAATTATACAACGAGCAACATCTCACGCTCTACTATTGTCCCAATGAGACTCCCTAAAGGAATATTCTTGATTTGTGGTGATCGTGCATGGCAAGGTGTTCCCTCCCATTTGAGAGGTGGTCCTTACACATTGGGGCACCTAACATTGTTAACTCCCAACACTTCTATGATATTGAACCTTACCCGACGGCATAGAATAAGATGACAGATTTGAAAATATCAGGAAGAGTGCAATGACCAACTGGATTTTTGGACTGCAGACAAAACCATACTAACCTCTTTCCTTGCCCCTGGGGTCGCTGCTGCCCAAGGCTTAACCACTTTAAATAAATTGGGATGTTGGCTAGCGAAACAAACCAATGCTACTTCTGCAACACTCAGTGCTTTGTTAATGGAAACTGACTCAATAAGGCATGCGACATTGCAAAATAGGGCAGCTATCGACTTCCTACTTTTGGCCCAAGGGCACGGGTGTGAGGAGTTTGATGGCACGTGTTGTATGAATTTAACAGATACATCACAGTCGGTAACTCAACAATTACAAAAACTGAAGGACTTAACGGACAGGTTACAGACAAGTTCACTAAACCTCGAATCATAGCTGTCAAGTTTGGGCCTAAGTGGATGGTTACAAGACTTAATAAAAGGGGCAGTTGTTATAGTACTTGTTATCTTAATACTAATGCTTATTGTACCATGTTTATTGCATTGTCTACAAGGAATGGTTCAAAAGGTAGTAAAGAATGCTTGGCTAGCTAATAACTCAAACAAGTATCTTACACACCCAATGAATGAGCTTTGTTAGATAATCACGCTCAAAACAAAAAGGGGGAGAGGCTACCACATTACCCTAAGAACGTTTGAATAAAGCCTTATATGTGTTAAATTATTTGCGGAAGGAGAAAGGACCTTTTCAACTGCTAACCAGGGGACGAGGTTGACGGTGGTGGCTGTTTAAAACCATGGGTAAAACCATGGGTAACCCACTTTGCAGGTGCCTCGAAGTGGGTGAGGCCATGGGTGGGGCAGTCACCATCGTCATCGTTGGACACATCATGACACTATCAGGTGTCATCGCAATCTGGATGCCACCTCAGTCAAAAGAAAATGTAGGGGTAAATCACACTGAAATTTGCAGTATCATGAGATGAACGTGGAAAGCTTTTGAGGCAAAGTGTTCTATAACTACAAATGCTTTGGTAAGATATAATATTGGTCTTCATAGCCTTATACAAGTACCTTTTTTCTATCACTAGGAGTAGTTTATATCACTAGAAGTAGTACAGCTAGAATTGTGTTGCTTTGTAATATTCTGCTATTGACTTAAGCATAAGTTGATATGTGACTGCTGAGTTATGAAAAAATGCCGTGTCAACAAAGCCTACGAACCAATAGACGGGATGGCTGTGGCGCGTGCAGCACGTCTGGCCAGCGGGTGCATACGCCATAGGCTCCCTGTGTTAAAAGCTGACAACTGAGGTGAGTTCCGACACTCGCTGGCCACGTGTGTCGAAACTCGTTCCTCTACAAATGTGTAATACCGGGAATTCCTGAAGGGCAGTGGGCTGGTGAACAGCAAGGCCACCGTTGCCTCCGTGGGGACGCCCACGTAAAGCTGGCACCTACCAACTGCTGGGCTGAGTTCGCGGCACAGGATGATACAAGAATGTACAGAGGGTCCATCTTTCTCACAGTCCTCGGGTTGCGAATGATCCATCAGGTTTTGTTTATACAAAAACAAAAAGGGGGAGATGTTGGGATCATTCTGCACGGCTCGACCTTAAGGAGAAGGAGCTGCAGCATTGAGAAGCTGGTAAACAGCTAGATATCTGCACGGCTCGGCCTTGAGAAGAGGGAGCTGTGGCACTGGGAAGCTGGTAAACAGCTGGACATCTGCAGGGCTCGGCCTTGAGGAGAAGGAGCTGTGGTAAACAGCTAAGAAGCAGCACTGTATAAGAAAAACAGGATGGAACCCGGACCACGTAGCAGTAAGCGCAAGTAGGAGGAGTATGATAATGCACTCTTTAGAGCTAAGCCAATGATTGTAAGACAAGTATGCATAAGGTAGAACTTAGTGTATAAATATGTGTAAGGTTTTGCAATAAAGTTGAAGCTTGCTTTATCACTCATATTGAGTCGACTGCATGTCTTCCCTCGCTCGTCGCACTTTCCTAGCCTTGCAAACAGCACTCTGCTTTTTCTCCCTCTCGCGCTCCGAACTGCGAGATTGAAACGTTGCACTCCCTCTCCTCCAAGGAAAGGGCTAGGAAGGAATTGTCTTGCTGGTGCTCACTAGCCCTTGCAGTCATTGCAGATGAGCAGCAAGACTCGGACTCTGCTCTTTCCTAGCCTTGCAAACAGGTACTCTCCTTTTTCCCCCTCTCTCTCTCCGAACTGCGTGATTGAAACGTTGCACTCCCTCTCCTCCAAGGAAGGGGCTAGGAAGGAATTGTCTTGCTGCTCCTCACTAGCCCTTGCAGTCATTGCAGATAAATAGCAAGACTGGGGCTCTGCTCTTTCCTAGCCTTGCAAACAGGCACTCTGCTTTTTCCCCCGCTCGCGCTCCGAACTGCGAGATTGAAACGTTGCACTCCGTCTCCTCCAAGGATGGGGCTCGGACGGAACTGTCTTGCTGCTCCTCACTAGCCCTTGCAGTCATTGCAGATAAACAGCAAGACTGGGGCTCTGCTCTTTCCTAGCCTTGCAAACAGGCACTCTGCTTTTTCTCACTCTCGCGCTCCGAACTGCGAGATTGAAACGTTGCGCTCCCTCTCCTCCAAGGAAGGGGCTAGGAAGGAATTGTCTTGCTGCTCCTCACTAGCCCTTGCAGTCATTGCAGATAAACAGCAAGACTGGGGCTCTGCTCTTTCCTAGCGTTGCAAACAGACTCTAATCTTTTTCTCCCTCTCACGCTCCGAACTGCGAGATTGAAACGTTGCACTCCCTCTCCTCCAAGGAAGGGGCTAGGAAGGAATTGTCTTGCTGCTCCTCACTAGCCCTTGCAGTCATTGCAGATAAACAGCAAGACTGGGGCTCTGCTCTTTCCTAGCCTTGCAAACAGGCACTCTGCTTTTTCTCACTCTCGCGCTCCACACTGCGAGATTGAAACGTTGCACTCTGTCTCCTCCAAGGAAGGGGCTAGGAAGGAATTGTCTTGCTGGTGCTCACTATCCGTTGCAGTCATTGCAGATGAACAGCAAGACTGGGGCTCTGCTCTTTCCTAGCCTTGCAAACAGGTACTCTGCTTTTTCTCACTCTAGCGCTCCGAACTGCGAGATTGAAACGTTGCACTCCCTCTCCTCCAAGGAAGGGGCTAGGAAAGAATTGTCTTGCTGGTGCTCACTATCCGTTGCAGTCATTGCAGATAAACAGCAAGACTGGGGCTCTGCTCTTTCCTAGCCTTGCAAACATGTACTCTGCTTTTTCTGCCTCTCGCACTCCGAACTGCGAGATTGAAACGTTGCACTCCCTCTCCTCCAAGGAAGGGGCTAGGAAGGAACTGTCTTGCTGGTCCTCACTAGCCCTAGCAGTCATTGCAGATAAACAGCAAGACTGGGGCTCTGCTCTTTCCTAGCCTTGCAAACAGGCACTCTGCTTTTTCTCAGTCTCGCGCTCCGAACTGCGAGGTTGAAACGTTGCGCTCCCTCTCCTCCAAGGAAGGGGCTAGGAAGGAATTGTCTTGCTGGTGCTCACTAGCCCTTGCAGTCATTGCAGATAAACAGCAAGACTGGGGCTCTGCTCTTTCCTAGCCTTGCAAACAGGCACTCTGCTTTTTCTCACTCTTGTGCTTCGAACTGCGAGATTGAGACGTTGCGCTCCCTCTCCTCCAAGGAAGGGCCTAGGAAGGAATTGTCTTGCTGGTCCTCACTAGCCCTTGCAGTTATTGCAGATAAACAGCAAGACTGGGGCTCTACTCTTTCCTAGCCTTGCAAACAGGCACTCTGCTTTTTCTCCCTCTCGCGCTCCGAACTGCGAGATTGAAACGTTGCACTCTCTCTCCTCCAAGGAAGGGGCTAGGAAGGAATTGTCTTGCTGGTGCTCACTATCCGTTGCAGTCATTGCAGATAAACAGCAAGGCTGGGGCTCTGCTCTTTCCTAGCCTTGCAAACAGGCACTAATCTTTTTCTCCCTCTCGCGCTCCGAACTGTGAGATTGAGACGTTGCGCTCCCTCTCCTCCAAGGAAGGGGCTAGGAAGGAATTGTCTTGCTGCTCCTCACTAGCCCTTGCAGTCATTGCAATAAACAGCAAGACTGGGGCTCTGCTCTTTCCTAGCCTTGCAAACAGGCACTCTGCTTTTTCTCCCTCTCGCGCTCCGAACTGCGAGATTGAAACGTTGCGCTCTCTCTCCTCCAAGGAAGGGGATAGGAAGGAATTGTCTTGCTGGTCCTCACTAGCCCTTGCAGTCATTGCAGATAAACAGCAAGACTGGGGCTCTGCTCTTTCCTAGCCTTGCAAACAGGCACTAATCTTTTTCTCCCTCTCGCGCTCCGAACTGCGAGATTGAAACGTTGCACTCCCTCTCCTCCAAGGAAGGCGCTAGGAAGGAATTGTCTTGCTGCTCCTCACTAGCCCTTGCAGTCATTGCAGATAAACAGCAAGACTGGGGCTCTGCTCTTTCCTAGCCTTGCAAACAGGCACTCTGCTTTTTCTCCCTCTCGCGCTCCGAACTGCGAGATTGAAACGTTGCACTCCCTCTCCTCCAAGGAAGGGGCTAGGAAGGAATTGTCTTGCTGGTCCTCACTATCGCTTGCAGTCATTGCAGGTAAAGGTAGGGAATATCCTTTTGGTCAGTCTGGATCAGCTGTCCTGACTGTGCCCCCTCCCAGCTTCTTGTGCAGCTCCTCACTGGCAGAGCATGCGAAGATGAAAAGTCCTTGACTTAGTATAAGCACTACAACTACTTAGCAACAACTAAAAACATCAGTGTGTTATCCACATTATTCTCATATGAAATCCAAAACACAGCACTATACCAGCCATCAGGAAGAAAATTAACTCTATCCCAGCCTAAACCGGGGCATCAAGCCAGCATGTGGGTGACCCAACTCCATGACTGTGACTCCTAGGCACCAGAGTAAGGCAAATAATAATGGGAATTAAAAATGTGGCAGAGATGTGGCTATTCTCTACAGTCTGAACACTGCAAATTCAAGAAATTCAGTCCTATTCTTTGGATGTCCTGAAGTAATGTGCCAGGGTTCTGCACTTTCTGAAAGACTGGCCCACTACTACATGTTGAAAGACTCACTGCTGCCAAGTATTACAAGACCTTTGCATTTGCTAGTTACCCTAAAATTGCTTTAAAAAAAAGATAAGTTAAAATAATTAATTTCTCTGACAGAATCCAAAGTGCCAAAGGTTATAGAAGGAAGTGAGCAGCAATGAAAATAAAATAAAGTCCATCTACCTACTGGATTACATCTAAAAGTGTCTTTTTCATGATATTGTCCAGCTGATAACTGGATATGATGCTTCACACCTTTGTGACTGAGTTTGTGGTTCTTCGGTGAGTCCTAATGCATCTATTTTCCTGTTACAGGTGTTGTGGCTTTGGGAGATCATGCTTTTTTGGTAACGATCTGGATTTATTCTGTGTGTGCCTGTAACAATGCCTTAGCCCTTAACCAGGGAAAAGTTTCAGACTTCCAGACTATTTTCTGCCGCTTCCAGGGAAATGTTATGATTCAAAGAAATCCAAACTTAAGAAATTTAGACTCAATAACATGAAAGTGTTATTCAGCGGACATCTTTATTGCAGCGCTGGACGCATGGGGGATATCTCCTCCTAACATGCGTGCGCTGAAACAAAAGTTCATCCTTTATATACCTTCAAGACATGAATATTCACACATTTTCCAAGAAATCTCCGCCTCCTTGCTTATCTACTACATTTACATAATGCTGGTGTTGCAAAACTACACTACGCATGCACGGGGGTCTTGGGTGGTCGTCGGTGGTCGTTTGGGGAGTTAGTCCCCTACTCCTTTTTCCCTTTTATGGTCACAGGTCTCTCGAGGATAATTCTTCTCCTTGAATGTTCACCCCTTCTGTTGTCCAGCCAAGCAGTTCCTTCTTATCATCCTTGTCTGAGCACTCCTGCCAGTCTGTCTCTATGCTCAAGGTTAAGATATCTTCTCTGTTCTCTTTAATCTCTCAGTCCTTGCTCTTAACTCTTCTCCTATTGGTTCTCTCCACCTGTCTTCTCCGTTTCTACTTGTGTTTTAATTTTCATGAGGCCTGCTTTCCTCGTGATTAACCGTTTACACATAGTTACAATGTTAGCATTGAGGCAAATACAGCCTAAGGACTATGAGAGTAGGCCGTTAAACATAATCACACAGTTATTAGGCTAAAGAATTCTATACTGAAGTTAAACTAATCATGTAATCAATAACCTTCCATATGTTAAGAAATTTGCAAAACTTACAGTTGATTAGCGATGCATGCTAAAACTTCATAATTGTTTTAGATCCTTGTTTCAATATAATCGACTGATTTGATTAACTGAGATTAATGAATACAACATATCATGTGCTCTCATATAACAGTAACTGGTGATGAGTTTGGGATTGAACTGAATTTCTCCCACCTACTTACCACATATTTTTGAAGGATGTTTAACTTGTCTTCAAGTCTGCCATCCCTGGCTATAATGAACTGATTTTTTCAAATGCACGGAAGCTCTATTACGTCTTTGCCATGCTAAGAATACTGCTTCCTTTCTCTTTCATCACAAGCAAAAGTATAGGAGCAGTGATGGAAATGCAACAAGGACAAAAAAGAATAGCTTGAGGATGTTGCTAAGAAAAAGTGCAGAGGAATTAAAAGTAATTTGAAAGAAAGTTTGACCCCAATATAGGTAAGCAGTTTGAAGAAAGAGGTGGCAGAATGAACACGAAAGGTAAAAGAAAATGAGAACAAATACGTTGTTTTGGAAAAGCAACCTAAGACAGACACATGAAAAAGGAATATGAGAAAACACAATGAAGTTGGAGAAGAAAACGATTCAGTATTTAAAAATGTGTGGAGTAATAAGGCACGGACTCTGGCGGGGATTCAAGCCAAAGACCTTTATTGTTAGCAAAGCTTGCTTTTTATACAAATACAGCCCGTTCACGCGCCTAGAAGTGCTACCCGGTTGGCTATTGCTTTAAGTCCACGCGACTCTCACAGAGGCAGGATTGGTCACCTCTGTATGTCCACGCGCTCCTTTGCTTCCTCTTAGTTGTTTACCACAGCTCCTTCTCCTCAAGGTTGAGCCCTGCAGGTGTCCAGCTGTTTACCAGCTTCTCAATGCCACAGCTCCTTCTCCTCAAGGTCGAGCCCTTGCAGGGTGATCCCAACAAAACTGAGAATAAAACAAGGAGATGGAAGGAAATGAGGATAAAGAAATTAAAAGAAAATCACAACAGCAGCAGCACTGAGTTTACTTGATTCAAATTTATTTTTTCAGAACAGTATGGTTTTTTTATATGTTCTTGGGAGTGAGGGCAAAGGAGGAACTGAGATATTTTTGAACACATGAAAACTCACACAGGCTCCCAACAAGCCTGGGATTCCCATCTGATGTTGCATTTAGGATTATAGGAATCTGCCTTCAGAGATCCTGAAGATAACCGGCAGACTGCACCACCCTTCTTACGGTGCACTGTCTGATGGCTGAGAAGTGTCAGTTGTTCTCCGTATGAAACTAAAATATAACAATCGGCCTCTAGTTTAACAGGTCATTCCATAACACAAAATATTTAGCAAGAGAAGGTGAAAATGACATTGGAAACTGAGTTCCAAAGTTGTCAATTTTGTAGTTTATGAGGAGAAATAGTGGGGGTGGTTTACTATAAGCAGTTTTCCCCTCCCCAATATAGTTTCATCAAGGTGTTTTATTACATTGTCACTCATGCTTTTGTACTGCTTTCTAATATTGTACTGACTTGTTTGAATCACTTTGAAAATTAAGGCTGCCTCCTTCTGAGACAAATCCAGGTCTCATTAAAATTCATAAATAGACAGCCAAAAGCTTTGAGCGCTTTTCCATTGACACTGAGAAATGGAAGTGTCCTTATTTATCCTGATGATAGCATATTATTTTGAAGGGTATCCACATCCATAGTCAACTGGGTTTTGATTAATATTTAGGGCTCACTATGAAGGAAATTTATTTTCATTAAGGAGTTCTGTGACACAAACTAGCTGATGGTATCTCAAATCAGGATCGTATCAGTGTTTAATTGCATTCTTTCAACATGAAAAAAAACATTGGCATTAAATGCAAATATATGCTGACAAGCAGCAGCAGTCTGATTTTCTTGGGTAGCATATGTATACCAGGGTCTCCATTGTATATTGTCACTACCGATTGCATGAACATTCCCTCATGTCATGAAAATGTTTAGAGGTAGTGGGGGAAGAAGGGAGATAATTTCTTGTCTCTGCTATTGTGTCCAACTCAGCTCATGTTACACAACAATACCAAGGCTGAAGTCCAAGTTGTGAAGTATATTTGGGCACTGCATTGTTTATATTTGTCATTCTGCCAAATATGCACCAAAATAATGATAATTCTCCAAATTCATGCCTGAATTCAATTAGAAAAATAAAATTCACATGCTTTAGTCAAAAAGGAAAATTGCAAAATTTTGACACGTGTAATCTCAGAAATAAAAGTATTTAGTCGTATTAACTGATAGCCACACCAGTAACTGAGCAGTGGGCCATTCAAGGCTTCAATATAGAAAGCACTTAAACTTAAACAGATAAAATCAACTGGCTAGCATGTTTACTTAGGAATGTGTCTAAACTTCTGTAGGATATACTCTTCATAAAAAAAATTTCAGGATCAGGCTCCATTATGCAAAGTTTGCATTGCAAATACACTATATAAAACATTAGTATCTGACCTTATAGTGGGTGTCTGCTATAGGCCACCTGTCCAGGAAGAACAAGTGGTTCAGGACCTCTACAGACACATAGGAGCAGCCTCATGTTCGCAGGCCCTGGTCCTCACGAGGAACTTCAACCACCCTGATATCTGCTGGAGGGACAACATAGCATGGCATAAACAATCCAGGACATTCATGGAGTGCATCAATGACAACTTCCTCCTCTAAGTGATAGAGGAGAGGTGCTCTGCTGGACCTCCTACTGACCAACAAGGAGGGGCTGGTTGGGGATGTGAAGGTCAAAGGCAGCCTTGGCTACAGTGACCATGAGGTGGCGGAGTTCGGGATCCTGAGGGGAGAAAGGAGGGCAAAAAGCAAGCTCACAACCCTGGACTTGAGGAGAGCTGACTGACCTCGGAAGCATCCTGTGGGATAAGGCCCTGGAGGGAAGAGGGGCCCAAGAAAGCTGGTTAATATTTGAGGATCACTTCTTCCAAGCTCAGGAGCATGTCCTGTTGAGCAGGGGGAGAGACAGAGCAGCTTGGTGGGCACCTGATGGTTAGCCAAGGTCAACCCACCACAAACAGGTTGCTCAAAGAGCTTTTTGAGTCTCCCTCCTTGTGAATATTCAAAAGCCATTTGGACATGGTCCTGGGCAACTGACTCTAGGTGGCTGTGCTTGAGCAGGGCGTGTGTGGACAAGATGACCTCCAGAAGTCCCTTCCAACCTCAACCATTCTGGGATTAGTTGGCCTTTATTTTTAGTGTCTTAGTAGATCACAAATGTGACGTATAATGTAGATATTAATATACCCATCTAATTAAGCTTAAGGTTGTTGTAGAACAAGTGCTTTTGAACTAAATCTTTCTTGGTTTTAGGCTGAATTCATTTATCCAGAGGGTTTGGGTTGTATGTCCAATTTGTTGGACAAGTTGTTGTGGGAATCTACTATCGACCAGACAGCCAGTATGATGACACTGATGAATTATTCTACAAAGAATTAAGGAATATCTCTAGATCGGTTGCCCTTGTCCTTACGGGTGATTTTAACTTCCCAGACATTAACTAGGAATATCATACAGTGGACACAAACAGGTCCATGAAATTCCTGAAGCATGTTGAAGATACCTTCTTGGTGCAGGTACTAAGGGAGCTGACTAGGAAAGGTGCTCTCCTAGACTTGTTGTTTGTAGACAGAGGGACTCACGGGTGAAGTGGTGATTGGTGGCTGTCTTGGTCACAGTGACCATAAAGTAGTTGACTTTCAAATTGTTGGCGATAGGAGAAAAACTGACAACAAAAATTCAACCCTGGATATGAGGAGAGCAGACTTTGAGCTGCTGGAGCTAGTTTGTAAGGCTCCCTGGGAATCTGCTTTTGAAGGTATTGGGATCCACGAATGCTGGTCACTTTTTAAGAGCCATCTCTTAAGAGCACAGGAGCAGGTAATTCCAAAGTGTTGAAAGTCAAGCAAGTGGGGCAGAAGGCCGGCTTGGCTGAACAGGGATCTTCTTCTAGAAAATAGGTGGAAAAGGAAAGTGTACAGACATTGGAAGCAAGGACAGGTGACATGGGAGGACTACAGAGATGCTGTCCGCTTTGTAGGGAGAGAATTTGTGCAGCCAAAGCTTGATTAGAGTTCAAGCTGGCCAGCACTGTGAAGGACAACAAAAAGGGCTTTTTTTAATATCTTAACAGCAAACGGAGGATCAGAGATAACATTGGGCTGTTGCTTGACGAGGTTGTCACCTCACAAGTAGGGACAGAGACAAAGCAGGGACGTATAATGCCTTCTTTGCCTCTGTCTTCAACACTGATGATGGGCTCTGGGACCCCTGGAGCCCTGTGTTGGAAGACTGTGACTGGGAGGGATGATAAACTCCCAGCTGACTCTGAACTGGTTTGAGACTTGCTGCTCCAGCTGGATGCACATAAGTCTATGGGGCCTGATGGGATTCATCCCAGGGTACTGAAAGCGTTGGCCAATGTCATTGCGGGACCTCTCTCTTGGGAGTCTGGAGAGGTCCCAGTTGACTGGAAGCTGGCAAATGTTGTCCCAGTTTTTGAGAAGGGTAAGAAGGAAGACCCTGGTAATTACAGGCCTGTCAGTCTCACTTCAGAGCCCAGTAAAATTATGGAGAACGTTATTCTGGGAGTTGTTGAAAAACACTTGAGAGACAACGCAGTCATTGGTCATAGCCAGCACAGGTTCATGAGGGGAAAGTCCTGCTTAACCAACTTCATTTCCCTGCAGTAGGGACAGGGAGCCAGACAGAGAGCGAATGGCAGAGAAGGAAAAAAAACCACCACTGTGACAGGCTACAGGGCAGAGAGGGAGCGATTCAAGACACGGGACAGAGAACGGCAAAATAGCGATGGGCCGCTGGGCAGAGAGGGAGGAATTTAAAAGTGTAAGTAAAGACAGAGACAGAGAGATGGACAGAGAGACAGAGAGAAAGAGAAAACAGCGACGGGCTTCAAGACAGATAGAGAGGAATTGAAAGATCCCGGCAGGGAGCCGGACAGGGCAAGACGGCGAAAGAAATGAAACTGCAGCGTGGCTCAGGGCTGACAAGGACGAAATTGCAAAACAGGGACAGGGAGCAGGATAGAGGGAGACAGAGGAAGAGAGACACTTGTGCTGTGCTACAGGGCCAAGAAGGAAGACTTTGAACACCAGGGACACGGGGCCGGGCAGAGAGCGCCAGAGACAGCAAAAATACCGACGGGCTACAGGACAGAGCGGGAGGAAGGCAAACATGGTGGCTGGGAGCCAGACAGAGAGAGACTGCGAAAGAAAAGAGCAGCAACACGCTACACGGCAGAGAGGGAGGAATGGAAAAGCAGGGACAGGGAGCCAGACTGGGAGAGGCAGAGGAAGGAAAAATAGCCGCGGGCTACAAGCTAGGGAGAGAGAGGACCTAAAAGACAGGGACGGGGAGCTGGTCAGAGTGAGATGGAGAAAGGAGGTATGGGGGGACACGGACGGATACCACATCAGCGTGGGAAAGAGAGGGGGCCAGGGGAGGGGCAGCGAGGGCCCGGGATGCAGAATAGGGGCAACAGGGCCCCGAGGGCCTGGGACTCACCGCAGCTTTCACTCCCTGCACTGCTGGGAGAGTTTGCCAGTTCAGACGCTTCTTCCTCCTCTCCTCCCTTCGCCTTCTGTAACTCCTGTCGCTTGGCTGTCCTCCACCCAAGAGAATACCGGGGTGTCTTACAGCTCGTACAAGACGAGGCTCCCTACGCACGTAGCCTCGCTCGTGCGCCACACGGCCGCTTCCGGTGATGCGTGCAGACCCTGCACATTCGACTGCCCGTGTACGTCAGGTGCGGCGCACCTGGGAGCGACAGCGTCCATCGCTCACGTGGCCCTGTCCTTTCCTGGGCCTGTCGTTAGAAGCACACCTGGGAAAGAAGATCCTGGCCGTCTGCGACGGATTAGGACCGGAAGGCACGAGGGGAGCCCTCGGCGCACTCGAACGGCGGGCGCGAGGCAGCGGCCCCTCCCCGCAGCCAGGCGGTTGCAGGGACTCGCCGCAAGGCCGGGCGCTCCTGCACGCGATCTGTTTCGCGAGCCCCGAGGCAGCCACGATTAACGAGCCCGATGACGCCCGCGCTGGGCCGGGGGTGGGCAGAGGCAGAAGTAGAAGCAGGGGACAGGGACACCGGGCGCAGCAGCGCTGGCGTGGGCGGGAGAGCAGGGAACGGTGTGGGGAAGGGTCACTCGGGACGCCTGCTCCGGTAGCCCGGCCTAAGTGACGGCCGAGGACGCCTAAGCACCGCGTACATCTAAAGAAACCCGCCGGCGTAGGGTGGCAGGAAGAACACCGGTACGCGACCACCGGCTGAAGCTGCCGGGCCCAGGCCCAGCTGACCGCTGCCACGGACTCCCGATCCCTCTGCTGCAGCAGGAGTTTGTTGCACAGGCACGCGTTCGTTTTGCGCGCGCACGTGCAAGCGTGACTCAGAACGCAGGCTGACGTCAGGCTACAAAAGCCACCCGAACGCCCCACTTGCGTCACATCTGCTTTGCCTGCAACAAGCGGGTCGTTTCCGAGGCATTTTCCCGGCTGCTCAGGCAGAGCACACGCCATCACGTGCTCGAGGCAGAGCCGGGCAGGCGGAACTTACGCGCCGCCGTTCGAGAGCGCGGCTCTGACCCGACACCGCGGCAGCAACGCTCCCGCCCGCACTGCTCGAGGTGCGCGAGTAACGAAGCTGGGGGCATCGTTTAGTCTCTGTGAGCAGTTAACTGCGAGGTGCAACCTTGAGGGGAGGAACAAGATAATCACAAAAGCAGCACAGCTCCGGAACCTTGAGGGAACTGTCCTAATTAACATCTAATTGGCATAATAGCAACCTGCCCCCGGGCGGGGAAAGCCCCCTCCTCGCTCAGCATGCCCGGGAAGAAAGAAGGACGCTGCGACTTTAAGCGGAGACGAGGCTGGCGAGAACCGAGGGGAACAAGGGCGACGGAGCCAACTGTTGAAAACACCGGTAACCGCTGCGCGGAGCGTAGCCACGCGGTCCGAGTGTGGCCCGAGGGGTGCGAGCTCTGTGCGCTACCACCTCGCACCCAGCTCTGCACGCAGCCGGAAGAAAAGCCAACACCCCGGCTCCGCACGTTCGCCGCCTGCCCGCGCACCGGCGGAAGAACCGTGTGTGGGACAACAGCACCGCCCCGCGGGGACGGGGCCCGCCCCGGAGGCGGGCAGAGACCCGGCGGAGCGAGGCGCGCGCGCGCGTGCGCCGTGAGGCGTCTCTGCCTGCGCGCCCCCCCCCCCCGCCCTCCGGGCGGTACCTCGCGGCACCTGTCCCGCGAGGCTATAGGGACGCGCGGCCGGCGGAGGCACCGACCGCGCTCCCGGCGCCGCGTGCTGGGGTCGCGCTCCCGCGGGGGCGGGAGGACTCCCGCCTCGCCGCGGGGCCCGGCCCTTCCTCGCCGCAGGCGGCTGCCTGCGGAACGGCCTTCGCGCCGCTCCTCAGCCGGCTCCCGCCGGCGGGCGGGCCCGGGCGGCGCCCCCGGGGCACCGCAGGGCCAGCGCTGGCCTCAGCCGCACCTGCAGCCCGCTTCGAGCGTCGGGCCCGCAGCTGCAGCCCCTCGGGAGCAGGCGGCCGCCACCCCCCCCAACGGCACGGGAGCCCCTGCCCTGGGCCTGGGCCCGGCCCCGCAGCGGAGGAACGCACCCGGGCGCGCAAAGCGGGCAGCGCAGGTTTGTTCCCTCGGGCGCACCGGGAGCTGCCGCCCAGGCTCGGTGCCCGACGGCGGCCGGGCGGAGGGGGAAGAGGGGAGAGGGAAGCGGGAGGAAGCGCAGAGGCGGGGAGAGAAGAGGTGAGGGACGGGGAGCCAGGCCCGGGGGGGCGGGAGCCGGACGTGGGTGTCGAGGCGGAGGAAGAGGGAGAACTGCAGCGTGGGGAGGGGGGAGATGGAGCGATAAAGAAAAGGGGGAGGGAGCTGGGGGGGACCGAGCGGGGCAGCGGGGACAGCGGAGAGGGACAGCGAGAACGAGCGGCGCCCGGCCTGGGAGTGGCGGGTACCGCGACAGGGAGCTGGGTATCGGGAGACAGAGAGAAAACTGCACGAGGGGACCAGAGCAGAAGGAATTAAGAAAAAAAAGGGGGTGGGGGGTGTGTGTGTGAAGGGACAGGAAGGCAGATAGAGGCAGTCATGGAAAGAGAAAGGGAAAAGGGACAAACACGGGAAAGAATTAAAAATTAGAGACCATCAGCTGGACAGAGCCATAAGAATAGAAAGGGGACGGGACGCAGAGTCAGGGCATTAAAAACCCGTCAAAGGGAGCGATGCGGAGGGGGATGCGGAAGAGAAAAGAAAAAGCGACGGGCGGCAGGAAACACGGGGAAGAAAAACAAAAAACCGAAACCACGGGACAGGGAACCGGATAAATGGAGACGTAGAAATAAAATTTTAAAAGCGACGTGGTACGTGACAGGGTTACGTCAAGACGTTAAGGCCCCCCTCGCCCCCGCGACCTCCAGCCCCGGTTTGCTGGCCGAGCGCTACGTCGTACGGTCGGGAACATCCCTTTGGGCAGCTGGGGGTCAGCTGTCCCGGCCGCGTCCCCTCCCAACCCCGCGCGCACCCCCGCTCTACTCGCTGGCGGGGCCGCGGGAGCAGCAGAACAGCCCTTGACGCCGCGCAAGCGCCGCTCGGCGAGACCCGGCGCGTGTCCCCGCGTCATCGACGCCGGGTGTCGGCGCAAATGCAACACGTAGCCCTGCGCCAGCTACCGCGAATAAAACTAACTCTACATCTGAGCCCAAACTAGCGCGCGCGGGAATACAGTTTTAAAAAGTTGAGCGCGGTACTAGAAACGCGGGAAAAAATTTAAGACTGGGGACAGGAATCCAGATAAAGAGAGACATAGAAAGAAGATTTAAAAAGCAGCGGGGTACGGGAAAGCACTAAAAACTAGGGACAGCAAACCTCACAAATGTTGTCGAGAAAGAAAAATGGAATAAGCAATGGCATTAAGAAAAGACAAGAAACAATTAAAAAACCCCAAGGAGATGGTAAATAACAGAGCCACAAACGAAAATACAGTTCTAAAAGCGACAGGGTACACAACGGACAGGAATAAATTAAAAAATATGGATAGGGAGCTTGATAAAAGTAGACCTAGAACAGAAACTGAAAGAGTGACAGGGCTCGGGACAGACAGGAATAAAAATAAAAATGAAAGACGGTGAATTGGTTAAAGCGGACATGGAGAGAGCACGTAAAAAGCAGCTGGGTAAAGGAGAAGCTGGGGGGGGGGGAAGGGGACAGAAAACTGGATAAAAGTTGATGTAAAAAGGAAATTTTGAAAGCCAAGGCATTAAGGAAAGGCAAGGGAAAAAAAAAGTAAAATAAGCGTAGGGTGATGGAGAGTGACATAGGAAGAAAATTATAAAAGCGGAAGCATTGAGGAAAAACAAGAAAAAGTTAAAAATGACAACAGACAGAAAAATACAGAGAGACATAGGAAGAAAATTTCAAAAGCGACGGGGTACAGCACGGACGAGAAACAAATAAAAAATATAGGCAGCGAATTGGTTAAAGTAGACACGGAAAGAAAATTTTAGAAGCGATGGGGTACAGCGTAGATGGGAAAACAAAAAACAGGGACAGTGAGGTGGATAAACTTCGATGTAGAAAGAAAATTAATTTAAAACGCGACGGCCTTTAGCAAAGACGAGAATAAATTAAAAATAAGACTGTGGAAAAACAGACACATAAAAATGTAAAAAGCAACGGGGTACACGACACGGGAAAGAGTTAAAAGACACGGATAGGGAGCTCGACAAAAGCAGACATGGGAACTTGAAGCAGCGCCAGGGTACAGGACAGACGGGGGAGAATTACAAAACGCAGGCAGCGAACCGCAGAAAAGTAGCCATCGAAACACAAGTTAAAATGGAGGGAGTATGATACAGACAGGAAAAAAAAATAAAACGGCGGACAGGAAGCTAAATAAATGGAGACATAGAAAGAAAGTTATTAATATGACTGGGTGCGGGACAGAGGCGGAGATAAAAAACAGGGGCAAGGAATCGGGTAGAGGGACGGAAGGACGTTTTAAGAAGCGACAGGCTATGAGAAAAGCAGGAAAGAATTAAAAAATAGGAACAGGAATGAGGATAGAAGGAAATACTGAAACAAAATTTAAAAAGTGACAGGGTATACGGAAAAAAGGGAGGAGTTAAAAGTACGGGAAAGGGAAGCTGGATAAAGGGAATCGTTGAAGGAGAAATTAGGTAGCGGTGGGGTGCGAGAAATACGAGGGGGGAGGGGAACCAAACAAAAAACACCAAACAAAAAAACGGAGAAAGGGAGCCGGGTAGAGGGAGAGAGGCGGGGCGGAGCGGTCGCCCGGTGTGACCGGGCTGCGGCTGCAGCGAGGAAGAACGTGAGCGGGGTACGCCCCATGGACCAGCAGGTGCCGGGGAAAGCCCCGAGGCGGGGCGGCGGGGTCCGCGTCGGAGGCACGGAGCAGGGGCGTGTGGGAGCCGGCGGCGGGGGCTGCCCGGAGCCGCGCGGCGGAGCGCGGGTTTAGCGCTCGCGTCTCGGCGGGTCTTGCGGGGGAAAAGGGGGAGCTGGTGTCTGCGCAGGGTCAGCCAGCAGGGCAGGCTGCGCCTGGCGGCACGGCGGGAGCCGTAGCCCTGAGGCACGGGGCTTAGGGCCGGCGACGGTCGTTCCCCCGCGCATGCCGGGAAGCGTAGTCTTGTGGCAGGGGGCTGGCGGGCGGCCATGCTGTGCTTGCCAGTGCATGCCGGGAGATGTAGGTTTTGCGACCTGGCCTCCCAGGCATGCGTGGTGGCGCGCCTCCTCCCCGCGCTCGGTGCTGCCTCCCTGTGCGCGAACTTAGGTACTGCAGCTCGGCAGTCATTACAGATAAAAGGAAAGACTGGGGCTCTGCTCTTTCCTAGCCTTGCAAACAGCCAATGCAGTTCCTAAAACTCTCGAAAATAAGGCCATGTGCCGGGTCCTGCAATTCCGTCACAACAACTCCATGCAATGCTACAGGCTTGGGGAGGAGTGGCTGGAGAGCTGCCCAGACGGAATATTATGATGATGATGATGATGATGATTTCCTCTGCCTTTGCTGTCCTATTAAACCGTTTTTAACCCAACCCATGAGTATTTTTTTCCATCTCTCTCCCCCATCCCACCTGGGATGGGCGGGAGGCAAGTAAGCGGCTGCGTGGTGCTTAGTTGCCAGCTGAGGCTAAACCACAATAGCCCCACAGCTCTTTTCAGGGTCTATAGCAAGCTTTGTAGCGCTCTCCTTCCTCCAGAAGCCCTCAGGCTTTCATTGTGCCCCAGAGCACTCTTACCTTCCTGTCTGCCATCTACAATGCCTTTGTTTGGTCCCTGCTCTCCTGAGGGTATCTGTACTCTGTTCCTATCCCCTCCTGAACACCTCATTTTGTCACCAATCTTTTGTTTGTCTCCCTCTTCCCCAACATCCCCCACCCCCAGAGTCCTCTCATCTCTGTCATGATACCTCCTGAGACTGTTCTGGTGTGCCATGGCACCCTTCAAGCTCTGCAGCCCTCTTTGTCTCTCTCTTATTCAGCCAGATCCATTCCTCGGGCTTTCTCTGTGCCCCAGAGCTCTCTTACTGTTGGGATCACCCTGCATGGCTCGACCTTAAGGAGAAGGAGCTGTGGTGTTGATCTGCATGGCTCGACCTTAAGGAGAAGGAGCTGTGGCACTGAGAAGCTGGTAAACAGCTGGATATCTGCACGGCTCGGCCTTGAGGAGAAGGAGCTGTGATAAACAACTAAGAAGAAGTGAGGAAAACAGGAACACCTGCAAGCAACAATCCTGACTGTGTGAGGGGCGCGTGGACAGTGCGTGATATTTTGTATATAGCCAATTGCAATAGTGTGTGTAACAAGTTGTAACCAATCATGAGTGTGTGCGCAGTGACTAAGCGAAAATTATGATATATATTGGAGTCAGACAAGACAATAAACGGCTTCGGAATATAACTCTCATAGAGTTGTGAAGTCCATCCTTCTCCCGCAACTGGTGACCCCGATGTGATACGATCTCTGGGATCTCATCGTTGAACACCGGTCGAGCGCAGAGGACGCCGCGGGAGAAGCCCGGTTGGAAGAATTGCAGTCAGCGGGACTGACGCAAGGAAAAAGAAAAAGGAATACGTTGCAACGGAGAAGCACCCAGCGAGGTGAGGTGAGCAACCGGGGCGGCATGGGGCAGAACACATCGCATGAAGAAGGGGCGATAGTCAGACTCCTGCTGCACATGCTCTCTAAGAGAGGACTGAAATATGATGAATATACACTTAGAAGGCTTCTAATTTGGAGCCGAAAGAAAGGGTACCCCCCTGATCCGTCTGTGGCGTTTAAGGCAGAGACGTGGGAGGAGATAGGAAAAATGTTATGGGAGCGTATTGAGAAAACTGCCGCAGAGTTAGTGACGGCGTGGAAGTTGATATTAACCACATCTAAAGCCTTAAAGGCAGAGAGAAAAGCTGCAGCTGATGTGGAGGAGGCTGTTAAACTGCTTTCAACCAATCCCTTCTTAACCGAGTCAGAGGGTCCAGGACCTTCAGTGACTCCGACTGCACCTCCTGAGGTGCCAGATGCACCGGGTGAACTGGCCGCATTAGATAAGTCAGAGAAACAGATCTACGATGATATATGTGAGGGCAAGACGGGACAAAGCTGCCCAGAACAATGTACTCAATGTTCCTCTGTGTGCCCATGTGAAAGATTGATGGGGCGGGCTTCACCACCCCCGAAACCACCCAGACTTAACCGATCGAAAGCCGTAGTTTTGAAGCCCTCAGCCGAGCCCCTGCCACCTTTACGGCCCCCGTTGCCTGATAGCAGTGATAAAGGAGAAGAGCCTGTTGTAGAGACTATAGGGAGGCAAGAGCCTAGAATGAAAGGCGACCCTAGGGAGCGGTGGAAAGACGTTTTTTTAGGAGCGATGAAAGACGAGGAAACAGAGTTACCGATGGCATTTCCTGTTAGTGTACAGCCTCACGGGCCCAATCGCTGGGACCCATTTCACTGGGACTTGATTAAGAAAGTGCGGAAGGCAGTACAAAATTACGGCTTGCAATCACCTTTCACGCAAGCTCTATTAGATAACATATTCACGGGAATGATTCTTACACCATGGGATTGTCGGCAGATGATAGATATGTTGTTGACACCAACCCAAAGGTTATTGCGGGCAGACAGATGGTATAAACTCTGTATGCAAGAAGCCCTGAGAAACCTGGAGCGTCAAGACGGCGATCCACTCCAGAACATTACTATGGAACAAATGACAGGCCAGGGACTGTTTGTGGATGTTAGATTGCAAGCTCAGCTGCCCTTAGAAGCCTTGCAATTAGTTGGGCGACTAGCATTGAATGCGTTGCGAACAGTCCCTGAGGAGGGAAAGAGGCAACCATCTTACACTCAAATTAGACAAGGGAGAGATGAACCATATATGTCTTTTGTTGATCGTCTGAGAGACACTTTGAATAAAGTGTATACCAATGAAGAGGCAAAACTAGCACTGTTGTTGAATTTAGCGGTAGAAAATGCCAATGTAGATTGTAAAAGAATTTTGTTAACTTTGCCAAAAGAAGCAACGTTAGTACAAATGGTAGAAGCCTGCAACAGAGTAGGCTCTGCCACACATCAGGCAGAAACACTCGCAAGTGCCTTTGCAGCAGCAATTAAGCCATTTATAAATAAAAAAGGGGAGAAAAAATGTTTTAATTGTGGAAAAAGAGGCCATTTTAGAGCTCAGTGCAAGGCTACAAGGAAAGGACCTAGGCAGATTGAGACAGGTCATAAATCCTTCCAACAAGGACCCTTTCAGCAAGGAATAGGCCCAGCAGGAGCACCATGTAGACGATGTCAAAAATTTGGTCATCAAGCCTCAGAATGCTGTTCAAAGTATCATCGGGATGGTATGAAATTGGGAAACGGGCGACCGAGCACGAAGGCACCCCGCACAACAACACAAATGGGGAAGCACCACCAGGCTGCTTGGCAAGCCTCAGCGCCCAAACCAGAGGGAGCACCGGAATGGACGTGGAAACAACAGTAGAAGTTACCTTATGGGACATGTCGGTTTATGATGTCCCGACTAACGCAAATGGACCATTAGGATATGGATTGAGTGCTTTGTTATTAGGACGATCTTCAGCAACAAAGTAGGGACTTTTTGTTCTACCTGGAGTCATTGACGAAAAAGGCCATATTGTGCCAACCACTAGTCCTTGGAACACACCTGTTTTTGTGATTCCAAAGAAAAGTGGAAAATGGAGACTATTACATGACTTGTAAGAAGTCAATAAGGTATAGTGGACATGGGAGCCTTGCAACCAGGGCTACCATCTCCCTGTATGATACTGAAGTATTGGAAGCTTTTGATTATAGATCTCAAAGACTGCTTTTTTACAATCCCTCTGCATGAAGATGATGCCAAACATTTTGCATTCTCAGTCCCAAGTACAAACAAGGCGCAACCCATGCAAAGATATCATTGGACAGTATTGCCACAAGGCATGAAAAATTCGCCCACGATGTGTCAAATTTATGTAAATTGGGCTTTACAGCCAATCAGAAAAAGGTGTCCTCAATATTTCATCTATCATTATATGGATGACATATTGTTGGCTGGTGATCAATTAAATCCGGAAGAAATGATCGGGGAGCTCGTTGAGCTTTTGAGGCAAAGTGGGCTGCAAGTGGCGCCGGAAAAGATACAAACTGAAGCGCCATGGAGGTACTTGGGGTGGATGATCACTGAAACGTCGGTGACCCTCCAAAAGGTTGAATTAAGAATTCAGATTAAAACATTAAATGATGTACAAAAATTGGTAGGAGACGTTAACTGGATTCGACCTATTTATGGGATCACAAACCAAGATATGGAGCCTTTGGTTCAGCTCTTGCGAGGGGATAGCAGGTTAAACTCTCCTCGGCAATTGACCAAGGAAGCCTGGGAAGCAGTAGCAGACATTTCTGAAAAGGTAACTCAAGCATTTAGTTCTAGGATAGACCCCTTGATAAGGATCACTTTGGCAGTAATCAATCACGAGTGACATCCCTATGCGCTTATAATACAGTAGATAACAAAGCTAGAATCAAAAGCGGACCCATTGAGAATTTTAGAGTGGGTCTTTTTACCTCAGTAGCACAGAAAAACCATCACCATGAAAGTAGAGTGTTTTGCAAATTTGATTATGAAAGGGCGCAACAGAATTATTGATATATCGGCAAAGGACCTGAAAACGATTTTAATATCATTACAACAAGAATATTTGACTTGGGCTTTGCAGCACTCTGTTCCCTTCCAAACTGCATTAGCAGAATTTGAGGGTGACATTTAGATTCATTATCCATCACACAAAATGTTTACCTTTAAAAAACAAAACAAAACAAAACAAAAACCAAAAAAAAAAACCCCAAACATGAAGTAGAAGAAAAATCAAAATGTAGTCAATATCCAGTTCAAGGTGCTACAGTATTTATGGATGGTGGTGTGAAAACAGGCAAGGCAGCAATAGTATGGCGAGAGCATGGAGAATGGAAAGAACGGGTACTTGTCGTGCCAGGATCAGTTCAAAAGGTAGAACTACAGGCAGTAATTGAAGCCTTTAAATTATGGTCTGAAGAACCTGTGAATATAATTACTGATTCTTTCCAAAGATTGGAAGGTTCAATCCTCAGACAGGAACAGCTGAGGAACAGCTATATCAACAATTTAGAACACTTTGGTTTTTATTGCAGAAAAGACGACACCCTTATTACGTTATGCATATACGCAGCCATACCAACCTTCCAGGGGAATTGGTGGAAGGAAATGCAAGAGCTGATTGGCTGACTGCCGCAGTATGGGCTGGACCTGCTCCGGACCGTTTAGGTCAAGCACAAGCCTCTCATGCCTTTTTCCATCAATCTGCCAAAGTTTTAGCAAGACAATTTAATCTAAGTGCAGGTGACGCTAGAGCTATTATACAGACTTGTGCTGATTGTCAACAAATAGGCCCAGGAATCGCGATTACAGTTAGTCCCTGACGATTGCATTCGCTACAACTATGGCAGATGGATGTGATACATGTTGCTGACTTTGGAAGATTTAAATATGTTCATGTTTCAATTGATTGCTATTCTGCAGTAGTTTGGGCCACTGCACAAACAGGAGAAACTAGTAGGCATGTACAAAAGCATTTGCGAGCTGCATTCGCAGCCCATGGTATACCCCTACAAATTAAAACCGATAATGGTCCTTGTTATGTAGCCCAGTCAACCCAACCATTTTTTGCTCAATGGGGAGTGACGCATGTTACTGGAATACCACATCCCCCAACTGGACAAGCTATTGTTGAACGAATTAATCATTCCCTGAAGTGTTTATTGCAAAAACAAAAAGGGGGAGAGGCTACCACACCACCCCAAGAACGTTTGAATAAAGCCTTATATGTGTTAAATTATTTCCATCTAGCAGAAGGAGAAACATGTAAAAGGAATGACAGGAAGTCTGTTTGAGTTAACACAAAATGTGCAAGTAAAAGTTAAAAATTTGGAAAAGAATATGTGGGAAGGACCTTTTCAACTGCTAACCTGGGGACGAGGTTATGCTTGTGTCATTACAGATTCTGGAACTTGTTTGGTGCCCGCAAAATGGGTAAAACCATGGGTGGAACAGTCACCATCGTCATCGTCAGACACATCTTGATACTGTTAGGTGTCATCGCAACCTGGATGCCACCTCAGCCAAAAGAAAATGTGTGGGTAACATTAGCAAATCAAACAGGACAAGACACCTTCTGTCTGTCTCTTTCCTCCCCGGGCAATCCCTTTCCAATCTGCCAGAAGGGTCATGATGGCTGTGTGGAGATCAATGGGCTGGGAAACAGCTGCCTGGGAACTGGTCAGGGGACTGTGCTATGGGCGTCCTAGTTCCTAATTTGAGAATTATCATTAGACAAACATGGAAGGCTTTTAAGGCAAAGTGCTCTATAACTACAAATCCTTTGGTAAGATATAATATTGGTTTTCATAGCTTTATAGCTTCTATTGCTAGGAGTAGTACAACTAGAATTGTTTGCCTTGTAATATTCTGCTATTAATTTAAGCATAGTTGATATGTGACTGCTGGATTATAGTAAGATGCCATGTGAACAAAGCCTACGAACCAATAGACGGGGTGGCTGTGGCGCGTGCGGCACGTCTGGCCAGCGGGCACATGCGCCATAGGCTCCCTGTGTTGAGAGGTGGCAACCGAGGCGTGTTCCGACACTCACTGGCCACGTGTGTCGAAACTCGTTCCTTGGCAAATGTATAAATACCGGGATTTCCCGAAGAGCAGGGGGATCGGTGTACGGCAAGGCCACCGTTGCCTCCGTGGGGACGCCCAAGTAAAGCTGGCACCTACCGACTGCTGGGCTGAGTTTGTGGCACAGGATGATACAAGAAGGTACAGATGGTCCATCTTCCTCACAGTCCTTAGGTTGCAAATGATCCATCAGGTTTTGTTTTTAGATAAACAAAAAGGGGGAGATGTTGGGATCACCCTGCATGGCTCGACCTTAAGGAGAAGGAGCTGTGGCGTTGATCTGCATGGCTCGACCTTAAGGAGAAGGAGCTGTGGCACTGAGAAGCTGGTAAACAGCTGGATATCTGCACGGCTCGGCCTTGAGGAGAAGGAGCTGTGATAAACAACTAAGAAGAAGCGAGGAAAACAGGAACACCTGCAAGCAACAATCCTGACTGTGTGAAGGGCGCGTGGACAGTGCGTGATATTTTGTATATAGCCAATTGCAATAGTGTGTGTAACAAGTTGTAACCAATCATGAGTGTGTGCGCAGTGACTAAGCGAAAATTATGATATATATTGGAGTCAGACAAGACAATAAACGGCTTCGGAATATAACTCTCGTAGAGTTGTGAAGTCCATCCTTCTCCCGCATCTTACCTTTATTCACTGCCATCTAGGACATCTAGTCTATCCAGTCACTCATTCCATGAGGACATCTGTACATTGCTGGGACACCCTTTTGAGTTTTGCATTGTGCCCCAGAGTCGTCTTCTCTCTCTCACTCTCAGCTCTCATCGTCATGCCTTCTGAGGCCATCCTTGTGCCCCCTTTGTTCAGCCCCTGGCCACCCAAGACCATCTGTATTCTGCTCAACTGATCAACTGAAATTGAAGGAGGAACTGCCGCCCTGGGCAGCAGAAGGTGGAGAAGGGACAGGCTCCGTCATGGCCCATTTCCTACCCGGATAGAGCTGCCGGGCTTGGCCGGGGCCCGGGCAGGGCCCTGCTGCCCCCCAGAGAACCCCAGGGCCTCTGAAAGGCCTCCCAGGGGCACACGTGGGGCCAAGCAGCCCCTCCAGAGAGCCCCAGGGGCTCTCCCGGGCCTCGCAGGGCACCGTGGAAGGCGCTGTAGGGCCGCTGCGAAGGCCTGGGGAGCAGCACAGCTACCTGGGGCTCCGCGCGGGGCGCAGCAGAGCCCCTCCAGCTGTCTGGGGAACAGCAAGGCTCCACGGGGCTATGTACAGGCCCTCCCGGGGCCCTTGGGGGGGCCTGGGGGGCAGCAGGGCTCCGCGCGGGGCGCAGCAGAGCCCCTCCAGCTGTCTGGGGAACAGCAAGGCTCCACGGGGCTATGTACAGGCCCTCCCGGGGCCCTTGGGGGGGCCTGGGGGGCAGCAGGGCTCCCCAGGGGCGCAAGCGGGACCCAACGCGGCCCCCACAGCTGCCTGGGGGGCGGCAGGGTCCGCAGGGGTGCGTGGGGGGCCTGTCAGAATAGGAACCCTCCGGGTGTCTGAGGGGCAGCAGGGCAGCGCGGGGCGGGGAAGAAGAGCTCAAAACAGCACGTCAAGTTCCACAGCCTTTATCAATGGCTGGGAGGCACAGGCAGGCCGGCTGTGCTAAGGCCTCTGCCTGCGGCCTGCAGAACGCCCGTTTCCATCCTGGGTCGCCATCTGAAGCGTTCCTCTCGCTGCCCTTTGGCTGCTTCTTCAGGCTTGATGGCCAGCACACCCACTAGAGCCACGGCCCACGGCCCACCTGTCCCCTTCGCCACGAAATGGGAGCGGTGCAGAGGGCGGGCACCATCCAGGCTGGGATCTCCCTGGAGAGGGCAGAGCAGGCAAAAGCTTTCCTTCACCGTTCCTCTGGGTTTCACAGCCTGGCAGAGCAGCTGGTGCCTTGGGGCCACGACGCAGGGCGTGGTGCGTCCTGCACGGCCCCGGGCTGCTGGCAAGGGGGCAGGTCCAGCTGCTCAGGGGGTGCCCGTGCGCAGAGCACCCCGGGATCAGCTCTGCCCACAGCTCCAGCAGCACAGTCAGCCGCCTCCTGGGGCCGGGGTCCTCCTCCTCCATGCCCTCCGGAGCCAGGAGCACAGCGCTTGCAGGTGGGATCCGGAGGGAGGCTTTTTCGCTGCAGCATCCAGGACCAGCAGGGTTTGAGTTGCAGGGAAGAGATGCAGGCGCTGCTGTCTCTTGCCTTGTCTTGAAGGGTTGGCACGGAAAGGAGCAGAGCCGAGGTCAGAGCCCGCATCTGCAGGGCATCTGCAGAGCCCCTCTGGCCAGCGCCCCCCCAACCCCCCAGCTCTTCCCATGGCCAGGAGGGAGGCAGGGGTGCCGGGATGAGCGGGAAGGTGCTGCCACCAATGCCCCACATCCCCCTGAAATATCTCTCTGCTCTGCCCACGCCGCACCTCATGTGTGCAGGGAGCAGTGCCCTGCCCAGCTGGGGCAGGCGTTGGAGATTTCCTCCCAGGGTCTTTCCCCCTCTCCGCCAGCCCCTGTGGACACCCCACTGCCCTCACTCACCACTGTAGATGACCTGGAGCTTCTTCTTTCTTAGCCTTGCAAAAAGGCACTCTGCTTTTTCTCACTCTCGCGCTCCGAAGTGCGAGATTGAAACGTTGCACTCTCTCTCCTCCAAGGAAGGGGCTATGAAGGAATTGTCTTCCGGGTCCTCACTATCCCTTGCTGTCATTGCAGATAAACAGCAAGACTGGGGCTCTGCTCTTTCCTAGCCTTGCAAACAGGCACTAATCTTTTTCTCACTCTCGCGCTCCGAACTGCAAGATTAAACGTTGAACTCCCTCTCCTCCAAGGAAGGGGCTAGGAAGGAGTTGTCTTGCTGGTCCTCACTAGCCCTTGCAGTCATTGCAGATAAACAGCAAGACTGGGGCTCTGCTCTTTCCTAGCCTTGCAAACAGGCAGTCTGCTTTTTCCCCCTCTCGTGCTCCGAACTACGAGATTGAAACGTTGCACTCCCTCTCCTCCAAGGAAGGGGCTAGGAAGGAATTGTCTTGATGCTCCTCACTAGCCCTAGCAGTCATTGCAGATGAGCAGCAAGACTGGGGCTCTGCTCTTTCCTAGCCTTGCAAACAGGCACTCTGCTTTTTCTCCCTCTCGCGCTCCGAACTGCGAGATTGAAACGTTGCACTCTCTCTCCTCCAAGGAAGGGGCTAGGAAGCAATTGTCTTGCTGGTCCTCACTATCCCTTGCAGTCATTGCAGATGAGCAGCAAGACTGGGGCTCTGCTCTTTCCTAGCCTTGCAAACAGGCACTCTGCTTTTTCTCACTCTCATGCTCCGAACTGCGAGATTGAAACGTTGCACTCCCTCTCCTCCAAGGAAGGGGCTAGGAAGGAATTGTCTTGCTGGTCCTCACTATCCCTTGCAGTCATTGCAGAAAAACAGCAAGACTGGGGCTCTGCTCTTTCCTAGCCTTGCAAACAGGCGCTCTGCTTTTTCCCCCTCTCGCGCTCGGAACTGCGAGATTGAAACGTTGCACTCCCTCTCCTCCAAGGAAGGGGCTAGGAAGGAATTGTCTTGCTGCTCCTCACTATCCCTTGCAGTCATTGCAGATGAGCAGCAAGATTGGGGCTCTGCTCTTTCCTATCCTTGCAAACAGGCACTCTGCTTTTTCCCCTTCTCGCGCTCCGAACTGCGAGATTGAAACGTTGCACTCCCTCTCCTCCAAGGAAGGGGCTAGGAAGGAATTGTCTTGATGCTCCTCACTAGCCCTTGCAGTCATTGCAGATAAACAGCAAGCCTGGGGCTCTGCTCTTTCCTAGCCTTGCATACAGTCACTCTGCTTTTTCTCACTCACGCGCTCCGAACTGCGAGATTGAAACGTTGCACTCTCTCTCCTCCAAGGAAGGGGCTATGAAGGAATTGTCTTGCTGGTCCTCACTAGCCCTTGCTGTCATTGCAGATAAACAGCAAGACTGGGGCTCTGCTCTTTCCTAGCCTTGCAAACAGGCACTCTGCTTTTTCTCACCCTCGCGCTCCGAAGTGCGAGATTGAAACGTTGCACTCCCTCTCCTCCAAGGAAGGGGATAGGAAGGAATTGTCTTGCTGGTCCTCACTATCCCTTGCAGTCATTGCAGATAAACAGTAAGGCTGGGGCTCTGCTCTTTCCTAGCCTTGCAAACAGGCACTCTGCTTTTTCTCACTCTCATGCTCCGAACTGCGAGATTGAAACGTTGCACTCCCTCTCCTCCAAGGAAGGGGATAGGAAGGAATTGTCTTGCTGATCCTCACTATCCCTTGCTGTCACTGCAGATAAACAGCAAGACTGGGGCTCTGCTCTTTCCTAGCCTTGCAAACAGGCACTCTGCTTTTTCCCCCTCTCGCGCTCCGAACTGCGAGGTTGAAACGTTGCACTCCCTCTCCTCCAAGGAAGGGGCTAGGAAGGAATTGTCTTGCTGGTCCTCAGTATCCCTTGCAGTCATTGCAGATAAACAGCAAGCCTGGGGCTCTGCTCTTTCCTAGCCTTGCAAACAGGCACTCTGCTTTTTCTCCCTCTCGCGCTCCGAACTGCGAGATTGAAACGTTGCACTCTCTCTCCCCCACGGAAGGGGCTAGGAAGGAATTGTCTTGCTGGTCCTCAGTATCCCTTGCAGTCATTGCAGATGAGCAGCAAGACTGGGGCTCTGCTCTTTCCTAGCCTTGCAAACAGGCACTCTGCTTTTTCCCCCTCTCGCGCTCCGAACTGCGAGGTTGAAACGTTGCACTCCCTCTCCTCCAAGGAAGGGGCTAGGAAGGAACTGTGTTGCTGGTCCTCACTAGCCCTTGCAGTCATTGCAGATAAACAGCAAGACTGGGGCTCTGCTCTCTCCTAGCCTTGCAAACAGGCACTAATCTTTTTCTCACTCTCGCGCTCCGAACTGCGAGATTGAAACGTTGCACTCCCTCTCCTCCAAGGAAGGGGCCAGGAAGGAATTGTCTTGCTGGTGCTCACTATCCGTTGCAGTCATTGCAGATAAACAGCAAGGCTGGGGCTCTGCTCTTTCCTAGCTTTGCAAACAGGCACTCTGGTTTTTCTCCCTCTCGCGCTCCGAACTGCGAGATTGAAACGTTGCACTCCCTCTCCTCCAAGGAAGGGGCTAGGAAGGAACTGTCTTGCTGCTCCTCACTAGCCCTTGCAGTCATTGCAGATAAACAGCAAGACTGGGACTCTGCTCTTTCCTAGCCTTGCAAACAGGCACTAATCTTTTTCTCACTCTCGCGCTCCGAACTGCGAGATTGAAACGTTGCACTCCCTCTCCTCCAAGGAAGGGGCTAGGAAGGAACTGTCTTGCTGGTCCTCACTAGCCCTTGCAGTCATTGCAGATAAACAGCAAGCCTGGGGCTCTGCTCTTTCCTAGCCTTGCAAACAGGCACTCTGCTTTTTCCCCCTCTCGCGCTCCGAACTGCGAGACTGAAACGTTGCACTCTCTCTCCTCCAAGGAAGGGGCTAGGAAGGAATTGTCTTGCTGCTCCTCACTATCCCTTGCTGTCATTGCAGATAAACAGCAAGACTGGGGCTCTGCTCTTTCCTAGCCTTGCAAACAGGCACTCTGCTTTTTCCCCCTCTCGCGCTCCAATCTGCGAGATTGAAACGTTGCACTCTCTCCCCTCCAAGGAAGGGGCTAGGAAGCAATTGTCTTGCTGCTCCTCACTAGCCCTTGCAGTCATTGCAGATGAGCAGCAAGACTCGGGCCCTGCTCTTTCCTAGCCTTGCAAACAGGCACTCTGCTTTTTCTCCCTCTCGCGCTCCGAACTGCGAGATTGAAACGTTGCACTCTCTCTCCTCCAAGGAAGGGGCTAGGAAGGAATTGTCTTGCTGCTCCTCACTATCCCTTGCAGTCATTGCAGAAAAACAGCAAGACTGGGGCTCTGCTCTTTCCTAGCCTTGCAAACAGGCGCTCTGCTTTTTCCCCCTCTCGCGCTCGGAACTGCGAGATTGAAACGTTGCACTCCCTCTCCTCCAAGGAAGGGGCTAGGAAGGAATTGTCTTGCTGCTCCTCACTATCCCTTGCAGTCATTGCAGATGAGCAGCAAGATTGGGGCTCTGCTCTTTCCTATCCTTGCAAACAGGCACTCTGCTTTTTCCCCTTCTCGCGCTCCGAACTGCGAGATTGAAACGTTGCACTCCCTCTCCTCCAAGGAAAGGGCTAGGAAGGAATTGTCTTGCTGCTCCTCACTAGCCCTTGCAGTCATTGCAGATAAACAGCAAGCCTGGGGCTCTGCTCTTTCCTAGCCTTGCAAACAGGCACTCTGCTTTTTCTCACTCTTGCGCTCCGAACTGCGAGATTGAAACGTTGCACTCTCTCTCCTCCAAGGAAGGGGCTAGGAAGGAATTGTCTTGCTGGTCCTCACTATCCCTTGCTGTCATTGCAGATAAACAGCAAGACTGGAACTCTGCTCTTTCCTAGCCTTGCAAACAGGCACTTTGCTTTTTCCCCCCTCGCGCTCCGAACTGCGAGATTGAAACGTTGCACTCCCTCTCCTCCAAGGAAGGGGCTAGGAAGGAATTGTCTTGCTGCTCCTCACTATCCCTTGTAGTCATTGCAGATGAGCAGCAAGCCTGGGGCTCTGCTCTTTCCTAGCCTTGCAAACAGGCACTAATCTTTTTCTCCCTCTCACGCTCCGAACTGCCAGATTGAAACGTTGCACTCCCTCTCCTCCAAGGAAGGGGCCAGGAAGGAATTGTCTTGCTGGTGCTCACTATCCGTTGCAGTCATTGCAGATAAACAGCAAGGCTGGGGCTCTGCTCTTTCCTAGCCTTGCAAACAGGCACTCTGCTTTTTCTCCCTCTCGCGCTCCGAACTGCGAGATTGAAACGTTGCACTCCCTCTCCTCCAAGGAAGGGACTAGTAAGGAATTGTCTTGCTGCTCCTCACTATCCGTTGCAGTCATTCAGATAAACAGCAAGACTGGGGCTCTGCTCTTTCCTAGCCTTGCAAACAAGTACTCTGCTTTTTCTCCCTCTCGCGGTCCGAACTGCAAGATTGAAACGTTGCACTCCCTCTCCTCCACGGAAGGGGCTAGGAAGGAATTCTCTTGCTGCTCCTCACTAGCCCTTGCAGTCATTGCAGATAAATAGCAAGACTGGGGCTCTGCTCTTTCCTAGCCTTGCAAACAGGCTCTAATCTTTTTGTCCCTCTCACGCTCCGAACTGCGAGATTGAAACGTTGCACGCTCTCTCCTCCATGGAAGGGGCTAGGAAGGAATTGTCTTGCTGGTGCCCACTATCCCTTGCAGTCATTCCAGATAAACAGCAAGACTGGGGCTCTGCTCTTTCCTAGCCTTGCAAACAAGTACTCTGCTTTTTCTCACTCTCGCGCTCCGAACTGCGAGATTGAAACGTTGCACTCCCTCTCCTCCAAGGAAGGGGATAGGAAGGAATTGTATTGATGCTCCTCACTAGTCCTTGCAGTCATTGCAGATAAACAGCAAGACTCGGGCTCTGCTCTTTCCTAGCCTTGTAAACAGGCACTCTGCTTTTTCTCACTCACGTGCTCAGAACTGCGAGATTGAAACGTTGCACTCCCTCTCCTCCAAGGAAGGGGCTAGGAAGGAATTGTCTTGCTGGTCCTCACTAGCCCTTGCAGTCATTGCAGATAAACAGCAAGACTGGGGCTCTGCTCTTTCCTAGCCTTGCAAACAGGCACTCTGCTTTTTCCCCCTCTCGCGCTCCGAAGGGCGAGATTGAAACGTTGCACTCTCTCTCCTCCAAGGAAGGGGCTAGGAAGGAATTGTCTTGCTGGTGCTCACTATCCGTTGCAGTCATTGCAGATAAACAGCAAGGCTGGGGCTCTGCTCTTTCCTAGCCTTGCAAACAGGTACTCTCCTTTTTCCCCCTCTCGCGCTCCGAACTGCGAGATTGAAACGTTGCACTCCCTCTCCCCCACGGAAGGGGCTAGGAAGGAATTGTCTTGCTGGTGCTCACTATCCGTTGCAGTCATTGCAGATAAACAGCAAGACTGGGGCTCTGCTCTTTCCTAGCCTTGCAAACAGGCACTCTGCTTTTTCTCACTCTCGCGCTCCGAACTGCGAGATTGAAACGTTGCACTCCGTCTCCTCCAAGGAAGGGGCTCGGAAGGAACTGTCTTGCTGCTCCTCACTAGCCCTTGCAGTCATTGCAGATAAACAGCAAGACTGGGGCTCTGCTCTTTCCTAGCCTTGCAAACAAGTACTCTGCTTTTTCTCACTCTCGCGCTCCGAACTGCGAGATTGAAACGTTGCGCTCCCTCTCCTCCAAGGAAGGGGCTAGGAAGGAATTGTCTTGATGCTCCTCACTAGCCCTAGCAGTCATTGCAGATAAACAGCAAGACTGGGGCTCTGCTCTTTCCTAGCCTTGCAAACAGGCAGTCTGCTTTTTCTCCCTCTCGCGCTGCGAAGTGCGAGTTTGAAACGTTGCACTCCCTCTCCTCCAGGGAAGGGGCTAGGAAGGAATTGTCTTGCTGGTCCTCACTATCCCTTGCAGTCATTGCAGATGAGCAGCAAGACTGGGGCTCTGCTCTTTCCTGTTGGGATCATTCTGCACGGCTCGACCTTAAGGAGAAGGAGCTGCAGCATTGAGAAGCTGGTAAACAGCTAGATATCTGCACGGCTCGGCCTTGAGAAGAGGGAGCTGTGGCACTGGGAAGCTGGTAAACAGCTGGACATCTGCAGGGCTCGGCCTTGAGGAGAAGGAGCTGTGGTAAACAGCTAAGAAGCAGCACTGTATAAGAAAAACAGGATGGAACCCGGACCACGTAGCAGTAAGCGCAAGTAGGAGGAGTATGATAATGCACTCTTTAGAGCTAAGCCAATGATTGTAAGACAAGTATGCATAAGGTAGAACTTAGTGTATAAATATGTGTAAGGTTTTGCAATAAAGTTGAAGCTTGCTTTATCACTCATATTGAGTCGACTGCATGCCTTCCCTCGCTCGTCGCAAGTGGCGCCCGAACAGGCACCCCCATCCTTTTTTTTCACCGGACAGCGAGATCGGAGAAGCACTGGTAGCAGCGACCAGGGAGCAGAAGATCGGCGGACGCTGCCGCGGCGCGCCTGATCCGTGCTTGAACCCAGGATAATTAAGAAGGGGTTCGCCGTCCGAAAGAAGGCTACCCAAGGGAAAAGGCTGCAAAAATAATTGACCGGATAATTAAGAAGGTCAACGTAGCGCGCAATGGAAATAGAGGTAGCATTCGAAATCTTAAAATGCTTTTTAGAAAAGCGGGGAGTAAGCCAATTAAAAGATCTGGCTGGGTTAATTGCGTTAGGGAAAGCGAAAGGGTTTTTTAAAGACCCTGAAAGTATGTTTGAAGTAGACGAGTGGCGTTCTTATGGAGATTGTTTGTGGGATCTAGTAATCGATGATGAAAAATCAGCAAAAAATTAATGAAATCTTGGAGAGATGTTATTCATTGCATGAAAAGATATAAAACTGAAAAGCGAATAGCACAGGCAACAAAGACAGTATAAAATCTACGACGCTCTAGAGGTTGATCCTAGAGACATTAAAAGAACTAAAGGCAGAACGCATCGCATGAAGAAGGGGCGATGGTCAGACTCCTGCTGCATATGCTCTCTAAGAGAGGACTGAAATATGATGAATATACACTTAGAAGGCTTCTAATTTGGTGCCAAAAAGGGTACCCCCCCGATGCGTCTGTGGCGTTTAAGGCAGAGACGTGGGAGGAGATAGGAAAAATGTTATAGGAACATATTGGGAATGGAGATAAAACCACCGCAGAGTTAGTGACGACATGGAAGTTGATGTTAAACACATTAAAAGCCTTAAAGGCAGAGAGAAAAGCTGCAGCTGATATGGAGGAGGCTGTTAAACCATCTTCAACCAATCCCTTTTTAACTGAGTCAGAGGGTCCAGGACCTTCAGCGACTCCGACTGCACCTCCTGAGGTGCCAGATGCACCGAGTAAACCGGCTGCATAGATAAGTCAGAGAAACAGATCTACGATGATGTATGTGAGGGCAAGACGGGACAACGTTGCCCAGAACAATGTACTCAGTGTTCCCCTGTGTGCCCATGTGAAAGATCAATGGGGCGAGTCTCGAAAGGAGATGGGCAAGCAGCGGAGCTAGCAACAACATGGCAATTGCTATTGGAGACTGTTTTGAAGAACCAGGGGCTAGCAGCAGACTCTGCAACAGCTTTTGAGTTACCTACCTGGGAGAAAGCAGGGAAATTGGTGTTTGAGGCAGCCTCTAAAGAGGATCATACGGCTATGAAAGTGTTAACAACCTGGCGATTAGTCAGAGACTCTATAAAGACGATAAAATCAGAGCGGACGGCGGCAGCAGCTGCCGCTGCCACAGCCTTGGGAGAGAAGGGAGGCCGAGCTGGGGATGGTGAGAACGAGCAACCCCCGCCCGCCCCCCCCGCCCCCCCGCTAACGCAACCAACGGAGGTGGCGAGTCCTCCTTGGCCCCCGCCTCCTGACCCGTGCCGCAACAGGAGGGGGCTGCCTGGGATGATCCTTCCCCCAAGTCAAGATACGACCCTGCCCAACATTGGCGAGGCATGAGACAAGAGACTTTGGCAGAGAGGGAGGGGACGGAGTGAAGCAGGTACCGGCCAGGTCGGTACGGCCGGCAGTAAGACCTGAAGATCTTGTCACACGTCCCACGGACGCAGTCAACTCCGTCGTACCACCAGCTGATGCTTTCACTCTTTTGTATGCGGAATGATGGCTCGTTGACTGTCTCAGCGGCTCTCCCCGGACGGTCAAGAGCAGGAACTTCAATATGCCATATTTGTAAAACGGTGTTGTGGGTTTGTTCTATGTCGTTGTAATTATTGTCACAAATGTATCATTTCTTTTGCAGGGAATCGAAGAGTATATTTCAATTGCTTTTTTACCATTCCCTTAGCAGCTGAGGATGCGGAGAAGTTTGCCTTTACGGTACCATCGGTAAATAAAGGAGAGCTAGCAAAAAGTATCATTGGGTAGTGTTACCACAAGGAATGCAAAATTCACCTACGATGTGTCAGACATTTGTGGCATGGGCTCTAGAACCGGTGTGGAAAAAGTATCCAGATTTAATAATGTATCATTATATAGTTGATATATTAATAGCAGGGACACAATTGAATGCAGACCACATTTTACAGCACTTAGAGCACTATTTAGGAAAACGGGGTTTAAAAATAGCACCAAAAAAAAAAAAAAAAAAGGCAAAAGAAGGGACCATGGCAATATTTGAGCTGGATTATTACCAGGGCAGCGGTCCACTCACAAAAAATAAAGATTAAGGCGAAAATAGAAAATCTTTCTGATGTCCAAAAATTAATGGGGGATATACAGTGGGTTCGCAATATTTGCGGAATTACTAATGATGATCTAAGGCCATTGATGCCGCTCCTGGAGTCTTCGGTGGAGGCTCCAGAGCGACGTCAACTGAATGAGGATCAACACCAAGCTTTGCAGAAAATTACTGAGAAGATAGCCAGGTCACAGGATGTAAACCCCACGTTAGCCATTTTTCAGAATGCTACCAATTGGTGTAATTATACAACGAGCAACATCTCACGCTCTACTATTGTCCCAATGAGACTCCCTAAAGGAATATTCTTGATTTGTGGTGATCGTGCATGGCAAGGTGTTCCCTCCCATTTGAGAGGTGGTCCTTACACATTGGGGCACCTAACATTGTTAACTCCCAACACTTCTATGATATTGAACCTTACCCGACGGCATAGAATAAGATGACAGATTTGAAAATATCAGGAAGAGTGCAATGACCAACTGGATTTTTGGACTGCAGACAAAACCATACTAACCTCTTTCCTTGCCCCTGGGGTCGCTGCTGCCCAAGGCTTAACCACTTTAAATAAATTGGGATGTTGGCTAGCGAAACAAACCAATGCTACTTCTGCAACACTCAGTGCTTTGTTAATGGAAACTGACTCAATAAGGCATGCGACATTGCAAAATAGGGCAGCTATCGACTTCCTACTTTTGGCCCAAGGGCACGGGTGTGAGGAGTTTGATGGCACGTGTTGTATGAATTTAACAGATACATCACAGTCGGTAACTCAACAATTACAAAAACTGAAGGACTTAACGGACAGGTTACAGACAAGTTCACTAAACCTCGAATCATAGCTGTCAAGTTTGGGCCTAAGTGGATGGTTACAAGACTTAATAAAAGGGGCAGTTGTTATAGTACTTGTTATCTTAATACTAATGCTTATTGTACCATGTTTATTGCATTGTCTACAAGGAATGGTTCAAAAGGTAGTAAAGAATGCTTGGCTAGCTAATAACTCAAACAAGTATCTTACACACCCAATGAATGAGCTTTGTTAGATAATCACGCTCAAAACAAAAAGGGGGAGAGGCTACCACATTACCCTAAGAACGTTTGAATAAAGCCTTATATGTGTTAAATTATTTGCGGAAGGAGAAAGGACCTTTTCAACTGCTAACCAGGGGATGAGGTTGACGGTGGTGGCTGTTTAAAACCATGGGTAAAACCATGGGTAACCCACTTTGCAGGTGCCTCGAAGTGGGTGAGGCCATGGGTGGGGCAGTCACCATCGTCATCGTTGGACACATCATGACACTATCAGGTGTCATCGCAATCTGGATGCCACCTCAGTCAAAAGAAAATGTAGGGGTAAATCACACTGAAATTTGCAGTATCATGAGATGAACGTGGAAAGCTTTTGAGGCAAAGTGTTCTATAACTACAAATGCTTTGGTAAGATATAATATTGGTCTTCATAGCCTTATACAAGTACCTTTTTTCTATCACTAGGAGTAGTTTATATCACTAGAAGTAGTACAGCTAGAATTGTTTTGCTTTGTAATATTCTGCTATTGACTTAAGCATAAGTTGATATGTGACTGCTGAGTTATGAAAAAATGCCGTGTCAACAAAGCCTACGAACCAATAGACGGGATGGCTGTGGCGCGTGCAGCACGTCTGGCCAGCGGGTGCATACGCCATAGGCTCCCTGTGTTAAAAGCTGACAACTGAGGTGAGTTCCGACACTCGCTGGCCACGTGTGTCGAAACTCGTTCCTCTACAAATGTGTAATACCGGGAATTCCTGAAGGGCAGTGGGCTGGTGTACAGCAAGGCCACCGTTGCCTCCGTGGGGACGCCCACGTAAAGCTGGCACCTACCAACTGCTGGGCTGAGTTCGCGGCACAGGATGATACAAGAATGTACAGAGGGTCCATCTTTCTCACAGTCCTCGGGTTGCGAATGATCCATCAGGTTTTGTTTATACAAAAACAAAAAGGGGGAGATGTTGGGATCATTCTGCACGGCTCGACCTTAAGGAGAAGGAGCTGCAGCATTGAGAAGCTGGTAAACAGCTAGATATCTGCACGGCTCGGCCTTGAGAAGAGGGAGCTGTGGCACTGGGAAGCTGGTAAACAGCTGGACATCTGCAGGGCTCGGCCTTGAGGAGAAGGAGCTGTGGTAAACAGCTAAGAAGCAGCACTGTATAAGAAAAACAGGATGGAAACCGGACCACGTAGCAGTAAGCGCAAGTAGGAGGAGTATGATAATGCACTCTTTAGAGCTAAGCCAATGATTGTAAGACAAGTATGCATAAGGTAGAACTTAGTGTATAAATATGTGTAATGTTTTGAAATAAAGTTGAAGCTTGCTTTATCACTCATATTGAGTCGACTGCATGCCTTCCCTCGCTCGTCGCACTTTCCTAGCCTTGCAAACAGCACTCTGCTTTTTCTCACTCTCGCGCTCCGAACTGCGAGATTGAAACGTTGCACTCCCTCTCCTCCAAGGAAAGGGCTAGGAAGGAATTGTCTTCCTGGTCCTCACTAGCCCTTGCAGTCATTGCAGATGAGCAGCAAGGCTGGGGCTCTGCTCTGTCCTAGCCTTGCAAACAGGCAGTCTGCTTTTTCTCCCTCTCGCGCTCCGAAGTGCGAGACTGAAACGTTGCACTCCCTCTCCTCCAAGGAAGGGGCTAGGATGGAATTGTCTTGCTGGTGCTCACTATCCCTTGCAGTCATTGCAGATAAACAGCAAGACTGGGGCTCTGCTCTTTCCTAGCCTTGCAAACAGGCACTAATCTTTTTCTCCCTCTCGCTCTCCGAACTGCGATATTGTGACCTTGCGCTCCCTCTCCTCCAAGGAAGGGGCTAGGAAGGAATTGTCTTGCTGCTCCTCACTAGCCCTTGCAGTCATTGCAGATAAACAGCAAGGCTGGGGCTCTGCTCTTTCCTAGCCTTGCAAACAGGCACTAATCTTTTTCTCCCTCTCGCGCTCCGAACTGCGACATGATTGACACGTTGCACTCTCTCTCCTCCAAGGAAGGGGCTAGGAAGGAATTGTCTTGCTGGTGCTCACTAGCCCTTGCAGTCATTGCAGATAAACATCAAGACTGGGGCTCTGCTCTTTCCTAGCCTTGCAAACAGGCACTCTGCTTTTTCTCCCTCTCGCGCTCCGAACTGCGAGATTGAAACGTTGCACTCTCTCTCCTCCAAGGAAGGGGCTAGGAAGGAATTGTCTTGATGGTCCTCACTATCCCTTGCAGTCATTGCAGATGAGCAGCAAGACTGGGGCTCTGCTCTTTCCTAGCCTTGCAAACAGGCACTCTGCTTTTTTTCCCTCTCGCGCTCCGATCTGCGAGATTGAAACGTTGCACTCTCTCTCCTCCAAGGAAGGGGCTAGGAAGGAATTGTCTTGCTGGTCCTCACTATCCCTTGCAGTCATTGCAGATGAGCTGCAAGACTCGGGCTCTGCTCTTTCCTAGCCTTGCAAACAGGCACTCTGCTTTTTCTCACTCTCGCGCTCCGAACTGCGAGATTGAAACGTTGCACTCCCTCTCCTCCAAGGAAGGGGCTAGGAAGGAATTGTCTTGCTGGTCCTCAATAACCCTTGCAGTCATTGCAGATGAGCAGCAAGACTCGGACTCTGCTCTTTCCTAGCCTTGCAAACAGGCACTCTGCTTTTTCCCCCTCTCGCGCTCTGAACTGCGAGATTGAAACGTTGCACTCGCTCTCCTCCAAGGAAGGGGCTAGGAAGGAATTTTCTTGCTGGTCCTCACTATCGCTTGCAGTCATTGCAGATAAACAGCAAGACTGGGGCTCTGCTCTTTCCTAGCCTTGCAAACAGGTACTCTCCTTTTTCCCCCTCTCTCTCTCCGAACTGCGTGATTGAAACGTTGCACTCCCTCTCCTCCAAGGAAGGGGCTAGGAAGGAATTGTCTTGCTGGTGCTCACTATCCGTTGCAGTCATTGCAGATAAACAGCAAGGCTGGGGCTCTGCTCTTTCCTAGCCTTGCAAACAAGTACTCTGCTTTTTCTCACTTTCGCGCTCCGAACTGCGAGATTGAAACGTTGCACTCCGTCTCCTCCAAGGAAGGGGCTCGGAAGGAACTGTCTTGCTGGTCCTCACTATCGCTTGCAGTCATTGCAGAGAAACAGCAAGACTGGGGCTCTGCTCTTTCCTAGAATTGCAAACAGGCACTCTGCTTTTTCTCACTCTCGCGCTCCGAAGTGCGAGATTGAAACGTTGCGCTCCCTCTCCTCCAAGAAGGGGCTAGGATGGAACTGTCTTGCTGCTCATCACTAGCCCTTGCAGTCGTTGCAGATAAACAGCAAGACTGGGGCTCTGCTCTTTCCTAGCCTTGCAAAGAGGCACTCTGCTTTTTCTCACTCTTGTGCTTGGAACTGCGAGATTGTGACCTTGCGCTCCCTCTCCTCCAAGGAAGGGGCTAGGAAGGAATTGTCTTGCTGCTCCTCACTAGCCCTTGCAGTCATTGCAGATAAACAGCAAGGCTGGGGCTCTGCTCTTTCCTAGCCTTGCAAACAGGCACTAATCTTTTTCTCCCTCTCGCGCTCCGAACTGCGACATGATTGACACGTTGCACTCTCTCTCCTCCAAGGAAGGGGCTAGGAAGGAATTGTCTTGCTGGTGCTCACTAGCCCTTGCAGTCATTGCAGATAAACATCAAGACTGGGGCTCTGCTCTTTCCTAGCCTTGCAAACAGGCACTCTGCTTTTTCTCCCTCTCGCGCTCCGAACTGCGAGATTGAAACGTTGCACTCTCTCTCCTCCAAGGAAGGGGCTAGGAAGGAATTGTCTTGATGGTCCTCACTATCCCTTGCAGTCATTGCAGATGAGCAGCAAGACTGGGGCTCTGCTCTTTCCTAGCCTTGCAAACAGGCACTCTGCTTTTTTTCCCTCTCGCGCTCCGATCTGCGAGATTGAAACGTTGCACTCTCTCTCCTCCAAGGAAGGGGCTAGGAAGGAATTGTCTTGCTGGTCCTCACTATCCCTTGCAGTCATTGCAGATGAGCTGCAAGACTCGGGCTCTGCTCTTTCCTAGCCTTGCAAACAGGCACTCTGCTTTTTCTCACTCTCGCGCTCCGAACTGCGAGATTGAAACGTTGCACTCCCTCTCCTCCAAGGAAGGGGCTAGGAAGGAATTGTCTTGCTGGTCCTCAATAACCCTTGCAGTCATTGCAGATGAGCAGCAAGACTCGGACTCTGCTCTTTCCTAGCCTTGCAAACAGGCACTCTGCTTTTTCCCCCTCTCGCGCTCTGAACTGCGAGATTGAAACGTTGCACTCGCTCTCCTCCAAGGAAGGGGCTAGGAAGGAATTTTCTTGCTGCTCCTCACTAGCCCTTGCAGTCATTGCAGATAAACAGCAAGACTGGGGCTCTGCTCTTTCCTAGCCTTGCAAACAGGTACTCTCCTTTTTCCCCCTCTCTCTCTCCGAACTGCGTGATTGAAACGTTGCACTCCCTCTCCTCCAAGGAAGGGGCTAGGAAGGAATTGTCTTGCTGGTGCTCACTATCCGTTGCAGTCATTGCAGATAAACAGCAAGGCTGGGGCTCTGCTCTTTCCTAGCCTTGCAAACAGGCACTCTGCTTTTTCTCACTCTCGCGCTCCGAACTGCGAGATTGAAACGTTGCACTCCCTCTCCTCCAAGGAAGGGGCTAGGAAGGAATTGTCTTGCTGGTCCTCAATAACCCTTGCAGTCATTGCAGATGAGCAGCAAGACTCGGACTCTGCTCTTTCCTAGCCTTGCAAACAGGCACTCTGCTTTTTCTCACTTTCGCGCTCCGAACTGCGAGATTGAAACGTTGCACTCCGTCTCCTCCAAGGAAGGGGCTCGGAAGGAACTGTCTTGCTGGTCCTCACTATCGCTTGCAGTCATTGCAGAGAAACAGCAAGACTGGGGCTCTGCTCTTTCCTAGAATTGCAAACAGGCACTCTGCTTTTTCTCACTCTCGCGCTCCGAAGTGCGAGATTGAAACGTTGCGCTCCCTCTCCTCCAAGAAGGGGCTAGGATGGAACTGTCTTGCTGCTCATCACTAGCCCTTGCAGTCGTTGCAGATAAACAGCAAGACTGGGGCTCTGCTCTTTCCTAGCCTTGCAAACAGGCACTGTGCTTTTTCTCACTCTTGTGCTTGGAACTGCGAGATTGTGACCTTGCGCTCCCTCTCCTCCAAGGAAGGGGCTAGGAAGGAATTGTCTTGCTGGTGCTCACTAGCCCTTGCAGTCATTGCAATAAACAGCAAGACTGGGGCTCTGCTCTTTCCTAGCCTTGCAAACAGGCAGTCTGCTTTTTCTCCCTCTCGCGCTCCGAAGTGCGAGATTGAAACGTTGCACTCCCTCTCCTCCAAGGAAGGGGCTAGGAAGGAATTGTCTTGATGGTCCTCACTATCCCTTGCAGTCATTGCAGATGAGCAGCAAGACTGGGGCTCTGCTCTTTCCTAGCCTTGCAAACAGGCACTCTGCTTTTTTTCCCTCTCGCGCTCCGATCTGCGAGATTGAAACGTTGCGCTCTCTCTCCTCCAAGGAAGGGGCTAGGAAGGAATTGTCTTGCTGGTCCTCACTATCCCTTGCAGTCATTGCAGATGAGCTGCAAGACTTGGGCTCTGCTCTTTCCTAGCCTTGCAAACAGGCACTCTGCTTTTTCTCACTCTCGCGCTCCGAACTGCGAGATTGAAACGTTGCACTCCGTCTCCTCCAAGGAAGGGGCTCGGAAGGAACTGTCTTGCTGGTCCTCACTATCGCTTGCAGTCATTGCAGATAAACAGCAAGACTGGGGCTCTGCTCTTTCCTAGAATTGCAAACAGGCACTCTGCTTTTTCTCACTCTCGCGCTCCGAAGTGCGAGATTGAAACGTTGCGCTCCCTCTCCTCCAGGAAGGGGCTAGGATGGAACTGTCTTGCTGCTCATCACTAGCCCTAGCAGTCGTTGCAGATAAACAGCAAGACTGGGGCTCTGCTCTTTCCTAGCCTTGCAAAGAGGCACTCTGCTTTTTCTCACTCTTGTGCTTGGAACTGCGAGATTGTGACCTTGCGCTCCCTCTCCTCCAAGGAAGGGGCTAGGAAGGAATTGTCTTGCTGCTCCTCACTAGCCCTTGCAGTCATTGCAGATAAACAGCAAGGCTGGGGCTCTGCTCTTTCCTAGCCTTGCAAACAGGCACTAATCTTTTTCTCCCTCTCGCGCTCCGAACTGCGACATGATTGACACGTTGCACTCTCTCTCCTCCAAGGAAGGGGCTAGGAAGGAATTGTCTTGCTGGTGCTCACTAGCCCTTGCAGTCATTGCAGATAAACATCAAGACTGGGGCTCTGCTCTTTCCTAGCCTTGCAAACAGGCACTCTGCTTTTTCTCCCTCTCGCGCTCCGAACTGCGAGATTGAAACGTTGCACTCTCTCTCCTCCAAGGAAGGGGCTAGGAAGGAATTGTCTTGATGGTCCTCACTATCCCTTGCAGTCATTGCAGATGAGCAGCAAGACTGGGGCTCTGCTCTTTCCTAGCCTTGCAAACAGGCACTCTGCTTTTTTTCCCTCTCGCGCTCCGATCTGCGAGATTGAAACGTTGCACTCTCTCTCCTCCAAGGAAGGGGCTAGGAAGGAATTGTCTTGCTGGTCCTCACTATCCCTTGCAGTCATTGCAGATGAGCTGCAAGACTCGGGCTCTGCTCTTTCCTAGCCTTGCAAACAGGCACTCTGCTTTTTCTCACTCTCGCGCTCCGAACTGCGAGATTGAAACGTTGCACTCCCTCTCCTCCAAGGAAGGGGCTAGGAAGGAATTGTCTTGCTGGTCCTCAATAACCCTTGCAGTCATTGCAGATGAGCAGCAAGACTGGGGGTCTGCTCTTTCCTAGCCTTGCAAACAGGCACTCTGCTTTTTTTCCCTCTCGCGCTCCGATCTGCGAGATTGAAACGTTGCACTCTCTCTCCTCCAAGGAAGGGGCTAGGAAGGAATTGTCTTGCTGCTCCTCACTAGCCCTTGCAGTCATTGCAGATAAACAGCAAGACTGGGGCTCTGCTCTTTCCTAGCCTTGCAAACAGGTACTCTCCTTTTTCCCCCTCTCTCTCTCCGAACTGCGTGATTGAAACGTTGCACTCCCTCTCCTCCAAGGAAGGGGCTAGGAAGGAATTGTCTTGCTGGTCCTCAATAACCCTTGCAGTCATTGCAGATAAACAGCAAGGCTGGGGCTCTGCTCTTTCCTAGAATTGCAAACAGGCACTCTGCTTTTTCTCACTCTCGCGCTCCGAAGTGCGAGATTGAAACGTTGCGCTCCCTCTCCTCCAAGAAGGGGCTAGGATGGAACTGTCTTGCTGCTCATCACTAGCCCTTGCAGTCGTTGCAGATAAACAGCAAGACTGGGGCTCTGCTCTTTCCTAGCCTTGCAAACAGGCACTCTGCTTTTTCTCACTCTAGTGCTTGGAACTGCGAGATTGTGACCTTGCGCTCCCTCTCCTCCTAGGAAGGGGCTAGGAAGGAATTGTCTTGCTGCTCCTCACTAGCCCTTGCAGTCATTGCAGATAAACAGCAAGGCTGGGGCTCTGCTCTTTCCTAGCCTTGCAAACAGGCACTAATCTTTTTCTCCCTCTCGCGCTCCGAACTGCGACATGATTGACACGTTGCACTCTCTCTCCTCCAAGGAAGGGGCTAGGAAGGAATTGTCTTGCTGGTGCTCACTAGCCCTTGCAGTCATTGCAGATAAACAGCAAGACTGGGGCTCTGCTCTTTCCTAGCCTTGCAAACAGGCACTCTGCTTTTTCTCCCTCTCGCGCTCCGAACTGCGAGATTGAAACGTTGCACTCTCTCTCCTCCAAGGAAGGGGCTAGGAAGGAATTGTCTTGCTGGTGCTCACTACCCCTTGCAGTCATTGCAATAAACAGCAAGACTGGGGCTCTGCTCTTTCCTAGCCTTGCAAACAGGCACTCTGCTTTTTCTCACTCTTGTGCTTCGAACTGCGAGATTGAGACGTTGCGCTCCCTCTCCTCCAAGGAAGGGGCTAGGAAGGAATTTTCTTGCTGCTCCTCACTAGCCCTTGCAGTCATTGCAGATAAACAGCAAGACTGGGGCTCTGCTGTTTCCTAGCCTTGCAAACAGGCAGTCTGCTTTTTCTCCCTCTCGCGCTCCGAAGTGCGAGATTGAAACGTTGCACTCCCTCTCCTCCAAGGAAGGGGCTAGGAAGGAATTGTCTTGATGGTCCTCACTATCCCTTGCAGTCATTGCAGATAAACAGCAAGACTGGGGCTCTGCTCTTTCCTAGCCTTGCAAACAGGCACTCTGCTTTTTTTCCCTCTCGCGCTCCGATCTGCGAGATTGAAACGTTGCACTCTCTCTCCTCCAAGGAAGGGGCTAGGAAGGAATTGTCTTGCTGGTCCTCACTATCCCTTGCAGTCATTGCAGATGAGCTGCAAGACTCGGGCTCTGCTCTTTCCTAGCCTTGCAAACAGGCACTCTGCTTTTTCTCACTCTCGTGCTCCGAACTGCGAGATTGAAACGTTGCACTCCCTCTCCTCCAAGGAAGGGGCTAGGAAGGAATTGTCTTGCTGGTCCTCAATAACCCTTGCAGTCATTGCAGATGAGCAGCAAGACTCGGACTCTGCTCTTTCCTAGCCTTGCAAACAGGCACTCTGCTTTTTCTCCCTCTCGCGCTCTGAACTGCGAGATTGAAACGTTGCACTCCGTCTCCTCCAAGGAAGGGGCTCGGAAGGAACTGTCTTGCTGGTCCTCACTATCGCTTGCAGTCATTGCAGATAAACAGCAAGACTGGGGCTGTGCTCTTTCCTAGACTTGCAAACAGGCACTCTGCTTTTTCCCCCTCTCGCGCTCCGAACTGCGAGATTGAAACGTTGCGCTCCCTCTCCTCCAAGGAAGGGGCTAGGAAGGAATTGTCTTGCTGCTCCTCACTAGCCCTTGCAGTCATTGCAGATAAACAGCAAGACTGGGGCTCTGCTCTTTCCTAGCCTTGCAAACAGGCAGTCTGCTTTTTCTCCCTCTCGCGCTCCGAAGTGCGAGATTGAAACGTTGCACTCCCTCTCCTCCAAGGAAGGGGCTAGGAAGGAATTGTCTTTCTGCTCCTCACTAGCCCTTGCAGTCATTGCAGATGAGCAGCAAGACTGGGGCTCTGCTCTTTCCTAGCCTTGCAAACAGGCACTCTGCTTTTTTTCCCTCTCGCGCTCCGATCTGCGAGATTGAAACGTTGCACTCCCTCTCCTCCAAGGAAGGGGCTAGGAAGGAATTGTCTTGCTGGTCCTCAATAACCCTTGCAGTCATTGCAGATGAGCAGCAAGACTCGGACTCTGCTCTTTCCTAGCCTTGCAAACAGGCACTCTGCTTTTTCCCCCTCTCGCGCTCTGAACTGCGAGATTGAAACGTTGCACTCGCTCTCCTCCAAGGAAGGGGCTAGGAAGGAATTGTCTTGCTGCTCCTCACTAGCCCTTGCAGTCATTGCAGATAAACAGCAAGACTGGGGCTCTGCTCTTTCCTAGCCTTGCAAACAAGCACTCTGCTTTTTCTCACTCTTGTGCTTCGAACTGCGAGATTGAAACGTTGCACTCTCTCTCCTCCAAGGAAGGGGCTAGGAAGGAATTGTCTTGCTGGTCCTCACTATCCCTTGCAGTCATTGCAGATAAACAGGAAGACTGGGGCTCTGCTCTCTCCTAGCCTTGCAAACAAGCACTCTCCTTTTTCTCACTCTCGCGCTCCGAACAGTGAGATTGAAACGTTGCACTCTCTCTCCTCCAAGTAAGGGGCTAGGAAGGAATTGTCTTGCTGGTGCTCACTATCCGTTGCAGTCATTGCAGATAAACAGCAAGGCTGGGGCTCTGCTCTTTCCTAGCCTTGCAAACAGGCACTCTGCTTTTTCTCCCTCTCGCACTCCGAACTGTGAGATTGAGACGTTGCGCTCCCTCTCCTCCAAGGAAGGGGCTAGGAAGGAATTGTCTTGCTGCTCCTCACTAGCCCTTGCAGTCATTGCAATAAACAGCAAGACTGGGGCTCTGCTCTTTCCTAGCCTTGCAAACAGGCACTCTGCTTTTTCTCCCTCTCGCGCTCCGAACTGCGAGATTGAAACGTTGCACTCTCTCTCCTCCAAGGAAGGGGATAGGAAGGAATTGTCTTGCTGGTCCTCACTAGCCCTTGCAGTCATTGCAGATAAACAGCAAGACTGGGGCTCTGCTCTTTCCTAGCCTTGCAAACAGGCACTAATCTTTTTCTCCCTCTCGCGCTCCGAACTGCGAGATTGAAACGTTGCACTCCCTCTCCTCCAAGGAAGGCGCTAGGAAGGAATTGTCTTGCTGCTCCTCACTAGCCCTTGCAGTCATTGCAGATAAACAGCAAGACTGGGGCTCTGCTCTTTCCTAGCCTTGCAAACAGGCACTCTGCTTTTTCTCACTCTTGTTCTTCGAACTGCGAGATTGAAGCTTTGCGCTCTCTCTCCTCCAAGGAAGGGGCTAGGAAGGAATTGTCTTGCTGGTCCTCACTATCCGTTGCAGTCATTGCAGATAAACAGCAAGACTGGGGCTCTGCTCTTTCCTAGCCTTGCAAACAGGCACTCTGCTTTTTCTCCCTCTCGCGCTCCGAACTGCGAGATTGAAACGTTGCACTCCCTCTCCTCCAAGGAAGGGGCTAGGAAGGAATTGTCTTGCTGGTCCTCACTATCGCTTGCAGTCATTGCAGGTAAAGGTAGGGAATATCCTTTTGGTCAGTCTGGATCAGCTGTCCTGACTGTGCCCCCTCCCAGCTTCTTGTGCAGCTCCTCACTGGCAGAGCATGCGAAGATGAAAAGTCCTTGACTTAGTATAAGCACTACAACTACTTAGCAACAACTAAAAACATCAGTGTGTTATCCACATTATTCTCATATGAAATCCAAAACACAGCACTATACCAGCCATCAGGAAGAAAATTAACTCTATCCCAGCCTAAACCGGGGCATCAAGCCAGCATGTGGGTGACCCAACTCCATGACTGTGACTCCTAGGCACCAGAGTAAGGCAAATAATAATGGGAATTAAAAATGTGGCAGAGATGTGGCTATTCTCTACAGTCTGAACACTGCAAATTCAAGAAATTCAGTCCTATTCTTTGGATGTCCTGAAGTAATGTGCCAGGGTTCTGCACTTTCTGAAAGACTGGCCCACTACTACATGTTGAAAGACTCACTGCTGCCAAGTATTACAAGACCTTTGCATTTGCTAGTTACCCTAAAATTGCTTTAAAAAAAAGATAAGTTAAAATAATTAATTTCTCTGACAGAATCCAAAGTGCCAAAGGTTATAGAAGGAAGTGAGCAGCAATGAAAATAAAATAAAGTCCATCTACCTACTGGATTACATCTAAAAGTGTCTTTTTCATGATATTGTCCAGCTGATAACTGGATATGATGCTTCACACCTTTGTGACTGAGTTTGTGGTTCTTCGGTGAGTCCTAATGCATCTATTTTCCTGTTACAGGTGTTGTGGCTTTGGGAGATCATGCTTTTTTGGTAACGATCTGGATTTATTCTGTGTGTGCCTGTAACAATGCCTTAGCCCTTAACCAGGGAAAAGTTTCAGACTTCCAGACTATTTTCTGCCGCTTCCAGGGAAATGTTATGATTCAAAGAAATCCAAACTTAAGAAATTTAGACTCAATAACATGAAAGTGTTATTCAGCGGACATCTTTATTGCAGCGCTGGACGCATGGGGGATATCTCCTCCTAACATGCGTGCGCTGAAACAAAAGTTCATCCTTTATATACCTTCAAGACATGAATATTCACACATTTTCCAAGAAATCTCCGCCTCCTTGCTTATCTACTACATTTACATAATGCTGGTGTTGCAAAACTACACTACGCATGCACGGGGGTCTTGGGTGGTCGTCGGTGGTCGTTTGGGGAGTTAGTCCCCTACTCCTTTTTCCCTTTTATGGTCACAGGTCTCTCGAGGATAATTCTTCTCCTTGAATGTTCACCCCTTCTGTTGTCCAGCCAAGCAGTTCCTTCTTATCATCCTTGTCTGAGCACTCCTGCCAGTCTGTCTCTATGCTCAAGGTTAAGATATCTTCTCTGTTCTCTTTAATCTCTCAGTCCTTGCTCTTAACTCTTCTCCTATTGGTTCTCTCCACCTGTCTTCTCCGTTTCTACTTGTGTTTTAATTTTCATGAGGCCTGCTTTCCTCGTGATTAACCGTTTACACATAGTTACAATGTTAGCATTGAGGCAAATACAGCCTAAGGACTATGAGAGTAGGCCGTTAAACATAATCACACAGTTATTAGGCTAAAGAATTCTATACTGAAGTTAAACTAATCATGTAATCAATAACCTTCCATATGTTAAGAAATTTGCAAAACTTACAGTTGATTAGCGATGCATGCTAAAACTTCATAATTGTTTTAGATCCTTGTTTCAATATAATCGACTGATTTGATTAACTGAGATTAATGAATACAACATATCATGTGCTCTCATATAACAGTAACTGGTGATGAGTTTGGGATTGAACTGAATTTCTCCCACCTACTTACCACATATTTTTGAAGGATGTTTAACTTGTCTTCAAGTCTGCCATCCCTGGCTATAATGAACTGATTTTTTCAAATGCACGGAAGCTCTATTACGTCTTTGCCATGCTAAGAATACTGCTTCCTTTCTCTTTCATCACAAGCAAAAGTATAGGAGCAGTGATGGAAATGCAACAAGGACAAAAAAGAATAGCTTGAGGATGTTGCTAAGAAAAAGTGCAGAGGAATTAAAAGTAATTTGAAAGAAAGTTTGACCCCAATATAGGTAAGCAGTTTGAAGAAAGAGGTGGCAGAATGAACACGAAAGGTAAAAGAAAATGAGAACAAATACGTTGTTTTGGAAAAGCAACCTAAGACAGACACATGAAAAAGGAATATGAGAAAACACAATGAAGTTGGAGAAGAAAACGATTCAGTATTTAAAAATGTGTGGAGTAATAAGGCACGGACTCTGGCGGGGATTCAAGCCAAAGACCTTTATTGTTAGCAAAGCTTGCTTTTTATACAAATACAGCCCGTTCACGCGCCTAGAAGTGCTACCCGGTTGGCTATTGCTTTAAGTCCACGCGACTCTCACAGAGGCAGGATTGGTCACCTCTGTATGTCCACGCGCTCCTTTGCTTCCTCTTAGTTGTTTACCACAGCTCCTTCTCCTCAAGGTTGAGCCCTGCAGGTGTCCAGCTGTTTACCAGCTTCTCAATGCCACAGCTCCTTCTCCTCAAGGTCGAGCCCTTGCAGGGTGATCCCAACAAAACTGAGAATAAAACAAGGAGATGGAAGGAAATGAGGATAAAGAAATTAAAAGAAAATCACAACAGCAGCAGCACTGAGTTTACTTGATTCAAATTTATTTTTTCAGAACAGTATGGTTTTTTTATATGTTCTTGGGAGTGAGGGCAAAGGAGGAACTGAGATATTTTTGAACACATGAAAACTCACACAGGCTCCCAACAAGCCTGGGATTCCCATCTGATGTTGCATTTAGGATTATAGGAATCTGCCTTCAGAGATCCTGAAGATAACCGGCAGACTGCACCACCCTTCTTACGGTGCACTGTCTGATGGCTGAGAAGTGTCAGTTGTTCTCCGTATGAAACTAAAATATAACAATCGGCCTCTAGTTTAACAGGTCATTCCATAACACAAAATATTTAGCAAGAGAAGGTGAAAATGACATTGGAAACTGAGTTCCAAAGTTGTCAATTTTGTAGTTTATGAGGAGAAATAGTGGGGGTGGTTTACTATAAGCAGTTTTCCCCTCCCCAATATAGTTTCATCAAGGTGTTTTATTACATTGTCACTCATGCTTTTGTACTGCTTTCTAATATTGTACTGACTTGTTTGAATCACTTTGAAAATTAAGGCTGCCTCCTTCTGAGACAAATCCAGGTCATTAAAATCATAAATAAATCCAAATCATTAAAATTCATAAATAGACAGCCAAAAGCTTTGAGCGCTTTTCCATTGACACTGAGAAATGGAAGTGTCCTTATTTATCCTGATAGCATATTATTTTGAAGGGTATCCACATCCATAGTCAACTGGGTTTTGATTAATATTTAGGGCTCACTATGAAGGAAATTTATTTTCATTAAGGAGTTCTGTGACACAAACTAGCTGATGGTATCTCAAATCAGGATCGTATCAGTGTTTAATTGCATTCTTTCAACATGAAAAAAAACATTGGCATTAAATGCAAATATATGCTGACAAGCAGCAGCAGTCTGATTTTCTTGGGTAGCATATGTATACCAGGGTCTCCATTGTATATTGTCACTACTGATTGCATGAACATTCCCTCATGTCATGAAAATGTTTAGAGGTAGTGGGGGAAGAAGGGAGATAATTTCTTGTCTCTGCTATTGTGTCCAACTCAGCTCATGTTACACAACAATACCAAGGCTGAAGTCCAAGTTGTGAAGTATATTTGGGCACTGCATTGTTTATATTTGTCATTCTGCCAAATATGCACCAAAATAATGATAATTCTCCAAATTCATGCCTGAATTCAATTAGAAAAATAAAATTCACATGCTTTAGTCAAAAAGGAAAATTGCAAAATTTTGACACGTGTAATCTCAGAAATAAAAGTATTTAGTCGTATTAACTGATAGCCACACCAGTAACTGAGCAGTGGGCCATTCAAGGCTTCAATATAGAAAGCACTTAAACTTAAACAGATAAAATCAACTGGCTAGCATGTTTACTTAGGAATGTGTCTAAACTTCTGTAGGATATACTCTTCATAAAAAAAATTTCAGGATCAGGCTCCATTATGCAAAGTTTGCATTGCAAATACACTATATAAAACATTAGTATCTGACCTTATAGTGGGTGTCTGCTATAGGCCACCTGTCCAGGAAGAACAAGTGGTTCAGGACCTCTACAGACACATAGGAGCAGCCTCATGTTCGCAGGCCCTGGTCCTCACGAGGAACTTCAACCACCCTGATATCTGCTGGAGGGACAACATAGCATGGCATAAACAATCCAGGACATTCATGGAGTGCATCAATGACAACTTCCTCCTCTAAGTGATAGAGGAGAGGTGCTCTGCTGGACCTCCTACTGACCAACAAGGAGGGGCTGGTTGGGGATGTGAAGGTCAAAGGCAGCCTTGGCTACAGTGACCATGAGGTGGCGGAGTTCGGGATCCTGAGGGGAGAAAGGAGGGCAAAAAGCAAGCTCACAACCCTGGACTTGAGGAGAGCTGACTGACCTCGGAAGCATCCTGTGGGATAAGGCCCTGGAGGGAAGAGGGGCCCAAGAAAGCTGGTTAATATTTGAGGATCACTTCTTCCAAGCTCAGGAGCATGTCCTGTTGAGCAGGGGGAGAGACAGAGCAGCTTGGTGGGCACCTGATGGTTAGCCAAGGTCAACCCACCACAAACAGGTTGCTCAAAGAGCTTTTTGAGTCTCCCTCCTTGTGAATATTCAAAAGCCATTTGGACATGGTCCTGGGCAACTGACTCTAGGTGGCTGTGCTTGAGCAGGGCGTGTGTGGACAAGATGACCTCCAGAAGTCCCTTCCAACCTCAACCATTCTGGGATTAGTTGGCCTTTATTTTTAGTGTCTTAGTAGATCACAAATGTGACGTATAATGTAGATATTAATATACCCATCTAATTAAGCTTAAGGTTGTTGTAGAACAAGTGCTTTTGAACTAAATCTTTCTTGGTTTTAGGCTGAATTCATTTATCCAGAGGGTTTGGGTTGTATGTCCAATTTGTTGGACAAGTTGTTGTGGGAATCTACTATCGACCAGACAGCCAGTATGATGACACTGATGAATTATTCTACAAAGAATTAAGGAATATCTCTAGATCGGTTGCCCTTGTCCTTACGGGTGATTTTAACTTCCCAGACATTAACTAGGAATATCATACAGTGGACACAAACAGGTCCATGAAATTCCTGAAGCATGTTGAAGATACCTTCTTGGTGCAGGTACTAAGGGAGCTGACTAGGAAAGGTGCTCTCCTAGACTTGTTGTTTGTAGACAGAGGGACTCACGGGTGAAGTGGTGATTGGTGGCTGTCTTGGTCACAGTGACCATAAAGTAGTTGAGTTTCAAATTGTTGGCGATAGGAGAAAAACTGACAACAAAAATTCAACCCTGGATATGAGGAGAGCAGACTTTGAGCTGCTGGAGCTAGTTTGTAAGGCTCCCTGGGAATCTGCTTTTGAAGGTATTGGGATCCACGAATGCTGGTCACTTTTTAAGAGCCATCTCTTAAGAGCACAGGAGCAGGTAATTCCAAAGTGTTGAAAGTCAAGCAAGTGGGGCAGAAGGCCGGCTTGGCTGAACAGGGATCTTCTTCTAGAAAATAGGTGGAAAAGGAAAGTGTACAGACATTGGAAGCAAGGACAGGTGACATGGGAGGACTACAGAGATGCTGTCCGCTTTGTAGGGAGAGAATTTGTGCAGCCAAAGCTTGATTAGAGTTCAAGCTGGCCAGCACTGTGAAGGACAACAAAAAGGGCTTTTTTTAATATCTTAACAGCAAACGGAGGATCAGAGATAACATTGGGCTGTTGCTTGACGAGGTTGTCACCTCACAAGTAGGGACAGAGACAAAGCAGGGACGTATAATGCCTTCTTTGCCTCTGTCTTCAACACTGATGATGGGCTCTGGGACCCCTGGAGCCCTGTGTTGGAAGACTGTGACTGGGAGGGATGATAAACTCCCAGCTGACTCTGAACTGGTTTGAGACTTGCTGCTCCAGCTGGATGCACATAAGTCTATGGGGCCTGATGGGATTCATCCCAGGGTACTGAAAGCGTTGGCCAATGTCATTGCGGGACCTCTCTCTTGGGAGTCTGGAGAGGTCCCAGTTGACTGGAAGCTGGCAAATGTTGTCCCAGTTTTTGAGAAGGGTAAGAAGGAAGACCCTGGTAATTACAGGCCTGTCAGTCTCACTTCAGAGCCCAGTAAAATTATGGAGAACGTTATTCTGGGAGTTGTTGAAAAACACTTGAGAGACAACGCAGTCATTGGTCATAGCCAGCACAGGTTCATGAGGGGAAAGTCCTGCTTAACCAACTTCATTTCCCTGCAGTAGGGACAGGGAGCCAGACAGAGAGCGAATGGCAGAGAAGGAAAAAAAACCACCACTGTGACAGGCTACAGGGCAGAGAGGGAGCGATTCAAGACACGGGACAGAGAACGGCAAAATAGCGATGGGCCGCTGGGCAGAGAGGGAGGAATTTAAAAGTGTAAGTAAAGACAGAGACAGAGAGATGGACAGAGAGACAGAGAGAAAGAGAAAACAGCGACGGGCTTCAAGACAGATAGAGAGGAATTGAAAGATCCCGGCAGGGAGCCGGACAGGGCAAGACGGCGAAAGAAATGAAACTGCAGCGTGGCTCAGGGCTGACAAGGACGAAATTGCAAAACAGGGACAGGGAGCAGGATAGAGGGAGACAGAGGAAGAGAGACACTTGTGCTGTGCTACAGGGCCAAGAAGGAAGACTTTGAACACCAGGGACACGGGGCCGGGCAGAGAGCGCCAGAGACAGCAAAAATACCGACGGGCTACAGGACAGAGCGGGAGGAAGGCAAACATGGTGGCTGGGAGCCAGACAGAGAGAGACTGCGAAAGAAAAGAGCAGCAACACGCTACACGGCAGAGAGGGAGGAATGGAAAAGCAGGGACAGGGAGCCAGACTGGGAGAGGCAGAGGAAGGAAAAATAGCCGCGGGCTACAAGCTAGGGAGAGAGAGGACCTAAAAGACAGGGACGGGGAGCTGGTCAGAGTGAGATGGAGAAAGGAGGTATGGGGGGACACGGACGGATACCACATCAGCGTGGGAAAGAGAGGGGGCCAGGGGAGGGGCAGCGAGGGCCCGGGATGCAGAATAGGGGCAACAGGGCCCCGAGGGCCTGGGACTCACCGCAGCTTTCACTCCCTGCACTGCTGGGAGAGTTTGCCAGTTCAGACGCTTCTTCCTCCTCTCCTCCCTTCGCCTTCTGTAACTCCTGTCGCTTGGCTGTCCTCCACCCAAGAGAATACCGGGGTGTCTTACAGCTCGTACAAGACGAGGCTCCCTACACACGTAGCCTCGCTCGTGCGCCACACGGCCGCTTCCGGTGATGCGTGCAGACCCTGCACATTCGACTGCCCGTGTACGTCAGGTGCGGCGCACCTGGGAGCGACAGCGTCCATCGCTCACGTGGCCCTGTCCTTTCCTGGGCCTGTCGTTAGAAGCACACCTGGGAAAGAAGATCCTGGCCGTCTGCGACGGATTAGGACCGGAAGGCACGAGGGGAGCCCTCGGCACACTCGAACGGCGGGCGCGAGGCAGCGGCCCCTCCCCGCAGCCAGGCGGTTGCAGGGACTCGCCGCAAGGCCGGGCGCTCCTGCACGCGATCTGTTTCGCGAGCCCCGAGGCAGCCACGATTAACGAGCCCGATGACGCCCGCGCTGGGCCGGGGGTGGGCAGAGGCAGAAGTAGAAGCAGGGGACAGGGACACCGGGCGCAGCAGCGCTGGCGTGGGCGGGAGAGCAGGGAACGGTGTGGGGAAGGGTCACTCGGGACGCCTGCTCCGGTAGCCCGGCCTAAGTGACGGCCGAGGACGCCTAAGCACCGCGTACGTCTAAAGAAACCCGCCGGCGTAGGGTGGCAGGAAGAACACCGGTACGCGACCACCGGCTGAAGCTGCCGCGCCCAGGCCCAGCTGACCGCTGCCACGGACTCCCGATCCCTCTGCTGCAGCAGGAGTTTGTTGCACAGGCACGCGTTCGTTTTGCGCGCACACGTGCAAGCGTGACTCAGAACGCAGGCTGACGTCAGGCTACAAAAGCCGCCCGAACGCCCCACTTGCGTCACATCTGCTTTGCCTGCAACAAGCGGGTCGTTTCCGAGGCATTTTCCCGGCTGCTCAGGCAGAGCACACGCCATCACGCGCTCGAGGCAGAGCCGGGCAGGCGGAACTTACGCGCCGCCGTTCGAGAGCGCGGCTCTGACCCGACACCGCGGCAGCAACGCTCCCGCCCGCACTGCTCGAGGTGCGCGAGTAACGAAGCTGGGGGCATCGTTTAGTCTCTGTGAGCAGTTAACTGCGAGGTGCAACCTTGAGGGGAGGAACAAGATAATCACAAAAGCAGCACAGCTCCGGAACCTTGAGGGAACTGTCCTAATTAACATCTAATTGGCATAATAGCAACCTGCCCCCGGGCGGGGAAAGCCCCCTCCTCGCTCAGCATGCCCGGGAAGAAAGAAGGACGCTGCGACTTTAAGCGGAGACGAGGCTGGCGAGAAGCGAGGGGAACAAGGGCGACGGAGCCAACTGTTGAAAACACCGGTAACCGCTGCGCGGAGCGTAGCCACGCGGTCCGAGTGTGGCCCGAGGGGTGCGAGCTCTGTGCGCTACCACCTCGCACCCAGCTCTGCACGCAGCCGGAAGAAAAGCCAACACCCCGGCTCCGCACGTTCGCCGCCTGCCCGCGCACCGGCGGAAGAACCGTGTGTGGGACAACAGCACCGCCCCGCGGGGACGGGGCCCGCCCCGGAGGCGGGCAGAGACCCGGCGGAGCGAGGCGCGCGCGTGCGCCGTGGGGCGTCTCTGCCTGCGCGCCCCCCCCCCCCGCCCTCCGGGAGGTATCTCGCGGCACCTGTCCCGCGAGGCTATAGGGACGCGCGGCCGGCGGAGGCACCGACCGCGCTCCCGGCGCCGCGTGCTGGGGTCGCGCTCCCGCGGGGGCGGGAGGACTCCCGCCTCGCCGCGGGGCCCGGCCCTTCCTCGCCGCAGGCGGCTGCCTGCGGAACGGCCTTCGCGCCGCTCCTCAGCCGGCTCCCGCCGGCGGGCGGGCCCGGGCGGCGCCCCCGGGGCACCGCAGGGCCAGCGCTGGCCTCAGCCGCACCTGCAGCCCGCTTCGAGCGTCGGGCCCGCAGCTGCAGCCCCTCGGGAGCAGGCGGCCGCCACCCCCCCCAACGGCACGGGAGCCCCTGCCCTGGGCCTGGGCCCGGCCCCGCAGCGGAGGAACGCACCCGGGCGCGCAAAGCGGGCAGCGCAGGTTTGTTCCCTCGGGCGCACCGGGAGCTGCCGCCCAGGCTCGGTGCCCGACGGCGGCCGGGCGGAGGGGGAAGAGGGGAGAGGGAAGCGGGAGGAAGCGCAGAGGCGGGGAGAGAAGAGGCGAGGGACGGGGAGCCAGGCCCGGGGGGGCGGGAGCCGGACGTGGGTGTCGAGGCGGAGGAAGAGGGAGAACTGCAGCGTGGGGAGGGGGGAGATGGAGCGATAAAGAAAAGGGGGAGGGAGCTGGGGGGGACCGAGCGGGGCAGCGGGGACAGCGGAGAGGGACAGCGAGAACGAGCGGCGCCCGGCCTGGGAGTGGCGGGTACCGCGACAGGGAGCTGGGTATCGGGAGACAGAGAGAAAACTGCACGAGGGGACCAGAGCAGAAGGAATTAAGAAAAAAAGGGGGTGGGGGGTGTGTGTGTGAAGGGACAGGAAGGCAGATAGAGGCAGTCATGGAAAGAGAAAGGGAAAAGGGACAAACACGGGAAAGAATTAAAAATTAGAGACCATCAGCTGGACAGAGCCATAAGAATAGAAAGGGGACGGGACGCAGAGTCAGGGCATTAAAAACCCGTCAAAGGGAGCGATGCGGAGGGGGATGCGGAAGAGAAAAGAAAAAGCGACGGGCGGCAGGAAACACGGGGAAGAAAAACAAAAAACCAAAACCACGGGACAGGGAACCGGATAAATGGAGACGTAGAAATAAAATTTTAAAAGCGACGTGGTACGTGACAGGGTTACGTCAAGACATTAAGGCCCCCCTCGCCCCCGCGACCTCCAGCCCCGGTTTGCTGGCCGAGCGCTACGTCGTACGGTCGGGAACATCCCTTTGGGCAGCTGGGGGTCAGCTGTCCCGGCCGCGTCCCCTCCCAACCCCGCGCGCACCCCCGCTCTACTCGCTGGCGGGGCCGCGGGAGCAGCAGAACAGCCCTTGACGCCGCGCAAGCGCCGCTCGGCGAGACCCGGCGCGTGTCCCCGCGTCATCGACGCCGGGTGTCGGCGCAAATCCAACACGTAGCCCTGCGCCAGCTACCGCGAATAAAACTAACTCTACATCTGAGCCCAAACTAGCGCGCGCGGGAATACAGTTTTAAAAAGTTGAGCGCGGTACTAGAAACGCGGGAAAAAATTTAAGACTGGGGACAGGAATCCAGATAAAGAGAGACATAGAAAGAAGATTTAAAAAGCAGCGGGGTACGGGAAAGCACTAAAAACTAGGGACAGCAAACCTCACAAATGTTGTCGAGAAAGAAAAATGGAATAAGCAATGGCATTAAGAAAAGACAAGAAACAATTAAAAAACCCCAAGGAGATGGTAAATAACAGAGCCACAAACGAAAATACAGTTCTAAAAGCGACAGGGTACACAACGGACAGGAATAAATTAAAAAATATGGATAGGGAGCTTGATAAAAGTAGACCTAGAACAGAAACTGAAAGAGCGACAGGGCTCGGGACAGACAGGAATAAAAATAAAAATGAAAGACGGTGAATTGGTTAAAGCGGACATGGAGAGAGCACGTAAAAAGCAGCTGGGTAAAGGAGAAGCTGGGGGGGGGGAAGGGGACAGAAAACTGGATAAAAGTTGATGTAAAAAGGAAATTTTGAAAGCCAAGGCATTAAGGAAAGGCAAGGAAAAAAAAAGTAAAATAAGCGTAGGGTGATGGAGAGTGACATAGGAAGAAAATTATAAAAGCGGAAGCATTGAGGAAAAACAAGAAAAAGTTAAAAATGACAATAGACAGAAAAATACAGAGAGACATAGGAAGAAAATTTCAAAAGCGACGGGGTACAGCACGGACGAGAAACAAATAAAAAATATAGGCAGCGAATTGGTTAAAGTAGACACGGAAAGAAAATTTTAGAAGCGATGGGGTACAGCGTAGATGGGAAAACAAAAAACAGGGACAGTGAGGTGGATAAACTTCGATGTAGAAAGAAAATTAATTTAAAACGCGACGGCCTTTAGCAAAGACGAGAATAAATTAAAAATAAGACTGTGGAAAAACAGACACATAAAAATGTAAAAAGCAACGGGGTACACGACACGGGAAAGAGTTAAAAGACACGGATAGGGAGCTCGACAAAAGCAGACATGGGAACTTGAAGCAGCGCCAGGGTACAGGACAGACGGGGGAGAATTACAAAACGCAGGCAGCGAACCGCAGAAAAGTAGCCATCGAAACACAAGTTAAAATGGAGGGAGTATGATACAGACAGGAAAAAAAAATAAAACGGCGGACAGGAAGCTAAATAAATGGAGACATAGAAAGAAAGTTATTAATATGACTGGGTGCGGGACAGAGGCGGAGATAAAAAACAGGGGCAAGGAATCGGGTAGAGGGACGGAAGGACGTTTTAAGAAGCGACAGGCTATGAGAAAAGCAGGAAAGAATTAAAAAATAGGAACAGGAATGAGGATAGAAGGAAATACTGAAACAAAATTTAAAAAGTGACAGGGTATACGGAAAAAAGGGAGGAGTTAAAAGTACGGGAAAGGGAAGCTGGATAAAGGGAATCGTTGAAGGAGAAATTAGGTAGCGGTGGGGTGCGAGAAATACGAGGGGGGAGGGGAACCAAACAAAAAACACCAAACAAAAAAACGGAGAAAGGGAGCCGGGTAGAGGGAGAGAGGCGGGGCGGAGCGGTCGCCCGGTGTGACCGGGCTGCGGCTGCAGCGAGGAAGAACGTGAGCGGGGTACGCCCCATGGACCAGCAGGTGCCGGGGAAAGCCCCGAGGCGGGGCGGCGGGGTCCGCGTCGGAGGCACGGAGCAGGGGCGTGTGGGAGCCGGCGGCGGGGGCTGCCCGGAGCCGCGCGGCGGAGCGCGGGTTTAGCGCTCGCGTCTCGGCGGGTCTTGCGGGGGAAAAGGGGGAGCCGGTGTCCGCGCAGGGTCAGCCAGCAGGGCAGGCTGCGCCTGGCGGCACGGCGGGAGCCGTAGCCCTGAGGCACGGGGCTTAGGGCCGGCGACGGTCGTTCCCCCGCGCATGCCGGGAAGCGTAGTCTTGTGGCAGGGGGCTGGCGGGCGGCCATGCTGTGCTTGCCAGTGCATGCCGGGAGATGTAGGTTTTGCGACCTGGCCTCCCAGGCATGCGTGGTGGCGCGCCTCCTCCCCGCGCTCGGTGCTGCCTCCCTGTGCGCGAACTTAGGTACTGCAGCTCGGCAGTCATTACAGATAAAAGGAAAGACTGGGGCTCTGCTCTTTCCTAGCCTTGCAAACAGCCAATGCAGTTCCTAAAACTCTCGAAAATAAGGCCATGTGCCGGGTCCTGCAATTCCGTCACAACAACTCCATGCAATGCTACAGGCTTGGGGAGGAGTGGCTGGAGAGCTGCCCAGACGGAATATTATGATGATGATGATGATGATGATGATTTCCTCTGCCTTTGCTGTCCTATTAAACCGTTTTTAACCCAACCCATGAGTATTTTTTTCCATCTCTCTCCCCCATCCCACCTGGGATGGGCGGGAGGCCAGTAAGCGGCTGCGTGGTGCTTAGTTGCCAGCTGAGGCTAAACCACAATAGCCCCACAGCTCTTTTCAGGGTCTATAGCAAGCTTTGTAGCGCTCTCCTTCCTCCAGAAGCCCTCAGGCTTTCATTGTGCCCCAGAGCACTCTTACCTTCCTGTCTGCCATCTACAATGCCTTTGTTTGGTCCCTGCTCTCCTGAGGGTATCTGTACTCTGTTCCTATCCCCTCCTGAACACCTCATTGTGTCACCAATCTTTTGTTTGTCTCCCTCTTCCCCAACATCCCCCACCCCCAGAGTCCTCTCATCTCTGTCATGATACCTCCTGAGACTGTTCTGGTGTGCCATGGCACCCTTCAAGCTCTGCAGCCCTCTTTGTCTCTCTCTTATTCAGCCAGATCCATTCCTCGGGCTTTCTCTGTGCCCCAGAGCTCTCTTACTGTTGGGATCACCCTGCATGGCTCGACCTTAAGGAGAAGGAGCTGTGGTGTTGATCTGCATGGCTCGACCTTAAGGAGAAGGAGCTGTGGCACTGAGAAGCTGGTAAACAGCTGGATATCTGCACGGCTCGGCCTTGAGGAGAAGGAGCTGTGATAAACAACTAAGAAGAAGCGAGGAAAACAGGAACACCTGCAAGCAACAATCCTGACTGTGTGAGGGGCGCGTGGACAGTGCGTGATATTTTGTATATAGCCAATTGCAATAGTGTGTGTAACAAGTTGTAACCAATCATGAGTGTGTGCGCAGTGACTAAGCGAAAATTATGATATATATTGGAGTCAGACAAGACAATAAACGGCTTCGGAATATAACTCTCATAGAGTTGTGAAGTCCATCCTTCTCCCGCAACTGGTGACCCCGATGTGATACGATCTCTGGGATCTCATCGTTGAACACCGGTCGAGCGCAGAGGACGCCGCGGGAGAAGCCCGGTTGGAAGAATTGCAGTCAGCGGGACTGACGCAAGGAAAAAGAAAAAGGAATACGTTGCAACGGAGAAGCACCCAGCGAGGTGAGGTGAGCAACCGGGGCGGCATGGGGCAGAACACATCGCATGAAGAAGGGGCGATAGTCAGACTCCTGCTGCACATGCTCTCTAAGAGAGGACTGAAATATGATGAATATACACTTAGAAGGCTTCTAATTTGGAGCCGAAAGAAAGGGTACCCCCCTGATCCGTCTGTGGCGTTTAAGGCAGAGACGTGGGAGGAGATAGGAAAAATGTTATGGGAGCGTATTGAGAAAACTGCCGCAGAGTTAGTGACGGCGTGGAAGTTGATATTAACCACATCTAAAGCCTTAAAGGCAGAGAGAAAAGCTGCAGCTGATGTGGAGGAGGCTGTTAAACTGCTTTCAACCAATCCCTTCTTAACCGAGTCAGAGGGTCCAGGACCTTCAGTGACTCCGACTGCACCTCCTGAGGTGCCAGATGCACCGGGTGAACTGGCCGCATTAGATAAGTCAGAGAAACAGATCTACGATGATATATGTGAGGGCAAGACGGGACAAAGCTGCCCAGAACAATGTACTCAATGTTCCTCTGTGTGCCCATGTGAAAGATTGATGGGGCGGGCTTCACCACCCCCGAAACCACCCAGACTTAACCGATCGAAAGCCGTAGTTTTGAAGCCCTCAGCCGAGCCCCTGCCACCTTTACGGCCCCCGTTGCCTGATAGCAGTGATAAAGGAGAAGAGCCTGTTGTAGAGACTATAGGGAGGCAAGAGCCTAGAATGAAAGGCGACCCTAGGGAGCGGTGGAAAGACGTTTTTTTAGGAGCGATGAAAGACGAGGAAACAGAGTTACCGATGGCATTTCCTGTTAGTGTACAGCCTCACGGGCCCAATCGCTGGGACCCATTTCACTGGGACTTGATTAAGAAAGTGCGGAAGGCAGTACAAAATTACGGCTTGCAATCACCTTTCACGCAAGCTCTATTAGATAACATATTCACGGGAATGATTCTTACACCATGGGATTGTCGGCAGATGATAGATATGTTGTTGACACCAACCCAAAGGTTATTGCGGGCAGACAGATGGTATAAACTCTGTATGCAAGAAGCCCTGAGAAACCTGGAGCGTCAAGATGGCGATCCACTCCAGAACATTACTATGGAACAAATGACAGGCCAGGGACTGTTTGTGGATGTTAGATTGCAAGCTCAGCTGCCCTTAGAAGCCTTGCAATTAGTTGGGCGACTAGCATTGAATGCGTTGCGAACAGTCCCTGAGGAGGGAAAGAGGCAACCATCTTACACTCAAATTAGACAAGGGAGAGATGAACCATATATGTCTTTTGTTGATCGTCTGAGAGACACTTTGAATAAAGTGTATACCAATGAAGAGGCAAAACTAGCACTGTTGTTGAATTTAGCGGTAGAAAATGCCAATGTAGATTGTAAAAGAATTTTGTTAACTTTGCCAAAAGAAGCAACGTTAGTACAAATGGTAGAAGCCTGCAACAGAGTAGGCTCTGCCACGCATCAGGCAGAAACACTCGCAAGTGCCTTTGCAGCAGCAATTAAGCCATTTATAAATAAAAAAGGGGAGAAAAAATGTTTTAATTGTGGAAAAAGAGGCCATTTTAGAGCTCAGTGCAAGGCTACAAGGGAAGGACCTAGGCAGATTGAGACAGGTCATAAATCCTTCCAACAAGGACCCTTTCAGCAAGGAATAGGCCCAGCAGGAGCACCATGTAGACGATGTCAAAAATTTGGTCATCAAGCCTCAGAATGCTGTTCAAAGTATCATCGGGATGGTATGAAATTGGGAAACGGGCGACCGAGCACGAAGGCACCCCGCACGACAACACAAATGGGGAAGCACCACCAGGCTGCTTGGCAAGCCTCAGCGCCCAAACCAGAGGGAGCACCGGAATGGACGTGGAAACAACAGTAGAAGTTACCTTATGGGACATGTCGGTTTATGATGTCCCGACTAACGCAAATGGACCATTAGGATATGGATTGAGTGCTTTGTTATTAGGATGATCTTCAGCAACAAAGTAGGGACTTTTTGTTCTACCTGGAGTCATTGACGAAAAAGGCCATATTGTGCCAACCACTAGTCCTTGGAACACACCTGTTTTTGTGATTCCAAAGAAAAGTGGAAAATGGAGACTATTACATGACTTGTAAGAAGTCAATAAGGTATAGTGGACATGGGAGCCTTGCAACCAGGGCTACCATCTCCCTGTATGATACTGAAGTATTGGAAGCTTTTGATTATAGATCTCAAAGACTGCTTTTTTACAATCCCTCTGCATGAAGATGATGCCAAACATTTTGCATTCTCAGTCCCAAGTACAAACAAGGCACAACCCATGCAAAGATATCATTGGACAGTATTGCCACAAGGCATGAAAAATTCGCCCACGATGTGTCAAATTTATGTAAATTGGGCTTTACAGCCAATCAGAAAAAGGTGTCCTCAATATTTCATCTATCATTATATGGATGACATATTGTTGGCTGGTGATCAATTAAATCCGGAAGAAATGATCGGGGAGCTCGTTGAGCTTTTGAGGCAAAGTGGGCTGCAAGTGGCGCCGGAAAAGATACAAACTGAAGCGCCATGGAGGTACTTGGGGTGGATGATCACTGAAACGTCGGTGACCCTCCAAAAGGTTGAATTAAGAATTCAGATTAAAACATTAAATGATGTACAAAAATTGGTAGGAGACGTTAACTGGATTCGACCTATTTATGGGATCACAAACCAAGATATGGAGCCTTTGGTTCAGCTCTTGCGAGGGGATAGCAGGTTAAACTCTCCTCGGCAATTGACCAAGGAAGCCTGGGAAGCAGTAGCAAACATTTCTGAAAAGGTAACTCAAGCATTTAGTTCTAGGATAGACCCCTTGATAAGGATCACTTTGGCAGTAATCAATCACGAGTGACATCCCTATGCGCTTATAATACAGTAGATAACAAAGCTAGAATCAAAAGCGGACCCATTGAGAATTTTAGAGTGGGTCTTTTTACCTCAGTAGCACAGAAAAACCATCACCATGAAAGTAGAGTGTTTTGCAAATTTGATTATGAAAGGGCGCAACAGAATTATTGATATATCGGCAAAGGACCTGAAAACGATTTTAATACCATTACAACAAGAATATTTGACTTGGGCTTTGCAGCACTCTGTTCCCTTCCAAACTGCATTAGCAGAATTTGAGGGTGACATTTAGATTCATTATCCATCACACAAAATGTTTACCTTTAAAAAAAAAAACAAAACAAAAAAAAAAACAAAAAAAAAAACCCCAAACATGAAGTAGAAGAAAAATCAAAATGTAGTCAATATCCAGTTCAAGGTGCTACAGTATTTATGGATGGTGGTGTGAAAACAGGCAAGGCAGCAATAGTATGGCGAGAGCACGGAGAATGGAAAGAACGGGTACTTGTCGTGCCAGGATCAGTTCAAAAGGTAGAACTACAGGCAGTAATTGAAGCCTTTAAATTATGGTCTGAAGAACCTGTGAATATAATTACTGATTCTTTCCAAAGATTGGAAGGTTCAATCCTCAGACAGGAACAGCTGAGGAACAGCTATATCAACAATTTAGAACGCTTTGGTTTTTATTGCAGAAAAGACGACACCCTTATTACGTTATGCATATACGCAGCCATACCAACCTTCCAGGGGAATTGGTGGAAGGAAATGCAAGAGCTGATTGGCTGACTGCCGCAGTATGGGCTGGACCTGCTCCGGACCGTTTAGGTCAAGCACAAGCCTCTCATGCCTTTTTCCATCAATCTGCCAAAGTTTTAGCAAGACAATTTAATCTAAGTGCAGGTGACGCTAGAGCTATTATACAGACTTGTGCTGATTGTCAACAAATAGGCCCAGGAATCGCGATTACAGTTAGTCCCTGACGATTGCATTCGCTACAACTATGGCAGATGGATGTGATACATGTTGCTGACTTTGGAAGATTTAAATATGTTCATGTTTCAATTGATTGCTATTCTGCAGTAGTTTGGGCCACTGCACAAACAGGAGAAACTAGTAGGCATGTACAAAAGCATTTGCGAGCTGCATTCGCAGCCCATGGTATACCCCTACAAATTAAAACCGATAATGGTCCTTGTTATGTAGCCCAGTCAACCCAACCATTTTTTGCTCAATGGGGAGTGACGCATGTTACTGGAATACCACATCCCCCAACTGGACAAGCTATTGTTGAACGAATGAATCATTCCCTGAAGTGTTTATTGCAAAAACAAAAAGGGGGAGAGGCTACCACACCACCCCAAGAACGTTTGAATAAAGCCTTATATGTGTTAAATTATTTCCATCTAGCAGAAGGAGAAACATGTAAAAGGAATGACAGGAAGTCTGTTTGAGTTAACACAAAATGTGCAAGTAAAAGTTAAAAATTTGGAAAAGAATATGTGGGAAGGACCTTTTCAACTGCTAACCTGGGGACGAGGTTATGCTTGTGTCATTACAGATTCTGGAACTTGTTTGGTGCCCGCAAAATGGGTAAAACCATGGGTGGAACAGTCACCATCGTCATCGTCAGACACATCTTGATACTGTTAGGTGTCATCGCAACCTGGATGCCACCTCAGCCAAAAGAAAATGTGTGGGTAACATTAGCAAATCAAACAGGACAAGACACCTTCTGTCTGTCTCTTTCCTCCCCGGGCAATCCCTTTCCAATCTGCCAGAAGGGTCATGATGGCTGTGTGGAGATCAATGGGCTGGGAAACAGCTGCCCGGGAACTGGTCAGGGGACTGTGCTATGGGCGTCCTAGTTCCTAATTTGAGAATTATCATTAGACAAACATGGAAGGCTTTTAAGGCAAAGTGCTCTATAACTACAAATCCTTTGGTAAGATATAATATTGGTTTTCATAGCTTTATAGCTTCTATTGCTAGGAGTAGTACAACTAGAATTGTTTGCCTTGTAATATTCTGCTATTAATTTAAGCATAGTTGATATGTGACTGCTGGATTATAGTAAGATGCCATGTGAACAAAGCCTACGAACCAATAGACGGGGTGGCTGTGGCGCGTGCGGCACGTCTGGCCAGCGGGCACATGCGCCATAGGCTCCCTGTGTTGAGAGGTGGCAACCGAGGCGTGTTCCGACACTCACTGGCCACGTGTGTCGAAACTCGTTCCTTGGCAAATGTATAAATACCGGGATTTCCCGAAGAGCAGGGGGATCGGTGTACGGCAAGGCCACCGTTGCCTCCGTGGGGACGCCCAAGTAAAGCTGGCACCTACCGACTGCTGGGCTGAGTTTGTGGCACAGGATGATACAAGAAGGTACAGATGGTCCATCTTCCTCACAGTCCTTAGGTTGCAAATGATCCATCAGGTTTTGTTTTTAGATAAACAAAAAGGGGGAGATGTTGGGATCACCCTGCATGGCTCGACCTTAAGGAGAAGGAGCTGTGGCGTTGATCTGCATGGCTCGACCTTAAGGAGAAGGAGCTGTGGCACTGAGAAGCTGGTAAACAGCTGGATATCTGCACAGCTCGGCCTTGAGGAGAAGGAGCTGTGATAAACAACTAAGAAGAAGCGAGGAAAACAGGAACACCTGCAAGCAACAATCCTGACTGTGTGAGGGGCGCGTGGACAGTGCGTGATATTTTGTATATAGCCAATTGCAATAGTGTGTGTAACAAGTTGTAACCAATCATGAGTGTGTGCGCAGTGACTAAGCGAAAATTATGATATATATTGGAGTCAGACAAGACAATAAACGGCTTCGGAATATAACTCTCGTAGAGTTGTGAAGTCCATCCTTCTCCCGCATCTTACCTTTATTCACTGCCATCTAGGACATCTAGTCTATCCAGTCACTCATTCCATGAGGACATCTGTACATTGCTGGGACACCCTTTTGAGTTTTGCATTGTGCCCCAGAGTCGTCTTCTGTCTCTCACTCTCAGCTCTCATCGTCATGCCTTCTGAGGCCATCCTTGTGCCCCCTTTGTTCAGCCCCTGGCCACCCAAGACCATCTGTATTCTGCTCAACTGATCAACTGAAATTGAAGGAGGAACTGCCGCCCTGGGCAGCAGAAGGTGGAGAAGGGACAGGCTCCGTCATGGCCCATTTCCTACCCGGATAGAGCTGCCGGGCTTGGCCGGGGCCCGGGCAGGGCCCTGCTGCCCCCCAGAGAACCCCAGGGCCTCTGACAGGCCTCCCAGGGGCACACGTGGGGCCAAGCAGCCCCTCCAGAGAGCCCCAGGGGCTCTCCCGGGCCTCGCAGGGCACTGTGGAAGGCGCTGTAGGGCCGCTGCGAAGGCCTGGGGAGCAGCACGGCTACCTGGGGCTCCGCGCGGGGCGCAGCAGAGCCCCTCCAGCTGTCTGGGGAACAGCAAGGCTCCACGGGGCTATGTACAGGCCCTCCCGGGGCCCTTGGGGGGGCCTGGGGGGCAGCAGGGCTCCGCACGGGGCGCAGCAGAGCCCCTCCAGCTGTCTGGGGAACAGCAAGGCTCCACAGGGCTATGTACAGGCCCTCCCGGGGCCCTTGGGGGGGCCTGGGGGGCAGCAGGGCTCCCCAGGGGCGCAAGCGGGACCCAACGCGGCCCCCACAGCTGCCTGGGGGCAGCCGGGTCCGCAGGGGTGCGTGGGGGGCCTGTCAGAATAGGAACCCTCCGGGTGTCTGAGGGGCAGCAGGGCAGCGCGGGGCGGGGAAGAAGAGCTCAAAACAGCACGTCAAGTTCTGCAGCCTTTATCGATGGCTGGGAGGCACAGGCAGGCCGGCTGTGCTAAGGCCTCTGCCTGCGGCCTGCAGAACGCCCGTTTCCATCCTGGGTCGCCATCTGAAGCGTTCCTCTCGCTGCCCTTTGGCTGCTTCTTCAGGCTTGATGGCCAGCACACCCACTAGAGCCACGGCCCACGGCCCACCTGTCCCCTTTGCCACGAAATGGGAGCGGTGCAGAGGGCGGGCACCATCCAGGCTGGGATCTCCCTGGAGAGGGCAGAGCAGGCAAAAGCTTTCCTTCACCGTTCCTCTGGGTTTCACAGCCTGGCAGAGCAGCTGGTGCCTTGGGGCCACGACGCAGGGCGTGGTGCGTCCTGCACGGCCCCGGGCTGCTGGCAAGGGGGCAGGTCCAGCTGCTCAGGGGGTGCCCGTGCGCAGAGCACCCCGGGATCAGCTCTGCCCACAGCTCCAGATAACAGTCAGCCGCCTCCTGGGGCCGGGGTCCTCCTCCTCCATGCCCTCCGGAGCCAGGAGCACAGCGCTTGCAGGTGGGATCCGGAGGGAGGCTTTTTCGCTGCAGCATCCAGGACCAGCAGGGTTTGAGTTGCAGGGAAGAGATGCAGGCGCTGCTGTCTCTTGCCTTGTCTTGAAGGGCTGGCACGGAAAGGAGCAGAGCCGAGGTCAGAGCCCGCATCTGCAGGGCATCTGCAGAGCCCCTCTGGCCAGCGCCCCCCCAACCCCCCAGCTCTTCCCATGGCCAGGAGGGAGGCAGGGGTGCCGGGATGAGCGGGAAGGTGCTGCCACCAATGCCCCACATCCCCCTGAAATATCTCTCTGCTCTGCCCACGCCGCCCCTCATGTGTGCAGGGAGCAGTGCCCTGCCCAGCTGGGGCAGGCGTTGGAGATTTCCTCCCAGGGTCTTTCCCCCTCTCCGCCAGCCCCTGTGGACACCCCACTGCCCTCACTCACCACTGTAGATGACCTGGAGCTTCTTCTTTCTTAGCCTTGCAAAAAGGCACTCTGCTTTTTCTCACTCTCGCGCTCCGAACTGCGAGATTGAAACGTTGCACTCTCTCTCCTCCAAGGAAGGGGCTATAAAGGAATTGTCTTCCGGATCCTCACTATCCCTTGCTGTCATTGCAGATAAACAGCAAGACTGGGGCTCTGCTCTTTCCTAGCCTTGCAAACAGGCACTCTGCTTTTTCTCCCTCTCATGCTCCGAACTGCGAGATTGAAACGTTGCACTCCCTCTCCTCCAAGGAAGGGGCTAGGAAGGAATTGTCTTGCTGCTCCTCACTATCCCTTGCAGTCATTGCAGATGAGCAGCAAGACTGTGGCTCTGCTCTTTCCTAGCCTTGCAAACAGGCACTCTGCTTTTTCTCCCTCTCGCGCTCCGAACCGCGAGATTGAAACGTTGCACTCTCTCTCCTCCAAGGAAGGGGCTAGGAAGGAATTGTCTTGCGGGTCCTCACTATCCCTTGCTGTCATTGCAGATAAACAGCAAGACTGGGGCTCTGCTCTTTCCTAGCCTTGCAAACAGGCACTCTGCTTTTTCCCCTCTCTCTCTGAAATGCGAGATTGAAACGTTGCACTCCCTCTCCTCCAAGGAAGGGGCTAGGAAGGAATTGCCTTGCTGCTCCTCACTAGCCCTTGCAGTAATTGCAGATAAACAGCAAGACTGGGGCTCTGCTCTTTTCTAGCCTTGCAAACAGGCACTCTGCTTTTTCTCCCTCTCGCGCTCCGAACTGCGAGATTGAAACATTGCACTCCCTCTCCTCCAAGGAAGGGGCTAGGAAGGAATTGTCTTGCTGCTCCTCACTAGCCCTTGCAGTCATTGCAGATAAACAGCAAGACTGGGGCTCTGCTCTTTCCTAGCCTTGCAAACAGGCTCTAATCTTTTTCTCCCTCTCGCGCTCCGAACTGCGAGATTGAAACGTTGCACGCTCTCTCCTCCAAGGAAGGGGCTAGGAAGGAATTGTCTTGCTGGTGCTCACTATCCCTTGCAGTCATTGCAGATAAACAGCAAGACTGGGGCTCTGCTCTTTCCTAGCCTTGCAAACAGGCACTCTGCTTTTTCTCACTCTCGCGCTCTGTACTGCGAGATTGAAACGTTGCACTCCCTCTCCTCCAAGGAAGGGGCTAGGAAGGAATTGTCTTGCTGCTCCTCACTAGCCCTTGCAGTCATTGCAGATAAACAGCAAGCCTGGGGCTCTGCTCTTTCCTTGCCTTGCAAACAGGCACTCTGCTTTTTCTCCGTCTCGCGGTCCGAACTGCGAGATTGAAACGTTGCGCTCCCTCTCCTCCAAGGAAGGGGCTAGGAAGGAATTGTCTTGCTGCTCCTCACTATCCCTTGCAGTCATTGCAGATAAACAGCAAGCCTGGGGCTCTGCTCTTTCCTAGCCTTGCAAACAGGCACTCTGCTTTTTCTCCCTCTCGCGGTCCGAACTGCGAGATTGAAACGTTGCGCTCCCTCTCCTCCAAGGAAGGGGCTAGGAAGGAATTGTCTTGCTGGTCCTCACTAGCCCTTGCAGTCATTGCAGATAAACAGCAAGCCTGGGGCTCTGCTCTTTCCTAGCCTTGCAAACAGGCACTCTGCTTTTTCTCCCTCTCGCGCTCCGAACTGCGAGATTGAAACGTTGCACTCCCTCTCCTCCAAGGAAGGGTATAGGAAGGAATTGTCTTGCTGGTCCTCACTAGCCCTTGCAGTCATTGCAGATAAACAGCAAGACTGGGGCTCTGCTCTTTCCTAGCCTTGCAAACAGGCACTCTGCTTTTTCTCCCTCTCGCGCTCCGAACTGCGAGATTGAAACGTTGCACTCCCTCTCCTCCAAGGAAGGGGCTAGGAAGGAATTGTCTTGCTGCTCCTCACTAGCCCTTGCAGTCATTGCAGATAAACAGCAAGCCTGGGGCTCTGCTCTTTCCTTGCCTTGCAAACAGGCACTCTGCTTTTTCTCCGTCTCGCGGTCCGAACTGCGAGATTGAAACGTTGCGCTCCCTCTCCTCCAAGGAAGGGGCTAGGAAGGAATTGTCTTGCTGCTCCTCACTATCCCTTGCAGTCATTGCAGATAAACAGCAAGCCTGGGGCTCTGCTCTTTCCTAGCCTTGCAAACAGGCACTCTGCTTTTTCTCCCTCTCGCGGTCCGAACTGCGAGATTGAAACGTTGCGCTCCCTCTCCTCCAAGGAAGGGGCTAGGAAGGAATTGTCTTGCTGGTCCTCACTAGCCCTTGCAGTCATTGCAGATAAACAGCAAGCCTGGGGCTCTGCTCTTTCCTAGCCTTGCAAACAGGCACTCTGCTTTTTCTCCCTCTCGCGCTCCGAACTGCGAGATTGAAACGTTGCACTCCCTCTCCTCCAAGGAAGGGTATAGGAAGGAATTGTCTTGCTGGTCCTCACTAGCCCTTGCAGTCATTGCAGATAAACAGCAAGACTGGGGCTCTGCTCTTTCCTAGCCTTGCAAACAGGCACTCTGCTTTTTCTCCCTCTCGCGCTCCGAACTGCGAGATTGAAACGTTGCACTCCCTCTCCTCCAAGGAAGGGGCTAGGAAGGAATTGTCTTGCTGGTCCTCACTATCCCTTGCAGTCATTGCAGATAAACAGCAAGACTGGGGCTCTGCTCTTTCCTAGCCTTGCAAACAGGCACTCTGCTTTTTCTCCCTCTCGCGCTCCGAACTTCGAGATTGAAACGTTGCACGCTCTCTCCTCCAAGGAAGGGGCTAGGAAGGAATTGTCTTGATGGTGCTCAGTATCCCTTGCAGTCATTGCAGATAAACAGCAAGACTCGGGCTCTGCTCTTTCCTAGCCTTGCAAACAGGCACTCTGCTTTTTCTCCCTCTCGTGCTCCGAACTGCGAGATTAAAACGTTGCACTCCCTCTCCTCCAAGGAAGGGGCTAGGAAGGAACTGTCTTGCTGGTCCTCACTATCGCTTGCAGTCATTGCAGATAAACAGCAAGCCTGGGGCTCTGCTCTTTCCTAGCCTTGCAAACAGGCACTCTGCTTTTTCTCCCTCTCGCGGTCCGAACTGCGAGATTGAAACGTTGCGCTCCCTCTCCTCCAAGGAAGGGGCTAGGAAGGAATTGTCTTGCTGCTCCTCACTAGCCCTTGCAGTCATTGCAGATAAACAGCAAGCCTGGGGCTCTGCTCTTTCCTAGCCTTGCAAACAGGCACTCTGCTTTTTCTCCCTCTCGCGCTCCGAACTGCGATATTGTGACCTTGCGCTCCCTCTCCTCCAAGGAAGGGGCTAGGAAGGAATTGTCTTGCTGGTCCTCACTAGCCCTTGCAGTCATTGCAGATAAACAGCAAGACTGGGGCTCTGCTCTTTCCTAGCCTTGCAAACAGGCACTCTGCTTTTTCCCCCTCTCGCGCTCTGAACTGCGAGATTAAAACGTTGCACTCTCTCTCCTCCAAGGAAGGGGCTAGGAAGGAATTGTCTTGCTGGTCCTCAATAACCCTTGCAGTCATTGCAGATGAGCAGCAAGACTCGGACTCTGCTCTTTCCTAGCCTTGCAAACAGGCACTCTGCTTTTTCCCCCTCTCGCGCTCTGAACTGCGAGATTGAAACGTTGCACTCCCTCTCCTCCAAGGAAGGGGCTAGGAAGGAATTGTCTTGCTGGTGCTCACTATCCGTTGCTGTCATTGCAGATAAACAGCAAGGCTGGGGCTCTGCTCTTTCCTAGCCTTGCAAACAGGTACTCTCCTTTTTCCCCCTCTCGCGCTCCGAACTGCGAGATTGAAATGTTGCACTCCCTCTCCTCCAAGGAAGGGGCTAGGAAGGAATTGTCTTGCTGGTCCTCACTAGCCCTTGCAGTCATTGCAGATGAGCAGCAAGACTGGGGCTCTGCTCTTTCCTGTTGGGATCATTGTGCACGGCTCGACCTTAAGGAGAAGGAGCTGCAGCATTGAGAAGCTGGTAAACAGCTAGATATCTGCACGGCTCGGCCTTGAGAAGAGGGAGCTGTGGCACTGGGAAGCTGGTAAACAGCTGGACATCTGCAGGGCTCGGCCTTGAGGAGAAGGAGCTGTGGTAAACAGCTAAGAAGCAGCACTGTATAAGAAAAACAGGATGGAACCCGGACCACGTAGCAGTAAGCGCAAGTAGGAGGAGTATGATAATGCACTCTTTAGAGCTAAGCCAATGATTGTAAGACAAGTATGCATAAGGTAGAACTTAGTGTATAAATATGTGTAAGGTTTTGCAATAAAGTTGAAGCTTGCTTTATCACTCATATTGAGTCGACTGCATGCCTTCCCTCGCTCGTCGCAAGTGGCGCCCGAACAGGGACCCCCATCCTTGTTTTTCACCGGATAGCGAGATCGGAGAAGCACTGGTAGCAGCGACCAGGGAGCAGAAGATCGGCGGACGCTGCCGCGGCGCGCCTGATCCGTGCTTGAACCCAGGATAATTAAGAAGGGGTTCGCCGTCCGAAAGAAGGCTACCCAAGGGAAAAGGCTGCAAAAATAATTGACCGGATAATTAAGAAGGTCAACGTAGCGCGCAATGGAAATAGAGGTAGCATTCGAAATCTTAAAATGCTTTTTAGAAAAGCGGGGAGTAAGCCAATTAAAAGATCTGGCTGGGTTAATTGCGTTAGGGAAAGCGAAAGGGTTTTTTAAAGACCCTGAAAGTATGTTTGAAGTAGACGAGTGGCGTTCTTATGGAGATTGTTTGTGGGATCTAGTAATCGATGATGAAAAATCAGCAATAAATTAATGAAATCTTGGAGAGATGTTATTCATTGCATGAAAAGATATAAAACTGAAAAGCGAATAGCACAGGCAACAAAGACAGTATAAAATCTACGACGCTCTAGAGGTTGATCCTAGAGACATTAAAAGAACTAAAGGCAGAACGCATCGCATGAAGAAGGGGCGATGGTCAGACTCCTGCTGCATATGCTCTCTAAGAGAGGACTGAAATATGATGAATATACACTTAGAAGGCTTCTAATTTGGTGCCAAAAAGGGTACCCCCCCGATGCGTCTGTGGCGTTTAAGGCAGAGACGTGGGAGGAGATAGGAAAAATGTTATAGGAACATATTGGGAATGGAGATAAAACCACCGCAGAGTTAGTGACGACATGGAAGTTGATGTTAAACACATTAAAAGCCTTAAAGGCAGAGAGAAAAGCTGCAGCTGATATGGAGGAGGCTGTTAAACCATCTTCAACCAATCCCTTTTTAACTGAGTCAGAGGGTCCAGGACCTTCAGCGACTCCGACTGCACCTCCTGAGGTGCCAGATGCACCGAGTAAACCGGCTGCATAGATAAGTCAGAGAAACAGATCTACGATGATGTATGTGAGGGCAAGACGGGACAACGTTGCCCAGAACAATGTACTCAGTGTTCCCCTGTGTGCCCATGTGAAAGATCAATGGGGCGAGTCTCGAAAGGAGATGGGCAAGCAGCGGAGCTAGCAACAACATGGCAATTGCTATTGGAGACTGTTTTGAAGAGCCAGGGGCTAGCAGCAGACTCTGCAACAGCTTTTGAGTTACCTACCTGGGAGAAAGCAGGGAAATTGGTGTTTGAGGCAGCCTCTAAAGAGGATCATACGGCTATGAAAGTGTTAACAACCTGGCGATTAGTCAGAGACTCTATAAAGACGATAAAATCAGAGCGGACGGCGGCAGCAGCTGCCGCTGCCACAGCCTTGGGAGAGAAGGGAGGCCGAGCTGGGGATGGTGAGAACGAGCAACCCCCGCCCGCCCCCCCCGCCCCCCCCCGCCCCGCCCCCCCGCTAACGCAACCAACGGAGGTGGCGAGTCCTCCTTGGCCCCCGCCTCCTGACCCGTGCCGCAACAGGAGGGGGCTGCCTGGGATGATCCTTCCCCCAAGTCAAGATACGACCCTGCCCAACATTGGCGAGGCATGAGACAAGAGACTTTGGCAGAGAGGGAGGGGACGGAGTGAAGCAGGTACCGGCCAGGTCGGTACGGCCGGCAGTAAGACCTGAAGATCTTGTCACACGTCCCACGGACGCAGTCAACTCCGTCGTACCACCAGCTGATGCTTTCACTCTTTTGTATGCGGAATGATGGCTCGTTGACTGTCTCAGCGGCTCTCCCCGGACGGTCAAGAGCAGGAACTTCAATATGCCATATTTGTAAAACGGTGTTGTGGGTTTGTTCTATGTCGTTGTAATTATTGTCACAAATGTATCATTTCTTTTGCAGGGAATCGAAGAGTATATTTCAATTGCTTTTTTACCATTCCCTTAGCAGCTGAGGATGCGGAGAAGTTTGCCTTTACGGTACCATCGGTAAATAAAGGAGAGCTAGCAAAAAGTATCATTGGGTAGTGTTACCACAAGGAATGCAAAATTCACCTACGATGTGTCAGACATTTGTGGCATGGGCTCTAGAACCGGTGTGGAAAAAGTATCCAGATTTAATAATGTATCATTATATAGTTGATATATTAATAGCAGGGACACAATTGAATGCAGACCACATTTTACAGCACTTAGAGCACTATTTAGGAAAACGGGGTTTAAAAATAGCACCAAAAAAAAAAAAAAAAAAAAAAAATATTTGAGCTGGATTATTACCAGGGCAGCGGTCCACTCACAAAAAATAAAGATTAAGGCGAAAATAGAAAATCTTTCTGATGTCCAAAAATTAATGGGGGATATACAGTGGGTTCGCAATATTTGCGGAATTACTAATGATGATCTAAGGCCATTGATGCCGCTCCTGGAGTCTTCGGTGGAGGCTCCAGAGCGACGTCAACTGAATGAGGATCAACACCAAGCTTTGCAGAAAATTACTGAGAAGATAGCCAGGTCACAGGATGTAAACCCCACGTTAGCCATTTTTCAGAATGCTACCAATTGGTGTAATTATACAACGAGCAACATCTCACGCTCTACTATTGTCCCAATGAGACTCCCTAAAGGAATATTCTTGATTTGTGGTGATCGTGCATGGCAAGGTGTTCCCTCCCATTTGAGAGGTGGTCCTTACACATTGGGGCACCTAACGGGCACCTAACATTGTTAACTCCCAACACTTCTATGATATTGAACCTTACCCGACGGCATAGAATAAGATGACAGATTTGAAAATATCAGGAAGAGTGCAATGACCAACTGGATTTTTGGACTGCAGACAAAACCATACTAACCTCTTTCCTTGCCCCTGGGGTCGCTGCTGCCCAAGGCTTAACCACTTTAAATAAATTGGGATGTTGGCTAGCGAAACAAACCAATGCTACTTCTGCAACACTCAGTGCTTTGTTAATGGAAACTGACTCAATAAGGCATGCGACATTGCAAAATAGGGCAGCTATCGACTTCCTACTTTTGGCCCAAGGGCACGGGTGTGAGGAGTTTGATGGCACGTGTTGTATGAATTTAACAGATACATCACAGTCGGTAACTCAACAATTACAAAAACTGAAGGACTTAACGGACAGGTTACAGACAAGTTCACTAAACCTCGAATCATAGCTGTCAAGTTTGGGCCTAAGTGGATGGTTACAAGACTTAATAAAAGGGGCAGTTATTATAGTACTTGTTATCTTAATACTAATGCTTATTGTACCATGTTTATTGCATTGTCTACAAGGAATGGTTCAAAAGGTAGTAAAGAATGCTTGGCTAGCTAATAACTCAAACAAGTATCTTACACACCCAATGAATGAGCTTTGTTAGATAATCACGCTCAAAACAAAAAGGGGGAGAGGCTACCACATTACCCTAAGAACGTTTGAATAAAGCCTTATATGTGTTAAATTATTTGCGGAAGGAGAAAGGACCTTTTCAACTGCTAACCAGGGGACGAGGTTGACGGTGGTGGCTGTTTAAAACCATGGGTAAAACCATGGGTAACCCACTTTGCAGGTGCCTCGAAGTGGGTGAGGCCATGGGTGGGGCAGTCACCATCGTCATCGTTGGACACATCATGACACTATCAGGTGTCATCGCAATCTGGATGCCACCTCAGTCAAAAGAAAATGTAGGGGTAAATCACACTGAAATTTGCAGTATCATGAGATGAACGTGGAAAGCTTTTGAGGCAAAGTGTTCTATAACTACAAATGCTTTGGTAAGATATAATATTGGTCTTCATAGCCTTATACAAGTACCTTTTTTCTATCACTAGGAGTAGTTTATATCACTAGAAGTAGTACAGCTAGAATTGTTTTGCTTTGTAATATTCTGCTATTGACTTAAGCATAAGTTGATATGTGACTGATGAGTTATGAAAAAATGCCGTGTCAACAAAGCCTACGAACCAATAGACGGGATGGCTGTGGCGCGTGCAGCACGTCTGGCCAGCGGGTGCATACGCCATAGGCTCCCTGTGTTAAAAGCTGACAACTGAGGTGAGTTCCGACACTCGCTGGCCACGTGTGTCGAAACTCGTTCCTCTACAAATGTGTAATACCGGGAATTCCTGAAGGGCAGTGGGCTGGTGAACAGCAAGGCCACCGTTGCCTCCGTGGGGACGCCCACGTAAAGCTGGCACCTACCAACTGCTGGGCTGAGTTCGCGGCACAGGATGATACAAGAATGTACAGAGGGTCCATCTTTCTCACAGTCCTCGGGTTGCGAATGATCCATCAGGTTTTGTTTATACAAAAACAAAAAGGGGGAGATGTTGGGATCATTCTGCACGGCTCGACCTTAAGGAGAAGGAGCTGCAGCATTGAGAAGCTGGTAAACAGCTAGATATCTGCACGGCTCGGCCTTGAGAAGAGGGAGCTGTGGCACTCGGAAGCTGGTAAACAGCTGGACATCTGCAGGGCTCGGCCTTGAGGAGAAGGAGCTGTGGTAAACAGCTAAGAAGCAGCACTGTATAAGAAAAACAGGATGGAACCCGGACCACGTAGCAGTAAGCGCAAGTAGGAGGAGTATGATAATGCACTCTTTAGAGCTAAGCCAATGATTGTAAGACAAGTATGCATAAGGTAGAACTTAGTGTATAAATATGTGTAAGGTTTTGCAATAAAGTTGAAGCTTGCTTTATCACTCATATTGAGTCGACTGCATGCCTTCCCTCGCTCGTCGCACTTTCCTAGCCTTGCAAACAGGCAGTCTGCTTTTTCTCCCTCTCGCGCTCCGAACTGCGAGATTGAAACGTTGCACTCCCTCTCCTCCAAGGAAGGGGCTCGGAAGGAACTGTCTTGCTGCTCCTCACTAGCCCTTGCAGTCATTGCAGATGAGCAGCAAGACTCGGACTCTGCTCTTTCCTAGCCTTGCAAACAGGCAGTCTGCTTTTTCTCCCTCTCGCGCTCCGAACTGCGAGATTGAAACGTTGCGCTCTCTCTCCTCCAAGAAAGGGGCTAGGAAGGAATTGTCTTGCTGGTGCTCACTAGCCCTTGCAGTCATTGCAGATAAACAGCAAGCCTGGGGCTCTGCTCTTTCCTAGCCTTGCAAACAGGCACTCTGCTTTTTCTCCCTCTCGCGCTACGAACTGCGAGATTGAAACGTTGCGCTCCCTCTCCTCCAAGGAAGGGGCTAGGAAGGAATTGTCATGATGGTGCTCAGTATCCCTTGCAGTCATTGCAGATAAACAGCAAGACTCGGGCTCTGCTCTTTCCTAGCCTTGCAAACAGGCACTCTGCTTTTTCTCCCTCTCGCGCTCCGAACTGCGAGATTGAAACGTTGCGCTCCCTCTCCTCCAAGGAAGGGGCTAGGAAGGAATTGTCTTGCTGCTCCTCACTAGCACTTGCAGTCATTGCAGATAAACAGCAAGACTGGGGCTCTGCTCTTTCCTAGCCTTGCAAACAGGCACTCTGCTTTTTCTCCGTCTCGCGGTCCGAACTGCGAGATTGAAACTTTGCGCTCCCTCTCCTCCAAGGAAGGGGCTAGGAAGGAATTGTCATGATGGTCCTCACTAGCCCTTGCAGTCATTGCAGATAAACAGCAAGACTGGGGCTCTGCTCTTTCCTAGCCTTGCAAACAGGCACTCTGCTTTTTCTCACTCTCGCGCTCCGAACTGCGAGATTGAAACGTTGCACTCCCTCTCCTCCAAGGAAGGGGCTAGGAAGGAATTGTCATGATGGTGCTCAGTATCCCTTGCAGTCATTGCAGATAAACAGCAAGACTCGGGCTCTGCTCTTTCCTAGCCTTGCAAACAGGCACTCTGCTTTTTCTCCCTCTCGCGCTCCGAACTGCGAGATTGAAACGTTGCGCTCCCTCTCCTCCAAGGAAGGGGCTAGGAAGGAATTGTCTTGCTGCTCCTCACTAGCACTTGCAGTCATTGCAGATAAACAGCAAGACTGGGGCTCTGCTCTTTCCTAGCCTTGCAAACAGGCACTCTGCTTTTTCTCCGTCTCGCGGTCCGAACTGCGAGATTGAAACGTTGCGCTCCCTCTCCTCCAAGGAAGGGGCTAGGAAGGAATTGTCATGATGGTCCTCACTAGCCCTTGCAGTCATTGCAGATAAACAGCAAGCCTGGGGCTCTGCTCTTTCCTAGCCTTGCAAACAAGTACTCTGCTTTTTCTCCCTCTCGCGGTCTGAACTGCAAGATTGAAACGTTGCACTCCCTCTCCTCCAAGGAAGGGGCTAGGAAGGAATTGTCTTGCTGCTCCTCACTAGCCCTTGCAGTCATTGCAGATAAACAGCAAGCCTGGGGCTCTGCTCTTTCCTAGCCTTGCAAACAGGCACTCTGCCTTTTCTCACTCTCGTGCTCCGAACTGCGAGATTAAAACGTTGCGCTCCCTCTCCTCCAAGGAAGGGGCTAGGAAGGAATTGTCTTGCTGGTGCTCACTATCCGTTGCAGTCATTGCAGATAAACAGCAAGCCTGGGGCTCTGCTCTTTCCTAGCCTTGCAAACAGCCACTCTGCTTTTTGTCTGTCTCGCGGTCCGAACTGCGAGATTGAAACGTTGCGCTCCCTCTCCTCCAAGGAAGGGGCTAGGAAGGAATTGTCTTGCTGCTCCTCACTAGCCCTTGCAGTCATTGCAGATAAACAGCAAGCCTGGGGCTCTGCTCTTTCCTAGCCTTGCAAACAGGCACTCTGCTTTTTCTCCCTCTCGCGCTCCGAACTTCGAGATTGAAACGTTGCACTCCCTCTCCTCCAAGGAAGGGGCTAGGAAGGAATTGTCTTGCTGGTCCTCACTATCCCTTGCAGTCATTGCAGATAAACAGCAAGACTGGAACTCTGCTCTTTCCTAGCCTTGCAAACAGGCAGTCTGCTTTTTCTCCCTCTCGCGCTCCGAACTGCGAGATTGAAACGTTGCACTCCCTCTCCTCCAAGGAAGGGGCTAGGAAGGAATTGTCTTGCTGCTCCTCACTATCCCTTGCAGTCATTGCAGATAAACAGCAAGCCTGGGGCTCTGCTCTTTCCTAGCCTTGCAAACAGGCACTCTGCTTTTTCTCCCTCTCGCGGTCCGAACTGCGAGATTAAAACGTTGCACTCTCTCTCCTCCAAGGAAGGGGCTAGGAAGGAATTGTCTTGCTGGTCCTCACTAGCCCTTGCAGTCATTGCAGATGAGCAGCAAGACTGGGGCTCTGCTCTTTCCTGTTGGGATCATTGTGCACGGCTCGACCTTAAGGAGAAGGAGCTGCAGCATTGAGAAGCTGGTAAACAGCTAGATATCTGCACGGCTCGGCCTTGAGAAGAGGGAGCTGTGGCACTGGGAAGCTGGTAAACAGCTGGACATCTGCAGGGCTCGGCCTTGAGGAGAAGGAGCTGTGGTAAACAGCTAAGAAGCAGCACTGTATAAGAAAAACAGGATGGAACCCGGACCACGTAGCAGTAAGCGCAAGTAGGAGGAGTATGATAATGCACTCTTTAGAGCTAAGCCAATGATTGTAAGACAAGTATGCATAAGGTAGAACTTAGTGTATAAATATGTGTAAGGTTTTGCAATAAAGTTGAAGCTTGCTTTATCACTCATATTGAGTCGACTGCATGCCTTCCCTCGCTCGTCGCAAGTGGCGCCCGAACAGGGACCCCCATCCTTGTTTTTCACCGGATAGCGAGATCGGAGAAGCACTGGTAGCAGCGACCAGGGAGCAGAAGATCGGCGGACGCTGCCGCGGCGCGCCTGATCCGTGCTTGAACCCAGGATAATTAAGAAGGGGTTCGCCGTCCGAAAGAAGGCTACCCAAGGGAAAAGGCTGCAAAAATAATTGACCGGATAATTAAGAAGGTCAACGTAGCGCGCAATGGAAATAGAGGTAGCATTCGAAATCTTAAAATGCTTTTTAGAAAAGCGGGGAGTAAGCCAATTAAAAGATCTGGCTGGGTTAATTGCGTTAGGGAAAGCGAAAGGGTTTTTTAAAGACCCTGAAAGTATGTTTGAAGTAGACGAGTGGCGTTCTTATGGAGATTGTTTGTGGGATCTAGTAATCGATGATGAAAAATCAGCAATAAATTAATGAAATCTTGGAGAGATGTTATTCATTGCATGAAAAGATATAAAACTGAAAAGCGAATAGCACAGGCAACAAAGACAGTATAAAATCTACGACGCTCTAGAGGTTGATCCTAGAGACATTAAAAGAACTAAAGGCAGAACGCATCGCATGAAGAAGGGGCGATGGTCAGACTCCTGCTGCATATGCTCTCTAAGAGAGGACTGAAATATGATGAATATACACTTAGAAGGCTTCTAATTTGGTGCCAAAAAGGGTACCCCCCCGATGCGTCTGTGGCGTTTAAGGCAGAGACGTGGGAGGAGATAGGAAAAATGTTATAGGAACATATTGGGAATGGAGATAAAACCACCGCAGAGTTAGTGACGACATGGAAGTTGATGTTAAACACATTAAAAGCCTTAAAGGCAGAGAGAAAAGCTGCAGCTGATATGGAGGAGGCTGTTAAACCATCTTCAACCAATCCCTTTTTAACTGAGTCAGAGGGTCCAGGACCTTCAGCGACTCCGACTGCACCTCCTGAGGTGCCAGATGCACCGAGTAAACCGGCTGCATAGATAAGTCAGAGAAACAGATCTACGATGATGTATGTGAGGGCAAGACGGGACAACGTTGCCCAGAACAATGTACTCAGTGTTCCCCTGTGTGCCCATGTGAAAGATCAATGGGGCGAGTCTCGAAAGGAGATGGGCAAGCAGCGGAGCTAGCAACAACATGGCAATTGCTATTGGAGACTGTTTTGAAGAGCCAGGGGCTAGCAGCAGACTCTGCAACAGCTTTTGAGTTACCTACCTGGGAGAAAGCAGGGAAATTGGTGTTTGAGGCAGCCTCTAAAGAGGATCATACGGCTATGAAAGTGTTAACAACCTGGCGATTAGTCAGAGACTCTATAAAGACGATAAAATCAGAGCGGACGGCGGCAGCAGCTGCCGCTGCCACAGCCTTGGGAGAGAAGGGAGGCCGAGCTGGGGATGGTGAGAACGAGCAACCCCCGCCCGCCCCCCCCGCCCCCCCCCGCCCCGCCCCCCCGCTAACGCAACCAACGGAGGTGGCGAGTCCTCCTTGGCCCCCGCCTCCTGACCCGTGCCGCAACAGGAGGGGGCTGCCTGGGATGATCCTTCCCCCAAGTCAAGATACGACCCTGCCCAACATTGGCGAGGCATGAGACAAGAGACTTTGGCAGAGAGGGAGGGGACGGAGTGAAGCAGGTACCGGCCAGGTCGGTACGGCCGGCAGTAAGACCTGAAGATCTTGTCACACGTCCCACGGACGCAGTCAACTCCGTCGTACCACCAGCTGATGCTTTCACTCTTTTGTATGCGGAATGATGGCTCGTTGACTGTCTCAGCGGCTCTCCCCGGACGGTCAAGAGCAGGAACTTCAATATGCCATATTTGTAAAACGGTGTTGTGGGTTTGTTCTATGTCGTTGTAATTATTGTCACAAATGTATCATTTCTTTTGCAGGGAATCGAAGAGTATATTTCAATTGCTTTTTTACCATTCCCTTAGCAGCTGAGGATGCGGAGAAGTTTGCCTTTACGGTACCATCGGTAAATAAAGGAGAGCTAGCAAAAAGTATCATTGGGTAGTGTTACCACAAGGAATGCAAAATTCACCTACGATGTGTCAGACATTTGTGGCATGGGCTCTAGAACCGGTGTGGAAAAAGTATCCAGATTTAATAATGTATCATTATATAGTTGATATATTAATAGCAGGGACACAATTGAATGCAGACCACATTTTACAGCACTTAGAGCACTATTTAGGAAAACGGGGTTTAAAAATAGCACCAAAAAAAAAAAAAAAAAAAAAAATATTTGAGCTGGATTATTACCAGGGCAGCGGTCCACTCACAAAAAATAAAGATTAAGGCGAAAATAGAAAATCTTTCTGATGTCCAAAAATTAATGGGGGATATACAGTGGGTTCGCAATATTTGCGGAATTACTAATGATGATCTAAGGCCATTGATGCCGCTCCTGGAGTCTTCGGTGGAGGCTCCAGAGCGACGTCAACTGAATGAGGATCAACACCAAGCTTTGCAGAAAATTACTGAGAAGATAGCCAGGTCACAGGATGTAAACCCCACGTTAGCCATTTTTCAGAATGCTACCAATTGGTGTAATTATACAACGAGCAACATCTCACGCTCTACTATTGTCCCAATGAGACTCCCTAAAGGAATATTCTTGATTTGTGGTGATCGTGCATGGCAAGGTGTTCCCTCCCATTTGAGAGGTGGTCCTTACACATTGGGGCACCTAACATTGTTAACTCCCAACACTTCTATGATATTGAACCTTACCCGACGGCATAGAATAAGATGACAGATTTGAAAATATCAGGAAGAGTGCAATGACCAACTGGATTTTTGGACTGCAGACAAAACCATACTAACCTCTTTCCTTGCCCCTGGGGTCGCTGCTGCCCAAGGCTTAACCACTTTAAATAAATTGGGATGTTGGCTAGCGAAACAAACCAATGCTACTTCTGCAACACTCAGTGCTTTGTTAATGGAAACTGACTCAATAAGGCATGCGACATTGCAAAATAGGGCAGCTATCGACTTCCTACTTTTGGCCCAAGGGCACGGGTGTGAGGAGTTTGATGGCACGTGTTGTATGAATTTAACAGATACATCACAGTCGGTAACTCAACAATTACAAAAACTGAAGGACTTAACGGACAGGTTACAGACAAGTTCACTAAACCTCGAATCATAGCTGTCAAGTTTGGGCCTAAGTGGATGGTTACAAGACTTAATAAAAGGGGCAGTTGTTATAGTACTTGTTATCTTAATACTAATGCTTATTGTACCATGTTTATTGCATTGTCTACAAGGAATGGTTCAAAAGGTAGTAAAGAATGCTTGGCTAGCTAATAACTCAAACAAGTATCTTACACACCCAATGAATGAGCTTTGTTAGATAATCACGCTCAAAACAAAAAGGGGGAGAGGCTACCACATTACCCTAAGAACGTTTGAATAAAGCCTTATATGTGTTAAATTATTTGCGGAAGGAGAAAGGACCTTTTCAACTGCTAACCAGGGGACGAGGTTGACGGTGGTGGCTGTTTAAAACCATGGGTAAAACCATGGGTAACCCACTTTGCAGGTGCCTCGAAGTGGGTGAGGCCATGGGTGGGGCAGTCACCATCGTCATCGTTGGACACATCATGACACTATCAGGTGTCATCGCAATCTGGATGCCACCTCAGTCAAAAGAAAATGTAGGGGTAAATCACACTGAAATTTGCAGTATCATGAGATGAACGTGGAAAGCTTTTGAGGCAAAGTGTTCTATAACTACAAATGCTTTGGTAAGATATAATATTGGTCTTCATAGCCTTATACAAGTACCTTTTTTCTATCACTAGGAGTAGTTTATATCACTAGAAGTAGTACAGCTAGAATTGTTTTGCTTTGTAATATTCTGCTATTGACTTAAGCATAAGTTGATATGTGACTGCTGAGTTATGAAAAAATGCCGTGTGAACAAAGCCTACGAACCAATAGACGGGATGGCTGTGGCGCGTGCAGCACGTCTGGCCAGCGGGTGCATACGCCATAGGCTCCCTGTGTTAAAAGCTGACAACTGAGGTGAGTTCCGACACTCGCTGGCCACGTGTGTCAAAACTCGTTCCTCTACAAATGTGTAATACCGGGAATTCCTGAAGGGCAGTGGGCTGGTGTACAGCAAGGCCACCGTTGCCTCCGTGGGGACGCCCACGTGAGGCTGGCACCTACCAACTGCTGGGCTGAGTTCGCGGCACAGGATGATACAAGAATGTACAGAGGGTCCATCTTTCTCACAGTCCTCGGGTTGCGAATGATCCATCAGGTTTTGTTTATACAAAAACAAAAAGGGGGAGATGTTGGGATCATTCTGCACGGCTCGACCTTAAGGAGAAGGAGCTGCAGCATTGAGAAGCTGGTAAACAGCTAGATATCTGCACGGCTCGGCCTTGAGAAGAGGGAGCTGTGGCACTGGGAAGCTGGTAAACAGCTGGACATCTGCAGGGCTCGGCCTTGAGGAGAAGGAGCTGTGGTAAACAGCTAAGAAGCAGCACTGTATAAGAAAAACAGGATGGAACCCGGACCACGTAGCAGTAAGCGCAAGTAGGAGGAGTATGATAATGCACTCTTTAGAGCTAAGCCAATGATTGTAAGACAAGTATGCATAAGGTAGAACTTAGTGTATAAATATGTGTAAGGTTTTGCAATAAAGTTGAAGCTTGCTTTATCACACATATTGAGTCGACTGCATGCCTTCCCTCGCTCGTCGCAATTTCCAAGCCTTGCAAACAGGCACTCTGCTTTTTCTCACTCTCGCGCTCCGAACTGCGAGATTGAAACGTTGCACTCCGTCTCCTCCAAGGAAGGAGCTCGGAAGGAACTGTCTTGCTGCTCCTCACTAGCCCTTGCAGTCATTGCAGATAAAGAGCAAGACTGGGGCTCTGCTCTTTCCTAGCCTTGCAAACAGGCACTCTGCTTTTTCTCACTCTTGTGCTTCGAACTGCGAGATTGTGACCTTGCGCTCCCTCTCCTCCAAGGAAGGGGCTAGGAAGGAATTGTCTTGCTGCTCCTCACTAGCCCTTGCAGTCATTGCAGATAAACAGCAAGACTGGGGCTCTGCTCTTTCCTAGCCTTGCAAACAGGCACTCTGCTTTTTCTTCCTCTCGCGGTCCGAACTGCGAGATTGAAACGTTGCACTCTCTCTCCTCCAAGGAAGGGGCTAGGAAGGAATTGTCTTGCTGGTGCTCACTATCCGTTGCAGTCATTGCAGATAAACAGCAAGACTGGGGCTCTGCTCTTTCCTAGCCTTGCAAATAAGAACTCTGCTTTTTCTCACTCTCGCGCTCCGAACTGCGAGATTGAAATGTTGCGCTCCCTCTCCTCCAAGAAGGGGCTAGGATGGAACTGTCTTGCTGGTGCTCACTATCCGTTGCAGTCATTGCAGATAAACAGCAAGCCTGGGGCTCTGCTCTTTCCTAGCCTTGCAAACCGGCACTCTGCTTTTTCTCCCTCTCGCGCTCCGAACTTCGAGATTGAAACGTTGCGCTCCCTCTCCTCCAAGGAAGGGGCTATGAAGGAATTGTCTTGCTGGTCCTCACTAGCCCTTGCAGTAATTGCAGATAAACAGAAAGACTGGGGCTCTGCTCTTTCCTAGCCTTGCAAACAGGCACTCTGCTTTTTCTCACTCTTGCGCTCCGAACTGCGAGATTGAAACGTTGCACTCCCTCTCCTCCAAGGAAGGGGCTAGGAAGGAATTGTCTTGCTGGTCCTCACTATCCCTTGCTGTCATTGCAGATAAACAGCAAGACTGGGGCTCTGCTCTTTCCTAGCCTTGCAAACAGGCACTCTGCTTTTTCCTCCTCTCGCGCTCCGAACTGCGAGATTGAAACGTTGCACTCTCTCTCCTCCAAGGAAGGGGCTAGGAAGGAATTGTCTTGCTGGTCCTCACTAGCCCTTGCAGTCATTGCAGATGAGCAGCAAGACTGGGGCTCTGCTCTTTCCTGTTGGGATCATTGTGCACGGCTCGACCTTAAGGAGAAGGAGCTGCAGCATTGAGAAGCTGGTAAACAGCTAGATATCTGCACGGCTCGGCCTTGAGAAGAGGGAGCTGTGGCACTGGGAAGCTGGTAAACAGCTGGACATCTGCAGGGCTCGGCCTTGAGGAGAAGGAGCTGTGGTAAACAGCTAAGAAGCAGCACTGTATAAGAAAAACAGGATGGAACCCGGACCACGTAGCAGTAAGCGCAAGTAGGAGGAGTATGATAATGCACTCTTTAGAGCTAAGCCAATGATTGTAAGACAAGTATGCATAAGGTAGAACTTAGTGTATAAATATGTGTAAGGTTTTGCAATAAAGTTGAAGCTTGCTTTATCACTCATATTGAGTCGACTGCATGCCTTCCCTCGCTCGTCGCAAGTGGCGCCCGAACAGGGACCCCCATCCTTGTTTTTCACCGGATAGCGAGATCGGAGAAGCACTGGTAGCAGCGACCAGGGAGCAGAAGATCGGCGGACGCTGCCGCGGCGCGCCTGATCCGTGCTTGAACCCAGGATAATTAAGAAGGGGTTCGCCGTCCGAAAGAAGGCTACCCAAGGGAAAAGGCTGCAAAAATAATTGACCGGATAATTAAGAAGGTCAACGTAGCGCGCAATGGAAATAGAGGTAGCATTCGAAATCTTAAAATGCTTTTTAGAAAAGCGGGGAGTAAGCCAATTAAAAGATCTGGCTGGGTTAATTGCGTTAGGGAAAGCGAAAGGGTTTTTTAAAGACCCTGAAAGTATGTTTGAAGTAGACGAGTGGCGTTCTTATGGAGATTGTTTGTGGGATCTAGTAATCGATGATGAAAAATCAGCAATAAATTAATGAAATCTTGGAGAGATGTTATTCATTGCATGAAAAGATATAAAACTGAAAAGCGAATAGCACAGGCAACAAAGACAGTATAAAATCTACGACGCTCTAGAGGTTGATCCTAGAGACATTAAAAGAACTAAAGGCAGAACGCATCGCATGAAGAAGGGGCGATGGTCAGACTCCTGCTGCATATGCTCTCTAAGAGAGGACTGAAATATGATGAATATACACTTAGAAGGCTTCTAATTTGGTGCCAAAAAGGGTACCCCCCCGATGCGTCTGTGGCGTTTAAGGCAGAGACGTGGGAGGAGATAGGAAAAATGTTATAGGAACATATTGGGAATGGAGATAAAACCACCACAGAGTTAGTGACGACATGGAAGTTGATGTTAAACACATTAAAAGCCTTAAAGGCAGAGAGAAAAGCTGCAGCTGATATGGAGGAGGCTGTTAAACCATCTTCAACCAATCCCTTTTTAACTGAGTCAGAGGGTCCAGGACCTTCAGCGACTCCGACTGCACCTCCTGAGGTGCCAGATGCACCGAGTAAACCGGCTGCATAGATAAGTCAGAGAAACAGATCTACGATGATGTATGTGAGGGCAAGACGGGACAACGTTGCCCAGAACAATGTACTCAGTGTTCCCCTGTGTGCCCATGTGAAAGATCAATGGGGCGAGTCTCAAAAGGAGATGGGCAAGCAGCGGAGCTAGCAACAACATGGCAATTGCTATTGGAGACTGTTTTGAAGAACCAGGGGCTAGCAGCAGACTCTGCAACAGCTTTTGAGTTACCTACCTGGGAGAAAGCAGGGAAATTGGTGTTTGAGGCAGCCTCTAAAGAGGATCATACGGCTATGAAAGTGTTAACAACCTGGCGATTAGTCAGAGACTCTATAAAGACGATAAAATCAGAGCGGACGGCGGCAGCAGCTGCCGCTGCCACAGCCTTGGGAGAGAAGGGAGGCCGAGCTGGGGATGGTGAGAACGAGCAACCCCCGCCCGCCCCCCCCGCCCCCCCGCTAACGCAACCAACGGAGGTGGCGAGTCCTCCTTGGCCCCCGCCTCCTGACCCGTGCCGCAACAGGAGGGGGCTGCCTGGGATGATCCTTCCCCCAAGTCAAGATACGACCCTGCCCAACATTGGCGAGGCATGAGACAAGAGACTTTGGCAGAGAGGGAGGGGACGGAGTGAAGCAGGTACCGGCCAGGTCGGTACGGCCGGCAGTAAGACCTGAAGATCTTGTCACACGTCCCACGGACGCAGTCAACTCCGTCGTACCACCAGCTGATGCTTTCACTCTTTTGTATGCGGAATGATGGCTCGTTGACTGTCTCAGCGGCTCTCCCCGGACGGTCAAGAGCAGGAACTTCAATATGCCATATTTGTAAAACGGTGTTGTGGGTTTGTTCTATGTCGTTGTAATTATTGTCACAAATGTATCATTTCTTTTGCAGGGAATCGAAGAGTATATTTCAATTGCTTTTTTACCATTCCCTTAGCAGCTGAGGATGCGGAGAAGTTTGCCTTTACGGTACCATCGGTAAATAAAGGAGAGCTAGCAAAAAGTATCATTGGGTAGTGTTACCACAAGGAATGCAAAATTCACCTACGATGTGTCAGACATTTGTGGCATGGGCTCTAGAACCGGTGTGGAAAAAGTATCCAGATTTAATAATGTATCATTATATAGTTGATATATTAATAGCAGGGACACAATTGAATGCAGACCACATTTTACAGCACTTAGAGCACTATTTAGGAAAACGGGGTTTAAAAATAGCACCAAAAAAAAAAAAAAAAAAAAAAAAATATTTGAGCTGGATTATTACCAGGGCAGCGGTCCACTCACAAAAAATAAAGATTAAGGCGAAAATAGAAAATCTTTCTGATGTCCAAAAATTAATGGGGGATATACAGTGGGTTCGCAATATTTGCGGAATTACTAATGATGATCTAAGGCCATTGATGCCGCTCCTGGAGTCTTCGGTGGAGGCTCCAGAGCGACGTCAACTGAATGAGGATCAACACCAAGCTTTGCAGAAAATTACTGAGAAGATAGCCAGGTCACAGGATGTAAACCCCACGTTAGCCATTTTTCAGAATGCTACCAATTGGTGTAATTATACAACGAGCAACATCTCACGCTCTACTATTGTCCCAATGAGACTCCCTAAAGGAATATTCTTGATTTGTGGTGATCGTGCATGGCAAGGTGTTCCCTCCCATTTGAGAGGTGGTCCTTACACATTGGGGCACCTAACATTGTTAACTCCCAACACTTCTATGATATTGAACCTTACCCGACGGCATAGAATAAGATGACAGATTTGAAAATATCAGGAAGAGTGCAATGACCAACTGGATTTTTGGACTGCGGACAAAACCATACTAACCTCTTTCCTTGCCCCTGGGGTCGCTGCTGCCCAAGGCTTAACCACTTTAAATAAATTGGGATGTTGGCTAGCGAAACAAACCAATGCTACTTCTGCAACACTCAGTGCTTTGTTAATGGAAACTGACTCAATAAGGCATGCGACATTGCAAAATAGGGCAGCTATCGACTTCCTACTTTTGGCCCAAGGGCACGGGTGTGAGGAGTTTGATGGCACGTGTTGTATGAATTTAACAGATACATCACAGTCGGTAACTCAACAATTACAAAAACTGAAGGACTTAACGGACAGGTTACAGACAAGTTCACTAAACCTCGAATCATAGCTGTCAAGTTTGGGCCTAAGTGGATGGTTACAAGACTTAATAAAAGGGGCAGTTGTTATAGTACTTGTTATCTTAATACTAATGCTTATTGTACCATGTTTATTGCATTGTCTACAAGGAATGGTTCAAAAGGTAGTAAAGAATGCTTGGCTAGCTAATAACTCAAACAAGTATCTTACACACCCAATGAATGAGCTTTGTTAGATAATCACGCTCAAAACAAAAAGGGGGAGAGGCTACCACATTACCCTAAGAACGTTTGAATAAAGCCTTATATGTGTTAAATTATTTGCGGAAGGAGAAAGGACCTTTTCAACTGCTAACCAGGGGACGAGGTTGACGGTGGTGGCTGTTTAAAACCATGGGTAAAACCATGGGTAACCCACTTTGCAGGTGCCTCGAAGTGGGTGAGGCCATGGGTGGGGCAGTCACCATCGTCATCGTTGGACACATCATGACACTATCAGGTGTCATCGCAATCTGGATGCCACCTCAGTCAAAAGAAAATGTAGGGGTAAATCACACTGAAATTTGCAGTATCATGAGATGAACGTGGAAAGCTTTTGAGGCAAAGTGTTCTATAACTACAAATGCTTTGGTAAGATATAATATTGGTCTTCATAGCCTTATACAAGTACCTTTTTTCTATCACTAGGAGTAGTTTATATCACTAGAAGTAGTACAGCTAGAATTGTTTTGCTTTGTAATATTCTGCTATTGACTTAAGCATAAGTTGATATGTGACTGCTGAGTTATGAAAAAATGCCGTGTCAACAAAGCCTACGAACCAATAGACGGGATGGCTGTGGCGCGTGCAGCACGTCTGGCCAGCGGGTGCATACGCCATAGGCTCCCTGTGTTAAAAGCTGACAACTGAGGTGAGTTCCGACACTCGCTGGCCACGTGTGTCGAAACTCATTCCTCTACAAATGTGTAATACCGGGAATTCCTGAAGGGCAGTGGGCTGGTGAACAGCAAGGCCACCGTTGCCTCCGTGGGGACGCCCACGTGAGGCTGGCACCTACCAACTGCTGGGCTGAGTTCGCGGCACAGGATGATACAAGAATGTACAGAGGGTCCATCTTTCTCACAGTCCTCGGGTTGCGAATGATCCATCAGGTTTTGTTTATACAAAAACAAAAAGGGGGAGATGTTGGGATCATTCTGCACGGCTCGACCTTAAGGAGAAGGAGCTGCAGCATTGAGAAGCTGGTAAACAGCTAGATATCTGCACGGCTCGGCCTTGAGAAGAGGGAGCTGTGGCACTGGGAAGCTGGTAAACAGCTGGACATCTGCAGGGCTCGGCCTTGAGGAGAAGGAGCTGTGGTAAACAGCTAAGAAGCAGCACTGTATAAGAAAAACAGGATGGAACCCGGACCACGTAGCAGTAAGCGCAAGTAGGAGGAGTATGATAATGCACTCTTTAGAGCTAAGCCAATGATTGTAAGACAAGTATGCATAAGGTAGAACTTAGTGTATAAATATGTGTAAGGTTTTGCAATAAAGTTGAAGCTTGCTTTATCACTCATATTGAGTCGACTGCATGCCTTCCCTCGCTCGTCGCACTTTCCTAGCCTTGCAAACAGGCACTCTGCTTTTTCTCACTCTCGCGCTCCGAACTGCGAGATTGAAACGTTGCACTCCCTCTCCTCCAAGGAAGGGGCTCGGAAGGAACTGTCTTGCTGCTCCTCACTAGCCCTTGCAGTCATTGCAGATGAGCAGCAAGACTCGGACTCTGCTCTTTCCTAGCCTTGCAAACAGGCAGTCTGCTTTTTCTCCCTCTCGCGCTCCGAAGTGCGAGATTGAAACGTTGCACTCTCTCTCCTCCAAGGAAGGGGATAGGAAGGAATTGTCTTGCTGGTGCTCACTAGCCCTTGCAGTCATTGCAGATAAACAGCAAGACTGGGGGTCTGCTCTTTCCTAGCCTTGCAAACAGGCACTAATCTTTTTCTCCCTCTCGCGCTCCGAACTGCGAGATTGTGACCTTGCGCTCCCTCTCCTCCAAGGAAGGGGCTAGGAAGGAATTGTCTTGCTGGTGCTCACTAGCCCTTGCAGTCATTGCAGATAAACAGCAAGACTGGGTCTCTGCTCTTTCCTAGCCTTGCAAACAGGCACTCTGCTTTTTCTCCCTCTCGCGCTCCGAACTGCGAGATTGAAACGTTGCACTCTCTCTCCTCCAAGGAAGGGGCTAGGAAGGAATTGTCTTGCTGCTCCTCACTAACCCTTGCAGTCATTGCAGATAAACAGCAAGCCTGGGGCTCTGCTCTTTCCTAGCCTTGCAAACAAGTACTCTGCTTTTTCTCCCTCTCGCGGTCTGAACTGCAAGATTGAAACGTTGCACTCCCTCTCCTCCAAGGAAGGGGCTAGGAAGGAATTGTCTTGCTGCTCCTCACTAGCCCTTGCAGTCATTGCAGATAAACAGCAAGACTGGGGCTCTGCTCTTTCCTAGCCTTGCAAACAGGCACTCTGCCTTTTCTCACTCTCGTGCTCCGAACTGCGAGATTAAAACGTTGCACTCCCTCTCCTCCAAGGAAGGGGCTAGGAAGGAATTGTCTTGCTGGTGCTCACTATCCGTTGCAGTCATTGCAGATAAACAGCAAGCCTGGGGCTCTGCTCTTTCCTAGCCTTGCAAACAGCCACTCTGCTTTTTGTCTGTCTCGCGGTCCGAACTGCGAGATTGAAACGTTGCGCTCCCTCTCCTCCAAGGAAGGGGCTAGGAAGGAATTGTCTTGCTGGTCCTCACTAGCCCTTGCAGTCATTGCAGATAAACAGCAAGCCTGGGGCTCTGCTCTTTCCTAGCCTTGCAAACAGGCACTCTGGTTTTTCTCCCTCTCGCGCTCCGAACTGCGAGATTGAAACGTTGCACTCCCTCTCCTCCAAGGAAGGGGCTAGGAAGGAATTGTCTTGCTGCTCCTCACTATCCCTTGCAGTCATTGCAGATAAACAGCAAGACTGGAACTTTGCTCTTTCCTAGCCTTGCAAACAGGCAGTCTGCTTTTTCTCCCTCTCGCGCTCCGAACTGCGAGATTGAAACGTTGCACTCCCTCTCCTCCAAGGAAGGGGCTAGGAAGGAATTGTCTTGCTGCTCCTCACTAGCCCTTGCAGTCATTGCAGATAAACAGCAAGCCTGGGGCTCTGCTCTTTCCTAGCCTTGCAAACAGGCACTCTGCTTTTTCTCCCTCTCGCGGTCCGAACTGCGAGATTGAAACGTTGCACTCCCTCTCCTCCAAGGAAGGGGCTAGGAAGGAATTGTCTTGCTGCTCCTCACTAGCCCTTGCAGTCATTGCAGATAAACAGCAAGCCTGGGGCTCTGCTCTTTCCTAGCCTTGCAAACAGGCACTCTGCTTTTTCCCCCTCTCGCGCTCTGAACTGCGAGATTAAAACGTTGCACTCTCTCTCCTCCAAGGAAGGGGCTAGGAAGGAATTGTCTTGCTGGTCCTCACTAGCCCTTGCAGTCATTGCAGATGAGCAGCAAGACTGGGGCTCTGCTCTTTCCTGTTGGGATCATTGTGCACGGCTCGACCTTAAGGAGAAGGAGCTGCAGCATTGAGAAGCTGGTAAACAGCTAGATATCTGCACGGCTCGGCCTTGAGAAGAGGGAGCTGTGGCACTCGGAAGCTGGTAAACAGCTGGACATCTGCAGGGCTCGGCCTTGAGGAGAAGGAGCTGTGGTAAACAGCTAAGAAGCAGCACTGTATAAGAAAAACAGGATGGAACCCGGACCACGTAGCAGTAAGCGCAAGTAGGAGGAGTATGATAATGCACTCTTTAGAGCTAAGCCAATGATTGTAAGACAAGTATGCATAAGGTAGAACTTAGTGTATAAATATGTGTAAGGTTTTGCAATAAAGTTGAAGCTTGCTTTATCACTCATATTGAGTCGACTGCATGCCTTCCCTCGCTCGTCGCAAGTGGCGCCCGAACAGGGACCCCCATCCTTGTTTTTCACCGGATAGCGAGATCGGAGAAGCACTGGTAGCAGCGACCAGGGAGCAGAAGATCGGCGGACGCTGCCGCGGCGCGCCTGATCCGTGCTTGAACCCAGGATAATTAAGAAGGGGTTCGCCGTCCGAAAGAAGGCTACCCAAGGGAAAAGGCTGCAAAAATAATTGACCGGATAATTAAGAAGGTCAACGTAGCGCGCAATGGAAATAGAGGTAGCATTCGAAATCTTAAAATGCTTTTTAGAAAAGCGGGGAGTAAGCCAATTAAAAGATCTGGCTGGGTTAATTGCGTTAGGGAAAGCGAAAGGGTTTTTTAAAGACCCTGAAAGTATGTTTGAAGTAGACGAGTGGCGTTCTTATGGAGATTGTTTGTGGGATCTAGTAATCGATGATGAAAAATCAGCAATAAATTAATGAAATCTTGGAGAGATGTTATTCATTGCATGAAAAGATATAAAACTGAAAAGCGAATAGCACAGGCAACAAAGACAGTATAAAATCTACGACGCTCTAGAGGTTGATCCTAGAGACATTAAAAGAACTAAAGGCAGAACGCATCGCATGAAGAAGGGGCGATGGTCAGACTCCTGCTGCATATGCTCTCTAAGAGAGGACTGAAATATGATGAATATACACTTAGAAGGCTTCTAATTTGGTGCCAAAAAGGGTACCCCCCCGATGCGTCTGTGGCGTTTAAGGCAGAGACGTGGGAGGAGATAGGAAAAATGTTATAGGAACATATTGGGAATGGAGATAAAACCACCGCAGAGTTAGTGACGACATGGAAGTTGATGTTAAACACATTAAAAGCCTTAAAGGCAGAGAGAAAAGCTGCAGCTGATATGGAGGAGGCTGTTAAACCATCTTCAACCAATCCCTTTTTAACTGAGTCAGAGGGTCCAGGACCTTCAGCGACTCCGGCTGCACCTCCTGAGGTGCCAGATGCACCGAGTAAACCGGCTGCATAGATAAGTCAGAGAAACAGATCTACGATGATGTATGTGAGGGCAAGACGGGACAACGTTGCCCAGAACAATGTACTCAGTGTTCCCCTGTGTGCCCATGTGAAAGATCAATAGGGCGAGTCTCGAAAGGAGATGGGCAAGCAGCGGAGCTAGCAACAACATGGCAATTGCTATTGGAGACTGTTTTGAAGAGCCAGGGGCTAGCAGCAGACTCTGCAACAGCTTTTGAGTTACCTACCTGGGAGAAAGCAGGGAAATTGGTGTTTGAGGCAGCCTCTAAAGAGGATCATACGGCTATGAAAGTGTTAACAACCTGGCGATTAGTCAGAGACTCTATAAAGACAATAAAATCAGAGCGGACGGCGGCAGCAGCTGCCGCTGCCACAGCCTTGGGAGAGAAGGGAGGCCGAGCTGGGGATGGTGAGAACGAGCAACCCCCGCCCGCCCCCCCCGCCCCCCCCCGCCCCGCCCCCCCGCTAACGCAACCAACGGAGGTGGCGAGTCCTCCTTGGCCCCCGCCTCCTGACCCGTGCCGCAACAGGAGGGGGCTGCCTGGGATGATCCTTCCCCCAAGTCAAGATACGACCCTGCCCAACATTGGCGAGGCATGAGACAAGAGACTTTGGCAGAGAGGGAGGGGACGGAGTGAAGCAGGTACCGGCCAGGTCGGTACGGCCGGCAGTAAGACCTGAAGATCTTGTCACACGTCCCACGGACGCAGTCAACTCCGTCGTACCACCAGCTGATGCTTTCACTCTTTTGTATGCGGAATGATGGCTCGTTGACTGTCTCAGCGGCTCTCCCCGGACGGTCAAGAGCAGGAACTTCAATATGCCATATTTGTAAAACGGTGTTGTGGGTTTGTTCTATGTCGTTGTAATTATTGTCACAAATGTATCATTTCTTTTGCAGGGAATCGAAGAGTATATTTCAATTGCTTTTTTACCATTCCCTTAGCAGCTGAGGATGCGGAGAAGTTTGCCTTTACGGTACCATCGGTAAATAAAGGAGAGCTAGCAAAAAGTATCATTGGGTAGTGTTACCACAAGGAATGCAAAATTCACCTACGATGTGTCAGACATTTGTGGCATGGGCTCTAGAACCGGTGTGGAAAAAGTATCCAGATTTAATAATGTATCATTATATAGTTGATATATTAATAGCAGGGACACAATTGAATGCAGACCACATTTTACAGCACTTAGAGCACTATTTAGGAAAACGGGGTTTAAAAATAGCACCAAAAAAAAAAAAAAAAAAAAAAAAATATTTGAGCTGGATTATTACCAGGGCAGCGGTCCACTCACAAAAAATAAAGATTAAGGCGGAAATAGAAAATCTTTCTGATGTCCAAAAATTAATGGGGGATATACAGTGGGTTCGCAATATTTGCGGAATTACTAATGATGATCTAAGGCCATTGATGCCGCTCCTGGAGTCTTCGGTGGAGGCTCCAGAGCGACGTCAACTGAATGAGGATCAACACCAAGCTTTGCAGAAAATTACTGAGAAGATAGCCAGGTCACAGGATGTAAACCCCACGTTAGCCATTTTTCAGAATGCTACCAATTGGTGTAATTATACAACGAGCAACATCTCACGCTCTACTATTGTCCCAATGAGACTCCCTAAAGGAATATTCTTGATTTGTGGTGATCGTGCATGGCAAGGTGTTCCCTCCCATTTGAGAGGTGGTCCTTACACATTGGGGCACCTAACATTGTTAACTCCCAACACTTCTATGATATTGAACCTTACCCGACGGCATAGAATAAGATGACAGATTTGAAAATATCAGGAAGAGTGCAATGACCAACTGGATTTTTGGACTGCAGACAAAACCATACTAACCTCTTTCCTTGCCCCTGGGGTCGCTGCTGCCCAAGGCTTAACCACTTTAAATAAATTGGGATGTTGGCTAGCGAAACAAACCAATGCTACTTCTGCAACACTCAGTGCTTTGTTAATGGAAACTGACTCAATAAGGCATGCGACATTGCAAAATAGGGCAGCTATCGACTTCCTACTTTTGGCCCAAGGGCACGGGTGTGAGGAGTTTGATGGCACGTGTTGTATGAATTTAACAGATACATCACAGTCGGTAACTCAACAATTACAAAAACTGAAGGACTTAACGGACAGGTTACAGACAAGTTCACTAAACCTCGAATCATAGCTGTCAAGTTTGGGCTTAAGTGGATGGTTACAAGACTTAATAAAAGGGGCAGTTGTTATAGTACTTGTTATCTTAATACTAATGCTTATTGTACCATGTTTATTGCATTGTCTACAAGGAATGGTTCAAAAGGTAGTAAAGAATGCTTGGCTAGCTAATAACTCAAACAAGTATCTTACACACCCAATGAATGAGCTTTGTTAGATAATCACGCTCAAAACAAAAAGGGGGAGAGGCTACCACATTACCCTAAGAACGTTTGAATAAAGCCTTATATGTGTTAAATTATTTGCGGAAGGAGAAAGGACCTTTTCAACTGCTAACCAGGGGACGAGGTTGACGGTGGTGGCTGTTTAAAACCATGGGTAAAACCATGGGTAACCCACTTTGCAGGTGCCTCGAAGTGGGTGAGGCCATGGGTGGGGCAGTCACCATCGTCATCGTTGGACACATCATGACACTATCAGGTGTCATCGCAATCTGGATGCCACCTCAGTCAAAAGAAAATGTAGGGGTAAATCACACTGAAATTTGCAGTATCATGAGATGAACGTGGAAAGCTTTTGAGGCAAAGTGTTCTATAACTACAAATGCTTTGGTAAGATATAATATTGGTCTTCATAGCCTTATACAAGTACCTTTTTTCTATCACTAGGAGTAGTTTATATCACTAGAAGTAGTACAGCTAGAATTGTTTTGCTTTGTAATATTCTGCTATTGACTTAAGCATAAGTTGATATGTGACTGATGAGTTATGAAAAAATGCCGTGTCAACAAAGCCTACGAACCAATAGACGGGATGGCTGTGGCGCGTGCAGCACGTCTGGCCAGCGGGTGCATACGCCATAGGCTCCCTGTGTTAAAAGCTGACAACTGAGGTGAGTTCCGACACTCGCTGGCCACGTGTGTCAAAACTCGTTCCTCTACAAATGTGTAATACCGGGAATTCCTGAAGGGCAGTGGGCTGGTGTACAGCAAGGCCACCGTTGCCTCCGTGGGGACGCCCACGTGAGGCTGGCACCTACCAACTGCTGGGCTGAGTTCGCGGCACAGGATGATACAAGAATGTACAGAGGGTCCATCTTTCTCACAGTCCTCGGGTTGCGAATGATCCATCAGGTTTTGTTTATACAAAAACAAAAAGGGGGAGATGTTGGGATCATTCTGCACGGCTCGACCTTAAGGAGAAGGAGCTGCAGCATTGAGAAGCTGGTAAACAGCTAGATATCTGCACGGCTCGGCCTTGAGAAGAGGGAGCTGTGGCACTGGGAAGCTGGTAAACAGCTGGACATCTGCAGGGCTCGGCCTTGAGGAGAAGGAGCTGTGGTAAACAGCTAAGAAGCAGCACTGTATAAGAAAAACAGGATGGAACCCGGACCACGTAGCAGTAAGCGCAAGTAGGAGGAGTATGATAATGCACTCTTTAGAGCTAAGCCAATGATTGTAAGACAAGTATGCATAAGGTAGAACTTAGTGTATAAATATGTGTAAGGTTTTGCAATAAAGTTGAAGCTTGCTTTATCACACATATTGAGTCGACTGCATGCCTTCCCTCGCTCGTCGCAATTTCCAAGCCTTGCAAACAGGCACTCTGCTTTTTCTCACTCTCGCGCTCCGAACTGCGAGATTGAAACGTTGCACTCCGTCTCCTCCAAGGAAGGAGCTCGGAAGGAACTGTCTTGCTGCTCCTCACTAGCCCTTGCAGTCATTGCAGATAAAGAGCAAGACTGGGGCTCTGCTCTTTCCTAGCCTTGCAAACAGGCACTCTGCTTTTTCTCACTCTTGTGCTTCGAACTGCGAGATTGTGACCTTGCGCTCCCTCTCCTCCAAGGAAGGGGCTAGGAAGGAATTGTCTTGCTGCTCCTCACTAGCCCTTGCAGTCATTGCAGATAAACAGCAAGACTGGGGCTCTGCTCTTTCCTAGCCTTGCAAACAGGCACTCTGCTTTTTCTTCCTCTCGCGGTCCGAACTGCGAGATTGAAACGTTGCACTCTCTCTCCTCCAAGGAAGGGGCTAGGAAGGAATTGTCTTGCTGGTGCTCACTATCCGTTGCAGTCATTGCAGATAAACAGCAAGACTGGGGCTCTGCTCTTTCCTAGCCTTGCAAATAAGAACTCTGCTTTTTCTCACTCTCGCGCTCCGAACTGCGAGATTGAAATGTTGCGCTCCCTCTCCTCCAAGAAGGGGCTAGGATGGAACTGTCTTGCTGGTGCTCACTATCCGTTGCAGTCATTGCAGATAAACAGCAAGACTGGGGCTCTGCTCGTTCCTAGCCTTGCAAATAAGAAGTCTGCTTTTTCTCCCTCTCGCGCTCCGAACTGCGAGATTGAAACGTTGCACTCCTTCTCCTCCAAGGAAGGGGCTAGGAAGGAATTGTCTTGATGGTGCTCAGTATCCGTTGCAGTCATTGCAGATAAACAGCAAGGCTGGGGCTCTGCTCTTTCCTAGCCTTGCAAACAGGCACTCTGCTTTTTCTCCCTCTCGCGCTCCGAACTGCGATATTGTGACCTTGCGCTCCCTCTCCTCCAAGGAAGGGGCTAGGAAGGAATTGTCTTGCTGGTCCTCACTAGCCCTTGCAGTCATTGCAGATAAACAGCAAGCCTGGGGCTCTGCTCTTTCCTAGCCTTGCAAACCGGCACTCTGCTTTTTCTCCCTCTCGCGCTCCGAACTTCGAGATTGAAACGTTGCGCTCCCTCTCCTCCAAGGAAGGGGCTATGAAGGAATTGTCTTGCTGGTCCTCACTAGCCCTTGCAGTAATTGCAGATAAACAGAAAGACTGGGGCTCTGCTCTTTCCTAGCCTTGCAAACAGGCACTCTGCTTTTTCTCACTCTTGCGCTCCGAACTGCGAGATTGAAACGTTGCACTCCCTCTCCTCCAAGGAAGGGGCTAGGAAGGAATTGTCTTGCTGGTCCTCACTATCCCTTGCTGTCATTGCAGATAAACAGCAAGACTGGGGCTCTGCTCTTTCCTAGCCTTGCAAACAGGCACTCTGCTTTTTCCTCCTCTCGCGCTCCGAACTGCGAGATTGAAACGTTGCACTCTCTCTCCTCCAAGGAAGGGGCTAGGAAGGAATTGTCTTGCTGGTCCTCACTAGCCCTTGCAGTCATTGCAGATGAGCAGCAAGACTGGGGCTCTGCTCTTTCCTGTTGGGATCATTGTGCACGGCTCGGCCTTAAGGAGAAGGAGCTGCAGCATTGAGAAGCTGGTAAACAGCTAGATATCTGCACGGCTCGGCCTTGAGAAGAGGGAGCTGTGGCACTGGGAAGCTGGTAAACAGCTGGACATCTGCAGGGCTCGGCCTTGAGGAGAAGGAGCTGTGGTAAACAGCTAAGAAGCAGCACTGTATAAGAAAAACAGGATGGAACCCGGACCACGTAGCAGTAAGCGCAAGTAGGAGGAGTATGATAATGCACTCTTTAGAGCTAAGCCAATGATTGTAAGACAAGTATGCATAAGGTAGAACTTAGTGTATAAATATGTGTAAGGTTTTGCAATAAAGTTGAAGCTTGCTTTATCACTCATATTGAGTCGACTGCATGCCTTCCCTCGCTCGTCGCAAGTGGCGCCCGAACAGGGACCCCCATCCTTGTTTTTCACTGGATAGCGAGATCGGAGAAGCACTGGTAGCAGCGACCAGGGAGCAGAAGATCGGCGGACGCTGCCGCGGCGCGCCTGATCCGTGCTTGAACCCAGGATAATTAAGAAGGGGTTCGCCGTCCGAAAGAAGGCTACCCAAGGGAAAAGGCTGCAAAAATAATTGACCGGATAATTAAGAAGGTCAACGTAGCGCGCAATGGAAATAGAGGTAGCATTCGAAATCTTAAAATGCTTTTTAGAAAAGCGGGGAGTAAGCCAATTAAAAGATCTGGCTGGGTTAATTGCGTTAGGGAAAGCGAAAGGGTTTTTTAAAGACCCTGAAAGTATGTTTGAAGTAGACGAGTGGCGTTCTTATGGAGATTGTTTGTGGGATCTAGTAATCGATGATGAAAAATCAGCAATAAATTAATGAAATCTTGGAGAGATGTTATTCATTGCATGAAAAGATATAAAACTGAAAAGCGAATAGCACAGGCAACAAAGACAGTATAAAATCTACGACGCTCTAGAGGTTGATCCTAGAGACATTAAAAGAACTAAAGGCAGAACGCATCGCATGAAGAAGGGGCGATGGTCAGACTCCTGCTGCATATGCTCTCTAAGAGAGGACTGAAATATGATGAATATACACTTAGAAGGCTTCTAATTTGGTGCCAAAAAGGGTACCCCCCCGATGCGTCTGTGGCGTTTAAGGCAGAGACGTGGGAGGAGATAGGAAAAATGTTATAGGAACATATTGGGAATGGAGATAAAACCACCGCAGAGTTAGTGACGACATGGAAGTTGATGTTAAACACATTAAAAGCCTTAAAGGCAGAGAGAAAAGCTGCAGCTGATATGGAGGAGGCTGTTAAACCATCTTCAACCAATCCCTTTTTAACTGAGTCAGAGGGTCCAGGACCTTCAGCGACTCCGACTGCACCTCCTGAGGCGCCAGATGCACCGAGTAAACCGGCTGCATAGATAAGTCAGAGAAACAGATCTACGATGATGTATGTGAGGGCAAGACGGGACAACGTTGCCCAGAACAATGTACTCAGTGTTCCCCTGTGTGCCCATGTGAAAGATCAATGGGGCGAGTCTCGAAAGGAGATGGGCAAGCAGCGGAGCTAGCAACAACATGGCAATTGCTATTGGAGACTGTTTTGAAGAGCCAGGGGCTAGCAGCAGACTCTGCAACAGCTTTTGAGTTACCTACCTGGGAGAAAGCAGGGAAATTGGTGTTTGAGGCAGCCTCTAAAGAGGATCATACGGCTATGAAAGTGTTAACAACCTGGCGATTAGTCAGAGACTCTATAAAGACGATAAAATCAGAGCGGACGGCGGCAGCAGCTGCCGCTGCCACAGCCTTGGGAGAGAAGGGAGGCCGAGCTGGGGATGGTGAGAACGAGCAACCCCCGCCCGCCCCCCCCCGCCCCGCCCCCCCGCTAACGCAACCAATGGAGGTGGCGAGTCCTCCTTGGCCCCCGCCTCCTGACCCGTGCCGCAACAGGAGGGGGCTGCCTGGGATGATCCTTCCCCCAAGTCAAGATACGACCCTGCCCAACATTGGCGAGGCATGAGACAAGAGACTTTGGCAGAGAGGGAGGGGACGGAGTGAAGCAGGTACCGGCCAGGTCGGTACGGCCGGCAGTAAGACCTGAAGATCTTGTCACACGTCCCACGGACGCAGTCAACTCCGTCGTACCACCAGCTGATGCTTTCACTCTTTTGTATGCGGAATGATGGCTCGTTGACTGTCTCAGCGGCTCTCCCCGGACGGTCAAGAGCAGGAACTTCAATATGCCATATTTGTAAAACGGTGTTGTGGGTTTGTTCTATGTCGTTGTAATTATTGTCACAAATGTATCATTTCTTTTGCAGGGAATCGAAGAGTATATTTCAATTGCTTTTTTACCATTCCCTTAGCAGCTGAGGATGCGGAGAAGTTTGCCTTTACGGTACCATCGGTAAATAAAGGAGAGCTAGCAAAAAGTATCATTGGGTAGTGTTACCACAAGGAATGCAAAATTCACCTACGATGTGTCAGACATTTGTGGCATGGGCTCTAGAACCGGTGTGGAAAAAGTATCCAGATTTAATAATGTATCATTATATAGTTGATATATTAATAGCAGGGACACAATTGAATGCAGACCACATTTTACAGCACTTAGAGCACTATTTAGGAAAACGGGGTTTAAAAATAGCACCAAAAAAAAAAAAAAAAAAAAAAATGGCAAAAGAAGGGACCATGGCAATATTTGAGCTGGATTATTACCAGGGCAGCGGTCCACTCACAAAAAATAAAGATTAAGGCGAAAATAGAAAATCTTTCTGATGTCCAAAAATTAATGGGGGATATACAGTGGGTTCGCAATATTTGCGGAATTACTAATGATGATCTAAGGCCATTGATGCCGCTCCTGGAGTCTTCGGTGGAGGCTCCAGAGCGACGTCAACTGAATGAGGATCAACACCAAGCTTTGCAGAAAATTACTGAGAAGATAGCCAGGTCACAGGATGTAAACCCCACGTTAGCCATTTTTCAGAATGCTACCAATTGGTGTAATTATACAACGAGCAACATCTCACGCTCTACTATTGTCCCAATGAGACTCCCTAAAGGAATATTCTTGATTTGTGGTGATCGTGCATGGCAAGGTGTTCCCTCCCATTTGAGAGGTGGTCCTTACACATTGGGGCACCTAACATTGTTAACTCCCAACACTTCTATGATATTGAACCTTACCCGACGGCATAGAATAAGATGACAGATTTGAAAATATCAGGAAGAGTGCAATGACCAACTGGATTTTTGGACTGCAGACAAAACCATACTAACCTCTTTCCTTGCCCCTGGGGTCGCTGCTGCCCAAGGCTTAACCACTTTAAATAAATTGGGATGTTGGCTAGCGAAACAAACCAATGCTACTTCTGCAACACTCAGTGCTTTGTTAATGGAAACTGACTCAATAAGGCATGCGACATTGCAAAATAGGGCAGCTATCGACTTCCTACTTTTGGCCCAAGGGCACGGGTGTGAGGAGTTTGATGGCACGTGTTGTATGAATTTAACAGATACATCACAGTCGGTAACTCAACAATTACAAAAACTGAAGGACTTAACGGACAGGTTACAGACAAGTTCACTAAACCTCGAATCATAGCTGTCAAGTTTGGGCCTAAGTGGATGGTTACAAGACTTAATAAAAGGGGCAGTTGTTATAGTACTTGTTATCTTAATACTAATGCTTATTGTACCATGTTTATTGCATTGTCTACAAGGAATGGTTCAAAAGGTAGTAAAGAATGCTTGGCTAGCTAATAACTCAAACAAGTATCTTACACACCCAATGAATGAGCTTTGTTAGATAATCACGCTCAAAACAAAAAGGGGGAGAGGCTACCACATTACCCTAAGAACGTTTGAATAAAGCCTTATATGTGTTAAATTATTTGCGGAAGGAGAAAGGACCTTTTCAACTGCTAACCAGGGGACGAGGTTGACGGTGGTGGCTGTTTAAAACCATGGGTAAAACCATGGGTAACCCACTTTGCAGGTGCCTCGAAGTGGGTGAGGCCATGGGTGGGGCAGTCACCATCGTCATCGTTGGACACATCATGACACTATCAGGTGTCATCGCAATCTGGATGCCACCTCAGTCAAAAGAAAATGTAGGGGTAAATCACACTGAAATTTGCAGTATCATGAGATGAACGTGGAAAGCTTTTGAGGCAAAGTGTTCTATAACTACAAATGCTTTGGTAAGATATAATATTGGTCTTCATAGCCTTATACAAGTACCTTTTTTCTATCACTAGGAGTAGTTTATATCACTAGAAGTAGTACAGCTAGAATTGTTTTGCTTTGTAATATTCTGCTATTGACTTAAGCATAAGTTGATATGTGACTGCTGAGTTATGAAAAAATGCCGTGTCAACAAAGCCTACGAACCAATAGACGGGATGGCTGTGGCGCGTGCAGCACGTCTGGCCAGCGGGTGCATATGCCATAGGCTCCCTGTGTTAAAAGCTGACAACTGAGGTGAGTTCCGACACTCGCTGGCCACGTGTGTCGAAACTCGTTCCTCTACAAATGTGTAATACCGGGAATTCCTGAAGGGCAGTGGGCTGGTGTACAGCAAGGCCACCGTTGCCTCCGTGGGGACGCCCACGTGAGGCTGGCACCTACCAACTGCTGGGCTGAGTTCGCGGCACAGGATGATACAAGAATGTACAGAGGGTCCATCTTTCTCACAGTCCTCGGGTTGCGAATGATCCATCAGGTTTTGTTTATACAAAAACAAAAAGGGGGAGATGTTGGGATCATTCTGCACGGCTCGACCTTAAGGAGAAGGAGCTGCAGCATTGAGAAGCTGGTAAACAGCTAGATATCTGCACGGCTCGGCCTTGAGAAGAGGGAGCTGTGGCACTGGGAAGCTGGTAAACAGCTGGACATCTGCAGGGCTCGGCCTTGAGGAGAAGGAGCTGTGGTAAACAGCTAAGAAGCAGCACTGTATAAGAAAAACAGGATGGAACCCGGACCACGTAGCAGTAAGCGCAAGTAGGAGGAGTATGATAATGCACTCTTTAGAGCTAAGCCAATGATTGTAAGACAAGTATGCATAAGGTAGAACTTAGTGTATAAATATGTGTAAGGTTTTGCAATAAAGTTGAAGCTTGCTTTATCACTCATATTGAGTCGACTGCATGTCTTCCCTCGCTCGTCGCACTTTCCTAGCCTTGCAAACAGCACTCTGCTTTTTCTCCCTCTCGCGCTCCGAACTGCGAGATTGAAACGTTGCACTCCCTCTCCTCCAAGGAAGGGGCTAGGAAGGAATTGTCTTGCTGGTGCTCACTATCCCTTGCAGTCATTGCAGATAAACAGCAAGACTGGGGCTCTGCTCTTTCCTAGCCTTGCAAACAGGCACTCTGCTTTTTCTCCCTCTCGCGCTCCGAACTGCGAGATTGAAACGTTGCACTCCCTCTCCTCCAAGGAAGGGGCTAGGAAGGAATTGTCTTGCTGGTGCTCACTATCCCTTGCAGTCATTGCAGATAAACAGCAAGACTGGGGCTCTGCTCTTTCCTAGCCTTGCAAACAGGCACTCTGCTTTTTCTCCCTCTCGCGCTCCGAACTGCGAGATTGAAACGTTGCACTCCCTCTCCTCCAAGGAAGGGGCTAGGAAGGAATTGTCTTGCTGGTCCTCACTATCGCTTGCAGTCATTGCAGGTAAAGGTAGGGAATATCCTTTTGGTCAGTCTGGATCAGCTGTCCTGACTGTGCCCCCTCCCAGCTTCTTGTGCAGCTCCTCACTGGCAGAGCATGCGAAGATGAAAAGTCCTTGACTTAGTATAAGCACTACAACTACTTAGCAACAACTAAAAACATCAGTGTGTTATCCACATTATTCTCATATGAAATCCAAAACACAGCACTATACCAGCCATCAGGAAGAAAATTAACTCTATCCCAGCCTAAACCGGGACATCAAGCCAGCATGTGGGTGACCCAACTCCATGACTGTGACTCCTAGGCACCAGAGTAAGGCAAATAATAATGGGAATTAAAAATGTGGCAGAGATGTGGCTATTCTCTACAGTCTGAACACTGCAAATTCAAGAAATTCAGTCCTATTCTTTGGATGTCCTGAAGTAATGTGCCAGGGTTCTGCACTTTCTGAAAGACTGGCCCACTACTACATGTTGAAAGACTCACTGCTGCAAAGTATTACAAGACCTTTGCATTTGCTAGTTACCCTAAAATTGCTTTAAAAAAAAGATAAGTTAAAATAATTAATTTCTCTGACAGAATCCAAAGTGCCAAAGGTTATAGAAGGAAGTGAGCAGCAATGAAAATAAAATAAAGTCCATCTACCTACTGGATTACATCTAAAAGTGTCTTTTTCATGATATTGTCCAGCTGATAACTGGATATGATGCTTCACACCTTTGTGACTGAGTTTGTGGTTCTTCGGTGAGTCCTAATGCATCTATTTTCCTGTTACAGGTGTTGTGGCTTTGGGAGATCATGCTTTTTTGGTAACGATCTGGATTTATTCTGTGTGTGCCTGTAACAATGCCTTAGCCCTTAACCAGGGAAAAGTTTCAGACTTCCAGACTATTTTCTGCCGCTTCCAGGGAAATGTTATGATTCAAAGAAATCCAAACTTAAGAAATTTAGACTCAATAACATGAAAGTGTTATTCAGCGGACATCTTTATTGCAGCGCTGGACGCATGGGGGATATCTCCTCCTAACATGCGTGCGCTGAAACAAAAGTTCATCCTTTATATACCTTCAAGACATGAATATTCACACATTTTCCAAGAAATCTCCGCCTCCTTGCTTATCTACTACATTTACATAATGCTGGTGTTGCAAAACTACACTACGCATGCACGGGGGTCTCGGGTGGTCGTCGGTGGTCGTTTGGGGAGTTAGTCCCCTACTCCTTTTTCCCTTTTATGGTCACAGGTCTCTCGAGGATAATTCTTCTCCTTGAATGTTCACCCCTTCTGTTGTCCAGCCAAGCAGTTCCTTCTTATCATCCTTGTCTGAGCACTCCTGCCAGTCTGTCTCTATGCTCAAGGTTAAGATATCTTCTCTGTTCTCTTTAATCTCTCAGTCCTTGCTCTTAACTCTTCTCCTATTGGTTCTCTCCACCTGTCTTCTCCGTTTCTACTTGTGTTTTAATTTTCATGAGGCCTGCTTTCCTCGTGATTAACCGTTTACACATAGTTACAATGTTAGCATTGAGGCAAATACAGCCTAAGGACTATGAGAGTAGGCCGTTAAACATAATCACACAGTTATTAGGCTAAAGAATTCTATACTGAAGTTAAACTAATCATGTAATCAATAACCTTCCATATGTTAAGAAATTTGCAAAACTTACAGTTGATTAGCGATGCATGCTAAAACTTCATAATTGTTTTAGATCCTTGTTTCAATATAATCGACTGATTTGATTAACTGAGATTAATGAATACAACATATCATGTGCTCTCATATAACAGTAACTGGTGATGAGTTTGGGATTGAACTGAATTTCTCCCACCTACTTACCACATATTTTTGAAGGATGTTTAACTTGTCTTCAAGTCTGCCATCCCTGGCTATAATGAACTGATTTTTTCAAATGCACGGAAGCTCTATTACGTCTTTGCCATGCTAAGAATACTGCTTCCTTTCTCTTTCATCACAAGCAAAAGTATAGGAGCAGTGATGGAAATGCAACAAGGACAAAAAAGAATAGCTTGAGGATGTTGCTAAGAAAAAGTGCAGAGGAATTAAAAGTAATTTGAAAGAAAGTTTGACCCCAATATAGGTAAGCAGTTTGAAGAAAGAGGTGGCAGAATGAACACGAAAGGTAAAAGAAAATGAGAACAAATACGTTGTTTTGGAAAAGCAACCTAAGACAGACACATGAAAAAGGAATATGAGAAAACACAATGAAGTTGGAGAAGAAAACGATTCAGTATTTAAAAATGTGTGGAGTAATAAGGCACGGACTCTGGCGGGGATTCAAGCCAAAGACCTTTATTGTTAGCAAAGCTTGCTTTTTATACAAATACAGCCCGTTCACGCGCCTAGAAGTGCTACCCGGTTGGCTATTGCTTTAAGTCCACGCGACTCTCACAGAGGCAGGATTGGTCACCTCTGTATGTCCACGCGCTCCTTTGCTTCCTCTTAGTTGTTTACCACAGCTCCTTCTCCTCAAGGTTGAGCCCTGCAGGTGTCCAGCTGTTTACCAGCTTCTCAATGCCACAGCTCCTTCTCCTCAAGGTCGAGCCCTTGCAGGGTGATCCCAACAAAACTGAGAATAAAACAAGGAGATGGAAGGAAATGAGGATAAAGAAATTAAAAGAAAATCACAACAGCAGCAGCACTGAGTTTACTTGATTCAAATTTATTTTTTCAGAACAGTATGGTTTTTTTATATGTTCTTGGGAGTGAGGGCAAAGGAGGAACTGAGATATTTTTGAACACATGAAAACTCACACAGGCTCCCAACAAGCCTGGGATTCCCATCTGATGTTGCATTTAGGATTATAGGAATCTGCCTTCAGAGATCCTGAAGATAACCGGCAGACTGCACCACCCTTCTTACGGTGCACTGTCTGATGGCTGAGAAGTGTCAGTTGTTCTCCGTATGAAACTAAAATATAACAATCGGCCTCTAGTTTAACAGGTCATTCCATAACACAAAATATTTAGCAAGAGAAGGTGAAAATGACATTGGAAACTGAGTTCCAAAGTTGTCAATTTTGTAGTTTATGAGGAGAAATAGTGGGGGTGGTTTACTATAAGCAGTTTTCCCCTCCCCAATATAGTTTCATCAAGGTGTTTTATTACATTGTCACTCATGCTTTTGTACTGCTTTCTAATATTGTACTGACTTGTTTGAATCACTTTGAAAATTAAGGCTGCCTCCTTCTGAGACAAATCCAGGTCTCATTAAAATTCATAAATAGACAGCCAAAAGCTTTGAGCGCTTTTCCATTGACACTGAGAAATGGAAGTGTCCTTATTTATCCTGATGATAGCATATTATTTTGAAGGGTATCCACATCCATAGTCAACTGGGTTTTGATTAATATTTAGGGCTCACTATGAAGGAAATTTATTTTCATTAAGGAGTTCTGTGACACAAACTAGCTGATGGTATCTCAAATCAGGATCGTATCAGTGTTTAATTGCATTCTTTCAACATGAAAAAAAACATTGGCATTAAATGCAAATATATGCTGACAAGCAGCAGCAGTAGTCTGATTTTCTTGGGTAGCATATGTATACCAGGGTCTCCATTGTATATTGTCACTACTGATTGCATGAACATTCCCTCATGTCATGAAAATGTTTAGAGGTAGTGGGGGAAGAAGGGAGATAATTTCTTGTCTCTGCTATTGTGTCCAACTCAGCTCATGTTACACAACAATACCAAGGCTGAAGTCCAAGTTGTGAAGTATATTTGGGCACTGCATTGTTTATATTTGCCATTCTGCCAAATATGCACCAAAATAATGATAATTCTCCAAATTCATGCCTGAATTCAATTAGAAAAATAAAATTCACATGCTTTAGTCAAAAAGGAAAATTGCAAAATTTTGACACGTGTAATCTCAGAAATAAAAGTATTTAGTCGTATTAACTGATAGCCACACCAGTAACTGAGCAGTGGGCCATTCAAGGCTTCAATATAGAAAGCACTTAAACTTAAACAGATAAAATCAACTGGCTAGCATGTTTACTTAGGAATGTGTCTAAACTTCTGTAGGATATACTCTTCATAAAAAAAATTTCAGGATCAGGCTCCATTATGCAAAGTTTGCATTGCAAATACACTATATAAAACATTAGTATCTGACCTTATAGTGGGTGTCTGCTATAGGCCACCTGTCCAGGAAGAACAAGTGGTTCAGGACCTCTACAGACACATAGGAGCAGCCTCATGTTCGCAGGCCCTGGTCCTCACGAGGAACTTCAACCACCCTGATATCTGCTGGAGGGACAACATAGCATGGCATAAACAATCCAGGACATTCATGGAGTGCATCAATGACAACTTCCTCCTCTAAGTGATAGAGGAGAGGTGCTCTGCTGGACCTCCTACTGACCAACAAGGAGGGGCTGGTTGGGGATGTGAAGGTCAAAGGCAGCCTTGGCTACAGTGACCATGAGGTGGCGGAGTTCGGGATCCTGAGGGGAGAAAGGAGGGCAAAAAGCAAGCTCACAACCCTGGACTTGAGGAGAGCTGACTGACCTCGGAAGCATCCTGTGGGATAAGGCCCTGGAGGGAAGAGGGGCCCAAGAAAGCTGGTTAATATTTGAGGATCACTTCTTCCAAGCTCAGGAGCATGTCCTGTTGAGCAGGGGGAGAGACAGAGCAGCTTGGTGGGCACCTGATGGTTAGCCAAGGTCAACCCACCACAAACAGGTTGCTCAAAGAGCTTTTTGAGTCTCCCTCCTTGTGAATATTCAAAAGCCATTTGGACATGGTCCTGGGCAACTGACTCTAGGTGGCTGTGCTTGAGCAGGGCGTGTGTGGACAAGATGACCTCCAGAAGTCCCTTCCAACCTCAACCATTCTGGGATTAGTTGGCCTTTATTTTTAGTGTCTTAGTAGATCACAAATGTGACGTATAATGTAGATATTAATATACCCATCTAATTAAGCTTAAGGTTGTTGTAGAACAAGTGCTTTTGAACTAAATCTTTCTTGGTTTTAGGCTGAATTCATTTATCCAGAGGGTTTGGGTTGTATGTCCAATTTGTTGGACAAGTTGTTGTGGGAATCTACTATCGACCAGACAGCCAGTATGATGACACTGATGAATTATTCTACAAAGAATTAAGGAATATCTCTAGATCGGTTGCCCTTGTCCTTACGGGTGATTTTAACTTCCCAGACATTAACTAGGAATATCATACAGTGGACACAAACAGGTCCATGAAATTCCTGAAGCATGTTGAAGATACCTTCTTGGTGCAGGTACTAAGGGAGCTGACTAGGAAAGGTGCTCTCCTAGACTTGTTGTTTGTAGACAGAGGGACTCACGGGTGAAGTGGTGATTGGTGGCTGTCTTGGTCACAGTGACCATAAAGTAGTTGAGTTTCAAATTGTTGGCGATAGGAGAAAAACTGACAACAAAAATTCAACCCTGGATATGAGGAGAGCAGACTTTGAGCTGCTGGAGCTAGTTTGTAAGGCTCCCTGGGAATCTGCTTTTGAAGGTATTGGGATCCACGAATGCTGGTCACTTTTTAAGAGCCATCTCTTAAGAGCACAGGAGCAGGTAATTCCAAAGTGTTGAAAGTCAAGCAAGTGGGGCAGAAGGCCGGCTTGGCTGAACAGGGATCTTCTTCTAGAAAATAGGTGGAAAAGGAAAGTGTACAGACATTGGAAGCAAGGACAGGTGACATGGGAGGACTACAGAGATGCTGTCCGCTTTGTAGGGAGAGAATTTGTGCAGCCAAAGCTTGATTAGAGTTCAAGCTGGCCAGCACTGTGAAGGACAACAAAAAGGGCTTTTTTTAATATCTTAACAGCAAACGGAGGATCAGAGATAACATTGGGCTGTTGCTTGACGAGGTTGTCACCTCACAAGTAGGGACAGAGACAAAGCAGGGACGTATAATGCCTTCTTTGCCTCTGTCTTCAACACTGATGATGGGCTCTGGGACCCCTGGAGCCCTGTGTTGGAAGACTGTGACTGGGAGGGATGATAAACTCCCAGCTGACTCTGAACTGGTTTGAGACTTGCTGCTCCAGCTGGATGCACATAAGTCTATGGGGCCTGATGGGATTCATCCCAGGGTACTGAAAGCGTTGGCCAATGTCATTGCGGGACCTCTCTCTTGGGAGTCTGGAGAGGTCCCAGTTGACTGGAAGCTGGCAAATGTTGTCCCAGTTTTTGAGAAGGGTAAGAAGGAAGACCCTGGTAATTACAGGCCTGTCAGTCTCACTTCAGAGCCCAGTAAAATTATGGAGAACGTTATTCTGGGAGTTGTTGAAAAACACTTGAGAGACAACGCAGTCATTGGTCATAGCCAGCACAGGTTCATGAGGGGAAAGTCCTGCTTAACCAACTTCATTTCCCTGCAGTAGGGACAGGGAGCCAGACAGAGAGCGAATGGCAGAGAAGGAAAAAAAACCACCACTGTGACAGGCTACAGGGCAGAGAGGGAGCGATTCAAGACACGGGACAGAGAACGGCAAAATAGCGATGGGCCGCTGGGCAGAGAGGGAGGAATTTAAAAGTGTAAGTAAAGACAGAGACAGAGAGATGGACAGAGAGACAGAGAGAAAGAGAAAACAGCGACGGGCTTCAAGACAGATAGAGAGGAATTGAAAGATCCCGGCAGGGAGCCGGACAGGGCAAGACGGCGAAAGAAATGAAACTGCAGCGTGGCTCAGGGCTGACAAGGACGAAATTGCAAAACAGGGACAGGGAGCAGGATAGAGGGAGACAGAGGAAGAGAGACACTTGTGCTGTGCTACAGGGCCAAGAAGGAAGACTTTGAACACCAGGGACACGGGGCCGGGCAGAGAGCGCCAGAGACAGCAAAAATACCGACGGGCTACAGGACAGAGCGGGAGGAAGGCAAACATGGTGGCTGGGAGCCAGACAGAGAGAGACTGCGAAAGAAAAGAGCAGCAACACGCTACACGGCAGAGAGGGAGGAATGGAAAAGCAGGGACAGGGAGCCAGACTGGGAGAGGCAGAGGAAGGAAAAATAGCCGCGGGCTACAAGCTAGGGAGAGAGAGGACCTAAAAGACAGGGACGGGGAGCTGGTCAGAGTGAGATGGAGAAAGGAGGTATGGGGGGACACGGACGGATACCACATCAGCGTGGGAAAGAGAGGGGGCCAGGGGAGGGGCAGCGAGGGCCCGGGATGCAGAATAGGGGCAACAGGGCCCCGAGGGCCTGGGACTCACCGCAGCTTTCACTCCCTGCACTGCTGGGAGAGTTTGCCAGTTCAGACGCTTCTTCCTCCTCTCCTCCCTTCGCCTTCTGTAACTCCTGTCGCTTGGCTGTCCTCCACCCAAGAGAATACCGGGGTGTCTTACAGCTCGTACAAGACGAGGCTCCCTACGCACGTAGCCTCGCTCGTGCGCCACACGGCCGCTTCCGGTGATGCGTGCAGACCCTGCACATTCGACTGCCCGTGTACGTCAGGTGCGGCGCACCTGGGAGCGACAGCGTCCATCGCTCACGTGGCCCTGTCCTTTCCTGGGCCTGTCGTTAGAAGCACACCTGGGAAAGAAGATCCTGGCCGTCTGCGACGGATTAGGACCGGAAGGCACGAGGGGAGCCCTCGGCGCACTCGAACGGCGGGCGCGAGGCAGCGGCCCCTCCCCGCAGCCAGGCGGTTGCAGGGACTCGCCGCAAGGCCGGGCGCTCCTGCACGCGATCTGTTTCGCGAGCCCCGAGGCAGCCACGATTAACGAGCCCGATGACGCCCGCGCTGGGCCGGGGGTGGGCAGAGGCAGAAGTAGAAGCAGGGGACAGGGACACCGGGCGCAGCAGCGCTGGCGTGGGCGGGAGAGCAGGGAACGGTGTGGGGAAGGGCCACTCGGGACGCCTGCTCCGGTAGCCCGGCCTAAGTGACGGCCGAGGACGCCTAAGCACCGCGTACGTCTAAAGAAACCCGCCGGCGTAGGGTGGCAGGAAGAACACCGGTACGCGACCACCGGCTGAAGCTGCCGCACCCAGGCCCAGCTGACCGCTGCCACGGACTCCCGATCCCTCTGCTGCAGCAGGAGTTTGTTGCACAGGCACGCGTTCGTTTTGCGCGCGCACGTGCAAGCGTGACTCAGAACGCAGGCTGACGTCAGGCTACAAAAGCCGCCCGAACGCCCCACTTGCGTCACATCTGCTTTGCCTGCAACAAGCGGGTCGTTTCCGAGGCATTTTCCCGGCTGCTCAGGCAGAGCACACGCCATCACGCGCTCGAGGCAGAGCCGGGCAGGCGGAACTTACGCGCCGCCGTTCGAGAGCGCGGCTCTGACCCGACACCGCGGCAGCAACGCTCCCGCCCGCACTGCTCGAGGTGCGCGAGTAACGAAGCTGGGGGCATCGTTTAGTCTCTGTGAGCAGTTAACTGCGAGGTGCAACCTTGAGGGGAGGAACAAGATAATCACAAAAGCAGCACAGCTCCGGAACCTTGAGGGAACTGTCCTAATTAACATCTAATTGGCATAATAGCAACCTGCCCCCGGGCGGGGAAAGCCCCCTCCTCGCTCAGCATGCCCGGGAAGAAAGAAGGACGCTGTGACTTTAAGCGGAGACGAGGCTGGCGAGAACCGAGGGGAACAAGGGCGACGGAGCCAACTGTTGAAAACACCGGTAACCGCTGCGCGGAGCGTAGCCACGCGGTCCGAGTGTGGCCCGAGGGGTGCGAGCTCTGTGCGCTACCACCTCGCACCCAGCTCTGCACGCAGCCGGAAGAAAAGCCAACACCCCGGCTCCGCACGTTCGCCGCCTGCCCGCGCACCGGCGGAAGAACCGTGTGTGGGACAACAGCACCGCCCCGCGGGGACGGGGCCCGCCCCGGAGGCGGGCAGAGACCCGGCGGAGCGAGGCGCGCGCGTGCGCCGTGAGGCGTCTCTGCCTGCGCGCCCCCCCCCCCCGCCCTCCGGGCGGTACCTCGCGGCACCTGTCCCGCGAGGCTATAGGGACGCGCGGCCGGCGGAGGCACCGACCGCGCTCCCGGCGCCGCGTGCTGGGGTCGCGCTCCCGCGGGGGCGGGAGGACTCCCGCCTCGCCGCGGGGCCCGGCCCTTCCTCGCCGCAGGCGGCTGCCTGCGGAACGGCCTTCGCGCCGCTCCTCAGCCGGCTCCCGCCGGCGGGCGGGCCCGGGCGGCGCCCCCGGGGCACCGCAGGGCCAGCGCTGGCCTCAGCCGCACCTGCAGCCCGCTTCGAGCGTCGGGCCCGCAGCTGCAGCCCCTCGGGAGCAGGCGGCCGCCACCCCCCCCAACGGCACGGGAGCCCCTGCCCTGGGCCTGGGCCCGGCCCCGCAGCGGAGGAACGCACCCGGGCGCGCAAAGCGGGCAGCGCAGGTTTGTTCCCTCGGGCGCACCGGGAGCTGCCGCCCAGGCTCGGTGCCCGACGGCGGCCGGGCGGAGGGGGAAGAGGGGAGAGGGAAGCGGGAGGAAGCGCAGAGGCGGGGAGAGAAGAGGTGAGGGACGGGGAGCCAGGCCCGGGGGGGCGGGAGCCGGACGTGGGTGTCGAGGCGGAGGAAGAGGGAGAACTGCAGCGTGGGGAGGGGGGAGATGGAGCGATAAAGAAAAGGGGGAGGGAGCTGGGGGGGACCGAGCGGGGCAGCGGGGACAGCGGAGAGGGACAGCGAGAACGAGCGGCGCCCGGCCTGGGAGTGGCGGGTACCGCGACAGGGAGCTGGGTATCGGGAGACAGAGAGAAAACTGCACGAGGGGACCAGAGCAGAAGGAATTAAGAAAAAAAGGGGGTGGGGGGTGTGTGTGTGAAGGGACAGGAAGGCAGATAGAGGCAGTCATGGAAAGAGAAAGGGAAAAGGGACAAACACGGGAAAGAATTAAAAATTAGAGACCATCAGCTGGACAGAGCCATAAGAATAGAAAGGGGACGGGACGCAGAGTCAGGGCATTAAAAACCCGTCAAAGGGAGCGATGCGGAGGGGGATGCGGAAGAGAAAAGAAAAAGCGACGGGCGGCAGGAAACACGGGGAAGAAAAACAAAAAACCGAAACCACGGGACAGGGAACCGGATAAATGGAGACGTAGAAATAAAATTTTAAAAGCGACGTGGTACGTGACAGGGTTACGTCAAGACGTTAAGGCCCCCCTCGCCCCCGCGACCTCCAGCCCCGGTTTGCTGGCCGAGCGCTACGTCGTACGGTCGGGAACATCCCTTTGGGCAGCTGGGGGTCAGCTGTCCCGGCCGCGTCCCCTCCCAACCCCGCGCGCACCCCCGCTCTACTCGCTGGCGGGGCCGCGGGAGCAGCAGAACAGCCCTTGACGCCGCGCAAGCGCCGCTCGGCGAGACCCGGCGCGTGTCCCCGCGTCATCGACGCCGGGTGTCGGCGCAAATGCAACACGTAGCCCTGCGCCAGCTACCGCGAATAAAACTAACTCTACATCTGAGCCCAAACTAGCGCGCGCGGGAATACAGTTTTAAAAAGTTGAGCGCGGTACTAGAAACGCGGGAAAAAATTTAAGACTGGGGACAGGAATCCAGATAAAGAGAGACATAGAAAGAAGATTTAAAAAGCAGCGGGGTACGGGAAAGCACTAAAAACTAGGGACAGCAAACCTCACAAATGTTGTCGAGAAAGAAAAATGGAATAAGCAATGGCATTAAGAAAAGACAAGAAACAATTAAAAAACCCCAAGGAGATGGTAAATAACAGAGCCACAAACGAAAATACAGTTCTAAAAGCGACAGGGTACACAACGGACAGGAATAAATTAAAAAATATGGATAGGGAGCTTGATAAAAGTAGACCTAGAACAGAAACTGAAAGAGTGACAGGGCTCGGGACAGACAGGAATAAAAATAAAAATGAAAGACGGTGAATTGGTTAAAGCGGACATGGAGAGAGCACGTAAAAAGCAGCTGGGTAAAGGAGAAGCTGGGGGGGGGGAAGGGGACAGAAAACTGGATAAAAGTTGATGTAAAAAGGAAATTTTGAAAGCCAAGGCATTAAGGAAAGGCAAGGGAAAAAAAAAGTAAAATAAGCGTAGGGTGATGGAGAGTGACATAGGAAGAAAATTATAAAAGCGGAAGCATTGAGGAAAAACAAGAAAAAGTTAAAAATGACAACAGACAGAAAAATACAGAGAGACATAGGAAGAAAATTTCAAAAGCGACGGGGTACAGCACGGACGAGAAACAAATAAAAAATATAGGCAGCGAATTGGTTAAAGTAGACACGGAAAGAAAATTTTAGAAGCGATGGGGTACAGCGTAGATGGGAAAACAAAAAACAGGGACAGTGAGGTGGATAAACTTCGATGTAGAAAGAAAATTAATTTAAAACGCGACGGCCTTTAGCAAAGACGAGAATAAATTAAAAATAAGACTGTGGAAAAACAGACACATAAAAATGTAAAAAGCAACGGGGTACACGACACGGGAAAGAGTTAAAAGACACGGATAGGGAGCTCGACAAAAGCAGACATGGGAACTTGAAGCAGCGCCAGGGTACAGGACAGACGGGGGAGAATTACAAAACGCAGGCAGCGAACCGCAGAAAAGTAGCCATCGAAACACAAGTTAAAATGGAGGGAGTATGATACAGACAGGAAAAAAAAATAAAACGGCGGACAGGAAGCTAAATAAATGGAGACATAGAAAGAAAGTTATTAATATGACTGGGTGCGGGACAGAGGCGGAGATAAAAAACAGGGGCAAGGAATCGGGTAGAGGGACGGAAGGACGTTTTAAGAAGCGACAGGCTATGAGAAAAGCAGGAAAGAATTAAAAAATAGGAACAGGAATGAGGATAGAAGGAAATACTGAAACAAAATTTAAAAAGTGACAGGGTATACGGAAAAAAGGGAGGAGTTAAAAGTACGGGAAAGGGAAGCTGGATAAAGGGAATCGTTGAAGGAGAATTAGGTAGCGGTGGGGTGCGAGAAATACGAGGGGGGAGGGGAACCAAACAAAAAACACCAAACAAAAAAACGGAGAAAGGGAGCCGGGTAGAGGGAGAGAGGCGGGGCGGAGCGGTCGCCCGGTGTGACCGGGCTGCGGCTGCAGCGAGGAAGAACGTGAGCGGGGTACGCCCCATGGACCAGCAGGTGCCGGGGAAAGCCCCGAGGCGGGGCGGCGGGGTCCGCGTCGGAGGCACGGAGCAGGGGCGTGTGGGAGCCGGCGGCGGGGGCTGCCCGGAGCCGCGCGGCGGAGCGCGGGTTTAGCGCTCGCGTCTCGGCGGGTCTTGCGGGGGAAAAGGGGGAGCCGGTGTCTGCGCAGGGTCAGCCAGCAGGGCAGGCTACGCCTGGCGGCACGGCGGGAGCCGTAGCCCTGAGGCACGGGGCTTAGGGCCGGCGACGGTCGTTCCCCCGCGCATGCCGGGAAGCGTAGTCTTGTGGCAGGGGGCTGGCGGGCGGCCATGCTGTGCTTGCCAGTGCATGCCGGGAGATGTAGGTTTTGCGACCTGGCCTCCCAGGCATGCGTGGTGGCGCGCCTCCTCCCCGCGCTCGGTGCTGCCTCCCTGTGCGCGAACTTAGGTACTGCAGCTCGGCAGTCATTACAGATAAAAGGAAAGACTGGGGTTCTGCTCTTTCCTAGCCTTGCAAACAGCCAATGCAGTTCCTAAAACTCTCGAAAATAAGGCCATGTGCCGGGTCCTGCAATTCCGTCACAACAACTCCATGCAATGCTACAGGCTTGGGGAGGAGTGGCTGGAGAGCTGCCCAGACGGAATATTATGATGATGATGATGATGATGATGATGATTTCCTCTGCCTTTGCTGTCCTATTAAACCGTTTTTAACCCAACCCATGAGTATTTTTTTCCAGCTCTCTCCCCCATCCCACCTGGGATGGGCGGGAGGCAAGTAAGCGGCTGCGTGGTGCTTAGTTGCCAGCTGAGGCTAAACCACAATAGCCCCACAGCTCTTTTCAGGGTCTATAGCAAGCTTTGTAGCGCTCTCCTTCCTCCAGAAGCCCTCAGGCTTTCATTGTGCCCCAGAGCACTCTTACCTTCCTGTCTGCCATCTACAATGCCTTTGTTTGGTCCCTGCTCTCCTGAGGGTATCTGTACTCTGTTCCTATCCCCTCCTGAACACCTCATTGTGTCACCAATCTTTTGTTTGTCTCCCTCTTCCCCAACATCCCCCACCCCCAGAGTCCTCTCATCTCTGTCATGATACCTCCTGAGACTGTTCTGGTATGCCATGGCACCCTTCAAGCTCTGCAGCCCTCTTTGTCTCTCTCTTATTCAGCCAGATCCATTCCTCGGGCTTTCTCTGTGCCCCAGAGCTCTCTTACTGTTGGGATCACCCTGCATGGCTCGACCTTAAGGAGAAGGAGCTGTGGTGTTGATCTGCATGGCTCGACCTTAAGGAGAAGGAGCTGTGGCACTGAGAAGCTGGTAAACAGCTGGATATCTGCACAGCTCGGCCTTGAGGAGAAGGAGCTGTGATAAACAACTAAGAAGAAGCGAGGAAAACAGGAACACCTGCAAGCAACAATCCTGACTGTGTGAGGGGCGCGTGGACAGTGCGTGATATTTTGTATATAGCCAATTGCAATAGTGTGTGTAACAAGTTGTAACCAATCATGAGTGTGTGCGCAGTGACTAAGCGAAAATTATGATATATATTGGAGTCAGACAAGACAATAAACGGCTTCGGAATATAACTCTCATAGAGTTGTGAAGTCCATCCTTCTCCCGCAACTGGTGACCCCGATGTGATACGATCTCTGGGATCTCATCGTTGAACACCGGTCGAGCGCAGAGGACGCCGCGGGAGAAGCCCGGTTGGAAGAATTGCAGTCAGCGGGACTGACGCAAGGAAAAAGAAAAAGGAATACGTTGCAACGGAGAAGCACCCAGCGAGGTGAGGTGAGCAACCGGGGCGGCATGGGGCAGAACACATCGCATGAAGAAGGGGCGATAGTCAGACTCCTGCTGCACATGCTCTCTAAGAGAGGACTGAAATATGATGAATATACACTTAGAAGGCTTCTAATTTGGAGCCGAAAGAAAGGGTACCCCCCTGATCCGTCTGTGGCGTTTAAGGCAGAGACGTGGGAGGAGATAGGAAAAATGTTATGGGAGCGTATTGAGAAAACTGCCGCAGAGTTAGTGACGGCGTGGAAGTTGATATTAACCACATCTAAAGCCTTAAAGGCAGAGAGAAAAGCTGCAGCTGATGTGGAGGAGGCTGTTAAACTGCTTTCAACCAATCCCTTCTTAACCGAGTCAGAGGGTCCAGGACCTTCAGTGACTCCGACTGCACCTCCTGAGGTGCCAGATGCACCGGGTGAACTGGCCGCATTAGATAAGTCAGAGAAACAGATCTACGATGATATATGTGAGGGCAAGACGGGACAAAGCTGCCCAGAACAATGTACTCAATGTTCCTCTGTGTGCCCATGTGAAAGATTGATGGGGCGGGCTTCACCACCCCCGAAACCACCCAGACTTAACCGATCGAAAGCCGTAGTTTTGAAGCCCTCAGCCGAGCCCCTGCCACCTTTACGGCCCCCGTTGCCTGATAGCAGTGATAAAGGAGAAGAGCCTGTTGTAGAGACTATAGGGAGGCAAGAGCCTAGAATGAAAGGCGACCCTAGGGAGCGGTGGAAAGACGTTTTTTTAGGAGCGATGAAAGACGAGGAAACAGAGTTACCGATGGCATTTCCTGTTAGTGTACAGCCTCACGGGCCCAATCGCTGGGACCCATTTCACTGGGACTTGATTAAGAAAGTGCGGAAGGCAGTACAAAATTACGGCTTGCAATCACCTTTCACGCAAGCTCTATTAGATAACATATTCACGGGAATGATTCTTACACCATGGGATTGTCGGCAGATGATAGATATGTTGTTGACACCAACCCAAAGGTTATTGCGGGCAGACAGATGGTATAAACTCTGTATGCAAGAAGCCCTGAGAAACCTGGAGCGTCAAGACGGCGATCCACTCCAGAACATTACTATGGAACAAATGACAGGCCAGGGACTGTTTGTGGATGTTAGATTGCAAGCTCAGCTGCCCTTAGAAGCCTTGCAATTAGTTGGGCGACTAGCATTGAATGCGTTGCGAACAGTCCCTGAGGAGGGAAAGAGGCAACCATCTTACACTCAAATTAGACAAGGGAGAGATGAACCATATATGTCTTTTGTTGATCGTCTGAGAGACACTTTGAATAAAGTGTATACCAATGAAGAGGCAAAACTAGCACTGTTGTTGAATTTAGCGGTAGAAAATGCCAATGTAGATTGTAAAAGAATTTTGTTAACTTTGCCAAAAGAAGCAACGTTAGTACAAATGGTAGAAGCCTGCAACAGAGTAGGCTCTGCCACGCATCAGGCAGAAACACTCGCAAGTGCCTTTGCAGCAGCAATTAAGCCATTTATAAATAAAAAAGGGGAGAAAAAATGTTTTAATTGTGGAAAAAGAGGCCATTTTAGAGCTCAGTGCAAGGCTACAAGGAAAGGACCTAGGCAGATTGAGACAGGTCATAAATCCTTCCAACAAGGACCCTTTCAGCAAGGAATAGGCCCAGCAGGAGCACCATGTAGACGATGTCAAAAATTTGGTCATCAAGCCTCAGAATGCTGTTCAAAGTATCATCGGGATGGTATGAAATTGGGAAACGGGCGACCGAGCACGAAGGCACCCCGCACGACAACACAAATGGGGAAGCACCACCAGGCTGCTTGGCAAGCCTCAGCGCCCAAACCAGAGGGAGCACCGGAATGGACGTGGAAACAACAGTAGAAGTTACCTTATGGGACATGTCGGTTTATGATGTCCCGACTAACGCAAATGGACCATTAGGATATGGATTGAGTGCTTTGTTATTAGGATGATCTTCAGCAACAAAGTAGGGACTTTTTGTTCTACCTGGAGTCATTGACGAAAAAGGCCATATTGTGCCAACCACTAGTCCTTGGAACACACCTGTTTTTGTGATTCCAAAGAAAAGTGGAAAATGGAGACTATTACATGACTTGTAAGAAGTCAATAAGGTATAGTGGACATGGGAGCCTTGCAACCAGGGCTACCATCTCCCTGTATGATACTGAAGTATTGGAAGCTTTTGATTATAGATCTCAAAGACTGCTTTTTTACAATCCCTCTGCATGAAGATGATGCCAAACATTTTGCATTCTCAGTCCCAAGTACAAACAAGGCGCAACCCATGCAAAGATATCATTGGACAGTATTGCCACAAGGCATGAAAAATTCGCCCACGATGTGTCAAATTTATGTAAATTGGGCTTTACAGCCAATCAGAAAAAGGTGTCCTCAATATTTCATCTATCATTATATGGATGACATATTGTTGGCTGGTGATCAATTAAATCCGGAAGAAATGATCGGGGAGCTCGTTGAGCTTTTGAGGCAAAGTGGGCTGCAAGTGGCGCCGGAAAAGATACAAACTGAAGCGCCATGGAGGTACTTGGGGTGGATGATCACTGAAACGTCGGTGACCCTCCAAAAGGTTGAATTAAGAATTCAGATTAAAACATTAAATGATGTACAAAAATTGGTAGGAGACGTTAACTGGATTCGACCTATTTATGGGATCACAAACCAAGATATGGAGCCTTTGGTTCAGCTCTTGCGAGGGGATAGCAGGTTAAACTCTCCTCGGCAATTGACCAAGGAAGCCTGGGAAGCAGTAGCAAACATTTCTGAAAAGGTAACTCAAGCATTTAGTTCTAGGATAGACCCCTTGATAAGGATCACTTTGGCAGTAATCAATCACGAGTGACATCCCTATGCGCTTATAATACAGTAGATAACAAAGCTAGAATCAAAAGCGGACCCATTGAGAATTTTAGAGTGGGTCTTTTTACCTCAGTAGCACAGAAAAACCATCACCATGAAAGTAGAGTGTTTTGCAAATTTGATTATGAAAGGGCGCAACAGAATTATTGATATATCGGCAAAGGACCTGAAAACGATTTTAATAGCATTACAACAAGAATATTTGACTTGGGCTTTGCAGCACTCTGTTCCCTTCCAAACTGCATTAGCAGAATTTGAGGGTGACATTTAGATTCATTATCCATCACACAAAATGTTTACCTTTAAAAAACAAAACAAAACAAAACAAAAACCAAAAAAAAAAAACCCCAAACATGAAGTAGAAGAAAAATCAAAATGTAGTCAATATCCAGTTCAAGGTGCTACAGTATTTATGGATGGTGGTGTGAAAACAGGCAAGGCAGCAATAGTATGGCGAGAGCACGGAGAATGGAAAGAACGGGTACTTGTCGTGCCAGGATCAGTTCAAAAGGTAGAACTACAGGCAGTAATTGAAGCCTTTAAATTATGGTCTGAAGAACCTGTGAATATAATTACTGATTCTTTCCAAAGATTGGAAGGTTCAATCCTCAGACAGGAACAGCTGAGGAACAGCTATATCAACAATTTAGAACGCTTTGGTTTTTATTGCAGAAAAGACGACACCCTTATTACGTTATGCATATACGCAGCCATACCAACCTTCCAGGGGAATTGGTGGAAGGAAATGCAAGAGCTGATTGGCTGACTGCCGCAGTATGGGCTGGACCTGCTCCGGACCGTTTAGGTCAAGCACAAGCCTCTCATGCCTTTTTCCATCAATCTGCCAAAGTTTTAGCAAGACAATTTAATCTAAGTGCAGGTGACGCTAGAGCTATTATACAGACTTGTGCTGATTGTCAACAAATAGGCCCAGGAATCGCGATTACAGTTAGTCCCCGACGATTGCATTCGCTACAACTATGGCAGATGGATGTGATACATGTTGCTGACTTTGGAAGATTTAAATATGTTCATGTTTCAATTGATTGCTATTCTGCAGTAGTTTGGGCCACTGCACAAACAGGAGAAACTAGTAGGCATGTACAAAAGCATTTGCGAGCTGCATTCGCAGCCCATGGTATACCCCTACAAATTAAAACCGATAATGGTCCTTGTTATGTAGCCCAGTCAACCCAACCATTTTTTGCTCAATGGGGAGTGACGCATGTTACTGGAATACCACATCCCCCAACTGGACAAGCTATTGTTGAACGAATGAATCATTCCCTGAAGTGTTTATTGCAAAAACAAAAAGGGGGAGAGGCTACCACACCACCCCAAGAACGTTTGAATAAAGCCTTATATGTGTTAAATTATTTCCATCTAGCAGAAGGAGAAACATGTAAAAGGAATGACAGGAAGTCTGTTTGAGTTAACACAAAATGTGCAAGTAAAAGTTAAAAATTTGGAAAAGAATATGTGGGAAGGACCTTTTCAACTGCTAACCTGGGGACGAGGTTATGCTTGTGTCATTACAGATTCTGGAACTTGTTTGGTGCCCGCAAAATGGGTAAAACCATGGGTGGAACAGTCACCATCGTCATCGTCAGACACATCTTGATACTGTTAGGTGTCATCGCAACCTGGATGCCACCTCAGCCAAAAGAAAATGTGTGGGTAACATTAGCAAATCAAACAGGACAAGACACCTTCTGTCTGTCTCTTTCCTCCCCGGGCAATCCCTTTCCAATCTGCCAGAAGGGTCATGATGGCTGTGTGGAGATCAATGGGCTGGGAAACAGCTGCCCGGGAACTGGTCAGGGGACTGTGCTATGGGCGTCCTAGTTCCTAATTTGAGAATTATCATTAGACAAACATGGAAGGCTTTTAAGGCAAAGTGCTCTATAACTACAAATCCTTTGGTAAGATATAATATTGGTTTTCATAGCTTTATAGCTTCTATTGCTAGGAGTAGTACAACTAGAATTGTTTGCCTTGTAATATTCTGCTATTAATTTAAGCATAGTTGATATGTGACTGCTGGATTATAGTAAGATGCCATGTGAACAAAGCCTACGAACCAATAGACGGGGTGGCTGTGGCGCGTGCGGCACGTCTGGCCAGCGGGCACATGCGCCATAGGCTCCCTGTGTTGAGAGGTGGCAACCGAGGCGTGTTCCGACACTCACTGGCCACGTGTGTCGAAACTCGTTCCTTGGCAAATGTATAAATACCGGGATTTCCCGAAGAGCAGGGGGATCGGTGTACGGCAAGGCCACCGTTGCCTCCGTGGGGACGCCCAAGTAAAGCTGGCACCTACCGACTGCTGGGCTGAGTTTGTGGCACAGGATGATACAAGAAGGTACAGATGGTCCATCTTCCTCACAGTCCTTAGGTTGCAAATGATCCATCAGGTTTTGTTTTTAGATAAACAAAAAGGGGGAGATGTTGGGATCACCCTGCATGGCTCGACCTTAAGGAGAAGGAGCTGTGGCGTTGATCTGCATGGCTCGACCTTAAGGAGAAGGAGCTGTGGCACTGAGAAGCTGGTAAACAGCTGGATATCTGCACGGCTCGGCCTTGAGGAGAAGGAGCTGTGATAAACAACTAAGAAGAAGCGAGGAAAACAGGAACACCTGCAAGCAACAATCCTGACTGTGTGAGGGGCGCGTGGACAGTGCGTGATATTTTGTATATAGCCAATTGCAATAGTGTGTGTAACAAGTTGTAACCAATCATGAGTGTGTGCGCAGTGACTAAGCGAAAATTATGATATATATTGGAGTCAGACAAGACAATAAACGGCTTCGGAATATAACTCTCGTAGAGTTGTGAAGTCCATCCTTCTCCCGCATCTTACCTTTATTCACTGCCATCTAGGACATCTAGTCTATCCAGTCACTCATTCCATGAGGACATCTGTACATTGCTGGGACACCCTTTTGAGTTTTGCATTGTGCCCCAGAGTCGTCTTCTGTCTCTCACTCTCAGCTCTCATCGTCATGCCTTCTGAGGCCATCCTTGTGCCCCCTTTGTTCAGCCCCTGGCCACCCAAGACCATCTGTATTCTGCTCAACTGATCAACTGAAATTGAAGGAGGAACTGCCGCCCTGGGCAGCAGAAGGTGGAGAAGGGACAGGCTCCGTCATGGCCCATTTCCTACCCGGATAGAGCTGCCGGGCTTGGCCGGGGCCCGGGCAGGGCCCTGCTGCCCCCCAGAGAACCCCAGGGCCTCTGACAGGCCTCCCAGGGGCACACGTGGGGCCAAGCAGCCCCTCCAGAGAGCCCCAGGGGCTCTCCCGGGCCTCGCAGGGCACCGTGGAAGGCGCTGTAGGGCCGCTGCGAAGGCCTGGGGAGCAGCACGGCTACCTGGGGCTCCGCGTGGGGCGCAGCAGAGCCCCTCCAGCTGTCTGGGGAACAGCAAGGCTCCACGGGGCTATGTACAGGCCCTCCCGGGGCCCTTGGGGGGGCCTGGGGGGCAGCAGGGCTCCCCAGGGGCGCAAGCGGGACCCAACGCGGCCCCCACAGCTGCCTGGGGGGCAGCCGGGTCCGCAGGGGTGCGTGGGGGGCCTGTCAGAATAGGAACCCTCCGGGTGTCTGAGGGGCAGCAGGGCAGCGCGGGGCGGGGAAGAAGAGCTCAAAACAGCACGTCAAGTTCCACAGCCTTTATCGATGGCTGGGAGGCACAGGCAGGCCGGCTGTGCTAAGGCCTCTGCCTGCGGCCTGCAGAACGCCCGTTTCCATCCTGGGTCGCCATCTGAAGCGTTCCTCTCGCTGCCCTTTGGCTGCTTCTTCAGGCTTGATGGCCAGCACACCCACTAGAGCCACGGCCCACGGCCCACCTGTCCCCTTCGCCACGAAATGGGAGCGGTGCAGAGGGCGGGCACCATCCAGGCTGGGATCTCCCTGGAGAGGGCAGAGCAGGCAAAAGCTTTCCTTCACCGTTCCTCTGGGTTTCACAGCCTGGCAGAGCAGCTGGTGCCTTGGGGCCACGACGCAGGGCGTGGTGCGTCCTGCACGGCCCCGGGCTGCTGGCAAGGGGGCAGGTCCAGCTGCTCAGGGGGTGCCCGTGCGCAGAGCACCCCGGGATCAGCTCTGCCCACAGCTCCAGCAGCACAGTCAGCCGCCTCCTGGGGCCGGGGTCCTCCTCCTCCATGCCCTCCGGAGCCAGGAGCACAGCGCTTGCAGGTGGGATCCGGAGGGAGGCTTTTTCGCTGCAGCATCCAGGACCAGCAGGGTTTGAGTTGCAGGGAAGAGATGCAGGGGCTGCTGTCTCTTGCCTTGTCTTGAAGGGCTGGCACGGAAAGGAGCAGAGCCGAGGTCAGAGCCCGCATCTGCAGGGCATCTGCAGAGCCCCTCTGGCCAGCGCCCCCCCAACCCCCCAGCTCTTCCCATGGCCAGGAGGGAGGCAGGGGTGCCGGGATGAGCGGGAAGGTGCTGCCACCAATGCCCCACATCCCCCTGAAATATCTCTCTGCTCTGCCCACGCCGCACCTCATGTGTGCAGGGAGCAGTGCCCTGCCCAGCCGGGCCAGGCGTTGGAGATTTCCTCCCAGGGTCTTTCCCCCTCTCCGCCAGCCCCTGTGGACACCCCACTGCCCTCACTCACCACTGTAGATGACCTGGAGCTTCTTCTTTCTTAGCCTTGCAAAAAGGCACTCTGCTTTTTCTCCCTCTCGCGCTCCGATCTGCGAGATTGAAACGTTGCACTCCCTCTCCTCCAAGGAAGGGGCTAGGAAGGAATTGTCTTGCTGCTCCTCACTAGCCCTTGCAGTCATTGCAGATAAACAGCAAGACTGGGGCTCTGCTCTTTCCTAGCCTTGCAAACAGGCACTGTCCTTTTTTTCCCTCTCGCTCTCCGAACTGCGAGATTGAAACTTTGCACTCCCTCTCCTCCAAGGAAGGGCCTAGGAAGGAATTGTCTTGATGGTTCTCAGTATCCGTTGCAGTCATTGCAGATGAGCAGCAAGACTGGGGTTCTGCTCTTTCCTAGCCTTGCAAGCAGGCACTCTGCTTTTTCTCCCTCTCGCGCTCCGAACTGCGAGATTGAAACGTTGCACTCCCTCTCCTCCAAGGAAGGGGATAGGAAGGAATTGTCTTGCTGGTCCTCACTAGCCCTTGCAGTCATTGCAGATAAACAGCAAGACTGGGGTTCTGCTCTTTCCTAGCCTTGCAAGCAGGCACTCTGCTTTTTCTCCCTCTCGTGCTCCGAACTGCGAGATTGAAACGTTGCACTCCCTCTCCTCCAAGGAAGGGGCTAGGAAGGAATTGTCTTGCTGCTCCTCACTATCCCTTGCAGTCATTGCAGATAAACAGCAAGACTGGGGCTCTGCTCTTTCCTAGCCTTGCAAACAGGCACTCTGCTTTTTCTCCCTCTCGCGCTCCGAACTGCGAGATTGAAACGTTGCACTCCCTCTCCTCCAAGGAAGGGGCTAGGAAGGAATTGTCTTGCTAGTCCTCACTATCGCTTGCAGTCATTGCAGGTAAAGGTAGGGAATATCCTTTTGGTCAGTCTGGATCAGCTGTCCTGACTGTGCCCCCTCCCAGCTTCTTGTGCAGCTCCTCACTGGCAGAGCATGCGAAGATGAAAAGTCCTTGACTTAGTATAAGCACTACAACTACTTAGCAACAACTAAAAACATCAGTGTGTTATCCACATTATTCTCATATGAAATCCAAAACACAGCACTATACCAGCCATCAGGAAGAAAATTAACTCTATCCCAGCCTAAACCGGGACATCAAGCCAGCATGTGGGTGACCCAACTCCATGACTGTGACTCCTAGGCACCAGAGTAAGGCAAATAATAATGGGAATTAAAAATGTGGCAGAGATGTGGCTATTCTCTACAGTCTGAACACTGCAAATTCAAGAAATTCAGTCCTATTCTTTGGATGTCCTGAAGTAATGTGCCAGGGTTCTGCACTTTCTGAAAGACTGGCCCACTACTACATGTTGAAAGACTCACTGCTGCAAAGTATTACAAGACCTTTGCATTTGCTAGTTACCCTAAAATTGCTTTAAAAAAAAGATAAGTTAAAATAATTAATTTCTCTGACAGAATCCAAAGTGCCAAAGGTTATAGAAGGAAGTGAGCAGCAATGAAAATAAAATAAAGTCCATCTACCTACTGGATTACATCTAAAAGTGTCTTTTTCATGATATTGTCCAGCTGATAACTGGATATGATGCTTCACACCTTTGTGACTGAGTTTGTGGTTCTTCGGTGAGTCCTAATGCATCTATTTTCCTGTTACAGGTGTTGTGGCTTTGGGAGATCATGCTTTTTTGGTAACGATCTGGATTTATTCTGTGTGTGCCTGTAACAATGCCTTAGCCCTTAACCAGGGAAAAGTTTCAGACTTCCAGACTATTTTCTGCCGCTTCCAGGGAAATGTTATGATTCAAAGAAATCCAAACTTAAGAAATTTAGACTCAATAACATGAAAGTGTTATTCAGCGGACATCTTTATTGCAGCGCTGGACGCATGGGGGATATCTCCTCCTAACATGCGTGCGCTGAAACAAAAGTTCATCCTTTATATACCTTCAAGACATGAATATTCACACATTTTCCAAGAAATCTCCGCCTCCTTGCTTATCTACTACATTTACATAATGCTGGTGTTGCAAAACTACACTACGCATGCACGGGGGTCTCGGGTGGTCGTCGGTGGTCGTTTGGGGAGTTAGTCCCCTACTCCTTTTTCCCTTTTATGGTCACAGGTCTCTCGAGGATAATTCTTCTCCTTGAATGTTCACCCCTTCTGTTGTCCAGCCAAGCAGTTCCTTCTTATCATCCTTGTCTGAGCACTCCTGCCAGTCTGTCTCTATGCTCAAGGTTAAGATATCTTCTCTGTTCTCTTTAATCTCTCAGTCCTTGCTCTTAACTCTTCTCCTATTGGTTCTCTCCACCTGTCTTCTCCGTTTCTACTTGTGTTTTAATTTTCATGAGGCCTGCTTTCCTCGTGATTAACCGTTTACACATAGTTACAATGTTAGCATTGAGGCAAATACAGCCTAAGGACTATGAGAGTAGGCCGTTAAACATAATCACACAGTTATTAGGCTAAAGAATTCTATACTGAAGTTAAACTAATCATGTAATCAATAACCTTCCATATGTTAAGAAATTTGCAAAACTTACAGTTGATTAGCGATGCATGCTAAAACTTCATAATTGTTTTAGATCCTTGTTTCAATATAATCGACTGATTTGATTAACTGAGATTAATGAATACAACATATCATGTGCTCTCATATAACAGTAACTGGTGATGAGTTTGGGATTGAACTGAATTTCTCCCACCTACTTACCACATATTTTTGAAGGATGTTTAACTTGTCTTCAAGTCTGCCATCCCTGGCTATAATGAACTGATTTTTTCAAATGCACGGAAGCTCTATTACGTCTTTGCCATGCTAAGAATACTGCTTCCTTTCTCTTTCATCACAAGCAAAAGTATAGGAGCAGTGATGGAAATGCAACAAGGACAAAAAAGAATAGCTTGAGGATGTTGCTAAGAAAAAGTGCAGAGGAATTAAAAGTAATTTGAAAGAAAGTTTGACCCCAATATAGGTAAGCAGTTTGAAGAAAGAGGTGGCAGAATGAACACGAAAGGTAAAAGAAAATGAGAACAAATACGTTGTTTTGGAAAAGCAACCTAAGACAGACACATGAAAAAGGAATATGAGAAAACACAATGAAGTTGGAGAAGAAAACGATTCAGTATTTAAAAATGTGTGGAGTAATAAGGCACGGACTCTGGCGGGGATTCAAGCCAAAGACCTTTATTGTTAGCAAAGCTTGCTTTTTATACAAATACAGCCCGTTCACGCGCCTAGAAGTGCTACCCGGTTGGCTATTGCTTTAAGTCCACGCGACTCTCACAGAGGCAGGATTGGTCACCTCTGTATGTCCACGCGCTCCTTTGCTTCCTCTTAGTTGTTTACCACAGCTCCTTCTCCTCAAGGTTGAGCCCTGCAGGTGTCCAGCTGTTTACCAGCTTCTCAATGCCACAGCTCCTTCTCCTCAAGGTCGAGCCCTTGCAGGGTGATCCCAACAAAACTGAGAATAAAACAAGGAGATGGAAGGAAATGAGGATAAAGAAATTAAAAGAAAATCACAACAGCAGCAGCACTGAGTTTACTTGATTCAAATTTATTTTTTCAGAACAGTATGGTTTTTTTATATGTTCTTGGGAGTGAGGGCAAAGGAGGAACTGAGATATTTTTGAACACATGAAAACTCACACAGGCTCCCAACAAGCCTGGGATTCCCATCTGATGTTGCATTTAGGATTATAGGAATCTGCCTTCAGAGATCCTGAAGATAACCGGCAGACTGCACCACCCTTCTTACGGTGCACTGTCTGATGGCTGAGAAGTGTCAGTTGTTCTCCGTATGAAACTAAAATATAACAATCGGCCTCTAGTTTAACAGGTCATTCCATAACACAAAATATTTAGCAAGAGAAGGTGAAAATGACATTGGAAACTGAGTTCCAAAGTTGTCAATTTTGTAGTTTATGAGGAGAAATAGTGGGGGTGGTTTACTATAAGCAGTTTTCCCCTCCCCAATATAGTTTCATCAAGGTGTTTTATTACATTGTCACTCATGCTTTTGTACTGCTTTCTAATATTGTACTGACTTGTTTGAATCACTTTGAAAATTAAGGCTGCCTCCTTCTGAGACAAATCCAGGTCTCATTAAAATTCATAAATAGACAGCCAAAAGCTTTGAGCGCTTTTCCATTGACACTGAGAAATGGAAGTGTCCTTATTTATCCTGATGATAGCATATTATTTTGAAGGGTATCCACATCCATAGTCAACTGGGTTTTGATTAATATTTAGGGCTCACTATGAAGGAAATTTATTTTCATTAAGGAGTTCTGTGACACAAACTAGCTGATGGTATCTCAAATCAGGATCGTATCAGTGTTTAATTGCATTCTTTCAACATGAAAAAAAACATTGGCATTAAATGCAAATATATGCTGACAAGCAGCAGCAGTAGTCTGATTTTCTTGGGTAGCATATGTATACCAGGGTCTCCATTGTATATTGTCACTACTGATTGCATGAACATTCCCTCATGTCATGAAAATGTTTAGAGGTAGTGGGGGAAGAAGGGAGATAATTTCTTGTCTCTGCTATTGTGTCCAACTCAGCTCATGTTACACAACAATACCAAGGCTGAAGTCCAAGTTGTGAAGTATATTTGGGCACTGCATTGTTTATATTTGCCATTCTGCCAAATATGCACCAAAATAATGATAATTCTCCAAATTCATGCCTGAATTCAATTAGAAAAATAAAATTCACATGCTTTAGTCAAAAAGGAAAATTGCAAAATTTTGACACGTGTAATCTCAGAAATAAAAGTATTTAGTCGTATTAACTGATAGCCACACCAGTAACTGAGCAGTGGGCCATTCAAGGCTTCAATATAGAAAGCACTTAAACTTAAACAGATAAAATCAACTGGCTAGCATGTTTACTTAGGAATGTGTCTAAACTTCTGTAGGATATACTCTTCATAAAAAAAATTTCAGGATCAGGCTCCATTATGCAAAGTTTGCATTGCAAATACACTATATAAAACATTAGTATCTGACCTTATAGTGGGTGTCTGCTATAGGCCACCTGTCCAGGAAGAACAAGTGGTTCAGGACCTCTACAGACACATAGGAGCAGCCTCATGTTCGCAGGCCCTGGTCCTCACGAGGAACTTCAACCACCCTGATATCTGCTGGAGGGACAACATAGCATGGCATAAACAATCCAGGACATTCATGGAGTGCATCAATGACAACTTCCTCCTCTAAGTGATAGAGGAGAGGTGCTCTGCTGGACCTCCTACTGACCAACAAGGAGGGGCTGGTTGGGGATGTGAAGGTCAAAGGCAGCCTTGGCTACAGTGACCATGAGGTGGCGGAGTTCGGGATCCTGAGGGGAGAAAGGAGGGCAAAAAGCAAGCTCACAACCCTGGACTTGAGGAGAGCTGACTGACCTCAGAAGCATCCTGTGGGATAAGGCCCTGGAGGGAAGAGGGGCCCAAGAAAGCTGGTTAATATTTGAGGATCACTTCTTCCAAGCTCAGGAGCATGTCCTGTTGAGCAGGGGGAGAGACAGAGCAGCTTGGTGGGCACCTGATGGTTAGCCAAGGTCAACCCACCACAAACAGGTTGCTCAAAGAGCTTTTTGAGTCTCCCTCCTTGTGAATATTCAAAAGCCATTTGGACATGGTCCTGGGCAACTGACTCTAGGTGGCTGTGCTTGAGCAGGGCGTGTGTGGACAAGATGACCTCCAGAAGTCCCTTCCAACCTCAACCATTCTGGGATTAGTTGGCCTTTATTTTTAGTGTCTTAGTAGATCACAAATGTGACGTATAATGTAGATATTAATATACCCATCTAATTAAGCTTAAGGTTGTTGTAGAACAAGTGCTTTTGAACTAAATCTTTCTTGGTTTTAGGCTGAATTCATTTATCCAGAGGGTTTGGGTTGTATGTCCAATTTGTTGGACAAGTTGTTGTGGGAATCTACTATCGACCAGACAGCCAGTATGATGACACTGATGAATTATTCTACAAAGAATTAAGGAATATCTCTAGATCGGTTGCCCTTGTCCTTACGGGTGATTTTAACTTCCCAGACATTAACTAGGAATATCATACAGTGGACACAAACAGGTCCATGAAATTCCTGAAGCATGTTGAAGATACCTTCTTGGTGCAGGTACTAAGGGAGCTGACTAGGAAAGGTGCTCTCCTAGACTTGTTGTTTGTAGACAGAGGGACTCACGGGTGAAGTGGTGATTGGTGGCTGTCTTGGTCACAGTGACCATAAAGTAGTTGAGTTTCAAATTGTTGGCGATAGGAGAAAAACTGACAACAAAAATTCAACCCTGGATATGAGGAGAGCAGACTTTGAGCTGCTGGAGCTAGTTTGTAAGGCTCCCTGGGAATCTGCTTTTGAAGGTATTGGGATCCACGAATGCTGGTCACTTTTTAAGAGCCATCTCTTAAGAGCACAGGAGCAGGTAATTCCAAAGTGTTGAAAGTCAAGCAAGTGGGGCAGAAGGCCGGCTTGGCTGAACAGGGATCTTCTTCTAGAAAATAGGTGGAAAAGGAAAGTGTACAGACATTGGAAGCAAGGACAGGTGACATGGGAGGACTACAGAGATGCTGTCCGCTTTGTAGGGAGAGAATTTGTGCAGCCAAAGCTTGATTAGAGTTCAAGCTGGCCAGCACTGTGAAGGACAACAAAAAGGGCTTTTTTTAATATCTTAACAGCAAACGGAGGATCAGAGATAACATTGGGCTGTTGCTTGACGAGGTTGTCACCTCACAAGTAGGGACAGAGACAAAGCAGGGACGTATAATGCCTTCTTTGCCTCTGTCTTCAACACTGATGATGGGCTCTGGGACCCCTGGAGCCCTGTGTTGGAAGACTGTGACTGGGAGGGATGATAAACTCCCAGCTGACTCTGAACTGGTTTGAGACTTGCTGCTCCAGCTGGATGCACATAAGTCTATGGGGCCTGATGGGATTCATCCCAGGGTACTGAAAGCGTTGGCCAATGTCATTGCGGGACCTCTCTCTTGGGAGTCTGGAGAGGTCCCAGTTGACTGGAAGCTGGCAAATGTTGTCCCAGTTTTTGAGAAGGGTAAGAAGGAAGACCCTGGTAATTACAGGCCTGTCAGTCTCACTTCAGAGCCCAGTAAAATTATGGAGAACGTTATTCTGGGAGTTGTTGAAAAACACTTGAGAGACAACGCAGTCATTGGTCATAGCCAGCACAGGTTCATGAGGGGAAAGTCCTGCTTAACCAACTTCATTTCCCTGCAGTAGGGACAGGGAGCCAGACAGAGAGCGAATGGCAGAGAAGGAAAAAAAACCACCACTGTGACAGGCTACAGGGCAGAGAGGGAGCGATTCAAGACACGGGACAGAGAACGGCAAAATAGCGATGGGCCGCTGGGCAGAGAGGGAGGAATTTAAAAGTGTAAGTAAAGACAGAGACAGAGAGATGGACAGAGAGACAGAGAGAAAGAGAAAACAGCGACGGGCTTCAAGACAGATAGAGAGGAATTGAAAGATCCCGGCAGGGAGCCGGACAGGGCAAGACGGCGAAAGAAATGAAACTGCAGCGTGGCTCAGGGCTGACAAGGACGAAATTGCAAAACAGGGACAGGGAGCAGGATAGAGGGAGACAGAGGAAGAGAGACACTTGTGCTGTGCTACAGGGCCAAGAAGGAAGACTTTGAACACCAGGGACACGGGGCCGGGCAGAGAGCGCCAGAGACAGCAAAAATACCGACGGGCTACAGGACAGAGCGGGAGGAAGGCAAACATGGTGGCTGGGAGCCAGACAGAGAGAGACTGCGAAAGAAAAGAGCAGCAACACGCTACACGGCAGAGAGGGAGGAATGGAAAAGCAGGGACAGGGAGCCAGACTGGGAGAGGCAGAGGAAGGAAAAATAGCCGCGGGCTACAAGCTAGGGAGAGAGAGGACCTAAAAGACAGGGACGGGGAGCTGGTCAGAGTGAGATGGAGAAAGGAGGTATGGGGGGACACGGACGGATACCACATCAGCGTGGGAAAGAGAGGGGGCCAGGGGAGGGGCAGCGAGGGCCCGGGATGCAGAATAGGGGCAACAGGGCCCCGAGGGCCTGGGACTCACCGCAGCTTTCACTCCCTGCACTGCTGGGAGAGTTTGCCAGTTCAGACGCTTCTTCCTCCTCTCCTCCCTTCGCCTTCTGTAACTCCTGTCGCTTGGCTGTCCTCCACCCAAGAGAATACCGGGGTGTCTTACAGCTCGTACAAGACGAGGCTCCCTACGCACGTAGCCTCGCTCGTGCGCCACACGGCCGCTTCCGGTGATGCGTGCAGACCCTGCACATTCGACTGCCCGTGTACGTCAGGTGCGGCGCACCTGGGAGCGACAGCGTCCATCGCTCACGTGGCCCTGTCCTTTCCTGGGCCTGTCGTTAGAAGCACACCTGGGAAAGAAGATCCTGGCCGTCTGCGACGGATTAGGACCGGAAGGCACGAGGGGAGCCCTCGGCGCACTCGAACGGCGGGCGCGAGGCAGCGGCCCCTCCCCGCAGCCAGGCGGTTGCAGGGACTCGCCGCAAGGCCGGGCGCTCCTGCACGCGATCTGTTTCGCGAGCCCCGAGGCAGCCACGATTAACGAGCCCGATGACGCCCGCGCTGGGCCGGGGGTGGGCAGAGGCAGAAGTAGAAGCAGGGGACAGGGACACCGGGCGCAGCAGCGCTGGCGTGGGCGGGAGAGCAGGGAACGGTGTGGGGAAGGGCCACTCGGGACGCCTGCTCCGGTAGCCCGGCCTAAGTGACGGCCGAGGACGCCTAAGCACCGCGTACGTCTAAAGAAACCCGCCGGCGTAGGGTGGCAGGAAGAACACCGGTACGCGACCACCGGCTGAAGCTGCCGCACCCAGGCCCAGCTGACCGCTGCCACGGACTCCCGATCCCTCTGCTGCAGCAGGAGTTTGTTGCACAGGCACGCGTTCGTTTTGCGCGCGCACGTGCAAGCGTGACTCAGAACGCAGGCTGACGTCAGGCTACAAAAGCCGCCCGAACGCCCCACTTGCGTCACATCTGCTTTGCCTGCAACAAGCGGGTCGTTTCCGAGGCATTTTCCCGGCTGCTCAGGCAGAGCACACGCCATCACGCGCTCGAGGCAGAGCCGGGCAGGCGGAACTTACGCGCCGCCGTTCGAGAGCGCGGCTCTGACCCGACACCGCGGCAGCAACGCTCCCGCCCGCACTGCTCGAGGTGCGCGAGTAACGAAGCTGGGGGCATCGTTTAGTCTCTGTGAGCAGTTAACTGCGAGGTGCAACCTTGAGGGGAGGAACAAGATAATCACAAAAGCAGCACAGCTCCGGAACCTTGAGGGAACTGTCCTAATTAACATCTAATTGGCATAATAGCAACCTGCCCCCGGGCGGGGAAAGCCCCCTCCTCGCTCAGCATGCCCGGGAAGAAAGAAGGACGCTGTGACTTTAAGCGGAGACGAGGCTGGCGAGAACCGAGGGGAACAAGGGCGACGGAGCCAACTGTTGAAAACACCGGTAACCGCTGCGCGGAGCGTAGCCACGCGGTCCGAGTGTGGCCCGAGGGGTGCGAGCTCTGTGCGCTACCACCTCGCACCCAGCTCTGCACGCAGCCGGAAGAAAAGCCAACACCCCGGCTCCGCACGTTCGCCGCCTGCCCGCGCACCGGCGGAAGAACCGTGTGTGGGACAACAGCACCGCCCCGCGGGGACGGGGCCCGCCCCGGAGGCGGGCAGAGACCCGGCGGAGCGAGGCGCGCGCGTGCGCCGTGAGGCGTCTCTGCCTGCGCGCCCCCCCCCCCCGCCCTCCGGGCGGTACCTCGCGGCACCTGTCCCGCGAGGCTATAGGGACGCGCGGCCGGCGGAGGCACCGACCGCGCTCCCGGCGCCGCGTGCTGGGGTCGCGCTCCCGCGGGGGCGGGAGGACTCCCGCCTCGCCGCGGGGCCCGGCCCTTCCTCGCCGCAGGCGGCTGCCTGCGGAACGGCCTTCGCGCCGCTCCTCAGCCGGCTCCCGCCGGCGGGCGGGCCCGGGCGGCGCCCCCGGGGCACCGCAGGGCCAGCGCTGGCCTCAGCCGCACCTGCAGCCCGCTTCGAGCGTCGGGCCCGCAGCTGCAGCCCCTCGGGAGCAGGCGGCCGCCACCCCCCCCAACGGCACGGGAGCCCCTGCCCTGGGCCTGGGCCCGGCCCCGCAGCGGAGGAACGCACCCGGGCGCGCAAAGCGGGCAGCGCAGGTTTGTTCCCTCGGGCGCACCGGGAGCTGCCGCCCAGGCTCGGTGCCCGACGGCGGCCGGGCGGAGGGGGAAGAGGGGAGAGGGAAGCGGGAGGAAGCGCAGAGGCGGGGAGAGAAGAGGTGAGGGACGGGGAGCCAGGCCCGGGGGGGCGGGAGCCGGACGTGGGTGTCGAGGCGGAGGAAGAGGGAGAACTGCAGCGTGGGGAGGGGGGAGATGGAGCGATAAAGAAAAGGGGGAGGGAGCTGGGGGGGACCGAGCGGGGCAGCGGGGACAGCGGAGAGGGACAGCGAGAACGAGCGGCGCCCGGCCTGGGAGTGGCGGGTACCGCGACAGGGAGCTGGGTATCGGGAGACAGAGAGAAAACTGCACGAGGGGACCAGAGCAGAAGGAATTAAGAAAAAAAGGGGGTGGGGGGTGTGTGTGTGAAGGGACAGGAAGGCAGATAGAGGCAGTCATGGAAAGAGAAAGGGAAAAGGGACAAACACGGGAAAGAATTAAAAATTAGAGACCATCAGCTGGACAGAGCCATAAGAATAGAAAGGGAACGGGACGCAGAGTCAGGGCATTAAAAACCCGTCAAAGGGAGCGATGCGGAGGGGGATGCGGAAGAGAAAAGAAAAAGCGACGGGCGGCAGGAAACACGGGGAAGAAAAACAAAAAACCGAAACCACGGGACAGGGAACCGGATAAATGGAGACGTAGAAATAAAATTTTAAAAGCGACGTGGTACGTGACAGGGTTACGTCAAGACGTTAAGGCCCCCCTCGCCCCCGCGACCTCCAGCCCCGGTTTGCTGGCCGAGCGCTACGTCGTACGGTCGGGAACATCCCTTTGGGCAGCTGGGGGTCAGCTGTCCCGGCCGCGTCCCCTCCCAACCCCGCGCGCACCCCCGCTCTACTCGCTGGCGGGGCCGCGGGAGCAGCAGAACAGCCCTTGACGCCGCGCAAGCGCCGCTCGGCGAGACCCGGCGCGTGTCCCCGCGTCATCGACGCCGGGTGTCGGCGCAAATCCAACACGTAGCCCTGCGCCAGCTACCGCGAATAAAACTAACTCTACATCTGAGCCCAAACTAGCGCGCGCGGGAATACAGTTTTAAAAAGTTGAGCGCGGTACTAGAAACGCGGGAAAAAATTTAAGACTGGGGACAGGAATCCAGATAAAGAGAGACATAGAAAGAAGATTTAAAAAGCAGCGGGGTACGGGAAAGCACTAAAAACTAGGGACAGCAAACCTCACAAATGTTGTCGAGAAAGAAAAATGGAATAAGCAATGGCATTAAGAAAAGACAAGAAACAATTAAAAAACCCCAAGGAGATGGTAAATAACAGAGCCACAAACGAAAATACAGTTCTAAAAGCGACAGGGTACACAACGGACAGGAATAAATTAAAAAATATGGATAGGGAGCTTGATAAAAGTAGACCTAGAACAGAAACTGAAAGAGCGACAGGGCTCGGGACAGACAGGAATAAAAATAAAAATGAAAGACGGTGAATTGGTTAAAGCGGACATGGAGAGAGCACGTAAAAAGCAGCTGGGTAAAGGAGAAGCTGGGGGGGGGGAAGGGGACAGAAAACTGGATAAAAGTTGATGTAAAAAGGAAATTTTGAAAGCCAAGGCATTAAGGAAAGGCAAGGGAAAAAAAAAGTAAAATAAGCGTAGGGTGATGGAGAGTGACATAGGAAGAAAATTATAAAAGCGGAAGCATTGAGGAAAAACAAGAAAAAGTTAAAAATGACAACAGACAGAAAAATACAGAGAGACATAGGAAGAAAATTTCAAAAGCGACGGGGTACAGCACGGACGAGAAACAAATAAAAAATATAGGCAGCGAATTGGTTAAAGTAGACACGGAAAGAAAATTTTAGAAGCGATGGGGTACAGCGTAGATGGGAAAACAAAAAACAGGGACAGTGAGGTGGATAAACTTCGATGTAGAAAGAAAATTAATTTAAAACGCGACGGCCTTTAGCAAAGACGAGAATAAATTAAAAATAAGACTGTGGAAAAACAGACACATAAAAATGTAAAAAGCAACGGGGTACACGACACGGGAAAGAGTTAAAAGACACGGATAGGGAGCTCGACAAAAGCAGACATGGGAACTTGAAGCAGCGCCAGGGTACAGGACAGACGGGGGAGAATTACAAAACGCAGGCAGCGAACCGCAGAAAAGTAGCCATCGAAACACAATTTAAAATGGAGGGAGTATGATACAGACAGGAAAAAAAAATAAAACGGCGGACAGGAAGCTAAATAAATGGAGACATAGAAAGAAAGTTATTAATATGACTGGGTGCGGGACAGAGGCGGAGATAAAAAACAGGGGCAAGGAATCGGGTAGAGGGACGGAAGGACGTTTTAAGAAGCGACAGGCTATGAGAAAAGCAGGAAAGAATTAAAAAATAGGAACAGGAATGAGGATAGAAGGAAATACTGAAACAAAATTTAAAAAGTGACAGGGTATACGGAAAAAAGGGAGGAGTTAAAAGTACGGGAAAGGGAAGCTGGATAAAGGGAATCGTTGAAGGAGAATTAGGTAGCGGTGGGGTGCGAGAAATACGAGGGGGGAGGGGAACCAAACAAAAAACACCAAACAAAAAAACGGAGAAAGGGAGCCGGGTAGAGGGAGAGAGGCGGGGCGGAGCGGTCGCCCGGTGTGACCGGGCTGCGGCTGCAGCGAGGAAGAACGTGAGCGGGGTACGCCCCATGGACCAGCAGGTGCCGGGGAAAGCCCCGAGGCGGGGCGGCGGGGTCCGCGTCGGAGGCACGGAGCAGGGGCGTGTGGGAGCCGGCGGCGGGGGCTGCCCGGAGCCGCGCGGCGGAGCGCGGGTTTAGCGCTCGCGTCTCGGCGGGTCTTGCGGGGGAAAAGGGGGAGCCGGTGTCTGCGCAGGGTCAGCCAGCAGGGCAGGCTACGCCTGGCGGCACGGCGGGAGCCGTAGCCCTGAGGCACGGGGCTTAGGGCCGGCGACGGTCGTTCCCCCGCGCATGCCGGGAAGCGTAGTCTTGTGGCAGGGGGCTGGCGGGCGGCCATGCTGTGCTTGCCAGTGCATGCCGGGAGATGTAGGTTTTGCGACCTGGCCTCCCAGGCATGCGTGGTGGCGCGCCTCCTCCCCGCGCTCGGTGCTGCCTCCCTGTGCGCGAACTTAGGTACTGCAGCTCGGCAGTCATTACAGATAAAAGGAAAGACTGGGGTTCTGCTCTTTCCTAGCCTTGCAAACAGCCAATGCAGTTCCTAAAACTCTCGAAAATAAGGCCATGTGCCGGGTCCTGCAATTCCGTCACAACAACTCCATGCAATGCTACAGGCTTGGGGAGGAGTGGCTGGAGAGCTGCCCAGACGGAATATTATGATGATGATGATGATGATGATGATGATGATGATTTCCTCTGCCTTTGCTGTCCTATTAAACCGTTTTTAACCCAACCCATGAGTATTTTTTTCCAGCTCTCTCCCCCATCCCACCTGGGATGGGCGGGAGGCAAGTAAGCGGCTGCGTGGTGCTTAGTTGTCAGCTGAGGCTAAACCACAATAGCCCCACAGCTCTTTTCAGGGTCTATAGCAAGCTTTGTAGCGCTCTCCTTCCTCCAGAAGCCCTCAGGCTTTCATTGTGCCCCAGAGCACTCTTACCTTCCTGTCTGCCATCTACAATGCCTTTTTTTGGTCCCTGCTCTCCTGAGGGTATCTGTACTCTGTTCCTATCCCCTCCTGAACACCTCATTGTGTCACCAATCTTTTGTTTGTCTCCCTCTTCCCCAACATCCCCCACCCCCAGAGTCCTCTCATCTCTGTCATGATACCTCCTGAGACTGTTCTGGTGTGCCATGGCACCCTTCAAGCTCTGCAGCCCTCTTTGTCTCTCTCTTATTCAGCCAGATCCATTCCTCGGGCTTTCTCTGTGCCCCAGAGCTCTCTTACTGTTGGGATCACCCTGCATGGCTCGACCTTAAGGAGAAGGAGCTGTGGCGTTGATCTGCATGGCTCGACCTTAAGGAGAAGGAGCTGTGGCACTGAGAAGCTGGTAAACAGCTGGATATCTGCACAGCTCGGCCTTGAGGAGAAGGAGCTGTGATAAACAACTAAGAAGAAGCGAGGAAAACAGGAACACCTGCAAGCAGCAATCCTGACTGTGTGAGGGGCGCGTGGACAGCGCGTGATATTTTGTATATAGCCAATTGCAATAGTGTGTGTAACAAGTTGTAACCAATCATGAGTGTGTGCGCAGTGACTAAGCGAAAATTATGATATATATTGGAGTCAGACAAGACAATAAACGGCTTCGGAATATAACTCTCATAGAGTTGTGAAGTCCATCCTTCTCCCGCAACTGGTGACCCCGACGTGATACGATCTCTGGGATCTCATCGTTGAACACCGGTCGAGCGCAGAGGATGCCGCGGGAGAAGCCCGGTTGGAAGAACTGCAGTCAGCGGGACTGACGCAAGGAAAAAGAAAAAGGAATACGTTGCAACGGAGAAGCACCCAGCGAGGTGAGGTGAGCAACCGGGGCGGCATGGGGCAGAACACATCGCGTGAAGAAGGGGCGATAGTCAGACTCCTGCTGCATATGCTCTCTAAGAGAGGACTGAAATATGATGAATATACACTTAAAAGGCTCCTAATTTGGTGCCGAAAGAAAGGGTACCCCGCTGATCCGTCTGTGGCGTTTAAGGCAGAGACGTGGGAGGAGATAGGAAAAACGTTACAGGAGCATATTGAGAATGGAGATAAAACCGCTGCAGAGTTAGTGACGGCATGGGAATTGATATTAATCACATTAAAAGCCTTGAAGGCAGAGAGAAAAGCTGCAGCTGGTACGGAGGAGGCTGTTAAACCGCCTTCAACCAATCCCTTCTTAACCGAGTCAGAGGGTCCAGGACCTTCAGCGACTCCGACTGCACCTCCCGAGGGTGAATTGGCTGCATCAGATAAGTCAGAGAAACAGATCTACGATGATATATGTGAGGGCAAGACGGGACAAAGTTGCCCAGAACAACGTACTCAATGTTCCCCTGTGTGCTCGTGTGAAAGATTGATGGGGCGGGCTTCACCACCCCCGAAACCACCCAGACTTAACCGATCAAAAGCCATAGTTTTGAAGCCCTCAGCCGAGCCCCTGCCACCTTTACGGCCCCCGTTGCCTGATAGCAGCGACGAAGGAGAAGAGCCTGTTGTAGAGGCTATAGGGAGGCAAGAGCCTAGAATGAAAGGCGACCCTAGGGAGCGGTTGAAAGACCTTTTTTTTAGGAGCGATGAAAGACGAGGAAACAGAGTTACCAATGGCATTCCCCGTTAGTGTACAGCCTCACGGGCCCAATCGCTGGGACCCATTTCATTGGGACTTGATTAAGGAAGTGCGGAAGGCAGTACAAAATTATGGCTTGCAATCACCTTTCACGCAAGCTTTATTAGATAACATATTCACGGGAATGATTCTTACACCATGGGATTGTCGGCAGGTGATAGATATGTTACTGACACCAACCCAAAGGTTATTGTGGGCAGACAGATGGTATAAACTCTGTATGCAAGAAGCCCTGAAAAACCTGGAGCGTCAAGACGGCGATCCGCTTCAGAACATTACTATGGAACAAATGACAGGCCAGGGACCATTTGTGGATGTTAGATTGCAAGCTCGGCTGCCTTTAGAGGCCTTGCAATTAGTTGGGCGACTAGCGTTGAATGCGTTGCGAACAGTCCCTGAGGAGGGAAAGAGGCTTACACTCAAATTAGACAAGGGAGAGATGAACCATATATGTCTTTTGTTGATCGTCTGAGAGACGCTTTGAATAAAGTGTATACCAATGAAGAGGCAAAACTAGCAGTGTTGTTGAATTTAGCGGTAGAAAATGCCAATGTAGATTGTAAAAGAATTTTGTTAACTTTGCCAAAAGAAGCAACATTAGTACAAATGGTAGAAGCCTGCAACAGAGTAGGCTCTGCCACACATCAGGCAGAGACACTCGCAAGTGCCTTTGCAGCAGCAATTAAGCCATTTATAAATGGAAAAGGGGAGAAAAAATGTTTTAATTGTGGAAAAGGAGGCCATTTTAGGGCTCGGTGCAAGGCCACAAGGAAAGGACCTAGGCAGATTGAGACAGGTCATAAATCCTTCCAACAAGGACCCTTTCAGCAAGGAATAGGCCCAGCAGGAGCACCATGTGGTCGATGTCAAAAATTTGTTCATCAAGCCTCAGAATGCTGTTCAAAGTATCATCGGGACGGTATGAAATTGGGAAACGGACGACCGAGCGCGAAGGCACCCCGCGCGATGACACAAATGGGGAAGCACCACCAGGCTGCTTGGCAAGCCTTAGCGCCCGAACCAGAGGGAGCGCCGGAGTGGACGTGGAAACAACAGTAGAAGTTACCTTATGGGACACATCAGTTTATCATGTCCCAACTAATGCGAATGGACCATTAGGATATGGATTGAGTGCTTTGTTATTAGGACGATCTTCAGCAACAAAGCAGGGACTTTTTGTTCTCCCTGGAGTCATTGATGCTGATTATACAGGAACCATCAAAGTAATGTTGTGGACTCCATCTCCTCCTGTTGCAGTTCCTGCAGGCACACGTATTGCACAATTGGTGCCTTTTACTGCTTCTGTACCTCAGGCAGCACAATCAGTGAGGGGGAATGGGGGGTTTGGCTCAACAGGAAGACCAGAAATCTTTCTAGCATTAGATATCAGCAGAAGAAAACCGACTTTGAAAATGAAGTTTAGGCATCCTGACCCCACCGTGCGACCGCGACAATGGACCATTGATATGTTAGTGGATACAGGAGCTGATGTGACCATAATCAGTCAGCGAGAGTGGCCGCCAGGCTGGCTGGCTCAGTCTCCAGCTCACGGACTTGTAGGGGTCGGTGGGTTTTCTGCAACACAACAGAGCGTAACAACTCTAACCTGTGAAAATCCAGACGGGCTAGTGTGTTCAGTACGACCCTATGTAGCCGCATTACCATTAAGTTTGCTTGGGCGGGATGTACTGAGTCAAATGAATGTATCACTCTCTAGCAATCCACAGGGTTTTCGGTAGTGGCCATTGAAACGCGACCTGTGCTCAAACTGGAATGGAAAACCGATGATCCAGTGTGGGTAAATCAATGGCCGCTGACCGCAGAAAAGGTCGCCCACCTGGAAGATTTGGTAAAAGAACAGCTAGAAAAAGGCCATATTGTGCCAACCACTAGTCCTTGGAACACACCTGTTTTTGTGATTCCAAAGAAAAGTGGAAAATGGAGATTATTACATGACTTGTGAGAAGTCAATAAGGTTATAGTGAACATGGGAGCCTTGCAACCAGGGCTACCATCTCCCTGTATGATACCGAAGTATTGGAATCTTTTGATTATAGATCTCAAAGATTGCTTTTTTACGATCCCTCTGCATAAAGACGATGCCAAATATTTTGCATTCTCAGTCCCAAGTACAAACAAGGCGCAACCCATGCAAAGATATCATTGGACAGTATTGCCACAAGGCATGAAAAATTCACCCACGATGTGTCAAATTTATGTAAATTGGGCTTTACAGCCAATCAGAAAAAGGTGGCCTCAATATTTCATCTATCATTATATGGATGACATATTGTTGGCTGGCGATCAATTAAATCCGGAAGAAATGATCGGGGAGCTCGTTGAGCTTTTGAGGCAAAGTGGGCTGCAAGTGGCGCCGGAAAAGATACAAGCTGAAGCGCCTTGGAGGTACTTGGGGTGGATGATCACTGAAACGTCGGTGACCCCCCAAAAGGTTGAATTAAGAATTCAGATTAAAACATTAAATGATGTACAAAAATTGGTAGGAGACGTTAACTGGATTTGGCCTATTTGTGGGATCACAAACCAAGATATGGAGCCTTTGGTTCAGCTCTTGCGAGGGGATAGCAGGTTAAACTCTCCTCGACAATTGACCAAGGAAGCCCGGGAAGCAGTAGCAAACATTTCTGAAAAGATAACTCAAGCATTTAGTTCTAGGATAGACCCCTCGATAGGGATCACTTTGGCAGTAATCAATCATGAGCGACATCCCTATGCGCTTATAATACAGTGGATAACAAAGCTAGAATCAAAAGCAGACCCATTGAGAATTTTAGAGTGGGTCTTTTTGCCTCAGCAGCACAGAAAAACCATCACCACGAAAGCAGAGTGTTTTGCAAATTTGATTATGAAAGGGCGCAACAGAATTATTGATATATCGGCAAAAGACCCGAAAACGATTTTAATAGCATTACAACAAGAATATTTGACTTGGGCTTTGCAGCACTCTGTTCCCTTCCAAACTGCATTAGCAGGATTTGAAGGTGACATTCAGATTCATTATCCATCACACAAAATGTTCACCTTTTTTAAAAACCATGAAGTAGAAGAAAAATCCAAGTGTAGTCAATATCCAGTTCAAGGTACTACAGTATTTATGGATGGTGGTGGGAAAACAGGCAAGGCAGCAATAGTATGGCGAGAGCATGGAGAATGAAAAGAACGGGTACTTGTCGTGCCAGGATCAGTTCAAAAGGTAGAACTACAGGCAGTAATTGAAGCCTTTAAATTATGGTCTGAAGAACCTGTGAATATAATTACTGATTCTTTATATGTAGTTGGAGTGCTCCAAAGATTGGAAGGTTCAATCCTCAGACAAGTACAGCAGGAACAGCTATATCAACAATTTAGAACGCTTTGGTTTTTATTGCAGAAAAGAGGACATCCTTATTACGTTATGCATATACGCAGCCATACCAACCTTCCAGGGGAATTGGTGGAAGGAAATGCAAGAGCCGATCGGCTGACTGCCGCAGTATGGGCTGGACCTGTCCCAGATCGTTTAGGTCAAGCACAAGCCTCTCATGCCTTTTTCCATCAATCTGCCAAAGTTTTAGCGAGACAATTTAATCTAAGTGCAGGTGACGCTAGAGTTATTATACAGACTTGTGCTGATTGTCAACAAATAGGCCCAGGTATCGCGATTACAGTAAATCCCCGGGGACTGCATTCGCTACAACTATGGCAGATGGATGTGACACATGTTGCTGACTTTGGAAGATTTAAATATGTTCATGTTTCAATTGATTGCTATTCTGCAGTAGTTTGGGCCACTGCACAAACGGGAGAAACTAGTAGGCATGTACAAAAGCATTTGCGAGCTGCATTCGCAGCCCATGGTATACCCCTACAAATTAAAACCGATAATGGTCCTTGTTATGTACCCCAGTCAACCCAAAGATTTTTTGCTCAATGGGGAGTGACGCATGTTACTGGAATACCGCATTCCCCAACTGGACAAGCTATTGTTGAACGAATGAATCATTCCCTGAAGTGTTTATTGCAAAAACAAAAAGGGGGAGAGGCTACCACACCACCCCAAGAACGTTTGAATAAAGCCTTATATGTGTTAAATTATTTGCGTCTAGCAGAAGGAGAAACAGTGCCTCCCATAATAAAACATGTAAAAGGAATGACAGGAAGTCTGTTTGAGTTAACACAAGATGTGCAAGTAAAAGTTAAAAATTTGGAAAAGAATATGTGGGAAGGACCTTTTCAACTGCTAACCTGGGGACGAGGTTATGCTTGTGTCATTACAGATTCTGGAACTTGTTTGGTGCCCGCAAAATGGGTAAAACCATGGGTGGAACAGTCACCATCGTCATCGTCAGACACATCTTGATACTGTTAGGTGTCATCGCAACCTGGATGCCACCTCAGCCAAAAGAAAATGTATGGGTAACATTAGCAAATCAAACAGGACAAGACACCTTCTGTCTGTCTCTTTCCTCCCCGGGCAATCCCTTTTCAATCTGCCAGAAGGGTCATGATGGCTGTGTGGAGATCAATGGGCTGGGAAACAGCTGCCCGGGAACTGGTCAGGGGACTGTGCTATGGGCGTCCTAGTTCCTAATTTGAGAATTATCATTAGACAAACATGGAAAGCTTTTAAGGCAAAGTGCTCTATAACTACAAATCCTTTGGTAAGATATAATATTGGTTTTCATAGCTTTATAGCTTCTATCGCTAGGAGTAGTACAACTAGAATTGTTTGCCTTGTAATATTCTGCTATTAATTTAAGCATAGTTGATATGTGACTGCTGGATTATAGTAAGATGCCATGTGAACAAAGCCTACGAACCAAGACGGGGTGGCTGTGGCGCGTGCAGCACGTCTGGCCAGCAGGCACATGCGCCATAGGCTCCCTGTGTTGAGAGGTGGCAACCGAGGCGTGTTCCGACACTCACTGGCCACGTGTGTCGAAACTCGTTCCTTGGTAAATGTATAAATACCGGGATTTCCCGAAGAGCAGGGGGATCGGTGTACGGCAAGGCCACCGTTGCCTCCATGGGGACGCCCACGTATAGCTGGCACCTACCGACTGCTGGGCTGAGTTTGCAGCACAGGACGATACAAGAATGTACAGATGGTCCATCTTCCTCACAGTCCTTAGGTTGCAAATGATCCATCAGGTTTTGTTTTTAGATAAACAAAAAGGGGGAGATGTTGGGATCACCCTGCATGGCTCGACCTTAAGGAGAAGGAGCTGTGGCGTTGATCTGCATGGCTCGACCTTAAGGAGAAGGAGCTGTGGCACTGAGAAGCTGGTAAACAGCTGGATATCTGCATGGCTCGGCCTTGAGGAGAAGGAGCTGTGATAAACAACTAAGAAGAAGCGAGGAAAACAGGAACACCTGCAAGCAGCAGTCCTGACTGTGTGAGGGGCGCGTGGACAGCGCGTGATATTTTGTATATAGCCAATTGCAATAGTGTGTGTAACAAGTTGTAACCAATCATGAGTGTGTGCGCAGTGACTAAGCGAAAATTATGATATATATTGGAGTCAGACAAGACAATAAACGGCTTCGGAATATAACTCTCATAGAGTTGTGAAGTCCATCCTTCTCCCGCAACGCCCCACGTTGGGTGTCAAAAAGGACTGTCGTTGGTTTAGCCCCAGCCGACAACTAAGCACCACGCAGCCGCTTGCTCGCCCCCCCCCCAGGTGGGATCGGGGAGAGAATCAGAAAATAAAAACTCATGGGTTGAGAAAAAAACAGTTTAATAGGACAGCAAAGAAAGAGGAAATAATAATAATAATGATAAAGGAATATACATAAACAAGTGATGCACAATGCACCAATTGCTCACCACGAGACAATTGATAGCCCGTCCCCGAGCAGCGTTTCCCACCCCCCAGCCAACTGCAGTTTTATATGCTGCACATGATGTTATATGGTAGGGAATATCCTTTTGGTCAATCTGGGTCAGCTGTCCTAGCTATGCCCCCTACCAGCTTCTTGTGCACCTCCCTGCTGGCAGAGTATGGGAAAATGAAAAGTCCTTGACTATAAGCACTACAACTACTTAGCAACAACTAAAAGCATCAGTGTGTTATCAACGTTATTCTCATACTACATCCAAAACACAGCACTATACCAGCTATTAGGTAGAAAATTAACTCTATCCCAGCCGAAAGCAGGGGAGTGGTCCTCTATATCATTCTTTATCGGGTAAGTGGATAAAAGACTGTCCACAGATTTAAGGAGACAAGGAGGCTTTCTTCCTCTCCTCCCTCTTCTGAAGATGAGTGAGACAATAAAGAGTGCCTTCATCAGTAACACAGAGGAAATCACTTTTGATCTTAGTCATCCCATTCTTACCTCTAGGTCACAAATTCTCCAGTGGATATAGTAGTGGAGACAAATTCTCCCACCCCAAAAATATGAAGGTGAGGAAATAGAGCTGAAACAGACAAAGCAAAGAGAAAGTACTGGATAAGAGTTGTACCTTTTTTCCCCCTCTAATAGGTACTACCTTTCACTGGCGTAAGAAAAGAATGTTTACCCTCTATATCCTCTCTCTCGAGCAGAGGAACACTTACTCCTAATAGCCGAGATACTGGCTTGTACAGGTGGGGAGCAGAACATATCCTATTGGATTCACTGGAACTTGGATAGTTTCTCCACAGCTGAGACACAGGCCCGTAAGGGAGAGGAGAGATATTCTTCGTTGCCAAAGTTGACCATTTGGTCAAACATTGGAACAGGCTTCCCAAGGAGGTGGTGGATTCACCATCACTGGAAGTATTAAAAAAACGTGTAGATGTGCTACTTCAGGATATGGTTTAGTGGGCATGGTAGTGTTGGGTTGGTGGTTGGACTTGATGATCTTAAAGGTCTTTTCCAACCTTAATGATTCTGTGATTCTGTGATTCTGTGACCAGCCCATTCATCCACTGTTTGTTCCTCTCCGTCTTTCCAGGTCATTACAGCCAATGAGTTGGCATACAATGATGGTGTGCTCTGTACAAACTCCCACCACATGGGTCGCGTGCACTTGACTTCATCTGGGTCTTTGGATAACTGCTCGTTGTCCAGGTCATCATAAATCACCTCCAGTACCGCTAATTCCTTCAGGTACTGGATACCTCTCTCCATGGCAGTCCCCTTGCCTGGGTGACATAGAACATCTTCCTTGAAGGGATGGATACCTTTCCTTCACGCCTGACAAGAGTCACCTTCAGAGACTGAGGGTTTGTGACACTGCCATTGTGCCCCCATTTGCTCTCCTGTGGTCTCACCAGCTTGAGGAAGACTGAAGCTGTCCTGGTTTCAGCTGGGATAGATTTAATTTTCTTCCTGATAGCTGCTATAGTGCTGTGTTTTGGATTTGGGATGAAAAAATGTTGATAACATACTGATGTTTTTAGTTGTTGCTAAGCAGTCAAGTACTTTTCAGCTTCCTGTGCTCTGGCCTGCCAGCGAGAAGGTGGGGGGTGCATTGGAAACTGGGACGGGACACAGCCAGGACAGCTGGCCCAAACTGGCCAAAGGGATATTCCATACCATACACCGTCATGCTCAGTATATAAACTGGGGGAATTGGCCAGGGAGGGGCCGCAGCTCAGGAACTAACTGGGAATCGGTCAGTGGGTGGTGAACAGTTGTGCTGTGCATGACTTGTTTTGTATATTCTTTTATTATTATTATTATTTCTTTTTTTTCCCCCTGTCCTATTAAACTGTCTTTATCTCAACCCACGAGTTCTGCCTTTTTTTTTTTTTTTATTCTCTCCCCCATCCTGCTGCAGGGGGGAGGGTGCATGAACAGCTGTGTGGTTGCTGGTTTAAACCACAACAAACTGGAGTTGCCAGCTGTCCATGTAATTGCTTGTTGGGTTTGGTTTGGGAAGATTCAGCACATGTTGGGATGCTCCCATTACTGCTTTTACAGCTTTTACTCTGGGATTTAATGACCGGTTGGCAGTAGGACAGGAGATAAATATGGATATCCTGTCTTTGTCTTTGGGCATCAGGTATTCGTCCATAGCCATGACAAGTGCCATCTCTGAACCAAGCCTGACACATAGCTTAAATGAGAGAAGCTGGGATGTCAGTGATAGAAAAGTGAGGGCAGAAATCTCTTTTACTAACCTGTATAGTTCATAAAGGAAAGTAGTTGAAGAGGAGTCCATGACAATTTTAGAGCCTTTTGGCAGTATAGGCTTTGTTAAGAATATTTGCCCACTGTGTTTTCACTTTCATCAAGATGGTGTCAGTCCTCTGTACTGATTATTGCCAGCGCTTCTTTGCTGGGTTTCTGAGTGGGACAGATTCCTGGAAGGAGGCTGCTGGATGCTGGCTGACTCATTTGGTTGCAGGAGAGGTGGGTGTTCCTCAGAAATGAGAGGGTCTGGTTTCCAGGGTTGAGTTAAAGCACACGCTGAGTTTCTTAAGTGATTTGTAGTCTGGAAAACCTTTGCAGAGTATGAGTTTGCTGTTTTATCTGGCAGATTTCCTTACCTCCTTCACAGTAAGGGCATGTGTTTGTAGAAATGTCCTGCCCATGTCTGCATAAGACTGCATTTTCCACTCTCAACTTTCTAACCCTGGCACCCAAAATTCTTGCATGCCTGTCAGTTTCTTGTGCCTGGCAAAATCTGGCATAAATGAAAAACCAATTCTGAGGTGCTTTGTTCACTATTTGAGTAAGAAAATTGCCCAATGGCATAAAGGGAAGTGTCTTATTTCCTGTATCATGAAATGTACACTTGGAGAAAGAAACAGTAAGTGCCAGAATGACATCTGCTCTCTGAATTGTTGGGCTATATAAAGGGTTTTCAACAACCTTAAAGCCTGCATTGTTTCATTGCATCTGCTGCTCTGTTAAAGCATTATTGAAATTGTGTATTGCCACAAGGGGGGGAGTAGAGAACAAAACCAGACCACGTTTCTTGCAAGACTATTTGAACGAAATGGTCTACACTCCTGGAAGTTACCTACAGGATACAAACCATCTGATTTTCATTAAGCAATTAGCTGCTAGTTCTTAACAATAATGATATCCTTTGCATTCTGTTTCAGTCATTTCAGTGTGGTCTGAGATTTTAATAACTTTCTTGTGAGTTTTCAGCTTTAATAACACTTCCTTCAGTTGTAGGTTTACCAGATGTCTCCCTTGGGCTTGGTTTGAGATAATTACTAGAAAAATTTAGGTAATTAGCATATCAAGGTGACAGACCCTGGAAAGAATTCACAGAATCACAGAATCACTAGGTTGGAAAGGACCTTCAAGATCATCAAGTCCAACCATTAATCCAGCGCCACCATGTCCCCTAAACCATGTCCTGAAGTGCCACACCCACACATTTTTTGAACACTTCCAGAGATGGCGACTCCACCACCTCCCTGGGCAGCCTGTTCCAATGCCTGACCACCCTCTCAGTGAAGAAATTTTTCCTAATATCCAATCTAAACCTCCCCTGGCGCAACTTGAGGCCATTTCCTCTTGTCCTATCGCTGGTTACTTGGGAGAAGAGACCAACACCCTCGTCGCCACAGCCCCCTTTCAGGTAGTTGTAGAGAGCGATAAGGTCTCCTCTCAGCCTCCTCTTCTCCAGACTAAACAACCCCAGTTCCCTCAGCCGCTCCTCATAAGACTTGTTCTCCAGACCCCTCACCAGCTTCGTTGCCCTTCTCTGGACACACTCCAGCACCTCAACATCCTTCTTGTAGTGAGGGGCCCAAAACTGAACACAGTATTCAAGCTGCGGCCTCACCAGTGCCGAGGACAGGGGCACGATCACTTCCCTACTCCTGCTGGCCACACTGTTTCTGATACAGGCCAGGAAGCTGTTAGCCTTCTTGGCCACCTGGGCACACTGGTGGCTCATGTTCAGCTGGCTGTCAACCAGCACCCCAAGGTCCCTTTCCACCGGGCTGCTCTCTACCACTCCCCCCCAAGCCTGTAGCGTTGCATGGGGTTGTTGTGGCCGAAGTGCAGGACCCGGCACTTGGCCTTATTAAACCTCATACAACTGACCTCCGCCCATCGATCCAGCCTGTCCAGATCCCTCTGCAGAGCCCTCCTATCCTCCAGCAGATCAACACTCCCACCCAACTTGGTGTCATCTGCAAACTTACTGAGGGAGCACTCGATTCCCTCATCCAGATCATCTCTAAAGATATTGAACAAGACCGGCCCCAGAACCGAGCCCTGGGGAACACCACTTGTGACCGGCCGCCAGCCAGATTTAACGCCGTTCACCACAACTCTCTGGGCTCGGCCATCCAGCCAGTTCCTCACCCAGTGAAGAGTAAACCTGTCTAAGCCACGAGCTGCCAGTCTCTCCAGGAGAATGCTGTGGGAGACGCTGTCAAAGGCTTTACTAAAGTCCAGGTAGACAACATCCACAGTCTTTCCCTCATCCACTAGGCGGGTCACCTGGTCATAGAAGGAGATCAGGTTGGTCAAGCAGGACCTGCCTTTCATGAACCCATGCTGGCTGGGCCTGATCCCTTGGTTGTCCTGCAGATGCCCTGTGAGCACTCTCAAGACCAACCGCTCCATAACCTTCCCCGGTACAGAGGTCAGGCTGACAGGCCTCTAGTTCCCAGGATCCTCCTTCTGGCCCTTCTTGTAGACGGGCGTCACATTGGCAAGCCTCCAGTCTTCTGGGACCTCCCCTGTTAACCAGGACTGCTGATAAATGATGGAGAGTGGCTTGGCAAGCTCCTTCGCCAGCTCTCTCAGTACTCTCGGGTGGATCCCATCAGGCCCCATAGACTTGTGGGTGTCCAGGTGGTTTAGCATGTCCTGGACTGCTTCCTCCTGGATTACAGGAGGGTTATTGTGCTCTCCATCCCCATCTTCCAGCTCAGGGGGCTGAATACCCTGTGGATACCTGGACTGGCTATTAAAGACTGAGGCAAAGAAGGCATTAAGTACCTCAGCCTTGTCCTCATCCTTGGAGACAATGTTCCCCGCCATATCCAGTAGGGGATGGAGATTCTCCTTGCCTCTCTTTTTGTTGTTAATATATTCGTAAAAACATTTTTTATTATCCTTTATGACTGTGGCCAGACTGAGCTCTAGCTGGGCTTTTGCCTTTCTAATTTTGTCCCTGCTTGACCTAACGAGATCCTTGTACTCTTCGTGAGTTGCCTGCCCCTTCTTCCAGAGGTGATAAACTCTCCTCTTTTCCCTGAGTCCCAGCAAAATCTCCCTGTTCAGCCAGGCCGGTCGCCTTCCCCGCCAGCTCTTCTTATGGCACATGGGGACCGCCTGCTCCTGCGCCTTTAAGATTTCCTTCTTGAAGACTGTCCAGCCTTCCTGGACCCCTTTGTCCTTCAGGACTGTCTCCCAAGGGACTCTCTCAATCAGTGACCTGAACAGACCCATGTCTGCCCTCCGGAATTGCATGATAGCAGTTTTGCTGACCCCTCTCCTTACTTCGCTCACAACTGAGAATTCTATCATGTCGTGGTCGCTAAGCCCAAGACGGCCTCCAACCACCACATCTCTCACCAGTCCTTCTCTGTTTGTAAACAGCAGGTCCAGCAAGGCACCTCCCCTGGTGGGCTCACTCACGAGTTGCGTCAGGAAGTTATTCTCCACACACTCCAGGAACCTCCCAGATTGTTTCCTCTCTGCCGTGTTATACTTCCAACAGATGTCCGGTAGGTTGAAGTCCCCCACAAGAACAAGGGCCAGCGAATGCGAGACTTCTGCCAGTTGCTTATAGAATGCCTCATCTGTCTCTTCATCCTGGTTGAGTGGTCTGTAACAGGCTCCCAGCAGGATATCTATCTGCCTCATTGGCCTTCCCCCTCACCCTTACCCACAAGCACTCTACTTGGTCTTCACAATCTTTGATTTCTATGCAATCAAAACACTCCCTAACATACAGAGCCACCCCACCACCTCTCCTTCCCTGCCTATCCCTTCGGAAGAGCTTATAGCCATCCACTGCAGCACTCCAGTCATGAGAAGCATCCCACCATGTTTCTGTGATGGCAACTACGTCATAGCGGTCCCACTGCCCAATGGCTTCCAGCTCCTCCTGTTTGGTGCCCATGCCACGTGCATTGGTGTAGATGCACCTGGGCTGGGCTATCGATTTCAACTCTGGCACTTTGAACCTACCCCTAGGTTCAACTCTAGTGAGCCTGTTTTTATCCCCTCCCCCCTCCAAATCTAGTTTAAAGCCCTCTCAATGAGGCCTGCCAGCTCATGAGCAAGAATCCTTTTGCCCCTTGGCGTCAGTTGCACTCCATCAGCTGCAAATTCATATAGATTCACTTTAAAGATTTGCCTACTTGTTACTTCTGACTACATCTGATGGCACATATATTAACTTGCCCCCACTTTCTCCCCTCCCATGTTTTTACAAAACTATTTTTGTCATGGTGCACTTTTGCAGAAGCCTCCAGTGCTATCACAGGTCAAGCATCAACACTGCCTTTGAATAGATGGGATAGCTTGACCTGGCATAAGCAGTTGCACTGCTTGTGCTCCTCTGCTCTTTACCCTTTTTCAGGACATTCCCAATTAGTCATTAGTCTTGCTGAAGTCTGCAAGAAGTTACTAGTAACTTCAGGTACATCACAGGAAGGTACCCCACAGTGCTAGGTGGGGTGTTGCCTTTCAGAAGGAGAATAGCATTTCTTCCTAGGGTCTCCTTTGCCATATGGACGAGGATATAATGAGCTAAATACATTTTGCGAAGAAATAGATGCACTTCTCTTGTTTAACTCTCGGAACAAAATTACATGAGTTCTGATATCGCTGGTCAGGCACAAACCTTGAGGAAAGTTTTTTGAAAGTGACAATATTATTTCTTGGGCCTGCAGCTTATAATATTATCCTTATAAAACAATATGCACTTAGGACTTACCTACATTGTTTCTAATTGTGTTTTAATATCTCCTCACTAATGCACTTGTACATTGAAGCAAGACAAAGAAGAGTCTTCAGTGCTTAGTTATGTCTATCTATCTGAGCCACAGACCTGTAGGCTGGGCAATGTGACAAGATTTTCCAAAGGTTGACCTCTGTATCTCCCGGCCTGATGTACAGCTGTGTCACCTCTAGAGACTGACCACCCTGGTGCCCTTGGAGGGCCCAGCTACCAATGGGATCACTTTATCCATCCAGCAATGATGAAAGCAAATAAGTTGTTTTACAGCTCACAGTATTACTCCACAGAAGTTACAAAACAAGAGCTAAAGAAGGCTACCGTAGTGGGAGCCTGACATCAAAGTAAGACTTGGAGCAGCAAGCAATATGTCCACAAATATGAATAAAGGATCCTGCATGAGGACCCGACAGCATGTTCATCACTTCAGAGTCAGAGCAGTCTGTAATCCCATCACCTGTCTTTTCCGAGGTGTGCTATAGCACCTTGGAAAGTGTGTTCAGACTAAAAATGTGTTCTTTTTCAAATCCTTTGGCACAAGACAAAGGTACTTGGAGTACTGGAAAGGAGAGTTGAAATTTTGGTTGATTCCTCAAAAGAGCTGACAGGTAGATATTCTAAACCATGTGTTCTGTTTGTTGAACCAATACAGTAATTTTTTTCCCCAGAACATTTGATGGTAAGAATTACCTGGGGCTTTTGACAAAATGATTTAAAGAAACAAAAGTTTTTTTTCTTGATAGAAGCATTTATCTTGTTACTTCATAATGATTTAATACTCGCACTTTGAATTTCTTTGAATAACATTACTTGTGTTAGAACATAAGTGAATTTTATTATCCTTCCTTTCCAAACCTCTTCCTTCAACCAAAACTGAGCATAGTTGTGACTTCTAATACTCTGTATTCCTGAGGAGTCAAGCGCATGAGGCAGAGTTGTGTTGTTTTTTTTTTCTAGAAGGTATTTAAAAGTATTTAAGGCTTTGGATAGAAGAGCAGAACTTCAGTTGCTGTGGAAATGACAAACCTGACAATGCCTTGTCACAACTAGTCTCAGTTCTCGGCAAGCCTTGAGCAGAGCAGCTGCAGATTTTCCCAGGAAACAAAATGCTGACTGTCATAATATGAGCACTAAATGCATTTCAATTTTGTTCTGATTCCATAAGTCAAGTTCATATTAAGATTCATTACTTATTAAACAAAGATCTATTGTATGTAAATGAGATCAGCTGATCAGGCCCTAGGTTTTGTGTCCTAAAAGTAAAAAGAGGGTCACATTGTTTCAGTATTGACTCAGAAAAAATATTTTTCTCATGAATCACTAACCCTATAAACAACCAGTATACCACCCATAGGACATTTTATAGTAACTAACACCTGTGGCTTAGTTTAAAAAAATGCAATGTAAAGATTGTGTAAAAAAGTATGTTTGCAACATAGAGTCCATTACACTATTTCTCTCCAAATTTCAACTTTATAACTCCATTTGTAGCATAGATGTTCTTAGGTAGTGGCATTTATTTAACATAAAATATTTTCCTCCAGGTCAATTTGAGTTGCTGGAGCATGTCCAGAGAAGGGCAACGAAGCTGGTGAGGGGTCTGGAGAACAAGTCTTATGAGGAGCAGCTGAGGGAACTGGGGTTGTTTAGTCTGGAGAAGAGGAGGCTGAGGGGAGACCTTATTGCTCTCTACAACTACCTGAAAGGGGGCTGTGGCGAGGTGGGTGTTGGTGTCTTCTCCCAAGTAACTAGTGATAGGACCAGAGGAAATGGCCTCAAGTTGCGCCAGGGGAGGTTTAGACTGGATATTAGGAAAAATTTCTTTCCTGAGAGAGTGGTCAAGCATCAGAACAGGCTGCCCAGGGAGGTGATGGAGTTGCCATCATTGGAGGTGTTCAAAAAACATGTAGACGTGGCACTTCGGGACATGGTTTATTGGGCATGGTGGTATTGGGTTGATGGTTGTACTTGATGATCTTAAAGGTCTTTTCCAACCTTAATTATTCTGTGATTCTGTAATTTTCTTATAGACTAATGAAATAGAACCTATACCTTATATTTAATGAGTAGTAGTGATTTCTGAGAAGATCTGTTTGGGCTATTAAATGAGTCATTACGCTGATTTTAACAGACTGAAAATAAATCCCTTTCACATTTTCAGATATTGAGAGGAAGCTATGGAAATATTTACCTGCAAGGGAGAGTGTGCTACTCATTAGACCTTTTACTTTGGACAAGCAAGAAAAAAAGCTATTAGAGTGCATGTTCTATTGACCGTTGATCTCTGCTGATGTATAGCTCTTGTTGAACTTGAAAAATATACCTAGAAATCAAGTTGAAACAAAGGTATGAGACAAGGAAAAGGTTTTTAACATGCATAATCAATCAAATGTGAGTTTCCATAGAATTTTCTTCTATAAGGATTGTGTAAGATAACTGTATCGTGGAAGACTTCTTTTATCCTGTAGTTAATCTTCACCACACAACTGACAAGAACCAGCGCAAGGTTGAAATAAGCAAAAGACAGATGGAAGGGACCAATGAGAAAAGAGTTCATCTGAAGGACAGAGTTAAGGGGGCTAAGTGCCATAAACGACCACCAGAGGCCACCAGGAGACCACCGACTCATTTAATAGCACATGCGTTAAGGACATTTGAATATGTTAATCATTACCTGGAAATCTTATTACTATGCAAATAATCATAATGAATATGAATGTATGTACTCTATATAATTTGGATGCTGGTAACACAAGGCACACATGTTAGGTGGAGATATCCCCCATGCATCCGGTGCTGTAATAAAGATGTCGACTTAATAACTCTTTGATGTTATTAAGTTTGAATTTCTTAAGTTTGGATTTCTTTAAATCAAAATATACATAGAACTCATAGAACAAAAACAGACCTTCTTGTTAGCTTGCACTTCAGATGTAGTTAAAGAAGATGAGGTCCTAGGTTTCCTTATCAATGGACAGACTTTGAGCTTTGTAAATCTTGAACAGCATCTCTCTCACATTGTCTTGCTCAAAGAAAGAAAGAGGAGATGTATAAAGTTTAACTGGTGTTGACCAAAAGAAACACCAAAGATAACTTTTCAGTTGCCGCAAAGAACTACTATGCAAATAAAATCTTCCCATTACTTCTCTCCCTGTACTAATAGATCAACGTTAACAAAAAAGCACTCCAAATAGAGTACCTCTCACCAGCAACTGTTGTAAGACCTTTTCCCATCTGCAGGGTGAAATGAAATTAAAGATTTATTTTGCTAGTGTGGTGGGTTTACCCTGGCTGGATGCCAGGTGCCCACCAAAGCTGCTCTATCATTCCCCTTCTCAGCTGGACAAAAGAAAGTATAACGAGAAGCTTGTGGGTTGAGATAAGGACAGGGAGAGATCATTCAGCAGTTACTGTCACAGGCAAAACAGATGTGACTCAGGGAAAATTAATTTAATTTATCACGAATCAAATCAGAGTAGGATAATGAGAACTAAAACCAAATCTTAAAATACCTTCCCCCCACCCCTCCCTTCTTCCCGGGCTCAGCTTAATCCAAATTTTTCTCTACCTCCTCCCCTTGAGCAGCACAGGGAGACAGGGAAATGGGGGTTGTGGTCAGTTCATCACACGTTGTTTCTGCCACTCCTTCCTCCTCAGGGGAAGGACTCCTCACACTCTTCGCCTGATCCAGCGTGGGGTCCCTCCCACGGGAGACAGTCCTCCATGAACTTCTCCAATGTGAATCCTTCCCACGTGCTGCAGTTCTTCACAAACTGCTCCAGCCTGGGTCCCTTCCACGGGTTGCAGTCCTTCAGGAACAGATTGCTCCAGCGTGGGTCCCCCATATGGTCACAAGTCCTGCTAGCAAACCTGCTCCATCATGGGCTCCTCTCTCCATGGGTCCACAGGTCCTTCCAGGAGCTTGCTCCAGTGCAGGCTTCCCACAGGGTCACAGCTTCCTTCGGGCATCCACCTGCTCTAGCGTGGGGTCCTCCATGGGCTGCAGGTGGATATCTGCTCCACCGTTAACCTCCATTGGCTGCAGGGGGACAGCCTGCCTCACCATGGTCTTCACCAGGGGCTGCAGGAGAATCTCTGCCCTGGTGCCTGGATCACCTCCTCCCCCTCCTTCACCGACCTTGGTGTCTGCAGAGTTGTTTCCCATTCTCACTCCTCTCTCTGGCTGCAAATGCTGTTGCCGTTTTTTTCTCCTTCTTAAATATGTTATCACAGAGGCACTACCACCATTGCTGATTGGCTTGGCCTTGGCCAGCGGCGGGTCCATCTTGGAGCTGGCTGGCATTGGCTCTACTGGACATAGAGGAAGCTTCTAGCAGCTTCTCACAGAAGCCACCCCTGCAGACCCCCTGCTACCAAAACCTTGCCATGCAAACCCCATACAGCTAGTTGCCAGTATTGGTAAATAACCTAAAATGAAAATTAAAGTCTCTGCTCTAGACATGGGACTCTTTCATCTATGTTAGCTCTTTAGCTGTGATCTTAAATACCATGTAGAATAATATAATATGTTCATAAACTGGTATTTCCTTAGGCTTTTTCCCCATACTCATGACTAAATTAATTAATGCAGTTGGCAGGGACTAGCGGAAGCTGATTATGCTTAACCTCTGTAAACATTTGCAGCACACAGAGTGCCTACTCCTGTTTGAACCGATTGTAAAACTTGAGTAATAAACCATCTGTTCCTAGTGTTTTCCCAGGGTGCAAATGGGATCCAGGAAAAACAGTATGTTTTGCTAACTGTAAACCAGAAACCACAATGGTGATCAGACTTCAGTTTCCTTTAATGGCTTCAAAGTCTTTAAATTTGAATCATTTAAACACATAATGCCAGTGACAGGCATGCGAGAAGCATTAAAGCTGAAAAATGAAGGTGGCTTATTAGAGCTGATGCTTCTGTTCATGAGTAACAGTAACATTGGACAGCACTATTTTACGTGCACTCATTATTGTGTTCCTCCAAGAAAAGGCATTGCAGAAGTTTCTCTGAAAATGGGATGTTTTAGAGGACTCATCAGTTAAAATTAAAGGCTCCATCTGAGCAGGCACTTGGTGTGCTGTGGCACCACTTGCAACTCTGTGCACCATAGTAGCATCCCGGGTTATACAACTCTTTGAGAAGGTGGAAAAGGTGCCCAGTGCTTGGGCATGTGTCTGGCTTGGTGTGAGCAGTGCTGTGACTGCCGCCTCGGTGCCCAGATGTGCCCATGGCTGGTGGGGAGTGCGCTGTGTGGGAGGCAAGGCAGTCCCATGGCGGGCTGGCTGTAGGGAGACAACGGGAGGAAGCCCCAGGCATTAGCCTGACATTTGTAATAGGAGCCCAAGCCTCCGGGGAAAGGGAGGAAGGTGCTTGTGGGAGGAGTGGCTGCCTGCTCCATTGACTCCAGGTGGGGACCATTCTCTTCAGGGTCATTTCAAGGGAACCCAAGGCCTGGGCATGGCCTGCAGATGGAGCAGGAGCACCGTGGTATCACCCTGCCTGCTCTGGCCACTCCTGTGTCATTCTCTTTCCTTGTCTCCTTCCCCCAGGCTTGAGGGCATGGCCTGCAGCCTGGTAGACCAGAGTGGTCAGACTCCTCTGGCACACAGCATCACTGCAGTATTGGCTGGAAGGGGCTGCTGGAGGTCTCTCATCCCTCCCCACTTGGAGCAGGACTATTGCAGACTAAGTTGGACAAGTCTGTGTCCAGCCAATGCCCCAAATAACCTTCAAGGAAGTGGCTCCACACCCTCTCTGGTGACCTGATCTAGTTCTGCACTGCCCTCCCAGGAGAGTAGGCTCTCCTAGCATGCCATTTGAACACTTATAGGAAGACCATTTTGGGTGTTAATCTCTTTCTGTTGAGTTTCCTGTGGAAGGCTGAAATTCACTGCTACATTTTCTTTCTACTCCACTTCCCAACCTGTCCTACACACACACAAACCACATGTAAGCAAAAACACCACACAAAGCAGCACCTCAAGTGTTACAGGACAAGTGGACATATACAAGCAAGTGCAATTTCTTTCTTCAAAAAATCATCAGAGTAGGTTTTTCCCAGAATATATTTTCAGGGTTTGATAGGCAGAGCAGTATGCTGCACAGAAGAGAGGGTGAGCTGAGGATTTTATTTCAGTTGGTAGCACCAGATTTGGAAGCTCTACACAACAAGGACAAAAATCCTGGTTTAAGCGGCACACAATCAGAGCACTGATATGTCTTCACAATGCTGGGAGGACCTTAGAGATATACATATGGTACGTTATTCAGCACACTGGCTTATTTGAGGGTGTAACATATGCCAAGCAAGATGACATCAGACCTCAAGAATCTACATTGCACACTGCTGAGCTGATAACCATGACAGTTCTGAAAAGTGGGAGGAAAAGGATAAATAGAGTTTTGAGCAGATGGTGATGAATGAATTTCAGAAACTGGCATATAAGAGAAGAAAAAAGTTTACTTGGTGAAATGAGGGAACTTGAGTAGCTGAGGAGGAATCTCTCCTCTTAGGGTGTCAGAAAAATGCAGAAATCTAGAATGGGACCTGGCCACTGTCGCAGAGACTAAGTTGCGTGTTTCACTGGCTTGTTTTAGTGAAGAAAGATCTCATTTCTTATGGTTAGCATAAGCATGAGTAACCTTTTCAAGAACTAAATATTTACTATTAATAACGTGTTGGAGTTGCTATAGATTTCTGTCATAAGCTGCTGGTATATTGAGTAGGACACTGTAAGCCCTACACTATGTTTTACAAATGAAGTATCTTCCAGTTTTGCTGGCTCACACCCTTCAGCATGGACTTGTTTGGCATTGCAACCCCAGTAGTGATGGTAACAGCTTCCACTGAAGTGGATCCAAGTATATGCTGCATAACATCCTTTCACCCAACACTGGGTGTGAAATAAAGGAATTGTTCAAGTGCATGAAATAGCTATTTAAATCAGATTTGAACATGAAATGAAAAATCATTCTGTAGCCAACAGAAACAGCATGGAAAGTTTGCAGAGGTAGATGGTAACTTCCTGGGTCGGAATCTAGCCAATAACTCCAAGCTAACATTCTGATGCAAAAGCTTTACTAGATGCTCACTCCTACAGAGAGAAAGGCACTCCTGAAACGGGAACAGCAAAAAGTAGTGACGACCACCAAGGCAAGGGGCTCCGGTGCAAAGGATCGCGCCGGGGGACCCTTCCTGAAGCGGCAAAACCGCGAAGGCGGCAGCGCAGGGAGAGGGTGCCCCAGACCCACCCCCACGGCTGGCAGAGCGAGCTCCTGACGAGTGGCAGCTCTGACTCAGCATGGGCGGGGACAAGAGCAGCAGCGGCCAAAGCCCCTCACGTACAAGAGCAGCCCCAGGGAGCCCGAGTGACACGTAGCGTGGCGAACAGGGCGGGCAAACAGGACGTGGAGCGTCAGTTCGCGTGGGCAGGGCGCTGTCCCCCCCGGCTCTAGAGGTTCTCTTGACGAATGGTCATCGGCCACCCAGAAGAGGCCCAGCCATGGTCTCCGCTCAGCTGAAAGCTGTGGCCAGAAGGAATGTGGCAACCCAGACCGAACTCCCGCTCAAGCACGTGGTTGTCCAGGTGTCCGGCTGCAAAGAGTGCCTGAGCCTGTCACTTGTGCCAGAGGCCAGTGGAGACAACACCTGTGTGTGGTGTGACCAGGTGAGTGATCTGCTCAGCCTGGTGGCAGAGCTGAAAGAGGAAGTGGAGAGGCTGAGGAGCATTAGGGAGTGTGAGAGGGAGATAGATTGGTGGAGCCACACCCTGCCATCCCTGAGGCAGAGCAGCTCCACAAGCAACAGGGGATCCCCTGCCCTCTTGCTGCCAGGCAGAAGGAGAGGACCCAGGAGATGAGGGGGAATGGAACCAGGTCACTGCTCAGGGCAGCAGGCGAATCCCCTCCCGGCCTCCCTCACCTTCCCAGCTGCCCTTACAAAACAGATATGGGGCTCTGGAACTTGAGGGCTATGCAAATGAGGATGTAGGTGAAAGCCCATCTAGGGGGTTGCCTAGGGTGAATCAGTCAGCCCCATGCATCAAGACTTCCTCTGTTAAGAAAAGAAGGAGGGTAATTGTCGTAGGCAACTCCCTTCTGAGGGGTACAGAGGGCCCAATATGCCGACCGGACCCAACTCACAGGGAAGTCTGCTGCCTCCTCGGGGCCTGGGTGAGAGATGGCACCAGGAAACTCCCTGGTCTGGTTCGGCCCACTGATTACTACCCGCTGTTGGTCATGCAGGTTGGCAACGATGAGGTTGCACTAAGAAGCCCAAAGGCAATTAAAAGGGACTTCAGAGTGCTGGGGTGCCTGATTGATGGAGCAGGAGCACAAGCAGTGTTTTCGTCAACCCCTTCAGTGGCAGGGGGGAACGCTGAAAGGAATAGGAAAGCACACCTGGTCAACACATGGCACAGGGGCTGGTGCCGTCGGTGGTATTTTGGGTTTTTTGACCATGGTGAGGTTTACACACCACCGGGCCTCCTCGCAGCAGATGAACTGCAACTGTCTCCAAGGGGGAAAAGGATTCTAGCTTAAGAGTTGGCAGGCCTCATTGAGAGGGCTTTAAACTAGATTTGAAGGAGGAAGGGGATAAAACCAGGCTCACTAGAGATGAGCCTAGGGGTGGCATGCCAGTGTTGGGGGTGAAATCGATAGCCCAGCTCAAGTGCACCCACACCAATGCATGCAGCATGGGCACCAAACAGGAGGAGCTGGAAGTCATTGTGCAGCAGGACAGCTATGACGTAGTTGCCATGACAGAAACATGGTGGGATGCTTCTCATGACTGGAGTGCTGCAATGGATGGCTATAAGCTCTTCTGAAGGGATAGGCATGGAAGGAGAGGTGGTGGGGTGGCTCTGTATGTTAGGGAGAGTTTTGATTGTATAGAAATCGATGATTGTGAAGACCCACTCGAGTGCTTATGGGTAAGGATGAGGGGGAAGGCCAACGAGGCAGATATCCTGCTGGGAGTCTGTTATAGACAACCTAACCAGGACGAAGAGGCCGATGAAGCATTCTATAAGCAACTGGCAGAAGTCTCGCAATCGATAGCCCTTGTTCTTGTAGGGGACTTCAACTTACCAGATATCTGCTGGAAGTATAACACAGCAGAAAGGAAACAGTCTAGGAGGCTCCTGGAGTGTGTGGAGGATAACTTCCTGACACAGCTGGTAAGTGAGCCCACCAGGGGAGGTGCCTTGGTTGACCTGCTGTTTACAGAGAAGGACTGGTGGGAGATGTGATGGTTGGAGGCTCTCTTGGGCTTAGCAAACATGACATGATAGAATTCTCAATTCTTGGTGAAGAAATGAGGGGGGTCAGCAGAACTGCTACCATGGACTTCCGGAGGGCAGACATCGGCCTGTTTGGGTCATTGGTTGAGAGAGTCCCTTGGGAGACAATCCTGAAGGGCAAAAGGGTCCAGAAAGGCTGGACAGTCTTCAAGAAGGAAATCTTAAAGGTGCAGGAGCAGGTGGTCCCTATGTGCAGTAAGACGAGCTGGCGGGTAAGACAACCGGCCTGGCTGAACAGGGAGCTTTTGCTGGGACTCGGGGCAAAGAGGAGAGTTTATCACCTTTCAAGAAGGGGAAGGCAACTCGAGAGCACAATAAACTCCTCATAATCCAGCAGGAAACAGTTAAGGACCTGTTAAGCCACCTGGATACCCACAAGTCTATGGGGCCTGATGCAATCCACCCGAGAGTACTGAGAGAGCTGGCGAAGGAGCTTGCCAAGCCACTCTCTATCATTTATCAGCAGTTCTGGTTAACAGGGGAGGTCCCAGAAGACTGGAGGCTTGCCAATGTGACACCCATCTACAAGAAAGGCTGGAAGGAGGATCCTGGGAACTACAGGCCTGTCAGCCTGACCTCCGTAGCAGGCAAGATTATGGAGCGGTTCATCTTGAGGGTGCTCACAGGGCATGTGAAGGACAACCAAGGCGTCAGGCCCAGCCAGCATGGGTTCATGAAAGGCAGGTCCTGCTTGACCAACCTGATCTCCTTCTATGACCAGGTGACCTGCCTAGTGGATGAGGGAAAGGCTGTGGATGTTGTCTACCTGGACTTTAGTAAAGCCTTTGACAGCGTCTCCCACAGCATTCTCCTGGAGAAACTGGTGGCTCGTGGCTTAGACAGGTGTACTCTTTGCTGGGTAAAGAACTGGCTGGATGGCTGAGCTCAGAGAGTTGTGGTGAATGGCGTTAAATCCAGCTGACGGCCGGTCACAAGCAATGTTCCCCAGGGCTTGGTTCTGGGGCTGGTCTTTAATATCTTTACTGATGACCTGGATGAGGGGATCGAGTGCTCCCTCAGTAAGTTTGCAGATGACACCAAGTTGGGTGGGAGTGTTGATCTGCTCGAGGGTAGGAGGGCTCTGCAGAGGGATCTGGACAGGCTGGATCGATGGGCGGAGGTCAGTTGTATGAGGTTTAATAAGGCCAAGTGCCGGGTCCTGCACTTTGGCCACAACAACCCCATGCAATGCTACAGGCTTGGGGAGGAGTGGCTGGAAAGCTGCCTGGCGCAAAAGGACCTGGGGGTGCTGGTTGACAGCTGGCTGAACATGAGCCAGCAGTGTGCCTGGGTGGCCAAGAAGGCCAACAGCATCCTGGCCTGTATCAGAAATAGTTTGGCCAGCAGGAGTAGGGAAGTGATTGTGCCCCTGTACTCAGCACTGGTGAGGCCGCACCTTGAATACTTGTGTTCAGTTTAGGGCCCCTCACTACAAGGATGTTGAGGTGCTGGAGCGTGTCCAGAGAAGGGCAACGAAGCTGGTGAGGGGTCTGGAGCACAAGTCTTATGAGGAGCGGCTGAGGGAACTGGGGTTGTTTAGTCTGGAGAAGAGGAGGCTGAGGGGAGACCTTATCGCTCTCTACAACTACCTGAAAGGGGGTTGTGGTGAGGTGGGTGTCGGTCTCTTGTCCTATTGCTAGTTACTTGGGAGAAGAGGAAATGGCCTCAAGTTGCGCCAGGGGAGGTTTAGACTAGATATTAGGAAAAATTTCTTCACCGAGAGAGTGGTCAAGCATTGGAACAGGCTGCCCAGGGAGGTGGTAGAGTCACCATCTCTGGAAGTGTTCAAAAAATGTGTGGATGTGACATGGTTTAGGGGGCATGGTGGTGTTGGGTTGACAGTTGGCCTTGATGATCTTAAAGGTCTTTTCCAACCTTAATGATTCTGTGATTCTCTGATTCTGTGAAGTATTACTGTCTTGCACAGATTCAGTCCAGCTGAAATGGTTTGAAATACTAACAGCTTCCAGTCTGGAAAGAGGCTAGGTGGAGGCGCTGCCTCGGTAGCAGCACAGCCCAAGGTAGTCTGTATATGGCCAACATGGCTGGACTCACATACAACACGCTGGCCAAAAACCAACACAGAGCTCCTCAGGCCGCTGTGCTCTGCTGCTTACTAAACACTGAGCTTCTCCTTTCACTGGAGCAGCTCTGGCAGGTGAGGGTGAACTCATCACAGAACCATTTCAAATTGTGGCTCTCGCCCAAAGGCTCAGCAGGCCAGACCAGCAGGCAACCTTGGACATCTTTTGACATAATGGTCATCGCATTACTCCCTGGAAACCACAAAGACCAAGATGAACCTCACACTGAAGCACTTAGCACAGGTATGATCATGCAGGGTTCACATACTAGCTTCATGACAACAGCGGGACTCCCAAATGTTGAAACTTCTGGGACAGAATGTCTATGTCTAGCCTGGTAACCATGTGGGGCGGCACTGAGTGCACAGCTAAGATCATTCCTAATGTGGGTTTTTAGACGCTGTTGCCTCTTCTCTCAGATATTATCTCAGCTTCCTCTCATCTCTGTTCTAATTTTCTTCCACCATTGGCAGTGGGGACATCTAAATGACACCCATGGTGGTACACACAGCCAGTATTCATGGCCCTGGGAACCCCGCATCAATCTCTCAGTGTGGCTGAGCACCACAAGACGCACACCACATACACCGGGGAGCTGAGGTATGGTTAAGCTCTGGAAGTGGTTGGCAGGGAGAGGATGACCAAGGCTCACTGCTTAATTATAGGCTGGGGCTGTGCACACAGCTGCATTCCAGGCTGTGAGATACTGGAGTGCTGCTTGCTGGAGATCCAGGATGCCCAACCACTGCATGCCAGTGCACTTCTGTGAGACCAAGACTCCTGTTTGCACGGCTGTTCCTCCAGAGATGTGGCCAGCCCTCCCTGCCTCACAGCATTTCAAGACCAGCATGACAAGCTCTCACAAACAGGTAGCTAAAATTCCCTGGTTTCACACGTTTTTGCACAGTAGAATTCCTCCTGGGAGATAAAAGCAGTGGCTCTAGCCCTTGTCTCTGCTCTGCTCCACTGGCTTCCCAGTTTGTCTCCCTGCTTCACTCCAGGCAAAATGTAAAAGAGAGATCACCTCCTAGATAGCACGGGGAGGGGGGGGAAGCAAGGTTCACGCTCCAGTCCAGAGCGCTGCCTTCCCTGTGACTTCTGGTGAGGTCCCCAGGGCCTCTGAGAGTACACAGAAAGCACTGCGATGTGTCACATCTTCTCCTTAGGGACAGTGTGTCTTCCCGACTGGGAATCAGATTAATCTTCTGAGTTGTTTCCAGAAAAGCCCCAATTCACCCAAGTTAGCTGCCTACTGAACTTTGCTGGTTTGTGCCCAGAATGTGCACCGTTCACTACAGGGCTCTGTTCCACAATCTGGATGGCCCTGAGGTATCAGAGAGGCTTCACTAACACTGTGACTTGCAGGAGGCTGCATTTCATGGGTTGTCAGATTGGGAGTTTAGGCACATTTTAATTCCCTTGACTCTCTTCAGCAATTGCTGTTCTGACTGAGCAGGGATCTCCATCCTCCCCAGATCAGACCTCTGCTGGGAAACCAAACAGGACCCCAGTCACCTTTTTTCATACAGACTGAGAAATGCGACCTGGTGGCAAATAAGCATTTAACACTGGTCCATGGGCCTAGTGATGCTTTTTGCGAGGACTTCTGGGCCACAGCATCAGCAAGCAGTTTTCATTCTTGGCACATGCTTGCAGGACCCTGGGCTCAAACTCACCTGAGGCCAGCTGTGCTCTGGTGGGAAATGATAAAGACTACTGGTGTGATTAAGAGGTACCCCAGCATATAGATTCAAAAAAAGAAAAGAAAAAATGTAATAAAGAAATGGTTAAGGAAATAAATAGAGGAATTTGTCATCAAGTAGAAAGACAACTTCCTGAGGAATACAGAAGCTATATTCTTACTGCAATCCTTTGGAAACCAGAGAGATTTCAGAGCAATTAGAAGTTATGCTTGTTATTTAAATGGCAGTATTGCTTTGCTTACACTCATGTTACCTAGTTAAGAAAAAAGAACAACTGACACCATACCTGAAGCTGACAGTGCCCAGCTCTCCCAGGGCTCCTGGCAAACATTTTGAATTTCCTGTTGTCTACCCAGTCACTTCCTCATGCTGCTTGGGAAATCTCCACGGAGGGGCTCCAGAGGCTCTTGTATTCCTAGCAGGCAGACGCACACTCTGCTGCACAGCTCTGGACCAGAGTGGGGCTCCTGCAACAGGACAAGTTGGTTATGTCAGGCAGCCTTTTCCCTCCAGGCAGGGACAGTGACCAGCTTTCAAGTTTTTTTCTTTTTCAAGTGGTTCTGGGGACAAAATGTTGCTGTTATGACAGCATTTCTGCCAGTCTCTGAAAAAGCAGATGTGCCATCTGAGCAATGCTGATTGTTGTATAAACACTCAACATTTTCTGACAAAACCACCCTTTGCTTCCTCCTAAATAAAACCATTCAGCTGTGTCCCTGCTGCAGGCAAGAACATCAAACTTCTCAAACATCAACAGTTTTGGAAATTTTGGAAAGTTAACACTGAAAAGGCAATCAAATTGTTTTCATAAGGTGATCTTAAGTGTATGCCTTGGCATTATAAGCCCTTATAATTTCTCTGACAGAAATATAGGCCAGTATTCATTAGGACAAGTCTGTCATTCCAGTCTAGTTAACTTAAGGGGACACTGAACTAAGGAGAGGAAAATACTCTTTTTTCTAGGTCAGGATTGCTTTGGACATCATTGCAGAGAGTTTATAAACTGTGGAGCTAGTGAGTCCTTCAGCAGCAAAGGAAGATGGGAAGGCAGATCTCCTGGCAGTGTCCTGCTCTTCCTGGCTGTGACTGCAGAGCCCCACAGCAGCCCTCTCCCTGCACCCAGCATATTCCTCCAGCCTCAACCCAGAGCTCCCTATCCTCTCCTACAGCAGAGATGCTCTGTCTCCATTGCCAGAAAACACTTTGGAAACTGCAGGGTTTGTCCTGCTGTTCCCGTAGGGAATGCTGGGGTCTGGGGATCAGTGCTATGGCAATTTCACTGCCTCCTCCTGCAAACCTTCTCCCAAGGGCTTTATATGAGTTGTACTGTACATAGCAGAGAGTAAAACCTATTGCAAATTCAGTGTGCTGGGCTTGACCAACTATGGATTTAAAATATGAGCAGATGGAGAAAACCTCCATATTTACTTCTAATTACTTCTCATGTTGTTAAAACCCTCCATAGAATGCTAAATTAAAAGAGATGGTGAGAAACATGAGATTTTAGGTTTTACAAGGCACAAAAAGCATCCTCAGTCAAAATGGCTATATGGCAATCATTTCCATCTACCTCAGCATTTAAGGATTATCATCTCTTGAGCTAACTAGCTGCTCCATGACCCCACAGTTTGGAAACTGCTATAATAAGGACACACATATACCTGTGTACAATGTCACCTACATTGGGCCATGTGCTACTCTCAGTTATGCTTGGATTTCTCACTGGGTCTATGTGCTATACTTCATCTGTCAGTACAGTACGGTATCTAAAGGGTTTCCCCAGTATGAAATAGGCCAAAAAATAATAGCATGAGAGTGTTGTCACATACTCGAGATGCCTTGAAATAGGGAGTTCATGCCTTTTCAGCTTGGCATTACATCTTGACTAGATGAAGACCCAAATAAGCCACTTGGGCAAAGTCAACAGCAGTTCCCCATTTTCTCCCACCTCATCAAAATATTCAGCTACATTTTTATTTTGTCTGCTGTCAGGTGCAGGTTTTGCATCACCTGCAGCAGCTCTGAGCTTCTTCCTAGGAGATGATACAAGGGCTAAGACTGACATTGTAAACTAAGCAAGGCCTTTCAAGACCCTCCCTGTACGAATTCTGTTCTGGTAGAATAAAAACAGATCTGAGAAATCCTCTAGGATCCCAGCATTTCACAAAGAATGAGAACCTGGTGATGAGCCCCTGTTGTAGCAGTATTAAGGCACCATTGAAATAGCAGTTAATACTGATAACTGCTGACTGCACCCTCCTCCAACCAAACCAGCCCTTCTGCTCCAAGATGTGTAATCCAGAGAAGAGACTCAAACCTGGCAGTTTGTCCTGGTTTCAGCTGGGATAGAGTTAATTTTCTTCATAGAAGCTAGTGTGAGGCTATGTTTTGGATTTGGGATGAGAAAATGTTGATAATGTGCTGATGTTTTGAGTTGTTGCTAAAAGTAGTCAAGGACAGTCCAGCTTCTCGTGCTGGCCTGCTAGCAAGAAGGCTGGGGGTGCATGGGAAGCTGGGAGGGGACACAGCCAGGACAGCTGACCCAAACTGGCCAAAGAGATATTCCATACCATATGACATCATGCTCAGTATATAAAGCTGGGACAAAGGAAAAGGAAGGGGTGGAGGGATGTTCGGAGTTATGGTGTCTGTCTTCCCAAGTAACCATTACGCATGATGGAACCCTGCTTTCCTGGAGATGGCTGAACGCCTGCCTGCTGATGGGGAGTAGTGAATGAATTCCCTCTTTTGCTTTGCTTGTGTGCGTAGCTTTTGCTTTACCTATTAAACTGTCTTTATCTCAACCCATGAGTTTTTTCACTTTTACTCTTCTGATTCTTTCCCCCGTCCCACTGTGGGGGAGTGAGCGAGTGGCTGCATGGTGCTTAGTTGCTGGCTGGTGTTAAACCATGACGCAGCTGTAGGTAGTTAGCTCTCATAGCTTGGTCTTCATGCTCATCCACCCCAGTCTTGGCTCTTCAAGACGGTCTGTTTCTCTGGCTGGCCTCAGAAATCCACTTCTCTTGCGGGAGCTGATTGTCCTTCATATGGTGAGCTGATCTTCCTTTTGCTTTTCAAGATCCAGACCTATTTCCTGACTTTACACCAGGGTGAGCGTAGCAGGACTACACTGATGCTATGGTGCACAGCGGGAGTGATTTCCACACCACCAAGTACCCTCTGACATGGGACCTGCTGACAGCTTAAGCCCAGACTAAGGCACTTTCAGCCATCTTAGCCAGCCAGGATTTAGGACTCAGGACTCCTGCCCCTTTTGTAAGGCACAGACAGCTGATAACACAGGAGGCAATTTAAGAACCTTCCTCATTCCTACCCAGCTCCTTAGGGGTTTAACAGTCCAGTAGCCATGGAAGATATTTATTTTTTTCTTAGAATTAATCCAGCTGTGAGCTGGATGAACTGACACAGAGGCTTCTCATCACCACCAGATGTTTTTAAAGTACTCAAATGGCAATGTGTGTCTGCTTTTAAATCTGGTTTGCATTCCTGAGGAAAAGGGGGGAATAATTTGACCAGTGTTGGATTTGTGTAGTTAAGATTGTTATAAATAATTTAGTCCCAAACAGGATTCCAATTCAAATTTACAATTTATTAAGTGAATAGAGGCAAGCAAACAGCGCTGGGTGCGCCGGGAGTCTCTGCTCCACCAAGACGCACGCAGTACAGTTCCTGTTCCTGGTTTATATCCTGTCCGTTAATACATATTCATGAATAGGTGTGTCTTCTTCGGCGCATGCCCTCTTCTCCTTCTAGAATCTTCTCGACTCTTCCTCAGCGTGATCCTGTTCGCTAATACATATTCATGAATAGGCGTGTCTTCTAATACATATTAATGAACAGGCGTGTCTTCTTCAGCGCATGCCCTCTTCTCCTGCTAGAGTCTTCTCGAATCTTCCTCGGCGTGCCCCCAGGATGACCCCAAACCTTATGCATGCACTTTCTTTACACAATACTATGCGGTCAGTGGTCAAACTGGTTTGAGCTGATATACCAGCAAAGTAGTTTAACTTTCTCCTGTAAAATACCCCTTTTTATGGTGCAGGAGAAATCCATGAAAGTACAGAAGATTACACTTCATCACACGAATCAGATGAACATATTTCACAATCCCCCATCTTTTTCTTTATAGTATTGATTCGTGTTTTCATTTCCAATTGAGTATAACCGAGTAGATTAATCTAGTAACAATCCCCCACATATCCTCAATACAACTATCCCCGTTTTAGTAAGCCGATCACCACCCATAAAATCTCCCCAAAATCCTCCTAGATTGATTCCATTCCAAGAAGCCATTCGTTCTCCCTAATTTATGGGTAACAGGAAAAAACTAGGTTTTATTGTTGATTACAGGTATGCGCTGTACAATTAGAAAAGGTCCTCACCTTTTCCATTTTTCTAGGGTAAACCCCAGCTGGACTTGTTCCAATATTGACTACAGTTATTTGCCATAGTCAGAGTCCAAGGAACTCACCCCAAGTAGAACTAGAAGAGGTCCGGTCAGGGCCATAGTGATCAGCGGTCACAGCCCGAAGGGGTTGCAGCCCTTGGCAGACCCTTTTTAAGCCGCAACACCAGTTCCCCTCCGGTCTTGCCCTCTTCTTTCCTTTAAGGGGGTGCTTTCTTAGTACCCAAATTAATTGAGCACTGCTTGTGAAGGCCAGAGCTTTGCTAGATCAGTGGTTTGTCCAGACCTGAGCAGTTGCCCGAGCCTGGCAATCCTCTTTATTTGCAAGGCTTTATGGCTACAGAAAACTGCCAGTTAGCCTGCAACACTAATCTTACAAATACACACCACCTTCTACACAAAGGACAAATTCTAGTTCCAGCTCCTTTTTCCTGTTCTTTTGCCAACAACTCCTTCCAATTATACTCGTTTGGAGTACCCATTGTTGTTTCCTATTACCCTTTCCCATTGTTTTCCAAACTTGGGGATTACTTATATTTCTCTCCATAGCTTCCCATGGCCATCGTTCACCTTGATTTGTTCCACCACAAACGTAACAATTAGTTATATTCAATGACTTTACAAATAGATTTTTAGCAACTGTGGGAATTTCATGTTTCACTCCTGTTTCTATTACAGGAGTAGCCGCAATAAAATTCCCACAGCAATTTAGTCAGATGTGACCTTCCACTCCTTCACTGGACCTTTCACTCGTGACACATGTGTCCATCCTTTTTCAGCAGTTCTCACAGCTGTTTCTGTAGTTAATAAAACAAGGGAAGGTCCTTCCCAGAGGGGAGATAAGTTTCCTTCTTTCCATGTTTTTATCAGAATTTTATCTCCTGGTTCTAACTGATGAATTGCAAATCCTAAAGGTGGTGTTTGGGCCACCATCCCAGTCTCTCTTAATTCTTTTAATCTTTTTCCAATGGTAATTATATATTGTTGGATACTATGATCCTCAATTACATTGTTCCCCAGAGGCATTCCTTGAAAATAAGGCATGCCATATAACATTTCATATGGCGATAATCCAGTCTCACTGTATGGTTTCTTTCTTAGTTTAGAAGTGCCAATGGTAAACATTTCGTCCAGGGCATTTGCGTCTCAATCATTAATTTAGCCAATTGTTGTTTTATTGTTTGATTCATTCTTTCTACCTTCCCCGAGCTTTGTGGGTGCCACGGAGTGTGGTATTCCCACTGTATACCTAATGATTGACATAATAGTTTTATTATTTTAGAAGTAAAATGTGTGCCCTGGTCAGAATCAATGTACTGGATTATCCCATATCTAGGTATCAAATGTTCCAATAAAATTTTTACCACCATCTGTGCCGTAGCTCGTGCTACAGGGTAAGCTTCTACCCACTGTGTTAAATGATCTACTATTACCAATAAATATTTTATCATCCCTACCTTAGGCAATTCAGTGAAATCGACTTGTACTTTCTCAAAAGGTCTGTAAGCTGTTTTTCTCCCTCCCGTGGCTGTTTGTCGAAACACTGTCTTATTTACCTTTTGACAGGTTAAGCAACCTTGTGTAATTTGCTTTGCTATTTCAAAAATTCCAATACCACCAAATTGTTTAAGAAAATGATCACTTAACGCTTTTGTACCCCAATGTGTTTGCGCATGCAAACATTCTAATATTCGCCTGGTGTAGGCTTTTGGCAACATTTCTCGCCCATCAGGCAGTGTCCATTTTCCTTGTTCTAATTTAGCTCCTATTTTCTCCAATTTTGTTTGTTCTTCTGGCGTAAACTTCTTCTCTCTTTCCTCTCGTTCTTCTTTGCTGGTGTCCTCCTTTGTTTGTATTACATTAATTTTGGCAACTTTAGCCCTCAAGGCTGCTTCCTGGGCCTCTTTATCTGCTGCTAAGTTATTTCCTCTAGTTCGGTAATCTAATCCCTTTTGGTGTCCCCTCACATGTACCACTGCTATCTCCTTTGGTTCTCTTAACGCCTTCAAAATCTTTACTATTAATTCTTGATGTATTAAATTCCTCCCTTGAGTATTAATCAAACCTCTTTCTTCCCAAATTTTTCCAAAAGTGTGGACCACCCCATATGCGTATTTAGAATCTGTAAATATAGTCCCACTTCTTCCTTTTAATAATTCCAGGGCCCTACATAGGGCATACAGCTCACAAGCCTGAGCTGACCATGATGGACTCAGAGGTCCTGATTCCACAAGTTCCAAGTCCTTATTAATTACTGCATAACCCGATTTTCTCTTCCCTTCTACCACTCTGGAGGAGCCATCTATAAACAGCGCTTCTCCATTTTTCAACTCAGCATCTCTTAAATCTGGTCTCACCTTTGTCTGGGTCTCAATTACCTCTAAACAGTTATGTTGTAATACCTCTGATGGTTCTCCAAACAAAAATTGTGCTGGACTCTGAGCAGAAGTCACCCTCAGTTCTAAGCCAGGGGAGTCTATTAGTATTGCTTCGTACTTTAGGATTCGGCTGTCCGTTAACCATTTTTCCGCTTTTTGTTGTAAAACAGTTCTGACATTGTGTGGGGTATACACTTTTAAAGGAGAACTAAAGGTAATATCCTAATAATCCCAGTATTTGCCTAATTTCCGTTTTAGTTTGTGGGGGTCTTAAGGATAGAATCCCAGATACCCTATCAGGATCTAACTTCTTCCTTCCCTTACTCAGCCAATGTCCTAAGTATTTTACTTCTTGTTCTACAAACTGTAGCTTTGATCGGGACACCTTTAATCCCTTTTCCCCTAGAAAATTTAACAATGTAATGGTGGCTTTTCGGATCCCCTCTTCAGTTTCTCCTGCTACTAATAAATCGTCCGCATATTGAAATCTTGTAGAATTTTTTCTAGAGTTTGTCCAAATAGATTTGGTGACTCTATAAACCCTTGTGGTAACACAGTCCATCTTAATTGTTGTTTTCGTCCTGTTTCGGGGTCCTCCCACTCAAAGGCAAAATAATCTCTGGATCCCTCATCCAGAGGACAGGCCCAAAAAGCATCTTTCAAATCTATTACACTATACCAAGTATGTTTGGGAGATATATGACTCAATAAAGTATAAGGATTTGCCACCACAGGGAATTTAGTGATTGTTCGCTGATTTACAGCTCTTAAGTCCTGCACCATCCTGTATGACCCGTCCGGTTTCTTTACAGGAAGAATGGGCATGTTATGAGGTGACATACATGGTTCTAGGGTTCCTTTTTCCAAAAGTCTGTCAACTACAGGTTTTAATCCTTTTCGACCCTCCATAGGTATAGGGTATTGCTTGATTCTAATTGGGCGGTGCGGATCTATTATTTGAACCCTTATGGGGTCCATTTTTATCTTTCCAGTTTCCCCTTCCTTATACCACACTGAGGGGTTAATAGCTTCTTCATCCTCTTGTGTTAAAGTGTATAATTTAATCTGCAATTTGTCCCCTTGACTCTGAATGCTCAAGTTTAACTTCAAAATCAAATCCCGACCTAATAAATTGTATTCCGCTTCAGGGAGCAAAAGTAAATCATTAAGACAAATTTTCTTTTCTGTTTCTACTTCTACATCTTTCAATATATTTACTTTAAAAGGCTCTCCTTTTGCTCCTACTACTGACACGTAACTCTTCCCTTTTTCTATTCCTTTTGGAAGTTTTTGAATGGTTGACTTTTCGGCCCCTGTATCCACTAAAAATAAAACTTCCTCTTTATGGGGACCAATTAATAATTTTATCAAGGGCTCTGTTGGTGTTGAAGTCCCCAGAAGATAGAGCCCCTGACACCCCTAGTCTTCTTTGAACATCTTCTCATCTTGTCCCCGCTTACAGCAGTTCTTCTGAACATGTCCCCTCTTGTTACAGTAGTAACAGACGGGAATTGTAAATCTTTCTCGATAAGGCTGTCCCCGGGGTGTCTGCTCTATTCTTTTTTCCCTTTTCTCTCCAGGAGTCGTCGTATTTTTCTGACTTTCCCTTACTGCTGCTACAAAAATTTTTGCTTTTGCTTTTTGTTTTTCTTCGTCCCTCCTAACATAGACTTTCTGGGCTTCTCTAAGTAACTCCTCTAATCCTCTTTCTTGCCAGTCTTCCAATTTTTCTAATTTCCTTCTTATATCCCCCCAGGATTTAGCTACAAATTGTGTTCTAAGGAGTGCGGTCCCAGCCACTGTATTCGGATCAATTCCAGAATACATTTGTAGGTTTTTCCTCAACCTCTCCAACCATTCTGTTGGAGATTCGTCTTTCCCTTGTTGTTCATTAAATGCTTTAGTAATGTTTTGCCCTCGGGGAACCGCTTCCCTTATTCCCTGTATGATTAACGTTCTCAAATCCCTCATATTTTGTCTTCCTTGGGGTTGTTGATGATCCCAGTGGGGATCCACATTTGGCCATTTCTGATCTCCCAGGGGTCCTGCCTGATTCTGTCTTTCCCAAATTCTCATTCCAGCTTGTCTAATCATTCCCCTTTCCTCAACAGTGAATAGGATCCCTAAAATGGACTGTATTTCTTCCCAGGTATAAGTATTGGGGCCTAGGAATTGGTCCAATTTTTCAGCTACTCCGAGGGGATCATCTAATAGGGTCCCCATTTCTTTCTTGAAATTTCTTACATCTGTGGTATTTAATGGGACTGCCACAAACCCGATGCCTCCCTGATTGCCTCCGAGGGGTACTTCTCGTAAGGGATATAGAGAAGCTCCCTCAGATACAGCAGTCCTACTTCTCGTACATGCAGCCGGAGGTCGATCTAATTCCGGTGCTGTTGGTGGTGGAGTTAGGGGCAACGGTGGTACAGATAGAGGTACTACGGCCACCGGAGGGGGAGCCGCTGCCGGAGATGGATTATTAGAATATGGAGGCGGTAGGTTATCCAGTGGCTCCCATTTATCATCTTTTTCCTTTTCACTTTTCCCCTCTTCTTCTTCCTCAAACTTTTCATCTGTTTTTAATGTAAGTATTGAGGCTGGAAAAGAACATAAAGTTCTGTCCCATAATCCTGCATAATCACTTTCCTCCTGACTAAAAGGTTCCTTTGAATTAACATATATATTTAAGGCCTGGCAGACCCAGTCTTCAAAAGATCCAAAAACAGGCCAAAAGACATGTGGTCTCAAAGGTTCTTTTGGCCATTCTACCATACAATATTGAACTAATTTTAATTTACTTTTTCCTTTTCTGGGGCCCCTATCATTCCAATTTTTAATCATTATTCCTAATGGACTCTCCAGAGGTATTTCTAGTAATTCGCTCCCTTTCTTCTGGTCCTGGGTTCTCGATTTCGTCTGACCCATCTAGGAATATTTACTGTGGCAATTCCTACAGCCCTTGGCTACCAGTAAGAGTGTCTTGCAGGGGGTTTAGGACCTATCACCCACCCACGAATCCTCTAAGAATCGCTTCGGTCCTTCACCGGCCAAGTCCCTCGCGGGAGATTGGAACCGCGGTTAGAAGACCTCCACAATCGCTTTGGAACTAGGTTCCGTCTCAGTCACACTCTTACACACACAGGCAACTGAATCCTACCCAACCGAACGGTATACACCTTAAATACTTACGACTCCATCGTCTTCGTTCGGATCTTCGCGCGCAGAATTACGGGCAAAATAAACTGCTGCAGCCGGCAAGGGAGCTCATAAAAAATCAAATTCTTTGCTTGCCCCTATTCAGGTTCAGGATGGCGTTAGTCCCGACCCGACCCGATCAGGAGCCACCAAAAGGTGGGGCGCCCCTCCTAGATCAAGTCAGAATTCAGGAACCAAGACCATCCCGGACGAGCCCCCAATTGTTATAAATGATTTAGTCCCAAACAGGATTCCAATTCAAATTTACAATTTATTAAGCGAATAGAAGCAAGCAAACAGCGCTGGGTGCGCCGGGAGTCTCTGCTCCACCAAGACACACGCGGTACAGTTCCTGTTCCTGGTTTATATCCTGTCCGTTAATACATATTCATGAATAGGCGTGTCTTCTTTGGCGCATGCCCTCTTCTCCTTCTAGAATCTTCTCGAATCTTCCTCAGCGTGATCCTGTTCGCTAATACATATTCATGAATAGGCATGTCTTCTAATACATATTAATGAACAGGCGTGTCTTCTTCAGCGCATGCCCTCTTCTCCTGCTAGAGTCTTCTCGAATCTTCCTCGGCGTGCCCCCAGGATGACCCCAAACCTTATGCATGCACTTTCTTTACACAATACTATGCGGTCAGTGGTCAAACTGGTTTGAGCTGATATACCAGCAAAGTAGTTTAACTTTCTCCTGTAAAATACCCCTTTTTATGGTGCAGGAGAAATCCATGAAAGTACAGAAGATTACACTTCATCACACGAATCAGATGAGCATATTTCACAAGATGATACATAACAAATTTTGTTTGTGCATCCCCAAATCCAGAAAACTGGTCCTTATGACCCATGGCTTCTTAGGGTTTTTTTGTTGTGGTTTTTTTTGTTGTTTTTACCCTAGAAAAATGTGATATTCAGGGTCCGAGTCTTTGCTGATGGAAACTCCGCACAGGCTTATTAAGTCAACGCAGAAGCACTGGTACGGGTTTAAAGTCATCTTTAGATACCTACTGTTTCTTGTCCTGCCCCTTAGCTGGTTATTTTACCTTAGCATGGCCACTGATTTCTTATCACAGTTTTTGCCTACCTTACTGAGATCAAGTCCCAGGCAATGCAATACTACCTGAGAGCTGTACTACAAAGGACATGCATGAGTTGATATGGGAAGGTATGCTACAGTTCCTACTGACACCAGAGATAAAGTTTCCCTTGAGTGCAATAGGAGAGGGCCATAAGTCTCAGGGACTATAACTTGCTACAGCTTTGTGTAATACCTAGTGCAAAAGGACCCCAGCCTAGCAGATGATCAAGGCACTATTGCCATGAATAATATTGCAGCAGCAGGAGTTTCTGATTAAATGAGACACATCCCAAAATAGAGCTTGCAGTGGTGTCAGAGTCCTTACGTGGCAATGCATTTCCCTCCCACAGCTGGTGTCAAGCAGCCCAGCCTGTCTTGGGATACCTCTTTCAATGCCACTGCCCTTCCCTACCCATGCCATCCAGCCAGGGGAGGGGGGAGGCCTGCACCAATCACAGCAGTTACTCTCAGCATTAGGAAAAATTTTTCTTTGCATTAGCCTCCCTTCATCCAGTGCTTATAACCTGTTCACTCTGGATTTACAAGATAACCTGACAAACCTGTACCAGTACTGTATGTTCTTAAATAGCAAATGTTGTCCATTTTGGGATACCAATGTCCTTGGCTTACTGAGGTCATCACTGAAAAAATTGTCCCATTAGCTTGCTTTGGAAAAAGCTTGCTTTCGTTCTCCATCCGTTAACTCCTGTCAACATACACAGTGTAAAAGACTTAGGGTTTAACACAGCTATTTTAACTATAGATAGATAGCAATAGAGGATCATAGATGAACCAACAGCTAAACACAAGAAAGATTAAAGAACAGTTTTCTTAAATGTCAAAAGAAATGTGGCCGTAAAATATCCTGGGTTTGGCTGTTAAAATAGCCTTGCATGTTGTCCTGGTTTCAGCTGGGATAGAGTTAATTTTCTTCACAGAAGCTAGTATGAAGCTATGTTTTGGATTTGAGATGAGAAAATGTTGATAATGTGCTGATGTTTTGGGTTGTTGCTAAGTAGTCAAGGACTGTTCAGCTTCTCATGCTGGCCTGCCAGTGAGAAGGCTGGAGGTGCACAGGAAGCTGGGAGGGGACACAGCCAGGACAGCTGACCCAAACTGGCCAAAGGGATATTCCATACTATATGATATCATGCTCAGTATATAAAGCTGGGGTGAAGAAGGAAGGGGTGGAGGGATGTTCAGAGTTATGGCGTCTGTCTTCCCAAGAAACCATTACGCGTGACGGAGCCCTGCTTCCCTGGAGATGGGTGAACACCTGCCTGTTGATGGGAAGTAGTGAATGAATTCTTTGGTTTGCTCTGCTTGTGTGCGTGGCTTTTGCTTTACCTATTAAACTGTCTTTATCTCAACCCGTGAGTTTCCTCACTTTTATTCTTCCGATTCTGTCCCCCGTCCCACCGTTGGGGAGTGAGCGAGCGGCTGCATGGTGCTTAGTTGCCGGCTGGGGTTAAACCACGACACATGTATTTCCATTCAAAATATTGCAATCCTAATTTAATATGTTATGAAGGTAGTGTCAACAATAAAAAAATGAGAATAATGCATACAGTAACACCTTCCAACTAGATTTCTCAGTTGTTTTATTTTCTTGTTTAATGGTCCATTACACAGAATAAAGAGTTTTCAAAGCCATAGATTTATTTAGCCAGTCACTGGAGATTTAAAGAAAGAGATATTGGAATAGTGTAGAGTAGAGTAGAGTAGAGTAGAGTAGAGTAGAATAGAATAGAATAGAATAGAATAGAATAGAATAGAATAGAATAGAATAGAATAGTTCAGTTGGAAGGGACCTACAGTGATCATCTAGTCCAACTCCCTGACCAATTCAGGGCTGACCAAAAGTTAAAGCATGTTATTAAGGGCATTGTACAAATGCCTTTTAAACAATGACAGGCTTGGGGCATTGACTACCTCTCTAGGAAATCTGGTCCAGTGTTTGAACACCCTCGCAGTAAAGATATGTTTCCTAATGTTAACTCTGAACCTCCCCTGACGCAGTTTTGAACCATTCCCACACATCCTGTCACTGGATGCCAGGGAGAAGAGGTCAGCACCTCCCTCTCCACTTCCTCTCCTCAGGAAGCTGCAGAGAGCAATGAGGTCATCCCTCAGCCTTTTCTCCAAAACAGACAACCCCAGAGTCCTTAGCTGCTCCTCATAGGACTTGCCTTCCAGCCCTTTCACCAGCTTTGTTGCCCTCCTCTGGACTCATTCAAGTACCTTCACATCCTTCTTAAATTGTGGGGCCCAGAACTGCACACAGTACTCAAGGTGAGGCCCCACTAATGCTAAATACAGCAGGCTAATCACCTCCCTTGACTGGCTGGTTATACTGTGTTTGATGCACCCCAGGATGCAGTTTGCCCTCTCGGCTGGCAGGGCACACTGCTGACTCATATTGAGCCTGCTGTCAACCAGCACCCCCAAATCCCTTTTCTGCAGGGCTGCTTTCCAGCCACTCCTCTCCCAATTTATACTTGTGCCCAGCATTACTCCATCCCAGGTGCAGAATCCAGCATTTGTTCTTGTCAAATCACGTGCCACTGACAATTTCCCAGTGCTCCAATCTATCTAGATCCCTCTTCAAGGCCTCTTGTCCCTCGAGAGAGTCAACAGCACCTCTCAGTTTGGTATTATCAGCAAACTTGCTAATGGTGCATTCAACTCCTGCATCCAGATCATTGATAAAAACATTGAACAGAACTGGCCCTACAATTGAGCCCTGAGGAACACCGCTGGTGACCGGTCACCAGCCAGATGTAGCCCCATTCTTTACAACCCTTTGAGCCCTGCCCTTCAGCCAGTTCTTCACCCAGCACACTGTATACCTGCTCATCTCACAGTTGGACAACTTGTCCAGAAGGATGCTGTGAGGGACAGTATCAAAAGTCTTACTAAAATCCAGAAAAACTACATCTACTGCCTTCCCTTCACCCACTAGGCAGGTGACCTCATAGAAGGATATCAAATTAGTTAAACAGGACTTCCCTTTTGTGAACCCATGTTGACTGTGCCTGATGATTGCATTGTTCTTTAAATGCCTTTCAGTAATACTCAGTATGATCTGCTCCATAATTTTTCCAGGTACTGATGTTAGACTAACAGATCTGTAGTTTCCTGGGTCTTCCCTCACATCCTTCTTGTAAATTGGAATAACATTGGCTAGCTTCCAGTCAGTGGGGACCTCCTCAGACTACCAAGACCTTTAGTAGGTGATTGAGAGGGGTCCTGCTGTAACATCCTGGCCAGCATTCTTCAAATATAACCCCAGAGATTTTAATAAAAAAAGCTATATCAAGAGCTAGACAAAATATATTTGAAAGAGTTAATAAAACAAATTATAACATTAACCTATTCAATATTAACTGTTTTATAAGAGTGAAACTATTTTAAAGGATGAGAATGTAATGTATTCCTCCTTCCTCCTTCCTGGAATTAAAATTATTAGGTTATTATTGAAATATCAAAATAAGAAACAACTCTTAAAATCAGTTTTGCAATAAATACCAGCTCAGATCTATCCCTTTTATTACGAATAAAGTCATAGTATAATGTGGAGTAATAGGGCACAGACTCTGGCAGGGATTCAAGCCAAAGACCGTTATTGCTACAAGCGTCTGCTTTTTATGCAGTTACAGCTCTTTCACACGCCACAAAATACGTCCTGGTTGGTTACCACACACAGTCCATGCACTTCTCACACAGTCAGGATTCGCTGCCTGCAGGTGTCCACGCACTCCTTTACTTCATCTTAGTTGTTTACCACAGCTCCTTCTCCTCAAGGCTGAGCCCTGCAGGTGTCCAGCTGTTTACCAGCTTCTCAATGCCACAGCTCCTTCTTCTTAAGGTCGAGCTGTGCAGATCAACACCACAGCTCCTCCTTAAGGTCGAGCCATGCAGGGTGATCCCAACATCTCCCCCTTTTTGTTTATCTATAAACAAAACCTGATGGATCATTCGCAACCCGAGGACTGTGAGGAAGATGGACCATCTGTACATTCTTGTATCGTCCTATGCCGCGCACTCAGCCCAGCAGTCGGTAGGTGCCAGCTTTACGTGGGTGTCCCCACGGAGGCAACGGTGGTCTTGCCGTACACCAGCCCACTGCCCTTTGGGAAATCCCGGTATTTATACATTTGCAGAGGAACGAGTTTCGACACACGTGGCCAGCGAGTGTCGGGACATGCCTCGGTTGCCACCTTTCAACACAGGGAGCCTATGGCGTACGCACCTGTTGGCCAGATGTGCTGCATGTGCCACAGCCATCCCGTCTATTGGTTCGTAGGCTTTGTTCACACGGCATATTACCATAATCCAGCAGTCACATATCAACTATGCTTAAGCCAATAGCAGAATGTTACAAGGCAAACAAAATTGTGAATTGTGCTTTATATTCCTCCGTTACTGCACATCTTCCACATCCTCCCCTAACCTTGATTAACTTTCTTATCTCTGTGGGCTGTTTTCTCTACCCAGCATAGTATCTATTTCTCACCCAGCCATCCATTTCCTCCTATGCTAACTGCAGTTTTCTCACAGGCCAAAATTCCATCTGTTAACCCCTCCGTATACAGCTGCAAGCCTAAAATCGCATCTACAGTGCGATTAGCAATAATTTCCATTTCTGCCGACAAGTTAACTATTGCTTTTTCTAGCTGTACTACTCCTAGCGATGGAAAAAGCGCCCGTACAAAGCTATGAAAACCAGTATTATATCTCACCAAAGGATTTGTAGCTATAGAGCGCTTTGCCCTAAAAGCTTTCCATGTTCCTCTAATGATACTGCTAATTTCAGTCTGATTAATTATCTGCAAATTAGGAACTAGGATGCCCATGGTACAGTACCTTGACCAGTTCCCGGGCAGCTGTTTCCTAGCCAATTGATCTCCACACAGCCACCATAACCCTTCTGGCAGATTGCAAGTGGTATTTATCCTTTTGCTGTTGTTGGTGGTGCTTCGTCCACAGAAATAGTCCACCCATGGCTGCACCCTTACCATGAACTTACTGCCTCCCTCCATCATCGTTGCCTGATATATCGTTCTATATTACAACAGAAATATCTAATATACCCAAAATTCTCTATCCCCCCAACTCTGTTACACCGTATACACCGTGGGGAGAGTGTCTTATTCAAATATACTCTTTGATTCCCTGCAAAAGAAATGATACATTTGTGACAATAATTACAATGACATAGAACAAACCCAAAACACCGTTTTACAAATATGGCATATTGAAGTTCCTGCTCTTGAACATCCAGGGAGTGCTGCTGAGACGATCAACAAGCCATCATTTCTGTCGTAGTTTAGCCCCAGCTGGCAACTAAGCACCACACAGCCGCTCACTCACTCCCCCTCCCGCAGTGGGACGGGGGAGAGAATTAGGAAAAAAAATCTCGTGGGTTGAGATAAACACAGTTTAATAGGACAGAAAGAAAGAAGGGAACAACAATGATAATACCAACAAAGGAATGTACAAGAACAAGTGATGCCCAATACAGCAATTGCTCACCACCCGGCGATCGACAGCCCGTCCCCAAGCAGCAATTTCCGCCCCCCGGCCAACTCCAGTTTATGTACTGGGCATGACATCGTATGGTAGGGAATATCTCTTTGGCCAGTCTGGGTCAGCTGTCCCGGCTGTGTCCCCTCCCAGCTCCCCGTGCATCCCCAGCCTGCTCGCTGGCAGGCCAGCACGAGAAGCTGGACTGTCCTTGACTGCTCAGCAACAACCCAAAACATCAGCACATTATCAACAATTTCTCATCCCAAATCCAAAACACAGTCTCACACTAGCTTCTGTGAAGAAAACCAGCTCTATCCTGGCTGAAACCAGGACATTAGCTCACATGAACAACACATCCACAGGATCGTTCTAAACACACAGGGATAGTAGCTTTCTGAAAGCAGCAAACCAAGGACAACATTTGGATGAATTCTGATGAGAACATAACAATCCCTAACTCTCTGGGAACTGAACAGACTCAAGAAAGTTCATATAACTAGTTCTGCTTTCCACAATTCTTATGCTCATGCTGATATTAATTAATTCCTTTGGTAGTCAAAAGGCAAATGAGAAAAGACACTGATGTATATTAGATAGGCTCTGATTCTGCAAGTTGTTTAGTACCTTAAAAAATAAAACACTACTCAATTCGGAATGGCCTTTGAATATATAACACAACTGAGGCTATGCCAGTTGCAGAGGCAAGCTTGGATATTGTTAGTACAGCAGTCACGGCAACCTAGGACTTACTGAATAGCCTGGATGTGCACAGCACTGGATAGCCCATGTGGTTAGCTGCTGTGGCTAACTAACTGGTTAGCTTAAAATATGTTCCTGTGTGACTGCTCAAATGTTTCAGCTGTGTAATGCAGCCATCCCTGTGTCCATGCACTGCCTCCCTCGTGGACTTCATGGAGGTGAGCACTGAGAAGAGGCTCTGGAGCAGATCCCACGTGTTTGTGTCCACATGCACTGTAAACCAAAGCCCTCTCTTCTCTGTCTGCATTACTATGCACTGTCCTCTTTTGTAACAGTCCTTATGCTCAGACAAAATGGCAGCAGCTACAAGAGAGCAAAAAAAAAGGAAGGAAGGAGCTGAAGAGTAGTCACCCTCCCTGCTGTTCCTGGACTGAATAACTAATACTCTTTTTATATTCTATCACACTGCCTGTTAGCAGCACAGATGGTAAAAAATATCCCCAAATGGAAAGGAGTGCAAAATAAAGATATAACCATGTGGAACCTAGACAGGCTGACTGTGTGGGGTAAGCAAACAGAGTACATTTGAATACAGCTAAATGGAAAATCGTCCATTGAAGACCACAAAGCATAGTGCAGGTTTGCAGGATAAGGGAAATCATCCCAGCAGTTCAAAGAAGGACGTGGGGTCATGGCAGATACTTAGCTAATCACGAGCAACTTGTGTGACACAGGAGCCATAAGGGCTAAAGCAGGATGTGAAAACAGGCCTGCATCCAGTTGCAAGGCAGTTGCCACATGTCTGTCTGACATTGGTGCAAATCCCAGACCACTCAGCTGGCTCCTGATGCCCGCAGTTCAAGAAGGATGCTTGTGAATTAGAGACTGTCAGAGCCAGGAATGATTAAGATATCAGAAAACTGTGGGAGCTCTCTATCTGTGCAGTTTAGCAAAAAAGAGGTGTTTAGATGTTCTTGATGACAGTCTAATACTTGCAAGGGCACAGAAATAGGATGTTAAGTTTCATCATTCTGGTAGAGAATGGTATAGTCAGATTCCATAGCCAGATGTTGAAGTGCAATAAACTCTACCAGAAATATGGCCCTGTATTCTTAATAGGGAGAATATTTAGTTCTTGGGACTTCTTTGCAATGTTGTGGTGGTTCCACCTCCATGGTGGAACTGTAAAATTGAGAGGGGTAGTTTTCCAACTGATCTGCTCCAACACAAGCCAAAATTAATTCAGGACACTTCTCTGGCCTGAGTTTTAGAAAAGCTCAGACTGGATGGTTGCAGCATCTCTTTTGGATTTTCAGTATAGAGACACTTGCATCTTCCCTGGCCCAGCCTAACATCTTTCTCGAAATTATAGTTCATCTGCAGGCACTAGGCCTACATTTCAGCCATACAATTAAGGCTTGGTCCTGGAAGGCCCTGGAGGCCTTGGAGAGCAGTAGATAACTCAAGGGATCTGGCCTACAAATAAGACAGGAATTAAAATGTTTCAGTGCCTGAAATTGCTATTGTCTGTAGCAGCATGCAACTTGTTTGCTAACGAGCTCATTAATCCTTTGTTCTCTGAAGATTTTGCCTTTGAGGTTAGATAAATACTGTTCTCTGAGGAGACTTCCTCTTCTTTGGCTGTTTTTCTTCTCCAGGAGAAAAGATGAAGTCTATGCAAATGGGTGTGTTTGAGTCAGGAGCTTGGCATTTGTTGAAGAGGGAAGCTAGGGTATTCCCTTGTCATCCCAAGTGGTGGTAATATTGGATAATTTCTGATCTTATCCCCTGAAAGATTTACTTTGCTTAGAGGGGTTGGTTGCTGAAACTGTTCAGCAGCTTGAGGGGAGCTGAATCGCTTTTGTGAAATTGTGCTCATGCTCTTGCCTCCTAATCCTGAAACTTGGATGGATCACAAAATTGAGAGTGTTATGGGACCCTGGGAGCAGGTGACGTAGGAATAAAACCATGTGTATTACGGACACCACTATTTCTCTCTACTGCATCCAGCCTTTATGTCACCGAAATCGGGAATAAACCTCGTAACACCAATGTAGTGTTAAAAGGCAGGCATTCTTTATTCACGGCACCGGGAACACGGGGGATAGCTCCTCCCAAATCGTGTTCATCGATCAGTTCAAAAATCAAACATTTATAGGCATATGATTACAAGATTAATACATATTGATCAGGTTTCCATACAATGATTGGTTAAAAATTCTTCGCCTAACATGTAAATGACTACGCATGCCCACTATAATTTCTTGAGATTTTACTTCCTTGATCTTTTGAGTCGGAGGGTTTCTTGAGTGGGTGGTCTCTGAGTCGGTGGTCGCGATCTCCCCCTGCCGGAATTACCTTTCCTACAAAGTTCACTTAAGCTTGGCAACACTAAATAGACCTTCACGGGCTGTCGGTCCAATAAGCAATCACTCACCCCACAGTCCTTTGTTTCAAGACAAGACTATAGAATGAATAAATAATTACCCACCGGACTGACTAGGTAGAACTGATCAAGTTGTTCCTTCTTCCTAGCTACTCATTAAAACAAAACATAATACTATGATCACACTGTTACATGTAATTCCTTGATAATTAAATCAAGATGGGAAGGGTTAATGGGCTCTTAAGCAGCATTGCTGGTGCACAACCTGTTCCTATAGTTACTTCTTTACAACTTATTACTAACTTATTTTCTAATTATTGTTTGATTTTCCCATCACCTTGGTTACATTTAAGGGGAATCCCCATTTGAATGTTTCCAAAGCACTCATCAGGATTAGCTTTTACATGTGGCCCGTTCATGCTGCTGCATTTCTGTTGCCTCCTTTTTTGAGTCACTCCAGAAGCCAGGGGAAGGCATATTAGCTGGAGTCCAGCAATAGGAGTGAGACCATGGTCTATACAGGCCTAAGGACTGTTGGGATCACCCTGCAAGGGCTCGACCTTGAGGAGAAGGAGCTGTGGCATTGAGAAGCTGGTAAACAGCTGGACACCTGCAGGGCTCAACCTTGAGGAGAAGGAGCTGTGGTAAACAACTAAGAGGAAGCAAAGGAGCACGTGGACATACAGAGGTGACCAATCCTGCCTCTGTGAGAGTCGCGTGGACTTAAAGCAATAGCCAACCCGGTAGCACTTTTAGGCACGTGAACGGGCTGTATTTGTATAAAAAGCAAGCTTTGCTAACAATAAAGGTCTTTGGCCTGAATCCCCGCCAGAGTCCGTGCCTTAATACTCCACAAAGGACTCCACAGGGACAGGGCAAAGCTGCTGAAAAATCTGTAGGCTGAGCTAAACCCCTTACCTATGTTTCTGTGGGTGAACCTGACATGATGGCTTCACTGCTCCCCAACAACATACTTGTGTTTCTCTGAAGGGGAGGTTTCTGGCTCTAGATTTGGGATGTGGGAAGGAAAACAGTTGCAATGCTTTGATAGGGAAGAACTCATGTTCATCATAAAGATCTTTACATTGGGATGGCGGTGGGACTGGGAGGCTGGGGGGGGGCACAACTATTTTGATATGTTAAAGGTGGCAGGTGCCTATTTTCTGACACTGTTACACAACCATCTTATATATCTCCTTTTTCCTGGCCCTCAACATATGGGACGAACATTATTTCTTCCTTTTTTTAAAAACGGATGGAGGCTGCTGCTTGCCACAGCTCTGTTGAGAGTCAGTTCACTATTTGGAAAGTACATGGACTTGGTAAAATATATTCCTCTTATGAACTGGCAAATCTTTGAAATTTAAGTTTTCTGTATCATCTTCAAAGACAAGCAGTTGATGCTTTCCCTCCTCCCCCCTTAACAGTCATGCTCTAGAAGTTAAATAACAAAAAACAGGAAATTAAACCAATTACTGCAAAATCCTGCAGACAATTCTAATTTTGTTTTTACAGCTAATAAAGATGGTTATATGGTTATATGGTTTATACAAAACCATAAAATTACACTGCTAGAAATTTTTTTAATGTAATTTATTTACTTACACTATAGTTAGTGTCAGAGACCTTTTTCTGTAACTTTTGTTCATAATAAAAGAAAACAGGTGTCTTTCATGTCAGGTCTTTGGAGCGTATGTCTCACAAGGACTTCATCATGACACTCTCTGGAAGCTCAGTAGCTTATAAATGATATCTTTTGAGCTCAGTGTTCAAGAAATATGCTTCTACACACATACCAGCAGAAACAGGAGCAGTTTTTAGATAATGACAGGCCCAGTGACAATTCCCAAAAGATTAAGGTGAGAGACCAAAAGGAGGGATCTTCCTAAAGAATGAAGAAAGCTCTGCTATAAAAAATTGAAAGTATTAACACTCGCTGTACTACTCCAAGATTTCTGTTTGCTGAAAATGATCGGCATGCCTCTGTTGGGCTGGAGACAGCAGACAGAACAGTGTGCCTGTCCCTATGAGGACTGTTATGTATGTGCAATAAGTTTTGTTGGTCTCAACCCAGGCAGGTCTCATCTCAAAGGTAGTCATGACTGCTTCATATCTTGGCTGAAGCCCCAGCAGAGAAGTCATTTCTGGATCTACACAGCAAATGAACTGACCTGAAGTGTGGCTTCCTACTGGCACACTCCTCAAATTCATTTTTGGTTGTTCTTTTTTGGAAGAGACCTTCAGGCCTAGCACCTTCCACAAGTATCAGGAATGTATGGCTTCTTAAAGAATATAAAATGCTACTCAGTATTTTGTGAAAACAAATACCAGTGAGATACCCAGAAAGGGGTTGTATTTGCATTAGTGTGTGACATGGGTCTATGCTTAGTTAGTGAGAAAACCTGCCATATGGTATCCTTCAAAAATCTCCACCCCCAGGCTATCCTGATACCTACTGACAGGTGCAGAGATTAGTAACATAAATATTACAATTCTAAGATGAAGTGTTAGTGGAAATTAGCATTAGAATAAACAACAGAGCAAGGGTTAAAAGAATGGCCTGTGTTCGTAACTAAGGCCATGACTGTAAGCGATAAAGCTGGCAAACACAGAGGAATGTGTTGTTTATACCAAGATTGTTGTCCCAAATATGGGTTCTTCACCCGGTGTACAGAGAGCCGAAAAAAACACAGAGCCGAGATATTTGCTTTTATTCCAAATCTGCGCAGAGCTGGGTGCTAGGTGGTAGGTCCACAAAGCTAGCACGCCTCAGTTAACAGACAGAAAATATTTATACACTTCGAGCAACAGTTATCAGTATTTTTTAAAAGTTGGCTCCATTACCCTTGTTCCCATTGTTTCTCACAAGCCTCGTCTCCACTTAAAGTCACAGCATCCTTTTTTTTTTCTAGGCATGCTCAGTGAGGAAGGGGCTTTTGTGAGGAGGGGGCTTTCCCCGCCCAGGGGCAGTTTTCTATTATGCCAATTATATGCTAATTATATGTTAATTAGGATAGTTCACTCAAGGTTCAGTAGTTGTGTTCCTTTTGTGATTATCTTGTTCCTTCCCTCAAGGTTGCACCTTGTTAGCTGCTCACAGAGACTAAACAATACCCCCAGCTTAATTCCTTGCATACCGTCAACACTTTCACCTTTAGAATCATAGAATCATTAAGGCTGGAAAAGACAGCTAAGATCATCAAGTCCAACCGTCAACCCAACACCACCATGCCCACTAAACCATGTCCCGAAGTGCCACGTTGTCATGGTTTAGCCCCAGCCGGCAACTAAGCACCACGCAGCCGCTCACTCACTCCCCCTCCCACAGTGGGATGGGGGAGAGAATTAGGAAAAAAACCTCGTGGGTTGAGATAAACACGGTTTAATAGGACAGAAAGAAAGAAGGGAACAACAATGATAATACCAACAAAGGAATGTACAAGAACAAGTGATGCCCAATACAGCAATTGCTCACCACCCAGTGATCGACAGCCCGTCCCCGAGCAGCGATTTCTGCCCCCCGGCCAACTCCAGTTTATGTACTGGGCATGACGTCGTATGGTAGGGAATATCTCTTTGGCCAGTCTGGGTCAGCTGTCCCGGCTGTGTCCCCTCCCAGCTCCCCGTGCATCCCCACCCTCCTTGCTGGCAGGCCAGCACGAGAAGCTGGACTGTCCTTGACTGCTCAGCAACAACCCAAAACATCAGCACATTATCAACAGTTCCTCATCCCAAATCCAAAACACAGTCTCACACTAGCTTCTGTGAAGAAAACCAGCTCTATCCTGGCTGAAACCAGGACACACGTCTACATGTTTTTGAACACCTCCAATGATGGTGACTCCACCACCTCCCTGGGCAGCCTGTTCTGATGCTTGACCACTCTCTCAGGAAAGAAGTTTTTCCTAATATCTAGTCTAATCCACCCTGGTGCAACTTGAGGCCATTTCCTCTCATCTTATCGCTAGTTACTTGGGAGAAGAGACCAACACCCACTTCACTACAACCCCCTTTCAGGTAGTTGTAGAGAGCGATAAGGTCTCCCCTCAGCCTCCTCTTCTCCAGACTGAACAACCCCAGTTCCTTCAGCTGCTCCTCATAAGACTTGTGCTCTAGACCCCTCACCAGCTTTGTTGCCCTTTTCTGGACATGCTCCAGCAACTCAATGTCCTTCTTGTAGTGAGGGGCCCAACACAGTATTTGAGGTGCGGCCTCACCAGGGCTGAGTACAGGGGTACAATCACTTCCCTGCTCCTGCTGGCCACACTATTTCTGATACAGGCCAGGACGCTGTTGGCCTTCTTGGCCACCTGGGCACACTGCCGGCTCATATTCAGCCGGCTGTCAACCAGCACCCCCAGGTCGTTTTCTGCTGGGCAGCTCTCCAGCCACTCCTCCCCAAGCCTGTAGCATTGCATGGGGTTGTTGTGACTGAAGTGCAGGACCCGACACTTGGCCTTGTTAAACCTTTTACAGTTGACTTCCACCCATCGATCCAGTCTGTCCAGGTCCCTCTGCAGAGCCTTCCTACCCTAGAGCAGATCAACACTGCTGTGTTTGTCATCAGGAGTACCAAGTATGGTCCTTTCCACCTTTCTGTCAAAGGCTCATCCTTTCAAGTTCGGATATACATAAAGTCCCCCGGCTTGAAGGTATGTGCTGGTACATCCAAAGGTATGGTGGCTCTCAATTGCACGTACCTGCGGAGGGAGGAAAGGACCCTTGCCAAGGACAGGAGGTATTCTTTTAATATTTGATTACCCATCACATGTCGTTGATCTGCCTTTACAGTTAGATTTACCATATAAGGTCTTCCATACAAAATTTCTGGCCACAGTCGTAAAGGATAATAAAAAATGTTTTTACAAATATATTAACAACAAAAAGAGAGGCAAGGAGAATCTCCATCCCCTACTGGATATGGCGGGGAACATTGTCTCCAAGGACGAGGACAAGGCTGAGGTACTTAATGCCTTCTTCGCCTCAGTCTTTAATAGCCACTCCAGGTATCCACAGGATATTCAGCCCCCTGAGCTGGAAGACGGGGATGGAGAGCACAATGTACTCCTCATAATCCAGGAGGAAGCAGTCAAGGACATGCTAAGCCACCTGGACACCCACAAGTCTATGGGGCCTGATGGGATCCACCCAAGAGTACTGAGAGAGCTGGCGGAGGAGCTTGCCAAGCCACTCTCCATCGTTTATCAGCAGTCCTGGTTAACAGGGGAGGTCCCAGAAGACTGGAGGCTTGCCAATGTGACACCCGTCTACAAGAAAGGCCGGAAGGAGGATCCTGGGAACTACAGGCCTGTCAGCCTGACCTCTGTACCGGGGAAGATTATGGAGCGGTTGGTTTTGAGAGTGCTCACAGGGCATCTGCAGAACAGCCAAAGGCGTCAGGCCCAGCCGGCATGGGTTCATGAAAGGCAGGTCCTGCTTGACCAACCTGATCTCCTTCTATGACCAGGTGACCCGCCTAGTGGATGAGGGAAAGGCTGTGGACGTTGTCTACCTGGACTTTAGTAAAGCCTTTGACAGCGTCTCCCACAGCATTCTCCTGGAGAAACTGGCGGCTCGAGGCTTAGACGGGTTTACTCTTCGCTGGGTGAGGAACTGGCTGGATGGCCGAGCCCAGAGAGTTGTGGTGAATGGCGTTAAATCCGGCTGACGGCCGGTCACAAGTGGTGTTCCCCAGGGCTCGGTTCTGGGACCAGTCTTGTTCAATATCTTTATAGATGATCTGGATGAGGGAATTGAGTGCTCCCTCAGTAAGTTTGCAGATGACACCAAGCTGAGTGGGAGTGTTGATCTGCTGGAGGGTAGGAGGGCTCTGCAGAGGGATCTGGACAGGCTGGATCGATGGGCAGAGGCCAACTGTATGAGGTTTAATAAGGCCAAGTGCAGGGTCCTGCACTTTGGCCACAACAACCCCATGCAATGCTACAGGCTTGGGGAGGAGTGGCTGGAGAGCAGCCCGGCGGAAAGGGACCTGGGGGTGCTGGTTGACAGCCGGCTGAACATGAGCCGGCAGTGTGCCCAGGTGGCCAAGAAGGCCAACAGCGTCCTGGCCAATAGTGTGGCCAGCAGGAGTAGGCAAGTGATCGTGCCCCTGTACTCGGCACTGGTGAGGCCGCAGCTTGAATACTGTCTTCACTTTTGGGCCCCTCACTACAAGAAGGATTCGGAGGTGCTTGAGTGTGTCCAGAGAAGGGCAACGAAGCTGGTGAGGGGTCTGGAGCACAAGTCTTATGAGGAGCGGCTGAGGGAACTGTGGTTGTTTAGTCTGGAGAAGAGGAGGCTGTGGGGAGACCTTATCACTCTCTACAACTACCTGTAAGGGGGTTGTGGTGACGTGGGTGTTGGTCTCTTCTCCCAACTAACTAGTGATAGGACGAGAGGAAATGGCCTCAAGTTGTGCCAGGGGAGGTTTAGGTTGGATATTAGGGAGAATTTCTTCACCGAGAGGGTGGTCAGGCATTGGAACAGGCTGCCCAGGGAGGTGGTGGACTCACCATCTCTGGAAGTGTTCAAAAACATGTGGATGTGGTGCTTCAGGACATGGTTTAGGGGACATGGTGGCGCTGGATCAATGGTTGGACTTGATGATCTTGAAGGTCCTTTCCAACCTAGTGATTCTGTGATTCTGTGATCAGTTCTGCTTTTTGAGCTGATGTATTAGCTGGTAAGGGTTTTGCTTCTAATTCTTCTTCCAAAGACATGACAGGGTATCCAGCTCTTCATTCTCCCTTAATTACAAAACTACTCCCGTCAGTATACAACTCCCAATCAGGATCTTCCAGGGGGGTGATTGAAAAAAACATAAACTCAATAACATCAAAGTGTTATTGAGCAGACATCTTTATTGCAGCGCTGGAGACATGGGGGATATTTCCTCCTAACATGCGTGTGCTGAAATAAAAGTTCATCCTTTATATACCTTAAAGACATGAATATTCACACATTATCTGAGAAATTTCCGCCTCCCTGCCTATCTACTACATTTACATAATGCTGGCGTTGCAAAACTACACTGCGCATGCGCGGGAGTCTCGGGTGGTCGTCGGTGGTCGTTTGGGGCGTTAGCCCCCTACTCCTTTTTCCCTTTTATGGTCACAGGTCTCCTAAGGATAGTTTCTTCTCCTTGGATGTTTGTCCCTTCTGCTGTTCAGCCAAGCAATTCTTTCTTATCATCCTTGTTTGAGCACTCCTGCTAGGATGTTTCTATTCTCAAGATTAATCTCTCAGTCCTTGCTCTTAACTCTTCTTTGTTTTAATTCCAGGAGGCCTCTTGGTTCTACATGCACGCATTTCCTTGTGATTAACTGTTTACACATAGCTGAAATGTTAGCACTGAGGCAAGTATAGCCTAAGGACTATGAGAGTAGGCTGTTAAACACAGTCACACAGTCATTAGGCCAAAGAAATCTGTACAAAAGCCAAACCAATCATGCAATCAACAATCCTCCAGAAAGTACACACAACTACAAAAGGACATTTACAAAGCCCACACCTGACTAATTACACATGCTAAAATAAACTCATAACTGTCCCAGGTCCTTGTTTCAGGGGTATCTTTCAAGTCCATTTGACTGGAATATACCTGCTCAATAGTCTGCAAGCAATTATGTGTTAATTCTTCTTCTCCGTTAACAGGTAGCAAGGATGCAGGATTCAAAACACTGGACATTTTTAACATCACATCATCCTGTTCAAGTAATATAGCCTGATATTGTAACATACGGCTCAGGGATAACCAGTGGTGACCCTTTTGTTCGAAAACAGATATAACAGCACGTGACACATATACAGTGTTTTTTTTTATCCTAGAGTCAATTTTCAGGCTTCCTGTATTATCGTTAGAATCATTCATTGTGGTCAGCAAGGTGTATGGATTTGGCACCACGGGATATACATCAACTACAATTTGACTGATGGCCCGCAAATCCTGGACCAAACGGTATTCCTGCGAGCGGGGCTTTTTTACTGATAAAATCAGTATTCTGATTGGCACTCTTGCAACAGTCCATACTTGAGAAAATTCTTGATTATTGGTTCTAATCCAATCCGAGCCTCTAACTTGTTTTTGTCTTACCGGTTTTGCTCCTGGTTTTAATTCTACTTTCACTGGTTCAGCAGATTTATCTCTATGGTTCAGCAGACTTAGCTCTCCCCGGTTTCTCTCATGCCCATACAAAGGGGACTACTGCATCCATAATTTCTGCTGGTATTCATTCTTTCAGTTCTTCTTGTTCTTTTGAAGCTTCCTGTAACAGATAAACTTGCGCCTGCCAAGCATTTTCTTGTGGGATATGTATGCGAATTCTATTTTTATCAAAAGCTATTTGTGCTCCTAATTTATTTAGTAAATTCCGTCCCATGAGAGGTAAGGGGCACTCTGGCATATGTTGGGATCACCCTGCATGGCTCGACCTTAAGGAGAAGGAGCTGTGGCGTTGATCTGCACGGCTCGACCTTAAGAAGAAGGAGCTGTGGCATTGAGAAGCTGGTAAACAGCTGGACACCTGCAGGGCTCAGCCTTGAGGAGAAGGATTTAGCATGCATGCTCCTAGAAAGTGTGTGTGTGGGGGGTAATTTGCATAGCTCCTCCACTGAGTCGGTGGTCGTGATCTCCCCCTGCCACCTCTGCCTTTACCCTAGTTTTTGCGAAATTTCGCTGTCTTCATGCCAGTAGCCTTCTCCTGTTCTCGTTATCTTCCTTGTGGCAAGACATTTCTTTTATCAGTCCCTGAAGCCCCCTGTTTGGGTCCTCCTCCAGAGACTGGTGATTAGTAAGGCATGCAAGTTTACACAGTCTTGCTAAATTCACACAATACAGCTACTCAGCTTAATGGTTAACACTTATGTTCGGCTTATCAAGAGTAAGCTGAGCAAGGAGTGCCCTAAGCCTAGTAATGAAGAGGGTACTCTATAAAGAGCTCTATCTGAATTTGGAGATAAGCAGTATATACTTCTCGCTGAGTTTTCAGGCCTCCAGCCCATGAAGAAGACAGCTGAGCTGAGCAGCGCCTACAGAGCAGTCATGACTCTGGTTAACTCCAGGCTGGGCCAGATGCTTTCAAGCTGACCCAGCAGAGTTGTGGTAGTGCATTCCCTGCCCCCCTCCGCCTTGCACTTGGACCGCTCTACAACCTGAGAAATTCAGTTGCCTGGCAAGCCTTGGCCTTTGAACAAAGAGTTTGGCAGTTGCGAGCCCCTGGACCGTACCAAGAACTCATGTGTAGCATGAGAAAAGAATGAAGAATGGCACTCATTGTATCAGGAATGTGGTTGCCTGATGTCGTGGTTTAGCCCCAGATGGCAACTAAGCACCACGCAGCCGCTCACTCACTCCCCCCTCCCCCAGTGGGATGGGGGAGAGAATTGGGAAAAAAAACTCGTGGGTTGAGATAAACACAGTTTAATAGGACAGCAAGAGAGAAGGAAACAACAATAACAACAATAATAATTATACTGACAAAGGAATGTACAAGAACAAGTGATGCCCAATACAGCAATTGCTCACCACCTGGCGATCGACAGCCCGTCCCCGAGCAGCGATTCCCGCCCACCGACTAACTCCAGTTTATGTACTGAGCATGACGTCGTATGGTAGGGAATATCTCTTTGGCCAGCCTAGGTCAACTGTCCTGGCTGTGTCCTCTCCCAGCTCCCCGTGCACCCCCAGACTTCTTGCTAGCAGGCCAGCACAAGAAGCTGGACTGTCCTTGACTACTTAGCAACAGCTCAAAACATCAGCACGTTATCAACAGTTTCTCATTCCAAATCCAAAACACAGTCTCACACTAGCTTCTGTGAAGAAAACCAGCTCTATCCTGGCTGAAACCAGGACACTTGACCAGGGTGAGGAATGAGAACAGGACTATCTCCTGACAACCCTGGAACGACTGGTGCCAGTGCTACTGGAGACTTGAGAAATTACCTGTCTGTGTTGTGGCCAGGATGGAAATTCGCTGATGCCTAAAGTCAGTTGTCTCCCGACCCTATAAACAGCAGTCCCAAGTGAGGCCCTTTGAGCTCTCCTGGACCACAGTGGGCTGCAACCAGCACCTCCCTCCGAGCGGGACGCCTCTCAGAGCTTGTGAACTCTCGAGTTTGCAATCAACTCAGAGGCCGGCATGAACTTGGGCTGAAATCCCTGTTGAAGCTCAACTCTTTGCCTGTTGAGAAATGCAAAGCATTCAATTTGAGTATTTCACTGGATTCAAGGGGAACTTTTAATAGGTACCTTTGTGTGTGTATATCTATATTTCTCTATATGTATCTCTTTTCTTTGTATCTTTTTATATGTCTCTATCACTATATCGACATTTCTGTGTGTGTGCATGCGTAATTAGAAAATCTTAGTAAGTTTTAAGTTGCTATGTTGCTAAGCTTTATTAGGAAATTGTCACACCTACCCGATTCAATTTCCCTGATTCTGTGTAAATCATTCCTCCCAGTCCACATGTAAATCATTCCAACCTAATTCTAATTTGATTTCTCTCTTTGTATGCTTTTTCCATGTTGAATAAGTAATAGAGTGGACCTTGCATTGAATTCTGTTGTTGTGCTTTTTACAAATTTATATTAAAATCATTTGCTTTCTAATATCTTTGACCGTGATTCTTTAAGCAGCCTAAACCACTCATTCACGACAAGAGTTCACCACCACCGATGGCAGGGTCTGCAGTCTGGTCAGTCCTGACACAGGCAGCATGATTGCTTATGGGATTTCTGTACTACTACACTAGCAGCCTGCCCATATCCATCCCCCCACAAAGGGGGGATGAAGTCAGCAATTCAGTTGAGAACATCAGCACCACTCTGTATATGTCTTTTCCTTGTAAAAAATGACTGAAGCAGGCAAGTGTTACTTTTTCTCAAAAAAGAAGAGGCAAAAGATTTCATCTTCTCCATGAAGTGATTAATTCTGTCATGTTTCAGCCTATATGCAATTGCAGTCATATAAAGATAGGTAACATCTGCTGTATCAGAGTTTTATTGCCTGCCTTTCCAGCACTGCCATTTCTTGGGGCTGTCCTTTATTGTACCAATCAGTGACCTACTAAATGGTACCAGATTAATGAAGTATAGTAAATTCACTGATTTAAAAGCCCTGAACATGACAGAAATCCTCATGTGAATGTGAACAGAATAACACATTTTGAACTAAATAACTCATTTCAAACACGTTTTTCTTATGCCAGTGAAAGGTAGTACCTATTAGAGAGGGAAAAAAGGTACAACTCTTATCCAGTACTTTCTCTTTGCCTTGTCTGTTTCAGCTCTATTTCCTCACCTTCATATTTTTGGGGTGGGAGAATTTGTCTCCACTACTGTATCCACTGGAGAATTTGTGACCTAGAGGTAAGAATGGGATCACAGAATCACAGAATCACAGAATCACTAGGTTGGAAAGGACCTTCAAGATCATCAAGTCCAACCATTAATCCAGCGCCACCATGTTCCCTAAACCGTGTCCTGAAGTGCCACATCCACACATTTTTTGAACACTTCCAGAGATGGTGAGTCCACCACCTCCCTGGGCAGCCTGTTCCAATGCCTGACCACCCTCTCAGTGAAGAAATTTTTCCTAATATCCAATCTAAACCTCCCCTGGCGCAACTTGAGGCCATTTCCTCTTGTCCTATCACTAGTTACTTGGGAGAAGAGGCCAACACCCTGGTCGCCACAACCCCCTTTGAGGTAGTTGTAGAGAGCGATAAGGTCTCCCCTCAGCCTCCTCTTCTCCAGACTAAACAACCCCAGTTCCCTCAGTCGCTCCTCATCAGACTTGTGCTCTAGACCCCTCACCAGCTTCATTGCCCTTCTCTGGACATGCTCCAGCACCTCAGCGTCCTTCTTGTAGTGAGGGGCCCAAAACTGAACACAGTATTCAAGGTGCGGCCTCACCAGGGCTGAGTACAGGGGCACGATCACTTCCCTGCTCCTGCTGGCCACACTATTTCTGATACAGGCAAGGACTCTGTTGGCCTTCTTGGCCACCTGGGCACACTGCCGGCTCACATTCAGCCGGCTGTCAACCAGCACCCCCAGGTCCTTTTCCGCCGGGCAGCTCTCCAGCCACTCCTCCCCAAGCCTGTAGCATTGCATGGGGTTGATGTGGCCGAAGTGCACCCCCTTTCAGGTAGTTGTAGAGAGCGATAAGGTCTCCCCTCAGCCTCCTCTTCTCCAGACTAAACAATCCCAATTCCCTCATAAAAGATGCAGTAACCACCCGATCCCTATCCCTGAGTGAGCTGCAAGATATGCGAAAGGATTTCAGCTGTCGTCCAGGCGAGCACATTGTCACCTGGCCGCTCTGATGTTGGGATAACAGGGCCAGTAGCTTGGAATTAGAGGGTAAGGAAGCCAAGCAGCTGGGATCCCTTTCTAGGGAAGGGGGCATTGACAAAGCGGTTGGAAAGGGGGCACAAGTCCTCAGCCTCTGGAGGTGACTCCTGTCAGGCGTGAAGGAAAGGTATCCCTTCAAGGAAGATGTTCTATGTCACCCAGGCAAGTGGACCACCATGGAGAAAGGTATCCAGTACCTGAGGGAGCTAGCTGTGCCGGAGGTGTTTTATGATGACCTGAACAACGAACAGTTATCCAAAGATCCAGATGAAGCCAAGTGCATATGACCCATGTGGCAGACGTGTGTACGGAGTGCACCATCATCATACGCCAACTCATTGGATGTAATGACCTGGAAAGACAGAGAGGGACAAATGGTGGATGAATTGGCTGTCCAACTCCAGCAATAAGAAGAGAGTCTCTCCTCCTCCCTACAGGCCTGCGTCTCTGCTGTAGAGAAACTGCTGGACATGCTATCTGAGAAACTGTCTGAGAAACTGTGCTGGGAGTTCCAGCAATTCAAAGAGGATATGTTCTGCTCCCCACCTGTATGAACCGATATCTCAGCTATTAGGTGTAAGCATTCCTCTGCTCAAGAGAGAGGATATAGAGGGTGTATACACCATGGGCCACCCTGTGGTTTTACCTGCATGAGCACGGAGACGACATGAGGAAGTGGGATGGAAAATCTACCTTGACCCTCGAGGCACAGGTATGTGAGTTGAAAAGAAAAGTAATCACAAAAGGTTTTTCAGGCTCTTCCAGGAAAATTGCCGCTCCACTTTCCAGCAGGCAGTTCCCCAGACAGAGTAGGAGGGCTGGTCTGACTACCGATCTTAATAAAGGGACTTCTGATTTGTATCCACAAGAAGTGAGTAATGACCAGGACTAGAGGGGCCCTGCCTCCAGCCAGGTAGAGGAAAGGAACAACTGAGTCGACTGGACTGTATTCAGTTTTGGGCCACTCACTACAAGAAGGACATTGAGGTGCTAGTGTGTGTCCAGAGAAGGGCAACAAAGCTGGTGAGGGGTCTGGAGAACAAGTTGTCATGCACCGACACAATAACCAGTGCACTGCCCACGTGGTCAGGTAGTTATTATTGGTGACAGTTTGTTAATAAGACCAAATCTTTGAGCAATATTGTCACCCACAACACAAATTCACAAATCAATAAAACATACAGACAAACAATAACAAACATAGGGGAATATACGACCTGTGCACGCGAAGTTGAATGATCTCTTGGGGCTCTCAGTCCTGCTCAGAGGGAGCTCCAAAGCTTCCTCTCTGATCATGGCTTTTATTGGCGCCTGTTCATATGGTTTTAATAGATAAGGTTATTTTTCTCCTTATCAATGTTCCCCTTTTGTTATGACACTGCACAAACATAGGCTTCTAACTACTACACTTTTTTTAAGGTTCATTATGCACCAGAGGGCTTTTTACTTCCATATGATTCCTGTATCCCGTGTTCATGAGTTGTTCCGGTCACAGAAGTACGAGGGAGGAGTTCTTCAAAGCAGCATCGGTCCATTCAGATAATAACACAAGGAGTGACAGAGACATTTTATCAGTCGGGAACACACTTGGGACGATGATGTACAGGGGAGAGCCGTGGGGCCTTCGCCTCACTCTGTCCCCCGTTTTGCATCGTCATGCTCTCCCTGGTATTCAGTCAAATGGGGAGTGGGTTCCCACACAAGTCTTATGAGGAGTGCCTGAGGGAACCGGGGTTGTTCAGTCTGGAGAAGAGGAGGATGAAGGGAGACCTTATCGCTCTCTACAACTACCTGAAAGGGGGTTGTGGTGAGGTGGGTGTTGGTCTCTTCTCCCAAGTAACTAGCGATAAGATGAGAGGAAATGGCCTCAAGTTGCGCCAGGGGAGGTTTAGATGGGATATTAGGAAAAATTTCTTCACTGAGAGGGTGGTCAGGCATTGGAACAGGCTGCCCAGGGAGGTGGTAGAGTCACCATCACTGGAAGTATTCAAAAAATGTGTAGACGTGTGTCGTGGTTTAACCCCAGACAGCAACTGAGCACCACGCAGCCGCTCACTCACTCCCCCATGGTGGGACAGGGGAGAGAATCAGAAGAGTAAAAGGGAGAAAACTCATGGTTTGAGATAAAGACAGTTTAATAGGCAAAGCAAAAGCCGCGCACACAAGCAGAGCAAAACAGGGGATTCATTCACTACTTCCCGTTGGCAGGCAGGTGTTCAGCCATCTCCAGGGAAGCAGGGCTCCATCACGCATAACGATTTCTTGGGAAGACAGACGCCATAACTCCGAACATCCCTCCTTCTTCTTCCTTCTCCTTCGTCCCAGCTTTATATACCAAGCATGATGTCATACGGTATGGAACATCCCTTTGGCCAGTTTGGGTCAGTGATACAGAGACATAACTATCTTTTAAACCACTTAGATACTGTCTTTTGTTTATTCTTTAAAAAACTCACTTAGCAAGGTTGGCACTTGTGATGTGTGTTAAGGGTTAAGCTTATCAGGGACTGGTATTTGTCAAGAACAGACTTACTGAAACAAAGAAAGTGATAACAGGAACTGCAAGGTTAACCTTATCACAAAACTGGCTAGAGCTTGTTAAAAACTGTTGAAATCAACAAGTAAGAAGAGAGCATGTATAAAGGACTAAAGTTCATCTAAAGGACAGAAGAGGAAGAGGAAGATAAGACCCCTGAAGAAGTAAACGACCACCAGAGACAGATCTGAGCCTGCGCATTGGTAACATAAACTGCTGACGCAAGCCTTTTGAACTACTCCACCTCACTTATGCATATGTATGTTTTATGTTATGTCATCATATGAATATGTATGCTTTTGTGTAATAAATATTTGCCTGCTTGCCGAAACGGTGTGCAAGTTAGGAGGAGCGATCCCCCTTGCACCCGGCGCCGTAATAAACATACCTGCTTTATAACTCTTTTGAGTTGTGAAGTCTGATTCCGCACGTCATCAACTGTCCTGGCTGTGTCCCCTCCCAGCTTCCTGTGCACCCTCAACCTTCTTGCTATCAGGGAAGCACCAGAAGCTGATACTGGTTTTGGTTTTAAATGTCTTTTATCCTTTTCCATCCACTCCTTTCCTTTCATTCACCTCTGTTTCTTCTCTAAGCTCCCTGAACACCTTTGTTTCCCATGCAGAGATGGCAGCATAGGAGTTACTTGTAAATTTTTTTTTCTCTTGATTTTTTTCCCCCTCTCTCCAGTATGTGTTTTCCTTCTTTTAGTTCCCCCTTCTGAATCATTTTTCTGTTTTGGTCTTTGCAGAACCATTATCCTCTGAATCATCTTTGCTCTTGACTATTCAACATCCTCTGGGCTGACTCAGCCCATGCTATGTGGGAACTGATTGGGACTGAATCAGCAGCTCAGTGCACAGAAGGTAAACAATCTATTTACTCACAGATGATTCCTGTCTCTCCACCTCCATCTCCGGTGACCATTTTCCAAATAAAACTATTTATAATCCTGTCCTGGTTTCGGACATGAACTCAGTGGGCATTTTAGAGGGATGGCCCATAAACTGAGGGAATATCTGTGTGTATATATCAAAAGACAGGAAAAGTGGTAGTGTTTAATTGGAATGTATTGGAAAGTGTAGAACCTGGGCATGATGTATATGGTATAGAATAAGGGGTGGATACTGTCCTGGTTTCGGCTCTGGGATAGAGTTAATTTTCTTCCTGATAGCTGCTATAGTGCTGTGTTTTGGATTTGGGATGAAAATGATGTTGATAACATACTGATGTTTTTAGTTGTTGCTAAGCAGCCAAGTACTTTTCAGCTTCCTGTGCTCTGACCTGCCAGCAAGAAGGCGGGGGGTACACGGGAAGCTGGGAGGGGACACAGCCAGGACAGCTGATCCAAACTGGCCAGAGACATTCCATACCATACAATGTCATGCTCAGTATATAAACGAAGGGAGTTGGCCAGGGAGGGGCCGCGGCTCAGGAACTAACTGGGCATCGGTCATTGCGGGTGGTGAGCAATTGTGCTGTGCGTTACTTGTTTTGTATATTCTTTTATCATTAGTATTATCATTGTTATTTTTTTCCCCCCTGTCCTATTATACTGTCTTTATCTCAACGCACGAGTTGTACCCTTTTTCTTTTCCGATTCTCTCCCCCATTTTGCTGTGGTGGGGGGAGCGTGAGTGAACGTCTGTGTGGCTGTTTTGGCTACCTGCTGGGTTAAACCACAACAAATCCTCAGATATATGAACAGGCAGTGTGGTAGAGAGGGGCTGGAAAAGTCACGTTAAGGCAGTAGGTGTCTGAAACCATTAAAAGTTTCACGTGGCAATAGCTAAAATTAGTCCAAGTGGAGAGAAGATTATTAGTTAGGTTTGTTTCCAGAAATCAAAATGTTCTAAAAACCAACAAATATATTTCACATTCAGGTGATATTTTTATTCAACTCTAGCTACAAAAATGGCCTTTCCTCATGTAGAAGTATCACAAAGCAGTAACAGCAACAAGTTCATATACAGGGTGGGAATTTTTATAGTGTACAGAAACATTTTGTGATAAGTTTTTGAAATACAGTTTCTGAATACTTCATTTCCAGCACAAAGGCCCTTTTCGGATATGTACTTGGAGCAGCCAAAGGATGAAAACCACAGAACATGCAGAAGCTATTCTTCAGCAAAGCCAAATTCCTCTACCTCTGCTGTTGGGATCATCCTGCATGGCTCGACCTTAAGGAGAAGGAGCTGTGGCGTTGATCTGCACGGCTTGACCTTAAGGAGAAGGAGCTGTGGCATTGAGAAGCTGGTAAACAGCTGGATATCTGCACGGCTCGGCCTTGAGGAGAAGGAGCTGTGGTAAACAACTAAGAGGAAGCAAAGGAGTGCAGGAACATCTGCAAGCAGTGAATCCTGACTGTGTGAGAGGCTCATGGACAGCGCGTGATATTTTGTATATAGCCAATTGCAATAATGTGTGTAACAAGTTGTAACCAATCATGAGTGTGTGTGCAGTGGCTAAGCAAAAATTATGATATATATTGGAGTCAGACAAGACAATAAACGGCTTCGGAATATAACTCTCATAGAGTTGTGAAGTCCATCCTTCTCCCGCACTCTGCCTCTGAGGAAATGCTCTTGTTAATAGGATACTTCCTAATTCTTTTTCATAGTTTAATATTATTGTACTGCCTGCTGTTCCCACTACATTGGATGCCTGAATATGTGGGAATATACTATCTACTGTTGAAAGGGGAATAAAACAGGAGCTAGTCTATAAACATCAAGGTCTTACAATGGCATAAAGGGGATATAAGCAATCAGAGGACTGATTCTGCAGGAGAGGGAACAGTTTCTGAATGGCTATTTCTCTAAAGGATGCAGTCTGAATTTGACAGATGCACCTTTAGATGAAACTGTGAGGTCTTTCCCTTGCTTGTAATGCAACTGAAATGAACTTGTTCTCTTTTGTTCCCCTCAAAATGACTGTGATCAGTCCCAAGTGGCTCAGAAACAATGAGAAAAAGCAAAGCCTTGTCATTTCCCTGAGTTTTTAGGCTTAGAGAACAGGATGATCATCTATGAAAAATACTTCTTGAAAATTCAATGAGACTCTTGTGCTTCACTCTCTGTGCTTTGCCCCAGTTGAACACTTGTCCGTGGCTGGCCTGCAATTACAGTATTGCTGAATGAAACAAATTGAAGGGACAGTACAAAACATAATATCAAAACTGGAGTAGAAAGCATTTGCTTTCAGGAAATATCCTTTGATTTGGAAGATGGAGGGGCCAAACCCTTATTTAGGAGGAAATGCCTCAAAATATTCTCCCTTTGGACATCTGGTAAACATTAAGTTTTTAACTGGTCCAAACTGAAACGGGCTTTGAATGTTCTAGAAGTAACCCTCCTTGTAAATACACTGTCACAGGCCAATTTAGCTAAATTGCTAATAACCCAGTCACTTGAAATAAAAATGTACCACAAGAGAGCTACTTGTTTGGCTTCCTCTTTCAAAATGATTCCCAGGTGATTATAAAGCAGCTTAAGAGAGCTGTGAATAAAGAAGAAAAAGATGACAAGATGTTCTGAGTTTTTGACAAATTTTATGGTGCCCACCAAGGCAGGTAATATACTGACTTCAAGAAAAGTTTAGCAGACAGTTGAAGGAATTACTGGTCCTTCAGTTATCACTTGTGCATCGTTAGAGGGGAAGAAAGAGAAATATTAGGTTTTGGAGGCAGACAAATAATTTCTTACAAGTCAAACCCATTTCAATGAGTTTTACATTTAGGAGGCTAAGGTTTTAGTTAACAACTGAGCTTTACAGAGCCATTTCTGGAGAAGAACAATTCAGATGTTTATAAGCATGCTGCCCTGAGAAGCAAATGTCTGGAGGGCTGGAAATAGAATATATTTTAGGGTCAAGAAAATAAGAGATCTTACTATTTGCTTTTTCTTTGTCACTACTTTACTTGAGGAATAATCGCATTACAAACAAAATTACAGAGAAATTGTCTAGCTCTTGCACAAATAGATTATTAATGAAAATGTACCCTAAGAAGGCAACCCAAGTTTTCCAACTGACAGTGTTATTCAATGTCACATAATGTGAACAGTACAAGGAGGGCTGTGAATTTTTTGCACACTGGTTACTGAGAAAAAAATGAAAAGGAACTCTGAATTAAAAACCAGAGCTGTTTTCTCTGAAGACATAACCACTAAGGGATAGACGTTTCTATTCAACAGAATAATCGATTGCATTAGCCTTTCAGCTGTTCATAGTCCCATTGCAGTGGGAGCAGGATACAGGCTCATTCTAGGCTCCTTTATTCTGCCTGAACTTTTTATTTTGAGGCACATCTGTTTTGCATATTGTGGTGGGTTGACCCTGGCTGGACACCAGGTGCCCACCAAAGATGCCCTCTCACTCCCCTCCTCAGCTGGACAGGGGAGAGAAAAGCTTGTGGGTTGAGATAAGGACAGGGAGAGATCATTCAGCAGTTACCGTCACGGGCAAAACAGACTCAACTTGGGGAAATTAGTTTAATTTATTACCAATCAAATCAGAGTACAGTAAAGAGAACTAAAACCAAATCTTAAAACACCTTCCCCCCACCCCTCCCTTCTTCCCATGCTCAACTTACTCCCGATTTTTCTCTACCTCCTCCCCTTGAGCAGCACAGGGGGACGGGGAATGGGGGTTGTCGTCAGTTCATCACACATTGTTTCTGCCGCTCCTTCCTCCTCAGGGGAAGGACTCCTCACACTCTTCCCCTGATCCAGCGTGGGGTCCCTCCCGCGGGAGACAGTCCTCCACAAACTTCTCCAATGTGAGTCCTTCCCACAGGCTGAAGTTCTTCATGAACTGCTTTATCCTGTGTCCCTTCTACGGGGTGCAGACCTTCAGGAACAGACTGCTCCAGCGTGGGCTCCTCTCTCCATGGGTCCACAGGTCCTGCCAGGAGCTTGCTCCAGCACGGGCTTCCCACAGGGTCACGGCCTCCTTTGGGCATCCACCTGCTCTGGTATGGGGTCCTCCATGGGCTGCAGGTGGATATCTGCTCCACCGTTAACCTCCATGGGTTGCAGGGGGACAGCCTGCCTCACCATGGTCTTCAACACAGGCTGCAGGGGAATCTCTGCTCTGGTGCCTAGAGCACTTCCACCCCCTCCTCCTTCACTGACCTTGGTGTCTGCAGAGTTGTTTCTCACTCCTCTCTCTGGCTGCAATTGCTGCGTGCTGGGTTTTTTTCCCCTTCTTAACTATGTTATCACAGAGGCACTGCCACCGTCACTGATTGGTTTGGCCTTGGCCAGCAGCAGTTCCGTCTTGGAGACAGCTGGCATTGGCTCTATCGGACATAGGGGAAGCTTCTAGCAGCTTTTCACAGAAGCCACCCCTGTACCATCCTTCCCACTCCCACCCCTCAAAACCTTGCCACACAAACACAATACAGAGGAGAAGCAGGGCTCAGGGAATTGCTCACTGCTAGTCTGTAGTGGAGACGCCAGGCCTCTTTGGAAAGAACCAAGTGTAGTTATTCCAGAAGTACTCCAGAAGAGCTGCCATTAATCCTCAGAGGGTGCGCAACAACTTCATGGGTTGGGGCAAATGAGATTCCTCATTTTCTACACAGGAAGAAGGAAACACAAAGCTAACCCTTAGCAAAAGCACTTGATGGGTACACAAAAAGCCATGATGGGTGCTCCTTCTGTGGGGATTTCCAAGGGCCAGCAGCCTTGGAAGAATAACTGGAAGAAAAGCTGATGGCCTTTTTCCACCATGGATATGCAGGTGTCCTGGGTATCCCCCACTTTGAGGAATTGTCTGATTTATTGCTCTTTAATTGCCCAAATGAGCCACATGTGATCAGCAAGCCCAAGCTATTCAGGCTCCACTAAACTTACTGAACGTGTGCAAAAATAACTGCAGTGCCATGCAGCAAAGCTATCTCCTTGCATTGCAATCGCAGAACATAGCATCCATTTCTGATGGAGAAGCATATAATAGAAGTGTATGGCCCTGAGCTAAAAATGCAAATTTGAACTTGGGCTCAGTGACACAATGCACTTTTTTTTTAACCCCCAAGAAAGGCCTTGATTTAACTTCCAAGATATCCTTTTATACTCTAGAGAGTAATGCCCTTTCTGTACCTGGGTAAGCTATTAATATGTGTTCCTGTGTAATTCTGCGGTGACTGAAACACAGAAAATTCTTTATCTATCTCAACACATGTTCTTTGCTTTGAAAGGAAAGTCCTCGCTTTGTACATTAAATACCAATACAAATTATTTCCTAAGCACTAGCAGTCATTTAATAGTTATTTACACTGCTAGTTGCACATCTTGCACATAATATTTTGATTAACACGTTTCAGAAAAAACCCACAAACCTTCATGGGTAAAAGAATGATACTAGTAGCCATTGTGGGACGCCAACACCAGTGGATGCTGCTGGAGCAGCATGTAAAGCTCCCTCCCTTGTTACGAAGTATTCAGAGTGTATTTGTATTTGTTACTTTTTTTCTGAAGGCTGTACTTCATTCTACAAGTATAATTTTTCAGTAATTTTTTTTTTTTTAGGATAGCAGGAAGCAGGCAGACATATATAAAACACAATTAATTACAGAATTAGGTAAAATAATCTCTGTTAATTTTACTTCAAAATGTAGTTCTCTTCTTTGTGGTGAATATGAAAATAAGAGTTATGGGACTACATATGCACCATGCCTTCTGAGCCAGGCTCATGAAGTGATGAGAGAGAGACTTTTACAAACTCAGAAGGCTGGGTTATATAAAGTTATGCTCAGATAAAGGTTTCCTTTTGACAGCCCCAGCATTAAAAGCCACACTGTCTTCTTGCTTGCTCAGCAGAAGCCAGTTCTCTCCTGTAGCTGTTGTGGCCAGGGTCCAGCTCCCCATCTCTCACTCCTCAGTAGCATGGTAACAGTTTGGCAGGTTGAAATTCAGCTGACCACTGCATTAACAGTGTATGACAAGCTATGGGCTGTGGGAACGGCAGGGCAACAAGTCCCTGCATGATGGATGATCAAAGAAGGGTAATAAATAACTCGGATCTAAGACCAGTATAGCAGGATGTTCCTAAAGTGCATAGGGAGTGGATGAGAGGCAAAGGCAGAATGCTGTCCAAGGAAAGAATGTAAACAGACCAGATAGGAAAGCCATCTGGCGGGTGAATGTGATCGTGTGTGTGTGAGAAACAATGCACAAGGAACATCCTGCCCTACTGCATAGTCCAGATCCGTATTTGTATCTTATAAATAGAAAAGCAGAAGAAAAATAAAGCACTCAGTCCTGATCAGAGCTGGAGGCTGAGCATGATCATTTTGCCGCAAATGATGCCCCATGTGAGGCTGGTGAGACATTCATTCCGGTGGCGAAACCCATAGTCCGACAAGGGGAATAGACCATGGCATCATACGTTTACAGTAACGTACAGCAATCCCTGCATTGACGAGTGAGTTGCGGGACTACGGTAGTAATGGGACAATCAGTGTCTCAGGAACATAAGCTTTATTCGCAAGTTTTATCACGAATTTTGCGCGCTTCAGGGTATAAATTATCCGAAGTGCAAATTGCCTCATTATTGTTATGGATAAGAGATCACTGTACTTGGTTTCCTGTTGAGGGGGCTTTTGATAGCAAAATATGGGAAAAGGTAGGAGAAGAAATAAAACCGAAAAAAGCATTACAGTTGCCAGTTTCAGAAGAAGCCATAGTTACGTGGCGTATAATTTTTACAGTGCTAAAAAATTTACAATCAGTGGAGGAAGTTATACAACGAGCTCTGCAAGAAGATAAAGCTTAAAATATTTATAAAAAGGTTGAATCAGATGGTGAAGGTGATCCATTTGATCCCGGCACCACTGACCCTGAGCGAGAGACAGATTTATACCCGCCGCTAACACCGGTAAAAACTGCCGCGGCTTCAGCCTCTGCATTACCCCAAAAATCTATACCTACTGCTCCCCTCCTTGTAGATTTTGATCTATCTCCCCACCCTCAGGTCTTACAGGCAGAACATAAGACAGTAATGCAACGTTATAGAGAAAAGGCTTTATCAGAAGGGGACTTAGAAACTGCATTAGCTTACCCTGTGATTTATAAACCACATAGGCTCCCTGAGCATGATGCCGTTCCATATGAAATGATTAAAGAATTTAAAAAGTCAATCCGAGAAAACAGGCTTCAGAGCCCATTTACAATTAGTTTGGTTGAGGCAATTGGTAATTCTTATGACTCCATGGGATTGGAAAATTTTAATGAAAATGACGCTTACGTCAGCTCAGCATTCTGTATGGCGATATGAATATCGTGAATTAGTCATAGAGCAAGCAATAGAAAACTTAACCGTACTGAACAATACTGGTCAGGATATGTTGATGGGCACTGAGAACAACATTAGTCAGGATATGTTAATGGGTACTGGGGCTTATTTGACACCACAAGCGCAAGCTGCCTTACCTCGACATGTTTTGGAACAAGCAACCCGATTAGCAATATTAGCCTTCTGTAGGGTCCCAGAAGCAGGGCAAAAGGCCTTGTCATTTGCAACTATTAGAGAAGGATCTCAAGAATCTTATATGTCCTTTATAGATCGTTTGCAGACTGCCATTTCCAGGCAAATAGAAAACGTAGAAGCGGCAAAAGTGTTATTGTTTCAGCTTGCCTTTGAAAACGCAAATGCGGATTGCCAAGCTGCTTTAACCCCTGTAAAGGGCAAAGCCACTGACATCGGTGAATATATAAAAGCTTGTCAGAATGTAGGGACCGAGAATCATCGTGCCACTATGTTAGCAGAAGCTTTGGTGCAACAACTATCAATAAACAAAGCTGTTATAAAATGTTTTAATTGTGGAAAGGAAGGACACATGAGTAAAGAATGCCGTAGTAAGAAACAGCGATCTAAGACAGCGCCTACCAAGTTATGTACACGTTGTCATAAGGGTTTTCATTGGAGTAATCAATGTCGATCTAAATTTGACAGAGATGGTCGCAGCCTGTCGGGAAATGGGCAGCGGGGCGTGAAACCCGGCGCCCCTCAATCCACCAGGGTTCACACCCTGAACGGGTCACAGTGAGGAACAACAATGGCAATCCATGTCCGATTTACAGCCCGCGACAACAGGCAGTGCCAGGTTGGATCTGGCAACCGCAGGAGAAACTGCAATTACCACTACTGATGTTACCCTAATTGACACTAACGTGAAAGAGCCGTTACCTATTAATACCTTTGGTCTTATTGTAGGTCGTTCTAGCACTACTCGAGCAGGACTTTTTATTTTACCAGGAATAATAGATTCTGATTATGAGGGAGTGATAAAAATTATGGCATGGACACCAAATCCTCTGTGTCAAATTCCAGATCGCCAGTGTATCGCCCAACTCATATTACTGCCTAGGTGGCCTGGTTTATCAGCCACATTACAACCACAAAAAAGAGGAAACCTGGGTTTTGGTAGCACCAGGCAACCACACATTTTTTGGTCACAAATTATAGACGCAAAGCAACCCATGATCCAGCTCACAATGAATGGCCATTTTTGGCGAAGCCACCGAGGCGAAGGGCTCCGGAGCGAAGGATCGTGCCGGGGGACCCTTCCTGAAGTGGCCAAACCACGAAGGCGGCAGCACAGGGAGACAGAGAGTGCCCCAGCCCCCCATCCCAGGCCGGCAGGGCGGGCTCCTGACGAGCGGCAGCTCTGACTCAGCGTGGGCGGGGACTGCAGCGGCGACGGCGGCCAAAGCCCCTCACGTACAAGAGCAGCCCCAGGGAGCGTGAACGACCCGGAGCGCGTCAGAAGGACGTGGCACGTCAGTTCGCACAGGGAAGGCGTGCGGGCAGGGCGCAGTTCCTCCCCCCCGGCACTAGAGGTACTCTGACAAATGGCCATCGTCCTCCCAGAGGAGGCTCAGCCATGGTCGCCACTCAGCTGAAAATCGTGGCCAGAAAGAATGTGGCGACACAGACAGAGCTCCCACTCAAGCACGTGGCTGTCCAAGTATCCGGCTGCAAAGAGTGCCTGAGCCTGTCGGTTGTGCCAGAGACCAGCGGAGACACCACCTGCGTGCGGTGCGACCAGGTGAGCGACCTGCTCAGCCTGGTGGCAGAGCTGAAAGAGGAAGTGGAGAGGCTGAGGAGTACCAGGGAGTGTGAGAGAGAGATAGATTGGTGGAGCCACACCCTGCCATCCCTGAAGCAGGGGCAGCTGGTGGAGGCTCCACAAGCAGCAGGGGATCCCCTGCCCTCTTGCTGCTGGGCAGAAGAAGGGGACCTGAGAGATGAGGGGAAATGGAAGCAGGTCCCTCCTCGGAGAGGCTGGCGAATCCCCTCCCAGCCTCCCTCACCTTCCCAGCTGCCCTTACACAACAGGTATGGGGCTCTGGAACGTGAGGGACAGAAACATGAGGACCCTGATGAAGGTCCATCCAAGGGGGTGCCTAGGGTGAGTCAACCAGCCCCACGCATCAAGACATCCTCTGTTAAGAAAAAAAGGAGGGTAATTGTCATAGGCGACTCCCTTCTGAGGGGTACAGAGGGCCCAATATGTCGACCAGACCCAACTCACAGGGAAGTCTGCTGCCTCCCTGGGGCCTGGGTGAGGGATGTCACCAGGAAACTCCCTGGTCTGATTCGGCCTACTGATTACTATCCCCTGTTGGTCCTACAGGTTGGCAACAATGAGGTTGCACTAAGAAGCCCAAAGGCAGTCAAAAAGGACTTGAGAGCACTGGGGCGACTGGTCGATGGAGCGGGAGCACAGGTAGTGTTTTCATCAATCCCTTCAGTGACAGGGAAGAATGCTGAAAGGAACAGGAAAGCACATCTGGTCAACACATGGCTCAGGGGCTGGTGCCGTCGTCAGAATTTTGGGTTTTTTGACCATGGGGCAGTTTACACGGCACCGGGCCTCCTGGCAGCAGATGGAGTGCAACTTTCTCCAAGGGGCAAAAGGATTCTTGCTTACGAGCTGGCAGGCCTCATCGAGAGGGCTTTAAACTAGATGCGAAGGGGGAAGGGGATAAAACCAGGCTCACTAGAGATGAGCCTAGGGGTGGCATGCCAGAGTTGAAATCAATAGCGCAGCTCACGTGCATCTACACCAATGCACGCAGCATGGGCACCAAACAGGAGGAGCTGGAAGCCTTTGTGCAGCGGGACAGCTATGATGTAGTTGCCATCACAGAAACATGGTGGGATGCTTCTCATGACTGGAGTGCTACAATGGATGGCTATAAGCTCTTCCGAAGGTATAGGCATGGAAGGAGAGGCGGTGGGGTGGCTCTGTACGTTAGGGAGTGTTTTGATTGTATAGAAAGCAACAATTGTGAAGACCAAGTAGAGTGCTTGTGGGTAAGGATGAGGGGGAAGGCCAACAAGGCAGATATCCTGCTGGGAGTCTGTTATAGACCACCCAACCAGGACGAAGAGACAGGTGAGACATTCTATAAGCGACTGGCAGAAGTCTCGCATTCGCTGGCCCTTGTTCTTGTGGGGGACTTCAACCTACCGGACATCTGTTGGAAATATAACACGGCAGAGAGGAAACAATCTGGGAGGTTTCTGGAGTGTGTGGAGGATAACTTCCTGACACAGCTGGTGAGTGAGCCCACCAGGGGAGGTGCCTTGCTGGACCTGCTGTTTACAAACAGAGAAGGACTGGTGAGAGATGTGGTGGTCGGAGGCTGTCTTGGGCGTAGCAACCATGACATGATAGAATTCTCAGTTGTGAGCGAAGTAAGGAGAGGGGTCAGCAGAACTGCTACCATGGACTTCCGGAGGGCAGACTTTGGCCTGTTCAGGTCACTGGTTGAGAGTCCCTTGGGAGACAGTCCTGAATGACAAAGGGGTCCAGGAAGGCTGGACAGCCTTCAAGAAGGAAATCTTAAAAGGCGCAGGAGCAGGCGGTCCCCATGTGCCATAAGAAGAGCGGGCGGGGAAGGCGACCGGCCTGGCTGAACAGGGAGATTTTGCTGGGACTCAGGGAAAAGAGGAGAGTTTATCACCTCTGGAAGAAGGGGCAGGCAACTCATGAAGAGTACAAGGATCTCGTTAGGTCAAGCAGGGACAAAATTAGAAAGGCAAAAGCCCAGCTAGAACTCCATCTGGCCAGGGTCGTAAAGGATAACAAAAAATGTTTTTACAGATATATTAACAACAAAAAGAGAGGCAAGGAGAATCTCCATCCCTTACTGGATATGGCGGGGAACATTGTCTCCAAGGACGAGGACAAGGCTGAGGTACTTAATGCCTTCTTTGCCTCAGTCTTTAATAGCCAGTCCAGGTATCCACAGGGTATTCAGCCCCCTGAGCTGGAAGATGGGGATGGAGAGCACAGTAACCCTCCCATAATCCAGGAGGAAGCAGTTAAGGACATGTTAAGCCACCCGGACACCCACAAATCTATGGGGCCTGATGGGATCCACCCGAGAGTACTGAGAGAGCTGGCGAAGGAGCTTGCCAAGCCACTCTCCATCATTTATCAGCAGTCCTGGTTAACAGGGGAGGTCCCAGAAGACTGGAGGCTTGCCAGTGTGACGCCCATCTACAAGAAAGGCCGGAAGGAGGATCCTGGGAACTACAGGCCTGTCAGCCTGACCTCTGTACCGGGGAAGATCATGGAGCGGTTTGTCTTGAGAGTGCTCACAGGGCATATGAAGGACATCCAAGGGATCAGGCCCAGCCAGCATGGGTTCATGAAAGGCAGGTCCTGCTTGACCAACCTGATCTCCTTCTATGACCAGGTGACCCGCCTAGTGGATGAGGGAAAGACTGTGGACGTTGTCTACCTGGACTTTAGTAAAGCCTTTGACAGTGTCTCCCACAGCATTCTCCTGGAGAAACTGGTGGCTCGTGGCTTGTAAGGGTTTACTCTTTGCTGGGTGAGGAACTGGCTGGATGGCCAAGCCCAGAGAGTCGTGGTGAATGGCGTTAAATCCAGCTGGCGGCCGGTCACAAGTGGTGTTCCCCAGGGCTCAGTTCTGGGGCCAGTCTTATTCAATATCTTTATAGATGATCTGGATGAGGGGATCGAGTGCTCCCTCAGTAAGTTTGCAGATGACACCAAGTTGGGTGGGAGTGTTGATCTGCTGGAGGGTAGGAGGGCTCTGCAGAGGGATCTGGACAGGCTGGATCGATGGGCAGAGGTCAACTGTATGAGATCCAACAAGGCCAAGTGCCAGGTCCTGCACTTCGGCCACAACAACCCCATGCAACGCTACAGGCTTGGGGAGGAGTGGCTGGAGAGCTGCCCAACGGAAAGGGACCTGGGGGTGCTGGTTGACAGCCGGCTGAATGTGAGCCGGCAGTGTGCCCAGGTGACCAAGGCGGCCAACATCGTCCTGGCCTGTATCAGAAATTGTGTGGCCAGCAGGAGTAGGGAAGTGATTGTACCCCTGTACTCGGCACTGGTGAGGCCGCAGCTTGAATACTGTGTTCAGTTTTGGGCCCCTCACTACAGGAAGGATGCTGAGGTTCTTGAGCGTGTCCAAAGAGGGCAACAAAGCTGGTGAAGGGTCTAGAGCACAAGTCTTATGAGGAGTGGCTGAGGGAACTGTGGTTGTTTAGTCTGGAGAAGAGGAGGCTGAGGGGAGACCTTATCGCTCTCTACAACTACCTGAAAGGGGGCTGTGGCGACAAGGGTGTTGGTCTCTTCTCCCAAGTAACTAGTGATAAGATGAGAGGAAATGGCCTCAAGTTGCACCGGGGTGGATTAGACTAGATATTAGGAAAAACTTCTTTCCTGAGAGAGTGGTCAAGCATCAGAACAGGCTGCCCAGGGAGGTGGTGGAGTCGCCATCTCTGGAAGTGTTCAAAAAACGTGTGGATGTGGCGCTTCAGGACATGGTTTAGGGGACATGGTTGCGCTGGATTAATGGTTGGACCTGATGATCTTGAAGGTCCTTTCCAACCTTAGTGATTCTGTGAAAGCTATTCATGGGACTGTTAGACACATGAGCAGATGTTTCTATTATGTCAAAAAGTGAATGGCCACACTCATGGCCCTTAGAACAAGCTATGGCAAGAATTTCAGGAATAGGTGGTGCACAATTTCCACAACAAAGTGCCGAAGTTTTAGTTGCAGAAGGCCCTGATAAGCAAAAGGCTTGGCTGCAACCTCATGTATTACCAACAACCCTTAATTTATGGGGACGAGATTTATTGAAACAGTGGCATCTCACATTAACTACAGACCATACAAATTTAGCCTAAGGGTCACTGCTGTAAAACCCCTGCTCAAACTCATTTGGTTAACAAACCAGTTTGAGTTGATCAGTGGCCTTTGACAGGGGAAAAATTACAACAGGTGAAATTGTTAGTACAAGAACACTTGTCAGCTGGGCATGTAGTCCCTTCTACCAGCCCCTGGAATACTCTTATATGATACCAAAAAAAATCAGGCAAATGACGGTTATTACAAGATTTAAGAGCTATCAATGCGGTTATGCAGCCGATGGGTCTGACTCAACCTGGATTACCAAATCCGACATTAATTCCCCAAAATTGGCAATTGCAAATTATTGATTTGAAGGATTGTTTTTTTTACAATTCCGTTACATCCAGATGATTGTAAATATTTTGCTTTTTCTATTCCTGAACCTAATAATGCTGGCCCAATATCTCGATTTCAATGGACTGTTCTGCCACAAGGAATGATGAACAGTCCCACTATTTGTCAAGTAGTTGTTGCTGCAGCCATGCAACCAACTAGGGAAACTTTCCCTGGTGTGCTCATTTACCATTATATGGATGATATCCTTATTGCAGCTGACACCATGAACACACTGCATTCTGCAGTGTTGCACTTGTTGCATTTTTTATCCTTGTTTGGTCTCAAAGTAGCCCCTGAAAAAGTGCAGACAATGCCACCATGGAAGTACCTTGGGTGGATAATTCACGATACTTCCATAAAACCACAGCCACTTGAGTTAAACACAGAAGTAAAAACACTGAAGGGTCTCCAAAAACTATTGGGAGTTATAAATTGGGTGCGTCCTTTACTGGGTATCACTACCCAGGAACTTCATGAACTCTTCTCTCTTTTAAAGGGGGATTCAGATTTGGCCTCTCCACAGAAACCTACAGAAAAGGCTATATTACAATTACAGCTTATAGCAGATAAAATGTTGACAGGACATGCAGATCGTTACAATCCCATGTTGCCTGTCGCCTTGTTTGTATTAAATACACCTCGTCAGCCTTTGTGCATTATTGGCCAGCTGCAACAGCAGCACGTAATAACCCTTGAGTGGATTTTTTTACCTCACACATTGCAGAAAACAGTTACAGTCCCTGTTGAATTGGTAGCCCTGATTATTCAAAGAGCTTGCGATCGTACTCAACGATTGGTAGGGAGAGACCCCGATATTATCTATATGCCATTCACCAAATCTGATTTTACATTTTTTCAGCAAAATTCAGTTACTTTGCAAATAGCTTTAGTGGACTATTTAAATCAGATTCATTTTGGCCTAACAAGTAACAAACTTTTTCAAGCTTTACAACATTTGGATTTGAGACCACAACAAATCATACAATCCATGCCCATACCCTCGGCTAGAACAGTATTCACTGATGGGTCAGGGAAGACAGGAAAGGGAGCAGTTGTATGGCAAGATTCAGGTGACTGGCACCATTCAGTAATCTTTGTGGATGGTTTGACCCAATTGGTTGAGTTAGGTGCAGTCACTCATGCCCTAGAACTTTTTTCTAATGAACCTCTGAATCTAGTTTCCGACTCTGAATATGTAGTCAAAATGGTGCAAAAACTTCCGTTTGCCTTACTCAAAGAAATCCCAAATCAGATCTTATTTGATATGTTCTTGAAGCTACAGAAATTGTTACAAAATCGTTCAACACCATTATTCATTACTCATGTGCGCTCACACTCTACTTTACCTGGGCCTATTGTTTCAGGAAATAATAAAGCTGATTCATTAGTAGCTGCTACCGTACAATTTGATCATGCTGTTGCTTCGCATAAATTTTTTCATCAAAATAGTGATGCTTTACGTAAAACATTTTCTCTAAGTCACAAACTCTTAATATAGTTCGGGCATGCCCCGATTGCCAACAGTTAACGCCTATTATTCCTCTTGGCACAAATCCTAGAGGCCTGGAACCTAATGCCGTCTGGCAGATGGATGTTACTCATGTCATGGCTTTTGGCAGATTTAAATATGTCCATGTTACTATTGATACTTTCTCAGGGTTCCTGTGTGCCTCTGCCTTGTCTGATGAAAAGTCACATGATGTTATCCGTCATTGGACTCGCTGTTTTGCCTCGATGGGTGTACCCCAACATATTAAGACTGATAATGGTCCTGGGTATAGTGCAGCTTCCACTAAACTGCTTCTTCAACAATGGAATGTACAACACATTACAGATATTCTGCATTTGCCCACAGGGCAGGCCATCATAGAATGCTCACATCACACCTTGAAAGCCATGCTTAGAAAACAAAAAAGGGGGAATATGCCTCCACAACAACAATTAGCCAATGCAACATTTACTTTAAATTTTTTGAATCGTCTTGCTACTCGATTAGATATGACCGCAGCAGAAAGACATTATAAACAAAAAACTCTGTTAGGAGTATGACCTAAAGTATGGTATAAACTACCCCAAGAAACCACAAATTGGCTTGGACCTGTTGACTTAATAACGTGGGGGAAGGGGTATGCTTGTGTTCTCTTACCCACAGGAACACAGTGGTTACCGGCTAAATTTGTGAAGCCTTATTATGAGTTGGAACGAGCAAGAGACAAATCCGATACCGCAGATGAAGAGGCTGAATCAAACCGCAAGTAGCATGATGGCCGCTGCTGGGGCTGCACCAACACTGATTAATACATTCCTTGCGTATCTGGCTATAGTGGCTAACAATTCTGAGATAAAGGTCATGTGGGTTCTTCTTTGGTTAAGTCCATTATGAAACAGGGATCTAAAACAATTAAGGTCAATTTCTCTCTCTATATATATACTTTTTGGAAGGTTATTGTGAAACAAGGATCTAAAACAATTACAAGGTTTTAGCATGCGTCACTAATCAGCTGTAAGTTTTGCAAATTTCTTAACATATGGAAGGTTATTGATTACATGATTAGTTTGACTTCAGTATAGAATTCTTTAGTCTAATAACTATGTGATTATGTTTAATGGCCTACTCTCATAGTCCTTAGGCTGTATTTCCTCAATACTAACATTGTAACTATGTGTAAATGGTTAATCACGACTAAAGCAGGCGCCATGAAAATTAAAACAAAGAAGAGTTAAGAGCAAGGACTGAGAGATTAAAGAGAACAGAGAAGATATCTTAACCTTGAGCATAAAGACAGACTGGCAGGAATGCTCAGACAAGGATGATAAGAAGGAACCGCTTGGCTGGGCAACAGAAGGGGCAAACATCCAAGGAGAAGAAATTATCCTCAGGAGACCTGTGACCATAAAAGGGAAAAAGGAGTAGGGGGCTAACTCCCCAAACAACCACCGACAACCACCCGAGACCCCTGCACATGCATAGTGTAGTTTTGCAACATCAGCATTACGTAAATGTAGTAGATAAGCAAGGAGGCTGAGCGTGATCATTTTGCCACAATGGGCTACTTCCATCTCTGCTTGCAGAACTGTTTCTTCAGGGTTAAGAGTATGATTTAGAAATACAGTGTCTCTGTAATACAAGTCCTGTAAAGGAAGGTGTCATTTCTGCACAGATATTTTCCAGAGTGGAACTGCACTTGAAATTATGCATTTTTTAACTGTTGACAAAATCATTGCAGGGCCTGAGGTGGAGATCTGCTCCATTTCCTTCTAGGTTGTTGTCACGGATAGAGCATAAGAGAGAAGCAGCAATATGTTTATTGATATAAAACAGCAATTTAACAAATTTTGATAGCAAATGCAACGGTAGCTTAACAAGATTTGATGACAAGGTACACTTGATTATTTACTGCATAGAGGACAGGGTCACACAAAACTGTCAGGGAGACCTTCCTGGTGAGTCACGAGGTTCAGAGAGGACCCCCTTGCATTCTAAACTCCTTCTCAGAGAGGAGTCTAGGTGCGGATCCAGACTTAGTGTCAGACTTGGTCAGCGGTTTATGTCTAAAGGATTATACATGCGCAATCAGTCCTTTATATCACTTAGCTAAGATTTCAAAGTTTAGCATTCTATTAGTCACTTACTGAGAATCTGTTGCAGCACGGAATCTCAAACTCAAGGAGTAACCTTGAGAGGCGTCCCTACTCAAGGGGAGATCCTGGCATGCAGCCCGCTGACATGCAGGAGAGCTCAAAGGGCTCTTGGGCTGCTCACTATTTATGGAGGTAAGATGATTGACTCATAGTCATATTTGCATACTGACCACAGATTTTTGTTTCTTCCAAATTTGGCTTGTCAGACACTGATCAGCACTGTGGTTAGGTGGGCGCATTGCTCAAATCAGCCCTTGGCTATTGTGTTGTTTTCTGTCTCTTGACCAAGGTGTGGTCTCACCAGTGCCGAGTACAGGGGCACGATCACTTCCCTACTCCTGCTGGCCACACTATTTCTGATACAGGCCAGGATGCTGTTGGCCTTCTTGGCCACCTGGGCACACTGCTGTCTCTCGACCAGCTCTCTGCTGGTGTTAAATAAAACAGCAGCAGTAGGCACCTCCTCTGAACATAAAAAAGCAGAAGCCTCCTTGTAACTCATTTAAGTTCTCTCTTCAGAAGCGAACCCTCTCTGTTAGACTCCTGAAATCTGCTTTACTTTGGAGAGTACAGCTCTTCAGATGAGCTCAGAAATGAGTCAAGCAGCACAGTCCCCTGGTGACAGTAATCCCCAGAGCAGGCACATCATGAAAAACATTGCCCATCTTCCTTAAGATTAATTTCTCCCCAGCATTCACTGGAGTTAGGCACCACTGGCACTCATACATTCAGCCCTTGGGGCAGGCAAGAAGTCAGCCATACAATGGACACGTGAAGTGCTTGGAAACACGTTTTGAACAAGTCAAGGGGGAAAATCAGTGTCCTGTTTCTCTACTGGCATCAGTGATGCTTAGCCTGCCTATTTTGATGGCCCTGAAACACTACACCTCACTGACATAATTTTGGTGCTAGTGTAGATAACAGGAGAGAGCAGGGCAGACTCAGGAAAATGTCCACAAGCCTGAAATTAGAAGCATAAAATCTGTAAGTGCAAGGGTAAAAAGCAGTGATGGAAAAAGGGTCATCCACAAGAAGGTCACTGGCAATTTGACTGTTCTCTGAGGTCCCAGGTGACAACCCTCCCTTCACCATTGAAACCACCTACCCAACAAATTGAGGATGAAAACCATAGGGGAAGACTTTTACCACTTCTATCAAGTTTCCCCATACATGTGTTTCATGAGCATCTATTTACAGGTACAGATATTTACTGACACAGTCAGGTAGCTGTCTGTTAGTCTGGTGTGAACAGGGTAGGTAGGTGTTGCATACCCCAACTTTATATGACTGATATGAAGACTAGTCTGGGACTCATTTTGCAAACGTATAGACTTCTAAGTTTCCAAGTTTTTATTTGTGCATTTAAAGAAAAGAGTTGGCAAACAATAACACAAAAAATTAACCTGCAGATTGTTTCATTTGTTGACATTTTTGCACATTTTTCAAACACATCATCTTGGATTCGGGCTCTGACTGTCCTGGCAAATGATTAAATGATGACTTTCATGTATTGCAGTGAGAGATGCATTTATTTCATACACAGGCTCATCATCAACTTTAAAAAGACAGCTAGTACTATCATTATTTTCACAGGGAAAGTACATTTCCCCCCACTCTTAATGGTCATATCTAACAAACCTTTTTTTTCCCCCCTCAAAAGTACTGCTGTGTATATCACTAGGTACACACTCCATCTGAAGAAGTCTATTTTCTCTCCAGGCTCAGGGTGATTACGTGGCTGAGCACTAACTATAATTACTGATGATGTGGGGGAGAGCTGTGCATGTAGCATTCATCAGTGAAGACTAGACATCCCTTCCTGATACCCCTCTTCCCCTCCCTGCCCTCTGATTCTGTAATTGTCAGTTTTCCTGAGAGTGTGAAGCACAGGATTAGCTGTGCTTCACAAACTCCAGCAGCTCCATTCCTGTGTGCAGGGTAAGCGCTCCAGCCTTCCCCAGGGCAAAGGTTGGGTGAGCAGCATCAGTAAATTTGTGCCTGATGGTGAACAGCACCAGTCTTCTCTCTGCATTGAAGAACAACAGTCTGCCATCACTGTAATCCAACAGGATGCTAATCCTGGCTGGGTGTTCTGTCACATGGTCATCACTCATCGCACCGATGTGAAGAAATTTGTAAAGAAAGCTGCAAGAAAATGGAAACCAGAATGCAGTGAGCTTCCTCATGGTGATTTACCAGAAATAACCTACTGCTTAATTCCCACCTATTAACAGGTTGCCACATACAGCAGTGTATCACGTGGCAACAGAATTTTGCTCAGTACGTAACCCTCCTACCTGAGTGAACGTGGCATTGCTTCAAAGCTCTGCCTGGCATGCCAATGAGCCCTTTCACTCATCATCTTTGGGCGCTCTGAATAAAAGCGGTCTTTCTGTAATCATATTCATCTATATCTTTCTTATTACATGTCTTTTTGGGGATTTAAGCATGAGCTGTGCTTTGGTAAAACCCTTTGCATCTCAGATGTTTCATTTATCTAGTTATGTTCATGCATCTATAGGATTTCACACTAAAAAAACCCACACTTGTTTAGATCAAGAGCACCTTTACACCATCAACAGGGTTATGACTTACAAACCTCCACATCACCTGGCACTGGCCTGCTGAAGACTACCCTAGTGCCCTGCAGTCCTGCCACAGTGACAGGTGAGTGCCTGTCACTGTGAAGGACAAGGCAGGAGAAGGCATTCCCTATGGAGGCTTGAAGTCTCCTGGAACTGGAAATAGCTAAAAAGATCACGTTTATGGACATAAATATGCTGGCTGGGATTTTGTGAAGCAGTTCAGGATATGAGCCTGGAATGACAAAGCAGTGGCAAAGGAGGTATTAAAGTTTGATTCACTGGCTGGGTGAAGGGAGGCAAGTTGGTCTGAGATTTTTTTTTTTAAGGTGCATTATAAGATTCTTTAATTAAGAGGAAGAGGTCTAAAGCTCCTTTGTAGTTGTCCTTTTCTTATTACTCAAATTTGCAGAAAGCAAGCACATAGGTCTTTTCTGCTCTCGTGATTCTTGAAGCTGGCCAGCTTTATTTACGTGAAGGACAAGTGACTTCCCAAGCAACTAGACTGACTCAGCTTTACCTGGTTTGTGTAGGACAGCAGTGCATGCACCAGGAGGTATCACTCAGCCCCAGGACACTGCTCCGTGATGTTGCCTTGTAGCAAATCCCAATCCTATAGCTTCTGCAAGCAGAGACAATGGTTTCACAGTAATGACGTCCCTGAGCAGGCAGCAGTTCACCCAGGATTGAAGGAAACATATTTGTGGAAGAGGTGTACAGTAAAGTGAGCGTGGTGGTAGACAAAGCATATTGTGATATTTCTTATAGTCATGTAATGCAGCAGCATCTAAACTTACTAACGGATTGCATTCTATTATACTAACTGTAGGGTTTTATCAAAGATTTGAATGTTGTCACTAAGAGTCATTTCACCTTTGCACTGAGATGGACTCATATTGAGGAGCGAAAACCATGAAACTTTACCCAAAATTATATGAAGCTAGCAAAAGGTGGAAAAGGTGACTTTGGAGAAAAAAACAGACCTCAAATTTAGCAGGCTTGTTCAAACTAGAAAGCATGGCTGTTTTAAGTAGTGTCCTGGTTTTGGCTGGGATAGAGCTGTTTTTTCTTCCTGGTGGCTGGTATAGTGCTGTGGAGTGGACAGAGCTTTACCCTGTTCCAGTGCAGTCTGGATCAGTCCATGGCAAATGGTAGGGCTGTGTTTCCACCCCTAGGGAAGCCGATTCCAGGTGTATTGGACACCCCTCCAAGTGAAAGCAAACTGTGGCCTGCACTCTGCCGCCAAAGGGATTGAGAAAAACGCGTTAGCAATATCAGTTGTGGCGTACCACTTGGCTGCCTTTGACTCCAGTTCATATGGAAATTCTAGCATGTCCAGCATGGAAGCACTCAGTTGCAGTATGACTTCATTAGGCCATGATAGTCTACTGTTAGTCTCCACTCTCCATTAGACTTTTGCACTGACTATATAGGACTGTTAAAGGGTGACCGAGTCTTTCTGATCACTCCTTGGCTCTCCAGTCAACAAATCAGCTTATGGATGGGAATCAGGGAGTCTCTGTTGGTGCGATATTGCCGTCAGTGCACTGTTGTGGTAGCGATTGGAACCTGTTGTTCTTTGACCCTCAGCAACCCCAAAACAGAAGGGTCCTCCGAGAGACAGGGCAAGGTGGACAGCTGTTCAATTTCCTCCATCTCCAAGGCAGCTATACCAAAAGACCACTGGTACCCTTTTGGGTCCTTGAAATACCCTCTCCCGAGGTAGTCTATGCCCAGGATGCACGGAGCCTCTGGGCCAGTCACAATGGGGTGCTTCTGCCACTCCTTCCCAGTTAGGCTCACTTCGGCCTCCAGTACAGACAGCTGTTGGGATCCCCCTGTCACTCCGGAAATGCAGACTAGTTCTGCCCCTTTATAGCTTGATGGCATTAGGGTATACTGTGCACGGGTGTCCACTAGAGCCTTATACTCCTGTGGGTCTGATGTGCCAGGTCATCAAATCCACACAGTCCAATAAACTCAGTTGTCCCTCTCCTCCGCTTGCCTGGAGGCAGGGCCCCTCTAGTCCTGGTCATAGCATCCGTTACTCACTTCTTGTGAATATAAATCAGAAGTCCCTTTATTAGGTAGTCAGACCAGCCCTTCTACTCTGTCTGGGGAACTGCCCGCTGGAAGGCGGAGCAGCAATTTTCCTGGAGGAACCCAAACCACTGTTTATGATTGGTTTTCCTTGCAACTCATGTACCTGTGCCTCTAGGGTCAAGGTAGATTTTCCATCCCACCTCCTCATGTCCTCTCCGTGGTCATGCAGATAAAACCACAGGGTGGCCCAAGGTGTGTCCCCCCTATATCCTCTCTCTCTTGAGCAGAAGAACACTTACTCCTAACAGCTGAGATACTGGTCCATACAGGTGGGGAGTAGAACATATCCTTTTTGAGTTGCTGGAACTCCCGGGACAGCTTTCAAACAGGTTTTCGGAATTTTTGGATAGTTTTTCCACAGCCGAGACACAGGCCCATAGGGAGGAAGAGAGACTTTCTTCGTATTGGTGGAGTTGGTCAGCCAATTCATCCACCGTTGTACTCGCTTTGTCTTTCCAGGACATTACTGCCAATGAATTGGCATACGACGATGGTGCGCTCTGTACAAACTTCTGCCACGTGGTTCGTGTGCACTGGACTTCATCTGGATCTGTGTTGTCTGGGTCACCATAAATCATCTCCACCACAGCTAATTCCCTCAGGTACTAGATACCTCTCTCCATGGTGGTCCACTTGCCTGGGTGACATAGAACATCTTCCTTGAAGGGATACCTTTCCTTCACACCTGACAGGAGTCGCCTCCAGAGGCTGATGGCTTTTGCCCCTTTTTCCAATTGCTTTGTTAAGGCCCCCTTCCCTAGAAAGGGATCTCAGCTGCTTGGCTTCTTTACCCTCTAACTCCAGGCTACTGGTCCCATTATCCCAACATCGGAGCAGCCAGGTGACAATGTGCTCACCTGGATGATGGGTGAAGTTTTTTCGCATATCTCACAGCTCGCTCAGGGATAGAGATCAGGTGGTTATCTCTGGTTCTTCCTCTTCCTCTTCTGGTTCCTGTAATGGCCTTTCTTCATCATCCTTTGCTAAACGATCTGACTTTCATATTCATTTCTTCTTGTGTATAGGGGCGACTGATACTGACACGGTTTGGTTCTCTAGTTCATCTTCAGTGCCCGTCACCAGGTTTAGAGTAGCTGCAGTGCCTGTCGCCAGGGTTGGAGTAGCCACAGTGCCCTTCACCGGGGTTGGAGTAACCGTAGTGCCTGTTACAGGGATTTGAGTAGCTGCAGAGCACCCACATCCATACTGAGCACCGGTAGCAGATGGCGTGGTATTTTTAAATATTTGTTTAACCCTGAGCAAGACCTGAAACACATTCAGGACACCTAGCAATAGGAACATGCTGGTTTGAACATCCCAAGGACATTCTCAAGAGCTGTTGTAACTAGCCTGGAGGGGAAGGAGAAGATGAAGGAAGGTGTCTCCTCCATATATTGGGTCTCCGAGGAGAAAAGGTAAAAAGTGTAATTATTAATAGCTTCTGATAGATGGCTCCCAAAGTACAGAGATGAAGCCACTACTGCCGCTCTACCCTGCTCACTTCCCTGCACACTGCCCACCACCGCTGAGTACAAATACCAAATTGGTCTAACCACCAATTATTTTATCATACCATAAGCCAGTGTTACACAGTACAGCAAAGCGATAACCTTAATGCAATGCCCAGAGGTGATAAGCCCCACATAAACACTGACAAACAGTATATACGCCAAGTAAGGTGTTACATAACACATCTTTGAGAACAACTCTGAGAACAAATAAAACAACATTGTGACCAGCAACAATTAAATATAATGAATGCTTATAACAAATTTGTTTTAATACGCTCTGGTGTCCTGGTATCAGCTAGGATAGATTTGTTTTTTCTTGATGATGGCTGGTATAGTGATGTGTTTTGGATTTGGTATGAGAATAATGTTGATAACACACTGATGTTTTCAGTTGTTGCAAAGTAGTTGTAGTGCTTATACTAAGTCAAGGACTTTTCAGATTCCCATGCTCTGCCAGCAGGGAGGTGCACAAGAAGCTGGGAGGGGACACAGCCAGGACAGCTGACCCAAACCGGCCAAAGGGATATTCCATACCATATGATGTCATGCTCAGTATATAAATGGGAGTTGGCTGGGGGATGGGAATCGCTGCTCAGGGACAGACTATCGATCACCGGGTGGTGAGCAATTGCTGCATTGTGCATCACTTGTTTTTATATATTCCTTTATCAGTAATATTATTATTGTTGCTATCATTGTTGTTTCCTCTTCTTTTGCTGTCCTATTAAACTGTTTTTATCTCAACCCAGGAGTTTTTTTCTGATTCTCTCCCCCATCTCATCTGGTGGGGGGGAGGTGAGCAAGCAGCTGCATGGTGCTTAGTTGCTGGTTGGGGCTAAACCATGACATCTGGTCAAATCTGTTGTTTTCTCAACCCGTCGTGCCCCACATTGGGCACCAAAAAGGATTGTTGTGGTTTAACCCCAGCCGGCAGCTAAGCACCACACATAATAATAATAATAATCATAATCATAGTCATAGTCATAATCATAATCATAATATATACAAAATAAGTGATGCACAGTACAATTGCTCAACTCCCACTCACTGATGCCCATCCAGTTCCTGAGCCACGACCCCTCCTCGGCCAACTCCCCCAGTTTATATACTGAGCATGACATCGTATGGTATGGAATATCCCTTTAATCAGTTTGGGTCAGCTGTCCTGGCTGTGTCCCCTCCCAGCTTCCCGTGCACCCCCCGCCTTCTCACTGACAGGACAGAACACAGGAAGCTGAACAGTCCTTGACTGCTTAGCAACAACTGAAAGGCACTTTCCTTCCATCACGAGTTTGAGAGTGGAGCCCAGGATGGTCTCCCTCCTGCAGGTAATGTATCTATGGGGAGATAGATTAAACAAATCACCTTTTCCAACACTAATTACTGTGACCCCAGAGGAGGTAAGGCAGACAAGTCAGCTGTCAGATAAGATCATTGCTGTTCATTTGTAGTGACTGATTTTTCACATATGTCTCACCAGAGAGCAGTACAATCTGAAGAATAATCAGTTCTCATCCATCAGGATTTTTCACATGCCTGCCTCTGCTGCATTTATCAGATAAAGGTAAAAACCCACAGCCCTATGTGAAATATGTTTATCTGATTCGTGTGATGAAGTGTAATCTTCTGTACTTTCATGGATTTCTCCTGCACCATAAAAAGGGGTATTTTACAGGAGAAAGTTAAACTTAATTTGCTGGTATATCAGCTCAAACCAGTTTGACCACTGACCGCATAGTATTGTGTAAAGAAAGTGCATGCATAAGGTTTGGGGTCATCCTGGGGGCATGCCGAGGAAGATTCGAGAAGACTCTAGCAGGAGAAGAGGGCATGCGCTGAAGAAGACACGCCTGTTCATTAATATGTATTCGAAGATACGCCTATTCATGAATATGTATTGGCGAACAGGATCATGCTGAGGAAGAGTCGAGAAGATTCTAGAAGGAGAAGAGGGCATGCGCCAAAGAAGACACGCCTATTCATGAATATGTATTAACGGACAGGATATAAACCAGGAACAGGAACTGTACCGCGTGCGTCTTGGTGGAGCAGAGACTCCCGGCGCACCCAGCGCTGTTTGCTTGCCTCTATTCGCTTAATAAATTGTAAATTTGAATTGGAATCCTGTTTGGGACTAAATCATTTATAACAATTGGGGGCTCGTCCGGGATGGTCTTGGTTCCTGAATTCTGACTTGATCTAGGAGGGGCGCCCCACCTTTTGGTGGCTCCTGATCGGGTCGGGTCGGGACTAACGCCATCCTGAACCTGAATAGGGGCAAGCAAAGAATTTGATTTTTTATGAGCTCCCTTGCCGGCTGCAGCAGTTTATTTTGCCCGTAATTCTGCGCGCGAAGATCCAAACGAAGATGACGGAGTCGTAAGTATTTAAGGTGTATACCGTTCGGTTGGGTAGGATTCGGTTGCCTGTGGGTGTAAGAGTGTGACTGAGACGGAACCTAGTTCCGAAGCGATTGTGGAGGTCTTCTAACCGCGGTTCCAATCTCCCGCGAGGGACTTGGCCGGTGAAGGACCGAAGCGATTCTTAGAGGATTCGTGGGTGGGTGATAGGTCCTAAACCCCCTGCAAGACACTCTTACTGGTAGCCAAGGGCTGTAGGAATTGCCACAGTAAATATTCCTAGATGGGTCAGATGAAATCGAGAACCCAGGACCAGAAGAAAGGGAGCGAATTACTAGAAATACCTCTGGAGAGTCCATTAGGAATAATGATTGAAAATTGGAATGATAGGGGCCCCAGAAAAGGAAAAAGTAAATTAAATTTAGTTCAATATTGTATGGTAGAATGGCCAAAAGAACCTTTGAGACCACATGTCTTTTGGCCCGGTTTTGGATCTTTTGAAGACTGGGTCTGCCAGGCCTTAAATATATATGTTCATTCAAAGGAACCTTTTAGTCAGGAGGAAAGTGATTATGCAGGATTATGGGACAGAACTTTATGTTCTTTTCCAGCCTCAATACTTACATTAAAAACAGATGAAAAGTTTGAGGAAGAAGAAGAGGGGAAAAGTGAAAAGGAAAAAGATGATAAATGGGAGCCACTGGATAACCTACCGCCTCCATATTCTAATAAACCATCTCCGGCAACAGCTCCCCCTCCGGTGGCCGTAGTATCTCCACCACCAACAGCACCGGAGTTAGATCGACCTCCGGCTGCATGTACGAGAAGTAGGACTGCTGTATCTGAGGGAGCTTCTCTATATCCCTTACGAGAAGTACCCCTCGGAGGCAATCAGGGAGGCATCGGGTTTGTGGCAGTCCCATTAAATACCACAGATGTAAGAAATTTCAAGAAAGAAATGGGGACCCTATTAGATGATCCCCTCGGAGTAGCTGAAAAATTGGACCAATTCCTAGGCCCCAATACTTATACCTGGGAAGAAATACAGTCCATTTTAGGGATCCTATTCACTGTTGAGGAAAGGGGAATGATTAGACAAGCTGGAATGAGAATTTGGGAAAGACAGAATCAGGCAGGACCCCCGGGAGATCAGAAATGGCCAAATGTGGATCCCCACTGGGATCATCAACAACCCCAAGGAAGACAAAATATGAGGGATTTGAGAACGTTAATCATACAGGGAATAAGGGAAGCGGTTCCCCGAGGGCAAAACATTACTAAAGCATTTAATGAACAACAAGGGAAAGACGAATCTCCAACAGAATGGTTGGAGAGGTTGAGGAAAAACCTACAAATGTATTCTGGAATTGATCCGAATACAGTGGCTGGGACCGCGCTCCTTAGAACACAATTTGTAGCTAAATCCTGGGGGGGATATAAGAAGGAAATTAGAAAAATTGGAAGACTGGCAAGAAAGAGGATTAGAGGAGTTACTTAGAGAAGCCCAGAAAGTCTATGTTAGGAGGGACGAAGAAAAACAAAAAGCAAAAGCAAAAATTTTTGTAGCAGCAGTAAGGGAAAGTCAGAAAAATAAGACGACTCCTGGAGAGAAAAGGGAAAAAAGAATAGAGCAGACACCCCGGGGACAGCCTTATAGAGAAAGATTTACAATTCCCGTCTGTTACTACTGTAACAAGAGGGGACATGTTCAGAAGAACTGCCGTAAGCGGGAACAAGATGAGAAGATGTTCAAAGAAGACTAGGGGTGTCAGGGGCTCTATCTTCTGGGGACTTCAACACCAACAGAGCCCTTGATAAAATTATTAATTGGTCCCCATAAAGAGGAAGTTTTATTTTTAGTGGATACAGGGGCCGAAAAGTCAACCACTCAAAAACTTCCAAAAGGAATAGAAAAAGGGAAGAGTTACGTGTCAGTAGTAGGAGCAAAAGGAGAGCCTTTGAAAGTAAATATATTGAAAGATGTAGAAGTAGAAACAGAAAAGAAAATTTGTCTTAATGATTTACCTTTGCTCCCTGAAGCGGAATACAATTTATTAGGTCGGGATTTGATTTTGAAGTTAAACTTGAGCATTCAGAGTCAAGGGGACAAATTGCAGATTAAATTATACACTTTAACACAAGAGGATGAAGAAGCTATTAACCCCTCAGTGTGGTATAAGGAAGGGGAAACTGGAAAGATAAAAATGGACCCCATAAGGGTTCAAATAATAGATCCGCACCGCCCAATTAGAATCAAGCAATACCCTATACCTATGGAGGGTCGAAAAGGATTAAAACCTGTAGTTGACAGACTTCTGGAAAAAGGAACCCTAGAACCATGTATGTCCCCTCATAACACGCCCATTCTTCCTGTAAAGAAACCGGATGGGTCATACAGGATGGTGCAGGACTTAAGAGCTGTAAATCAGCGAACAATCACTAAATTCCCTGTGGTGGCAAATCCTTATACTTTATTGAGTCATATATCTCCCAAACATACTCCTTTGAGTGGGAGGACCCCGAAACAGGACGAAAACAACAATTAAGATGGACTGTGTTACCACAAGGGTTTATAGAGTCACCAAATCTATTTGGACAAACTTTAGAAAAAATTCTACAAGATTTCACAATACCTAAGGAGGTAAAATTATTGCAGTATGTGGACGATTTATTAGTAGCAGGAGAAACTGAAGAGGGGATCCGAAAAGCCACCATTAAATTGTTAAATTTTCTAGGGGAAAAGGGATTAAAGGTGTCCTGATCAAAGCTACAGTTTGTAGAACAAGAAGTAAAATACTTAGGACATCGGCTGAGTAAGGGAAGGAAGAAGTTAGATCCTGATAGGGTATCTGGGATTCTATCCTTAAGACCCCCACAAACTAAAACGGAAATTAGGCAAATACTGGGATTATTAGGATATTGTAGACCATGGCTTGAAAATTATAGTGATAAAGTAAAATTCTTATATGAAAAATTAACTAATAACCAACTTAAATGGTTTATTGAAGATGATCAGAGATTTGAGGAAGTAAAAAAGGCATTAATACAAGCACCTGTATTGAGCCTCCCAGATCTAGAAAAACCTTTCTATCTCTTTGTGAATACATCAAGCCAGACAGCATATGGAGTTCTTACTCAAGACTGGGCAGGAATCAAAAAAACCCGTGGGGTATTGTTCTAAGTTACTTGATCCAGTAAGCAGAGGATGGCCTGCTTGTCTCCAAGCTTTGGTTGCTACAGCATTATTAATAGAAGAAGTTAGGAAGATTACCTTTAGTGCTCCTTTAAAAGTGTATACCCCACACAATGTCAGAACTGTTTTACAACAAAAAGCGGAAAAATGGTTAACGGACAGCCGAATCCTAAAGTACGAAGCAATACTAATAGACTCCCCTGACTTAGAACTGAGGGTGACTTCTGCTCAGAGTCCAGCACAATTTTTGTTTGGAGAACCATCAGAGGAATTACAACATAACTGTTTAGAGGTAATTGAGACCCAGACAAAGGTGAGACCAGATTTAAGAGATGCTGAGTTGAAAAATGGAGAAGCGCTGTTTATAGATGGCTCCTCCAGAGTGGTAGAAGGGAAGAGAAAATCGGGTTATGCAGTAATTAATAAGGACTTGGAACTTGTGGAATCAGGACCTCTGAGTCCATCATGGTCAGCTCAGGCTTGTGAGCTGTATGCCCTATGTAGGGCCCTGGAATTATTAAAAGGAAGAAGTGGGACTATATTTACAGATTCTAAATACGCATATGGGGTGGTCCACACTTTTGGAAAAATTTGGGAAGAAAGAGGTTTGATTAATACTCAAGGGAGGAATTTAATACATCAAGAATTAATAGTAAAGATTTTGAAGGCGTTAAGAGAACCAAAGGAGATAGCAGTGGTACATGTGAGGGGACACCAAAAGGGATTAGATTACCGAACTAGAGGAAATAACTTAGCAGCAGATAAAGAGGCCCAGGAAGCAGCCTTGAGGGCTAAAGTTGCCAAAATTAATGTAATACAAACAAAGGAGGACACCAGCAAAGAAGAACGAGAGGAAAGAGAGAAGAAGTTTACGCCAGAAGAACAAACAAAATTGGAGAAAATAGGAGCTAAATTAGAACAAGGAAAATGGACACTGCCTGATGGGCGAGAAATGTTGCCAAAAGCCTACACCAGGCGAATATTAGAACGTTTGCATGCGCAAACACATTGGGGTACAAAAGCCTTAAGTGATCATTTTCTTAAACAATTTGGTGGTATTGGAATTTTTGAAATAGCAAAGCAAATTACACAAGGTTGCTTAACCTGTCAAAAGGTAAATAAGACAGTGTTTCGACAAACAGCCACGGGAGGGAGAAAAACAGCTTACAGACCTTTTGAGAAAGTACAAGTCGATTTCACTGAATTGCCTAAGGTAGGGACGATAAAATATTTATTGGTAATAGTAGATCATTTAACACAGTGGGTAGAAGCGTACCCTGTAGCACGAGCTACGGCACAGATGGTGGTAAAAATTTTATTGGAACATTTGATACCTAGATATGGGATAATCCAGTACATTGATTCTGACCAGGGCACACATTTTACTTCTAAAATAATAAAACTATTATGTCAATCATTAGGTATACAGTGGGAATACCACACTCCGTGGCACCCACAAAGCTCGGGGAAGGTAGAAAAAATGAATCAAACAATAAAACAACAATTGGCTAAATTAATGATTGAGTCACAAATGCCCTGGTCGAAATGTTTACCATTGGCACTTCTAAACATAAGAACAAAACCATACAGTGAGACTGGATTATCGCCATATGAAATGTTATATGGCATGCCTTATTTTCAAGGAATGCCTCTGGGGAACAATGTAATTGAGGATCATAGTATCCAACAATATATAATTACCATTGGAAAAAGATTAAAAGAATTAAGAGAGACTGGGATGGTGGCCCAAACACCACCTTTAGGATTTGCAATTCATCAGTTAGAACCAGGAGATAAAATTCTGATAAAAACATGGAAAGAAGGAAACTTATCTCCCCTCTGGGAAGGACCTTTCCTTGTTTTATTAACTACAGAAACAGCTGTGAGAACTGCTGAAAAAGGATGGACACATGTGTCGCGAGTGAAAGGTCCAGTGAAGGAGTGGAAGGTCACATCTGACTAAATTGCTGTGGGAATTTTATTGCGGCTACTCCTGTAATGAAACAGGAGTGAAACATGAAATTCCCACAGTTGCTAAAAATCTATTTGTAAAGTCATTGAATATAACTAATTGTTACGTTTGTGGTGGAACAAATCAAGGTGAACGATGGCCATGGGAAGCTATGGAGAGAAATGTAAGTAATCCCCAAGTTTGGAAAACAATGGGAAAGGGTAATAGGAAACAACAATGGGTACTCCAAACGAGTATAATCGGAAGGAGTTGTTGGCAAAAGAACAGGAAAAAGGAGCTGGAACTAGAATTTGTCCTTTGTGTAGAAGGTGGTGTGTATTTGTAAGATTAGTGTTGCAGGCTAACTGGCAGTTTTCTGTAGCCATAAAGCCTTGCAAATAAAGAGGATTGCCAGGCTCAGGCAACTGCTCAGGTCTGGACAAACCACTGATCTAGCAAAGCTCTGGCCTTCACAAGCAGTGCTCAATTAATTTGGGTACTAAGAAAGCACCCCCTTAAAGGAAAGAAGAGGGCAAGACCGGAGGGGAACTGGTGTTGCGGCTTAAAAAGGGTCTGCCAAGGGCTGCAACCCCTTTGGGCTGTGACCGCCGATCACTATGGCCCTGACCGGACCTCTTCTAGTTCTATTTGGGGGTGAGTTCCTTGGACTCTGACTATGGCAAATAACTGTAGTCAATATTGGAACAAGTCCAGCTGGGGTTTACCCCAGAAAAATGGAAAAATTGAGGACCTTTTCTAATTGTACAGCGCATAACTGTAATCAACAATAAAACCTAGTTTTCTCCTGTTACCCATAAATTAGGGAGAACGAATGGCCTCCTGAGAGACAAACTTGGAATGGAATAGGATTTTGGGGAGATTTTATGGGTGGTGATCGGCTTACTAAAACGGGGATAGTTGTATTGAGGATATGTGGGGGATTGTTAATAGATTAATCTACTCGGGTATACTCAATTGGAAATGAAAACACGAATCAATACTATAAAGAAAAAGATGGGGGATTGTGAAATATGTTCATCTGATTCGTGTGATGAAGTGTAATCTTCTGTACTTTCATGGATTTCTCCTGCACCATAAAAAGGGGTATTTTACAGGAGAAAGTTAAACTACTTTGCTGGTATATCAGCTCAATCCAGTTTGACCACTGACCGCATAGTATTCATAAGGTTTGGGGTCATCCTGGGGGCACGCCGAGGAAGAGTCGAGAAGATTCTAGAAGGAGAAGAGGGCATGCGCCGAAGAAGACACGCCTATTCATGAATATGTATTAACGGACAGGATATAAACCAGGAACAGGAACTGAACCGCGTGCGTCTTGGTGTAGCAGAGACTCCCGGTGCACCCAGCGCTGTTTGCTTGCCTCTATTCGCTTAATAAATTGTAAATTTGAATTGGAATCCTGTTTGGGACTAAATCATTTATAACAACAGGTTCTTCAGACCATAATTTAAAGGCCTCAATTACTGCCTGTAGTTCTACCTTTTGAACTGATCCTGGCATGACAAGTACCCATTCTTTCCATTCTCCGTGCTCTCGCCATACTATTGCTGCCTTGCCTGTTTTCCCACCACCGTCCATAAATACTGTAGCACCTTGAACTGTATATTGACTACACTTTGATTTTTCTTCTTCTTCATGTTTTTTGTTTTGGTTTTTTTTGTTTTTTTAAAGGTAAACATTTTGTGTGATGGATAATGAATCTAAATGTCACCCTCAAATTCTGCAAATGCAGTTTGCAAGGGAACAGAGTGCTGCAAAGCCCAAGTCAAATATTCTTGTTGTAATGGTATTAAAATCGTTCTCGGGTCCTTTGCTGATATATCAATAATTCTGTTGCGCCCTTTCATAATCAAATTTGCAGAACACTCTGCTTTCGTGGTGATGGTTTTTCTCTGCTGCTGAGGCAAAAAGACCCATTCTAAAATTCTCAATGGGTCTGCTTTTGATTCTAGCTTTGTTATCCACTGTATTATAAGCGCATAGGGATGTCGCTCGTGATTGATTACTGCCAAAGTGATCCCTATCGAGGGGTCTATCCTAGAACTAAATGCTTGAGTTACCTTTTCAGAAATGTTTGCTACTGCTTCCCAGGCTTCCTTGGTCAATTGTCGAGGAGAGTTTAACCTGCTATCCCCTCGCAACAGCTGAACCAAAGGCTCCATATCTTGGTTTGTGATCCCACAAATAGGTCGAATCCAGTTAACGTCTCCTACCAATTTTTGTACATCATTTAATGTTTTAATCTGAATTCTTAATTCAACCTTTTGAGGGGTCACCAACGTTTCAGTGATCATCCACCCCAAGTACCTCCAAGGCGCTTCAGCTTGTATCTTTTCCGGCGCCACTTGCAGCCCACTTTGCCTCAAAAGCTCAACGAGCTCCCCGATCCTTTCTTCCGGATTTAATTGATCACCAGCCAACAATATGTCATCCATATAATGATAGATGAGATATTGAGGCCACCTTTTTTTGATTGGCTGTAAAGCCCAATTTACATAAATTTGACACATCGTGGGCGAATTTTTCATGCCTTGTGGCAATACTGTCCAATGATATCTTTGCATGGGTTGCGCCTTGTTTGTACTTGGGACTGAGAATGCAAAATATTTGGCATCATCTTCATGCAGAGGGATTGTAAAAAAGCAATCTTGGAGATCTATAATCAAAAGATTCCAATACTTCAGTATCATACAGGGAGATGGTAGCCCTGGTTGCAAGGCTCCCATGTCCACTATAACCTTATTGACTTCTCGCAAGTCATGTAACAGTCTCCATTTTCCACTTTTCTTTGGAATCACAAAAACAGGTGTGTTCCAAGGACTAGTGGTTGGCACAATATGGCCTTTTTCGTCAATGACTCCAGGGAGAACAAAAAGTCCCTGCTTTGTTGCTGAAGATCGTCCTAATAACAAAGCACTCAATCCATATCCTAATGGTCCATTTGCGTTAGTCAGGACATCCTAAACCGACATGTCCCATAAGGTAACTTCTACTGTTGTTTCCACGTCCATTCCGGCGCTCCCTCTGGTTTGGGCGCTGAGGCTTGCCAAGCAGCCTGGTGGTGCTTCCCCATTTGTGTCGTCGTGCGGGGTGCCTTCGTGCTCGGTCGCCCGTTTCCCAATTTCATACCATCCCGATGATACTTTGAACAGCATTCTGAGGCTTGATGAACAAATTTTTGACATCGACCACATGGTGCTCCTGCTGGGCCTATTCCTTGCTGAAAGGGTCCTTGTTGGAAGGATTTATGACCTGTCTCAATCTGCCTAGGTCCTTTCCTTGTGGCCTTGCGCTGAGCTCTAAAATGGCCTGGTTTTCCACAATTAAAACATTTTTTCTCCCCTTTTCCATTTATAAATGGCTTAATTGCTGCTGCAAAGGCACTTGCGAGTGTTTCTGCCTGATGTGTGGCAGAGCCTACGCTGTTGCAGGCTCCTACCATTTGTACTAACGTTGCTTCTTTTGGCAAAGCTAACAAAATTCTTTTACAATCTACATTGGCATTTTCTACCGCTAAATTCAACAGCACTGCTAGTTTTGCCTCTTCATTGGTATACACTTTATTCAAAGCGTCTCTCAGACGATCAACAAAAGACATATATGGTTCATCTCTCCCTTGTCTAATTTGAGTGTAAGATGGTTGCTTCTTTCCCTCCTCAGGGACTGTTCGCAACGCATTCAACGCTAGTCGCCCAACTAATTGCAAGGCTTCTAAGGGCAGCTGAGCTTGCAATCTAACATCCACAAATAGTCCCTGGCCTGTCATTTGTTCCGTAGTAATGTTCTGAAGCGGATCGCCGTCTTGACGCTCCAGGTTTCTCAGGGCTTCTTGCATACAGAGTTTATACCAACTGTCTGCCCACAATAACCTTTGGGTTGGTGTCAACAACATATCTATCATCTGCCGACAATCCCATGGTGTAAGAACCATTCCCATGAATATGTTATCTAATAGAGCTTGCGTGAAAGGTGATTGCAAGCCATAATTTTGCACTGCCTTCCGCATTTCCTTAATCAAGTCCCAATGAAATGGGTCCCAGCGATTGGGCCCGTGAGGCTGTACACTAACGGGGAATGCCATCGGTAACTCTGTTTCCTCGTCTTTCATTGCTCCTAAAAAGTCTTTCCACCGCTCCCTAGGGTCGCCTTTCATCCTAGGCTCTTGCCTCCCTATAGTCTCTACAACAGGCTCTTCTTCTTCATCGCTGCTATCAGGCAACGGGGGCCGTAAAGGTGGCAGGGGCTCGGCTGAGGGCTTCAAAACTACGGCTTTCGATCGGTTAAGTCTGGGTGGTTTTGGGGGTGGTGAAGCCCGCCCCATCAATCTTTCACATGGGCACACAGGGGAACATTGAGTACATTGTTCTGGGCAGCTTTGTCCCATCTTGCCCTCACATATATCATCGTAGATCTGTTTCTCTGACTTATCTAATGCGGCCAGTTCACCCGGTGCAGTCGGAGTCGCTGAAGGTCCTGGACCCTCTGACTCGGTTAAGAAGGGATCGGTTGAAGGCAGTTTAACAGCCTCCTCCATATCAGCTGCAGCTTTTCTCTCTGCCTTTAAGGCTTTTAATGTGGTTAATATCAACTTCCACGCCGTCACTAACTCTGCGGCAGTTTTCTCAATATGCTCCCATAACATTTTTCCTATCTCCTCCCACGTCTCTGCCTTAAACGCCACAGATGGATCAGGGGGGTACCCTTTCTTTCGGCTCCAAATTAGAAGCCTTCTAAGTGTATATTCATCATATTTCAGTCCTCTCTTAGAGAGCATATGCAGCAGGAGCCTGACTATCGCCCCTTCTTCATGCGATGTGTTCTGCCCCATACCGCCCCCATTGCTCACCTCACCTCGCTGGGTGCTTCTCCGTTGCAACGTATTCCTTTTTCTATTTCCTTGCGTCAGTCCCGCTGACTGCAATTCTTCCAACCGGGCTTCTCCCGCGGCGTCCTCTGCGCTCGACCGGTGTTCAACAATGAGATCCCAGAGATCGTATCACGTCGGGGTCACCAGTTGCGGGAGAAGGATGGACTTCACAACTCTATGAGAGTTATATTCCGAAGCCGTTTATTGTCTTGTCTGACTCCAATATATATCATAATTTTCGCTTAGTCACTGCACACACACTCATGATTGGTTACAGCTTGTTACACACATTATTGCAATTTGCTATATACAAAATATCACGCGCTGTCCATGCGCCCCTCACACAGTCAGGATTCGCTGCTTGCAGGTGTTCCTGTTTTCCTCGCTTCCTCTTAGTTGTTTACCACAGCTCCTTCTCCTCAAGGCCGAGCCGTGCAGATATCCAGCTGTTTACCAGCTTCTCAATGCCACAGCTCCTTCTCCTTAAGGTCGAGCCGTGCAGATCAACGCCACAGCTCCTTCTCCTTAAGGTCGAGCCATGCAGGGTGATCCCAACAGTAGATAGCAGCCATAGTAGTAATGTCATTCTGAACAATTAACATAATACAATTCAAATCATTGACTGTTTTCACCCAAAATCAAGTCTCCTTGAGGTACACATGGGACTTCCCCATCCTTCACCATTACCCACCAAGTGCACCCAGGTCCCTGGGCAAAGGCAATCCCACGAACGGGTTTGCCTTTGCCTAAGGCAGGAGTAACCCAGACTGTCTTCCCCAGCATATTTCTCACATGCACCACAGGGACTTTATCCCCTTCTACAGTACATAAAAGATTTGATTGGGCAGGGCCGGCTCTATTAGTAGACCCCCTAGTGTTGACTAACCAGGTGGCTTTGGCTAAATGTTTATCCCAATGTTTGAATGTCCCATCACCCATTGCTCTCAGGGTAGTCTTTAACAGTCCGTTGTATCATTCAATCTTTCCAGAAGCTGGTGCATGATAGGGGATATGATACACCCACTCAATGCCATGCTCTTTGGTCCAGGTGTCTATGAGGTTGTTTCGGAAATGAGTCCCATTGTCTGACTCAATTCTTTCGGGGGTGCCATGTCGCCATAAGACTTGCTTTTCAAGGCCCAGGATAGTGTTCCAGGCGGTGGCATGGGGCACAGGGTATGTTTCCAGCCATCCGGTGGTTGCTTCCACCATGGTAAGCACATAGCGCTTGCCTTGGCGAGTTTGTGGAAGTGTGATATAGTCAATCTGCCAGGCCTCCCCATATTTATATTTCAACCATCGTCCTTCATACCAGAGGGGATTTAACCGCTTGGCTTGTTTGATCGCAGCACACGTCTCACATTCATGGATAACCTGTGCAATAGCATCCATGGTCAGGTCCACCCCTCGATCCCGAGCCCATCTATATGTTGCATCTCTTCCCTGATGGCCTGAGGTGTCATGGGCCCACCGAGCTATAAATAATTCACCCTTCTGTTGCCAGTCCAGATCCACCTGAGCCACTTCAATCTTAGCAGCCTGATCCACCTGATGGTTGTTTTGATGTTCTTCAGTGGCCCGACTCTTGGGTACGTGAGCATCTACATGGCGTACTTTTATGACTAGATTCTCTAGTCGGGCAGCAATATCTTGTCACAATTCAGCAGCCCAGATGGGCTTGCCTCTGCATTGCCAGTTGCTCTGCTTCCATTGCTGTAGCCACCCCCATAGAGCATTTGCCACCATCCATGAGTCAGTATAGAGATAGAGTATTGGCCATTTTTCTCGTTCAGCAATATCTAAAGCCAGCTGGATGGCTTTCACCTCCGCAAACTGACTTGATTCACCTTGTCCTTCAGCAACTTCTACAACTCGTCGTATAGGGCTCCATATAGCAGCTTTCCACCTTCGATGTTTGCCTACAATACGACAGGACCCATCAGTAAACAGGGCATATTGCCTTTCGTTCTCTGGCAGTTTATTATATGGTGGAGCCTCTTCAGCACGCGCCACCTCCTCTTCCGGTGATATTCCAAAATCTTTGCCTTCTGGCCAGTCCATGATCACTTCCAAGATTCCCGGGCGATTAAGGTTTCCTATTTGAGCCCGCTGTGTAATAAGCGCGACCCACTTACTCCACGTAGCATCAGTCGCATGATGTGTAGAGGGGACCCTCCCCTTGAACATCCAGCCCAGCACCGGCAGTCGGGGTGCCAGGAGGAGCTGTGCTTCAGTACCAACCACTTCTGAGGCAGCTCGAACTCCTTCATATGCCGCCAATATCTCCTTTTCAGTTGGAGTATAGCGGGACTCAGATCCCCTATATCCTCAACTCCAAAACCCTAGAGGTCGACCTCAAGTCTCTCCTGGTGCCTTCTGCCAGAGACTCCAGGTAGGGACATTCTCCCCGGCTGCCGTGTAGAGCACATTTTTAACATCTTGTCCTGCCCGGACTGGCCCGAGGGCTACGGCATGAACTATCTCCTGCTTAATTTGTTCGAAGGCTTGTCGTTGCTCAGGGCCCCATTTAAAATCGTTCTTCTTCCGGGTCACTTGATAAAGAGGGTTTACAATCAGACTGTAATTTGGAATATGCATTCTCCAGAAACCCACAACACCCAGAAATGCTTGTGTTTCTTTTTTGCTAGTTGGTGGAGACATAGCTGTTATTTTGTTGATCACATCCATTGGGATCTGTCGACGTCCATCTTGCCATTTTATTCCTAAAACTGGATCTCCTGTGCAGGTCCCTTGACTTTACTTTGTTTTATAGCAAAACCAGCTTTCAGAAGGATTTGAATTATTTTCCCCCCTTTCTCGAAAACTTCTTCTGCTGTGTTGCCCCATACGATGATGTCATCAATGTATTGCAGATGCTCTGGAGCTTCACCCTGTTCCAGTGCAGTTTATATCAGCCCATGGCAAATGGTAGGGCTGTGTTTCCACCCCTGGGGAAGTCGATTCCAGGTGTATTGGACACCCCTCCAAGTTAAAGCAAACTGTGGCCTGCACTGTGCCGCCAAAGGGACTGAGAAAAATGCAATAGCAATATCAATGGTGGCGTACCACTTGGCTGCCTTTGACTCCAGTTCATATTGAAGTTCTAGCATGTCCGGCACAGCAGCGCTCAGAGGCGGCGTAACTTCATTCAGGCCACGATAGTGTACTGTCAGTCTCCACTCTCCATTAGACTTTTGCACTGCCCATATGGGGCTGTTAAAGGGTGAGCGAGTCTTGCTGATCACTCCTTGGCTCTCCGGCCGACGAATCAGCTCATGGATGGGGATCAGGGAGTCTCTGTTGGTGTGATATTGCCGCCGGTGCACTGTTGTGGTAGCGATCGGCACCTGTTGTTCTTTGACCCTGAGCAACCCCACAACAGAAGGGTCCTCTGAGAGACCAGGCAAGGTGGACAGCTGTTTCATTTCTTCCATCTCCAAGGCAGCTATACCAAAAGCCCACCGGTACCCTTTTGGGTCCTTGAAATACCCTCTCCCGAGGTAGTCTATGCCCAGGATGCACGGAGCCTCTGGGCCAGTCACAATGGGGTGCTTCTGCCACTCATTCCCAGTTAGGCTCACTTCAGCCTCCAGTACAGTCAGCTGTTGGGATCCCCCTGTCACTCCAGAAATACAGATGGGTTCTGCCCCGATATGGCTTGATGGCATCAGGGTACATTGTGCACCGGTGTCCACTAAAGCCTTATATTCCTGTGGGTCTGATGTGCCAGGCCATCTAATCCATACAGTCCAATAAACTCGGTTGTCCCTCTCCTCCGCCTGGCTGGAGGCAGGGCCCCTCTAGTCCTGCTCATAGTACTCGTTACCCACTTCTTGTAAATAGGAATCAGAAGTCTCTTCAAGAGGATCAGAGGTGAGATTAGCTCTTCTATTCTTTCTGCTAGTTTATCAGGATTCTGCACTTGTTCGGGAGTGAATTTCCAAAACACCGGAGGTACCCACCGCCCCAGGCATTTGCCCATGCTGTTCCACACACCTTGCCATTCATAACTATCCAGCCTTGGGGCAGATCTCCGGGTGATATTGTTAAATTGCTTGCCAACCTTAGACAAAACCGAAACAATGTTCCCCAGAAGTAGCAATAGAGGTATTTTAACTACCCAAGGGTGTGCAAAATACTGAAAAGTTATTGTGATGAAGGAGGAAATGTTATGATAGAGGGTAGCAAAGGTACCATTCTGCATTTCCTCCATAAAAAACCTTTCAGAGGCAGAAGTATAATTGCTAATCGTCTCCACAAGACAGTAGTCAAAATACAGTAACGGCTTTAGTACAGAGCTCAGATGATACCACATTAAGCTCAAGGTCAGTGTTCTAAAAACAAAACTCACAGGTGAGACATTACTAATCATTGCAGAGTACAGCAGTCCGCAGAAACCAACACTGATCCTTAACATGTACAGCAAAGACGAGTGCATGATGCAAATCAAATAAACTGATATTGTGACCTGCAACTGTTATTATCTCAAGCCTCGTGCCCCACGTTGGGCGCCAAAAAGGACTGTCGTGGTTTAGCCCCAGCCGGCAACTAAGCAGCACGCAGCCGCTCGCTCACTTCCCCTCCCACAGTGGGACGGGGAAGAGAATTGGGAAAAAACCGCGTGGGTTGAGATAAACACAGTTTAATAGGACAGAAAGAAAGAAGGAAACAACAATGATAATACCAACAAAGGAATGTACAAGAACAAGTGATGCCCAATACAGCAATTGCTCACCACCCAGTGGTCAACAGCCTGTCCCTGAGCAGCGATTTCCGCCCCCTGGCCAACTCCAGTTTATGTACTGGGCATGACATCGGATGGTAGGGAATATCTCTTTGGCCAGTCTGGGTCAGCTGTCCCGGCTGTGTCCCCTCCCAGCTTCCCGTGCATCCCCAGCCTGCTCGCTGGCAGGCCAGCACAAGAAGCTGGACTGTCCTTGACTGCTCAGCAACAACCCAAAACATCAGCACATTATCAACAGTTTCTCATCCCAAATCCAAAACACAGCCTCACACTAGCTTCTGTGAAGAAAACCAGCTCTATCCTGGCTGAAACCAGGACAGTCCTCATGCCTCTGCAGCCTGGAGGCGTCTCTGGCACCCACATAATGCTGTGTCGCAGCCTGTGGCAGTCGGTCAGCTGGGTTCTGCTTCTCCAATCCCATGGTCAGGAGCCAGATTTCTTGAATTTTGCCTTATCCTAATCACCTAGAAAGTGACCCCTCCCTCTGTTCAGTGGAAGTTGGACATTGTGTGGCCATAAGTTTGCATCCTTCTGTGAGAGTGACAGAGACTTCATCACTTCTTCTCTAGCTCTGTTCTACTGAAGCCTCTACCTTTGCCAGAAGATACTCTGCCTTTCTTTCTATCAGCTACTAACACGATTTCCCTAAATGAACTATCTACTGAAGGAATATTGGGGTTGAGCATTATGATTACCTTTTTTATGCTTTTTTGAAATAACTATTGTAACAGTAAAAAGACTTTTTTAAAAAAATAGTATTATGTCTTTTAATTGCTTTTGCTATTCTTTACACTCTTATTTCTAATACTGTTTTTTTTATAAAGCTTCCAAGAAAACGTTTCTCCAGTCTTTCTTTTTTTAACTGAGAGATTTAATAGCAGCATATGATAGCATACAGATTGCATATCATAAGTTTTAAAGTTAGCTTTATAAAACATTGTTATTTTGTTCAGGGAGGGCTCAGTATATTTTTATTGTTGAATATATTATAAATTACTTTGTTATATATGTAGAGTGCTTAGAGGATAAAACATGAGAAGACAGTAACAAACTAGCAGATAGATTCTCTACTCCTTTGAGCACTGCATAATCATTTACACTTAGACAAAGCAAGTGTGGGTGCTAATAAAACACTGACAGTATCTTATAAGTGTTTAGCGCAAGGTTTAAATTACTGTGAGATAACCAGGCACTGGAGAAATGCCCCAGAATCAGCTCAATCTCACACCGGCAAAACAAGGTCAGATCACAGACTTTTTCCTGCACTGTCAAGAGCATTTAAACACCTCCCCTTCATTGAACTAATCTTGCAACATGCAGCTTTACAAAAAAGTACCTAAAATATATTTGTCAGATGAAATATGACTTTGCTTATGCGTGTGTTTCAAATTGTGTTTGAAAATTATTTTTGCTTTAATGCAAAAATTTAGATTTCACTGCAATACTTTGATTTGTTGTGTGATTTTATGGCTTTTTTTTCTTTTTTTTTTTTAAAGTTTAAAAGATCTTATCCAAAGTGAAGATGTGAAACCCAAGCTGCAGTACATCATGACTAACCCTTCCTTTTCTATGGTAACAGTTCAAAGTGAAGATAGTGGGATAACCTGGGAAACCAAATCAAGCAGATGTTCTACTCCCTGGGCATCAGAAACTAGTACAACTTTTGATCTTTACAGTATGGAAAGTTCACCAGTAGGTTCTCTTCCAGGAAAAGTTATCTTTAGTACAGATGACAGTAAGATTGTTTGGAAAAGGAAGCGTAAATCTTAAAATCTTGAAGGGTGCTCACGGGGCATGTGAAGGACAGCCAAGGGATCAGGCCCAGCCAGCATGGGTTCATGAAAGGCAGGTCCTGCTTGACCAACCTGATCTCCTTCTATGACCAGGTGACCTGCCTAGTGGATGAGGGAAAGGCTGTGGATGTTGTCTACCTGGACTTTAGTAAAGCCTTTGAGAGTGTCTCCCACAGCATTCTCCTGGAGAAGCTGGTGTCTCGTGGCTTAGACAGGTTTACTCTTCACTGGGTAAAGAACTGGCTGGACGGCCGAGCCCAGACAGTTGTGGCTCAGTTTTGGGGCTGGTCTTGTTCAATATCTTTATAGATGATCTGGATGAGGGGATCGAGTTCTCCCTCAGTAAGTTTGCAGACAACACCAAGTTGGGTGGGAGTGTTGATCTGCTGGAGGATAGGAGGGCTCTGCAGAGGGATCTGGACAGGCTGGATCGATGGGCCGAGGTCAACTGTATGAGGTTTAATAAGGCCAAGTGCCGGGTCCTGCACTTCAGTCACAACAACCCCATGCAAGGCTACAGGCTTGGGGAGGAGTGGCTGGAGAGCCACCCAGCAGAAAAGGACCTGGGGGTGCTGGTTGACAGCCGGCTGAACATGAGCCAGCAATGTGCCCAGGTGGCCAAGAAGGCCAACAGCGTCTTGGCCTGTATCAGAAACAGTGTGGCCAGCAGGAGCAGGGAAGTGATCGTGCCCCTGTACTTGTCACTGGTGAGGCCGCACCTTGAATACTGTGTTCAGTTTTGGGCCCCTCACTACAAGAAGGACGTTGAGTTGCTGGAGGGTGTCCAGAGAAGGGCAGTGAAGCTGGTGAGGGGTCTGGAGCACCAGTCTTATGAGGGGCTGAGGGAACTGGGGTTGTTTAGCCTGGAGAAGAGGAGGCTGAGGGGAGATCTTATCACTCTCTACAACTACCTGAAAGGGGGTTGTGGTGAGGTGGGTGTTGGTCTCTTCTCCCAAGTAGCTAGCGATAGAATGAGAGGAAATGGCCTCAAGTTGCGCTAGGGGAGGTTTAGACTGGATATTAGGAAAAATTTCTTCACCAAGAGAGTGGTCAAGCATTGGAACAGGCTGCCCAGGGAGGTGGTAGAGTCACCATCACTGGAAGTATTCATAAAACGTGTGAATGTGGCGCTTCAGGACATGGTTTAGTGGGCATGGTGGTGTTGGGTTAACGGTTGGACTTGATGATCTTGAAGGTCCTTTCCAACCTTAATGATTCTGTGATTCTGTGAAATAGGATGCCAATGCCTACAAATCTGAAGGGAGGCCAGGGCAATAAAAAACGTGACTCTTCTGGAATGCAGAGGCAAGAACCAAGAACTGTTCTAGGAGAGGTGCAGGGCTCAGTGTTAAATGTTGAACAGATGGATGACGCGGAAGTCTCAGACACGACGCGTACGACCAATATGATCAGGTCAATGCCGTTTATTGTCTTGTCTGACTCCAATATATATCATAATTTTCGCTTAGTCACTGCACACACACTCATGATTGGTTACAGCTTGTTACACACGTTATTGCAATTGGCTATATACAAAATATCACGCGCTGTCCACGCGCCTCTCACACAGTCAGGATTCGCTGCTTGCAGGTGTTCCTGTTTTCCTCGCTTCTTCTTAGTTGTTTACCACAGCTCCTTCTCCTCAAGGCCGAGCCGTGCAGATAGTCCAGCTGTTTACCAGCTTCTCAATGCCACAGCTCCTTCTCCTTAAGGTCGAGCCGTGCAGATCAACGCCACAGCTCCTTCTCCTTAAGGTCAAGCCATGCAGGGTGATCCCAACAGATGGAAGCACAAGATACAGATGAGGAAATGTTGGATGACAAAGAATCCAAATATTCTACTCTACCTGAAACAAGACAGGAGAATATTATTCCTCAGTCATCAGAAACTGCACAATCTGAGTCTGAACATGTGCTTTTACCATATTCCGTATATGAAACAGAGAAGCAAGAAACTGAAAGTCATTCATCAACAACTGTATGGTCAGAAACTGAGAATTCAGGTCTATTGCATTCTGCTAAAAAAGAGAGTCAAAAGACCCCACCACCAGAAACACTAAATGTTCACTTAGAGAAGCAAATAGCATTCGAATGAGACTTTTCCGCCTCCCTTCAGGAAACAGAGGAGCAAGGGATTAAACTAAATTCACCTATTCCTGAAAAGATAGATTCTAACTATTTTGGCATTTCATATTCTATTTGCACAGAAACACAAGAAACTCAGAAAACTTCAGCTGTAAATAAAGCAGTAGATTTGGATCACCCTGATTTTTCCATTGAAAAAAACAAACAAGAGTGCACAAATGGAGATGGAGTGTCCAGATTTCTCATGTTCCAGAGAAGAAACAGAGGAATTGGAGAGTGCCCAACTGGAGACAGAGCAGCCAGATTTCTCATATTCCATGGAAGAAACAGGAGAATTTGAGAATGCACAGCTGGAGATGGAACATCCGGACTTATCTTTTTCCAGGGAAGAAATGGAGGAATCAGAGAGTGCACAACTGGAGACAGAACATCCAGATTTCTCATATTCCAGCAAAGAATTTAGAGAATCAGAAAGTGTACAACTGAAGACAGAGCATTCAGATTTCTCATATTCCAGAGAAGAAATGGAGGAATCAGAAAGCGCACAGCTGGAGATGGAGTATCCAGACTTTTCTTTTTCCACAGAAGAAACAGAGGAATCAGAAAATGCACAGCTGGAAATGGAACATCAGGAGTTTTTATTTTTCAGGGAAAAAACAGAAAAACAAAAATCTGTTCCTTCTGAATGGGAACAGCCAGAGTCTTATTCTCCTGAAGAAGCAGAGCAAGAAAAAACAGCACAGCTTAAGTTGGAACCTTCAGATTTATCATGCTTGATGGAAGAAGTGGAGAAAGAAAACACTACAGAACTCCAATTGGTACATCCAGATACATCTGATTCCACTGGAAGAGCTGAGAGGCAGCAAACTGGGTATCTGGAAACAGCACATTCAGATTTACCATATCCCATTAATAAAACAAAGCAGCAAGAATTGGCACAAGTAGATTTGGACAATTCTATTATGTCATTTTAGTGACAAAGGAGAACAGCCACAGCCTGTACAGCAGGATTCACAACCTGGAGGTAAAATGTATTCCTGTGCCAAGGGAGTGCAAGGAGAAGCTACTCAAATGCAGTCAGAGCATCCAGTTTTCTAATATTCTACTGGAAAAGAACAACAACATTGTCCTGGTTTCAGCCAGGATAGAGCTGGTTTTCTTCACAGAAGCTAGTGTGAGACTGTGTTTTGGATTTGGGATGAGAAACTGTTGATAATGTGCTGATGTTTTGGGTTGTTGCTAAGCAGTCAAGGACAGTCCAGCTTCTTGTGCTGGCCTGCTAGCAAGGAGGCTGGGGATGCACAGGGAGCTGGGAGGGGACACAGCCGGGACAGCTGACCCAGACTGGCCAAAGAGATATTCCCTACCATCCGACGTCATGCCCAGTACATAAACTGGAGTTAGCCGGGGGACAGAAATCGCTGCTCAGGGACGGGCTGTCGATCACTGGGTGGTGAGCAATTGCTGTATTGTGCATCACTTGTTCTTGTACATTCCTTTGTTGGTATTATCATTGTTGTTTCCTTCTTTCTTTCTGTCCTATTAAACTGTGTTTATCACAACCCATGAGGTTTTTTCCTAATTCTCTCCCCCGTCCCACTGTGGGAGGGGGAGTGAGCGAGCGGCTGCGTGGTGCTTAGTTGCCAGCTGGGGCTAAACCACAACAGATGAGGGTAGAACAGCTGGATACATCATATTCCACTGGCAAAACTGAACAACGGGAAATATTGCAGCCAAAGTTGGAACAAGCAGATTTGCCATATTCCCGTGGAGAAACAGCACAAGAAGCTGTACAAAAATACTTAGAAGGTCCAGAGCCATCATGTTTCATTAGGTTAGCAGAGCAACATGAAAATGTACAACTAGCTTCAGAAAATAGGGATTTCTCATTTACCACTGGAGAAGTAATGCAAGAAAGAGTAGAGTCAGGATCTTTGGGTTCATCACATTTGATTAACAGAGCAAAGCCCTGGGAAATGGCACAACTGGAGCAAGAGCATTTGCTTCCCTCCTATTCCACTGCTGGTAGTCAGCAACAGGAAGCCACACTGCTGGATATATTGTATTCCTTTGGCAGAATGGAACAAGATATAGTACAAAGAGAGCTGGAACAGCAGGAAACAGCCCAACAAAAAGCTATGCAAATGGAACTGAAGTATTCAGATTTGTCAAAAACCTGTGGGAAAGAAAAGCCACAGGACATAGACCAAATGAATTTGGCACAGCAAGAAACAGCTCAACCAGAGTTAGTGCATCTGTCTTTGCCATATTCTTTCAGTGAACAAATACAGGAAGAGATGCAAATGGATCCAGCATATCCAGAACAGACATTTTATGTAAGTATAGAAATGCAGGAGAAAATGACACAACACAAATCAGAGCAACCATTTCTTTCATATTTTACTGGCAAAGCAGAGCTGGAGCAAACATTTTTGCCATCTTCCAGAGGAAAAGAAGCTCCACTGGAAATAGAAATGAGTTTAGAATATCCAGATTTGTCGTATTCCTTTCACGAAGCTGAAAAACAAGAAAAGTTGGAACATCCAACCTTACTACTTAGTTTGAAGCAACAGGAAACTGCACCACTGGTGATGGAACATCCAGATTTTTCATGTGACAGTGGTGAAGCAAAACCAGGTGACACTGTAGAGCAGGAGTCAGAACATCCAGAGTTGTCATACTCCATAGGAGAAACACGAGAATCAGAACATTTGGATTCATCAGGATTCCTGGGTGAAGCAGCACAAGATGAAAGTATGGAAGTGGAATCTAAATACCCAAATTTGTCATGTTCTGATGGCCAAAAAAAACCAGCAAGAAACTTCAGAGTTGGATCCAAAATATCCAGATTTCTCATTTTTCTTTGGTAAAGCCAAAGAACAGGCAACTCAGGAGTTTGAGTCAAAACATCAAAAATTTCCTAAAGTGGCCAGAAAAAGAGCTTCTCAAGCAACCGCACAAATAGAGTAAAAAAATCTAGATTTGATTTCCTTTTCAGAAGGATTTGAATTATTTTCTTCCCTTTCTCAAAAACTTCTTCTGATGTGTTGCCCCATACAATGATGTCATCAATGTATTGCAGGTGCTCTGGAGCTTCACTCTGTTCCAGTGCAGTCTGTATCAGCCCATAGCAACTGGTAGGGCTGTGTTTCCACCCCTGCGGCAGTCGATTCCAGGTGGAGCACCCAGAAATGTCATACTTCGCAGATGAAATGGAGCAGGGGGATGGAGCCCAACCTGAACTGCAGTGCGTTAATTTGCAGTACTCTCTTGTTGAAACAGAGCTACCAGAAACATCTTCTGCATCATATATCTTTGGCAGGATTGAGGAGCAGGAAACTGCACAACTGGACTTAGAACAATCAGATTTATCAAGTTCTACTGACAAAGCAGAAAAGCATGAAACAGCCCTGCTGAGAGCAGGACATTCCGGGAAGTGAGACACTGGGGCTACTTCATCTCTAACTGCTCAGTTGGAAACTGAACAACAAGATTTATCCTTTTCCACTGAGGAAGCAGAGCTCCAAAAAATTAAACTGTATTCATCTCTTCCTGAACAAACAGTGTCTGTACCTTTGGGTATTTCACATTCTGTTTCTGAAACAAAAATGGAAGGAAGTCCAAAGTCTTCACCTGTAACTGGAAGCCTGTACCCCAAGCACTTAGATTTATCTTACATTCACTGCAAAACAGAACAGTCAGAAACCGCCCAGCCTGAGTCAGGCTTCTTCTTTGCAAGAAAAGCAGCAGAGAATACAAACGTTCATCCACATATGCCTGTGGTTGCACAGAGGCTGAACATGTAATTTTACCTGAAAGAGAAAGAGAACAGACTCCACATTATTTCCACACAGCTACACAATTAGAATCTGAACAATTAAATTTATCATATAATATATCATATATATAGATAAAGCAGAAATTCTAGAATCATAGAATAGAATCATAGAATCATTAAGGTTGGAAAAGACCTTTAAGATCATCAAGTACAACCATCAACGCAACACCACCATGCCCACTAAACCATGTCCTGAAGCGCCACATTCACACGTTTTATGAATACTTCCAGTGATGGTGACTCCACCACCTCCCTGGGCAGCCTCTTCCAATGCTTGACCACTCTCTCAGAAAAGAAATTTTTCCTAATATCTAGTCTAAAGCTCCCCTGGCGCAACTTGAGGCCATTTCCTCTCATTCTATCGCTAGCTACTTGGGAGAAGAGACCAACACCCTCGTCGCCACAACCCCCTTTCAGGTAGTTGTCGAGAGCAATGAGGTCTCCCCTCAGCCTCCTCTTCTCCAGACTAAACAACCCCAGTTCCCTCAGCCCCTCCTCATAAGACTGGTGCTCCAGACCCCTCACCAGCTTCGTTGCCCTTCTTTGGGCACACTCGAGCAATTCAATGTCCTTCTTGTAGTGAGGGGCCCAAAACTGAACACAGTATTCAAGCTGCGGCCTCACCAGTGACAAGTACAGGGGCACGATCACTTCCCTACTCCTGCTGGCCAAATTGTTTCTGATACAGGCCAGGATGCTGTTGGCCTTCTTGGCCACCTGGGCACATTGCCGGCTCATGTTCAGCCGGCTGTCAACCAGCACCCCCAGGTCCCTTTCCGCTGGGCTGCTCTCTAGCCACCCCTCCACAAGCCTGTAGCCTTGCATGGGGTTGTTGTGGCCGAAGTGCAGGACCCGGCACTTGGCCTTATTAAACCTCATACAGTTGACCTCGGCCCATCGATCCAGCCTGTCCAGATCCCTCTGCAGAGCCCTCCTACCCTCCAGCAGATCAACACTCCCACCCAACTTGGTGTTGTCTGCAAACTTACTGAGGGAGCACTCAATTCCCTCATCCTGATCATCTATAAAGATATTAAACAAGACCGGCCCCAAAACTGAGCCCTGGGGAACACCGCTTGTAACCGGCTGCCAACTGGATTTAGCTTCATTCACCACAACTCTCTGGGCTTGGCCATCCAGCCAGTTCTTTACTTTACCCAGTGAAGAGTAAACCTGTCTAAGCCACGAGACACCAGCTTCTCCAGGAGAATGCTGTGGGAGACACTGTCAAAGGCTTTACTAAAATCCAGGTAGACAACGTCCACAGCCTTTCCCTCATCCACTAGGCAGGTCACCTGGTCATAGAAGGAAATCAGGTTGGTCAAGCAGGACCTGCCTTTCATGAACCCATGCTGGCTGGGCCTGATCCCTTGGTTATCCTGCACATGCCCTGTGAGCACCTCAAGATGCACCTCTCCATAATCTTGCCCGGTACCGAGGTCAGGCTGACAGGCCTGCAGTTCCCAGGATCCTCCTTCTGGCCCTTCTTGTAGATGGGTGACACATTGGCAAACCTCCAGTCTTCTGGGACCTCCCCTGTTAACCAGGACTGCTGATAAATGATGGAGAGTGGCTTGGCAAGCTCCTTCGCCAGCTCCCTCAGTACTCTTCGGTGGTGACAATGTTCCCCCCCACAGCCAATAAGGGACGGAGATTCTCCTTGGCTCTCTTTTTGTTGTTAATATATCTGTAAAAACATTTTTTGTTATCCTTTACGACCCTGGCCAGATGGAGTTCTAGCTGGGCTTTTGCCTTTCTAATTTTGTCCCTGCTTGACCTAACGAGATCCTTGTACTCTTCATGAGTTGCTTGCCCCTTCTTCCAGAGATGATAAAAGGGACTTTTAAAAGTTCCCAAGGGACTCTCTCAACCAGTGTCCTGTCCTGAAGTCTGCCCTCCAGAAGTCCATGGTAGTGGTTTTGCTGACCCCCTCCTAACTTCACTAAGAATTGAGAATTCTGTCATTTCATGGTTGCTGAGCCCAAGATGGCCTCTGACCACCGTATCTCTCACCAGTCCTTCTCTGTTTGTAAACAGCAGGTCCAGCAAGGCACCTCCCCTGGTAGGCTCACTCACCAGCTGTGTCAGGAATTTATCTTCCACACACTCCAGGAACCTCCTAGACTGTTTCCTCTCTGCTGTGTTATACTTCCAGAAGATATCCGGTAAGTTGAAGTCTCTTACAAGAACAAGGGCTAGCACTTGCGAGACTTCTGCCAGTCGCTTATAGAATGTCTCATCTGCCTCTTCATCCTGGTTGGGTGGTCTATAACAGACTCCCAGCAGGGTATCTGCCTCATTGGCCTTCCCCCTCATCCTTACCCATAAGCACTCTACTTGGTCTTCACAATTGTTGATTTCTATACAATCAAAACACTCCCTAACATACAGAGCCACCCCACCACCTCTCCTTCCCTGCCTATCCCTTCGGAAGAGCTTATAGCCATCCATTGCAGCACTCCAGTCATGAGAGGCATCCCACCATGTTTCTGTGGTGGCGACTAAGTCATAGCTGTCCCGCTGCACAATGGCTTCCAGCTCCTCCTGTTTGGTGCCCATGCTGCGTGCATTGGTGTGGGTGCACTTGAGCTGGGCTATCAATTTCACCCCCAACACCGGCATGCCATCCCTAGGCTCATCTCTAGTGAGCCTGGTTTTATCCCCTTCCCCCTTCGCATCTAGTTTAAAGCCCTCTCGATGAGGCCTGCCAGCTCATAAGCAAGAATCCTTTTCCCCCTTGGAGATAGTTGAACTCCATCTGCTGCCAGGAGGCCCGGTGCCACGTAAACCGCCCCATGGTCAAAAAACCCAAAATTCTGACGACGGCACCAGCCCCTGAGCCATGTGTTGATCAGGTGTGCTTTCCTGTTCCTTTCAGCGTTCTTCCCTGTCACTGAAGGGACTGATGAAAACACCACCTGTGCTCCCGCTCCATTGACCAGTTACCCCAGTGCTCTCAAGTCCTTTTTGATTGCCTTTGGGCTGCTTAGTGCAACCTCATCGTTGCCAACCTGTAGGACCAACAGGGGGTAGTAATCAGTGGGCCGAACCAGACCAGGGAGTTTCCTGGTGACGTCTCTCACCCGGGCCCCCGGGAGGCAGCAGACTTCCCTGTGGCTTGGGTCTGGTTGACATATTGGGCCCTCTGTACCCCTCAGAAGGGAGTTGCCTACGACAATTACCCTCCTTCTTTTCTTAACAGAGGAAGTCTTGATGCATGGGTTGGCTTACTCACCCTAGGCAACCCCCTGGATGGATCTTCATCAAGGTCCTCATGTTCCTGGCCCTCGAGTTCCAGAGCCCCATATCTGTTGTGTAAGGGCAGCTGGGAAGGTGAGGGAGGCCGGGAGGGGAACTGCACGAACTGATGCGCCACGTCCTGTTTGCCCGCCCTGTTCGCTGCGCTCCGGGTCGTTCGCGCTCCCTGGGGCTGCTCTTGTACGTGAGGGTCTTTGGCTGCCGCCGCCGCTGCAGTCCCCGCCCACGCTGAGTCAGAGCTGCCGCTCGTCAGGAGCTCGCCCTGCCGGCCTGGGAGGGGGGGCTGGGGCACCCTCTCTCTCCCTGCGCTGCCGCCTTCGCGGTTTTGCCGCTTCAGGAAGGGTCTCCCGGCGCGATCCTTCGCTCCGGAGCCCTTCGCCTCCGTGGCTTCCATTAGACTTGGAGGAACTGAATATCTCGGACACCTTAACTTCCTTGTCAGATTTGTATGAATTTGCCTGAGGCATTCAAAGCTTCTCAGGTGAGGTTGGACAGGCACTTGTGCATGCAGCATTATCTCAGCCTCATTTCTTTAGGAAGTCAGATAAAAAAATCTTTTTATTAACCTACTTTCAGACAGTGTTAACTTAGTAGTGTAAATGTGCGATGTATCTTTGTTTAGTTCCTAAACTCCCTCTTGCAGTCCCATGAGCGCAACCATTCTTTCCTCCTGGGCTGTGACTTACTGGCAAGGTCATCCAGGATAACAGACCTGTTTTATCATGCTATATTTCCTTTTTCCACAAGTCACTCCAACATGTTTTTCCCCAAACTGCTGAGATCCACTTTTTGGTTTGATTTGCATTAGCTACTGTGTTTGCTGAACACCAAATGGCTCCAGACCAGTTTGCTTTGACAAACTGGAAATGAATGTCTGTCTACTAGCAAGTGACCTTCAAAGCTCCTCATCCTTTATACTTTCTTCTCTTTCTTTCTCAAATACCTGGTTTTCATCCTTCACTTTCACTACCAAGTATTTCAATTGCTATTGTGATTTTTACTTTGGTGAGCAGTAGACAAAACTTTTTTTTCCAAGATTATGCCCTTCCTGAAGGAAAATAGAGGTAAATGTCTACATGAAACTTTATTTGGAATTGAACGCCTTGAGTACATAATTTATCAAATACAGGAGGTGAATGTCAGACACTCTCAGAATTTGTTTTGAGTGAAGCTATTTGATAAAATAGATGTGAATTTGACATGTTTCTTCAATCCACATATTTTTCCTTCAGAAAGGCTAGTATTTTACTGAACAAGTTCATAGAACTTTCACCACTTCAGAAACATCTTTCCTTCAAAACACCTTCAATTTCCAAATTTTCCATATCCACTAATGAAAAGCCCTTTTTCCTCAAATTCTTCCTCCTTTCATGTAAGCCACCCCATTAACAAATGTGTAAGCATAAAAAACCCTTGCAGCATGCCATTGAGCATACTGGAACCCAGGGTCTGACAGAAGAAGGGTGGGAATAATTTCAAAATTTGAAAGTTATTATTTCCAAAGCCTGCCATGAGTCCTGCCCATTAGAAGACAAGGACCTCTGCTGATGGTAACAATCTTCCATTAAAGTCACAGAGGAATGCAACTGCTCTCCTTCAAGTCCACAAAGTTAAGGAAATGTTATTTCCCATTACACTGGAAAGGGGTAAATATCCATAAAACGTTTGGAATTATTATTTTTTCTCCTGGGGGCCAGGTAGCATGAAGGAAAAGCTTCCTTACACCACAGCACTTCAATGAAAACTGAACTGAGCAGAAAATGTCCCACTTTTCTGTTGAAAAATATGATTTAGTCAAACAAACTTTTTGTGCAAATATCTCATTTCTTTGACTAAAATTAATTAAAAAAGGGACCAGCACTTTGATAACACAGAAATGTTCTGTCTCTGAAGAAAATAGTTCAACTTCTTGCTTTGAAATTACTTTCTTTCAAAAGTTTGTTTCATATTATGCAAAAAGAAATTAGAAATCAAATGTTTTTCCATGTTATCGAACTGAATTTTGATCTATAACTTCTTTTTTTTTCCAGAAGTTTTATTCATTAAGATAGCTTCTGTTCAGATTTGGCATAATAATAAATTTTGCAGTTATGTGATCACATATCAGTGATCATATCAGTTTCTGTGATCACAAATAGCGGTTTCTAGGCAACTTCACAGGAGAAAAAAGGTGGTTTCTCCACTGGGTCCACTGAAAGGAAGTCTTTTCCTAAAGACGATCAATTTTTAAATTGACCAACTCTAGATACAGTCAAAAGACAAAATGTGGATTGTTTTTAGCAATGAGAAGAATAATTTTTTTCAATGGGAAACAGATGTAATCCTACTGTACTGGCAGCTCTCTGTATCAATTATAAGAAAACAGTCAGCATCTGCATTTGCCTTGTTCATGCCACAGGGGACCATCGTCATTACTGTGAAGATAAATGAAAAAAAGCAAAAGCTTTCTGCTGAGATTCTACAGAATTCATGCAATATGGAAATTTACTGGCTGAAGAAATAGAAGCATGTATTTTTGTTCCCTGCAATCACTTTAACAATGAACATCTTTTAGGGCTTTTTGCTTCTTCCTTTATTTCCTCTCCCTCTCTTTTAAGCCATAATCATAGAGGGGAACAATATCTCATCAGGGATGGATCTGTGTGGATCAGCAGATAAAGTTTATATAAAATTTGGGGAACCATGGAGGTCTTTGAAGCATGTTGTGACGGATGCTCCTGGCCGTTCCATGGGGTTCATGTGCTTTGGCTAAGGCAGAGCTCGTGTTCAACCTACCTGCCAAGGATACTCTGTCCTCTGGGTCTGTGGGGAAAATGACTGTACCAGGCAGGAGCACCTGGTTGTGCACCTGCAGTAGGAGTCCACCTCTGGGAAGGGGCAGACCCAAAGCTGCAGGGAGCCTCCTGCTCCCTGGGCTGTGAGTGCAGAAGGTATGAGCCTTCCTTTTCCTAAAAGCACATCCCTGTTGTTGTCAGTCTCTCAGCGGGTTTGACACACTGCATGAATCCCTCCCTGGTGTGGCAGGTCCTCCCCCCGTCCACCTTTCTGGGATCAGTTATGTCTGTCTCTGGAGGAGGTTCTCTTCTGCAAGCTCCCTCTTCCCATCAGTGAACTGTCCCATGCTATTTGCTACAAACAAGTGCTTTCGGTCTCCACTTTCATAGGCATCCTCTTCATAGGGTGTCTTCTCCTCTGGTGCCTGTGCCACAAGGCAAGGTCAGGTAATGGAGAAGGCAGTCGCCCAAAGGAGCCTGCTTAAGGCTCCAGGGTCTTCTGACCTTTCTGAGGAGGTGACCTGAAGTTATCATTTGTCTCTTGGGGTTTCATCAGCATGTGTGCCTCAAAGTGGAGTGCAGAGCTGGAATGCTCTCCCTGTGACTGAAGGTAGCAGGTTTCCTGGGGAAAGAAGAGGGGTTGTTGATGCCACTGGGGTTGTATGACAGCTCTGCATGTCCAGGATTGCCGCAGGCCTGAGAGATAGTGCACAACTTCCCTCGCCCTGCTGGAAGTTGGAAACGAGTGGCCATGCCATGACTCATCTGTGCAATGGTCCTGCCCCATATGGATGGACCCCAAGAGACGGGCAGGGCATGGGCACACATTTTGTGCTGGGTTCAGGTCATCCCAGTACTGGGTCTGGATCTTCTTTTGTCCAGACTGTGAGGCAAATGGGCAATCAGATTCCCATGCCAAGCAATTATTTTTTTCTGTTCCTAGTTTAGGTGGACCTATTGCTCTAAAACTGCACCAGTATTGTCCGTATTTCAAGTGCTTGCTGTGTTTGTTCTGTGAAAATAAGTGACCAGGTTGCCTCATGAACCTGTAGGTAATTTGGCTGAAAAGACAGGAGTGTGAAAAATAACTGAAGATTTTCCTCTCAGTCCCACAGACACTGACTGTCATACCTCAGGAACCAAACTCGGCTACCAGCACCTCCATTGCCATCTACTGGGCTGTGAATGACGGGGACACCATCAAATGCTTCCAGGTCTATTGTATGGAGGAGCCACAAGCCACAAAAGATGTGGGGGGTGCGTAAGGCCTTGCCTTTGCAATGGCAGCAGCCCTTTCTGCTCTGGTCTCAGGTCAGCAGAGCGGAGTCCAAGCGGCAGGAGAGGGCCTTGTGACTGGGACACTGGGACGGCACATTATGAATGTCTCTTCTGAGTGTGCTGCAATGCTCCAGGGCAGCTCTGGAACAGCCACCTGGCTGCCCTGTGCTGCTGCTTCTCCTGTGGAAAATGGAGGCAACAGCTGCATTTTTTTTCCTCTCTGCCATCCTCCCAAATGCATCTACGTTGCATTGATTTAAATAATTAGCTTTTCAGGGGAAGGCCTGCTTTACCGAGGTTACATGCTGTGTCTAGCTCAATGGAACACAAATCTCAGGTGTGGCTGAGAGGCTCTGCTGTTGTTTAAGTGGTATAAATTGAGTAATTAGACAAGTATTATTTATGAGCTTCATTTGACTGATTCATTTTTCTGAGATTTAATTTCTTTAATAATTTGTATTGATAAAACTATTGCTTCTTGAATTACGAGCAAGGTGAAGCCTCTTGTGTTTGAGGCCCTTTTGCCGGATATTTTTTTAGTGCTACTGCTTCTTGCAGTTACAAAATACAGACATTTAAAAATTACATAATGAAATAAACACTGACTGTATTGCTTAAATCACTTGGCAGCAACCACAGCTTCAAGCCTTTTGCTTAATCCACTAGACTTCAAATTTGTTGACAATTCTCCTTGATATTCAATTTGCTATTGATATTTGTAGCAAAGATAATTTTCCAAAGAATTTAAAGTAGAAATTCAAATTTTATGACATCAACAATGTACTTGTGAACAATTACAACAATGTGAGAATTCCTGTGAAATGGTCAGATAATAATGAGTTATTACTAGCTAATAAATCTATTTAAAAAGGGGTTCTCACCTCTCTGAAGCCATTAATTTTAAGAACTGTATTTGCCTTTTGGCATCAGGCTCATCATTCATTTTCACAAAACTGAAACCTTCTGAAGAAATTAATTTCCTCAAGTCTTTGATGCCTGCCTTTGGTCTGTTTCTTTAAGAAAACAAATAAACTGAATCAAATAAAATAAGAAATTCAATACCTTCCCTCAAGCTAAGTGAATTCCCTCTGGAGTGCACTGAGCCTCAGGTAGACTTGTGGGGACACTGCTGAGCAGGTGGATACCCGAAGGATGCTGTGACCCCGTGTCCTGGTTTCAGCTGGGCTAGAGTTAATTTTCTTCATAGAAGCTAGTGTGAGACTATGTTTTGGATTTGGGATGAGAAAATGTTGATAATGTGCTGATGTTTTGAGTTGTTGCTAAAAGTAGTCAAGGACAGTCCAGCTTCTCGTGCTGGCCTGCTAGCAAGAAGGCTGGGGGTGCACAGGAAGCTGGGAGGGGACACAGCCAGGACAGCTGACCCAAACTGGCCAAAGGGATGTTCCATACCATATGACATCATGCTCGGTATATAAAGCTGGGGCAAAGAAGAAGGAAGGGGTGGAGGGATGGTCAGAGTTATGGCGTCTGTCTTCCCAAGAAACCATTACATGTGATGGAGCCCTGCTTCCCTGGAGATGGCTGAACACCTGCCTGCTGATGGGAAGAAGTGAATGAATTCTTTGTTTTGCTCTGCTTGTGTGCGCAGCTTTTGCTTTACCTAGTAAACTGTCTTTATCTCAACCCATGAGTTTTCTCACCTTTACCCTTCTGATTCTCTCCCCCATCCCACCATGGGGGTGTGAGTGAGCGGCTGTGTGGTGCTTAGTTGCTGGCTGGGGTTAAACCACGACAAGAAACAGATGCATTTAAAACCAGACAAAAATCAAATATGTCAGAAAATAATTAAAGTATTATTGCTAAGGGAGCTACACAGATTTATTACCAGATGAGAATCTATCCCACAGATTCTTTGTTCTACTGAATACCTAGATTAGCTGTTCCTGTAGTAAAACATCAAGTACATCTTAACCTGGATTGCTAACCTCCTGATTTTCACTAAACCAGGAAATCAATATGTACATATTTTCTTTCCTTTTCTACTAATAACAAATTATTTTTCTTACAAAACAGAATGCATCTGGAATGCTGGTTGCAGTTCTAGAAGATTATCTTGTCATAAAATTGTCTAATTTCTACTTTTGTCTTAGGCCTCCTATTTGGAACCCAATCACTTTAAAAGTAAAATAACTTTCTATGACCTTTTTTTTAATTAATAACTTTTCTTTTAAGGATTGGTATTAATACTGTTTATATGAGTTTCAACAACAGGTTGTAAGGTTCGTTTATGTTGCTGTTCCCTGGAAAGAGATGGAGCAAGTGAATACAACTAATCCATTTTCAGCCTACTATGTTGGATGTGCTATTTCACACAATAGCTTTTGATTACTTGCATTCAGTGCACTATTTTACATTCCATTTTCTGTCTTGCAGTTGGGCCTGTAGTTCTTAAACTGAGGCTCTAAAAAAGAGAAATTATAGGACCACATTTTAGTATCAGCATTTGTCCTGGTTTCAGCCAGGATAGAGCTGGTTTTCTTCACAGAAGCTAGTGTGAGACTGTGTTTTGGATTTGGGATGAGGAACTGTTGATAATGTGCTGATGTTTTGGGTTGTTGCTGAGCAGTCAAGGACAGTCCAGCTTCTTGTGCTGGCCTGCCAGCAAGCAGGCTGGGGGTGCACGGGGAGCTGGGAGGGGACACAGCCGGGACAGCTGACCCAGACTGGCCAAAGAGATATTCCCTACCATCCGACGTCATGCCCAGTACATAAACTGGAGTTGGCCGGGGGGTGGAAATCACTGCTCGGGGATGGGCTGTCGATCACGGGGTGGTGAGCAATTGCTGTATTGGGCATCACTTCTTCTTGTACATTCCTTTGTTGGTATTATCATTGTTGTTCCCTTCTTTCTTTCTGTCCTATTAAACCGTGTTTATCTCAACCCATGAGGTTTTTTTTTCCCAATTCTCTTCCCCGTCCCACTGCGGGAGGGGGAGTGAGCGAGCGGCTGCGTGGTGCTTAGTTGCTGGCTGGGGCTAAACCACGACAGTCCTTTTTGGCGCCCAACATGGGGCACGAGGCTTGAGATAATAACGGTTGCAGGTCACAATATCAGTTTATTTGATTTGCATGATGCTCTCGTCTTTGCTGTACATGTTAAGGATCGGTGTTGGTTTCTGCGGGCTGCTGCACTCTGCGATGATTAGTAATGTCTCGCCTGTGAGTTTTGTTTTTAGAACACTGACCTTGAGCTTAATGTGGTATCATCTGAGCTCTGTACTAAAGCCGTTACTGTATTTTGACTACTGTCTTGTGGAGGCGATTAGCAATTATACTTCTGCCTCTGAAAGGTTTTTTATGGAGGAAATGCAGAGTGGTACCTTTGCTACCCTCTATCATAACATTTCCTCCTTCATCACAATAACCTACCGCGACCCTAGAGGCACGAGTACGCGAGCTGCAAGGAAAGACAATTACAAAAGGGGGTTCAGGTTCCTCCAGAAAAATCGTCGCTCCACTTTCCAGTGGGCAGCTTCCCAGAAAGAATAGAAGAGCTGATCTCACCTCTGATCCTCTTGAAGGGACTTCTGATTCCTATTTACAAGAAGTGGGTAACGAGTACTATGAGCAGGACTAGAGGGGCCCTGCCTCCAGCCAGGCGGAGGAGAGGGACAACCGAGTTTATTGGACTGTATGGATTAGATGGCCTGGCACATCAGACCCACAGGAATATAAGGCTTTAGTGGACACCGGTGCACAATGTACCCTGATGCCATCAAGCCATATCGGGGCAGAACCCATCTGTATTTCCGGAGTGACAGGGGGATCCCAACAGCTGACTGTACTGGAGGCCGAAGTGAGCCTAACTGGGAAGGAGTGGCAGAAGCACCCCATTGTGACTGGCCCAGAGGCTCCGTGCATCCTGGGCATAGACTACCTCGGGAGAGGGTATTTCAAGGACCCAAAAGGGTACCGGTGGGCTTTTGGTATAGCTGCCTTGGAGATGGAAGAAATGAAACAGCTGTCCACCTTGCCTGGTCTCTCAGAGGACCCTTCTGTGGTGGGGTTGCTCAGGGTCAAAGAACAACAGGTGCCGATCGCTACCACAACAGTGCACCGGCGGCAATATCACACCAACAGAGACTCCCTGATCCCCATCCATGAGCTGATTCGTCGGCCGGAGAGCCAAGGAGTGATCAGCAAGACTCGCTCACCCTTTAACAGCCCCATATGGGCAGTGCAAAAGTCTAATGGAGAGTGGAGACTGACAGTACACTATCGTGGCCTGAATGAAGTTACGCCGCCTCTGAGCGCTGCTGTGCCGGACATGCTAGAACTTCAATATGAACTGGAGTCAAAGGCAGCCAAGTGGTACGCCACCATTGATATTGCTATTGCATTTTTCTCAGTCCCTTTGGCGGCACAGTGCAGGCCACAGTTTGCTTTAACTTGGAGGGGTGTCCAATACACCTGGAATCGACTTCCCCAGGGGTGGAAACACAGCCCTACCATTTTCCATGGGCTGATATAAACTGCACTGGAACAGGGTGAAGCTCCAGAGCATCTGCAATACATTGATGACATCATCGTATGGGGCAACACAGCAGAAGAAGTTTTCGAGAAAGGGGGGAAAATAATTCAAATCCTTCTGAAAGCTGGTTTTGCTATAAAACAAAGTAAAGTCAAGGGACCTGCACAGGAGATCCAGTTTTAGGAATAAAATGGCAAGATGGACGTCGACAGATCCCAACGGATGTGATCAACAAAATAACAGCTATGTCTCCACCAACTAGCAAAAAAGAAACACAAGCATTTCTGGGTGTTGTGGGTTTCTGGAGAATGCATATTCCAAATTACAGTCTGATTGTAAGCCCTCTTTATCAAGTGACCCGGAAGAAGAACGATTTTAAATGGGGCCCTGAGCAATGACAAGCCTTTGAACAAATCCAACAGGAGATAGTTCATGCCGTAGCCCTCGGGCCAGTCCGGGCAGGACAAGATGTTAAAAATGTGCTCTACACGGCAGCTGGGGAGAATGGCCCTACCTGGAGTCTCTGGCAGAAGGCACCAGGAGAGACCCAAGGTCGACCTCTAGGGTTTTGGAGTCGAGGATATAGGGGATCTGAGTCCCGCTATACTCCAACTGAAAAGGAGATATTGGCAGCAGATGAAGGAGTTCGAGCTGCCTCAGAAGTGGTTGTTACTGAAGCACAGCTCCTCCTGGCACCCCGACTGCCGGTGCTGGGCTGGATGTTCAAGGGGAGGGTCCCCTCTACACATCATGCACCAGCTTCCGGAAAAATTGAATGATACAATGGACTGTTAAAGACTACACTGAGAGCAATGGGTGATGGGACATTCAAACATTGGGATAAACATTTAGCCAAAGCCACCTGGTTAGTCAACACTAGGGGATCTACTAATAGAGCCGGCCCTGCCCAATCAAAACTTTTACGTACTGTAGAAGGGGATAAAGTCCCTGTGGTGCATGTGAGAAATATGCTGGGGAAGACAGTCTGGGTTACTCCTGCCTTAGGCAAAGGCAAACCCGTTTGTGGGATTGCCTTTGCCCAGGGACCTGGGTGCACTTGGTGGGTAATGGTGAAGGATGGGGAAGTCCCATGTGTACCTCAAGGAGACTTGATTTTGGGTGAAAACAGTCAATGATTTGAATTGCATTATGTTAATTGTTCAGTATGACATTACTACTATGGCTGCTATCTACCATATCAATGGTATTACAGTAAGAATCACCCAGACTCATGAAGAATGAGCTTCACTGAAACCAAGCAACGTGCAGCAGTGATGGAACCAGAACTGGCTTCAGCAGCTTGCGCCCAACAAATCCCTCGAGACCGACATCTTCGACCTGCAGGTCATGGACATGGACCGTGCCAGATGACAATCCAACACCACATACCATCTCCCCTGCCCTGAGAGACTGCTATGATGGATGAAGCCTGGAGTCATGGACTGACTGAACTCCACAGACATTTTAAAGTGATGGCCCATGGACTAAGAAAGTGATATCTGTGTGTATATATTAAAAGACAGGAAGAGTAATAATGAATAATTGGAACGTATTGAAAAGTATAGGACCTGGGCATGACGTAAATGGTATGGAATAAGTGGTGAATACTGTCCTGGTTTCAGCCAGGATAGAGATGGTTTTCTTCACAGAAGCTAGTGTGAGACTGTGTTTTGGGTTTGGGAGGAGAAATTGTTGATAATGTTCTGATGTTTTGGGTTGTTGCTGAGCAGTCAAGGACAGTCCAGCTTCTTGTGCTGGCCTGCCAGCGAGCAGGCTGGAGGTGCACGGGAAGCTGGGAGGGGACACAGCCGGGACAGCTGACCCAGACTGGCCAAAGAGATATTCCCTACCATCCGACATCATGCCCAGTACATAAACTGGAGTTGGCCGGGGGGCGGAAATCGCTGCTCGGGGATGGGCTGTCGATCACTGGGTGGTGAGCAATTGCTGTATTGGGCATCACTTGTTCTTGTACATTCCTTTGTTGGTATTATCATTGTTGTTTCCTTCTTTCTTTCTGTCCTATTAAACCGTGTTTATCTCAACCCACGAGTTTTTTTTCCAATTCTCTCCCCCATCCCACTGTGGGAGGGGAAGTGAGTGAGCGGCTGCGTGGTGCTTAGTTGCCGGCTGGGACTAAACCACTACAGGGACTGAGGAGCAGTCAGCACTGCTCCGGAGGGTGCCGAGCATGTGGCAAAAGGCAGAGGTCTTTGAAGGAGTGTGACAGATGCACTCCTCCTGTTTGAACTGACTGAAATCTGTCCAGGCAGATGCTCTGCAAGTAGGCCTAACCAAAGTAAATCCTACTGTGAGGCTATCAGTGAGAACCCAGCACCAAAACAAAAAAAATGGTTTGGCTGGAGACTGGGCTGATAAGCGGCCAAAACTGCATGAACACAGCAGAAAATCTGGCTACAAATCAACCACTTTATGCTATAAAAATCTGCAGCCATCAGGGTCCGTTGAACTCTCCCTCCATAGCAACTGGCTGTGCGGCAATCTCCCCTTGAGTAGGGATGCTTCTCAAGGTTACCCCTTGAGGCTGACACCAGGCATCGATGGGTTGGTAAGTGACTTTTTTTGCATGTAACATTTAAGATACGTATAGTAAGCCTATGCGATAATCTTTGTATCCTGTATCAACTTTAAGTGTAGTAAATAGTAGAGTATTGACCGCCAATCCATCTGTACTTATTAAATAATTTACATACCTAGATTTACTGATTAGAACCCAATAAACTAACTACTAGATCAGATCTGAGTGATCTCTGACTCTTCTCCTGCGACAAGGAGGAGAAGAGGAAATCCTGGGGAGAGCCATAATCTCTCCATCAAGCAAACTCTCCTAACCATAACATTTCTGTAAAGGGCACTCAGCAAAACTGCTCAGTACCTATTGGATACAAAAAGGTAATTCTGATACTAGCAGTGCTGGCCTTACTTTTCCATGAATTTGCTCTCCAGAGCACAGCCAAGAAGGGCTGCACTGGGCTGGCCCACACTGATATCCATGCAGACTGATGCACAGACCATCTCATCTCTGATGTGCTTGGTACTAACTGAAGACTGAAGTCACCCCGTGGGACAACAGCCTGACCAGTCACCACGTGGGACAACGTGGTATCAAAGCCCAGTGATGGGACTTAGAGCCAGCTGTGGTGACTGGGCTGGACTGGAGACTGTGCCTAGCAGGACAGCTTGGACTAAAGCCCATAATTCAATGCAAGACTGACAGTGCAATATTAAATAACCACGTCTTAGCCAAAAACCCCCAAATACCCAGCCCCCAAACAAAAAATGAAACCCGAGCATGTACACCTGTTTATCTGTACTACGGCCTAGGTGTAGTACTCTCTAGCAAGGCTAGTTTTATAAGGTAAGATTTATAGGTCAGCAGAAAAGACAAAGCAAACAAATCTATACCAACTTTGCTGCTAGCTTTTCCTTTGCCAGTTTCATGGCTTGGCATTAGGTTGACTTGGGCATAGCAAAAAATAAAATAAAAATATCAATAGCGTTAGTACTGAGGAAGCTTTCAGGGCTTATTTGAATCCACAATAACAGATGCCTAATCTTTTTTTTAGATTTTTCAACTTCTCAATAGCCCTCATATTTTTTACCTATTTTTCGCCATGCAGAACAGAGCAGCATTCCCACTTCAGCTGATATTAGTGAATAAGAAAGGGCTGCCTATGCAAAAAGCTTGATTTTTTCATGTCATTGTCTCATATCCAAAGTTGCAGTCACAGTCCATATTCCTCTACAGTGCAATGAATTGGTGCTTTACGTTTTTAAGACCAGAATGAAAGACACAGAAATCAGGCATTTTCTCACAATATACTTCCAAATGCTGCCCTAGTTTTGTATATAATTTGTACATTGCACAGTAGTAGCTGAAAGACCCCTCTCTAGTCAGAGGAAGTGTCTGCCATTGCAAAAAGATGTTTGCAATGTTTCAGCTCCATAAATGCAGGTATGAAACCACTGACATCCAGGAACAAAAGCCAGTGCTGCCTTTTTTTCACACCCAATCCTGTTGGCACGTGTGCTGTCAGTCTGTTATTTCTATGCTAGGACACTGGCTCATACCCTTTATTGGGGTTATATAATTCTTTTTTTTATATATATACAAGTTATATATAATTCTTGAAGATAGTGACAACCTTTTTGTGCTTCCTGTCATAATAGCTCAAAACCAGCTTTTTTTCTTATCACCTCCTTCTGCTTCTCACAGTCCTCTGCTTCTCACTACGACTTCCATTCTGCATCTGCTGGGATTTCAGGTTTATAGTCCAGCCTGGCAGGCTGGGCACATCTTCCCTTATGTAGTTTACCAGGGAAGAGTTTTCACCTCCCCAGCTGCTGGAGCAGTTGTGTTCAGATATTCTGAGTGAGGTCTGTCCACCTGTACTACACCACCATGATTACAGAGAAGCATAGCCAGCCCATCAGCTTTCTAAAATCCTCCAGAGCTTCCTTTCATCCTCTTCACATCAGAGCTTATGTTCTGGTTTCAGCCAGGATAGAGCTGGTTTTCTTCACAGAAGCTAGCGTGAAGCTATGTTTTAGATTTGGGATGAGAAAATGTTGATAAGGTGCTGATGTTTTGGGTTGTTCCTAAGTAGTCAAGGACAGTCCAGCTTCTCGTGCTGGCCTGCTAGCAAGAAGGCTGGGGGTGCATGGGGAGCTGGGAGGGGACACAGCCAGGACAGCTGACCCAGACTGGCCAAAGAGATATTCCCTACCATATAACATCATGCCCAGTACATAAACTGGAGTTAGCCGGGGGGAAGAAATCGCTGCTCGGGGATGGGCTATAGATCACGGGGTGGTGAGCAATTACTGTATTGGGCATTGCTTGTTCTTGTACATTCCTTTGTCGGTATTATTATTGTTGTTATCATTGTTGTTTCCTTCTCTCTTGCTGTCCTATTAAACTGTTTTTATCTCAACCCTTGAGTTTTTTCCCAATTCTCTCCCCCGTCCCACTGGGGGAGGGGGGAGTGAGCGAGCGGCTGCATGGTGCTTAGTTGCCGGCTGGGGTTAAACCACGACACCTTGTCACTCCTGGTACCAACAAAATTTGTTGCTGTTTGCTGCATGACACTTTGCAAGCTGAAAACAACCCAGATGATAAAATGACTGAGATGTCAAGCTGTGGCAATGGCCTTGCACTGAAAAGATCTCTCACCCCCTAAAGGCTCCTGCCTGAACCCTGCAGACACAGGGCAGGGGGTAAAAAAATTTGTATTGGTCAACTTGCCTTCCCAGTTGAAAGAAATATTTTCTTTTTCTGTGTTTGTGTTTTTGTTCTGTACATTCCTGTAGTTTTTCCTTTACCTTGCTGCTCCTTTTCCCCTACAGTGATCAGTATGCTCAGTGAGGTCTCTGCCTACTGCTCTGCATTTCCTAGGGCTATAGCTCATCCATCTCCTTTTTCAGGGTAGGAGAATTAGGAGCTACAGAAAGTCACTATTTTAAACCTAGCCTTTCAATCACTAACCTGCTGATAACTGCCTTCGGTGGTAATGATGTCCCTTCTGGCAACCCAGTGGCTCATGCATCTGTCCAAATTAAAATGCACAATTATCTAAAAGCAATAAGACAGCTACTCCCTTTCTGCTACAAAGCTGATTTTTATTAAGAGTTGCTGAGAGCCAGGAGTTGGGCCAGTCTCAGACATTTTGTTCCATCCCTGATGCTTGCAAATGCCTGAGAAGTGACACAACCCGCTGCAGTGCTGGTATCTTTTCCAGATGTCAGGTCGTGGCATGGCCCAGTGGCATTGCCGGTTGCAGTTTCAGGTGCTGCTTGAGAAACCGCATCACCTTTGTGCCCCAGAGGTCTGCATTGCTCTTGCATTTTGGATTCTCCACCATACAGGTTGTGGAAGGAGCACAGGTATTGAACAAACATTTCAGTCTGGGTGCGATGTCGGAGACAAATGAAAGATTCTAGGGAGCAGGTCAGTAGGAGACAACACAATTAAAAAAAGATTAATGAACCTGGATTTAGTGGTCAAGAAGATGAAAAAGTTGTACTTAAGCAGTAAACCATGAAGACTTAGCTGTTCCTGCACTCTTGAAAAATGTAACTGTCATGAGGTCAGCAGAATCCACAGTAACTAGGGTGAAGGTAAAGGTGGCAGGAGGAGATCGCGACCACTGACTCAGTTGAGGGACTATGCAAATTACCCCCCCCTCTTTCTAGGAGCATGCGTGATAATTTAAATATGTGTAACCAATAATAAGCAATGTGGTAATTACTAGCCAATGAATGTAAATTTGGGACTGAACCGTAAAACATTTGTGTCAAAGATTGTTTGTCTAAGCAAAAATTCCTTTGGCTGCTGAATACGATAAGGATGGCTACAAGGCCACAGGGACCTCCGGTTGGTGCAAAAAAACATCCTGCCAAGATAATGGCTACGGTGTTTTTCCTGGTTGTGGCAGCCACCGGCAGGGGCCAGGAGGCGTGGTAGCGTCACCATCTGGGCCGCTCCCCGCCGCAACACCCCCGCCTCAATGCTTCGCCCCATTCAGCTGCTCTCGGTGCCCTGCAACTCGAGCCTCCGCCCCGCAGCGCTCGAAATGGCTCGTGCGGGGTGCTGGAAAGTCTCCGCTTCCCGCCGCTCTCGCCTTCCCCGCGCACACGCGCCTGCAGTCGGCGGTGGACAAATGTCCCTGTCAGCCCCTTCCACACCGGCCCAAGTCAGGCGCTGCCTGGTCTAGGAAACTAAAAATTCCCAGCGCCCCCCTTCCCACCCCCTTCTTTCCCACTATCCCATTTGCTATCATTCAACTCCTTTGCTCTCCTGGATAATGCAGCATTCCCTGGGTGGCAGGCAGCCCCCTTCTCCACTTTGCTTCCCCTTTCATCCATTTCACCACAAGCTAGACTTGACTCTAAAGCTTCCACACCTCTGATCTTCTCATGGAAAGACTGCTTCATTTAAAAAATAAATAAATAAGATTTCCAGAACTCCAGGACTTTCTTCCCATATATTGGTCTTAGGTCATTACTAAATGAATAGGTGAAAACAACCCCATACTCACTCCAGGCAAACCGGCTACCTGGAAGCACATATAAATTGGCTGCAGAGCCATTTTTAGGTAAGCCCTGCACACAGACACATCCTGAGATCTTTCCACTGCAAAAGGAAATCAGCCAGGAACAGTCTGAGAGACAGAACTGTGTAACAGCAGCTCACGTGTCACATAGTTATCAGATAGTCCAGTGGGTACATAAACCAGTTAATCAGTAAACTATCTTCCTATAGCTAGACTTTAATCTCTCAGTTATCATTGCAAAAATTAAAACCTATTAACTTCATATTCATGTTTGCCTTAAAATACACAATACACACTTTCAAAATATTTTCCCTGTTTAGATGCTTAATTTTACATGGAGCTAGAAACAAAAGACATCTTGTCACCGAAATCGGGAATAAACCTCGTAACACCAATGTAGTGTTAAAAGGCAGGCATTCTTTATTCACGGCGCCGGGAACACGGGGGATAGCTCCTCCTAAATCGTGTTCGTCGATCAGTTCAAAAATCAAACATTTATAGGAAAGATTAATACATATTCATCAAGTTTCCATACAATGATTGGTTAAATATTCCTCGCCTAACATGTAAATGACCACGCATGCTCACTATAATTTCTTGAGATTTTACTTCCTTAATCTTTTGAGTCGAAGGGTTTCTTGAGGGGGTGGTCTCTGAGTCGGTGTTCGCGATCTCCCCCTGCCGGAATTACCTTTCCCTCTAAATTCATTTAAACTTGGCAACACTAAATAGATCTTCACGGGCTATCAGTCCAATATGCAATCATTCACCCCACAGTCCTTTGTTTTAAGACAAGACTATAGAATGAATAATTACCTACCCACCGGACCGTAGAACTGACCAAGGTGTTCCTTCTTTCTGACTACTTGTTATCAGAACAAAACATAATACCATGACCACAATGTTACACTTAACTCCTTGATAATTAAATCAAGATGGGAAGGGTTAGGTGGGTTCTCGAGCAGCATTGCTGGTGCATAATGTTCTTATAGTTACAACTTGCTACAAATTCACAAACCTATTTTCTAACCCTATTTTATTTTAATCCCCTACCACCTTGGTTACATTTCCCCCCTTTGGAAGTTTTGAAATAATTTCTTTTCAATACTTCCATTACAAATTAATTTCCTTATTAACATTCAATCACTTTATTGTATGATGGTAGGAGCATTATTAGTTAGTCCATTTAAATTTTGGTGTTTTGTAGCCAATACAAGTGTAATTCTATGATTAATGGTAGCTCTTTTTGTAAATTCCTTTTCAAACAATAATAAATGAATAATATTCCCAAAGATATTATTAATAATAATAACACAGTACCAATTCAGGACTTCACCTAAGAACTCAAGTTCCATCCCAATCCACTGAAAATTTTATCAAACCAATTTTTTTGCATGTCTTCTTGTATTTCCTGAGTATCCTTTTCTATTTTTCTCAATAAGTCCAAATCCTATTCAACATCCTGGGTAACATTTGGGATGTGTATGCAACAATGATCTATCCTATCGCTCAGGTATCCACAAACTCCATGTTCTTTCAGTAAGAGCATATCTAGAGCCATCCTGTTCTGTAGGGTCATCTTCAAAGTGGCTTGTAACTGTAAATTTAGTTGTTTAAATCCTTTCCTTGTTATATTGGCTAATCTTTCCACTTGACCTGTCAACTTATATAACCAAGCCCTATTCCTGTAAGTTGACAAGGGAGTCAATAAGGATTCTAAGGCTCATCCAAGTTTCACTCCTGTCGAGGGTTCATTCCAATCATCATCATCAATTTGTGATCTTTTTGTCCGTATTAACTTTAAATTTTCAGAATCTCCCCTAAAGGGAGCTTTCTTTCAGATTGGACATAATGTTGGCATTCCTAAAGTAATTTGTTTTACTTTCCCATCCATCAGTAAATGGGTGGTCCAAGTTCCATCACTCATTGCCCAAACTAAATGTCCTGGGCTCTGAACTGTAGACCTTCTACAACTAAATATTGATCCCCTTCTAATTTTATATACACCAGTCAAATTTAAATCGTTCTTGAGTCCTCTGCACCAACACCCATATTTCAATGCAGCTGCTAATGGAGGAACTTCTTGGACTGCTCTATCAACTGCACTGCAATTACATATCTTTTTACAATTCCACCAGGGTACTATGTCTTCCTTTTCCCTGGATGTGGTTCCCCTGTCATTAACTGATGGGTAAACAGTAAAGACTGTTCCGTCCCAGGCAAAACACCATGAAGTATTAGCCATATATTGAAATTGAGATAAAATAGCCATAGACCACACTGAATCCCATGCAACCTCTGCCTCTCGCTTAGTTTGATTTTCACAATTATGGACGACACGTCCAGCTTCCTCGGGATCATGTATAGGGAGGCCTCTACTTATTTCTTTGCATAATTGTTCAACCCTTGTGCTTACTGCGCTCAAATTTGTTGTTAAGATTCCCCATGGAATTGAATCACCTACTGCTCTAGGAATTGGAAGACATGCGGTTATTTGGGTTACATTTTGTAAATTTGCAAATTCTTTTATCAATCCTACCATTAAATTTTCTTCTGGAGTTTTCCTTGGAATGTATATTAGCTGTCCTACTTCGTCTTCAACTTTCCCTTCCAATTGGTCAGTTGTTACCCCAAACAATGCTCCCAACATCATCAGTTTCCAAATCAAAACCCATTTTTCCATATTTTCCAATGATAATTTCTTAAACATGTTTTAAAGTCAACTTTGCAGTCTCTGAATCCCTGTTGATGACCTTCCATGACGGGGCTTTCTTCACTCGGGTGTAGTGTATCCCCGGTTCCACTCCTCCAAACTTGATTGCAGTATAAGTTGTTAACAGTACCTAGAATGGTCCCCTCCACTTTTCCTTCCTGCACTGGTTCAAGAGTTCCAAGTTTAAAGATCACCTGGCTGATACTGATGTACAGGCGTATCCAAGGCAAGTGACCTAGTCAGCACAATATATCTCTGAAGTGCTCCAAGGACTTTTCCTAAAGAAATTAGATACACTTTCAAATCAGTTTCCCCAGCAACCTTCATATCCCCTGGGATTAAAGGAGTCTGGTAGAGTTTACCATACAGGACTTCATATGGACTTATACCGTCTCTTGATCTTGGTTGGATCCTGATTCTCAAGAGAGCTAGTGGTAAAGCCTGTGGCCACTTCAAAGATGTTTCCTGGCAAATCTTACTTATTTGTCTTTTTAATGTTTGATTCATTCTCTCAAATTTTTCACTCGATTGTGGCCTCCAAGGGGTATATAAGTCCCATTTTATACCCAAAATTTTACTGATCTGTTGAACTACATCTGCCACAAAGTGTGGTCCCCTATCAGAAGACATTCCCAATAGCACTCCAAATCTTGGTATTATTTCCTTCAACAACACTTTAACTACCTCTCTAGCTTTGTTGGTGCGGCAAGGGAAGGCCTCCGGCCATCCAGAAAATGTATCAATTAGTACTAATAAATACCTGTATCCATTCTGCCTGGGTAACTCAGAGACATCAATTTGCCAGTAATCTCCTGAAGAATTTCCTTGTTTTATCATTCCTAGAGGTAGCCTCTTTTGGTTCATGGGGTTATTTTAAAGGCAGATTGGACATTTAGCTATTATTGATTTAACTATTCCTGTCATTCCTACACATACTACAGATGTTTTTAAACTTGAAACCATAGCATCTACTCCCCAATGTGTTTGTTCATGTTTTTCCTTTGCGAGTTCTGTCATAATTTGCGGGGTTACTATCACCTGTTTTTTTGTTTTACTGGTACTAGTGCAAGGATACCTCGTTCTGCTGCCTCTTTTGCAGCTTTGTCTGCCAATCAATTACCTATATTTACAGCCATCTGACCAAATTGATGAGCTTTACAATGCATTACCGCCACTTCTTTCAGTCTCTGCACATCTTCCAGGAGTTGGAGAATTTCTTCTTTATACTTTATTGATGTTCCTTGGGCTGACAGCAATCCCCTTTCTTTCCAGAGGGCTCCATGAGCATGGATCACACCAAATGCATATTTAGAATCAGTCCAAATATTTACCCTTTTTCCTTCTGCTATTTGCAGAGCCCGCCTCAATGCCACCAATTCTGCTTTCTGTGCTGAGGTACTTACAGGTAGTGTCCTTGATTCCAGTACCTCAGAGGTGGTGACGACAGCATATCCAGCCATTCGTTTTCCTTCTGTGGAGTAATCGCTGAGGGGTACTTTGGAAATTTACCCTCTAAGAACAGCCTTGAAACCAGGTGGAACGTAGCACTCATGTACAACGGGTCTGTGCCATGGAGACTCCCTGAACGGCCTTGGATGTTGGCAACATCAGGGGCGCCTGGTGTGCTGACTCTGGGAGAGATTACATGGAGGGTGGAGCGGAGTGGAGACCTCGCGGCCACGCTCTGTGAACAGGGGAGTTTAGGGATGCACAGGATGTACATTGATAAGCTGCGCTTACAATGTCCTGGGCCAAAGACCTGTCAACTTTGATGAAGTGCTGTACTTAGAGTGAACTTTGCTAATTATAATATCATTATAATACTAAAACGCACACCCCTCTCAAAAGCTACCACCCCCCCAAGGTGCGACCCCTCCTCAATGAGTGTGCGCACTGAATTTTTCCTAGTCTGTACCTTTAAACGCGAAGCGGGAGAATTCTGCACCCATCCTGATAAAGGTATGTATGACTAGAGTCACTCAAGCTCCACCTGCAAAGTAAAACACTATAAAATAATGTTTTAAGAGCTGGATGTTAGGGAAGATACCATCGTCATGTACCACTCTAACTTCTGGGATCAGTCGACGGGCTGAGCCTCTCTTCCCCCCCATCGGGACGCCGTTGGGTAAGATTCGAACCCTTGGTCATACCAAGTGCCTTCCCGGGAAACTTAGAAATCTCTATATAGAGTCACTTTACATCTTTTAACGCGTTTATAGCCAAGTAGTGTCCCTCGTAGTTTTAGCATTTGCACGTGCTTTATAGGCAGTGAATTTATCACCGGCAATCCAAAGAACCTGTATATCTGTTGCTTCAATAAATCGCACTATTGATTGACTCAGCCGTGTGTTCAATAAATCGCACTATTGATTGATTCAGCCGTGTGTGGTCCCTGAACGCGACCGTACCTCTGAGTGCGGCCGTGTTAGTTCAGGAGGTGTCCGGCTGAGCAGGTAGTGTGATGTTAGTAGTGCATCCGGACCCGTGATAGTCCAACAAAGGTGTTGGGCGCGACCGGACTACTAACGCTGACTTTGGGCATCACTCAGAACCTAAGCTCAGCCGCCCCCAGTCCCTCTGATATCTGAGGATCGACTGGAAAGCAAGGGGGTTTAGTTTCTGCCAAATTTTTCTGCCTCTTAACGCAACAGAAAAAATTGGCGTCACGGACAGGATTGCCATGGATAAATTGCTGCAAAACCACAAATGTGCCCCTTCCCAGGCTGGGAAGGAGTGGGCTCAAAAGTTTTGGAAAGATGAAAAGAAAGTGGTAGAACGTATTGAGCAGTGTCAGGCTGCGCAAAAGACTCGAGCAAAAAAGGGTAAAGATGTGATTTGTGCGGTGTTGGGAGCCTGTTTGTCTTGTGCTCAGCAAGAAGCTAAAGAAACTCCTGCTCCCAAACTAGTTTCCGATGCAGAATATACTGCCTTAAAATCGGAAAATGAGGTGTTAAAGTCATCATTAGCCTTTGAGAGGGAGACAGGAAAAAACCTGGGAATCAGAGTTGATAAACTTGTAAGTGAGAACGATCATCTAAAACAAATGCTAGAAATTAAAGAACAATTGCTGGAAAGGGTTAATCGTCTGTTAGATAAAATGCAACCTTCTGCTCCAGTTAGGCAGGTTCGTAGATTAATGTGTAGTACAAACCCTGAAAATTGGGATGGCGATATTAGGTTTGATAGTGATGATGACGAGGAGGAAGAGACCTCCGATTCTGAATCTCAATTGATTTCTTTGAGACCTTTGGTTAAAACTGAGACTGTTGTTGATGACAATGACGAAGTCCGCACTACTGTGCAAACGATCCCGTGGTCACCAGCAGAACTGATAAAAATACAAGAGAAATTCTCGAGGCGGTCAGGAGAATCAGAAGTCGAGTATGTGTGGCGAGTTTCTCTTGAAGGAGGAGACCGAATTATGTTAAGTGAGGAAGAAGCAGGAGGCTTTTGGGGACCAGGAGTATTTTTAACTGTTAGGCCAGGAGACCATAGTTACTTCTTAACTGCACGAGCTGCATACTGGGCAGGTGGCATAGATCCCCAGGAGAGAGGAGAACCACTGGAAATTAAAACCGCCAGCTATTCCGATCTGGCCACAGCAGTACAGAAAGCAGCCTGCATTCAGGCAATATATGAGAGAGATGAATTAAGGAAATCCCCGATGCTAGCCCCTATTGATCCAGCCCGATTAACCTCTCTTATTCGTGGCCTCCCTGATTGTCTCAAGATGTTTGTAGCAAATACCCAGGATCGCATACAAGCTGCTAGTATAAAGGCTAATCGCGGTCGTGGACGAAATCAGCACACCCCCATACCCACCTGGAGTGAATTTGTACAAGACATAGACAGGTACGGACGCCGAATGGGCTGGGTCGGTTCGTCCAGTACAAAGTCCTCAGATCATGCCTGGCGAGTTCGCCAAGTCCACATTCAAAACCCCAAATACCCTAAATTCAATGAGAGATTTAAATCTAGTAAAGAACGGGGTGAATTGTGGTGTAAAGCCATAGATTTGGGTGTACCCCAACAAATCTTGCGGGGCGCCTCTATAGAGGATCTCCGTACATTAGTCCAATCCCTGGGTAAGAGGAATAACCCAACAGGGGAGAAATGGCTCGCTGGGAAACCCCCAAACCATAAAGAAAGCGTACCTTCTGCACCAGTATGTAATCTAACTGACAGGGCAGAAGTCCAGCAAAAAAAACTTCTATCCCCGGGGAGGGCAGTGAGCCACCCTGCTCGGCGGGTCTTAGCAATTCAATGGCTCTCTAATGAACACTCTGACCCTATAATTGCCATTCCCGTTGGACCCCGGAAAATATTGGTAAACTTTCTCATTGACACCTGGGCCCAAATGTCAGTAATCACACATGAAACAGCACAAACCCTGGGCATAAAACCTGGATGACGCAGGGTTAAATTCACCGGAATCGATGGTGTGGAAAAGGAGGGCCCCACTGCGAGAATCTCACTCTGGCTGCCAGAGGAACGTAAATTAACTCGGGCAGAAGTACTAGTTGGTGCTGCATACACTAATATTTTAGGATTTGACATATTGCGTGGGCGGATGTGGAAACTCCCAGATGGGACTGTGTGGAGTTTTGCAAGAAATAAAAAGGATCCCGGCACTGTGAAACTGAGCCTGTTACAAACATCTATACCCTTACCCCCCTCTAAAATCACTAATGTTCGGCAATATCCTTTGCCAGCAGCAGCACTTATGGGAATTGACGGGGTGGTAACAGAATTAGAAGAAAGAGGCATTATTAAACGAACTCATTCACCATACAATTCACCGGTGTGGCCAGTAAAGAAACCGACCGGGCAGTGGCGTTTTACGGTAGATTACCGCCAGTTAAATGCTAATACGGCACCTTTGACTGCTGCAGTTCCTAACATGGCAGAAATAGTGACATTGATACAAGGCGCTGCCCATCCTTGGATAGCTGCCTTGGATGTCAAACATATGTTTTTCATGATCCCTCTCCTTGAACAGGACAAAGCACAGTTTGCTTTCACGTGGAAAGGGATCCAATACACTTTTAACAGGCTTCCACAAGGATACAAACATTCCCCCACAATTGCCCACAATGCTTTGGCTAAAATCTTAGCAGAAATTCCTGTTTCATCTGATAGCACAGTATATCAGTACATCGATGACATCCTGATAGGGGGAAAAAGCCAAGAGAGTGTAAGAGACACCATGGAAATAATTCGGAAAACACTGCTTGATTTAGGATTAGAAATTCCAGACGCAAAGTGTCAGGGACCTGCACAGGAAGTTAAATTCCTGGGAGTCTGGTGGGTTAATGGAGCTGCTTCTATTCCTCAGGATACCCTGGAAAAAATAGAGCATGGACAAAGGCCATCTAGCGTAAAGGAATTACAACAAGTTTTGGGAACCCTAAGTTATTGGCGCAAACGCATTCCAGGTTTTGCTATTATTGCGCGTCCTTTATATAGTTTGCTCAAAAAAGGAAAATCATGGGAATGGACTGAACAACATACGAGTGCATTAGAGTTGCTAATTAAGGAGCTGAGGTTATTCCAACAACTTGGTCCCATACATCCAACTGACCCTATTTATGTGGAATGGGGGTTCAGTGAACATGGCTCTCATTGTAACCTATGGCAAAAGGGGCCAGAAGGACCGGAAAGGCCACTAGAATTTACATCTCACTCTTTCAGCGATACTGAAAGGAGATATTCAGATCTTGAGAAGGGTTTACTGTCGCTAGTGCGAGCAGTGAAACAAACAGAACAAATAAGGAGAGAACAAAGCGTGATTATTCGAGGACCCTTCCGCCTCCTGGACATAGTACGTAAAGGGACAATACCACCTGCTGGTATTGCTCAGAAACCCACAGTTCGTAAATGGTATGCATACCTAGAGGGCATTAATGAAATTATGCCAATTACTGAAGGTAATATTAAAATATCTAAACTACAAAAAGACATAGATAGTACCCTGTTGTTCCAGGCTCCGCCAAACAAACCATCCCCAATTCAGGAAGCCAAAGATTGCTCAGGAAAAGTACACCGGATTAGTACCCGGTGGATCTCACCCTCTTTCTAACCTTGCCGGTTGAATACAACCGAGCACGTTTATTTCTTTTTGTGTTCACAGGAATCCAGGAAAAGAAGGCTCTGAATTGAGGCAGATGTCTGTGGTTGCAAAGTGAGCCACTTTGGTGAAAAATGTGGTGCTTAGTTCTGACTAATACAACTTCCTTTGATGTATAGCTGGAAAGATCCAGGTTGGCCGTGGTCCCAAGCCTATATTGGACACACTGGAGTCATAGGAACACGTGCCGTCAAAGAAAAATTAAACTTAGCTACTGTGGTTATGCATGGGGCCGAGGTGTTTTCAAGACATGAGTGGAGCTGGGATAACGGATGGCTTCCAATCCTGAAGGGAAAAGCAGGAGAAGGAATCCAGATAGGGTGTAGGATGATTAACGGATCAACCCATGAGAAAGCCACATTAATGGCAATATATGGAAACCCAGTAGCCTCAAAGTTTTGTGTCGCTGACAAATGGGATTGTTGGTATAACTTTACCCTGGTGGAACCCACTATTGTGACTTGTAAGTGGCAACAACACTGTACAGGTTTAGGGCCATCACAACCACATTGTACAGGGTTGTTGTTTCGGTTCAAAATAGACATAATTGAACCTAACCCAGATACACCACCAGGCCTAACTCCATCCACCCTATTTGACACCCTGAAATACGGAGCCATTGTCACTATGACATCTCGTAATGACCCTTGGGACCATGCATTGTCACGATATAGTGGAAGTGTTGGAACACTACAAAACAAAAGGAACTTAAATCTCTCTACTCTAGTTATACATGGAGATGAAGTGTTTTTGAAGGATGAATGGAGTTGGAATGACTCTCTTCAGATGGCTGAACTTCAAGCCATTTCAGGACAGGCAATACAAATCAGCTGCCGAGTAACTAACGGACCTAATTACCATAGGCCAACCGAAATCAAAGCATATCATACCGACTCTACCAGACCAAAGAACTACAACACTGAGTGTTACAAAATAACCGAACCAAATTCGGATTGTTGGTACAATTTTACTCTGACCAAACCCATAATTGTATACTGCCTTTGGGGTTCCGAAGGCACGGAATTAATATTTGAATTTATGATTGATACAGCAACATCAAAGGATAAGAAACCTTTACCCCCGCAAACATCTAAAAATGTACCAACTCGGCCTCCCATTGGTCTAACTCCCTTCATCTTCAACACAGGCCCTTACATAATCAAATATACAGGTCAGCAACAAGTGCTGTTTAATCCGTCATACTCCCTCAAACAGGTGGAGATGTTGATGCAAATTAACATCTCTACGATTAAACCAACCTGTTCACCATTCCTAAATATATCCCATGCAGGATGGTTAGCCTGGTTACGTGGGCGAACCCTCGTCTCTTCAAGACGGACAAGGAGAGACGCAACCGGTATTATAGGGACAGGATTGGGAGCCTTAAACAGTATAGATGCTGAAGTACTCATAAATAAACTGAGCACAACAACAAGTGATTTAAGCAAATTAGGACACCCATTGCGGTCTTCTCTAGTAGCACTGGGAACTAACCAATGGCTTGTGTCAGATTTGTTACCTCAGTGGGGAGAAACAAATGAAAAGGATCACCAATTGATTGTGGATGCACTTGGTGCAGCCCAAAATAATATTTCTCTAGCTCTCAGTTGCATCCAAGCTCAACTATGGATGCAATCTGTGGTGGCAGCAATTATAAGAGAAGGTGAAGAGGGCATCTTACCCTCTGAAATTCGAAAGGTAGTTTGGGATAATGCAACTACATTTGAGAGAAAATTCCAATCATGGTGGTATTTGGTCAATTTTACCTACAACCCTACTGATGGCAAAGCCACTGCTTTTGTCTTAACAATATGCAATGCTTCGGTATATACCATATACCCAATCATTGCGTTAGGATTAAATCACAACGGAACTATACTCTATTCTGTAGAGCATAGAGTATGGGCCCAACAAAATGAAAACAGATGGCAAACTATTGACGTTGCTGCATGTGTGGTACGGGGACAACAGGGATTCATTTGTGAAAGTAACATCATCAAAGGCCAAGACATTTGTCTTGACACTGAACGAAACATTTGTCATTTTGAAATACATCCCAATGAAACCCTTGAAACTGTGCTTGTATATATTGGAAAAGGGTGTGCTTGTATGAGAACCCCTTGTGATTTTGTGTTTGTAGATAATGTTACTGTGGATACTAACAATCGCTCAAATATTTGTGTTTGTAACTTTACTAAAATTGTAGGATGTGACTTTATCTATTCAGCTCCTGTTACATCTTACCAACTAGTACAATCAAATTATATTCTATTTCGAGATCTGCTACCTGTCCCTGTAGGAATGAATCTTACCCTGGTGAGAAAACTATTACAACATGAAGACCTGAAGCGGTTGTTGAAACAAGTTCGGGAAAATGGACAAAAGACTCTGATTACTGTCCATCATGATGTTGAGAGAATACATCAAGTGTTGGAAAGAGTAAGAAGGAATGGAGGACACCACTGGTGGGACACTTTGTTTGGATGGTCACCTACCACAACAGGAATCTTCAACGAGATGCTTCACCCTGTTGTTGTCTTATTAATGCTCACCGCATCATGTTTTATTTTAACAATTGTTTTGCATTTTAGACTTTGGATTATATTGAAACGTTTGTCCATATCCCCAGAAAATACCTATGCGCTCGATGATCCTCATAGCAAGAGTGTATGTGACACTTCCCATCTATTCTAAAAGAAAAGAATCGTGGAGCTTGAGTGACTATAGTCACGGGGTGGATAATGTGGAGTAATCGCTGAGGGGTACTTTGGAAATTTACCCTCTAAGAACAGCCTTGAAACCAGGTGGAACGTAGCACTCATGTACAACGGGTCTGTGCCATGGAGACTCCCTGAACGGCCTTGGATGTTGGCAACATCAGGGGCGCCTGGTGTGCTGACTCTGGGAGAGATTACATGGAGGGTGGAGCGGAGTGGAGACCTCGCGGCCACGCTCTGTGAACAGGGGAGTTTAGGGATGCACAGGATGTACATTGATAAGCTGCGCTTACAATGTCCTGGGCCAAAGACCTGTCAACTTTGATGAAGTGCTGTACTTAGAGTGAACTTTGCTAATTATAATATCATTATAATACTAAAACGCACACCCCTCTCAAAAGCTACCACCCCCCCAAGGTGCGACCCCTCCTCAATGAGTGTGCGCACTGAATTTTTCCTAGTCTGTACCTTTAAACGCGAAGCGGGAGAATTCTGCACCCATCCTGATAAAGGTATGTATGACTAGAGTCACTCAAGCTCCACCTGCAAAGTAAAACACTATAAAATAATGTTTTAAGAGCTGGATGTTAGGGAAGATACCATCGTCATGTACCACTCTAACTTCTGGGATCAGTCGACGGGCTGAGCCTCTCTTCCCCCCCATCGGGACGCCGTTGGGTAAGATTCGAACCCTTGGTCATACCAAGTGCCTTCCCGGGAAACTTAGAAATCTCTATATAGAGTCACTTTACATCTTTTAACGCGTTTATAGCCAAGTAGTGTCCCTCATAGTTTTAGCATTTGCACGTGCTTTATAGGCAGTGAATTTATCACCGGCAATCCAAAGAACCTGTATATCTGTTGCTTCAATAAATCGCACTATTGATTGATTCAGCCGTGTGTGGTCCCTGAACGCGACCGTACCTCTGAGTGCGGCCGTGTTAGTTCAGGAGGTGTCCAGCTGAGCAGGTAGTGTGATGTTAGTAGTGCATCCGGACCCGTGATAGTCCAACAAAGGTGTTGGGCGTGACCGGACTACTAACGGTTGTCCCTGAACGCGACCGTACCTTTGAGTGCGGCCGTGTTAGTTCAGGAGGTGTCCAGCTGAGCAGGTAGTGTGATGTTAGTAGCGCATCCGGACCCGTGATAGTCCAACAAATGTGTTGGGTGCGACCGGACTACTAACGCTAACTTTGGGCATCATTCAGAACCTAAGCTCAGCCGCCCCCAGTCCCTCTGATATCTGAGGATCGACTGGAAAGCAAGGGGGTTTAGTTTCTGCCAAATTGCTCTTCCTCTTAACGCAACACCTTCTCGTACAAAACTGCTTCCATCTGTGTATAACTCCAGATCAGGGTTTTCCAGAGGTTCATCTCTCAGGTCTGGTCTACTGGAATAAACTTGTTCAATGGTTAACAAACAGTCATGCTCTAAATTTCCTGTTGAATTTTCTGTTGATAAAAATATTGCTGGATTAACAATCGGTGTGGTTTTCAATTCCACATCATCTTGTTCCAATAGGACAACCTGATACTTCAGCATTCTGCTGGGGGATAGCCAGTGACCCCCCTTTTGGTCTAGAACAGTTATTACCATATGCGGTACGTAGACCACCATCTTTTGGCCCATGGTCAGTTTTCGAGCTTCTTGGATCAGCAATACTGTTGCTGCCACAGCGCGTAAACATCCTGGCCATCCTTTACTCACGTTGTCAAGTTGTTTAGAGAAGTACCCCACTGGTCGTTTCCAGGATCCCAGCCGTTGCGTCAGCACTCCAAGAGCCAGATGTTGCCTTTCATGTGCAAACAACTCAAAAGGTTTGGTCACATCAGGTAATCCCAGAGCAGGTGCCATCATTAATGCCTTTTTCAGTTCTTTGAATGATTTCTGACATTGAGGTGTCCAAGTCAGATACCGATCCTTGGATTCCTTTAAAGCTTCATATAATGGTTTTACATACAATCCATAATCCAAAAGTCAAAGTCGACACTACCCAACCATTCCCAGGAAAGTTCTCAATTCTTTCGGACTACTTGGTTCAGGAATTTGACAGATAGCCTCTTTTCTTTCATTTCCCAATTGACTCTGTCCTTGGGATATTTCAAATCCCAAATTAATTACTGTTTCTTTTCCTATTTGGGCCTTATTTCTGGAGACTCTATAACCTCCTTGGCCTAGGAAATTTAGTAAACTGATAGCAGAACACTTCCCTTTTGGTCCTGTTTCTTCCACATCTCTAATTCCTTGGCCAATTGATTCCCAAATATCGTAGGGCTGTTTTTGAATCCTTGTGGAGGTACAGTCCATGTCAATTGGGTCTTTCGTCCTGTGGCCGGATTTCCCACTCTAAAGCAAATATGTTTTGGCTGCCTATATCTAGAGGTATGCAGAAGAAGGCATCCTTTAAATCTAGTACAGTAAACCATTTATGTTCCTCTTTTAAAGAAGTCAGGAAAATATATGGATTAACCACTACTGGGTGTATATCTTGGACTATCTGATTTATAACTCTTAAATCCTGAAACAATCGGTATTCTTTGCCTCCGGATTTCCTTACTGGTAATATGGGAGTGTTATATTCTGATTCACACTCTACCAATAGTCCACATCCTAAAAATTTTGTAATCAACCCCTCTAATCCTTTTCGAGCCTCCCACTTAATAGGACATTGTTTTTGTCTTACCGGTTTGGCTCCAGGTTTTAAAATCACCTTTACCAGCTCTGCCAATTTAGATCGTCCCAGAATTCCACTTGCCCAGACCAAAGGAATAACTGCATTTTCCACTTCTTCTGGAATCTGTTCTTCCCTGTAGGAATCCTGTAACATAAACACTCTTGCCTCTATGGTTTTTGATTCTGGTATTAACAATTTAATCTCTCCGTCTTTGCAAGTTATTTGTGCATCTAATTTACTCAATAGATCTCGTCCCAACAAAGACAGTGGACATTCAGGCATATACAGAAACTGGCGAGTTACCCATTGTTTTCCCAATTTAAACTTTAATGGCTCTAAAAATGGCCAATTTTCCTTCTGCCCTGTCGCACCAACATCTACTGATTTGTGACTAAATCTCCCTTTACATGTATTCAATACTGAGTAAGTAGCTCCAGAAACTCTGTTTCTTCATTCCCTAGCTCCAATGTAACCAGACGTTCAGCTAGGGTTGATTCCCCCAGTCCCCTTCATAGTTCTTCATCCAGAGTCATTAATTTAATTGCCCGGAGAGCCGGATCTAATTCTCCTGCCTTAGGACATTCTCTTTTCCAGTGCCCACACTTCTTGCGAACAGCACATTGATCTTCTGCTAATCGGGGCTTATTTTCCTTCTCTCTCCCATATTCATTCCTCGTCCTCTCCCTCTGCCTATCCTGTTATTCCCTGCCAAAACTGCTAGTAGCTTTCCATCCCTTCGGGCTTGCCTCACCTCTTTTTCTTTTTCTCTATTGTTATATACAGCCCAAGCAATTTCAAGCATTTTACCTTAGCCACACTTTCGGGATGCTCCCGATAGGTACCTGCAGTCTCTTTCCATGATCTTAAATCAGTAATTGTAAAAGGAACTTTCACCACCACTGGACCATCATTCCCCACCGCTTCTCAGAGAGGGGCTTGGAGGGAAGTTAGTCTTACTTCCCCCCTCCTTCTCCCTGAAATTGGGCTAAATCCCACTGCTTCCCCTTCCTTGGGAGCAGTAGGAGGACTATCATCCTCCAAATTTTGGACCTCTCTTCCCCTTTCCCACCTTCGGTGAGGAGCAACCATTAATTCAATATCTTCCTCCTCAGTTCCATTTTTCCAACAATTCTCTGTAGTATTATAAGTAGAACAACCCCTTTACCATGGGATCATACGGATGTATTCCACACTGCCTCTGCCATTCTGGATGATTTTGTAGTGTAAAGAACAAATAAACATAAGCCATTTCTTCCCATTTACCCTCCTTTTTACAATACAACATTAATTGCAAGATGGTGTTATATTGCAATGTCCCATTTTCTGGCCATTTCTCCCCACTGTCCAACCTATACATTGGCCACCAATGATTGCAATGTTCAATTAATTGCTTCCGAGTCAGAGGATCACCTCCCAGTTCTTTCCAACGCCTCAAAATACATCCCAAAGGTGTTTTTTTTGTGGGATAGATCTTTTACTTGGAAATGTTCCCATCTTCCCAAGACTAGTGGGTGTGATTGTGCACTATCACAGGCACTAGTCGGAGGGACGCCTACTCTCCTCGAGGGTCCCTCCGGATCTTCTAGCCCCCTGCTAGAAATCCCCCAACCTCCTTACCTGGGCCCCTAGCCCAACCTTGCGAGGCTTTCATGGCGACTTATAGGCAGGCATTCCTTGTGAGGGTCTCGTACCCTCACCCTTTCCAGAGGTACCTTTCAGCCCTACTCTGCGTAGCTTTCGCCGCGCCTTACGAGCGAGCTAGTGGGACTCGAACCCACGTTACTTCAATCCTTTAAAGAATGCCTTATTACCTTTCCAGGGGACTTGCTCAGAATTCTTTGGTCCGGGGTTCAGAGGTTCTCCCCGAGAATCGCTCGGTGCCGGCTGGAGGTCCCGTGATCCCACGGATCCGTCGAGATTCACAAGCAGTGTCCCATCTAGGGTCACCAAAACTGTCACCGAAATCGGGAATAAACCTCGTAACACCAATGTAGTGTTAAAAGGCAGGCATTCTTTATTCACGGCGCCAGGAACACGGGGGATAGCTCCTCCTAAATCGTGTTCGTTGATCAGTTCAAAAATCAAACATTTATAGGAAAGATTAATACATATTCATCAAGTTTCCATACAATGATTGGTTAAATATTCCTCGCCTCACATGTAAATGACCACGCATGCTCACTATAATTTCTTGAGATTTTACTTCCTTAATCTTTTGAGTCGAAGGGTTTCTTGAGGGGGTGGTCTCTGAGTCGGTGTTCGCGATCTCCCCCTGCCGGAATTACCTTTCCTACAAAGTTCACTTAAACTTGGCAACACTAAATAGATCTTCACGGGCTGTCGGTCCAACATGCAATCATTCACCCCACAGTCCTTTGTTTTAAGACAAGACTATAGAATGAATAATTACCTACCCACCGGACCGTAGAGCTGACCAAGGTGTTCCTTCTTTCTGACTACTTGTTATTAGAACAAAACATAATACCATGACCACAATGTTACACTTAACTCCTTGATAATTAAATCAAGATGGGAAGGGTTAGGTGTGTTCTCGAGCAGCATTGCTGGTGCATAATGTTCTTATAGTTACAACTTGCTACAAATTCACAAACCTATTTTCTAACCCTATTTTATTTTAATTCCCTACCACCTTGGTTACAATCTGACACAATCTGTCAGTCTCAGATAGTAAAATGCCCAAAGGCAAGAAAATATTGCATGAACTCTCTGAAGATCAGTGGGTTATTTGTGCTGATAAGGACATGATGCTGCCTTATGCCATCTTTATAATAGGTTCTGATGCCTCATGTTAGTCTCATTACTTGCATAAAAACATGTGTTAGGAAACCAACTTATTTAAAAATACATTAAAAAGAGTAATAAAGATGTAAAACCTGAACTTTTCTACTTTTTATGTGCATGCATCATAATTTTGGGGCAAGTCATAAACTCTGATGAAGCTTTTGGGATTTTATTGAACACTGAAGATACTTAATTCATAAGTGGCACATTCCCTATAGGAAAGCAGTTCCCATTGGACAGGCACTATTTTCTGTTAGCCCTCAGAAGCACTGTCAGTAACACTAGGGGGCCTGAGAGCTGACGGGAGGAAAACAAACCTAACCCTGACATGCCACCAGAGCCCCATATACAGGTGCCCACTCACACTTGGTGGGGAAGAGCAGGTTGCAGATGCCAGGCTGCTCAACTGCACAGTGAAAACTACAGCAAAAGCCACGCCAGGCTCCGTGACTGCTACAGAGGGGCTGGTGTGGAAGTGGAACAGGTCAGTCAGGGCTCGGGGGAAAGTGCGAAGGGAGCAAGGTCCCAGGGGAACACCAGGACTCTTCTGCTTCTGTCACACGAGCACTTGCTGACCTTGGACCAGCAATCTTGCTGCCTAACTCTTTTATAAAATAGGAATGCTGATATTTAGCATGCTTGAAAGATGGAAATAGAAGGAGTTTCCACTGATTGCAACGTTGCACAACCAGGTGCACAACCAGAACTGCATGCAGAGGAGGAAGACGAAAGCAGCAGAGAGCTTGGGGTTGTCAAAAATAAATCAATGACAACAGGGTCCAGGACAGGCTGTCTTCAGCCAAGTTTGCATATTGGTTACATCTCCTCTAAGCTACATTTTCAAAGCACAAAAAAATTCTGTTCTGCAACAGGGGCTTGAAAACCTGTTTGTCAACAAATAATTAGCTTACAGACTGAGTAAGTACGTCTCAGGGGTTCAGCCCGGCTGTCCTTGCTTAGCCAGCACCTCCTAGGAGTTCTGCCCAGGCACTAAGCACAGGAGATGGTCTTAAGCTCAACTGACATTTGCAACAACAAAGTTTAAGCAGTTAAAGAGTCAGTTTTATTTAACTTTACTAAGCTATTTCTGAGTGCTCAGTGCAGTTACCATATCTATGCCAAAACCAAAATTTTACATCGCCATTAGCCTAATTAAACTAATCAAATGGAGTTATATATACTCAGTAACCACCGAGCATCTCTGTTAGACTCTGACCTCTCTTATTAGTAAGACAGTGAAGGATAGAGATAGACTCTGCAATTCTTAATATAACTGAGAGCTAAAAGGAATGATTGCTGTGATTTAATTAAATGGTGAGATGCAATGCCCAAGTTTGCACTGTGGAGGCTGTCAGCCAGAAGCAAGACCCAGCTGCAGGGAGCTACTAACAGGCACCTGTGGAGAAGCCATCCTCCCAGCATGAACAGTAAATAGCTGCAAGGCTACATGTATTTCCCTCCCTTTAAGGGAAAAGTTAGCCATTCCCATTTATGTTTTACAATTTGAGTTTTATTAGCCATTGCATTATTAGCAGATTGCATTAAAAAAAAATCCAATCATCAGTTGTGTTTTAACTGTCTGCGGTGAGTAGCTCCACTCTACTGACTTCAGCTTGTTTTCTTGTAGGATTGCAGCTACGCCCATGCACAAGTATCATTTATAGTCGTGTAGCCCCTCTCTCTGCCAATATGGGACTGAAGAGTCAACATCTCCTTGATATATTCTTTAGAAAATTAGTACAGGTGATGATCATTTCTAGCATTCAAAGAAAATAGTTTTCATTCTAACCCATCACTCTCCCTCTCCTTAATTCCCATATTAGACTACTTTTGCAAGAATTAGAGATGTTGTGAAGCACCAAACACTTTCCTATCATGTCTTTTTAATAAACTACCATCAAACACAAGCTTAACAAGAAATTCAGATGAACTGCTTAAAAAAAACAAACACAAGAAAAGACAAGAGAAAAAGCAAGTACCTAGAGCATCAAAGAAGCTTAAACTGCAGCTCTAGAACATTGGTCATGAGCAGAAGCTGCTGACAGTTCAACTCTTCTGCCCTGTCTAAAAGGTTATTTAAAAATCAGAGAGATCCAGGCCAGTAAGAGTTATGCAACAAATATTTGATCTCTGGTTAAAACAAGTGGTATTCTTCCACTTCAAACATGTAATTCTTCTCTTGACTTCTTTCTTTCTACCTAACTTAATTCCTGAGGAAAAAAAAAAAGTGTTTATAATACACTGGTTTAGCAAGAAGGAACAAAAAAAGTTACATTTCTAGCTATTTAAACAACTTTGTATTTAAACTTGAAAACAACTACTTTATCTAATAGTATCATTAAACCTTCACTAACCTAACTGGCAATTTATTTGTGTATTGATTTTAACCATTTTGGCTTATACACAGTATAACTTCATTATTGCCAGTGCAAAGTGAATATTCTCCACATACACACTTTCAATCCATAAGTTAACAATAACCATTTGAACAGTTTTCTCAATCATCAATTATTTCTGGTATCACTGCCCACATTAGGTACGTGCTCCTCATGGAGAAGGCAATAACTTGAAAGAAAAAGACCAGGGATTTCCAGGTGTAAGTGTGTATGAATACACTACAAATAGATTTTAAAAGCTTATATTTTTCTAGAGCGTTCTTATAAGCCAAAGCTATTGCAGAAACACATTAAGATGGGTAAGGAACCTGAAGGTGCACAAGTCCATGAGACCTGATGAGATGCATCCGCAGGTCATAGAATCATAGAATCTTTGGGCTGGAAGGGACCTTTTAAGGTCATCTAGTCCAACCTCCCTGCAATGAACAGGGACATCTTCAACTAGATCAGCTTGCTGTCGCGGCCTGAAAAGGAGTTGTTTAGGACGACCTCCTTCCCCGTGAGACCAACGACCAAGTTCGTGATCCCCCTGGACTGAATTAAGGTGAAACGACACCAGCCAACCAATTTAACAATTTAATAATACAAAATGCAAGGCATGAGGTTACATAAATGACTCAATGGCAACTACTCTAACTAAATAATTCAACTAAACAAAGTCCCCTACAGCACATCTTTTACACTTTGACAAAGAGAGGAGAGAGAGAAAGAGATAGAGAGAGAGAGAAAAGAGAGAGAGAAAAAGACAGCAAAGAAGATATCACCACCCGTGGATGCAGCGGCGTCCCGTTGGTCCTCTTGATGCTCCTTGGTGGTGGGGGTCCCCCTTTTTGCTTCTGATGGTGTCCTTTTTATACAGTCCGAGTCCCACAATCTCCGTCTGCATGCATATACAACAGGCTGCATGCATATGCAACAGGCTGGTTCAATCAGGCAATGGCACCTCTGCAGGCCTTGGTGTCTCCTCCCGGTCATTGTGCAGGCTGATTCAATCAGGCAATGGCATCTCTTGGTGTCTCCTCCTGGTATTCAATCAGGCAATGGCACCTTATCTCGGTCTTTTCTGGGGTCCACCCTGTATTGAGGCATGTTCAAGCTTTTGTACCAAGAAAAAGGTGTGAGTTCCTCGGAACCGTGAAATGTTTAAGACAGAAATCGCATATTGGTCCGCCACACCACCCCGTGGCTTAAACATTGATCGAAAGTCTCGTCCACGGGTGTGATATGAAGTTAAGTTTAGAAGGGAGAGAAAAAGGAAAAAGAAAAGGTAGAAGTGACAATGCATGCACACGGTAACTACAACTATTTTTAACTGGTTCACAACATCTCCTTATAACTATAATATATCTAAATCTAACAGATTCTACATAACAGAAACATGTCCCATGCCGAGTTTGAAAACTTGTTTATGGCTCGGAGGGATTAGAAGCAGGAGGTGATTGTCCACAATGATAATCACAAGGTAAACACACATATATCAAAAGAACAATTACAGCAATAGTTAACAAAATTAACGCCACAAAATAAAGTGTAACGATTAGGTACATTTCGGCCATTTCGTCCTCTCCTCTTGTGATTCTTCTGGTAATACAGTTCACGGATGGTGTCTTTGTTGTGACGGGAGAGTACCTTTTTTGTGTTGGTCTCGGGTTTTCCTCTTGTGATTCTTCCGGTATGGTGTCTTTGTTGTGACGGGAGAGTACCTTTTTTGTGCTGGTCTCAGGTTTTCCTCTTGTGATTCTTCCGGTATGGTGTCTTTGTCGTGACGGGAGAGTATCTTTTTTGCGTTGGTCTCGGGTTTTCAGCAATACGAAGCTGGTCGTTGTTGTCGGTTGGGGTCCTCGTGGTCAGTACAGAGGCTGATGGCCACGCTACCCTGGCACATTGGAGGTGGGGTCTGCATACGCAGCAAGAAAAACGGATTTCCATGCCTCCAGCCCAGAGCGCATGTGTAGTTTGGGTCTGGGTACTCTCGTCATGGATTTTTCCCGCCTTCCGGTTTCGTTGTTTCAATTCCAATACAAATTATCAATAATATTTGCTGTATTCACATCCCCTCACCCTGTGAGTCCATCTGATCTTAAATTGTTATTTCAGAATTAGGGACATCGATTAAGTTTTCCTCAACTTCCTGCAAGGGTGTATAATTAGTTAGCTGGACCATTCGTATGTCAACAGCTTTCATTATAGCTGATTTTATACAAGGTATTTCTACACCCATAATAATTACATTTACAATAAACATCATTACAGATTGTATCAAACTTTGGACCCAACCAGTGACACCAAATCCAAACCAACTAAATACCTTTGAAAGCCAGCTAACACTCATTGATTCTTGGAGCTCATGGATGTCCTTCGCTACTTGTCGCATCTTCTCTAGTTGGACATTAAGATCCAGTGTAACGTTAGGGATATGAATACAACAATCAGGATCCAAAAGATTCAAATAACCACAAAGACCATTTTGATATACCAACATTAAGTCTAGTGCCATGCGGTTTTGAAGAGCCATTTTTGATGTAGCTTGCAATTGTTGATTAAGCAGCTGTACACTAGTTTCAGTAGTATTAGCTAGTTTTTCTACTTGATAAGCTAACCTACTTAATCGCGTCGGCACGGCAGCACTCCCAAATCCCCAGAATCCTTCCATTCCCCAGGCTATGCGGGCGGCGGCCCCTGGGTCTTGCCACCCCTCTACCTCTCTGTCTAGTGTCACTTTTGCCCGCTTCATGCGGGTTATCCAGTGGGGTCGAATAGGGGTTCACTTCCACATGGGACATAATGTCGGGAGACCCAAAGTACATTGAAGTTCAGGTAGTCCCGCCCATAAAGAAGTGTACATATTACCATCGCTACAGGCCCAAATCAAACCAGCTGGAGCGTCACCAGAGGCAACATGACAGTCATTGCGAGGTGCAAAATCTGCACCCACTGATTTATATGATACACTATGATTTCGACATAAACAGCCCATTTTTAAGGTAATATAAACTGGCCAATAATATTTAACCCAATCGTATTGTTTCCAGTTAGAACAATTTATTACATTTTGACAGGACCACAACACTGACTTGTTTGATACTGAGCCAAAAGAAAATCCTGGTTTGAATGGTGTAAAGCCCTGTCCGTCTGATCCAAACCAGACACAACCCTTATTGGGATTTTTCTTTTTTTCCTTGGGACAATCTTGTCCTCTATTCCACTGTATACAGCATGTTGTATTTATGGGTTGATTATATTGTAGGACGTTAGTTGCTCTTCCCCAGGGTCACAAATCAGATGTTCCCCATATGGTCTGATTGCAGGTAAAAGTTACGTTCAAGCCTTTTTCATAATATGTACAGGTTGTGCTATCAATGGTAGAAAAATTAAATGGCTGATTAATTTGTACAGAAACTTGCCTTCTGTCTGGGGAATAAGGGTTCACCATTTCAATGGTACCCCGGGTATTCCACAGTCGTAACAAACTTCCTGCTATGTCCGTAGGGAGAATACCCATCAGAAGGGGATCTTCTACAGATTTAGGCAAAGGTAAACAAGCGGTAATACTAGATTCATTGAGGGCACTTGCAAGCCCCTTTATCAAGTTTAAAACTAAGTTATCCTCTAAACCATGGGTGGCTTGGACTGATAAAGTTCGCTTGTTTTTACCTTGGGCATGTTCCTGATTCCGGCAATAGATTTGCCATAACACATATAAACATATTAAACCAAGGCATATCTTTCTAACACATGTTAAAAATGCCATTTTTAGCTGTTATGTTTTCAACAATAAAGCTAATTCTGATCATAACACATAATTACAAGTACTATAAAAATAACTATTATAACTACAAAAGATAGTATCCCTTGAGGACACTCCAGCTCAACATGAGACAAATCTTCTTCCCCAGTGTTCCTCTCCTTTCTTCTCCTGATCTCAGGATTCCACCTGCAAGAGATCAGATAAAGCAACTTGGCTCGACTTCGAACCAGTTAAAAGGATGGAACGATCCATCTAGTATGGATTCGATGATCTTTCCCATAGGCATCTGTGGCTACCCATGCGTACAGATTTTTTGGAGCTTTCAGTACTAGAGGTACTTGTCCCACAGTGGGTAGATTCACTAAAACTGGTTGTCCTGGATAATACACTGAATTCCTCGGGTTCTTATTCTCCTTAGTCCCAGGTACGAGGGATGGGGGATTAGGGTAAAAAGCTGTGAGTCTGGGGCAACCGTTTACTCCCCAGCGTCCATTGACTTTAGTTACTGCATCAGATACTCGTCGTGCCCATCCAGGGTCATGTGGTGTCAGGGTTTGTTTAAGGAGTCCATTAGTACGTTCTACAATACCATTCGCCTGAGGGTAATATGGGGTATGAAAAATCCACTGTATCCCTTCATCTCGTGCCCACTCTTGGACCACCCCGGCAGTAAAGTGACTACCGTTGTCTGATTGGATAATTCTGGGTTTAGGAAAACAGCTAAACCATGATTTCAGACTGCTCACTGTATACTCTCCTGTTGCTTGTGGGACAGCTTCAGCTTGAGTTAGTCCAGAAATTACTTCAACTCCTACCAATATGTATCTCTTTCCTTCTGAGAGACGAAAAGGACCAATGTAGTCTACTTGCCAAGTGTCCCACAGTCCCTTATTGTCCCTTAAGTGTAGGGGTTGATCCTTGAGAGGGTTATGCTCCCCTAGTCGTGTACGGCATAGGCCGCATGCTGAGGTGACAGTGTTACATAGCTCCCTGGTCACAGACCATCCCCTGCTAATTGCCTCCTTATAAAGGTCTTTACTTCCAGAATGGCCTCGTTTAACATGTAAACATTCTAACAGATGTTCCCATTTTTCCCCTTCCGCTTCTGCTGCTAATGTGGCTAAGCAGGTTAGCGAATCTACTTCATTATTCAAAAGGTGGGAAGGGTGATCTCCTTTTTGGTGTGCAGCTACCCATCCTACTAGAAGAGATTTCTGTTTAGCAATGCTTAGAATGTCTTCCCATTTTTCTCGCTGCCACACCGGTATCCGGTTAACTTCCCATTGGTTTTGTTCCCAAAATGGGAGCCATTCAGTACATCCCTTGAATACAGCATAAGAATCGGTATAAATAAACCCTGGTTCTTTGTTTTCTGCTTCTCGTTTTATCACACTCCAAACTGCTATCAACTCTCCTACCTGAGCACTTCCCTCCCCTTCTGTCACTATCCGGTTCCCTGAATCAACGTGCAGTGCTACTGCTCGGTACTTCCATACCTTTCCCTCTCTTTTAGAGGATGCATCAGTAAACCATACATTCTTTAGTTGGAAATCAAAGGGAGGAGCAGGTTTTATAACTGAAGGAGGAGGCTCCTGATCTGGGTGATCAGAAGTTGGATCCTGTATTTGAAGCATCTTAGGTAACCCTTCCTCCACCTGGTACATATGACAGTAGTGGTCTAACTGTGCATACCATTTCCTTACTGTTTCTCGCTGTGCAACTCCAACAGGAGGTGGGGTTCCAGCTAGTATCGGTTTCAAAACCTTAAAGGGTCCTCTTAAAATAATTGACTGTTGTCGTATGATTTTTTCAGCTTCTTGCAAGGCAAGGTTAACTACAAAAAGGCCTTTCTCCCAAGTTGAGCATCGCTTCTCTGCATCTTTAAAATTGCGTGAATAAAATCCTATGGGGCGAGTCGGACCGTCAGGTCCATGTTGCCACATATGTATGGAAAATCCATGGACTGCAAAACCCCATTCGATATGGAATGGATGGAATGTTGACAAGGGAGTCAATAAAGATTCTAAGGCTCATCCAAGTTTCACTCCTGTCGAGGGTTCATTCCAATCATCATCATCAATTTGTGATCTTTTTGACCATATTAACTTTAAATTTTCAGAATCTCCCCTAAAGGGAGCTTTCTTTCAGATTGGACATAATGTTGGCATTCCTAAAGTAATTTGTTTTACTTTCCCATCCATCGGTAAATGGGTGGTCCAAGTTCCATCACTCATTGCCCACACTAAATGTCCTGGGCTCTGAACTGTAGACCTTCTACAACTAAATATTGATCCCCTTCTAATTTTATATACACCAGTCAAATCTAAATCGTTCTTGAGTCCTCTACACCAACACCCATATTTCAATGCAGCTGCTAATGGAGGAACTTCTTGGACTGCTCTATCAACTGCACTGCAATTATATATCTTTTTACAATTCCACCAGGGTACTATGTCTTCCTTTTCCCTGGATGTGGTTCCCCTGTCATTAACTGATGGGAAAACAGTAAAGACTGTTCCGTCCCAGGCAAAACACCATGAAGTATTAGCCATATATTGAAATTGAGATAAAATAGCCATAGACCACACTGAATCCCAAGCAATCTCTGCCTCTCGCTTAGTTTGATTTTCACAATTATGGACGACACGTCCAGCTTCCTCGGGATCATGTATAGGGAGGCCTCTACTTATTTCTTTGCATAATTGTTCATCCCTTGTGCTTACTGCGCTCAAATTTGTTGTTCAGATTCCCCATGGAATTGATTCACCTACTGCTCTAGGAATTGGAAGACATGCGGTTATTTGGGTTACATTTTGTAAATTTTCAATTTCTTTTATCAATCCTACCATTAAATTTTTCTTCTGGAGTTCTCCTTGGAATGTATATTAGCTGCTCTGCTTCACTCTCCCTTCCAATTGATCTATTGTCATCCCAAACAATGCTCCCAACATCATCAGTTTCCAAATCAAAACCTATTTTTCCATATTTTCCAATGATAATTTCTTAAACATGTTTTAAAGTCAACTTTGCAGTCTCTGAATCCCTGTTGATGACCTTCCATGACGGGGCTTTCTTCACTCGGGTGTAGTGTATCCCCGGTTCCACTCCTCCAAACTTGATTGCAGTATAAGTTGTTAACAGTACCTAGAATGGTCCCCTCCACTTTTCCTTCCTGCACTGGTTCAAGAGTTCCAAGTTTAAAGATCACCTGGCTGATACTGATGTACAGGCGTATCCAAGGCAAGTGACCTAGTCAGCACAATATATCCCCGAAGAGCTCCAAGAACTTTTCCTAAAGAAATTAGATACACTTTCAAATCAGTTTCCCCAGCTACCTTCATATCCCCTGGGGTTAAAGGAGTCTGGTACGGTTTACCATACAGGACTTCATATGGACTTATACCGTCTCTTGATCTTGGTTGGATCCTGATTCTCAAGAGAGCTAGTGGTAAAGCCTGTGGCCACTTCAAAGATGTTTCCTGGCAAATCTTACTTATTTGTCTTTTTAATGTTTGATTCATTCTCTCAATTTTTCCACTCGATTGTGGCCTCCAAGGGGTATATAAGTCCCATTTTATACCCAAAATTTTACTGATCTGTTGAACTACATGTGCCACAAAGTGTGGTCCCCTATCAGAAGACATTCCCAATAGCACTCCAAATCTTGGTATTATTTCCTTCAACAACACTTTAACTACCTCTCTAGCTTTGTTGGTGCAACAAGGGAAGGCCTCCAGCCATCCAGAAAATGTATCAATTAGTACTAATAAATACCTGTATCCATTCTGCCTGGGTAACTCAGAGACATCAATTTGCCAGTAATCTCCTGAAGAATTTCCTTGTTTTATCATTCCTAGAGGTGGCCTCTTTTGGTTCATGGGGTTATTTTAAAGGCAGATTGGACATTTAGCTATTATTGATTTAACTATTCCTGTCATTCCTACACATACTACAGATGTTTTTAAACTTGAAACCATAGCATCTACTCCCCAATGTGTTTGTTCATGTTTTTCCTTTGCGAGTTCTGTCATAATTTGCGGGGTTACTTGCGACGAGCGAGGGAAGGCATGCAGTCGACTCAATATGAGTGATAAAGCAAGCTTCAACTTTATTGCAAAACCTTACACATATTTATACACTAAGTTCTACCTTATGCATACTTGTCTTACAATCATTGGCTTAGCTCTAAAGATTACATTATCATACTCCTCCTACTTGCGGTTACTGCTACGTGGTCCAGGTTCCATTCTGTTTTTCTTATACAGTGCTGCTTCTTAGCTGTTTACCACAGCTCCTTCTCCTCAAGGCCGAGCCCTGCAGATGTCCAGCTGTTTACCAGCTTCCCAGTGCCACAGCTCCCTCTTCTCAAGGCCGAGCCGTGCAGATATCTAGCTGTTTACCAGCTTCTCAATGCTGCAGCTCCTTTTCCTTAAGGTCGAGCCGTGCAGAGTGATCCCAACAGTTACTATCACCTGTTTTTTTGTTTTACTGGTACTAGTGCAAGGATACCCTGTTCTGCAGCCTCTTTTGCAGCTTTGTCTGCCAATCAATTACCTATATTTACAGCCATCTGACCAAATTGATGAGCTTTACAATGCATTACCGCCACTTCTTTCAGTCTCTGCACATCTTCCAGGAGTTGGAGAATTTCTTCTTTATACTTTATTGATGTTCCTTGGGCTGACAGCAATCCCCTTTCTTTCCAGAGGGCTCCATGAGCATGGATCACACCAAATGCATATTTAGAATCAGTCCAAATATTTACCCTTTTTCCTTCTGCTATTTGCAGAGCCCGCCTCAATGCCACCAATTCTGCTTTCTGTGCTGAGGTACTTACAGGTAGTGTCCTTGATTCCAATACCTCAGAGGTGGTGATGACAGCATATCCAGCCATTCGTTTTCCTTCTCGTACGAAACTGCTTCCATCTGTGTATAACTCCAGATCAGGGTTTTCCAGAGGTTCATCTCTCAGGTCTGGTCTGCTGGAATAAACTTGTTCAATAGTTAACAGTCATGCTCTAAATTTCCTGTTGAATTTTCTGTTCATAAAAATATTGCTGGATTAACAATCATTGTGGTTTTCAATTCCACATCATCTTGTTCCAATAGGACAACCTGATACTTCAGCATTCTGCTGGGGGATAGACAGTGACCCCCCTTTTGGTCTAGAACAGTTATTACCATATGCGGCACGTGCACCACCATCTTTTGACCCATGGTCAATTTTCGAGCTTCTTGGATCAGCAATACTGTTGCCGCTACAGCGCGTAAACATCCTGGCCATCCTTTACTCACGTTGTCAAGTTGTTTAGGGAAGTACCTCACTGGTTGTTTCCAGGATCCCAGACGTTGCGTCAGCACTCCAAGAGCCAGATGTTGCCTCTCATATGCAAACAACTCAAAAGGTTTGGTCACATCAGGTAATCCCAGAGCAGGTGCCATCATTAATGCCTTTTTCAGTTCTTTGAATGATTTCTGACATTGAGGTGTCCAAGTCAGATACCGAACCTTGGATTCCTTTAAAGCCTCATACAGTGGCTTTACATACAAACCATAATCCAAAATTCAAAGTCGGCACCACCCAATCATTCCCAGAAAAGTTCTCAATTCTTTTGGGCTACTTGGTTCAGGAATTTGACAGATAGCCTCTTTTCTTTCATTTCCCAATTGTCTCTGTCCTTGGGATATTTCAAATCCCAAATTAATTACTGTTTCTTTTCCTATTTGGGCCTTATTTCTGGAGACTCTATATCCTCCTTGGCCTAGGAAATTTAGTAAACAGATAGCAGAACACTTCCCTTTTGGTCCTGTCTCTTCCACATCTCTAATTCCTTGGCCAATTGATTCCCAAATATCATAGGGCTATTTTTGAATCCTTGTGGAGGTACAGGCCATGTCAATTGGGTTTTCGTCCTGTGGCCGGACTTTCCCACTCAAAAGCAAATATGTTTTGGCTGCCTATATCTAGAGGTATGCAGAAGAAGGCATCCTTTAAATCTAGTACAGTAAACCATTTATGTTCCTCTTTTAAAGAAGTCAGGAAAATATATGGATTAGCCACTACTGGGTGTATATCTTGGACTATCTGATTTATAACTCTTAAATCCTGAAACAATCGGTATTCCTTGCCTCCGTATTTCCTTACTGGTAATATGGGAGTGTTATACTCTGATTCACACTCTACCAATAGTCCACATCCTAAAAATTTTGTAATCAACCCCTCTAATCCTTTTCGAGTCTCCCACTTAATAGGATATTGTTTTTGTCTTACCGGTTTGGCTCCAGGTTTTAAAATCACCTTTACCAGCTCTGCCAATTTAGATCGTCCCAGAATTCCACTTGCCCAGACCAAAGGAATAACTGCATTTTCCACTTCTTCTGGAATCTGTTCTTCCCTGTAGGAATCCTGTAACATAAACACTCTTGCCTCTATGGCTTTTGATACTGGTATTAACAATTTAATCTCTCCGTCTTTGCAAGTTATTTGTGCATCTAATTTACTCAATAGATCTCGTCCCAACAAAGACAGTGGACATTCAGGCATATACAGAAACTGGCGAGTTACCCATTGTTTTCCCAATTTAAACTTTAATGGCTCTAAAAATGGCCAGTTTTCCTTCTGCCCTGTCGCACCAACAACATCTACTGATTTGTGACTAAATCTCCCTTTACATGTATTCAATACTGTGTAAGTAGCTCCAGAAACTCTGTTTCGTCATTCCCTAGCTCCAATGTAACCAGACGTTCAGCTAGGGTCGATTCCCCCGGTCCCCTTCATAGTTCTTCATCCAGAGTCATTAATTTAATTGCCCAGAGAGCCGGATCTAATTCTCCTGCCTTAGGACATTCTCTTTTCCAGTGCTCACACTCCTTGCAAGCGGCACATTGAAACTCTATTGTTATATACAGCCCAAGCAATTTCAAGCTTAGCCACCCTTTTCGGGATCCTCCCGATAGGTACCTGCAGTCTCTTTCCATGACCTTAAATCAGTAATTGAAAAAGGAACTTTCACCACCACTGGACCATCATTCCCCACCGCTTCTCGGAGCGGGGCTTGGAGGGAAGTTAGTCTTACTTCCCCCCTCCTTCTCCCTGAAATTGGGCTAAATCCCACTGCTTCCCCTTCCTTGGGAGCAGTAGGAGGACTATCATCCTCCAAATTTTGGACCTCTCTTCCCCTTTCCCACCTTCGGTGAGGAGCAACCATTAATTCAATATCTTCCTCCTCAGTTCCATTTTTCCAACAATTCTCTGTAGTATTATAAGTAGAACAACCCCTTTTCGAGTTCTCATCACATTTTCCCTTTTTCACAATCTTTACCATGGGATCATATGGATGTATTCCACACTGCCTCTGCCACTCTGGATGATTTTGTAGTGTAAAGAACAAATAAACATAAGCCATTTCTTCCCATTTACCCTCCTTTTTACAACACAACATTAATTGCAAGACGGTGTTATATTGCAATGTCCCATTTTCTGGCCATTTCTCCCCACTTTCCAGTCTATACATTGGCCACCAATGATTGCAATGTTCAATTAATTGCTTCCGAGTCAGAGGATCACCTCCCAGTTCTTTCCAACGCCTCAAAATACATCCCAAAGGTGTTTTTTTTGTGGGATAGATCTTTTACTTGGAAATGTTCCCATCTTCCCAAGACTAGTGGGTGTGATTGTGCACTATCACAGGCACTAGTCGGAGGGACCCCTACTCTTCCCGAGGGTCCCTCCGGATCTTCTAGCCCCCTGCTAGAAATCCCCCAACCTCCTTACCTGGGCCCCTAGCCCAACCTTGCGAGGCTTTCACCGCAACTTATATGCAGGCATTCCTCGTGAGGGTCTCGTACCCTCACCCTTTCCAGAGGTCCCTTTCAGCCCTACTTTGCGTAGCTTTCGCTATATTTACAGCCATCTGACCAAATTGATGAGCTTTACAATGCATTACCGCCACTTCTTTCGGTCTCTGCACATCTTCCAGGAGTTGGGGAATTTCTTCTTTACTTTATTGATGTTCCTTGGGCTGACAGCAATCCCCTTTCTTGCCAGAGGGCTCCATGAGCATGGATCACACCAAATGCATATTTAGAATCAGTCCAAATATTTACCCTTTTTCCTTCTGCTATTTGCAGAGCCCGCCTCAATGCCACCAATTCTGCTTTCTGTGCTGAGGTACTTACAGGTAGTGTCCTTGATTCCAATACCTCAGAGGTGGTGACGACAGCATATCCAGCCATTTGTTTTCCTTCTCGTACGAAACTGCTTCCATCTGTGTATAGCTCCAGATCAGCGTTTTCCAGGGGTTCATGTCTCAAGTCTGGTCTGCTGGAATAAACTTGTTCAATAGTTAACAAACAGTCATGCTCTGAATTTTCTGTTGAATTTTCTGTTGATAAAAACATTGCTGGACTAACAATTGGTGTGGTTTTTAATACCACATCATCTTGTTCTAGTAAAACAACCTGATATTTCAGCATTCTGCTAGGGGATAACCAGTGACCCCCCTTTTGCTCTAGAACAGTTATTACCATATGCAGTATGTACACCACCATCTTTTGGCCCATAGTCAATTTTCGAGCTTCTTGGATCAGCAATACTGTTGCTGCCACAGCACGTAAACAACCTGGCCATCCTTTACTCACGTTGTCAAGTTGTTTGGAGAAGTACCCCACTGGTCGTTTCCAGGGTCCCAAACGCTGCGTCAGCACTCCAAGGGCCAGATGTTGTCTCTCATGTGCAAACAGCTCGAAAGGTTTGGTCACATCCAGTAGTCCCAGAGCAGGTGCCATCATTAACGCCTTTTTCAGTTCTCTAAATGATTTCTGACATTCAGGCATCCAAGTCAAATATCGATCCTTGGATTCCCTTAAAGCTTCGTATAATGGTTTTACATAAAGTCCGTAATTCAAAATCCAAAGTCGACACCACCCAACCATTCCCAGGAAAGTTCTCAATTCTTTTGGGCTACTTGGTTCAGGAATTTGACAGATAGCCTCTTTTCTTTCATTTCCCAATTGTCTCTGTCCTTGGGATATTTCAAATCCCAAATAAATTACTGTTTCCTTTCCTATTTGGGCCTTATTTCTGGAGACTCTATATGGTCCTTGGCCTAGGAAATTTAGTAGACTGATAGTAGCTTCGAGACATTCTTCTTTGCTTTCTGCTGCAATCAAGATATCATCCACATATTGTAGCAGAACACTTCCCCTTTGGTCCTTTCTCTTCCATATCTCTAATTCCTTGGCCAATTGATTCCTAAATATCGTAGGGCTATTTTTGAATCCTTGTGTACGTACAGTCCATGTCAATTGGGTCTTTCGCCCTGTGGCCGGACTTTCCCACTCAAAAGCAAATATGTTTTGGCTGCCTATATCTAGAGGTATGCAGAAGAAGGCATCCTTTAAATCTAGTACACTAAACCACTTATGTTTCTCTTTCAAAGAAGTCAGTAAAGTATATGGATTAGCCACTACTGGGTGTATATCTTGGACTATCTGATTTATAGCCCTTAAATCCTGGACTAATCGATACTCCTGGCCTCCAGATTTCTTCACCGGTAATATGGGAGTATTATATTCTGATTCACACTCTGTCAATAGTCCATATTCTAAAAATTTTGTAATCAACCCCTCTAATCCTTTTTGAGCCTCCCACTTAATAGGATATTGTTTTTGTCTTACCGGCTTGGCTCCAGGTTTTAAAATCACTTTTACCGGCTCTGTCAATTTAGATCATCCCAGAATTCCACTTGCCCAGACCAAAGGAATTACTGCATTTTCCACTTCTTCTGGAATCTGTTCTTCCCTGTAGGAATCCTGTAACATAAACACTCTTGCCTCTATGGCTTTTGATTCTGGTATTAACAATTTAATTTCTCCATCTTTGAAGGTTATTTGTGCCTCCAATTTACTCAGCAAATCTCGTCCCAACAAAGGCAGCGGACATTCAGGCATATACAGAAATTGATGAGTTACCCATTGTTTTCCCAATTTAAACTTTAATGGCTCTAAAAATGGCCAATTTTCCTTTTGCCCTGTCGCACCAACAACATCTACTGATTTATGACTAAATTTCCCTTTACACATATTCAATACTGAATAAGTAGCTCCTGTATCTACCAAAAATTTTATTTCTTCATCCCCTAGCTTCAATGTAACCAGAGGTTCAGCTAGGGTTGATTCCCCTGGTCCCCTTCATGATTCTTCTTCTAAAGTCATTAATTTAATTGCTCGGAGGGTCGGATCTAATTCTCCTGCCTTGGGACACTCTTTTTTCCAGTGCCCACGTTCCTTACAAACAGCGCACTGATCCTCTGCCTATCGGAGTCTTATCTTCCTTCTTTCTCCGATATTCATTCCTCGTCCTCTCCCTCTGCTTGTCCTGTTATTCCCAGCCAAAACTGGCAGTAGCCTTCCATCCCTTCGCGCTTGTCTCACCTCTTTTTCCTTTTCTCTATTATTATATATAGCCCAGGCAATCTCGAGCATTTTACCCAAATCCCTAGATTCAGGCCCTTCCAATTTTTGAAGCTTTTTTCTAATATCTGGAGCCGATTGTCCCATAAATATAGAGGCCAATTGTACTATTTCTTCTGGTCTTTCTAGGTCCAAATTAGTATATTTTCTGGCGGTTGTCTTCAGTCTTTCCATAAAGGCTGAAGGAGACTCATTCAATTCTTGTCTTACCTCATAAATTTTTGACCAATTTATTGCTTTCGGCATCGTATTCCTAACACCATATAGGATCCATCTCTGATATCTACTTAGCATTGCTCTGAGTCCCGGCTGATTAGGGTCCCATTCAGGATTTACAGATGGGAAATTTTGATCTACTGTTCCTTGCAAATCCCCATTAGCGTGTGCCCCTTCTGCTTGCTTCCTGGCAGTAGTTAATACCATTCTCTTATCGGTTTCATCAAGTAAAGTATCTAATATTACTTGCAAATCATTCCAATCAGGATCCTGTGTTCTAATTATTGTTTCAACTACCCTAGCTACTTTTTCGGGATCCTCCTGATAAACACCTGCTGTTTCTTTCCAGGATCTTAAATCAGTAATTGAAAAGGGAACTCTCACTAATATTGGACCATCATTTCCCACCGCTTCTCGGAGAGGGGCTTGGAGGGAAACTGCTCCAATTTCTCCTCTCCTTCCCCTCGTCCTTCTTGAAATTGGACTAGATTCCCCTCCTTCTCTCTCCTCGGGAGAAGCAGGGGAATCGTCACTGTCATTATCCAAATCTTGGATCCCTCTCTCTCTCTCCCACCTTCGGTGAGGGGCAATCATCAATTCAATATCTTCCTCCTCACCTCCCTTCCTCCAATCATTCTTTTCGGTCTTACAAGAAGAGCAACATTTCCCTGAATTCCCATCACATTTCCCTTTTTATACAACCATTACCATGGGATCATATGGATGTATTCCACACTGCCTCTGCCACTCTGGATGATTTCGTAGCGTAAAGAACAAATCAACATAAGCCATTTCTTCCCATTTACCCTCCTTTTTACAATACAACATTAATTGCAAGATGGTGTTATATTGCAATGTCCCATTTTCTGGCCATTTCTCCCCACTTTCCAGTCTATACATTGGCCACCAATGATTACAGTACTCAATTAATTGCTTCCGAGTCATAGGATCACCCCCCAGATTTTTCCAATGCCGTAAAATACATCCCAAAGGTGTCTTTTGCGGAATAGCTTTCTTACTCGGAAATGTTCCCATCTTCCCAAGACTAGTGGGTGTGATTGTGCACTATCACAGGCACTAGTCGGAGGGACCCCTACTCTTCCCGAGGGTCGCTCCGGATCTTCTAGCCCCCTGCTAGAAATCCCCCAACCTCCTTACATGGGCCCCTAGCCCAACCTTGCGAGGCTTTCATGGCGACTTATAGGCAGGCATTCCTTGTGAGGGTCTCGTACCCTCACCCTTTCCAGAGGTACCTTTCAGCCCTACTCTGCGTAGCTTTCGCCGCGCCTTACGAGCGAGCTAGTGGGACTCGAACCCACGTTACTTCAATCCTTTAAAGAATGCCTTATTACCTTTCCAGGGGACTTGCTCAGAATTCTTTGTTCCGGGGTTCAGAGGTTCTCCCCGAGAATCACTCGGTGCCGGCTGCAGGTCCTGTGATCCCACGGATCCGTCGAGATTCACAAGCAGTGTCCCATCTGGGTCGCCAAAACTGTCACCGAAATCGGGAATAAACCTCGTAACACCAATGTAGTGTTAAAAGGCAGGCATTCTTTATTTTCAGTGCTGGGAACACGGGGGATAGTTCCTCCTTAATCGTGTTCGCTCAATCAGTTCAAAAGTCAAACATTTATAGGTCTATGATTACAAGATTAATACATATTCATCAAGTTTCCATACAATGATTGGTTAAGTATTCCTCACCTACGATGTAAATGACCACGCATGCTCACTATAATTTCTTGGGATTTTACTTCCTTAATCTTTTGAGTCAGAGGGTTTCTTGAGGGGGTGGTCTCTGAGTCGGTGGTCGCGATCTCCCCCTGCCAGAATTACCTTTCCTACAAAGTTCACTTAAGCTTGGCAACACTCAACAGGCTTTCACGGGCTATCGGCCCAATATGCAATCATTCACCCCACAGTCCTTTGTTTTAAGACAAGACTATAGAATGAATAATTACCTACCCACCGGACCGTAGAACTGACCAAGGTGTTCCTTCTTTCTGACTACTTGTTATTAGAACAAAACATAATACCATGATCACAATGTTACACTTAACTCCTTGATAATTAAATCAAGATGGGAAGGGTCAGGTGAGTCCTCAAGCAGCACTGCTGGTGCATAACACTGATGCGTAACCTATTCCTATAGTTATGTCTTTTATTACTATCCTATTTTCTAATTATCGTTTGATTCCCCCATCACCTTGGTTACACTCATGCCTTGCATTTTGTATTATTAAATTGTTAAATTGGTTGGCTGGTGTCGTTTCACCTTAATTCAGTCCAGGGGGATCACGAACTTGGTCGTTGGTCTCATGGGGAAGGAGGTCATCCTGAATGACTCCTTTTGGGCTGCGACATGTAAATTGGCATCACGGACAGGATCCCCTTGCGAAACTGAACCAACTAGGAGGGACCAGGGCCCTTAGCGCGGCCCCTTCCTTGGGAAGTGCCTGGCAGAAGAGAGAGGGAACAGAGGATCTTGTTGTAAAGATCCACACTGGGTACGTGAACCCACAGTAGGTTGAATACTTTGGAGTACTCCTTTTGCATTGTGTGACAGTTGTTGTTGGGATCGATTTGAGGATCCGACAATGGGGGAGAATCCCCTGCTTGAGAAACTGAAGGGTTATAAAGCCCTACCCTCTTTTCCTGGCATGTCTTGGGCTCAAAAGAATTGGCATGACTCGCAGGCAGTGGTTGATCGAATCACTCTTTTGGCAAAGGAACGAAAACTGCAACTGGGGAAAGGAAAGGCAACAGTCTGTGCAGTGTTGGGGGCAGCACTACTTGCTGCCCAAGAGGAAAAGCAAGCAGATAAAGAGACAATTGAGTCCTTGCAAGAACAGATAAGAAACTTGCAAAGCCAGCTCACTGCTGAGCGTAGCACTACTCAGCAGCTTCACGTAATTTTGGCAGATTCACTAGACCGAGAGAGAATCTTACGGACTGAATTGCAAGAAAATGGGCAGGTGTTTGGTGATAGGAGAGAAACAGGCTCAGATCTGGAGAGTGAACCGGGATTTTCGAGTTTGGCGAAATTAGGAGAAAAACCAACATCTGACCTGAAAGCTATATATCCAGTTAAAGAACTAGGGGAAAGTAGGAATATCTTTTACCCTAGAGATGAGGAAGTGGTGATGAGACCCTTGATCAAAACTGAAATCATTGATACTGGTCAGGGGGGTGTCCAGCAACATACCACACGTACCATCCCCTTTTCCCCTACAGACTTGGCCAAAATACAGGAAAAATACTCTCGGGGCCCATGAGAAACTGAAACCGAGTACATGTGGAGAGTCTCCCTTACTGGAGGAGATCGCATTCTGTTGAGCGAAGAGGATATTGGGGACCTGGGGTTTTCTTAACTACTAATGATCACCGAGAACCCTGGTCCTTGACGCAGAGGGTGGCTTATTGGGCAGGAGGATTAGATCCAATGGAGAGAGGGGACCCTTTTTCTATCAAAACACCTACAGCAAGTCACATTTTGGAAAGCGTGCAGAAAGCTGCCTGCCTCCAATTAATGCATGACCGGTTGTTGCTTCCACAACAGCCCTCCCCCATGCAGTGTGTGGCAGACCCGGAGAGGTTTCATCCCCTAATCAGGGGACTTCCCAATGCTTTAAAGCTGTATGCTGTTCAGCTACAAGACCGGTTGCGAACTCCCTGACCGAGGCGAAGGGGACACTCCCCCGAAATGACCTGTGGGGAAGTGGCGCAAGAGCTAATTAATTACAGAAGACGCATGGGATTCACTGGCCAGGGGAAAACAAAGCACAAGGCAGAGATAAGGAGAGTAGAAGAAAGTGGGAGGAAATTTAAACCATCACGACCCCCACATTCTGAGAAATTGGTATGGGTACCAGACAGTAAAAGACAGTTATTATGGGCAGAGGGCATTTCAAAGGGCATTCCCAGAGAAGTAATGGACAGGTTACCCACTCCCAACCTGGAAAGTTTGGTGAAAACCTGGGACAGAATAAAGGGAATCCCATCCCCCTCAATCCCCAAAGATCCTTCTTCCTTATCCCAAGAACCCAGAACAGTAACCCCATCTGCACCCCGTGAGATGGATTTGATCGATTTAAAAACCTCGGAGTCGGGAAACCGCCCATGCCGTCCTTTTTAAGTGAGCCAGAGGACGGCCGGTGGGCACACTTAAGGAGGCTCACAGAAAACAGCAAAGGAGACTTGTTGATGACTTTCCCTTTGGGACCCCTTAAAACTCCAGTTCCCTTCCTAGTAGACACTGGAGCCCAAATGTCAGCTGTCTGGACAGATGTCGCTGATAACACTGGCATAGTCGCAGATAAGAAACCGATCTGGGTTACTGATGTTTTTGGCAGCTCTAAACCACAACAAACAGCTCGAGTTAAATGCTGGCTGCCAGGAGACGAATCTCCTGTTGAGACCACAATGATATTGGGAGATTTACCAATAAACATTATGGGGCTCGATTTACTTAAAGGTCACGCCTGGGTAGATTCAGTAGGAAAAGAGTGGGTGTTCGGACTCCCCACAGCCTCAATGAGACTGCTTCAATCAGCACCCACACTCCCTTTTTCAAAGATAGTCAATGTCAAACCCTACGCCCTGCCATTAGGAGCAAGGGAGGGAATTACCCCTGTAATAGCTGAATTACGGGAACAAGGGATAATTGTCCCCACTCACTCACCTTATAACTCCCCTGTGTGGCCAGTCCGCAAACCAAGTGGGAAGTGGCAATTGACAATTGATTATCGGCGCCTGAATGGCAATACATGTCCCTTGACTGCTGCTGTACCTAATATAGCTGAACTAATTGCAACTATACAGGAGCAAGCTCACCAAATTTTAGCAACCATTGATGTGAAGGACATGTTTTTTATGGTTCCCCTGCAAGAAGCAGGTAGAGATCGCTTTGCTTTTACATGGGAGGGCGTGCAATTCACCTTTACACATCTTCCCCAGGGATACTGTCACTCACCGACCATTGCTCACTGTGCGCTGGCACAGGAACTTACTCAAATTACTCCCAGAGAAGGAGTTAAAGTATATCAATATATTGATGAGATACTGATTGGCGGCTCTGATGCCACTGCAGTAAGACAAACCCAATCTGAAATAAATGATCATTTGGAAAATTTAGGACTCCAAATCCCAACAGAAAAGGTACAGCTTCCCTCTTCTGAAGTAAAATTCTTAGGCATTTGGTGGAGGGGAGGAACAATATGTATTCCCCCAGAGACTTTAACTACCCTTGAACAAGTAAAAATGCCTGAAAACAAGAAGGAGTTACAACATGCCCTAGGTCTGCTGGTATTTTGGATCTGGAATGTGCTTTGAATCCCCTTGAGGACTCACCTGACCCTTCCCATCTTGATTTAATTATCAAGGAGTTAAGTGTAACATTGTGATCATGGTATTATGTTTTGTTCTAATAACAAGTAGTCAGAAAGAAGGAACACCTTGGTCAGTTCTACGGTCCGGTGGGTAGGTAATTATTCATTCTATAGTCTTGTCTTAAAACAAAGGACTGTGGGGTGAATGATTGCATATTGGGCCGATAGCCCGTGAAAGCCTGTTGAGTGTTGCCAAGCTTAAGTGAACTTTGTAGGAAAGGTAATTCTGGCAGGGGGAGATCGCGACCACCGACTCAGAGACCACCCCCTCAAGAAACCCTCTGACTCAAAAGATTAAGGAAGTAAAATCCCAAGAAATTATAGTGAGCATGCGTGGTCATTTACATCGTAGGTGAGGAATACTTAACCAATCATTGTATGGAAACTTGATGAATATGTATTAATCTTGTAATCATAGACCTATAAATGTTTGACTTTTGAACTGATTGAGCGAACACGATTAAGGAGGAACTATCCCCCGTGTTCCCAGCACTGAAAATAAAGAATGCCTGCCTTTTAACACTACATTGGTGTTACGAGGTTTATTCCCGATTTCGGTGACAGTTTTGGCGACCCAGATGGGACACTGCTTGTGAATCTCGACGGATCCGTGGGATCACAGGACCTGCAGCCGGCACCGAGTGATTCTCGGGGAGAACCTCTGAACCCCGGAACAAAGAATTCTGAGCAAGTCCCCTGGAAAGGTAATAAGGCATTCTTTAAAGGATTGAAGTAACGTGGGTTCGAGTCCCACTAGCTCGCTCGTAAGGCGCGGCGAAAGCTACGCAGAGTAGGGCTGAAAGGTACCTCTGGAAAGGGTGAGGGTACGAGACCCTCACAAGGAATGCCTGCCTATAAGTCGCCATGAAAGCCTCGCAAGGTTGGGCTAGGGGCCCATGTAAGGAGGTTGGGGGATTTCTAGCAGGGGGCTAGAAGATCCGGAGCGACCCTCGGGAAGAGTAGGGGTCCCTCCGACTAGTGCCTGTGATAGTGCACAATCACACCCACTAGTCTTGGGAAGATGGGAACATTTCCGAGTAAGAAAGCTATTCCGCAAAAGACACCTTTGGGATGTATTTTACGGCATTGGAAAAATCTGGGGGGTGATCCTATGACTCGGAAGCAATTAATTGAGTACTGTAATCATTGGTGGCCAATGTATAGACTGGAAAGTGGGGAGAAATGGCCAGAAAATGGGACATTGCAATATAACACCATCTTGCAATTAATGTTGTATTGTAAAAAGGAGGGTAAATGGGAAGAAATGGCTTATGTTGATTTGTTCTTTACGCTACGAAATCATCCAGAGTGGCAGAGGCAGTGTGGAATACATCCATATGATCCCATGGTAATGGTTGTATAAAAAGGGAAATGTGATGGGAATTCAGGGAAATGTTGCTCTTCTTGTAAGACCGAAAAGAATGATTGGAGGAAGGGAGGTGAGGAGGAAGATATTGAATTGATGATTGCCCCTCACCGAAGGTGGGAGAGAGAGAGAGGGATCCAAGATTTGGATAATGACAGTGACGATTCCCCTGCTTCTCCCGAGGAGAGAGAAGGAGGGGAATCTAGTCCAATTTCAAGAAGGACGAGGGGAAGGAGAGGAGAAATTGGAGCAGTTTCCCTCCAAGCCCCTCTCCGAGAAGCGGTGGGAAATGATGGTCCAATATTAGTGAGAGTTCCCTTTTCAATTACTGATTTAAGATCCTGGAAAGAAACAGCAGGTGTTTATCAGGAGGATCCCGAAAAAGTAGCTAGGGTAGTTGAAACAATAATTAGAACACAGGATCCTGATTGGAATGATTTGCAAGTAATATTAGATACTTTACTTGATGAAACCGATAAGAGAATGGTATTAACTACTGCCAGGAAGCAAGCAGAAGGGGCACACGCTAATGGGGATTTGCAAGGAACAGTAGATCAAAATTTCCCATCTGTAAATCCTGAATGGGACCCTAATCAGCCGGGACTCAGAGCAATGCTAAGTAGATATCAGAGATGGATCCTATATGGTGTTAGGAATACGATGCCGAAAGCAATAAATTGGTCAAAAATTTATGAGGTAAGACAAGAATTGAATGAGTCTCCTTCAGCCTTTATGGAAAGACTGAAGACAACCGCCAGAAAATATACTAATTTGGACCTAGAAAGACCAGAAGAAATAGTACAATTGGCCTCTATATTTATGGGACAATCGGCTCCAGATATTAGAAAAAAGCTTCAAAAATTGGAAGGGCCTGAATCTAGGGATTTGGGTAAAATGCTCGAGATTGCCTGGGCTATATATAATAATAGAGAAAAGGAAAAAGAGGTGAGACAAGCGCGAAGGGATGGAAGGCTACTGCCAGTTTTGGCTGGGAATAACAGGACAAGCAGAGGGAGAGGACGAGGAATGAATATCGGAGAAAGAAGGAAGATAAGACTCCGATAGGCAGAGGATCAGTGCGCTGTTTGTAAGGAACGTGGGCACTGGAAAAAAGAGTGTCCCAAGGCAGGAGAATTAGATCCGACCCTCCGAGCAATTAAATTAATGACTTTAGAAGAAGAATCATGAAGGGGACCAGGGGAATCAACCCTAGCTGAACCTCTGGTTACATTGAAGCTAGGGGATGAAGAAATAAAATTTTTGGTAGATACAGGAGCTACTTATTCAGTATTGAATATGTGTAAAGGGAAATTTAGTCATAAATCAGTAGATGTTGTTGGTGCGACAGGGCAAAAGGAAAATTGGCCATTTTTAGAGCCATTAAAGTTTAAATTGGGAAAACAATGGGTAACTCATCAATTTCTGTATATGCCTGAATGTCCGCTGCCTTTGTTGGGACGAGATTTGCTGAGTAAATTGGAGGCACAAATAACCTTCAAAGATGGAGAAATTAAATTGTTAATACCAGAATCAAAAGCCATAGAGGCAAGAGTGTTTATGTTACAGGATTCCTACAGGGAAGAACAGATTCCAGAAGAAGTGGAAAATGCAGTAATTCCTTTGGTCTGGGCAAGTGGAATTCTGGGATGATCTAAATTGACAGAGCCGGTAAAAGTGATTTTAAAACCTGGAGCCAAGCCGGTAAGACAAAAACAATATCCTATTAAGTGGGAGGCTCAAAAAGGATTAGAGGGGTTGATTACAAAATTTTTAGAATATGGACTATTGACAGAGTGTGAATCAGAATATAATACTCCCATATTACCGGTGAAGAAATCTGGAGGCCAGGAGTATCGATTAGTCCAGGATTTAAGGGCTATAAATCAGATAGTCCAAGATATACACCCAGTAGTGGCTAATCCATATACTTTACTGACTTCTTTGAAAGAGAAACATAAGTGGTTTAGTGTACTAGATTTAAAGGATGCCTTCTTCTGCATACCTCTAGATATAGGCAGCCAAAACATATTTGCTTTTGAGTGGGAAAGTCCGGCCACAGGGCGAAAGACCCAATTGACATGGACTGTACGTACACAAGGATTCAAAAATAGCCCTACGATATTTAGGAATCAATTGGCCAAGGAATTAGAGATATGGAAGAGAAAGGACCAAAGGGGAAGTGTTCTGCTACAATATGTGGATGATATCTTGATTGCAGCAGAAAGCAAAGAAGAATGTCTCGAAGCTACTATCAGTCTACTAAATTTCCTAGGCCAAGGACCATATAGAGTCTCCAGAAATAAGGCCCAAATAGGAAAGGAAACAGTAATTTATTTGGGATTTGAAATATCCCAAGGACAGAGACAATTGGGAAATGAAAGAAAAGAGGCTATCTGTCAAATTCCTGAACCAAGTAGCCCAAAAGAATTGAGAACTTTCCTGGGAATGGTTGGGTGGTGTCGACTTTGGATTTTGAATTACGGACTTTATGTAAAACCATTATACGAAGCTTTAAGGGAATCCAAGGATCGATATTTGACTTGGATGCCTGAATGTCAGAAATCATTTAGAGAACTGAAAAAGGCGTTAATGATGGCACCTGCTCTGGGACTACTGGATGTGACCAAACCTTTCGAGCTGTTTGCACATGAGAGACAACATCTGGCCCTTGGAGTGCTGACGCAGCGTTTGGGACCCTGGAAACGACCAGTGGGGTACTTCTCCAAACAACTTGACAACGTGAGTAAAGGATGGCCAGGTTGTTTACGTGCTGTGGCAGCAACAGTATTGCTGATCCAAGAAGCTCGAAAATTGACTATGGGCCAAAAGATGGTGGTGTACATACTGCATATGGTAATAACTGTTCTAGAGCAAAAGGGGGGTCACTGGTTATCCCCTAGCAGAATGCTGAAATATCAGGTTGTTTTACTAGAACAAGATGATGTGGTATTAAAAACCACACCAATTGTTAGTCCAGCAATGTTTTTATCAACAGAAAATTCAACAGAAAATTCAGAGCATGACTGTTTGTTAACTATTGAACAAGTTTATTCCAGCAGACCAGACTTGAGACATGAACCCCTGGAAAACGCTGATCTGGAGCTATACACAGATGGAAGCAGTTTCGTACGAGAAGGAAAACAAATGGCTGGATATGCTGTCGTCACCACCTCTGAGGTATTGGAATCAAGGACACTACCTGTAAGTACCTCAGCACAGAAAGCAGAATTGGTGGCATTGAGGCGGGCTCTGCAAATAGCAGAAGGAAAAAGGGTAAATATTTGGACTGATTCTAAATATGCATTTGGTGTGATCCATGCTCATGGAGCCCTCTGGCAAGAAAGGGGATTGCTGTCAGCCCAAGGAACATCAATAAAGTAAAGAAGAAATTCCCCAACTCCTGGAAGATGTGCAGAGACCGAAAGAAGTGGCGGTAATGCATTGTAAAGCTCATCAATTTGGTCAGATGGCTGTAAATATAGCGAAAGCTACGCAAAGTAGGGCTGAAAGGGACCTCTGGAAAGGGTGAGGGTACGAGACCCTCACGAGGAATGCCTGCATATAAGTTGCGGTGAAAGCCTCGCAAGGTTGGGCTAGGGGCCCAGGTAAGGAGGTTGGGGGATTTCTAGCAGGGGGCTAGAAGATCCGGAGGGACCCTCGGGAAGAGTAGGGGTCCCTCCGACTAGTGCCTGTGATAGTGCACAATCACACCCACTAGTCTTGGGAAGATGGGAACATTTCCAAGTAAAAGATCTATCCCACAAAAAAAACACCTTTGGGATGTATTTTGAGGCGTTGGAAAGAACTGGGAGGTGATCCTCTGACTCGGAAGCAATTAATTGAACATTGCAATCATTGGTGGCCAATGTATAGACTGGAAAGTGGGGAGAAATGGCCAGAAAATGGGACATTGCAATATAACACCGTCTTGCAATTAATGTTGTGTTGTAAAAAGGAGGGTAAATGGGAAGAAATGGCTTATGTTTATTTGTTCTTTACACTACAAAATCATCCAGAGTGGCAGAGGCAGTGTGGAATACATCCATATGATCCCATGGTAAAGATTGTGAAAAAGGGAAAATGTGATGAGAACTCGAAAAGGGGTTGTTCTACTTATAATACTACAGAGAATTGTTGGAAAAATGGAACTGAGGAGGAAGATATTGAATTAATGGTTGCTCCTCACCGAAGGTGGGAAAGGGGAAGAGAGGTCCAAAATTTGGAGGATGATAGTCCTCCTACTGCTCCCAAGGAAGGGGAAGCAGTGGGATTTAGCCCAATTTCAGGGAGAAGGAGGGGGGAAGTAAGACTAACTTCCCTCCAAGCCCCGCTCCGAGAAGCGGTGGGGAATGATGGTCCAGTGGTGGTGAAAGTTCCTTTTTCAATTACTGATTTAAGGTCATGGAAAGAGACTGCAGGTACCTATCGGGAGGATCCCGAAAAGGGTGGCTAAGCTTGAAATTGCTTGGGCTGTATATAACAATAGAGTTTCAATGTGCCGCTTGCAAGGAGTGTGAGCACTGGAAAAGAGAATGTCCTAAGGCAGGAGAATTAGATCCGGCTCTCTGGGCAATTAAATTAATGACTCTGGATGAAGAACTATGAAGGGGACCGGGGGAATCGACCCTAGCTGAACGTCTGGTTACATTGGAGCTAGGGAATGACGAAACAGAGTTTCTGGAGCTACTTACACAGTATTGAATACATGTAAAGGGAGATTTAGTCACAAATCAGTAGATGTTGTTGGTGCGACAGGGCAGAAGGAAAACTGGCCATTTTTAGAGCCATTAAAGTTTAAATTGGGAAAACAATGGGTAACTCGCCAGTTTCTGTATATGCCTGAATGTCCACTGTCTTTGTTGGGACGAGATCTATTGAGTAAATTAGATGCACAAATAACTTGCAAAGACGGAGAGATTAAATTGTTAATACCAGTATCAAAAGCCATAGAGGCAAGAGTGTTTATGTTACAGGATTCCTACAGGGAAGAACAGATTCCAGAAGAAGTGGAAAATGCAGTTATTCCTTTGGTCTGGGCAAGTGGAATTCTGGGACGATCTAAATTGGCAGAGCTGGTAAAGGTGATTTTAAAACCTGGAGCCAAACCGGTAAGACAAAAACAATATCCTATTAAGTGGGAGACTCGAAAAGGATTAGAGGGGTTGATTACAAAATTTTTAGGATGTGGACTATTGGTAGAGTGTGAATCAGAGTATAACACTCCCATATTACCAGTAAGGAAATACGGAGGCAAGGAATACCGATTGTTTCAGGATTTAAGAGTTATAAATCAGATAGTCCAAGATATACACCCAGTAGTGGCTAATCCATATATTTTCCTGACTTCTTTAAAAGAGGAACATAAATGGTTTACTGTACTAGATTTAAAGGATGCCTTCTTCTGCATACCTCTAGATATAGGCAGCCAAAACATATTTGCTTTTGAGTGGGAAAGTCCGGCCACAGGACGAAAACCCAATTGACATGGCCTGTACCTCCACAAGGATTCAAAAATAGCCCTATGATATTTGGGAATCAATTGGCCAAGGAATTAGAGATGTGGAAGAGACAGGACCAAAAGGGAAGTGTTCTGCTATCTGTTTACTAAATTTCCTAGGCCAAGGAGGATATAGAGTCTCCAGAAATAAGGCCCAAATAGGAAAAGAAACAGTAATTAATTTGGGATTTGAAATATCCCAAGGACAGAGACAATTGGGAAATGAAAGAAAAGAGGCTATCTGTCAAATTCCTGAACCAAGTAGCCCAAAAGAATTGAGAACTTTTCTGGGAATGATTGGGTGGTGCCGACTTTGAATTTTGGATTATGGTTTGTATGTAAAGCCACTGTATGAGGCTTTAAAGGAATCCAAGGTTCGGTATCTGACTTGGACACCTCAATGTCAGAAATCATTCAAAGAACTGAAAAAGGCATTAATGATGGCACCTGCTCTGGGATTACCTGATGTGACCAAACCTTTTGAGTTGTTTGCATATGAGAGGCAACATCTGGCTCTTGGAGTGCTGACGCAACGTCTGGGATCCTGGAAACAACCAGTGAGGTACTTCCCTAAACAACTTGACAACGTGAGTAAAGGATGGCCAGGATGTTTACGCGCTGTAGCGGCAACAGTATTGCTGATCCAAGAAGCTCGAAAATTGACCATGGGTCAAAAGATGGTGGTGCACGTGCCGCATATGGTAATAACTGTTCTAGACCAAAAGGGGGGTCACTGTCTATCCCCCAGCAGAATGCTGAAGTATCAGGTTGTCCTATTGGAACAAGATGATGTGGAATTGAAAACCACAATGATTGTTAATCCAGCAATATTTTTATGAACAGAAAATTCAACAGGAAATTTAGAGCATGACTGTTAACTATTGAACAAGTTTATTCCAGCAGACCAGACCTGAGAGATGAACCTCTGGAAAACCCTGATCTGGAGTTATACACAGATGGAAGCAGTTTCGTACGAGAAGGAAAACGAATGGCTGGATATGCTGTCATCACCACCTCTGAGGTATTGGAATCAAGGACACTACCTGTAAGTACCTCAGCACAGAAAGCAGAATTGGTGGCATTGAGGCGGGCTCTGCAAATAGCAGAAGGAAAAAGGGTAAATATTTGGACTGATTCTAAATATGCATTTGGTGTGATCCATGCTCATGGAGCCCTCTGGAAAGAAAGGGGATTGCTGTCAGCCCAAGGAACATTAATAAAGTATAAAGAAGAAATTCTCCAACTCCTGGAAGATGTGCAGAGACTGAAAGAAGTGGCGGTAATGCATTGTAAAGCTCATCAATTTGGTCAGATGGCTGTAAATATAGGTAATCGATTGGCAGACAAAGCTGCAAAAGAGGCTGCAGAACAGGGTATCCTTGCACTAGTACCAGTAAAACAAAAAAACAGGTGATAGTAACCCCGCAAATTATGACAGAACTCACAAAGGAAAAACATGAACAAACACATTGGGGAGTAGATGCTATGGTTTCAAGTTTAAAAACATCTGTAGTATGTGTAGGAATGACAGGAATAGTTAAATCAATAATAGCTAAATGTCCAATCTGCCTTTAAAATAACCCCATGAACCAAAAGAGGCCACCTCTAGGAATGATAAAACAAGGAAATTCTTCAGGAGATTACTGGCAAATTGATGTCTCTGAGTTACCCAGGCAGAATGGATACAGGTATTTATTAGTACTAATTGATACATTTTCTGGATGGCCGGAGGCCTTCCCTTGTTGCACTAACAAAGCTAGAGAGGTAGTTAAAGTGTTGTTGAAGGAAATAATACCAAGATTTGGAGTGCTATTGGGAATGTCTTCTGATAGAGGACCACACTTTGTGGCACATGTAGTTCAACAGATCAGTAAAATTTTGGGTATAAAATGGGACTTATATACCCCTTGGAGGCCACAATTGAGTGGAAAAATTGAGAGATTGAATCAAATGTTGAAAAGACAAATAAGTAAAGTTTCTCAGGAAACATCTTTGAAGTGGCCACAGGCTTTACCACTAGCTCTCTTGAGAATCAGGATCCAAACAAGATCAAGAGACAGTATAAGTCCATATGAAGTCCTATATGGTAAACCGTACCAGACTCCTTTAATCCCAGGGGATATGAAGGTAGCTGGGTGTGGCGTAATCGCTGAGAGGTGCTTTGGAAATTTACCCTCTAAGAACAGCCTTGAAACCTGGTGGAACGTAGCACTCATGTACAACGGGTCTGTGCCATGGAGACTCCCTGAACGGCCTTGGATGTTGGCAACATCAGGGGCACCTGGTGTGCTGACTCTGGGAGAGATTGCATGGAGGGTGGAGCGGAGTGGAGACCTCGCGGCCACGCTCTGTGAACAGGGGAGTTTAGGGATGCACAGGATGTACATTGATAAGCTGCACTTGCAATGTTCTGGGCCAAGGACCTGTCACCTTTGATGAAGTACTGTACTTGGAGTGAACTTTGCTAATTATAATATCATTATAATACTAACACGCACACCCCTCTCAAAAGTTACCACCCCCCCAAGGTGCGACCCCTCCTCAATGAGCGTGCGCACTGAATTTTTCCTAGTCTGTACCTTTAAACGCAAAGCGAGAGAATTCTGCACCAATCCTGATAAAGGTATGTATGACTAGAGTCACTCAAGCTCCACCTGCAAAGTAAAACACTATAAAATAATGTTTTAAGAGCTAGATGTTAGGGAAGATACCATCGTCGTGTACTATTCTAACTTCTGGGATCAGTCGACGGGCTGACCCTCTCTTCCCCCCCATCGGGATGCCGTTGGGTAAGATTCGAACACTTGGTCATACCAAGTGCCTCCCCGGGAAACTTAGAAATCTCTATAGAGTCACTTTACATCTTTTAACGCGTTTATAGCCAAGTAGTGTTACTCATATTTTTGGTATTTGCACGTGCTTTGCAGACAGGGAATTTATCACCGGCAATCCAAAGAACCTGTGTGTCTGTTGCTTCAATAAATCGCACTATTGATTGACTCAGCCGTGTGTGTGTTGTCCCTGAACGCGACCGTACCTCTGAGTGCGGCCGTGTTAGTTCAGGAGGTGTCCGGCTGAGCAGGTAGTATGATGTTAGTAGTGCATCCGGACCCGTGATAGTCCAACAAAGGTGTTGGGCGTGACCGGACTACTAACGCTAACTTTGGGCATCATTCAGAACCTAAGTTCAGCTGCCCCCAGTTCCTCTGATATCTGAGGATCGACTGGAAAGCAAGGGGGTTTAGTTTCTGCCAAATTGCTCTGCCTCTTAACGCAACACTGGGGAAACTGATTTGAAAGTGTATCTAATTTCTTTAGGAAAAGTCCTTGGAGCACTTCAGAGATATATTGTGCTGACTAGGTCACTTGCCTTGGATACGCCTGTACATCAGTATCAGCCAGGTGATCTTTAAACTTGGAACTCTTGAACCAGTGCAGGAAGGAAAAGTGGAGGGGACCATTCTAGGTACTGTTAACAACTTATACTGCAATCAAGTTTGGAGGAGTGGAACCGGGGATACACTACACCCGAGTGAAGAAAGCCCCGTCATGGAAGGTCATCAACAGGGATTCAGAGACTGCAAAGTTGACTTTAAAACATGTTTAAGAAATTATCATTGGAAAATATGGAAAAATGGGTTTTGATTTGGAAACTGATGATGTTGGGAGCATTGTTTGGGATGACAATAGATCAATTGGAAGGGAGAGTGAAGCAGAGCAGCTAATATACATTCCAAGGAGAACTCCAGAAGAAAAATTTAATGGATGGATTGATAAAAGAAATTGAATATTTACAAAATGTAACCCAAATAACCGCATGTCTTCCAATTCCTAGAGCAGTAGGTGATTCAATTCCATGGGGAATCTTAACAACAAATTTGAGCGCAGTAAGCACAAGGGATGAACAATTATGCAAAGAAATAAGTAGAGGCCTCCCTGTACATGATCCCGAGGAAGTTGGAGGTGTAGTCCGTAATTGTGAAAATCAAACTAAGCGAGAGGCAGAGGTTGCATGGGATTCAGTGTGGTCTATGGCTACTTTATCTCAATTTCCATATATGGCTAATACTTCATGGTGTTTTGCCTGGGACAGAACAGTCTTTACAGTTTTCCCATCAGTTAATGACAGGGGAACCACATCCAGGGAAAAGGAAGACATAGTACCCTGGTGGAATTGTAAAAAGATATATAATTACAGTACAGTTGATAGAGCAGTCCAAGAAGTCCCTCCCTTAGCAGCTGCATTGAAATATGGGTGTTGGTGTAGAGGACTCAAGAACGATTTAGATTTGACTGGTGTATATAAAATTAGAAGGGGATCAATATTTAGTTGTAGAAGGTCTACAGTTCAGAGCCCAGGACATTTAGTTTGGGCAATGAGTGATGGAACTTGGACCACCCATTTACCGATGGATGGGAAAGTAAAACAAATTACTTTAGGAATGCCAACATTATGTCCAATCTGAAAGAAAGCTCCTTTTAGGGGAGATTCTGAAAATTTAAAGTTAATATGGTCAAAAAGATCACAAATTGATGATGATGATTGGAATGAACCCTCGACAGGAGTGAAACTTGGATGAGCCTTAGAATCCTTATTGACACCCTTGTCAACTTACAGGAATAGGGATTGGTTATATAAGTTGACAGGTCAAGTGAAAAGATTAGCCAAAATAACAAGGAAAGGATTTAAACAACTTAAATTTACAGTTACAAGCCACTTTGAAGATGACCCTACAGAACAGGATGGCTCTAGATATGCTCTTACTGAAAGAACATGGAGTTTGTGGATACCTGAGGGATAGGATAGATCATTGTTGCATACATATCCCAAACGTTACCCAGGATGTTGAATATGATTTGGACTTATTGAGAAAAATAGAAAAGGATACTCAGGAAATACAACAAGACATGCAAGAAAATTGGTTTGATAAAATTTTCAGTGGATTGGGATGGAACTTGAGTTCTTGGGTGAAGTCCTTAATTGGTACTGTGTTATTATTATTAATAATATCTTTGGGAATATTATTCATTTATTATTGTTTGAAAAGGAATTTACAAAAAGAGCTACCATTGATCGCAGACTTACACTTGCATTGACTACAAAACACCAAAATTTAAATGGACTAACTAATAATGCTCCTACCATCATACAATAAAGTGATTGAATGTTAATAAGGAAATTAATTTGTAATGGAAGTATTGAAAAGAAATTATTTCAAAACTTCCAAAGGGGGGAAATGTAACCAAGGTGGTAGGGAATTAAAATAAAATAGGGTTAGAAAATAGGTTTGTGAATTTGTAGCAAGTTGTAACTACAAGAACATTATGCACCAGCAATACTGCTTGAGAACCCACCTAACCCTTCCCATCTTGATTTAATTATCAAGGAGTTAAGTGTAACATTGTGGCCATGGTATTATGTTTTGTTCTGATAACAAGTAGCTAGAAAGAAGGAACACCTTGGTCAGTTCTACGGTCCGGTGGGTAGGTAATTATTCATTCTATAGTCTTGTCTTAAAACAAAGGACTGTGGGGTGAATGATTGCATATTGGACTGATAGCCCGTGAAGATCTATTTAGTGTTGCCAAGTTTAAGTGAACTTTGTAGGAAAGGTAATTCCGGCAGGGGGAGATCGTGACCACCGACTCAGAGACCACCCACTCAAGAAACCCTCCGACTCAAAAGATTAAGGATGTAAAATCTCAAGAAATTATAGTGAGCATGCGTGGTCATTTACATGTTAGGCGAGGAATATTTAACCAATCATTGTATGGAAACTTGATGAATATGTATTAATCTTGTAATCATAGGCCTATAAATGTTTGATTTTTGAACTGATCGACGAACACGATTTAGGAGGAGCTATCCCCCGTGTTCCCGGCGCCGTGAATAAAGAATGCCTGCCTTTTAACACTACATTGGTGTTACGAGGTTTATTCCCGATTTCGGTGACAGTTGAACCTCATGAGGTTCACACGGGCCCAGTCCTCGAGCTTGTCCAGGTCCCTCTGGATGGCATCCCATCCCTCAGGCATGTCAACTGCACCACTCAGGTTGGTGTCATCTGTAAACTTGCTGAGGATGTACTCAACCCCACTGTCTATGTCACTGATGAAGATATTAAACAGTACTGGTCCCAATATGGACCCCTGAGGGACACCACTCGTCACCAATCTCCATCTGGATATTGAGACGTTAACCACTACCCTCTAGATGTGACCATCCAACCAATTCCTCATCCACCCAACAGTCCACCCATCAAATCCATAATGCTCCAATTTAGAGAGAAGGATGTTGTGGAGACCATGTCAAAGGCTTTACAGAAGCCCAGATAGACGACATTGGTAGCTCTTCCCATGTCCACTGATGTGGTCACTCCATCATAGAAGGCCACTAGGTTGGTCAGGCAGGACTTGCCCTTCGTGAAGCCATGCTGGCTGTCTCAAATCACCTCCCTGCTCTCCATGTGCCTTGGCATAGCTTCTAGGAGGTCTGTTCCATGATCTTCCCAGGCACAGAGCTGAGGCTGACAGGTTGGTAGTTCCCAGCGTCCTCCTTGCTACCCTTTTTAAAAATGGGTGCAATGTTTCCCTTTATTCCAGTCACCAGGGACTTAATCTGACTGCCAGGACGTTTCAAATATCATGGAGAGTGGCTTGGCAACTACATCAGCCAGTTCCCTCAGGACTCTGGGATGCATCTCATCAGGTCCCATAGACTTGTGTATGTTCAGGTTCCTCAGGTGGTCTCGAACCTGATCTTCTCTTACAGTGGGAGGGACTTTGCTCCTCCAGTTCCCATCTTGCAGTCCATCCCCTCAAGAGGTGTGGGAAGAGACAGTGCCAGTGAAGACTGAGGCAAAGAAGTCGTTGAGTAGCCTTCTCCTCATCCTGAGATCCCGAGGGAACTGGCAGACTGGTGAAGTTCCCAGTGACTGGAAAAAGGGAAACATTGCACTCATTTTTAAAAAGGCAAAAAAGTAAGACCTGGGGAGCTACAGGCCAGTCAGCCTCACCTCTGTGCCTGGCAAGATCATGGAGCAGATCCTCCTGGAAACTATGCTAAGGCACATGGAAAGTAACATGGCCAACATGGCTTCACTAAGGGCAAATCGTGCCTGACAATTTTGGTGGCCTTCTATGACAGGGCTACAGCATTGGTGGATATGGCAAGATGTCGCAAGTGATTGGTTTGGCCACTTAAAGAATCACCATCACAGATATCAGAAAGCAAATGATTTAATATAATTTTGTAAAAAGGTGTGACATCAGAATTCGATGGCAAGGTCCACTCTATTACTTAACATGGAAAAGTATACAAAGAGAAATCAAACCACAATTAGGTTGGAATGATTTACAGAGTCAGGGAAATTGAATCGGGTTAGTGTGACTTATGTGTAGATTGAGAAGAGAAAGTGAGGGAAACCCTCCCACTGAGTCACGAGGTTCAGAGTGGACCGAAATCCACCCCTAGTCCCAGATTAGGTCAACAGTTTATAACTAAGGTTAAGTAAGGAAAGTTAAGGAATGCCTTCCCGTTGAGTCACAAGGTTCAGAGTGGACCCCCTTGCTTTCTAAACTCCTCAGAGAGGAGTCTAGGTACAGCTGAATCCACTCCTAGTCCCAGTCTTGGTCAACAGTTCATGACTAAAGGAATAGAGTATCGGGGATTCTGGTGTGGTGATATAGTCTATGATTTTGTGCTTGGTGTAACTTTAGGATGACAACAATCTAATACAAAATAGCAGCAATCAAATTCACTAACGCTACTGAGGTAAACCACAGTATTAAATCGTACTATTTCCTAAATAAAAAGCAGCATAATCAATTTAAAAACCTACTAAGATTCTCTTAATCACACACATACACACCGACATAGATATAGGGACATATAAAGAGATGCAAGGAAAAGAGATAAAGAAATATATATATATGTACAAAGGTACCTATTAAAAGTTCCCCTTGAATTTAGTGAAATACTCACATTGAATACTTTGATCTCTCAGCGGATGAAGAGCTGAGCTTCAACAGGGGTTTCAGCACAAGTTCATGCTGGCCTCTGAGTGGATTGCGAACAGTGGGTTCACAAACTCTGAAAGGCGTCCCACTCAGAGGGAGGTACTGGTCACAGCCTGCTGCGGTCCAGAAGAGCTCAAAGGGCCTAACTGGGGACCGCTATTTATAGGATTGGGAGATGATTGACTTTAGGCATCAGTGAACTTCCATCCTGGCCGCAACACAGACAGGTAATTTCTCAAGTCTCCAGTAGCACTGGCACTGGTCATTCCAGGGTTGTCAGGAGATAATTAGTCAGTCCTGTTCTCGTTCCTCACCCTGGTCAGGCAACCGTGATCCTGGTACAGTCAGTGCCATTCTTCACCTCAGCTATGCAAAAGTGCTTGGTACAGTTGAGGGGCTCTCAACCACCAAACTCTTTGTTCAAAGGCTAAGGCTTGCCAGGCAACTGAATTCCTCAGGTTGTAGAGTGGCCCAGGTGCAAAGCAAGGTGGGGGGGTGGGGGAGGAGAGGGGGGGGTGTCACCACCATGCAAGAGCAACTGATATCATCTACCCATACTTGTGCAAAGCATTTGATACTGTCCCACACAACAACCTTGTCTCTAAAAATGAGATATGGATTTGACGGGTGGACCCCTCAGTGGATAGGGAATTGGCTGGATGGTCTCACTCAGTGTTGCAGTCAACAGCTCAATGTGTTTATTTAACTCTTATCCTCATTCCCACCTATAATGTTGTTTCCATAAGCAACCTCAAAGCAAAGATAACATATACTATGGATAGCATGACACTATTCGTTCTCATTGGCTGGCTGTCACACACACAAAAATTTTTAAACACTATGTTCTGCCCACCTTTTCCTCTGCATGTGCATTAATTTGAGTTTCTCTTCTCCAGCCAGTTACAAGTTTTTATGAAGCTATCAGAATTCTGGTATCTTCAAGACACACACTCTGCTCCTTTCAAACGGGTATTATAATTATCAGGAATACACAGATGGTCAAGTAAACAGTACAACCGATTAAGTTTTATTTCTGTAGTTGAGTAAGTTAAAGATAATATAGATTGCTGCATTAGGTGCATCATTTCCTGATATGACTTCTCAGCTATGTAATAACATTTTTAACACAGGAATCCTAATGACTATTTTTTTTACAGGGTCTTTTTTGTTTGTTTTTAAAACAGAATATCACCAATCAAATGTTTAAATATTTAAAAGGTACTTAACACTGGAAAAAACTAGCCAGACATTCTTTTATGGTTTGTTTTTAAAATCTTTTCTTCCCTTGACTTCAGCAACTATCCTATCTTCATTCTCCACCTTTTCAAGCTTTGTTTTAAGCAGAAGCTCCCCCATGCCTCTGCAGTTAAATTGAGGTAACATTTTTTTCCTTATATATGATCATCACAAAAGATAATATTAATGTATTACCATCAGTTCAAGTACTGATATTGCAGCATTGTTAGTCTTCATACTTCTTAGTATATCCTACATGTCTAACAGCAGACAAAAAAAAAAACTTCCCTTAAAGTAACAGAACACAGGGACCAGCTACTGATTTATGCAGAAATCTGCTCTTGACTATGTTCGCAAGCACCCAAACCAGGAAAGTCAAATTAGGTATTTTTCCTGCATTTGGGCAAGACCTTCCTTGCTAGTTTGCACAGGCAAACCAGAAACAACTTCTTTCGTGTAAAAGATATTTACTAAATAGACCTCTTTTATATATGAGAAAATTAACAACTCATTATACAAATGAGTAGTAAAGGATGCATCTAGTGTCCCACATAAATTAGGAACTTGAGGATATCCTCCAGTGGTGTCTAATTTACCTGTTTAGCAAACAGCACCTTGCCAGCTGAAAAGACAGGTACTCAGGAAGAACTTTTAGAACAAAAGACCATTCCCTTATCTGCAGAGACTGTTGAAGGAAAATCCTTTATGTGAAAATCTCTCAGAATCAGGCTTAAGCATGCAAAAAGTGCAATGAGTTCATGAATTGCCACAGGCCATATGGACTTAGGTTACGTATTCCACATGTGGTGCATGCCCCAGCGATGTTTTCTTTTAAGGATTTCATGATCACTCATTTCTTACACTGAAGTAAAATATGAACACTTCAAAAATGATAATGACTATCCAGCAGTTATAAATTTTGTTCTCCTTCCAGGAAATGGATATGATGCACATACACAGGGCAGCAACGTATATGAACCAACTGCCTCAGAAACAAGTTCTTTAGAAGATCTTTAAGCTTATTTAAATACAGCTATTTGATTATTTACATGGACAAGCAATTTTTGTAAGAAATTTGAGTGACAATTTGGCAAAATGTTCATAATCTACGGCTTTCTCAGATTCCCTCACAATTTTAGCATCTACTTCTCTTCTACAAGGAAGTCCAGATGCCAAAATGAAAGTCAAGATTCTAGCAAACCAACAAGGTTAGTGAGCCAACTATATATGGGAGAATTCCTCACTAGGTATGGCCTATATTCATGTATGTTATAGTCAAAGTAAAGAGCCACTTGGTCAGTTATCTCCATTGACTTGGGGTGACAGAAAACAAGCACAGCTATTAAGGTCCAAATCATTCCATATCACAATCAATACCTTAAATTACACCTAAAAAGAATAGATCTTTCTCGCACAGGCATATGCAGTTTTAAAATAGTGTAATATAACAAAACACAGTTATTTTTAAAGGACAAAGCTATCTAACTTTCAGCAGCTATTTTACAGGATAATCAGCTTGGCTAAGCAAAAGATGTCAGACACTCTTTATCAGCATTCCTATTGTCCTTTAGCCTTTTCACCCATTTCCTCTCTGTCAGTTATCACTCCTGCATTACTGCTATTCTTTTCTCTTAAAGGGTTATAAAGTGTTGATATATTGAATAAAAGTAATCAAAATTTTACATATTCTAAAACACTAAGATGAGCTTATTACTCAAATTCTGTGGCATAATAGTTGAAGAAGCCTATTAGCAAATCTCCAAGGCTTGATCCATTTTTTGAGAGGTAATGAGGAATGGTACCTGGAGCTTGATGAACAAGATGCAACTGCATACTAGGATTAAAAGATTCCTGTCAAAATAAAATCAGAGAGTATATATACACACACACAATCTAGGTGCATATATTTTTCACAACTGTCGTGGTTTAGCCCCAGCCGGCAACTAAGCACCACGCAGCCGCTCACTCACTCCCCCTCCCGCAGTGGGACAGGGGAGTGAATTAGGAAAAAAAAACCTCATGGGTTGAGATAAACACGGTTTAATAGGACAGAAAGAAAGAAGGAAACAACAATGATAATACCAACAAAGGAATGTACAAGAACAAGTGATGCCCAATACAGCAATTGCTCACCACCCAGTGATCGACAGCCCGTCCCCGAGCAGTGATTTCCACCCCCCGGCCAACTCCAGTTTATGTACTGGGCATGACGTCGGATAGTAGGGAATATCTCTTTGGCCATTCTGGGTCAGCTGTCCCGGCTGTGTCCCCTCCCAGCTCCCCGTGCACCCCCAGCCTGCTCGCTGGCAAGCCAGCACAAGAAGCTGGACTGTCCTTGACTGCTTAGCAACAACCCAAAACATCCGCACATTATCAACAGTTTCTCATCCCAAATCCAAAACACAGTCTCACACTAGCTTCTGTGAAGAAAACCAGCTCTATCCTGGCTGAAACCAGGACAACAACAAAAAAAGCTGCCCATCATTTCCACTGAATTTAGGGACCCATTCAGTCATTCCTGTATCTCCCCTCCCGCTCCTTTGTTATTTTAACCAGTAGTATCAGGCAAACTCAATAGTACTAGAACATCACTGGAAGGACTATACACCGTAATACTATTTCCACATTCGCAGTGGGCAATGCTTCCTCTGACAAAAGTATGGTTAGCAATCAAACCAGTAGGAATGGAAAGTTTTGAACTCCCGTCCTCTTTTGCCGATTCTAGCAAAGCTTCCTGGAACCTTGTGCAACACCTTCTGAGGGGGGGGGAAAAAAAAAAGCCATTCTTCCAGCTGCGAAAAATTTGAGGTCTTGTTCTCACATGATATCACAGAATCACAGAATCACTAAGGTTGGAAAGGACCTTCAAGATCATCAAGTCCAACCATTAATCCAGTGCCACCATGTTCCCTAAACCATGTCCTGAAGCGCCACATCCACACGTTTTTTGAACACTTCCAGAGATGGCGACTCCACCACCTCCCTGGGCAGCCTGTTCCAAAGCCTGACCACCCTCTCAGTGAAGAAATTTTTCCTAATATCCAATCTAAAACTCCCCTGGCGCAACTTGAGGCCATTTCCTCTCGTCCTGTCGCTGGTTACTTGGGAGAAGAGACCAGCGCCCTCGTCGCCACAACCCCCTTTCAGGTAGTTGTAGAGAGCAATATAACTTTGCATATAAAATATTATTATAGTTAGCAGAGCTCAGAATTTAACAGCTTACAATCCAACAGAACACAGCAAAAACATGGGGACGCACATAAAAAGCAGATATGCAGCATACATATAAAGATCTAAAAGGGAAACAGAGTTGTTCATAGATCATACAGTATATACAGTTTTAACCCTAATGTTAATCAGACAGGTAACTGGAGTGAAAGTCACTCCTTGCCCATGCCCACAAAAAGTTGTGGAAGAGTCACAAACAAATGAATTTAGTATTAGCAGTATAACAGCTCATGAGGAAATGGGCATGGGGGGGAAAAAGGAATGAGAACAAGGGCTGCTGACCTCCAACAATACAAAACAGAAATGCAATGAAATTACTACAACAGATGTCTACTAACACTAATAAGTAAATGTTTGGAGGCAACAGACATTTTTGAAAAGGAGAACAAGATTTCTTTTATGTTTTGAAAGTTCAAATGCCTGAGAACTTCTCAACTGCAAGAAAAATCTGCCACCACAGCAAGGTTGGCATACTGAGCAGCTAAAAGGCCAGAGTTTGGGATACTATTTTTCGGAATACTAAATAATAAATTTCTTTAGCACTATAACTAGCTTAGAGATGATGTTGCTTTTTCTTACCAATCTTGACCTTAAGTACATGGTTTTTACATTTTATATATTAATCAAGATTAATTATTTTTTATTAATGTTTGTACACCATTTGAATAAGAAAAATAAATCACCGGGTAACAGTTACACCAATAGCAAAAGACAATATACCAAATATCATTGTAATAAAACTTACTGGGGGGGAAGAAGTACATGTATGCCTCTGTGTGTGTATACCTACATCCAGAAAAAAGGAAAGAACAAAAGGATATCAAATACATTTTTATCCAAAGATATTTTCTCAGTAAGACTTTTTGTCAGTTAATGAAATATGAAGTTACAAAACCTTGCAGAGTTTTAAAATCACAAATCTGTATTTTGAAAAGGGCAAATACTATAGAAGCATAGTCCAGATTAAGGCATTTTTCAGGATATTTAGTTTGTCCATTTCTTCAGTGAATTTACAACTTACAGAAGTCATGCAAGCACCAGTGATACATCTGAAAGACTCCTCACCTGAGGAGCAGGAAACGTACCACATTCCGAAGTTTCCCATCCATGGCAGAAGATACACAATTCCTAAGCTGCATTAGAATGCTAGTTTCTAAATCTTCATCTAGTAATTAGGACTGAAACTCTTGAATTCTGAAACCTAAAATTATGATCTTTAAATTCCCCCCATCAAGTTCAATTTAATGAAATCTGCAGTTCCAAGTTTTACCATTTATATTAAGTACATTTACTTCACAAAGGTCAGGCAAATCAAAGTTTTCCTTATTCAAAGGCATTTGCCTTCAAAAATAAATGCATATTATTCTATACAAGTGCTCTAGTAAAAATGCAAGTTACAGTCTATAGCAGCTAGTCATTAAAAACCCCACCTAGTTTGAGAGACACACATGCTTATAAATAATTCCCATCTCCACTTGCTTTAGTGATTATACCACTATGAAAATGAGTTTTAAAAGGACAACTAAGTACCACAAAATAGAAAGCATGATTAAAACTACTTTTCTGGAAGTAAGGCCTCCCCCTGCCTCCATTCACCTATTGTAAAACAGGTATAACAGTACTTTTCTTCCTGCCAGAGGGACTCAGGGAAGAACTAGATAAACAGAACAAGGTACAGATTATAGATTTTGCACATAAGGGAGGTTGGTAATAAAACAAAATTACAAAGCATCCTTCAAACTAGCTTAGTTTCAAGTAGGCCTTCCTGTAAGTTTTCCCTTCTTAACTTGCTCTAGAAGGCAAGAAATTCAACTTTTAAAACTAGTCCCCAATTTGCTTGCTGTGTCTTTGCCTCGTGCAGTCTTAAGAAATGGAAAAAAACTGCAAGATCTGATTGAGAAACAAATATAAATGAGCTATCTGTTATTTCAAAATACCCCAGGAAAAGGGACCCCAAATTTTTTTTTTTTTTGCTAGATCTCTAATCTTTGATTGGCTAATTTCTCAAGGAAACACTAGCATTCAGCAACATGCTTTATATTCAAGCTACATAATGGTTATGTATGTTCTCATTCTACCTTACACACCGGAAAGGAACACAAGCATACGTTCAAAACAAAAATCTTTACATTTTAATATCTTGATGTATAACGAGTTTAACTCCGACTGTACAAGATTCTTCCTTCAAAAAATTTTACAATGGTAACATCAGCATAATATCTTGCCATTTTTATAGGTTTCTATAGTCACACACATAAAATACCCTTCTCCGGTCTTACAAATGAACATTTAATTCATGTTTATACTTTAAACAAGTGCAACTCAAAGGCTGAAGCAAATTGCGTCTGTCCAAGGACTGACTCCCATGCATGAAGTAGCTACAGTAAGCACCATCCCATCTTCTGGCCCATCCCTTTATAAGATATGACTGCTCATGAGCAGAAACAAAAACATGCTCATGCTAGAGTCCATAAAGTTCACAATCCAGAGCACTAGTGGAGACCCAGCTCCATATGGATTTAAGCTAATAAACCAGGCTGCTCTGGAACACTGAAAACTGAGGCACATGTTCCCTTCTGACTCCCAGTTGCAGCAATGTTCACCTCTGGCAAATACACAGGCAAAACAATCAATCAGAAGCAGTAGTGTCCTAAGCCACCACAAATTCTCCAGACCTTATCTGTGAAAGTAAGTCATGACTCAGAGGCAAGTTCTACATAAGCTTCAGAACTGATCAACACATTTTGTGGGCTACTCTCATCTACCCCATCTCGCTGGGGGGCCAGGAAGCCCCAGAGTCCAACTCCACATCTGATATACTCCAACATTCCCTCTAAAATAGCGATTTGCAAAACATCAGCTCAGTGCCAGCTGGAGATTCCCCCATTCAACAGAATGCACAGGTGGTCAGATCTGGTGGTTTTCCAGGACTTCTCACCCTTCACATCTGCAGTAGGGATATACCAAGTCACAGAAGCTGCCTTTTGTTTTGCAGTCAAGGTAAGCATGTCTCTTTTACACAGCACCTACAATTTAAAATAAGCAGTTTCCTTCAAAGCACAGAAGTATTTTCAAACTGCAGAAAGAGCTGCAAATTTGATTTGGAAAAAAAACCAACCAACAGACTGTAAGCAGGGTGTTTTGTTTCAAAAGGGGAGAAGCAGCATTTATGTGTAGTATTAGAACAGACACAGCTTTGACTAGCTACAACCACAAGAAAAAGATATGGTTTCTTTGAATACTGACATTTGCCCATGCTTTGTAGTTATTACTGCAAGCTACAAGACCAGAATCATTTTGGTGCATTTCTCATTTTCATTTTAAATTTCTTTGCAGTATCAGTATTCAGAAATTGTAACTTTCACAGCACATTTTAAATAATTATATTCTTAATGGAGACAATAGACTAAAAGTATATTTGCAAATTTCTAGCATCTTTTTTTTTTTTTTTTAGTATCCCGATCCATAGTTTGGTTTTATAAAATAAAAAGAATACTTTATACATGCTTACTATTAGTAATCCTAGAATATTTGTCCATACTCCAAAGGCAAGATAACCAACAAAGAAATCTATGTTGAAACGGTAAAGAAAATATGCTATTCCTACAGCAGTGTTCTAGAAACATAGGAACCTGCAAAGTGATTTACCACTTTCACAGGAGACAATATGAAATCTTGCATTGAGTACAAATTCATCAGATTTTTCAGCTTATGATATTGTACACTTTTGCTTTAATAATTTAAACCATTAATATTTGTATAGTACTCTGAAGGCATTTACACAGTTCAAACTACAAATATAAATGTTTGAATTAATATTACAGAGAAGTCAAAATTACTGATTCTTACAGTTGTTTTCGTTAAATTACATGCTACACAAAACTTAAAATAATACAGCATATGAGCTTTAGGCAAATATAGAAATTTAAAGAACCGCACCAGATAAAGCTAGGTGTACAAGAAATGAAAAACAGCTTCAAATGCTTTTAAGCACTAACAATGAAGAGATTAGAAGGTACGCAGTACAGAAAAAAAAAAAAACAGAGAAAAAAAATAAAGACCATAAAAATTTAGCACAGGTATACCTAAGCAGAGTTACAAAATAGAAATAGTTTACTATAGCTTAAAGCTTTCTTCTGCATCTTGATTATTCTAATTACTTAAGATGTCTGACACCACAGTACTTTCTCCCTGATGTACAGTGTCATCAAATATTCCCATTTCAGCATTATAGGAAATATATGCAAAAGAAAGAATAAAGAATGGCTTTCTGATACTACTACCTCAGCACAATTATCAGCAACAGTAAAAACCAAAACAAAACAAACCCACAAAACCATAGACAGGGACAAACTATAGCAACTATGAATAAAGAAAAAGTCTAAGAAGTGACACACAAAAGGAAAGGTAAGGAAGAAGGAATGAGGTATTTATCTAAATTAGTTATAGCATAGAACTATTCAGCAATAGTTCTTTCGTCCCCAGACAAATATTGAAGAGGGTAGCTGTTACTTCTAGGTAATCTTCCTTAGATTCCTCTGCAGAGGATCAAATCAAATCAATTCAATTCACAGAGTTCTCTGGAACTCAGAGCACAATCTGGACAAAACAACAGTGTCCCCAAAAGGCATTTTCTTGTTGGACTGAAGCCCAATTTTGTGAGGTCTCGAAAGTCTCCTTTTATGGTAAAACATATATCGTTCACTCTCTGCACCCAGAAATATCAAGCAACTCAACAGCTGTGGGAAGGTATGGAATTCTGAAACACCACAGTTGGATGGAAACAACACTACTTTTTTTTACAGATGACAGGGATATTTTCAGGCCAGCATAGAGAGAATTAGGTCAGCAGCTCTCATTAGTACTCATTTCTGACTGTGTGTGAAATCTTTTCATATATAACAAACTGTTTTCACTAAAGAAATTATCAAAAGCATAAAATAACCTTTTTCACAGTTATGTTTAGTGTAACAATGTCCAGGCTTACAGACTGCGTTTAACTTAACCCATTAGATATTTAAGAAGTCACATATTTTAGGTAAGCAGCTTCATACACATATACGATGTAGTAAATTCATAAGAAACACTTACTGGGTAATTTTTTTGGAGGGATGGAAGGATGGGTTCAGGTAGGGCTATAAAAAAAAAGTTTAAAGTTGCTGTGGTTCATGTAAGTCACAGGTATCAACTACACCAAAGGGTTGGACTGAAATTCCATCTTAGAAACATTAGGGAAGTGATTGTGCCCCTGTACTCGGCACTGTTGAGGCCACACCTTGAATACTGTGTTCAGTTTTGGGCCCCTCACTACAAGAAGGATGCTGAGGTGCTTGAGCATGTCCAAAGAAGGGCAACAAAGCTGGTGAGGGGTCTGGAGCACAAGTCTTATGGGGAGCGGCTGAGGGAACTGGGGTTGTTTAGTCTGGAGAAGGGGAGGCTGAGGGGAGATCTCATCGCTCTCTACAACTACCTGAAAGGGGGTTGTGGTCAGGTGGGTGTTGGTCTCTTCTCCCAAGTAATCAGCGATAGGACGAGAGGAAATAGCCTCAAGTTGCGCCAGGGGAGGTTTAGATTGGATATTAGGAAAAATTTCTTCACCGAGAGGGTGGTCAGGCATTGGAACAGGCTGCCCAGGGAGGTGGCAGAAGTCTCGCAAGCGCTAGCCCTTGTTCTTGTGGGGGACTTAAATTTATCGGACGTCAGCTGGAAGTATAACACAGCAGAGAGGAAACAATCTGGGAGGTTCCTGGAGTGTGTGGAAGATGACTTCCTGACACAGCTGGTAAATGAGCCCACCAGGGGAGGTGCCTTGCTTGACCTGCTGTTTACAAACAGAGGAGGACTGGTGGGAGATGTGATGGTCAGAGGCTGTCTTGGGCTTAGCGATCATGACATGATAGCATTCTCGATTCTTGGTATAGTAAGGAGAAGGGTCAGCAAAACTGCTACCATGGACTTCCGGGGGGCAGACTTGTGTCTGTTCAGGTAACTGGTTGAGAGAGTCCCTTGGGAGACAATCCTGAAGGGCAAAAGGGTCCAGGAAGGCTGGACAGCCTTCAAGAAGGAAATCTTAAAAGGCGCAGGAGCAGTCAGTCCCCATGTGCCAAAAGACAAGCTGGCGGGGAAGACGACCGGCCTGGCTGAACAGGGAGATTTTGCTGGGACTCAGGGAAAAGAGGAAAGTTTATCACCTTTGGAAGAAGGGGAAGGCAACTCACGAAGAGTACAAGGATCTCGTTAGGTCAAGCAGAGATAAAATTAGAAAGGCAAAAATCCAGCTAGAACTCAATCTGGCCACGGTCGTAAAGGATAATAAAAAATGCTTCTACAAATATATTAATAATAAAAAGAGAGGCAAGGAGAATCTCCATCCCTTACTGGATATGGCGGGGAACATTGTCACCAATGATGAGGACAAGGCTGAGGTACTTAATGCCTTCGTTGCCTCAGTCTTTAATAGCCAGACCAGGTATCCATAGGGTATTCAGCCTCCTGAGCTGGAAGACAGGGATGGAGAGCACAATAAACTCCTCATAATCCATCAGGAAACAGTTAAGGACCTGCTCAGCCACCTGGATACCCACAAGTCTATGGGGCTGGATGGGATCCACCTGAGAGTACTGAGAGAGCTGGCGGAAGAGCTTGCCAAGCCACTCTCCATCATTTATCAGCAGTCCTGGTTAACAGGGGAGGTCCCAGAAGACTGGAAGCTTGCCAGTGTGACGCCCGTCTACAAGAAGGGCCAGAAGGAGGATCCCGGGAACTAGAGGCCTGTCAGCCTGACCTCGGCACCGGGGAAGATCATGGAGCGGTTCATCTTGAGGACGCTCACAGGGCATGTGCAGGACAACCAAGGGATCAGGCCCAGCCAGCATGGGTTCATGAAAGGCAGGTCCTGCTTGACCAAGCTAATCTCCTTCCATGACCAGGTGACCCGCCTAGTGGATGAGAGAAAGGATGTGGATGTTGTCTACCTGGACTTTAGTAAAGCCTTTGACAATGTCTCCCACAGCATTCTCCTCGAGAAACTGGTGGCTCGTGGCTTGGACCGGTGTACTCTTCGCTGGGTAAAGAACTGTCTGGATGGCTGAGCTCAGAGAGTCGTGGTAAATGGCGTTAAATCTGACTGGCGGTTCGTCACAAGTGGTTTTCCCCAGGGCGTGGTTCTGGGGCCGGTCTTGTTCAAGGTCTTTATCTATGACATGGATAAGGGGATTGAATGCTCCCTCATTAAGTTTGCAGGTTGTGGAGTAATCGCTGAGGGGCACTTTGGAAATTTACCCTCTAAGAACAGCATTGAAACCGGGTGGAACGTAGCACTAGTGTACAACGAGTTTGTACCATGGAGATTCCCTAGACAACCCTAGATGTTGGCAACATCAGGGGCACTTGGTGTGCTGACTCTGGGAGAGATTGCATGGAGGGTGGAGCGGAGTGGAGACATCGCGGCCACGCTCTGTGAGCAGGGGAATTTAAGGGTACACAGTGTGTACATTAATAAGCTGCACATGCGATGCCCTGGGTCAGTGACCTGTCAACTTTGATGAAATGCTGTATTTGGAGTGAACTTTGCTTATTATAATATCATTATAATACTAAAACACACACCCCTCTCAAAAGTTACCCACCTCCCAAGGTGCGACCCCTCCTCAATGAGCGTGCGCACTGAATTTTTCCTAGTCTGTACCTTTAAACGCAAAGCGAGAGAATTCTGCACCAATCCTGATAAAGGTATGTATGACTAGAGTCACTCAAGCTCCACCTGCAAAGTAAAACACTATAAAATAATGTTTTAAGAGCTAGATGTTAGGGAAGATACCATCGTCGTGTACTATTCTAACTTCTGGGATCAGTCGACGGGCTGACCCTCTCTTCCCCCCCATCGGGATGCCGTTGGGTAAGATTCGAACACTTGGTCATACCAAGTGCCTCCCCGGGAAACTTAGAAATCTCTATAGAGTCACTTTACATCTTTTAACGCGTTTATAGCCAAGCAGTGTTACTCATACTTTTGGCTTTTGCATGTGCTTTGTAGGCAGTGAATTTATCACCAGCAATCCAAAGAACCTGTGTATCTGTTGCTTCAATAAATCGCACTATTGATTGACTCAGCCGTGTGTGTGTTGTCCCTGAACGCAACCGTACCTCTGAGTGTGACCATTTGAGTTCAGGAGGTGTCCGGCTGAGCAGGTAGTGTGATGTTAGTAGTGCATCCGGACCCGTGATAGTCCAACGAAGGTGTTGGGCGTGACTGGACTACTAACGCTAACTTTGGGCATCATTCAGAACCTAAGCTCAGCCGCCCCCAGTCCCTCTGATATCTGAGGATCGACTGGAAAGCAAGGGGGTTTAGTTTCTGCCAAATTGCTCTGCCTCTTAACGCAACACAGGTGATACCAAGTTGGGTGGGAGTGTTGATCTGCTGGAGGGCAGGAAGGCTCTGCAGAGGGATCTGGACAGGCTGGATCGATGGGCAGAGGTCAACTGTATGAGGTTTAACAAGGCCAAGTGCCGGTTCCTGCACTTTGGTCACAACAACCCCATGCAACGCTACAGGCTTGGGGAGGAGTGGTTGGAGAGCTGCCTGGTGCAAAAGGACCTGTGGGTGCTGGTCAACAGCTGGCTGAACATGAGCCAGCAGTGTGCCCAGGTGGCCAAGAAGGCCAACAGCATCCTGGCCTGTATCAGGAATAGTGTGGCCAGCAGGAGTAGGGAAGTGATTGTACCCCTGTACTTGGCACTGGTAAGGCCGCACCTCGAATACTGTGTTCAGTTTTGGGCCCCTCACTACAAGAAGGACGTTGAGGTGCTCGAGCGTGTCCAGAGAAGGGCAACAAAGCTGGTGAGCGGTGTGGAGCACAAGTCTTATGAGGAGCGGCTGAGGGAACTGGGATTGTTCAGTCTGGAGAGGAGTAGGCTGAGGGGAGACCTCATCGCTCTCTACAACTACCTGAAAGGGGGTTGTGGTCAGGTGGGTGTTGGTCTTCTCCCAGGTAACAAGCAATAGGACAAGAGGAAATGGCCTCAAGTTGTGCCAGGGGAGGTTTAGACTAGATATTAGGAAAAATTTCTTTACGGAGAAAGTGGTCAAGTATTGGAACAGGCTGCCCAGGGAGGTGGTGGAGTCACCATCACTGGAAGTGTTCAAAAAACGTGTGGATGTGGCGCTTCAGGACATGGTTTAGGGGGCATGGTGGTGTTGGGTTGATGGTTGGACTTGATGATCTCAAAGGTCTTTTCCAACTTTAATGATTCTGTAATGATTCTGTGAGTTAAGGGGAAAAATTACTCCTTACCACTAGCGTTTGCCACATGAGTTTTCCTTTTCCTACTGTGCAAGATATTTGGACCTATTACCTGGAGGAAAGTTCATGCACAAGACATTGATGTATCTACAAAATAAACTCAAGACACACTAACCTTAGCTTCAAAGACTTCCACACAAGTATGAGAGTATGGAAATGGATTAACAAAGGAAAGATATTTGCCTAGTGAAGACAGGGACACTATTTACTGCTAAAGAAAGAACCCCCGTAACATCAACGAAAGCCCTATTAGAAAATTCAATGACTCGGACAGAAGGTACTTTCAGTAGCAGAATTGATAAAAAATTAAAATCGGCATGAATAAAACATCAGAATCTAAACAGCTGGTGCTAGATACATGTCCAGAGCCACACTTCAGCCTTTTTTTAGCAGAAAAGACTGATGAAGCACTGGTAATAGTTCCTCTTTGGCCTGCAGACTGATGATCCTTCCCAGGCAGCTGACTGATCAGAGTTTTGCACAAAAGGAATTATTATATGAACTTTGTTTTCCTTCCCCAGACAGCTGTGGCAGCTGCCACAGATGACTACAGCAAATGGCCTCATGCTTGCAGGGTTGTTAACATTGTGGCAAGCCTACACATTTATACTTATCACTCCTACTCTCTTCCCTTTTGTGCTTTACTTTTATGCACAGCTCAGTAATTGGCTATTCATGACTGCGCACAGCATGCAATACAAGTCTCTAGAGTTACTGTGATATGCACAAATTTATTCTCCAAATCTATTTTCAAAGTGAAAAGGCCCTTTTCCATTAAAAATCTAACTCTAACTATCAAATGCTTATCAAGTCACTGTTGAGATGTTCACTCATTGCTAGACCACATAAAGGTACTTTTTCTCCTCTCCTGCTTGTGCAGGTGAACCTTTGCATCCAGTTGTTCCCAACATTTTCAATCTTGTATCTAATAATCACTTTGGTTGGTTTTTTTTTCATTGCTTTTCATTTCATCTCCTCCAAATCAACAATTTTTGTTTGATTGTTGGGGTTTTTTGGTGAAGGATCAATACTGAAGTACTCTGTTGCCTACAGTATGGTTTCAGAGCTGTGACAACAGACTTGGCCACATTTTCTTTACTTTCCACAGAAACAAATGAATCTATGGAATTTCACCATAGTAGGTGTAGAGAAGACAACATAGTCGCTGGATAGACTACCTTATGTCCAACTATCCTCATGATTGGTACATTAACAATAAGCACACAGTATGAGCATCAAAGAATTAAGAAGTAACCCAGCCAACTGGATCCCAAACAGACAAAACACCCTCCTAGGTCCTCTACTACAGAGCCACCAGCTTGAATCAGCTATCATAAAAAGCTTTCCACCCTAGTACAGAGTGGGTGTAGTGCAATCTTGAAACTAATAAGTAGTTGGCTACCCACTCTACAGCAAGTATCTACATTCCAGGCCAAACAAGCTGTCAGAGGAACTAAACATTGATCTATCTGATTAAAAAAATTAAAGCCTATACAAACTGACAAAGGGAAAAGTCTAAAGTGAGAGCATACCCAATTTGTCCACAGATATAATCATAAAATATTAAGAAGCAGTTGTCATTAAAATAACATGAACAAGAACAATCAACACATTACAAAAAAATAAAACAAAGATGTAGAATGAATACAAGCAGCAAGATACACAAGTCTATATATGAACTGACAGGAATTAAGAAAATACTTCTACAGGCACGTTACTCCACAAGACATACACTTCAGGGGTTCCTTGCCTTCCTTTCTGAAGCCACTTACCTTCCAATAAACAATCAAGATACTCATACTGAGCTAAATGATTTCTTAAATGATTCATTAAGTCTTAAGCAAGAATTGCAAACTACAAAAATCACAAACATGGATTTCTTTTAATGAAAGAAAGTAATAGGGGGATAAGCTTATTTCAATCTATTCTTCAAGAACATTTCTGGACTGCATGGCTTTCCTGAATTCTGAACAGGGATTCTTAGTTTCTCAGGTAAAGCTCTCCAGCTCCATACAGATGTTCAATGATTTGATATATTGAAGTCACAAGAAAAGATACTGCCACTGACAGTCAAATATCCCAACTTCTAATGGTCTTCGACATCAATCACCTTACAGAAGACAGTAATCAGTGGGAAAAAAATCTAACCACATGATAGTGCATTCTTGCATACACACGTCCCCTGATGTTCAGTCCTTCACTCATCAGAACACAGAAAAATGACCCCACAGCATTTGTTGTCCCTTTGAATTTTCTCCCAAATAAACATAATTATTTCAGTTGTTTGGGTATTTTTTGTTGTTTTTTTGTGTGTTTCTTTGGGTTTTGGGAGGGTGTCGTGATTTAGCTCCAGCCGGCAACTAGGCACCACGCAGCCACTCACTCACTCCCACAGTGGGACGGGGGAGAGAATTAGGAAAAAAACCTCGTGGGTTGAGATAAACACGGTTTAATAGGACAGAAAGAAAGAAGGGAACAACAATGATAATACCAACAAAGGAATGTACAAGAACAAGTGATGCCCAATACAGCAATTGCTCACCACCCAGTGATCGAGAGCCCGTCCCCAAGCAGCGATTTCCGCCCCCCGGCCAACTCCAGTTTATGTACTGGGCATGACGTCGGATGGTAGGGAATATCTCTTTGGCCAGTCTGGGTCAGCTGTCCCGGCTGTGTCCCCTCCCAGCTCCCCGTGCACCCCCAGCCTGCACGCTGGCAGGCCAGCACAAGAAGCTGGACTGTCCTTGACTGCTTAGCAACAACCCAAAACATCAGCACATTATCAACAGTTTCTCATCCCAAATCCAAAACACAGTCTCACACTAGCTTCTGTGAAGAAAACCAGCTCTATCCTGGCTGAAACCAGGACAGTATCCACCCCTTATTCCATACCATTTACGTCATGCCCGGGTCCTATACTTTTCAATACATTCCAATTATTCATTATCACTCTTCCTGTCTTTTAATATATACACACAGATATCACTTTCTTAGTCCATGGGCCATCACTTTAAAATGTCTGTGGAGTTCAGTCAGTCCGTGACTCTGGGCTTCATCCATCATAGCAGTCTCTCAGGGCAGGGGAGATGGTATGTGGTGTTGGATTGTCATCTGGCACGGTCCATGTCCATGATCTGCAGGTCAAAGATGTCGGTCTCGAGGGAATTGTTGGGCGCAAGCTGCTGAAGCCAGTTCTGGTTCCATCACTGCTGCACGTTGCTTGCTTTCAGTGAAGCTCATTCTTCATCAGTCTGGGTGATTCTTACTGTAATACCATTGATATGGTAGATAGCAGCCATAGTAGTAATGTCATACTGTATTGGGTAACAAATAACATCATACAATTCAAATCATTGACTATTTTCACCCAAAATCAAGTCTCCTTGAGGTACACATCGGACTTCCCCATCCTTCACCATTACCCACCAAGTGCACCCAGGTCCCTGGGCAAAGGCAATCCCACGAACGGGTTTGCCTTTGCCTAAGGCAGGAGTAACCCAGACTGTCTTCCCCAGCATATTTCTCACATGCACCACAGGGACTTTATCCCCTTCTACAGTACGTAAAAGTTTTGATTGGGCAGGGCCGGCTCTATTAGTAGATCCCCTTGTGTTGACTAACCAGGTGGCTTTGGCTAAATGTTTATCCCAATGTTTGAATGTCCCATCACCCATTGCTCTCAGGGTAGTCTTTAACAGTCCATTGTATTGTTCAATTTTTCCGGAAGCTGGTGCATGATAGGGGATGTGATACATCCACTCAATGCCATGCTCTTTGGTCCAGGTGTCTATGAGGTTGTTTCGGAAATGAGTCCTATTGTCTGACTCAATTCTTTCGGGGGTGCCATGTCGCCATAAGACTTGCTTTTCAAGGCCCAGGGTAGTGTTCCGGGCGGTGGCATGGGGCACAGGGTATGTTTCCAGCCATCCGGTGGTTGCTTCCACCATGGTAAGCACATAGCGCTTGCCTTGGCGAGTTTCTGGAAGTGTGATATAGTCAATCTGCCAGGCCTCCCCATGTTTATATTTCAACCATTGTCCTCCATACCAGAGGGGCTTTAACCGCTTGGCTTGTTTGATCGCAGCACACGTCTCACATTCATGGATAACCTGTGCAATAGCGTCCATGGTCAGGTCCACCCCTCGATCCCGAGCCCATCTATATGTTGCATCTCTTCCCTGATGGCCTGAGGTATCATGGGCCCACCGAGCTATAAATAATTCACCCTTATGTTGCCAGTCCAGATCCACCTGAGCCACTTCAATCTTAGCAGCCTGATCCACCTGATGGTTGTTTTGATGTTCTTCCGTGGCCCGACTCTTGGGTACGTGAGCATCTACATGGCGTACTTTTATGACTAGATTCTCTAGTCGGGCAGCAATATCTTGCCACAGTTCAGCAGCCCAGATGGGCTTGCCTCTGCATGGCCAGTTGCTCTGCTTCCATTGCTGTAGCCACCCCCATAGAGCATTTGCCACCATCCATGAGACAGTATAAAGATAGAGTATTGGCCATTTTTCTCTTTCAGCAATATCTAAAGCCAGCTGGATGGCTTTCACCTCTGCAAACTGACTTGATTCACCCTTGTCCTTCAGCAGCTTCTGCGACTCATCGTATAGGGCTCCATAAAGCAGCTTTCCACCTTCGATGTTTGCCTACAATACGACAGGACCCATCAGTAAACAGGGCATATTGCCTTTCGTTCTCTGGCAGTTTATCAGGATTCTGCACTTGTTTGGGAGTGAAGTTCCAAAACACCGGAGGTGCCCACCGCCCTAGGCATTTGCCCATGCTGTTCCAAATGCCCTGCCATTCATAACTATCCAGCCTTGGGGCACATCTCCAGGTGATATTCTTAAATTGCTTACTAACCTTAGACAAAACCGAAACAATGTTCCCCAGAAGTAGCAATAGAGGTATTTTAACCAGCCAAGGGTGTTCAAAATACTGAAAAATTATTGTGATGAAGGAGGAAATGTTATGATAGAGGGTAGCAAAGGTACCATTCTGCATTTCCTCCATAAAAAAACTTTCAGAGGCAGAAGTATAATTGCTAATCGTCTCCACAAGACTGTAGCCAAAATACAGTAACGGATTTAGTACAGAGCTCAGATGATACCACATTAAGTTCAAGGTCAGTGTTCTAAAAACAAAACTCTCAGGCGAGACATTACTAATCATCGCAGAGTACAGCAGCCTGCAGAAACCTACACTAATCATTAAGATGTACAGCAAAGACAAGGGCATCATGCAAATCATATAAGCTGATATTGTGACCTGCAACCGTTATTATCTCAAGCCTCGTGCCCCACGTTGGGCGCCAACTAGATTTGGAGGGGGGGAGGGGATAAAACCAGGCTCACTAGAGTTGAACCTAGGGGTAGGTTCAACGTGCCAGAGTTGAAATCGATAGCCCAGCTCAGGTGCATCTACACCAATGCACGCAGCATGGGCACCAAACAGGAGGAGCTGGAAGCCATTGGGCAGCGGGACAGCTATGATGTAGTTGCCATCACAGAAACATGGTGGGATGCTTCTCATGACTGGAGTGCTGCAGTGGATGGCTATAAGCTCTTCCGAAGGGATAGGCAGGGAAGGAGAGGTGGTGGGGTGGCCCTGTATGTTAGGGAGTGTTTTGATTGCATAGAAATCAAAGATTGTGAAGACCAAGGTGAGTGCTTATGGGAAAGGATGAGGGGGAAGGCCAATGAGGCAGATATCCTGCTGGGAGTCTGTTACAGACCACCCAACCAGGATGAAGAGACAGATGAGGCATTCTATAAGCGACTGGCAGAAGTCTCGCATTCGCTGGCCCTTCTTCTTGTGGGGGACTTCAACCTACTGGACATCTGCTGGAAGTATAACACGGCAGAGAGGAAACAATCTGGGAGGTTCCTGGAGTGTGTGGAGGATAACTTCCTGACACAGCTGGTGAGTGAGCCCACCAGGGGAGGTGCCTTGCTGGACCTGCTGTTTACAAACAGAGAAGGACTGGTGAGAGATGTGGTGGTCGGAGGCCATCTTGGCCTTAGCGACCACAACATGATAGAATTCTCAGTTGTGAGCGAAGTAAGGAGAGGGGTCAGCAAAACTGCTATCATGGACTTCCGGGGGGCAGACTTGGGTCTGTTCAGGTCACTGGTTGAGAGAGTCCCTTGGGAGACAGTCCTGAAGGACAAAGGGGTCCAGGAAGGCTGGACAGCCTTCAAGAAGGAAATCTTAAAGGTGCAGGACCAGACGGTCCCCGTGTGACATAAGAAGAGCTGCCGGGGAAGGCGACCGGCCTGGCTGAACAGGGAGATTTTGCTGGGACTCAGGGAAAAGAGGAGAGTTTATCACCTTTGGAAGAAGGGGCAGGCAACTCACGAAGAGTACAAGGATCTCGTTAGGTCAAGCAGGGACAAAATTAGAAAGGCAAAAGCCCAGCTAGAGCTCAGTCTGGCCACAGTCATAAAGGATAATAAAAAATGTTTTTACAAATATATTAACAACAAAAAGAGAGGCAAAGAGAATCTCTATTCCTTACTGGATATGGCGGGGAACATTGTCTCCAAGGACGAGGACAAGGCTGAGGTACTTAATGCCTTCGTTGCCGCAGTCTTTAATAGCCAGTCCAGGTATCCACAGGGTATTCAGCCCCCTGAGCTGGAAGATGGGGATGGAGAGCACAATATACACCTCATAATCCAGGAGGAAGCAGTCAAGGACATGCTAAACCACCTGGACACCCACAAATCTATGGGGCCTGATGGGATCCACCCGAGAGTAGTGAGGGAGATGGCAGAGGAGCTTGCCAAGCCACTCTCCATCATTTATCGGCAGTCCTGGTTAACAGGGGAGGTCCCAGAAGACTGGAGGCTTGCCAATGTGACGCCCATCTACAAGAAAGGCCGGAAGGAGGATCCTGGGAACTAGAGGCCTGTCAGCCTGACCTCTGTACCGGGGAAGGTTATGGAGCGGTTGGTCTTGAGAGTGCTCACAGGGCATGTGCAGGACAACCAAGGGATCAGGCCCAGCCAGCATGGGTTCATGAAAGGCAGGTCCTGCTTGACCAACCTGATCTCCTTCTATGACCAGGTGACCTGCCTAGTGGATGAGGAAAAGGCTGTGGATGTTGTCTCCCTGGACTTGAGTAAAACCTTTGACAGCGTCTCCCACAGCATTCTCCTGGAGAAACTGGCGGCTCGTGGCTTGGACAGGTTTACTCTTCGCTGGGTGAGGAACTGGCTGGATGGCCGAGCCCAGAGAGTTGTGGTGAACGGCGTTAAATCCGGCTGGCGGCCGGTCACAAGCGGTGTTCCCCAGGGCTCGGTTCTGGGGCTGGTCTTGTTCAATATCTTTTTAGATGATCTGGATGAGGGAATCGAGTGCTCCCTCAGTAAGTTTGCAGATGACACCAAGTTGGGTGGAAGTGTTGATCTGCTGGAGGGTAGGAGGGCTCTGCAGAGGGATCTGGACAGGCTGGATCGATGGGCCGAGGTCAACTGTATGAGGTTTAAAAAGGCCAAGTGCAGGGTCCTGCACTTTGGCCACAACAACCCCATGCAATGCTACAGGCTTGGGGAGGAGTGGCTGGAGAGCTGCCCGGCGGAAAGGGACCTGGGGGTGCTGGTTGCCAGCCGGCTGAACATGAGCCGGCAGTGTGCCCAGGTGGCCAAGAAGGCCAACAGCATCCTGGTCTGTATCAGGAATAGTGTGGCCAGCAGGAGTAGGGAAGTGATCGTGCCCCTGTACTCGGCACTGGTGAGGCCGCACCTTGAATACTGTGTTCAGTTTTGAGCCCCTCACTACAAGAAGGATGTTGAGGTGCTGGAGCGTGTCCAGAGAAGGGCAACGAAGCTGGTGAGGGGTCTGGAGCACAAGTCTTATGAGGAGCGGCTGAGGGAACTGGGGTTGTTTAGTCTGGAGAAGAGGAGGCTGAGGGGAGACCTTATCGTTCTCTACAACTACCTGAAAGGGGGTTGTGGCAACGAGGGTGTTGGTCTCTTCTCCCAACTAACTAGTGATAGGACGAGAGGAAATGGCCTCAAGTTACGCCAGGGGAGGTTTTAGATTGGATATTAGGAAAAATTTCTTCACCGAGAGGGTGGTCAGGCACTGGAACAAGCTGCCCAGGGAGGTGGTGGAGTCGCCATCTCTGGAAGTGTTCAAAAAACGTGTGGATGTGGTGCTTCAAGACATGGTTTAGGGAACTTGGTGGCGCTGGATCAATGGTTGGACTTGATGATCTTGAAGGTCCTTTCCAACCTTAGTGATTCCGTGATTCTGTGAAAGGCAAGGAGTGGCTTTGGGTATTCTAGCCCAGAGGCTCGGTCCTCATAAGTGAGCAGTAGCGTACTTTACCAAACAATTGGATCAAGTCAGAAAAGGATGGCCAGGATGCCTTCGTGCAGTGGCTGCCGTTGTTTTGATTATTCAAGAAGCCTGAAAATTCACTTTGGGACAAAAGATGATTGTGCACCCTTCCCATGCTGTAACTTCCGTTTTGTTCCAAAACGGAAGACGTTAGCTCACACCATCAAGGTTCCTGAAATATCAAACAGTCCTGATGGAACAGGAGGTTGTAGAAATTGTCACATCTACTGTTATCAACCCTGCTTCTTTTCTACAGTGATAAGCAGGAAATGGAGACTGTTGTGCATGACTGCATAGAAACCATCGAGAGACTGTATGTAAGCAGGCCTGACTTGAAGAAGGAGCCGCTGGAGGAAGCTGAACACACTTGGTACACCGACGAGAGTAGTTTTATAAAGGATGGGGCTCGAATAGCATGAGGTATGCCGTAACCACCACAGACCAAGTGGTGGAAGCAAAGTCACTCCCTCAGAGTACATCTGCACAATGAGCCGAAATAATTGCCTTGGTGAGAGCTTTATTGCTTGCTGAGGACTGCGAGTGAATACCTGGACAAATTCAAAATATGCCTTTGGTGCAGTTCATGCCCATGGAACTACCTGGAAGGAACTGGGACTTTTGACAGCCCAAGGAAAACATATTAAGCATGCTGACATGATCCTAAGACTTTTGGACGTGGTACAATCGCCTTTGGCAGTTGCAATTATGCACTGCAAGGGGCACCAAAAGGGTAACACTGCTCAGGGAGGGGGAAATAAATCGGTAGATTATGAGGCAAAAAGAGCTGCAGAACAAGGTGAGGTATTAAGTTTGATTCCTGAAAGAGCTTTGCCACTACCAGACTTGGTCAATTATGATGAGAAGGATCTTAGATTAATTAAAGATTTAGAAGCAGATGTTGAATCATCAGGTTGGGCAAAATTAAAAGATAACAGAATAATAGTTCCCTTTAGAATATTATGGAAACTGGTAAAAGCAGAACACGACAAGACTCATTGGGGAACTGAAGCCTTGTATAATTCCCTTATGCAGCAAATAGTGGCCAGGAATTTGTTTTAAACTGTAAAAACCATGATTAATAGATGTGAAATATGCTTAAAGAATAATCCAAAGGTAAAAAAAAAAAATTGTGTAAAATTTGGAAGTATTGATAAAAGGAAAGTTCCAGGTCAAAACTGACAAATAGACTTTTCTGAATTCCCAAGAAAAGGGGGGTTTTGGTATTTGTTAATATTAACAGATACCTTTTCAGGCTGGCTAGAAGCATTCCCTTGCCGAACTAATAAGGCTAGGGAGGTAACCAAAGCACTACTACAGGAAATAATACCGAGATTCGGGATTCCTGCAACAATCTCCTTGGATAGAGGACCACATTTTATTGCAAAAATTGTTCAACAAGTTAGTAAACTCCTGGGAATAGATTGGCAGTTACATACCTCATATAGGCCACAAGCAAGTGGTCAAGTGGAAAAGATGAACCACTTAATTTTAAGTTACAGATTGTAAAATTAGGGCAGGAAGCCGGATTATCTTGGCCATAATCATTATCTTTGGCACTCCTGAGGATTAGAACTAAGCCCAGAACTAAAGAAGAGTTAAGCCCTTTTGAAATATTGTATGGGAGACCCTATATTGTACAGACGGAAATATCAACTCAGATTGGAGACGAAACATTATCTGATTATGTGATAAGCCTGCAAAAACAACTTCAGGAGATAGAGAAACTGGTCTTAGGAACCAGAGCCCAAGGTCTTGATGGGCCAGTGCATGATATTAAGCCTGGTGATTTTGCATATGTAAAGTCCTTTACAGATCCACCTCTGGAATCGAAGTGGGAAGGCCCCTTCCAGGTGCTGCTGACATCCCATACAGCGATCAAGATTAAAGAACAGACCTCGTGGGTGCATCACACCAGAGTGAAGAAAGCCCCTAAGCCACGATGGGAATCGACACCTACGGGACCATTGAAGCTTCGCATTCAAAAGCGATGATATGGATTTTTATGACTCTGCTAAACTGTAACTTAATAAGTGCTTGGGATTGGCCTTGGACAGATGCTTATTTTGGGTATACGGGAATCTTGGGAAAGGGTCTAAAAGGGTTGAATTTGGCAACTGTGATAAAATATAACAACAACATGACATTGCAACCAACTGGATGGGAAAAAAAATAGGTTCGGCCCATACCTGGACGATTGAGAAAGGAAAGGAGGTTCAGATAGGTTGTAGACTCCTTAATGTAAGTAACCCGCCTCCTCTCCAGATCCAAATTACTGTCCGGAGCAATAATTCCCACAGTATAACAGGCAGCACGGTATGTAGAGAAAAGGAGGTTTGTTGGTATTCCCTTAATATAACTCAAACGGTGTCCATTGTATGTCTGGGGGCAACTCAAAATGGGGCTTTTAAATTAACTTTTAAATTTCGGTTACAGACACCAGAGGAAACCACCACTCCCCCTGCCTACACTACCCCGACTCAGGCTACTGAATCAAGTCCCACAGAGCCTAAGCACATGGGACCATATGTGTATCCGACAGGACTATACGTAATTAAATATGTTGGCCAGCAACAGGATGTGACTTTAACTATACGACTCCTGTTACTATTTATCAATTGCTACAATTTAATTATAAGTTGATTCAGGATATAAAGCCCACCCCTATTGGAATGAATCTCACTCTAATAAGAAAACTACTGCATCATGAAAATTTAAAAAAGTTGTTAAAACAAGTTCAAGAAGGTGGATGAAAGACTTTGATTACTGTCCATCATGATGCGGAGGAAATACACCAAATAGTGGAACGAGTGAAGTCAGATGGAGAACACAATTGGTGGGATGTGTTTAGGGGTTATTCCCCATCAGCCACTAAAATCTTAAACATAATGACCCACCCTATATTGGTATTACTAACAGTTACAACAACATTAACAATAGTAAATCTTGTCCTTTGGTGCGAACTAAAGGAACTTATTGGACAAATATGGGCCCTAAAAATAATGATGAAACACTACGAACCACTTTTAAAAGCAAAAGAGTTTGCTTAGGGGAAAGAAAAGGGGGGAATTGATACAGAGACATAACTATCTTTTAAACCACTTAGATACTGTCTTTTGTTTATTCTTTAAAACTCACTTACCAAGGCTGGCACTTGTGATGTCTGTTAAGGGTTAAGCTTATCAGGGACTGGTATTTGTCAGGAACAGACTTACTAAAACAAAGAAAGTGATAACAGGAACTGCAAGGTTAACCTTAACACAAAACTGGCTAGAGCTTGTTAAAAACTGTTGAAATCAACAAGTAAGAAGAGAGCATGTATAAAGGACTGAAGTTCATCTAAAGGACAGAAGAGGAAGAGGAAGATAAGACCCCTGAAGAAGTAAACGACCACCAGAGACAGATCTGAGCCTGCGCATTGATAACATAAACTGCTGAGGCAAGCCTTTTGAACTACTTCTGCCTCACTTATGCATATGTATGTTTTGTATTGGGTAATCATATGAATATGTATGCTTTTGTGTAATAAATATATGCCTGCTTGCCGAAACGGTGTGCAAGTTAGGAGGAGCGATCCCCCTTGCACCCGGCGCCATAATAAACATACCTGCTTTATAACTCTTTTGAGTTGTGAAGTTTGTTTCCACACATCAAGTGTCACATTCTACTTTAAGTTCTCTCCAGTTCATTGCACTAATTGCCTGAATTAACTTGCTGCCAGGACAGACCAAATAGAAATTTTTCTTATTTAGGTTATATAAACTTTGAGGGCGGGGAAAAGAATTCTTCTGGTTAGAGGACACAAAGCTGATTCTTAAGTTTTCCTCAGGATCCATGACAGTAATCCCTGCATCCAAACATTAATTTTAAATTTGCCTTGTCCTCAATAACTTTTCTTGTAGATGAGATCTGTTAGATATAACACATTAAATCAAGACATGTGCTTTTCATAAGTAAAGACATAAATATAGTCATATTCCAGCTACGATCTTCTGAATTTCTGGGGAATATAGATAGCCTTCTAATGAAGGTTGTAACATATAGGGAGACGTCACTCATCACTACCTCCTAGGGACCTTACAGCATACTTATTATTTGCAGATACATGGAAATGGATCATCAGCTCACTTGGCTGCCTTACAATACCTTATATGTTTTGGAATATCTTTTCTACCTGACAACATTGTACAAAGTTTTATATTCTGCACAACAGGACAGGAATACATCAATAGGTAATTACTTCATCCAGGACAAGAAACATCCTACAATAGCACCAGTTGCTGTGTTCTTCATTATTGTGAAAATCCTACCAAGCATAGGATTTTCTTGTTGGGATCACCCTGCATGGCTCGACCTTAAGGAGAAGGAGCTGTGGCGTTGATCTGCACGGCTCGACCTTAAGGAGAAGGAGCTGTGGCATTGAGAAGCTGGTAAACAGCTGGATATCTGCACGGCTCGGCCTTGAGGAGAAGGAGCTGTGGTAAACAACTAAGAGGAAGCGAGGAAAACAGGAATACCTGCAAGCAGCGAATCCTGACTGTGTGAGAGGCGCGTGGACAGCACGTGATATTTTGTATATAGCCAATTGCAATAATGTGTGTAACAAGCTGTAACCAATCATGAGAGTGTGCGCAGTGACTAAACAAAGATTATGATATATATTGGAGTCAGACAAGACAATAAACGGCTTCGGAATATAACTCTCATAGAGTTGTGAACTCCATCCTTCTCCCGCAACTGGTGACCCCGACGTGATACGATCTCTGGGATCTCATCGTTGAACACCGGTCGAGCGCAGAGGACGCCGCGGGAGAAGCCCGGTTGGAAGAATTGCAGTCAGCGGGACTGACGCAAGGGAAAAGAAAAAGGAATACGTTGCAACGGAGAAGCACCCAGCGAGGTGAGGTGAGCAACCGGGGCGGCATGGGGCAGAACACATCGCATGAAGAAGGGGCGATAGTCAGACTCCTGCTGCATATGCTCTCTAAGAGAGGACTGAAATATGATGAATATACACTTAGAAGGCTTCTAATTTGGAGCCGAAAGAAAGGGTACCCCCCCGATCCATCTGTGGTGTTTAAGGCAGAGACGTGGGAGGAGATAGGAAAAATGTTATGGGAGCATATTGAGAAAACTGCCGCAGAGTTAGTGACGGCGTGGAAGTTGATATTAACCACATTAAAAGCCTTAAAGGCAGAGAGAAAAGCTGCAGCTGATGTGGAGGAGGCTGTTAAAATGCCTTCAACCAATCCCTTCTTAACCGAGTCAGAGGGTCCAGGACCTTCAGTGACTCCGACTGCACCTCCTGAGGTGCCAGATGCACCGGGTGAACTGGCTGCATTAGATAAGTCAGAGAAACAGATCTACGATGATGTTTGTGAGGGCAAGACGGGACAAAGCTGCCCAGAACAATGTACTCAATGTTCCCCTGTGTGCCCATGTGAAAGATTGATGGGGCGGGCTTCACCACCCCTGAAACCACCCAGACTTAACCGATCGAAAGCCGTAGTTTTGAAGCCCTCAGCCGAGCCCCTGCCACCTCTATGGCCCCCATTGCCTGATAGCAGCGATGAAGAAGAAGAGCCTGTTGTAGAGACTATAGGGAGGCAAGAGCCTAGAATGAAAGGCGACCCTAGGGAGCGGTGGAAAGACGTTTTTTTAGGAGCGATGAAAGACGAGGAAACAGTTACCAATGGCATTCCCCGTTAGTGTACAGCCTCACGGGCCCAATCGCTGGGACCCATTTCATTGGGACTTGATTAAGGAAGTGCGGAAGGCAGTACAAAATTATGGCTTGCAATCACCTTTCACGCAAGCTTTATTAGATAACATATTCACGGGAATGGTTCTTACACCATGGGATTGTCGGCAGATGATAGATATGTTGTTGACACCAACCCAAAGGTTATTGTGGGCAGACAGATGGTATAAACTCTGTATGCAAGAAGCCCTGAAAAACCTGGAACGTCAAGACGGCGATCCACTCCAGAACATTACTATGGAACAAATGACAGGCCAGGGACCGTTTGTGGATGTTAGATTGCAAGCTCGGCTGCCTTTAGAAGCCTTGCAATTAGTTGGGCGACTAGCGTTGAATGCGTTGCGAACAGTCCCTGAGGAGGGAAAGAGGCAACCATCTTATACTCAAATTAGACAAGGGAGAGATGAACCATATATGTCTTTTGTTGATCGTCTGAGAGACGCTTTGAATAAGGTGTATACCAATGAAGACACAAAACTAGCAGTGCTGTTGAATTTAGCAGTAGAAAATGCCAATGTAGATTGTAAAAGAGTTTTGTTAACTTTGCCAAAAGAAGCAACGTTAGTACAAATGGTAGAAGCCTGCAACAGAGTAGGCTCTGCCACGCATCAGGCAGAAACACTCGCAAGTGCCTTTGCAGCAGCAATTAAGCCATTTATAAATGGAAAAAGGGGAAAAAATTTTTTAATTGTGGAAAAACAGGCCATTTTAGAGCTCAGCGCAAGGCCACAAGGAAAGGACCTAGGCAGATTGAGACAGGTCATAAATCCTTCCAACAAGGACCCTTTCAGCAAGGAACAGGCCCAGCAGGAGCACCATGTGGTCGATGTCAAAAATTTGGTCGTCAAGCCTCAGAATGTTGTTCAAAGTATCATTGGGATGGTATGAAATTGGGAAACGGGCGACCGAGCACGAAGGCACCCCGCGCGATGACACAAATGGGGAAGCACCACCAGGCTGCTTGGCAAGCCTCAGCGCCCAAACCAGAGGGAGCGCCGGAGTGGACGTGGAAACAACAGTAGAAGTTACCTTATGGGGCACATGGGTTTATCATGTCCCAACTAATGCGAATGGACCATTAGGATATGGATTGAGTGCTTTGTTATTAGGACGATCTTCAGCAACAAAGCAGGGACTTTTTGTTCTCCCTGGAGTCATTGATGCTGATTATACGGGAACCATCAAAGTAATGTTGTGGACTCCATCTCCTCCTGTTGCGGTTCCTGCAGGCACACGTATTGCACAATTGGTGCCTTTTACTGCTTCTGTACCTCAGGCAGCGCAATCAGTGAGGGGGAATGGGGGGTTTGGCTCAACAGGAAGACCAGAAATCTTTCTAGCATTAGATATCAGCAGAAGAAAACCGACTTTGAAAATGAAGTTTAGGCATCCTGACTCCACCGTGCGACCGCGACAATGGACCTTCGATATGTTAGTGGATACTGGAGCTGATGTGACCATAATCAGTCACTGAGAGTGGCTGCCAGGCTGGCTGGCTCAGTCTCCAGCTCACGGACTTGTAGGGGTCGGTGGGTTTTCTGCAACACAACAGAGCGTAACAACCCTAACCTGTGAAAATCCAGACGGGCTAGTGTGTTCAGTACGACCCTATGTAGCCGCATTAACATTAAGTTTGCTTGGGCGGGATGTACTGAGTCAAATGAATGTATCACTCTCTAGCGATCCACAGGGTTTTCGGTAGCGGCCATTGAAACGCGACCTGTGCTCAAACTGGAATGGAAAACCGATGATCCAGTGTGGGTAAATCAATGGCCGCTGACCGCAGAAAAGGTCGCCCACCTGGAAGATTTGGTAAAAGAACAGCTACAAAAAGGCCATATTGTGCCAACCACTAGTCCTTGGAACACACCTGTTTTCGTGATTCCAAAGAAAAGTGGAAAATGGAGACTATTACATGACTTGTGAGAAGTCAATAAGGTTATAGTGGACATGGGAGCCTTGCAACCAGGGCTACCATCTCCCTGTATGATACTGAAGTATTGGAAGCTTTTGATTATAGATCTCCAAGATTGCTTTTTTACAATCCCTCTGCATGAAGATGATGCCAAACATTTTGCATTCTCAGTCCCAAGTACAAACAAGGCGCAACCCATGCAAAGATATCATTGGACAGTATTGCCACAAGGCATGAAAAATTCGCCCACGATGTGTCAAATTTATGTAAATTGGGCTTTACAGCCAATCAGAAAAAGGTGGCCTCAATATCTCATCTATCATTATATGGATGACATATTGTTGGCTGGTGATCAATTAAATCCAGAAGAAATGATCGGGGAGCTCGTTGAGCTTTTAAGACAAAGTGGGCTGCAAGTGGCGCCGGAAAAGATACAAACTGAAGCGCCATGGAGGTACTTGGGGTGGATGATCACTGAAACGTCGGTGACCCCCCAAAAGGTTGAATTAAGAATTCAGATTAAAACATTAAATGATGTACAAAAATTGGTAGGAGACGTTAACTGGATTCGACCTATTTGTGGGATCACAAACCAAGATATGGAGCCCTTGGTTCAGCTCTTGCGAGGGGATAGCAGGTTAAACTCTCCTCAACAATTGACCAAGGAAGCCTGGGAAGCAGTAGCAAACATTTCTGAAAAGATAACTCAAGCATTTAGTTCTAGGATAGACCCCTCGATAGGGATCACTTTGGCAGTAATCAATCACGAGCGACATCCCTATGCGCTTATAATACAGTGGATAACAAAGCTAGAATCAAAAGCGGACCCATTGAGAATTTTAGAGTGGGTCTTTTTGCCTCAGCAGCAGAGAAAAACCATCACCACAAAAGTAGAGTGTTTTGCAAATTTGATTATGAAAGGGCGCAACAGAATTATTGATATATCGGCAAAGGACCTGAAAACGATTTTAATACCATTACAACAAGAATATTTGACTTGGGCTTTGCAGCACTCTGTTCCCTTCCAAACTGCATTAGCAGGATTTGAAGGTGACATTCAGATTCATTATCCATCACACAAAATGTTTACCTTTTTTAAAAAACATGAAGAAGAAGAAAAATCAAAGTGTAGTCAATACCCAGTTCAAGATGCTACAGTATTTATGGATGGTGGTGGGAAGACAGGCAAGGCAGCAATAGTATGGCGAGAGCACGGAGAATGGAAAGAATGGGTACTTGTCGTGCCAGGATCAGTTCAAAAGGTAGAACTACAGGCAGTAATTGAAGCCTTTAAATTATGGTCTGAAGAACCTGTGAATATAATTACTGATTCTTTATATGTAGCTGGAGTACTCCAAAGATTGGAAGGTTCAATCCTCAGACAGGTACAGCAGGAACAGCTATATCAACAATTTAGAACGCTTTGGTTTTTATTGCAGAAAAGAGGACATCCTTATTACGTTATGCATATACGCAGCCATACCAACCTTCCAGGGGAATTGGTGGAAGGAAATGCAAGAGCTGATCGGCTGACTGCCGCAGTATGGGCTGGACCTGCTCCGGACCGTTTAGGTCAAGCACAAGCCTCTCATGCCTTTTTCCATCAATCTGCCAAAGTTTTAGCGAGACAATTTAATCTAAGTGCAGGTGACGGTAGAGCTATTATACAGACTTGTGCTGATTGTCAACAAATAGGCCCAGGAATCGCGATTACAGTAAATCCCCGAGGATTGCATTCGCTACAACTATGGCAGATGGATGTGACACATGTTGCTGACTTTGGAAGATTTAAATATGTTCATGTTTCAATTGATTGCTCTTCTGCAGTAGTTTGGGCCACTGCACAAACAGGAGAAACTAGTAGGCATGTACAAAAGCATTTGCGAGCTGCATTCGCAGCCCATGGTACACCCCTACAAATTAAAACCGATAATGGTCCTTGTTATGTAGCCCAGTCAACCCAACCATTTTTTGCTCAATGGGGAGTGACGCATGTTACTGGAATACCACATTCCCCAACTGGACAAGCTATTGTTGAACGAATGAATCATTCCCTGAAGTGTTTATTGCAAAAACAAAAAGGGGGAGAGGCTACCACACCACCCCAAGAACGTTTGAATAAAGCATTATATGTGTTAAATTATTTGCGTCTAGCAGAAGGAGAAACATGTAAAAGGAATGACAGGAAGTCTGTTTGAGTTAACACAAAATGTGCAAGTAAAAGTTAAAAATTTGGAAAAGAATATGTGGGAAGGACCTTTTCAACTGCTAACCTGGGGACGAGGCTATGCTTGTGTCATTACAGATTCTGGAACTTGTTGGGTACCCGCAAAATGGGTAAAACCATGGGTGAAACAGTCACCATCGTCGTCGTCGGACACATCTTGACACTATCAGGTGTCATCGCAATCTGGATGCCACCTCAGCCAAAAGAAAATGTATGGGTAAATCACACTGAAATTAGCAGTATCATGAGAGGAACATGGAAAGCTTTTAGGGCAAAGCGCTCTATAGCTACAAATCCTTTGGTAAGATATAATATTGGTTTTCATAGCTTTATACAAGCACTTTTTCCCTCACTAGAAGTAGCTTCTATCGCTAGGAGTAGTACAGCTAGAATTGTTTGCCTTGTAACATTCTGCTATTAATTTAAGCATAGTTGATATGTGACTGCTGGATTATAGTAAGATGCTGTGTGAACAAAACCTACGAACCAATAGACGGGGTGGCTGTGGCGCGTGCAGCACGTCTGGCCAGCGGGCACATGCGCCATAGGTTCCCTGTGTTGAGAGGTGGCAACCGAGGCGTGTTCCGACACTCACTGGCCATGTGTGTCGAAACTCGTTCCTTGGCAAATGTATAAATACCGGGATTTCCCGAAGAGCAGGGGGATCGGTGTATGGCAAGGCCATCGTTGCCTCCGTGGGGATGTCCACGTAAAGCTGGTACCTACCAACTGCTGGGCTGAGTTCACAGCACAGGACGATACAAGAATGTACAGATGGTCCATCTTCCTCACAGTCCTTAGGTTGCAAATGATCCATCAGGTTTTGTTTTTAGATAAACAAAAAGGGGGAGATGTTGGGATCACCCTGCATGGCTCAACCTTAAGGAGAAGGAGCTGTGGCACTGAGAAGCTGGTAAACAGCTGGATATCTGCACGGCTCGGCCTTGAGGAGAAGGAGCTGTGGTAAACAACTAAGAGGAAGCGAGGAAAACAGGAACACCTGCAAGCAGCGAATCCTGACTGTGTGAGAGGCGCGTGGACAGCGCGTGATATTTTGTATATAGCCAATTGCAATAATGTGTGTAACAAGCTGTAACCAATCATGAGTGTGTGCGCAGTGACTAAACAAAGATTATGATATATATTGGAGTCAGACAAGACAATAAAGGGCTTCGGAATATAACTCTCATAGAGTTGTGAAGTCCATCCTTCTCCCGCATTTTCTCACAACCTATTCACAGTGGCTCAGCACACAAGCCCCTGAAAGTGGTACTCTTCTTATTGGAATAAATGTCCTAGATCTGGAAGACCTCTTAGAAACAAAAAAACCTCCTTACCACCAGTCACCTCATCCCCTACATTATGCACCAGTGGTTGAACTAAGAGATATGATTACTACTACACTAATTGTGAGATGCAGAAGAATTACTGTACAGACATCATATGAACATGCATTAACTGAAATAATAGGATTTTTCCACAAGAAATACTAACAGGCTCAAATTCCAAACTGGACTTTTTTTTTTGTGGCATAATAGAAGAGATCTCTCTTTAGTTGACCTCATTCTGAGATAAGGTTTTCTGTCTGCTTGTACCCATAATTAGTATATAACAAAGTTAGTGTGCAACACGGCCAGTAAACTTTTCCTGATGTTCTTTCATCAGTCAACAAGCTACCCCCCAAGAAAATGCTCAGTAATGTCATTTGTTCAAAGCTAAAAGGTCCAGCTTCCACTATTTGAAAAATCCCAACCATCAATTGCCGATTTAATTGCAGACATGCCTCCTTAGGTGACCAACTGATAACACAACAGCATCAACTTCAGTTGCTAGCTCTGCTTAGTCTACCTACATTTTCCCCTCCTGGGGGCATTCTGCTTCACTTTGACATATGATCTTTGATGTTTTCTACAGTACTTATGCACCAACATAGAAGGGCTGATCTCAAAAAGACAGAACAACATCCACAGAAATATTTATGAATATTTTTATCATCATGCTCACTATGATAACCAGTCACTTGTTTGCCTAAGCATCTAATTTGTTCTAATGGAACAGAAATACCCATACATCTTCCACATGAGAGGTAATTTAATTTTTTTTTCCCATGCAGGGTGAAGCCCTTCAGCAACACAAATCTTAAGTGAGCAGGCTAATACTTTTAATGCTATCCACCCTTGTTGATGATGACTTCTAGAAGTATGTAAAGAGACTATCTGATAAAAGTTTCCATTTACTTTTGTTTGCCTGATGTCACCTGAGAGTTTTCTTGTCCAAAGACAAGATAACAGACTATGCTCAACATAGCTTGCCTATTTAGGAAGGTCTCGCACATTGAGGAGATAATTTTTTCAAGCACAAGTCTCCTTTAGTTACTGACTTGCTCCTCGACCTCAAGAAAAATAACAGTATTTATCCTTCATCAGGAAACAAAGTTAAATTTGCTGGCTTTAAAGTGGGCACCAAAGCAGAATGAAAGAAGAGGTGGGATACTAGGAACCACCCCTTCCACTGCTTTTTTCACATCTGGACTCATCTGCCCTACAGCGATTTGCTATGAAGAATAAGGGAAATCTGTGGCAGAAGCTAGGAACAACTATATCAACATTAGACTTGAAGTGATCCCTCACCTGCAACCATGAATGACAATAGATTTCCTTCCAAGCTTAAAAATAATCTTTCCCAGGCATACACCTTCCTGGATGTATGAAGAAATTATAGTTAACTAACCGATCCAGGACAAGTTGTAGACCCTCCTAGTAATGTGAATACGGAACACAAACTACTCTGCTTGAAATAGTCAAAATTAACTAGTAAAGCTAACTTCTACCAATAGCTTCCTACCCTAAAGAGAAAGGAATTCCTGTATGTAAGAACTGAAGAAGGTGATAAAAGGGGCACAGGTGGCCTAGAAGAAGCAACCTGAGGTCCACTCCTTATGTATTTATCTGCCAAATGACATTGTGATGCTAAGTAAGAAAAGCTTAGCTTAGCACTGAGTGCTGTTCTTATTATTTCCCCTTTAGAAGCCTGCATCTCAGGAAGAGATAGTGAAACAGACTCCTGAGGAGACACAAACCAGTTTTGTTTTAGGGTTAATATAAAAACTGAAGCAGTATTTTGGATTTTCCAAGGAAAGACTGTAACAGCATACAGCCACAGCTAGCTATCATCAGCCACACATACCTATCAGTGGCTGTAAAGAAATAAAAGAAACTGGAGATTATACCATGAGACGATCATTAGTATAATGATCTCATTATCTGCAGGACACTGAAGCAACCCTTGTAGTAGATATGTGGACCTTAATATGAAGAATCTTTATCTTCTAAATATTACAATATTTGATTAAAAACATACTTAGCTGATATATCAGTTTTCTCCATACATTTATAGTGAGCAACAAGAAGATGTCTTAAAGCTATCTAATGCAGCTAACTAGGTAGTTATATATAGCAACCTAATAAAATCAACTTAATTTTAGTAGTCTATAAATACCAAAATACAAATTTTAAAAGCTAAGTTTATAGAAATAGTATATTAAAAACTTACTGTATGCATAGGTTCTCAGAAGGAAAGTATTTCTTATTCCTACAACATCGCTTACATTCAAGTCAAACTCCACACAGCTGTCGGCGAGAAGAAAAGAAAAAGAATCAAGCATCGGATATTCAATTTCAGAATATCTATTACCTACTTAGTGACAGATGTGGAGAAATAACTTTAAGATAATACTCTAGAAACTTTCTTCAAAGTTTTGATGCTGTGATGTCTACTCTGATTTTGTTTATAGTACTTGAATTGTTTATAGACTTGAATTCCATTGTTATCAAAATGTAGTTCTTGTTTCACATAGAAAATACACGTAGATCCAAATTTAGACCTTAGGACAACATAATATATCAAATAATTTTTGGATTTTTAACAAATCTTTCTCCCAACTAGACAATGCATGATTTACTATGGACAACTTTTGATGCCAGGAAAGATTCTGAGGTATTAGTTTAGCTAATCATGCCAATGAAATGAGAAGGAGAATAACTGGAAGAGGTCAAAGTTAAGAATCTCTTTTCTGCAATGGTGGTCAGAAATAAATCAGCAAGCATTTTGAAATTAAAACCGTTTATTAGTAAATGGCATATGTTGTGTGAAAAAACTTCTGAATTATAACAGTTTCAGAACATGCAATTTGTAAATAACTGTTTCATACTGTTAACAGCAAATAAGAACAAGGCAAACAAGCACTACCTGCTTTTATATCCCCCCCAATTTGAGTTTCATACTGCATATAGAGCTTAACTGCTCACAGTACTCAAGAAACAATATTAAATTCATAGTCAATAAGCCATAGCAACATTTTAACTCACAACAAGAGCCTATTATTGACAAAGCAGTAGCTATCTGCAACATACAGCTATTTCAATATTATATATCCAGGTCTCATAGTTGTTTGCCTGAACATTCCTTTGGATTCTCTTGAACTATTATAAGGGAAACATACACCTAAACTTTATTAAACTGGATAAAACACATTAATTTGATGCCTACAAAAGGTTTTTGACATCATTAACTACATTAAAAAATTCTTTACATCATAAGTATTACAGAGTTTTAAACCTGAATTAATATCAAACATGACTTCTTAGGTACTACCATCTTAAAATATCTAACAGTACAGGAAATAAACAAGTGTATTGGGTCTGGCTGAGATGGAGTTAATTTTCCCCATAGCAACCCTCATAGTGCTGTGCTTTGTACTGGTAGCTAGAAAGGTGTTGATAACACACCAGTGTTTTGGCTGCTGCTGGGTAGCGCGCACAGCATCAAGGCTGTCTCTCCAATATTCCCCCCCCACACCAGTAGGCTGGGGGTGGGCAAGATCCTGGGAGGGGACAGAGCCAGGACAGCTGACCCAAATTGGCCAAAGGGATATTCTATACCATATGATGTCAGCTCAGCAATAAAAGCTAAGGGGGGGGGGGGGGGCAGGCGGCATTCGTTTTTACATTTGTCTTCCGGAGCAACCCTCTATGCATACTGAAGCCCTGCTTCCCAGGAAGTGGCTGAACATTGCCTGCTGATGGGAAGCAGGGACTAAATCTTTGTTTTCCTTTGCTTCCACACGAGGCCTTTGCTTTTTGCTTATTAAACTACCTTTATCTTGACCCATGTGCTTGTTTTTGTTTGGGTTTTTTTCTGTCCTAATTTCTCCCTCCCGTCCTGCTGAGGAGGGGAGTAATAGAGCAGCTTGGTGGCACCTGGTATCCAGCCAAGGTCAACCCACCACAACAAGCTTGAGCTACTGCCTAACAAATGTAAAAATAAGCATAAATACCAGCAGGAAGAAATATGTCAGGCTGCATATGTAATTCCAATTAACCCAAATTGACAAGATTACTATTTACCAGATGCTGATTACAGAAGTTCCACTGCAGTTGTACTTCAATACAAACATTTCATAGATGTTGCAATTATAGCAAGTGAAAAAGGTTTTGTACTATTAGAACTCAAGTTCTAGCAAAAGTGTTAAAGGAGAGAAAAAGAGTGAACCGCACATCAAATGTAGCAGAAGAGAAAGCTTTTGCATTGATTCAAAGAAATTCAAACTTAAGAAATTTAAACTCAATAACATCAAAGTGTTATTAAGCAGACATCTTTACTGCAGCACCAGACGCGTGGGGGATATCTCCTCCTAACATGCGTGCGCTGAAACAAAAGTTCATCCTTTATATACCTTAAAGACATGAATATTCACAGATTTTCCAAGAAATCACCGCCTCCCTGCTTATCTACTACGTTTACGTAATGCTGGCCTTGCAAAACTACACTACGCATGTGCGGGGGTCTCAGGTGGTCGTCAGTGGTCATTTGAGGAGTTAGCCCCCTACTCCTTTTTCCCTTTTATGGTCACGGGTCTCTTGAGGATAATTTCTTCTCCTTGGATGTTTGCCCCTTGTGTTGTTCAGCCAAGCAGTTCCTTCTTATCATCCTTGTTAGAGCATTCCTGCTAGTATGTTTCTATTCTCAAGGTTAAGATATCTTCTCTGTACTCATTAATTTCTCGGTCCTTGCTCTTAACTCTTCTCCTATTGGTTCTCTCCACCTGTCTTCTCCATTTCTACTTGTGTTTTAATTTTCATGAGGCCTGCTTTCCTCGTGATTAACCGTTTACACATAGTTACAATGTTAGCATTGAGGCAAATACAGCCTAAGGACTATGAGAATAGGCCGTTAAACATAATCACACAGTTGTTATACTAAAGAAATATACATAAAAGTTAAACTAATCATCTAATCAATAACCTTCCAAAAAGTATATATATTGAAAATTTGACCTTATAATTGTTTTAGATCCTTGTTCCATTCCCCCCTTTTCTATTACTCTTGTGAATTCTTTTGCAATCCCTCATAACATACTATTATCATTTTTCCATCGATTGAAATATCTCCCTGTTGCGACTTCATGTCTGATCTTATTCTTTCTCCAGGTAACGTAACTGTCCACATTCTTCTGGCAACACCATATTCAACATCGAATTATACAAGTACATAAAACAAGCAAGCCACCAACCATATGAGTACAAATATCTCTTTGATCCATTTGAAACTTGGTAACCAAGAGGTTAATTTGTTCCAAACTTCTTCAAATCCCCAAGAGGTGTCACCTAAGGCCATTCTATGTAACACTTTAGTTTGTTTCCAAATTTTTTCTAAGTCTGTTGATATTCGACCGCTTTGATCAACATACATACAACAGCTAGTATTTATGATGGTACAAACACCTCTCTGTGAAGCCAATAACAAATCTAATGCCATTTGGTTTTGACGTATCACCTGTGATAGGCTGGAAAACTCTTTCTGTAGGGCTTGAATTGCATCTGTTGTCCTGTTCTCTATTATTTCTGTTACTGCTGAAATGTTCACTAGAGTCTTTTCCAGTTCACTCACACCAAGCCATGGGAGGAACCATCTTACAAAACCATGAAATTTCGTGGGTCTGTCTGCAATTGCGTTGCGAGCCCTGGTCGTTCTCCTTAGAAAAGTTCTGATCCATCCTTTTTGTTGATGTAATTTATCTACTATGGTCATAGTAGAAACCAAGGCCCCTAAAGTACACGCTCCCTGCCAATCTGGGGGTAGAATTTTCCTAGCTGTATCATTACATAGCCAAAACCATCCTGTTCCTTCAGGAACTGGCAGTCTGGAAAAATTAGGTACATGGGGTGTTGTTGGTCTCCAGTATGATGCCATTCTATTACAACCAGGAAAACAGCCTATGAACCTAGTAGTTTGTTTACATGTATAATCACCACATCCATCGTCTCCTGACTTTAAATCATTCAAGGAGATGGAATTGTTTCCTGGACCATATATACAAACAGAAGAATTGTAATCAAGATTTATAATAGAGACCGATAATTCAACCTGTTCCCATTTTTTTGAAAGATTTGGCCACCAAGTACTCTTATCATGTCCTATCCCATAGTGGGGGTTATTAAATAGAGAGATGTTAACAGGAACTGGAACTCCTATTAGAGGCAGTGTCTGTCTAGAATCTCTAGGCATTTCGGTACATATCCAACAATCACTCTTGTTTAGAATTTGGGTAACACTCTGGGACAGTGTCAGATGTGTATTCTGATCCCAGTAAATCATTTCACAAATTGGACTCATGGTTACCAAATTTACAATAAACACAACGTATTTATACATTTTGTCATTTTATCTTTAGCTTCAAAGAGTCCTGTCGTTCTATCACCCATGGAGGGGAAGCCTTCTTAATCCTTGAACAGTGAATCCATGCTGATTGCTCCTTAATCTTGATAGCAGTGAAGGTTGTTAGCAGCACCTGGAAGGGTCTGTTCCACTTCTCTTCCAAGGGTTCACCTGTAAAAGCCTTAATATAAACCCAGTCTCCCGGCTTAAAAGGATGAATAGGAGAATCCAGACCTCTAGACCTGGTTTCTAAAACTCTCTTGTTTACCTCATTAAGTTGTTTTCCTAATATTATATATTTCTGTAGATTATTTTCGTCTAACTGGGTGAGATCTTCCCCTTGGTATTGGGATTGGTACGGCCTCCCAAACAAAATTTCAAATGGACTTAAATTCTCTTTAGTTCTCGGTTATCCTAATTCGTAATAGGGCTAGTGGGAGCGCTTGGTACCAATGTAGATTTGCTTCTTGACTGATTTTAGCTAGCTGTTGTTTAATTAAGTGATTCATTTTCTCCACTCGCCCACTTGCCTGAGGTCGGTACGGAGTACGTAGTTGCCAGTCAATCCCGCCACCAAGGGGAAGGGCTACGGAGCCAAGGATCGCACCGGGGAACACTTCCCGAAGCGGCCAAACCGCGAAGGCGGCAGCACAGGGAGCGAGAGAGTGCCCCAGCTTCCCTCCCCACCCCCGGCCAGCGGAGCGGGCTCCTAGCGAGCGGCAGCTCTGACTCAGCGTGGGCGGGGCCCAGGACGGCGGCGGCCAAAACCCCTCGCCTACAAGAGCAGCCCCCGGGAGCACGAGCGACCCGGAGCGTGGCGAACAGGGCTTGGCGTGTCAGGAGGGCGTAGCGCGTCAGTTTGCGCGGCAGTTGGTGCAGGCAGGGCGTGCAGGGAAGGCGTGCGGGTGGTGTACAGTACAAGTGGCCATCGTCCTCCCAGAGGAGGCTCAGCCATGGTCACCACTCGGCTGAAAACCGGGGCCAGAAAGAAAGTGGCGACACAGACAGAGCTCCCACTCAGGCACGTGGCTGTCCAAGTATCTGGCTGCAAAGAGTGCCTGAGCCTGTCACTTGTGCCAGAGACCGATGGGGACACCACCTGTGTGCGGTGCGACCAGGTGAGCGACCTGCTCAGCCTGGTGGCAGAGCTGAAAGAGGAAGTGGAGAGGCTGAGGAGTACCAGGGAGTGTGAGAGAGAGAGAGAGATTGGTGGAGCCACACCCTGCCATCCCTGAAGCAGGGGCAGCTGGTGGAGGCTCCACAAGCAGCAGGGGATCCCCTGCCCTCTTGCTGCTGGGCAGAAGAAGGGGACCTAAGAGATGAGGGGAAATGGAAGCAGGTCCCTCCTCGGAGAGGTCGGCGAATTCCCTCCCGGCCTCCCTCACTGTCCCAGCTGCCCTTACACAACAGGTATGGGGCTCTGGAACGTGAGGGACGGGAACATGAGGACCCTGACGATGGTCTGTCCAAGGGGGTGCCTAGGGTGAGTCAACCAGCCCCGCGCATCAAGACGTCCTGTGTTAAGAAAAAAAGGAGGGTAATTGTCGTAGGCGACTCCCTTCTGAGGGGTACAGAGGGCCCAATATGTCGACCAGACCCAACTCACAGGGAAGTCTGCTGCCTCCCTGGGGCCTGGGTGAGGGATGACACCAGGAAGCTCCCTGGTCTGGTTCGGCCCACTGATTACTACCCACTGTTGATCATGCAGGTTGGCAACAATGAGGTTGCACTAAGAAGCCCAAAGGCAGTCAAAAAGGACTTGAGAGCACTGGGGCAACTGGTCGATGGAGCGGGAGCACAGGTAGTGTTTTCATCAATCCCTTCAGTGACAAGGAAGAATGCTGAAAGGAACAGGAAAGCACACCTGATCAACACATGGCTCAGGGGCTGGTGCCGTCGTCAGAATTTTGGGTTTTTTGACCACGGGGCGGTTTACACGGCACCGGGCCTCCTGGCAGCTGATGGAGTGCAACTGTCTCCAAGGGGCAAAAGGATTCTTGCTCGTGAGCTGGCAGGCCTCATTGAGAGGGCTTTAAACTAGATTTGGAGAGGGGAGGGGATAAAACCAGGATCACTAGAGATGAGCCTAGAGGTAGGTTCAACGTGCCAGAGTTGAAATCGATAGCCCAGCTCAGGTGCATCTACACCAATGCATGCAGCATGGGCACCAAACAGGAGGAGCTGGAAGCCATTGTGCAACAGGACAGCTATGATGTAGTTGCCATCACAGAAACATGGTGGGATGCTTCTCATGACTGGAGTGCTGCAGTGGATGGCTATAAGCTCTTCCGAAGGGATAGGCAGGGAAGGAGAGGTGGTGGGGTGGCCCTGTATGTTAGGGAGTGTTTTGATTGCATAGAAATCAAAGATTGTGAAGACCAAGTAGAGTGCTTGTGGGTAAGGATGAGGGGGAAGGCCAACGAGGCAGATATCCTGCTGGGAGTCGGTTACAGACCACCCAACCAGGATGAAGAGACAGATGAGACATTCTATAAGCGACTGGCAGAAGTCTCGCATTCGCTGGCCCTTGTTCTTGTGGGGGACTTCAACCTACCGGACATCTGCTGGAAGTATAACATGGCAGAGAGGAAACAATCTGGGAGGTTCCTGGAGTGTGTGGAGGATAACTTCCTGATGCAGCTGGTGAGTGAGCCCACCAGGGGAGGTGCCTTGCTGGACCTGCTGTTTACAAACAGAGAAGGACTGGTGAGAGATGTGGTGGTCGGAGGCCGTCTTGGCCTTAGCGACCACGACATGATAGAATTCTCAGTTGTGAGCGAAGTAAGGAGAGGGGTCAGAAAAACTGCTATCATGGACTTCCGGAGGGCAGACTTTGGTCTGTTCAGGTCACTGGTTGAGAGAGTCCCTTGGGAGACAGTCCTGAAGGACAAAGGGGTCCAGGAAGGCTGGACAGCCTTCAAGAAGGAAATCTTAAAAGGCGCAGGAGCAGGCGGTCCCCATGTGCCGTAAGAAGAGCTGGCGGGGAAGGCGACCGGCCTGGCTGAACAGGGAGATTTTGCTGGGACTCAGGGAAAAGAGGAGAGTTTATCACCTCTGGAAGAAGGGGCAGGCAAGTCAAGAAGAGTACAAGGATCTCGTTAGGTCAAGCAGGGACAAAATTAGAAAGGCAAAAGCCCAGCTAGAGCTCAGTCTGGCTACAGTCATAAAGGATAATAAAAAATGTTTTTACAAATATATTAACAACAAAAAAAGAGGCAAAGAGAATCTCCATCCCCTGCTGGATATGGCGGGGAACATTGTCTCCAAGGACGAGGACAAGGCTGAGGTACTTAATGCCTTCGTTGCCGCAGTCTTTAATAGCCAGTCCAGGTATCCACAGGGTATTCAGCCCCCTGAGCTGGAAGATGGGGATGGAGAGCACAATAACCCTCCTGTAATCCAGGAGGAAGCAGTCAAGGACATGCTAAACCACCTGGACACCCACAAGTCTATGGGGCCTGATGGGATTCACCCGAGAGTACTGAGGGAGCTGGCAGAGGAGCTTGCCAAGCCACTCTCCATCATTTATCAGCAGTCCTGGTTAACAGGGGAGGTCCCGGAAGACTGGAGGCTTGCCAATGTGATGCCCATCTACAAGAAAGGCCGGAAGGAGGATCCTGGGAACTAGAGGCCTGTCAGCCTGACCTCTGTACCGGGGAAGGTTATGGAGCGGTTGGTCTTGAGAGTGCTCACAGGGCATCTGCAGGACAACCAAGGGATCAGGCCCAGCCAGCATGGGTTCATGAAAGGCAGGTCCTGCTTGACCAACCTGATCTCCTTCTATGACCAGGTGACCCGCCTAGTGGATGAGGGAAAGGCTGTGGACGTTGTCTACCTGGACTTTAGTAAAGCCTTTGACAGCGTCTCCCACAGCATTCTCCTGCAGAAACTGGCGGCTCGTGGCTTAGACAGGTTTACTCTTCGCTGGGTGAGGAACTGGCTGGATGGCCGAGCCCAGAGAGTTGTGGTGAATGGCGTTAAATCCGGCTGGCGGCCGGTCACAAGCGGTGTTCCCCAGGGCTCGGTTCTGGGGCCGGTCTTGTTCAATATCTTTATAGATGATCTGGATGAGGGAATCGAGTGCTCCCTCAGTAAGTTTGCAGATGACACCAAGTTGGGTGGGAGTGTTGATCTGCTGGAGGGTAGGAGGGCTCTGCAGAGGGATCTGGACAGGCTGGATCGATGGGCCGAGGTCAACTGTATGAGGTTTAATAAGGCCAAGTGCAGGGTCCTGCACTTCGGCCACAACAACCCCATGCAACACTACAGGCTTGGGGAGGAGTGGCTGGAGAGCAGCCCGGCAGAAAGGGACCTGGGGGTGCTGGTTGACAGCCAGCTGAACATGAGCTGCCAATGTGCCCAGGTGTCCCAGAAGGCCAACAGCGTCCTGGTCTGTATCAGAAATAGTGTGGCCAGCAGGAGTAGGGAAGTGATCATGCCCCTGTACTCGGCACTGGTGAGGCCGCACCTTGAATACTGTGTTCAGTTTTGAGCCCCTCACTACAAGAAGGATGTTGAGGTGCTGGAGCGTGTCCAGAGAAGGGCAACGAAGCTGGTGAGGGGTCTGGAGCACAAGTCTTATGAGGAGCGGCTGAGGGAACTGGGGTTGTTTAGTCTGGAGAAGAGGAGGCTGTGGGGAGACCTTATCGCTCTCTACAACTACCTGAAAGGGGGTTGTGGCGACGAGGGTGTTGGTCTCTTCTCCCAAGTAACTAGTGATAGGACAAGAGGAAATGGCCTCAAGTTGCGCCAGGGGAGGTTTTAGATTGGATATTAGGAAAAATTTCTTCACTGAGAGGGTGGTCAGGCATTGGAACAGGCTGCCCAGGGAGGTGGTGGAGTCGCCATCTCTGGAAGTGTTCAAAAAACGTGTGGATGTGGTGCTTCAAGACATGGTTTAGGGGACATGGTGGCGCTGGATTAATGGTTGGACTTGATGATCTTGAAGGTCCTTTCCAACCTAGTGATTCTGTGATTCTGTAACTTGTTGCACTATCTGTGCACAAAAATGAGTACCCCTATCAGAAGATATTACTGCTGGTACTCCAAATCTAGGAATGATCTCGTTATAAGTACTCGTGTCACTTCCCTAGCCTTATTAGTCCTACAAGGGAAAGCTTCTGGCCAGCCTGAAAAGGTGTCTGTTAATACTAACAAATACCGAACCCCCCCTTTTCTTGGGAGTTCAGAAAAATCTATTTGCCATTGTTGTCCAGGCATATTTCCCTTTCCAATACTCCCAATTTGTATCTTATGCATGGTATTCGGATTGTTTTTCAAACATGTTTCACATCTTTGGGTGACTTGCTTCACTGTAGTATATGAATTTTGACTCACTATTCTTTGATTTAAGTATTTATACAATGCATCTGCTCCCCAATCAGTTTTATTATGTTCTTCCCATAGCAGTTTCCATAATATGTTATAAGGCACTATTATTCTACCAGCTGGCATTGAATACATTCCTGTTTGTTGGTCTTTCCTCCCTCCTAGATCATTTATCATAACTTTATCTTCTTTAGAATATTCTACGTTCTCATTCTCTATTATACTGAATTTACCATCTGGGATCAAAGAAAACGTTTTTACAATTTCTGTCCGTTCCACTGCCACCTTAACCTCATAATCAGCCAATTTGTTTCCAACCTCTGGATCAGTGTTGCCCTTTTGGTGTCCCCTACAATGCATAATTGCAACTTTCTTTGGTAGTTGCACAGCATCCAGCAATTGTAAGATCTCTTTCACTTGCTTTCCTTGAGCAGTCGGCAGCCCTCTTTCTTTCCAAATAGCTCCATGAGCATGTACCACTCCAAAGGCATATTTGGAGTCTGTCCATATGTTGACCCTCTTTCCTTTTGAAATTTCTAGTGCTCGGATTAAGGCAATAATTTCCGCTTTTTGAGCCAATGTTCCTGCAGGTAAAGGATTAGCTTCAATTACCTTACAAGTAGTGGTTACTGTGTAACTGGCCTTACAAAGTCCTTGTCTCACAAAACTGCTTCCATCAGTGAACAGTGAACTTCGGCATCCTCCAGCGGTTCTTCCTTTAAGTCAGGTCAACTGGAGTAAACCACTTCCATTGTCTCCAGTCATGGACTACTGGTTTGGTGACTTCACCACTGAGAAAAGATGCTGGATTCACAATATTAGTTGTTACTATATTGACATCATCCTGTTCAGCTAAAAGGGCCTGATATTTCAGGAACTGGGAGGGTGATAACCAATGTGCTCCCTTCTGTTCCAGCACTGTTGAAACTGTGACACCAACACAGTTATCTTCTGGCCCATGGTAAATTTGCGAGTTTCTTCAATGTTAAGCACTACTGCTGCTACGGCTCTCAAACAACTGGCCAACCTTTGCTTACTTCATCTAACTGTTTAGACAAGTATGCAACTGCCCGCTTGTATGGCCCCGATCGCTGTACCAATATGCCCAAAGCAATGCCTTGTTTTTCATGTGAAAAGAGCCAAAATGGTTTGGACACATCGGGAAGTCCGAGGGCTGGTGCTCTCATTAATTCAGTTTTTAATAATTTAAAGGCTCTTTCTGCTTCTCCAGTCGAAGCTAACAGTGAAGGGCTTCCTTTCAAAAAATCATACAAGCGTTTCACCAATATCCCATAATTATAAATTCATAATCTGTATCAACCTGTCATCCCGAGGAAGGTCTGCAATTCTTTTACCGTAGTTGGCTTTGGTGTCTGGCAGATGGCTTCCTTTCGTTCCATCCCCAGTTCTCATCGTCCTTTTGAAATCCTGTATCCGAGGTAGGTTACCTGTGTCTGGATCAATTGGGCTTTCTGTTGAGATACTCTGTAACTGCTCAGTCCCAGGAAATTCAGCAAACTAACAGTCCACTGGATACATTCTTCTTTAGTTGTCATAGCAACTAATAAGCCATCCACATATTGTAATAATGTCCCATTTGGAGATGGTGGATTCCATCCTTCATGTTCCCAAGCTAACTGGTTCCTAAAAATTGTCGGGCTATTTTTGAACCCTTGTGGTAACACTGTCCAAGTTAGCTGGGTTCTTCTCCCGGTATCGGGATTTTCCCACTCAAAGGCAAAAATTTTTTGGCTCTCTTTGGCGAGCAGCAAACAGAAAAAGGCATCCTTTAAATCCAAAATGGTAAACCAGTTTTGGTTTTCCTTTAGCTTTGTTAGTAACGTATATGGATTTGCCACAACAAGATGTAAATCCTCAACTATATTATTTATGGCTCTCAAATCTTGCACTAAACAGTAATTCTTCCCGTCTGGCTTTTTCACTGGCAAGATAGTATTATACTCAGATTCACACTCTACCAATAACCCCAATTGCAAAAAATCATTAATTATCCCTTTTATTCCTTCTCTGTCTTCCCTCTTTAGGGGATACTGTTTGATTCGAACTGGTCTTGCCTCGGGCTTTAGTTTAACTTCTACCAGAGCGGCATTTTTAGCCCTTCCAGGAATGCCAGATGCCCATACCCCTGGAAAAACCTGGTCCAAAATTTCTTGGGGTATCTGATTATTTCTTCTATTTGAATCAAAGCTAGGCTCAAAATTTCTATCAACTGATCTTCTTTAATTTTGAAATTGATTTTTTCCTTTCTCAAAAATAATCTTAGCTTCCAATTGTTCTAGCAAATCCCTTCCTAAAAGCGGCTTAGGAGACCCAGACATATACAAAAATCTGTGTGTTCCAATATGCTTTCCTAATTTATACTTAAGTGGTTGTAGGAAAAAAGCCTTTTCCTTCTGACCTGTGGCACTTACTACATCTACAAATTCCTCATCTACGGGTATTAGTTGCTGATTCAGAACAGAATATGAGGCTCCCTTATCTACTAAAAATTCTACCTCCTTTTTCTGTTCCCCTAGCTTCAGTCTAGCCAGTGGATCCGCCAGGGTAGATTCCCCAGGTCCCCGTCACTCCATTTCTGCTATCGTAGTGGACAGCCTATTTCCTGGCAATTTGAGACACTCTCCAGTGTCCCTGTTCCTTGCAATAAGCACACTGATCCTTTCTCAAAGATTGCCGGAAATTTCCTACTCGACCTCTACTAGATCCTCCTCGACCCCTTCCTCTGGTGTATCTTTGATTACCCTGAGTCTGATGGTTCAAAACTGCCATGGTAGCCATTGCAATTGTTTTGCCTAATTTCTGCCTTTCAGTATTTTCTCTATTCCTGTATACTCTCCAAGCTTCCTCTATTAGTTTCTCCAAATCTCTTACATCTGGCTCTTTTAATTTTTGAAGCTTTCTCCTTATATCCTCTGATGACTGTCCTAAAAACAATGAAACTAATTGTTGTCGTCCCACATCTGAGGTAGGATCTAAGGTTGTACTTTTACGCATGGCTTCCCTTAGCCGTTCCAAAAAGTCTGAGGGGGTTTCATCCTGACTTTGCTTTACCTCATACAATTTTGACCAATTTACTGATTTTGGAATTCCATTTTCGAGTCCAAAATTTATCCACTTTTGATATGACTTCAATTGCTTATATTCCATATGATCATTAGGATCCCAGTTTGGATCGGTGAGAGGAACATGATTATCTACTCTACCAGTATATGTTCCTGCAGTGATGAGGGCTTCTATATGTGTTCGAACAGTTTTAACCACTAGCTGTTTCTCTGTTTCCGTCATTGCATCTAACATTAAATCTATATCTTTCCAGTCAGGATCCTGGTTTTTAACTATCACTTCAAATCTTTTCACCACCCCTACTGGGTCGTCCCTATAATTAGCTTGTCTGGGGGGGGGCTTGTATCCTCGGTTGGACTCTGCTTCGGGTTACAGGACCCGAAGCTGCACTCCCAGAGGCAGAAGCAGATTCTTCATCAGAATTATCTGCATTCCTTAAAGGGGAGGAAGAGACTGGCACCAAAGCTGGCGGTGGTGTAATATAATCTTCCAGTCTTTCCTCTGACTCTCCCTTTTCTTTTAACTTAAGACATCTTCCTATACTACACGCTGAACAACAGTGTTTCAGTTTTCCCAGTTCTTTCCCTTTTTCCTTCTCCAGAGCCAGGACAAAGGGCTCCGAAGGGGGTATAGTGATTCCACAATCTTCCTGCCATTCCGGATGATTTTGCAATGTGAAAAACATATCTGCATAAACCACTTCATCCCATTTTCCCTCTCTCCGAAGGAACAACATTAACTGTAATAATGTATTATATTTTAATGTCCCATTAAAGGGCCATTTTTCTCCATCATCTAACTTATAGAGAGGCCACCGCTGATTACAATACTTAATTAAGGTTTTTCTATCGACACTTCCTCCCAGCACTCCCCCCCCAGATCTTTCCAATGCTGTAAAACACATCCCAATGAGCTTTTCTTTAGAATTCCGTCACTCTGTGACCCTCCCATATCTGATGCAAATGTTACCATTAATAACCAAAATCCGATAAATGACAAACCAATAATCAATACCCAAAATGCATTAGCCAAAAGTCGGATAACAGTTAACCAGACCTGTTTCCAAATAGGGGACACAGCCCCTCCAAATGGGGATGTAATCCCCTTCCAAATGGGACAGAAGTCCCCCAAATGTATACCTGTAAGGTGCTAGCAACCCAGTATATGCCGACCTGCGTGCACAGTCCCAAATCGATTGATCATTACCAAATTCAAGATTTAAAGATGTCTTCTTACCAGAGGGTCTTTGTCTGTACCCACGGTGATCCGACTGAGAACGGGAGTCTCTCTGGAAAAGAACTCCGGGGGTACCCAAGAGAGTCCCAGACTCATCGGGTCCTGCAGGTGGGCAGAGGATGTCCCATCTGGGTCGCCAAATGATTCAAAGAAACTCAAACTTAAGAAATTTAAACTCAATAACATCAAAGTGTTATTAAGCAGACATCTTTATTGCAGTGCTGGACGCATGGGGGATATCTCCTCCTAACATGCGTGCCTTGAAACAAAAGTTCATCCTTTATATACCTTAAAGACATGAATATTCACACATTTTCCAAGAAATCACCGCCTCCTTGCTTATCTATTACATTTACGTAATGCTGGCGTTGCAAAACTACACTACGCATACGCGGGGGTCTCGGGTGGTCGTCGGTGGTCGTTTGAGGAGTTAGCCCCCTACTCCTTTTTCCCTTTTACGGTCACGGGCCTCTTGAGGATAATTTCTTCTCCTTGGATGTTTGCCCCTTGTGTTGTTCAGCCAAGCAGTTCCTTCTTATCATCCTTGTTAGAACATTCCTGCTAGGATGTTTCTATTCTCAAGGTTAAGATATCTTCTGATAGGGGGTTGTGGCAACGAGGGTGTTGGTCTCGTCTCCCAACTAACTAGAGATAGGACGAGAAGAAATGGCCTCAAGTTACGCCAGGGGAGGTTTAGATTGGATGTTAGGAAAAATTTCTTCACCGAGAGGGTGGTCAAGCATTGGAACAAGCTGCCCAGGGAGGTGGTGGAGTCACCATCTCTGGAAGCATTCAAAAAACGTGTGGATGTGGCGCTTCAGCATATGGTTTAGGGGAAATGGGACATCCCTTCCTTCTTCTTCGTCCCAGCTTTATATACTGAGCATGACGTTATATGGTATTTGGTCAGCCTCGGTCAGCTGTCCTGGCTGTGTCCCCTCCCAGCTTCCCATGAACCCCAAGCCTTCTTGCTAGCAGGCCAGCACGAGAAGCTGGACTGTCCTTGAATACTGTCCTGGTTTCAGCCAGGATAGAGATGGTTTTCCTCACAGAAGCTAGTGTGAGACTGTGTTTTGGATTTGGGATGAGAGACTGTTGATAATGTTCTGATGTTTTGGGTTGTTGCTAAGTAGTCAAGGACAGTCCAGCTTCTTGTGCTGGCCTGCTAGCAAGAAGGCTGGGGGTGCACGGGCAGCTGGGAGGGGACACAGCCGGGACAGCTGACCCAGGCTGGCCAAAGAGATATTCCCCACCATACGACGTCATGCCCAGTACATAAACTGGAGTTAGCCGGAGGGCAGAAATCGCTGCTTGGGGACGGGCTATCGATCACTGGATGGTGAGCAATTGCTGTATTGGGCATCACTTGTTCTTGTACATTCCTTTGTTGGTATTATCATTGTTGTTTCCTTCTGTGAAATATGTTCATCTGATTCGTGTGATGAAGTGTAATCTTCTGTACTTTCATGGATTTCTCCTGCACCATGAAAAGAGGTATTTTACAGGAGAAAGTTAAACTACTTTGCTGGTATATCAGCTCAAACCAGTTTGACCACTGACCGCATAGTATTGTGTAAAGAAAGTGCATGCATAAGGTTTGGGGTCATCCTGGGGGAACGCCGAGGAAAATTCGAGAAGACTCTAGCAGGAGAAGAGGGCATGCGCTGAAGAAGACACGCCTGTTCATTAATATGTATTAGAAGACATGCCTATTCATGAATATGTATTAGCGAACAGGAACACGCTGAGGAAGATTCGAGAAGATTCTAGAAGGAGAAGAGGGCATGTGCCGAAGAAGACACGCCTGTTCATGAATATGTATTAACGGACAGGATATAAACCAGGAACAGGAACTGTACCGCGTGCGTCTTGGTGGAGCGGAGACTCCCGGCGCACCCAGCGCTGTTTGCTTGCCTCTATTCGCTTAATGAATTGTAAATTTGTATTGGAATCCTGTTTGGGACTAAATCATTTATAACACTTCTTTCTTTCTGTCCTATTAAACCGTGTTTATCTCAACCCACGAGGTTTTTTTTTCTAATTCTCTCCCCCATCCCACCGTGGGAGGGGGAGTGAGCAAGCGGCTGCGTGGTGCTTAGTTGCCGGCTGGGTCTAAACCATGACAATGTTGAACAGAATACTTGCCTGACTTCATCCCTGAACTTCACTGTTGGCACTTTTGCTCGAATCAGCTGAGGTCGTTCAATGTAGCTTGCTGAACAGGAGAAAAATATGCAATTAAGTTTTATGTAAGATGCTGATCTTAAAAAAAGATCCTAAAGTAGAGTCAAACTGACTGATCTATAGCAAATAGTAGCTTATTAAATTTAGCAAAAATCTTCTCGGAAGGGTTGTGCTAAACTAAGTAACCTGTAGCAACTGCAGCAGAAATGCAGTCTAGGAAAGCATGTGGAAAAAATGCACTAAATATTACATAAAAACATTAGTGGAAGATTTGTCTGCGGGAAGTATATTCAAGAAATTTGAACATAAGGAATGCAGTTCTACAATGCTTTCACTGAGCAGTACTTATAATAGAAATCCTGAATAATTAAGGTTCGGAAAGAAGGGACTAAGAACAGACCCATCCAGGATGGCCAGATACTTAAGCCCGGTACTACATTGTAATGAGTGGCATGTGATCAGCTGCATATTTGTTAATCATGTCTAGACTGCTTTCAGTTGATGATCTGCATTTTACTGATCAAAAAAAAAATATTAACATAACTATCATCACCATGCACTGATTATGCTTAAAACTTCAAGAACTGTTTCTTTGACTAAAGTACATACCATGAAAGACATTTCCTATCGAATTACTACTGAAAACAGTACACCACTTTCCATCAAAGATGGGATAAGCTTCATTTGCCTTTTGCTTTAATGACAATAGAACATGCAATAAATACACAATCACAGGACTGCACCTCCGATTATTATCCACACAGCATAGATACACAGGCTCAATGCCAGACCATCTAAACCCAAACATACTACGCTCTGCCAGACTCATACAGTGCCACCGAATGCATCTTTGCACTTAGCTCCCCAAAACTACTGCATCAGTCATTATCTGCAATTTCCCCATTCTTCACAATATCTCAGGCTTTATTTAGTAGCTGCCTATAATCCTGAATGAGAAATGCACCCAAGAGAGTAATGGAAGAGACAAAGAAGAGTCCATAGGTTACACAATATGAATTGCACAATATGTATAATTCATAGGTTACACAATATGAATTATAAACACTAGACAACTGTTATGCAGATACCATTCTGATATCCTAGTCTCAAAACTACAGCACCTCTTTGTATAACTAAGAAAAAATGAGCCCTTTGTTATTTATTCAAATAGTAAACACCAGTCAACCCAGTACTGCTAAATTGCTGCTCAAATGAATCCTGCCTATACAGGATGAATCTAAAGAGAGTAATCAGTTTGAGGTTTACTCTCAGTGGTTTGGTTACACTCTCTTCAACATGTTATTGTGAAATATGTTCATCTGATTCGTGTGATGAAGTGTAATCTTCTGTACTTTTATGGATTTCTCCTGCACCATAAAGAGGGGTATTTTACAGGAGAAAGTTAAACTACTTTGCTGGTATATCAGCTCAAACCAGTTTGACCACTGACCGCATAGTATTGTGTAAAGAAAGTGCATGCATAAGGTTTGGGGTCATCCTGGGGGCATGCTGAGGAAGATTCGAGAAGACTCTAGCAGGAGAAGAGGGCATGTGCTGAAGAAGACACGCCTGTTCATTAATATGTATTAGAAGACACGCCTATTCATGAATATGTATTAGCGACCAGGATCATGCTGAGGAAGAGTCGAGAAGATTCTAGAAGGAGAAGAGGGCATGCGCCGAAGAAGACACGCCTATTCGTGAATATGTATTAACGGACAGGATATAAACCAGGAACAGGAACTGTACTGCGTGCGTCTTGGTGGAGCGCAGACTCCCGGCGCACCCAGCGCTGTTTGCTTGCCTCTATTCGCTTAATAAATTGTAAATTTGAATTGGAATCCTGTTTGGGACTAAATCATTTATAACAATTGGGGGCTCATCCGGGTTGGTCTTGGTTCCTGAATTCTGACTTGATCTAGGAGGGGCGCCCCACCTTTTGGTGGCTCCTGATCGGGTCGGGTCGGGACTAACGCCATCCTGAACCTGAATAGGGGCAAGCAAAGAATTTGATTTTTTATGAGCTCCCTTGCCAGCTGCAGCAGTTTATTTTGCCCGTAATTCTGCGCGCGAAGATCCGAACGAAGACGACGGAGTCGTAAGTATTTAAGGTGTATACCGTTCGGTTGGGTAGGATTCGGTTGCCTGTGTGTGTAAGAGTGTGACTGAGATGGAACCTAGTTCCGAAGCGATTGTGGAGGTCTTCTAACCGCGGTTCCAATCTCCCGCGAGGGACTTGGCCGGTGAAGGACCGAAGCGATTCTTAGAGGATTCGTGGGTGGGTGATAGGTCCTAAACCCCCTGCAAGACACTCTTACTGGTAGCCAAGGGCTGTAGGAGTTGCCACAGTAAAAATTCCTAGATGGGTCAGACGAAATCGAGAACCCAGGGACCAGAAGAAAGGGAGCGAATTACTAGAAATACCTCCGGAGAGTCCATTAGGAATAATGATTGAAAATTGGAATGATAGGGGCCCCAGAAAAGGAAAAAGTAAATTAAAATTAGTTCAATATTGTATGGTAGAATGGCCAAAAGAACCTTTGAGACCACATGTCTTTTGGCCCGTTTTTGGATCTTTTGAAGACTGGGTCTGCCAGGCCTTAAATATATATGTTAATTCAAAGGAACCTTTTAGTCAGGAGGAAAGTGATTATGCAGGATTATGGGACAGAACTTTACGTTCTTTTCCAGCCTCAATACTTACATTAAAAACAGATGAAAAGTTTGAGGAAGAAGAAGAGGGGAAAAGTGAAAAGGAAAAAGATGATAAATGGGAGCCACTGGATAACCTACCGCCTCCATATTCTAATAATCCATCTCTGGCGGCGGCTCCCCCTCCGGTGGCCGTAGTACCTCTATCTGTACCACCGTTGCCCCTATCTCCACCACCAACAGCACCGGAATTAGATCGACCTCCGGCTGCATGTACGAGAAGTAGGACTGCTGTATCTGAGGGAGCTTCTCTATATCCCTTACGAGAAGTACCCCTCGGAGGCAATCAGGGAGGCATCGGGTTTGTGGCAGTCCCATTAAATACCACAGATGTAAGAAATTTCAAGAAAGAAATGGGGACCCTATTAGATGATCCCCTCGGAGTAGCTGAAAAATTGGACCAATTCCTAGGCCCCAATACTTATACCTGGGAAGAAATACAGTCCATTTTAGGGATCCTATTCACTGTTGAGGAAAGGGGAATGATTAGACAAGCTGGAATGAGAATTTGGGAAAGACAGAATCAGGCAGGACCCCCGGGAGATCAGAAATGGCCAAATGTGGATCCCCACTGGGATCATCAACAACCCCAAGGAAGACAAAATATGAGGGATTTGAGAACGTTAATCATACAGGGAATAAGGGAAGCGGTTCCCCGAGGGCAAAACATTACTAAAGCATTTAATGAACAACAAGGGAAAGACGAATCTCCAACAGAATGGTTGGAGAGGTTGAGGAAAAACCTACAAATGTATTCTGGAATTGATCCGAATACAGTGGCTGGGACCGCGCTCCTTAGAACACAATTTGTAGCTAAATCCTGGGGGGGATATAAGAAGGAAATTAGAAAAATTGGAAGACTGGCAAGAAAGAGGATTAGAGGAGTTACTTAGAGAAGCCCAGAAAGTCTATGTTAGGAGGGACGAAGAAAAACAAAAAGCAAAAGCAAAAATTTTTGTAGCAGCAGTAAGGGAAAGTCAGAAAAATAAGACGACTCCTGGAGAGGAAAGGGAAAAAAGAATAGAGCAGACACCCCGGGGACAGCCTTATCGAGAAAGATTTACAATTCCCGTCTGTTACTACTGTAACAAGAGGGGACATGTTCAGAAGAACTGCCGTAAGCAGGAACAAGATGAGAAGATGTTCAAAGAAGATTAGGGGTGTCAGGGGCTCTATCTTCTGGGGACTTCAACACCAACAGAGCCCTTGATAAAATTATTAATTGGTCCCCATAAAGAGGAAGTTTTATTTTTAGTGGATACAGGGGCCGAAAAGTCAACCATTCAAGAACTTCCAAAAGGAATAGAAAAAGGGAAGAGTTAAGTGTCAGTAGTAGGAGCAAAAGGAGAGCCTTTTAAAGTAAATATATTGAAAGATGTAGAAGTAGAAACAGAAAAGAAAATTTGTCTTAATGATTTACTTTTGCTCCCTGAAGCGGAATACAATTTATTAGGAAGGGATTTGATTTTGAAGTTAAACTTGAGCATTCAGAGTCAAGGGGACAAATTGCAGATTAAATTATACACTTTAACACAAGAGGATGAAGAAGCTATTAACCCCTCAGTGTGGTATAAGGAAGGGGAAACTGGAAAGATAAAAATGGACCCCATAAGGGTTCAAATAATAGATCCGCACCGCCCAATTAGAATCAAGCAATACCCTATACCTATGGAGGGTCGAAAAGGATTAAAACCTGTAGTTGACAGACTTCTGGAAAAAGGAACCCTAGAACCATGTATGTCACCTCATAACACGCCCATTCTTCCTGTAAAGAAACCGGATGGGTCATACAGGATGGTGCAGGACTTAAGAGCTGTAAATCAGCGAACAATCACTAAATTCCCTGTGGTGGCAAATCCTTATACTTTATTGAGTCATATATCTCCCAAACATACTTGGTATAGTGTAATAGATTTGAAAGATGCTTTTTGGGCCTGTCCTCTGGATGAGGGATCCAGAGATTATTTTGCCTTTGAGTGGGAGGACCCTGAAACAGGACGAAAACAACAATTAAGATGGACTGTGTTACCACAAGGGTTTACAGAGTCACCAAATCTATTTGGACAAACTTTAGAAAAAATTCTACAAGATTTCACAATACCTAAGGAGGTAAAATTATTGCAATATGTGGACGATTTATTAGTAGCAGGAGAAACTGAAGAGGGGATCCGAAAAGCCACCATTAAATTGTTAAATTTTCTAGGGGAAAAGGGATTAAAGGTGTCCCGATCAAAGCTACAGTTTGTAGAACAAGAAGTAAAATACTTAGGACATTGGCTGAGTAAGGGAAGGAAGAAGTTAGATCCTGATAGGGTATCTGGGATTCTATCCTTAAGACCCCCACAAACTAAAACGGAAATTAGGCAAATACTGGGATTATTAGGATATTGTAGACCATGGCTTGAAAATTATAGTGATAAAGTAAAATTCTTATATGAAAAATTAACTAATAACCAACTTAAATGGTTTATTGAAGATGATCAGAGATTTGAGGAAGTAAAAAAGGCATTAATACAAGCACCTGTATTGAGCCTCCCAGATCTAGAAAAACCTTTCTATCTCTTTGTGAATACATCAAGCCAGACAGCATATGGAGTTCTTACTCCAGACTGGGCAGGAATCAAAAAAACCCGTGGGGTATTGTTCTAAGTTACTTGATCCAGTAAGCAGAGGATGGCCTGCTTGTCTCCAAGCTTTGGTTGATTAATAGAAGAAGTTAGGAAGATTACCTTTAGTGCTCCTTTAAAAGTGTATACCCCACACAATGTCAGAAATGTTTTACAACAAAAAGCGGAAAAATAGTTAACGGACAGCCGAATCCTAAAGTATGAAGCAATACTAATAGACTCCCCTGACTTAGAACTGAGGGTGACTTCTGCTCAGAGTCCAGCACAATTTTTGTTTGGAGAACCATCAGAGGAATTACAACATAACTGTTTAGAGGTAATTGAGACCCAGACAAAGGTGAGACCAGATTTAAGAGATGCTGAGTTGGAAAATGGAGAAGCGCTGTTTATAGATGGCTCCTCCAGAGTGGTAGAAGGGAAGAGAAAATCGGGTTAAAAGGAAGAAGTGGGACTATATTTACAGATTCTAAATACGCATATGGGGTGGTCCACACTTTTGGAAAAATTTGGGAAGAAAGAGGTTTGATTAATACTCAAGGGAGGAATTTAATACATCAAGAATTAATAGTAAAGATTTTGAAGGCGTTAAGAGAACCAAAGGAGATAGCAGTGGTACATGTGAGGGGACACCAAAAGGGATTAGATTACCGAACTAGAGGAAATAACTTAGCAGCAGATAAAGAGGCCCAGGAAGCAGCCTTGAGGGCTAAAGTTGCCAAAATTAATGTAATACAAACAAAGGAGGACACCAGCAAAGAAGAACGAGAGGAAAGAGAGAAGAAGTTTACGCCAGAAGAACAAACAAAATTGGAGAAAATAGGAGCTAAATTAGAACAAGGAAAATGGACACTGCCTGATGGGCGAGAAATGTTGCCAAAAGCCTACACCAGGCGAATATTAGAATGTTTGCATGCGCAAACACATTGGGGTACAAAAGCGTTAAGTGATCATTTTCTTAAACAATTTGGTGGTATTGGAATTTTTGAAATAGCAAAGCAAATTACACAAGGTTGCTTAACCTGTCAAAAGGTAAATAAGACAGTGTTTCGACAAACAGCCACGGGAGGGAGAAAAACACCTTACAGACCTTTTGAGAAAATACAAGTTGATTTCACTGAATTGCCTAAGGTAGGGAGGATAAAATATTTATTGGTAATAGTAGATCATTTAACACAGTGGGTAGAAGCATACCCTGTAGCACGAGCTACGGCACAGATGATGGTAAAAATTCTATTGGAACATTTGATACCTAGATATGGGATAATCCAGTACATTGATTCTGACCAGGGCACACATTTTACTTCTAAACTAATAAAACTATTATGTCAATCATTAGGTATACAGTGGGAATACCACACTCCGTGGCACCCACAAAGCTTGGGGAAGGTAGAAAGAATGAATCAAACAATAAAACAACAATTGGCTAAGTTAATGATTGAGACGCAAATGCCCTGGACGAAATGTTTACCATTGGCACTTCTAAACATAAGAACGAAACCATACAGTGAGACTGGATTATCGCCATATGAAATGTTATATGGCATGCCTTATTTTCAAGGAATGCCTCTGGGGAACAATGTAATTGAGGATCATAGTATCCAACAATATATAATTACCATTGGAAAAAGATTAAAAGAATTAAGAGAGATTGGGATGGTGGCCCAAACACCACCTTTAGGATTTGCAATTCATCAGTTAGAACCAGGAGATAAAATTCTGATAAAAACATGGAAAGAAGGAAACCTATCTCCCCTCTGGGAAGGACCTTTTCTTGTTTTATTAACTACAGAAACAGCTGTGAGAACTGCTGAAAAAGGATGGACACGTGTGTCGCGAGTGAAAGGTCCAGTGAAGGAGTGGAAGGTCACATCTGACTAAATTGCTGTGGGAATTTTATTGCGGCTACTCCTGTAATGAAACAGGAGTGAAACATGAAATTCCCACAGTTGCTAAAAATCTATTTGTAAAGTCATTGAATATAACTAATTGTTACGTTTGTGGTGGAACAAATCAAGGTGAACGATGGCCATGGGAAGCTATGGAGAGAAATACAAGTAATCCCCAAGTTTGGAAAACAATGGGAAAGGGTAATAGGAAACAACAATGGGTACTCCAAACGAGTATAATCGGAAGGAGTTGTTGGCAAAAGAAGAACAGGAAAAAGGAGCTGGAACTAGAATTTGTCCTTTGTGTAGAAGGTGGTGTGTATTTGTAAGATTAGTGTTGCAGGCTAACTGGCAGTTTTCTGTAGCCATAAAGCCTTGCAAATAAAGAGGATTGCCAGGCTCGGGCAACTGCTCAGGTCTGGACAAACCACTGATCTAGCAAAGCTCTGGCCTTCACAAGCAGTGCTCAATTAATTTGGGTACTAAGAAAGCACCCCCTTAAAGGAAAGAAGAGGGCAAGACCGGAGGGGAACTGGTGTTGCGGCTTAAAAAGGGTCTGCCAAGGGCTGCAACCCCTTTGGGCTGTGACCGCTGATCACTATGGCCCTGACCGGACCTCTTCTAGTTCTACTTGGGGGTGAGTTCCTTGGACTCTGACTATGGCAAATAACTGTAGTCAATATTGGAACAAGTCCAGCTGGGGTTTACCCCAGAAAAATGGAAAAAGTGAGGACCTTTTCTAATTGTACAGCGTGTGATAAACTGTAAACTGTTTTGTTCATCGAACTTTGTGTATAGGTGTTATACAATTAAGTCCTGTGATATGTGTTAGAACCATGTTTGCTAAAGTTTTCTTAAAGCATTAAAGTTGAGATGGTAATGCTAAGAATGAAAGAACTGTATAGTAAGATGGAACAGCATGATAAGAAATCGTTGCTTAACACCTTGAATACCCCTGGCTACAAGGCAAAACAAGCCTGGCAACAAGACAAAACAAGCCCAGACAAGACAAAACATGCCCTGAGGTAGAAGGGGAGGGGGGAGTGGAGTAGATTGCAATTGGAAGATTCGAAAGAAGGCATGAGTGAAAAAAGGTATAAAGAGAGGACTGAAAGACCTGTTAAGTTGCCGGCCCTTGGCGGAGCAGGAGACTCCCCGGCCGCCCAGCGCTGTTTTGCTTACTGGTCGCTTGCTTTAATAAATCAAAAATTTCTAATTGACTAGCCTCTGTCACTCAATTGGACAGGTAAATTTATAACACAGCGCATACCTGTAATCAACAATAAAACCTAGTTTTTTCCTGTTACCCATAAATTAGGGAGAACGAATGGCCTCCTGAGAGACAAACTTGGAATGGAATCAATCTAGGAGGATTTTGGGGAGATTTTATGGGTGGTGATCGGCTTACTAAAATGGGGATACTTGTATTGAGGATATGTGGGGGATTGTTACTAGATTAATCTACTCGGTTATACTCAATTGGAAATGAAAACACGAATCAATACTATAAAGAAAAAGATGGGGGATTGTGAAATATGTTTATCTGATTCGTGTGATGAAGTGTAATCTTCTGTACTTTCATGGATTTCTCCTGCACCATAAAGAGGGGTATTTTACAGGAGAAAGTTAAACTACTTTGCTGGTATATCAGCTCAAACCAGTTTGACCACTGACCGCATAGTATTGTGTAAAGAAAGTGCATGCATAAGGTTTGGGGTCATCCTGGGGGCACGCCGAGGAATATTCGAGAAGACTCTAGCAGGAGAAGAGGGCATGTGCTGAAGAAGACACGCCTGTTCATTAATATGTATTCGAAGACACGCCTATTCATGAATATGTATTAGCGACCAGGATCACGCTGAGGAAGATTCGAGAAGATTCTAGAAGGAGAAGAGGGCATGCGCCGAAGAAGACACGCCTATTCGTGAATATGTATTAACGGACAGGATATAAACCAGGAACAGGAACTGTACCGCGTGCGTCTTGGTGGAGCGGAGACTCCCGGCGCACCTAGCGCTGTTTGCTTGCCTCTATTCGCTTAATAAATTGTAAATTTGAATTGGAATCCTGTTTGGGACTAAATCATTTATAACATTATTAACAGTTATCACCCCAAATTCACATTTCTAAAAGATGTTGCCTTGAGCATATACTTCTGAGTGTGTTAGCCAGTATCGGAAAAAAATAGATATGTGCAGGTATCCGAACAAAAACAGGGAAGTTACATGTACTCTGCTAGCCTTTGAAACAGAAGACGTATTACTGCTATCCTTACATCTCTCTAGGAGAAACACAATACCTTTAAGACTAACGCATCCAATAAAGACAGTGAATAAATATCAGAAGTTATTTCCTACTTTACTCTGTGACTAGACTATTAAAAAAAAAGAATAATGTATCTTAATTTCAGTCAGTATTCTATATGCAGAATAACAACACAGAAAAGCCTCTGCTATAAGACTTGAAATCTGATGGGCTCAAATCCCTTGCTCACACTTGTTACCTTTTGTTGTGGTTTAGCCCCAGCTGGCAACTAAGCACCACGCAGCCGCTCGCTCACTCTCCCTCCCACAGTGGGACGGGGGAGAGAATTAGGAAAAAAAACCTCGTGGGTTGAGATAAACACGGTTTAATAGGACAGAAAGAAAGAAGGGAACAATAATGATAATACCAACAAAGGAATGTACAAGAACAAGTAAGGCCCAATACAGAAATTGCTCACCACCCCGTGATCGACAGCCCGTCCCCGAGCAGCGATTTCCGCCCCCCGGCCAACTCCAGTTTATGTACTGGGCATGACGTCGGATGGTAGGGAATATCTCTTTGGCCAGTCTGGGTCAGCTGTCCCGGCTGTGTCCCCTCCCAGCTCCCTGTGCACCCCCAGCCTGCTCGCTGGCAGGCCAGCACAAGAAGCTGGACTGTCCTTGACTGCTCAGCAACAACCCAAAACATCAGCACATTATCAACAGTTCCTCATCCCAAATCCAAAACACAGTCCCACACTAGCTTCTGTGAGGAAAACCAGCTCTATCCTGGCTGAAACCAGGACAGTATCCACCCCTTATTCCATACCATTTACGTCATGCCCAGGTCCTATACTTTTCAATACATTCCAATTATTCATTATTACTCTTCCTGTCCTTTAATATATACACACAGATATCACTTTCTTAGTCCATGGGCCATCACTTTAAAATGTCTGTGGAGTTCAGTCAGTCCATGACTCTGGGCTTCATCCATCATAGCAGTCTCTCAGGGCAGGGGAGATGGTATGTGGTGTTGGATTGTTATCTGGCACGGTCCATGTCCATGATCTGCAGGTCGAAGATGTCAGTCTCGAGGGATTTGTTGGGCGCAAGCTGCTGAAGCCAGTTCTGGTTTCATCACTGCTGCACGTTGCTTGGTTTCAGTGAAGCTCATTCTTCATCAGTCTGGGTGATTCTTACTATAATACCATTGATATGGTAGATAGCAGCCATAGTAGTATTGTCATACTGAACAATTAACATAATACAATTCAAATCATTGACTGTTTTCACCCAAAATCAAGTCTCCTTGAGGTACACATCGGACTTCCCCATCCTTCCGCATTACCCACCAAGTGCACCCAGGTCCCTGGGCAAAGGCAATCCCACGAACGGGTTTGCCTTTTCCTAAGGCAGGAGTAACCCAGACTGTCTTCCCCAGCATGTTTCTCACATGCACCACAGGGACTTTATCCCCTTCTACAGTACGTAGAAGTTTTGATTGGGCAGGGCCGGCTCTATTAGTAGATCCCCTAGTGTTGACCAACCAGGTGGCTTTGGCTAAATGTTTATCCCAATGTTTGAATGTCCCATCACCCATTGCTCTCAGGGTAGTCTTTAACAGTCCGTTGTATCGTTCAATTTTTCCGGAAGCTGGTGCATGATAGGGGATATGATACACCCACTCAATGCCGTGCTCTTTGGCCCAGGTGTCTATGAGGTTGTTTTGGAAATGAGTCCCATTGTCTGACTCAATTCTTTCGGGGGTGCCATGTCGCCATAAGACTTGCTTTTCAAGGCCCAGGATAGTATTCCGGGCGGTGGCATGGGGCACAGGGTATGTTTCCAGCCATCCGGTGGTTGCTTCCACCATGGTAAGCACATAGCACTTGCCTTGGCGAGTTTCTGGAAGTGTGATATAGTCAATCTGCCAGGCCTCGCCATATTTATATTTCAACCATCGTCCTTCATACCAGAGGGGATTTAACCGCTTGGCTTGTTTGATTGCAGCACACGTTGCACATTCATGGATAACCTGTGCAATAATGCCCACGGTCAAGTCCACCCCTTAATCATGACCCATTGATATGTTGCATCTCTTCCCTGATGGCCTGAGGTGTCATGGGCCCACCGAGCTATAAATAATTCACCCTTATGTTGCCAGTCCAGATCCACCTGAGCCACTTCAATCTTAGCAGCCTGATCCACCTGATGGTTGTTTTGATGTTCTTCCGTGGCCCGACTCTTGGGTACGTGAGCATCTACGTGACGTACTTTTATGACGAGATTCTCTAGTCGGGCAGCAATATCTTGCCACAATTCAGCGGCCCAGATGGGCTTGCCTCTGCGTTGCCAGTTGCTCTGCTTCCATTGCTGCAGCCACCCCCATAGAGCATTTGCTACCATCCATGAGTCAGTATAAAGATAGAGTACTGGCCATTTTTCTCGTTCGGCAATATCTAAAGCCAGCTGGATGGCTTTCACCTCCGCAAACTGACTTGATTCACCTTGTCCTTCAGCCACTTCTGCAACTCGTCGTATAGGGCTCCATACAGCAGCTTTCCACCTTCGATGTTTGCCTACAATACGACAGGACCCATCAGTAAACAGGGCATATTGCCTTTCGTTCTCTGGCAGTTCATTATATGGTGGAGCCTCTTCAGCACGCGCCACCTCCTCTTCTGGTGATATTCCAAAATCTTTGCCTTCTGGCCAGTCCATGATCACTTCCAAGATTCCCGGGCGATTAAGATTTCCTATTCGAGCCCGCTGTGTAATAAGCGCGACCCACTTACTCCACGTAGCATCAGTCGCATGATGTGTAGAGAGGACCCTCCCTTTGAACATCCAGCCCAGCACTGGCAGTCGGGGTGCCAGGAGGAGCTGTGCTTCAGTGTCAATCACTTCTGAGGCAGCTCGAACTCCTTCGTATGCCGCCAATATCTCCTTTTCAGTTGGGGTATAGCGGGACTCAGATCCCCTATATCCTCGACTCCAAAACCCTAGAGGTCGACCTCGAGTCTCTCCTGGTGCCTTCTGCCAGAGACTCCAGGTAGGGCCATTCTCCCCGGCTGCCGTGTAGAGCACATTTTTAACATCTTGTCCTGCCCGGACTGGCCCGAGGGCTACGGCATGAACTATCTCCTGTTTGATTTGTTCGAAGGCTTGTCGTTGCTCAGGGCCCCATTTAAAATTGTTCTTCTTCCGGGTCACTTGATAAAGAGGGCTTACAATCAGACTGTAATTTGGAATATGCATTCTCCAGAAACCCACAACACCCAAAAATGCTTGTGTTTCTTTTTTGCTAGTTGGTGGAGACATAGCTGTTATTTTGTTGATCACATCCGATGGGATCTGTCGACGTCCATCTTGCCATTTTATTCCTAAAAACTGGATCTCTTGTGCAGGTCCCTTGACTTTACTTTGTTTTATAGCAAAACCAGCTTTCAGAAGGACTTGAATTATTTTCTTCCCTTTCTCGAAAACTTCTTCTGCTGTGTTGCCCCATACGATGATGTCATCAATGTATTGCAGATGCTCTGGAGCTTCACCCTGTTCCAGTGCAGTTTGTATCAGCCCATGGCAAATGGTAGGGCTGTGTTTCCACCCCTGGGGAAGTCGATTCCAGGTGTATTGGACACCTCTCCAAGTGAAAGCAAACTGTGGCCTGCACTCTGCCGCCAAAGGGATCGAGAAAAACGCGTTAGCAATATCAATGGTGGCGTACCACTTGGCTGCCTTTGACTCCAGTTCATATTGAAGTTCTAGCATGTCCGGCACAGCAGCGCTCAGTGGCGGCGTGACTTCATTCAGGCCACGATAGTCTACTGTCAGTCTCCACTCTCCATTAGACTTTCGCACTGGCCATATGGGGCTGTTAAAGGGTGAGCGAGTCTTGCTGATCACTCCTTGGCTCTCCAGCCAACGAATCAGCTCATGGATGGGGATCAGGGAGTCTCTGTTGGTGCGATATTGCCGCCGGTGCACTGTTGTGGTAGCGATCGGCACCTGTTGTTCTTTGACCCTGAGCAACCCCACCACAGAAGGGTCCTCTGAGAGACCAGGCAAGGTGGACAGCTGTTTCATTTCTTCCGTCTCCAAGGCAGCTATACCAAAAGCCCACCGATACCCTTTTGGGTCCTTGAAATACCCTCTGCTGAGGTAGTCTATGCCCAGGATGCACAGAGCCTCCGGGCCAGTCACAATGGGGTGCTTCTGCCACTCCTTCCCAGTTAGGCTCACTTCGGCCTCCAGTACAGTCAGCTGTTGGGATCCCCCTGTCACTCCGGAAATACAGATGGGCTCTGCCCCTATATGGCTTGATGGCATCAGGGTACATTGTGCACCGGTGTCCACTAAAGCCTTATATTCCTGTGGGTCTCATGTGCCAGGCCATCTAATCCACACAGTCCAATAAACTCGGTTGTCCCTCTCCTCCGCCTGGCTGGAGGCAGGGCCCCTCTAATCCTGCTCATAGTACTCGTTACCCACTTCTTGTAAATAGGAATCAGAAGTCCCTTCAAGAGGATCAGAGGTTAGATCAGCTCTTCTATTCTTTCTGGGAAGCTGCCCACTGGAAAGTGGAGCGACGATTTTCCTCGAGGAACCTGAACCCCCTTTTGTAATTGTCTTTCCTTGCAGCTCGCGTACTCGTGCCTCTAGGGTCGAGGTAGGTTTTCCATCCCACCTCCTCATGTCCTCTCCGTAGTCACGCAACTGAAACCACAGGGTGGCTCGTGGTGTGTATCCTCTATATCTTCTCTCTTGAACAGAAGAGCGCTTACTCCTAATGGCTGAGACACTGGTCCGTACGGGTGGAGGGTAGGGCATATCCTCTTTGAATTGCCGGAACTCTCGGGATAGTTTCTCTACAGCAGAGACGCAGGCCCGTAGGGAGGAAGAGAGACTTTCTTCGTATTGCCGGAGTTGGCCAGCCAATTCATCCACCGTTGGTCTCTCTCCGTCCTTCCAGGCCATTACTGCTAATGAGTTGGCATATGATGATGGTGCACTCCGTACAAACTTCCGCCACATAGGTTGCGTGCAATTGACTTCATCTGGATCTTTGGATGATTGTCCATTGTCCAAGTCACCATAAATCACTTCCAGCACCGCTAGCTCCCTCAGGTACTGGATACCTTTCTCCATGGTGGTCCACTTGCCTGGGTGACATAGAACATCTTCCTTGAAGGGATACCTTTCCTTCACACCCGACAGGAGTCGTCTCCAGAGGCTGAGGACTTGTGCACCTTTTCCAATTGCTTTGTCAATGCCCCCTTCCCTAGAAAGGGATCCCAGCTGCTTGGCTTCCCTACCCTCTAATTCCAGGCTACTGGCCCCATTATCCCAGCATCGGAGCAGCCAGGTGACAATGTGCTCACCTGGACGACGGCTGAAATCCTTTTGCATATCTCGCAATTCACTCAGGGATAGAGATCGGGTAGTTACCGTCTCTTTTATAAGTTCTTCCTCTTCCTCCTCTTCAAGTGATGACTCGCTCTCTTCCCTCTTCCGTGCTTGTGATGGCCCTGCTTCAGAGCACTCTGCCTCCTCACTCTCTTCCTCTGCCTCCTTCTTAGCAGAATCTTCCTCCTCCCTTACTAAACGAGCTGACTTCCGCTTCCAAGATTTCTTCTTTTGTACAGGGGCAACTGATACCGGGATGGGCTGGTTCTCTGGTTCAGCTGCAACAGTCTGAGTAGCTACAGTGCCCGCCGTGGGGGCTGGAGCAGTGGCAGTGCCTGCCACAGGGGTTGGAGTAGTCACAGTGCCTGCCACATTGCCATCAGACCCAGAGAGCCCCTCTCCCCTTTGAATAGTGTTAAATAGAGTTCGGTAGGCATGGGCCAGGCCCCAGCACATGGCAATGATTTGTGTCTCCTTGGAGCTGCCAGGCTGACAGCATACTTCTTCCAGATATTCTGCTAGTTTATCAGGATTCTGCACTTGTTCGGGAGTGAAGCTCCAAAACACCGGAGGTGCCCACTGCCCCAGGCATTTGCCCATGCTGTTCCACACACCCTGCCATTCATAACTATCCAGCCTTGGGGCAGATCTCCGAGTGATATTCTTAAATTGCTTGCCAACCTTAGACAAAACCGAAACCATGTTCCCCAGAAGTAGCAATAGAGGTATTTTAACCAGCCAAGGGTGTTCAAAATACTGAAAAATTATTGTGATGAAGGAGGAAATGTTATGATAGAGGGTAGCAAAGGTACCATTCTGCATTTCCTCCATAAAAAACCTTTCAGAGGCAGAAGTATAATTGCTAATCGTCTCCACAAGACTGTAGCCAAAATACAGTAACGGCTTTAGTACAGAGCTCAGATGATACCACATTAAGCTCAAGGTCAGTGCTCTAAAAACAAAATTCACAGGCGAGACATTACTAATCATTGCAGAGTACAGCAGCCCGCAGAAACCAACACTGATCCTTAACATGTACAGCAAAGACGAGAGCATGATGCAAATCAAATAAACTGATATTGTGACCTGCAACTGTTATTATCTCAAGCCTCGGGCCCCACGTTGGGCGCCAAAAAGGACTGTCATGGTTTAGCCCCAGCTGGCAACTAAGCACCACGCAGCCGCTCGCTCACTCTCCCTCCCACAGTGGGACGGGGGAGAGAATTAGGAAAAACCTCGTGGGTTGAGATAAACACGGTTTAATAGGACAGAAAGAAAGAAGGGAACAATAATGATAATACCAACAAAGGAATGTACAAGAACAAGTGATGCCCAATACAGCAATTGCTCACCACCCCGTGATCGACAGCCCGTCCCCGAGCAGCGATTTCCGCCCCCCCGGCCAACTCCAGTTTATGTACTGGGCATGACGTCGGATGGTAGGGAATATCTCTTTGGCCAGTCTGGGTCAGCTGTCCCGGCTGTGTCCCCTCCCAGCTCCCCGTGCACCCCCAGCCTGCTTGCTGGCAGGTCAGCACAAGAAGCTGGACTGTCCTTGACGGCTCAGCAACAACCCAAAACATCAGCACATTATCAACAGTTCTTCATCCCAAATCCAAAACACAGTCTCACACTAGCTTCTGTGAGGAAAACCAGCTCTATCCTGGCTGAAACCAGGACACCTTTTGCAAGCCTAAAATTGAAATAAGCTGGAGTTTAGATAAGTTTTGAATCCACTTCCCAAACTTCCCAGAATGAAACACTAATCTAACAATCAGTTAACTGTATATAAAGGATAGGAGAGATGGCATTTAAAGTTCTTTCTGAAGATGATTTACCTACAAGACTTTTCTTTGGAATGCTTTCCAATTTATCAATCAATCATGGAATTAAGGTGAAATAGAGAATCACACTCATAGCCCTTATTTTGGAATGTACAGGAACACCACAGAGTGCAGGAACGAAGAGGAAGATATTAGGAGAGGCACAGCTGGGGGGGGGAAAACCACAAACAACAACTTATCCCAAGTTCCTAAACTGCAGTGGTCTGGGAAAACGCTAGAAAAGCTCTAGAACATTATCTATGCCACAAGTCTCCACCTTATGAAAAATTATTTCTTTTTTTAGCCCTTTAACTCTCTCAGAAAACCAGCTCAAGAACTTAGTTTTAAATAACATCTTATCTTTCCTCCCCCTTCTTGTTTCTCTTGCATCTCAGCACATATATTTAGTTAGCTTTCATATCCGACCCGAACTATGTTTATTTCTGTTCTCTTGTGTGAAGAAAGAAATATGTTTAATGACAGCTCACACACTTGTTGAGAACATGCTGCAGTCTTTCTTCCATAGTAGAAAGAAAGAAGGAACTACTTAACTAGTAAGATTACAGGATAGCATATGTGTTAACTGGACAGCACAAAACCTAAAAATAATGATCAGAAGAAGCTTCATACCTTTTAGGTTATTAAAAAGCACACTCATTCAAACAGTATTGTGTATTTTATTGCAATTGCAATTCTTAAAGAAGCTTGGTACAGACAAAATCTTACACTTGTACACAGCAGCAGCATACATGCACTCATGCTAACCCTTTTAAGGCCACAAATTTAGAATTCTGGTTCAAGTTGAAGCAATGTCTCAAAAGAATTACATATATTTAAAGAAAAAACATACAGAAATTGTAATTGTAGATCCCACATTTGCTGATTAAGTGGCAATTAATTAATTAATTAATTGAAGAAATTATTTTGCTGATGATGTTTTGGAGGGAAGGGTAGACAACCCAAGTTGGAGGAATTTGGGAACACGTTCCTTTCTACTTGGAGCGAATATGTAGCCCTTTATCTACATTTAAAAAAAAAAAAAAAATCAAAATTAGGCAACAAGAAATACTAGTAACTTTTTTAACTTCTGGTTTAAAAAATGAAATCATTTAGAACATATTTCCAAATATTGCTTTAAAGAACTGTGATTGTGGGCTAGTTTTATCTCCTTTCAGGACAAGATGCTAAATAAAAGTACTGTATTTTTTACGTTTCACGATTACTACTTAATTTACTTATTTTTAAAAGTGAATTTTTATTTGCTCCCCTCCATTTTAAGTTTAATTTTATGAAAGTTGCATGAAACAAAACAAGAGTTTTCATCTCAAGGAAAATAACATATTTTAGTAGAACGTGTTTCTTAGTTCAAATGTTCAACAATGATGTTCACAATATAAGGGAAGGAACACGACTTCATCATAAAAACATGAAGATGCAGCTGATCACAAACTATAAGCGAAATTGATTTTTTTTAATAACATAAGCAAAGCAGCAGCCAAATGGTGACAGCAATTGGTAAGTAATCTACTTATGCTTTAAGAAAAATCATATACATATTTTATGTGTGTGCTTACAGAATGGAGTCTGTGATTGTAAAACTGCATTTTTCTATATTTTAAATTGATTCTGGCACAACTGACTGCTGTTTGATCTTGTATCATTATATGCATTATACATTAGCAGAAAGGCTGGATGAAAATCTTTGCCCCTACAATAGGTTAAACTGTGTGTTGCATCTATTTTGCAAATCATCAGTATTTTACTGTCCTGGTTTCAGCTCAATTTATATGTTGGAAACAATAAAAGTTCAGACTCTACATGGCAAGACCACATTAGAAGATTTTTAAAACCAGTTATCAGTACTGTATATATAGGTCTTTGCTGCAGTGAAAACCTGACATTACTTTCAAATTTCTTAATTTGTTTTTTACGTCAGTCTTAAATAAGAACCCTGCAAACAATGTGTCACTGAAACACACTTGTTCATGACTGATCTCAATACTTTGTATATAAATATTTACCCAGTTAGTGCAATATGGGGATACAAATACAAGAGAAAGAAGTTTTTCAAACAACTGGAACATTTAGAAATCATAAGAGCAATAGCAGTGTTTCCTTAATTATTACATAAAAAACTTTTTTAATCAACCCAATGCTGCTGTAATACATTTGGGAAAAATGCTGACAGATCTGTGCACCAGCATGGAAATCCTATCACCACACAGTAGTCTAAGTTTGGAATAAAATTACAGTATCACTTTTAGGTTCTCTCTCTCTCCATTACCAAACTAAATATATATATATATAAAAAAAAAAAAAATTGTATTAACAGTTACATTAATAGGCATTCTCTCATACACTGAAATAAAATCAGTTATTCCTAACATTACTGTAGTAAGGTCTCATTATTTCCATGGCCTTGAAGTCTTCTTTCACCTACCACTATGGACTCTTATAATATTTTTAACCTCTTCATACAGCTCCAACTGTCACTGCAGGCAGCATTAGCATGGAACCTAGGCAAATAAATTCCAAGGAATTTATTTGCTCAGGTTTGTCATTGTTACTTACTTCCTGTGATGACAGCCCACACTAGTGAAAAAACGGTACTACCTACACTGACATTGCTGTACTAGCTCCAAGAAAAAGCTGTCAAGATAACTGTTCTTAGAGTTTTCTCTCCCACTTTTATTTGGAGATGGGGGGAAGTGTTATATATTAGTGAAAGTTATTTTTGAGATGCTTGCTTACAATTCTGCTGAAGAGAAAAAACAAATCACATGATGAGAAAGTCACCTGACATTTAGTCTGAATAATATTTATGTGCAGTCCAAAAATCATAAAACAGTACAAACCAAAACACACGGATGCAGAAACACCAAGTCAGTCACTTTAAGGAAGGAAGTAAACGTAGTAAGGGCTCCAGTGAGAAATTAATAATTTCTAAGAGAGAAGGGACATACCCTTCACAGAAACAAATCTCTCAAACTTTTCCATTTCTAGTATGAATAGGCAATGTAACAACTCATGCGTTGTAACACAACTCATTCATCTCTAAGCATCCCAGACATTCTCAGCATTACATATGGTATACATAAGGAGTTGATGAATATAATTCATCAGCATCAGAATTCAAGATTTAGTTGTAGAAGTAACAGGGTTTTTTAGTCTTTGAAGTTGTAAATAGCAGAAAGCAATGAAGGAGTTACACTCCCTAAATCAAAACCGAAAACAAAACAGCGTAGCAATACTGTTGTCTCACAGTAGCTATAACGGCATTTACAGTGACTTTCAGTAGAGATTACCGTGGCGGAAATTGCTATGCTCTCCAAAAAGTTTCGTAAGCTTTACAATTCAGGTACACTTCCCCCAGTGGGCAATTTTTTTTCCAAGTAAACGTGTACTTTCGAGGGAAACACACAAGTAAATACTGGTACGCTTTCCGCGTAAGCACGCCCAAGCGCACGCGACCCCGGAGCCCCCGAGGGGACGCAATTCCCACGGCGCACGGAACCCCACCAGCCCCCCACCTCAGTGCTTGGCGGCGCAGCGGAAGGCGGCCGGGACACCCAACCACAGGGCAGGCCCCCTCCACCCCCTGGGCCCCAACTCCCCTGGCACCGCTTCCCACAGCGACACAGAACCCCTGCACCCCGCCGAGAGACTCACGCCAGGACCGGGCAGGGACAAGCCCGCAGACAACACCGACCAGTTCCCTCACCCGCACTTCCCCACCACGGCAACACAAACCAAAACCAAAACCAAATAACAACAACTCCAGCTAAACGCTACCCTCTTACCTAGATACAGAGACGCCGGCGGGAAGTAACCACCCCGCACAGTCCTCGCACCGCCTCTCCTCCACCACGCTCCCTCGCCGTGCCGCGAGGGCGGGGGAGGGGGTTTGCAGAGGCGGCGGGCGGCCTTGAGGTTGGTGGCTGTTACCGGCGGTGAGCCGGCCAGGGCGGCTGCCTCACCAGTAGGTTGGTGGCGTGCGAGGCTGCGCTGGCGTCTCCTGCGCGGTCCCCCAGCGCAGGGCAGTCCTGGGGCCGGGGCAGCTGCCCGCGGAGGAGCTGGGGGTGCGACGCGCGGCAGCTTTCCGCACTGACGGGCACGGGCAGCGCTGTGCGCTGTGTTGGGAGCGGGGTGTAATCGCCTGCGACCCCCCCCCCGTTCATGCGCAGCTCTGTCAGCTCACAGTGTCAACCAATTCTGACACTGACAACTCGCTGACAACCAATTCTGGCTAAAGCCAAAAGATAGAAATGACAGTACAGCTACTTTGCTTTCTAAAGTTGTTGTCCGATTGTAATTGAACTACAGTTCAGAAGTGTGTCATAAAGGTAATATTTGAATAAATAAGTTAGGATTTGGCTACCAGAGATTATAGGTGTGAGAGAAGGGGTTAAGGGAGTCTTAGCAGTTAATTAGTAGATAAGGCTTGAAATCTTGTTAGCTATTGTGTGAAGTAGTTAAAGCAGGAGAACTGTAGTTCCTCCCAAAGACAGGTCCTGATAAACTGAAAGGAGCAAGAAGATTTGTGGCTCCTCACAAGGACAGTCCCTGATAAGAATTAAGAACTTACCTCAAGAAACTAGCTAAAACTGACCCTGCGGTTTGGATAGAAGCCAAAAAAACAACGGAGCCTGCGCAAAGGCAAAAGGTTACTAGCGGTGACGAAGAGGAACCACCGGCCTTCATCCCCACGACCCCCGACGACCACCACCAGGAGGCAACACGCAAGCGCAAATGGGAGGAGAACTCATTTTAATATGAAGCGGGGACAGATCATGCATATGTATAGGTATATTGCTAAACTTTATGTATATGCAACACTTTGCTGTATATATTCGAAGTAAGTGCCGCGTTGGGCGCACATGGTTTTTGGTGGGACTACCCCCCCGTGCTGCCCAGCGCTGAATAAACATACCTACTTTACAATCTTACAGATTGTGGAGTCTGTTTTCCGCACGTCAGGTGTGCTAGGATAAACCTGAAGTCAAGAATGGACTAAAATGCTTGCACCTTGAAGAATCAAGAGTTCAGAAGATATGAACCAAATCTAGATTTGATTTCTTCTTTGGGAGAATCATAGAATCATTTAGGTTGGAAAAGACCCTTAAGATCATCAAGTCCAACCATTAATCTAACACTACCAAGTCCACACTAAACCATGTCCGTAAGTGCCACGTCTACGTGTCTTTTAAATACCTCCAGGGATGGTGACTCAACCACTTCTCTGGGCAGCCTGTTCCAATGCTTGACAACCCTTTCAGTGAAGAAATTTTTCCTAATATCTAGTCTAAACCTCCCCTAGTGCAACTTGAGGCCATTTCCTCTGGTCCTATCGCTTGTTACTTGGGAGAGGAGACCAACACCCACCTCGCTACAGCCCCCTTTCAGGTAGTTGTAGAGAGCAATAAGGTCTCCCCTCAGCCTCCTCTTCTCCAGACTGAACAATCCCAGTTCCCTCAGACGCTCCAGAAGGACAATTACTGTAATAAGTGAACTCTTGGCGTTGCGTAGGTACAGAACTAATGAGTTTATGCATACACAGACACTGTTGAAGCTTCCATCGAGAGGGAAGGGGTAAATTGAAGGCTTGTTCACCAGAGAACATCTTATCTTGGCCACAGCTGGAGTTGTCATGGCTTAAGGCTCTGGCCACTCACAGATAGACTTAACAAATAAGAGAGAGACAAAGTGCAGGGGGCCAGGTGAAGTGGGGCTGCAAATGGACTGCCAAGGGAAGGTTTAGGCTGCAAAAAGAATTCTTTCCTCAGAACTTTTTCATCTTGGCCATGGCTTGGGATCCTTGTGTAAGGGTCAGCCCATGGCTAGAGTTAGCATTACACTTATGAGAGACAAACCCTAGTAGCATAGATGAAGTGAAGCTGAAAAGGTGGTGCCAAAGGAAAGTTTAGCTACAAAAAGAAATTTCCTTTAACAATTTTTCATTTGGGCCATGGCTTGAGGTCTTGGGCTAAGGCTCAGCGCATGGCTCAGATTAAGGCTAGGGTTTGAGTTCAGAGAGAGACAAAGTCTAGGGGTCTAGGTGGAGCGGGGATGTAAAGAAGCTGACAAGGGAAGGTTTGGGCTGCAGGAAGAACTTTGTGGACTCCAGGAAATTTTAGAGTTAGAAGAGAGACAGTTCCTAGGGGTCTAGTTGTGGTGGATCTGCAAAGGGGCTGCCTAGGAAAGGTTTGGTCTGCAGAAGAATTACCCTGAAAGACTTTCATTGGGGTCATGTTTGGGTTTACCTGGGGTTAAGGCCCTGGGCAAATTTAGGGTGAGGAGAGACACAGTTCCTAGGGGTCTAGATGGAGTGGGGCTGCTGAGGGAAGGTCTAGGCTGCAGAAAGAATTATCTAAGGACTTTTTCATCTGGGCCATGTTTGGGACTGTATGGGGTTAAAGCTCTATGCACTTCTAGCGTTATGGTTTGAAGAGAGACAAAGCCTATGGATCTAGATGGAGTGGGGATGCAGATAGGCTGCCAAGGGAAGGTGTGGGCTGCCAAACCAGTTCTTTCCTGAGACCTTTTTCATCTGTGCCACAGTTTGGTTTTCTGGGGTTACGGGCTACCTGGCCACTTTTAGGATTAGGAGACAAAGCTTAAGGAACCTGTTCTGGTGGGGCTGCAAAGGGACTGCCAAAGGCAGGTTTGTGCATCACAAAGAATTCTCCCCTGAGAGCTTTTCCATTTGGGACGTGGTTTGGGGTCTTTGGCTAAGGTCACCCCACAGTTAAGATTAGGGCTAGGGTAAGTATATTGGGTTTCCAAGGCAAGGTGGGGGGGGGGGGCTGCAGGGGTGGCTTTTGTGAGAAGATGCCAAAAACTTCCCCCATGTCCGACAGAGCCAGCTCCAGCCAGCTCCAAGACAGACCTACCACTGGCAAAAGCTGAGCCAATCAGCGATGGTGGTAGCGCTTCTGTGATAACATATTTAAGAAGGGGAAAAACCTGCTGCGCAACAGCAGCCGGGAGAGAGGAGTGAGAATATGTGAGAGAAACAATTCTGCAGACACCAAGGTCAGTGAAGAAGGAGGGGGAGGACGTGCTTCAGGCGCCGGAGCAGAGATTCCCCTGCAGCCTGTGGTGAAGCCCATAGTGAGGCAGGCTGTCCCCCTGCAGCCCATGATGCTCCACAGTGGAGCAGATATCCACCTGCAGCCGGGGAAGGCCTCACACTGGAGCAGGTGGATGCCCGAAGGAGGCTGTGACCCCATGGGAGGCCCGCACTGGAGCAAGCTCCTGACAGGACCTGTGGAGAGAGGAGCCCAGGCTGGAGCAGGTTTGCTGGCAGGACTTGTGACCCCACGGGGGGACCCACACTGGAGCAGTCTGTTCCTGAGAGACTGCACCCTGTGGAAGGGACCCATGCTGGAGCAGTTTGTGAAGAACTGTAACCTGTAGGAAGGACTCACGCTGGAGAAGTTCGTGGAGAACTGTCTCCCGTGGGAGGGACCCCATGATAGAGCAGGGGAAGAGTGTGAGGAGTCCTCTCCCTGAGGAGGAAGGAGCGGCAGAAACAGCATGTGATGAACTGACCATAACCCCATTCCCTGTCCCCCTGTGCCACTCAGGGAGGAGGTAGTAGAGAAATCAGAAGCAAAGTTGAGCCCGGGAAGAAGGGAGGGGTGTGGGGAAGGTGTTTTAAAATTTGGTCTTATTTCTTATTATCCTACTCTGATTTTGTTTGGCAGTAAATTAAACTAATTTCCCAAAGTCGAGTTTGTTTTGCCCATGATGGTAATTGCTGACTGATCTCTCCCTGTCCTTATCTCAACCCATAAGCTTCTTGTTATATTTTTCTCTCCCCTGTCCAGCTGAGGAGGGGGAGTGATAGAGCGACTTTGATGGGCACCTGGAATCTAGCCAAGGTCAAACCCACCATGATACTATATTAAAGCAACACTGGAAGCTGAGCTTTTGAAATCACAAAAGGCAGGAAATGCAGAGTTAGGGTTGCCATGAAAACCTTAACTCTACACCTTTAGGTAGGTAGTACGCTATGGTTTTAATTACTTCCTTTTTGTACAGCTCTATATAGGTGCCCTCCTTTTATTATATAAATTCTAATTATATGGAATGCTATTTATAATACATATTAATCGCACTGACTGCTCAGCAAACATTAGAAATCAGGCATTAGGTGTGGCTGACTGTATGGAAATATCTTGCACACTAATATTAAGGTGACTGTATGATGTGTATCTAGATTATTATGGCTAACATTAGCCAAGGTATTAACAAGTGCTTTTTCTGAGTTAGAATAGCACAATATGGCCATCACATTACAGAGTATCATCACAAGAAGAGCAAAAACTTATAAAACACTGGCAATTTACAGGAGGTCAACTGAAAATGGTAAATGCTGCAGCAGAGCCCCTGTCACTCACACTTTCCCTGCCTCCCCCTTCCAAGCACTGCGGTAGGGCTGTCCAAGCCCCTTTGAGCATCTTCCGGGCTGCCTGTCCTGAAGACCTTCGAAGCCAGGTGCTATGGACGGAGGCCTTGCTGACAGACCTGTCCCTGCTGGGTCCTCCTGCCACTGCCTCTGCACCCAAACGGCCTCTGTCATCCTCCAGTCACAGCCCTCTGAGCCTTTCTCTGATGCTCCTCTACAACAGCAGCCCAACAACTCAAGCCCCAAACCCTGTGGCCACAGATGGGAGGCAGGAGGGGGTTGCTCTTCTCTTCTGGGGATTGGCTGCCTGCTTCCCAAAAGCCATTGCAGGGGAATGAGGCTTGTCTGTTGATCTGCATGCCTTGGCTTGGTCTCAGTCAGGAAAGCAAAGCTCCAAATCCTGAGCATCCCAGGATTTCGGGAGCAATCCAGAAACAGACTGCTATTCAAGCAAAGGCAAAGCACACTTCTGCCACAGGCTGAAATGCACTGACTGCTTCCTCCCCCATCCGTCGGGAACCATCCCAGTCTCCTGCCTTTGAGCCTTCCCCCAGAAACCCCGGCATGAACCTCGCATATTTCCACAAGCCCCTGAACAATATCCCCTCGTAATGTTTGGGCACCACCAAACCCCAAACACATTTCCCGTAGGAGGAAAGGCTGAGAGCTGCAACTTCTTCCTGAGCCCCTTTACCTGGATCAGAGAGTCACAAAATCACACACAGTATGACTGAGATTGGAAGGGACCTCTGGAGGTCATCTTGTCCAATCCTCATGTTCAGGATCTTATAAATGTGTATAAATACCTGATGGGAGGGATGAAAGGAGAGAGAGAGAGACTCTTCTCAGTGGTATTCAGTGAATAGACCAGAGGCAATAGGCACAAATTGAAATACAGGAAACTCTATTTAAAGATAGGAATAAATGTTTTCACTGTGAGCGTGGTCACACTATTCTGTGATCTTTGAAAATATCTGGCAGCTGCTTATGTCTATCTGTATTCAGAGTTCGTACACAAGAGGTTCGAAGTTCAACTTTGTGCAAAATATTTTAATCTTTGGTCATAATTTTTCAATTTTCAATTATGTTGAAGATGCTAGCCTTCCTTTTAAGCTGAAATAGAAAGAAAAGGAAGGGGCATTAGTGTGCATTAGCTATCTTTTTGCCCTCTCTGCCTGCTGACTGATCCTACATTCCACTTCCATTTCTATTGTGCTGTATAAATCACCAGGAGAAAGGAAGGTTCATGCTTAAAAGGTAATCTACAGAGAAGACCAAAGGAAGATGTGAAAAAGGACACTTTTACTTTACCTTATGTTTACTTGCTTAATCAAACCTTAAATGTGTCAGGAACAGTTTAGCAAGGTCTTGGAAGGAAGTAATGGTCTAGCCATGGCTGACAACATTTTGCTGTAGGAGGAGGATAATTGCCCTTTATCATTTTCTGTCTCTGCCCTGGCATTGGGTAGAGGAGCTGCCAATACTTTTTCTGTAGAATAATCCTGCAGATACTTTTTCCTCAACTGCATTTTTTCATTTAACTTGGAACATATGAATCTATTTGCTAATGTGCCCCTGAAAAAATATATTAAACAAATATCTAAGCAACACCTGTTCACAGAATCACAGAATCACAGAATGGTAGGGGTTGGAAGGGACTTCTGAAGATCATCTGGTCCAACCCCCCTGCCAAAGCAGGATCACCTAGGGCAGGTTGCACAGGAACACGTCCAGTCGGGTTTTGAAGGTCTCCAGAGAAGGAGACTCCACAACCTCTCTGGGCAGCCTGTTCCAGTGCTCCGTCACCCTCACAGTAAAGAAGTTTTTCCTCACATTGAGGTGGAACTTCCTGTGCTGCAGTTTATGCCCATTGCCCCTCGTCCTGTCACTGGGCACTACTGAAAAGAGACTGGCTCCATCCTCCTGACAGCCACCCTTCAGATATTTATAGACATTGATAAGGTCCCCTCTCAGCCTTCTCTTCTCCAGACTAAACAGCCCCAGGTCTCAGCCTTTCCTCATACGAGAGATGTTCCAGTCCCTTAATCATCCTCATAGCCCTCCGTTGGACTGTCTCCAAAAGTTCCCCATCTCTCTTGAACTGGGGAGCCCAGAACTGGACACAACACTCCAGATGAGGCCTCACCAGCGCAGAGTAGAAGGGGAGGATAACCTCTCTCGACCTGCTGGTCACACTCTTCTTAATGCACCCCAGCATACCATTGGCCCTCTTGGCTGCCAGGGCACATTGCTGTCCCATGGATAACTTATTGTCTACCAGGACTCCAAGGTCCTTCTCCATGGAGCTGCTTTCCAGCAGGTCAACCCCTAACCTGTACTGGTGCATGGGGCTGTTCCTCCCCAGGTGCAGAACTCTACACTTGTCCTTGTTACATTTCATGAGGTTCCCCTCCGCCCAACTCTCCAGTCAGTCCAGATCCCGTTGAATGGCAGCACAGCCTCCTAGTGTATCAGCCACTCCTCCCAGTTTTGTATCATCAGCAAACTTGCTGAGGGTACATTCCGACCCTTCATCTAGGTCATTGATGAAGATGTTGAACAAAACCGGACCCAGTACTGATCCCTGGGGAACACCACTAGCTACAGGCCTCCAACTGGACTCTGCGCCGCTGACCACAACCCTTTGAGCTCTGTTGCTTAGCCAGTTCTCGATCCATCTCACAGTCCACTCATCCAACCCATACTTCCTGAGCTTCACTATGAGGATGTTATGGGAGACAGTGTCAAAAGCCTTACTGAAGTCAAGGTAAACCACATCCACCGCTCTCCATCTACCCAGCTATTCACTCCATCATAGAAAGCTATCAGATTGGTCAAGCACGATCTTCCCTTGGTGAATCCATGCTGACTACTCCTGATAACTTTCTTTTCATCCACATGCCTAGAGATGGCCTCCAGAAGGAGCTGTTCCATCACCTTCCCAGGGATGGAGGTGAGGCTGACCGGTCTATAATTTCCTGGGTCTTCCTTCTTGCCCTTTTTGAAGACTGGGGTGACATTGGCTTTCCTCCAGTCCTCAGGCACCTCTCCCGTTCTCCATGATTTTTCAAAAATGGTGGAGAGAGGTGTTGCAACAACATCAGCCAGCTCCCTCAGCGCTTGCGGGTGCATCCCATCAGGGCCTATGGATTTGTGAGTGTTCAGTTCAGCCAAATGATCTCTAACCCAAACCTCATCGACCAGTGGAGAGTCTTCCTCCCTCCAGGCTTTTTTGCTTACCTCCAGGGTCTGGGATTCCTGAGGAGTAGTCTTAGCAGTAAAGACTGAAGTGAAAAAGGCATTCAGTAACTCTGCCTTCTCTGCCGTCTCTGTCACCAGGGCTCCCACTTCATTCACCAAAGGTCCCACATTTTCCCTAGTCTTCCTTTTACCACTGATATACTTGAAGAAGCCCTTCTTGTTCTCTTTTACTTTGCCAGATTTAGTTCCAAGAGGGCCTTGGTCTTCCTTGTTGCATCCCTGCATGTCCTGACAACATTCCTATAGTCCTCCCAAGTGACCAGTCCATTTTTCCACCTACTGTAAACTCCTTTCTTCCATACAAGTTTTTCCAACAGTTCCTTGCTCATCCATGGGGGTTCTCCTGCCTCCTCTACTTGATTTCTTACTTAAAGGAATGCACCGATCTTGAGCTTTGAGGAAGTGGTGCTTGAATATTAACCAACTCTCTTGGGCTCCCCTACCTTCCAGAGTCCTAGCCCATGGGATACCTCCAAGTAGGTCTTTGAAGAGGACAAAGTTAGCCCTCCTGAAGTCCAGGGTTGCAATCTTACTTATTGCCCTGCTGCTTCCTCATTCGATACTGAACTCCACCATGTCGTGATCACTACAGCCAAGGCTACCCCCAACCTTTACGTCCCCAACCAGTCCTGCCTTGTTTGTTAATACAAGGTCCAGCAGCACACCTCTCCTCGTTGACTCCTCCACCACCTGCATCAGAAAGTTGTCATCAATGCACTGCAGGAACCTTCTGGATTGTGTGTGCCTAGCTGTGTGGCCTTTCCAACAAATATCTGGGTGATTGAAGTCACCCATAAGCACCAGGGCATGTGATTTTGAGGCTACTTCTAGTTGTTTGTAGAAGGCTTCATCTACTTCTTCTTCCTGGTCTAGTGGTCTATAGTGAACACCCACAACAATATCGGCCATATTAGCCTGCCCCTTGATTCTGGTTGTCCTGGATAATACAATGAATTCCTCGGGTTCTTATTCTCCTTAGTCCCAGGTACGAGGGATGGAGGATTAGGGCAAAAAGCTGTGAGTCTGGGGCAACCATTTACTCCCCAGCATCCATTGACTTTAGTTACTGCATCAGATACTCGTTGTGCCCCTCTGGGGTCATGTGGTCTCAGGGTTTGTTTAAGGAGTCCATTAGTACGTTCTACAATACCATTCGCCTGAGGGTAATATGGGGTGTGGAAAATCCACTGTATCCCTTCATCTCATGCCCGTTCTTGGACCACCCCGGCAGTAAAGTGACTACCGTTGTCTGGTTGGATAACTCTGGGTTTAGGAAAACAGCTAAACCATGATTTCAGACTGCTCATTGTATATTCTCCTGATGCTCGTGGGACGGCTTCAGCTTGAGTTAGTCCAGAAATTACCTCAACTCCTACCAATACATACCTCTTTCCTTCTGAGAGATGAAAAGGACCGATGTAGTCTACTTGCCAAGTATCCCACAGTCCCTTATTGTCCCTTAAGTGTAGGGGTTGATCCTTGAGAGGGTTATGCTCCCTTAGTCGTGTACGGCATAGGCCGCATGCTGAGGTGACAGTGTTACATAGCTCCCTGGTCACAGACCATCCCCTGCTAATTGCCTCCTTATAAAGGTCTTTACTTCCAGAATGGCCTCGTTTAACATGCAACCATTCTAACAGATGTTCCCATTTTTCCTCTTCCCCTTCCGCTGCTAATGTGGCTGCTAATGTGGCTAAGCGGGTCAGTGAATCTACTTGATTGTTCAAAAGATGGGAAGGGTGATCTCCTTTTTGGTGTGCAGCTACCCATCCTACAAGGAGAGATTTCTGTTTAGCAATGTTTAGAATTTCCTCCCATTTTTCTCGCTGCCACACCAGTATCTGATTAACTTCCCATTGGTTTTGTTCCCAAAATGGGAGCCATTCAGTACATCCCTTGAATACAGCATATGAATCGTGAAATATGGATCTAAAACAATTATAAGGTTTTAGCATGTGTCACTAATCAACTGTAAGTTTTGCAAATTTCTTAATATATGGAAGGTTATTGATTACATGATTAGTTTAACTTTAGTATAGAATTCTTTGGCCTAATAACTGTGTGATTATGTTTAACAGCCTATTCTCATAGTCCTTAGGCTGTATTTCCTCAATGCTAACATTGTAACTATGTGTAAACAGTTAATCACGAGGAAAGCAGGCCTCATGAAAATTAAAACAAAGAAATGTTAAGGGCAAGGACTGAGAGATTAAAGAGAACAGAGAAGACATCTTAACCTTGAGAATAGAAACATACTAGCAGGAATGCTCTAACAAGGATGATAAGAAGGAACTGCTTGGCTGAACAACAGAAGGGGCAAACATCCAAAGAGAAGAAATTATCCTCAAGAGACCTGTGACCGTAAAAGGGAAAAAGGAGTAGGGGGCTAACTCCCCAAACGACCACCGATGACCACCCGAGACCCCCGTGCATGCGTAGTATAGTTTTGCAATGCCAGCATTACGTAAATGTAATAGATAAGCAAGGAGGTGGTGGTTTCTTGGAAAATGTGTGAGTATTCATGTCTTGAAGGTATATAAAGGATGAACTTTTGTTTCAGCGCACGCATGTTAGGAGGAGATATCCCCCACGCGTCTGGTGCTGCAATAAAGATATCTGCTTAATAACACTTTGATGTTATTGAGTTTAAATTTCTTAAGTTTGAGTTTCTTTGAATCATTTGGCGACCCAGATGGGACATCCTCTGCCCACCTGCAGGACCCGATGAGTCTGGGACTCTCTTGGGTACCCCCGGAGTTCTTTTCCAGAGAGACTCCCGTTCTCAGTCGGATCACCGTGGGTACAGACAAAGACCCTCTGGTAAGAAGACATCTTTAAATCCTAAATTTGGTAATGATAAATCGATTTGGGACAGTCTATAAGACGTGCAGACGTGCACACAGGTCGGCGTATACCAGGTTGCTAGCACCTTACAGGTATACATTTGGGGGACTTCTGTCCCATTTGGAAGGGGATTACATCCCCATTTGGAGGGGCTACATCCCTGTTTGGAAACAGGATTGGTTAACTGTTATCTGACTTTTGGCTAATGCATTTTGGGTATTGATTATTGGTTTGTCATTTATCGGATTTCGGTTATTAATGGTAACATTTGCATCAGATATGGGAGGGTCACAGAGTGACGGAATTCTAAAGAAAAGCTCATTGGGATGTGTTTTACAGCATTGGAAAGATCTGGGGGGGGAGTGCTGGGAGGAAGTGTCGATAGAAAAACCTTAATTAAGTATTGTAATCAGCGGTGGCCTCTCTATAAGTTAGATGATGGAGAAAAATGGCCCTTTAATGGGACATTAAAATATAATACATTATTACAGTTAATGTTGTTCCTTCGGAGAGAGGGAAAATGGGATGAAGTGGTTTATGCAGATATGTTTTTCACATTGCAAAATCATCCGGAATGGCAGGAAGATTGTGGAATCACTATACCCCCTTCGGAGCCCTTTGTCCTGGCTCTGGAGAAGGAAAAAGGGAAAGAACTGGGAAAACTGAAACGCTGTTGTTCAGCGTGTAGTATAGGACAAAGATGTCTTAAGTTAAAAGAAAAGGGAGAGTCAGAGGAAAGACTGGAAGATTATATTACAGCACCGCCAGCTTCGGTGCCAGTCTCTCCCTCCCCCTTAAGGAATGCAGATACTTCTGATGGATAATCTGCTTCTGCCTCTGAGAGTGCAGCTTTGGGTCCTGTAACCCAAAGCAGAGTCCGGCCAATGATACAAGCCCCCCTCAGACAAGCTATGGGTCTGGAAGGACCAACTCGAATGAAGGTCCCTTTTTCAATGAGTGATTTGGACATGTGGAAGGAGGTAGTGAGAAATTATAGGGACAGCCCAATAGAGGTGGTGAAAAAATTTGAAGTGATAGTTAAAAACCAGAATCCTGGCTGGAAAGATATAGATTTAATGTTAGATGCAATGATGGAAACAGAGAAACAGCTAGTGGTTAAAACTGTTCGAACACATATAGAAGCCCTCATCACTGCAGGAACATATACTGGTGGAATAGGTAATCATGTTCCTCTCACGGATCCTGATTCAAAGAAATCCAAACTTCAGAAATTCAAACTCAATAACATCAAAGTGTTATGTCCTGGTTTCAGCCAGGATAGAGCTGGTTTTCTTCACAGAAGCTAGTGTGAGACTGTGTTTTGGATTTGGGATGAGGAACTGTTGATAATGTGCTGATGTTTTGGGTTGTTGCTGAGCCGTCAAGGACAGTCCAGCTTCTTGTGCTGGCCTGCTAGCGAGCAGGCTGGGGGTGCACGGGGAGCTGGGAGGGGACACAGCCGGGACAGCTGACCCAGACTGGCCAAAGAGATATTCCCTACCATACGACGTCATGCCCAGTACATAAACTGGAGTTGGCCAGGGGGCGGAAATCGCTGCTCGGGGATGGGCTGTCAATCACGGGGTGGTGAGCAATTGCTGTATTGGGCATCACTTGTTCTTGTACATTCCTTTGTTGGTATTATCATTGTTGTTCCCTTCTTTCTTTCTGTCCTATTAAACCGTGTTTATCTCAACCCACGAGTTTTTTTTTCCCAATTCTCTTCCCCGTCCCACTGCGGGAGGGGGAGTGAGCGAGCAGCTGCATGGTGCTTAGTTGTCGGCTGGGGCTAAACCACGACATGTTATTAAGCAGACATCTTTATTACAGTGCCAGACTCATGGGGGATATCTCCTCCTAACATGCGTGCCTCGTGTTACCAGCATCTGAATTATATAGAGTACATACATTCATAGTCATTGCATTTGTTAGCATATTCATGACATTTCCGAGAAATGTTTAACATACTCAAATGTCCCTGATGCATGCGCTGTTAAATGAGTCGGTGGTCCTCTGGTGGTCTCTTGTGGGTTTTTGCAGTACTTGGTCCCCTTAACTTGTCTGTCCTCCAGAGGAACTCTTATCTACTTGCTTAGCTTGTATTTTAACATCGTACTGGTTCTTATCCTTGTGAATTCTTTCACAATCCCTCATAACATACCATTATCAACTGTCCGTCGATTAAAATACTTCCCTGTTTTGACTTCATGCTTGATCTCATTTTTCCTCCAGGTAGCATAATTATCTATATTCTTTTGACAACACCACATTGAACATCGAATTATACAAGTACACAAAACAAATAGGCTTCCAATTAATACAAATACAAACAATTATTTAATGTTGGGATCATCCTGCAAGGGCTCGACCTTAAGGAGAAGGAGCTGTGGCATTGAGAAGCTGGTAAACAGCTGGATATCTGCACAGCTCGGCCTTGAGGAGAAGGAGCTGTGGCATTGAGAAGCTGGTAAACAGCTGGACACCTGCAGGGCTCAGCCTTGAGGAGAAGGAGCTGTGGTAAACAACTAAGAGGAAGTAAAGGAGCGCGTGGACACCTGCAGGCAGCGAATCCTGACTGTGGAGAAGTGTGTGGACTGTGTGTGGTAACCAACCAGGACGTATTTTGTGGCGCGTGAAAGAGCTGTAACTGCATAAAAAGCGGACACTTGTAGCAATAAAGGTCTTTGGCCTGAAACCCCGCCAGAGTCCGTGCCCTGTTACTCCACAAATGGCGCCTGAACAGGGAACTGAATCATAGGAAGAGATGACTGGTGGAGTAGCCCACCTGAGGGGAAAAATAGCAGCGGACCAGAGAGCTGCAGGAGAAAATAGCAACGGACCAGAGAGCTGCAGTCTGGACGAATAATCACCAAAAGAGATGAGCAGCTGGGGACGTGAAGTAATGGGGTCGCAAATATCTTCGGAAGAAAAAGCAATCCTTTGTATTACAGTAAAACTTTTGAAGAAAAGGGAGATTACTTATGATGAACAAACTCTGCGATTATTGTTAGCATTTTTGAAGAGCCAGGGGCTAGCAGCAGACTCTGCAACAGTTTTTGAGCTAGATACTTGGGACAAAGCAGGAAAATTGGTGTTTGAGGAAGCCCCTAAAGGGGATCATACGGCTGCGAAAGTGTTAACAACCTGGCGATTAGTCAGAGACTCTATAAAGGCGATAAAATCAGAGCGGACGGCAGCGGCAGCAGCTGCCGCTGCCACAGCCTCCAGAGAGAAGGGAGGCCGAGCTGGGGATGATGAGAATGAGCGACCCCTGCCCGCGCCCCCCCGCCCACACCCCCGTCCCACCGCTAACGCAACCAACAGAGGTGGCGAGTCCTCCTTGGCCCCTGCCTCCTGACCCGGAACATGAGCGCTGGTCGCCCATGCCGCAACAGGAGGGGGCTGCCTGGGGTGATCCTTCCCCCAAGTCAAGATACGACCCTGCCCAACATTGGCAAGGCATGAGACAAGAGGCCTTGGCAGAGGGGGAGGGGACGGAGCGAAGTGGGTACCGGCCAGGTTGGTACGGCCGGCAGTAAGACCTGAAGATTCTGTCACATGTCCCACGGACGCAGTCAACTCCGACGTACCGCCAACTGACGCTTTCACTCTTTTGTAAGGGGAATGACAGCTCGTCGACTGTTTCAGCAGCACTCCCTGTACGGTCAAGAGCAGGAACTTCAATATGCCATATTTGTAAAACGGTGTTGTGGGTTTTTTCTATGTCGTTGTATTTATTGTCACAAATGTATCATTTCTTTTGCAGGGAATCAAAGAGTATATTTCAATAAGACACTCTCCCCACGGTGTATACGGTGTAACAGAGTTGGGGGGATAGAGAATTTTGGGTAACTTGCAATCTGCCAGAAGTTTTTTGGGCGCTCGAAATAGGGCAACGACAACCTACCTCAAAAATGACTTTTTGCAACAACCAAGCAGACCCAAAAGAATGGAGTTGTCATATGCTAATAGATACGGGAGCGGATGTAACCATTATTTCCAGCAGGGACTGGCCTGCAACCTGGCCAACACAAACTAGTGGGAGATTTGAATTGGATTCGTAATATTTGTGGAATAACAAATGTAGAAATGACACCATTGTTGAATCTGTTATCAAGACTTTGGAAGATTTAAATATGTTCATGTTTCAATTGATTGCTATTCTGCAGTAGTTTGGGCCACTACACAAACAGGAGAAACTAGTAGGCATGTACAAAAGCATTTGCGAGCTGCATTCGTAGCCCATGGTAAACCCCTACAAATTAAAACCGATAATGGTCCTTGTTATGTAGCCCAGTCAACCCAACGATTTTTTGCTCAATGGGGAGTGACGCATGTTACTGGAATACCGCATTCCCCAACTGGACAAGCTATTGTTGAACGAATGAATCATTCCCTGAAGCATTTATTGCAAAAACAAAAAGGGGGAGAGGCTACCACACCACCCCAAGAACGTTTGAATAAAGCGTTATATGTGTTAAATTATTTGCGTCTAGCAGAAGGAGAAACAGTACCTCCCATAATAAAACATGTAAAAGGAATGACAGGAAGTCTGTTTGAGTTAACACAAAATGTGCAAGTAAAAGTTAAAAATTTGGAAAAGAATATGTGGGAAGGACCTTTTCAACTGCTAACCTGGGGACGAGGTTATGTTTGTGTCATTACAGATTCTGGAACTCGTTGGGTACCCGCAAAATGGGTAAAACCATGGGTGAAACAGTCACCATCGTCATCGTCGGACACATCTTGACACTATCAGGTGTCATCGCAACCTGGATGCCACCTCAGCCAAAAGAAAATGTATGGGTAAATCACACTGAAATTAGCGGTATCATGCGAGGAACATGGAAAGCTTTTAGGGCAAAGCGCTCTATAACTACAAATCCTTTGATAAGATATAATATTGGTTATCACAGCTTTGTGCAGGTGCTTTTTCCATCACTAGGAGTAGTTTCCATCGCTAGGAGTAGTACAGCTAGAATTGTTTGCCTTGCAACATTCTGCTATTGGCTTAAGCATAGTTGATATGTGACTGCTGGATTATGGTAAGATGCCGTGTGAACAAAGCCTATGAACCAATAGACGGGATGGCTGTGGCGCGTGCCATAGGCTCCCTTTGTTAAAAGGTGGCAACCGAGGCGTGTTCCGACACTCACTGGCCACGTGTGTCGAAACTCGTTCCTCTGCAAATGTATAAATACCGGGATTTCCTGAAGGGCAGTGGGCCGGTGTACAGCAAGGCCACCGTTGCCTCCGTGGGGACGCCCACATAAAGCTGGCACCTACCGACTGCTGGGCTGAGTTCACGGCACAGGACTATACAAGAATGTACAGATGGTCCATCTTCCTCACAGTCCTTGGGTTGCGAATGATCCATCAGGTTTTGTTTATAGATAAACAAAAAGGGGGAGATGTTGGGATCACCCTGCAAGGGCTCAGCCTTAAGGAGAAGGAGCTGTGGCATTGATCTGCACGGCTCAACCTTAAGGAGAAGGAGTTGTGGCATTGAGAAGCTGGTAAACAGCTGGATATCTGCACAGCTCGGCCTTGAGGAGAAGGAGCTGTGGCATTGAGAAGCTGGTAAACAGCTGGACACCTGCAGGGCTCAGCCTTGAGGAGAAGGAGCTGAGGTAAACAACTAAGAGGAAGTAAAGGAGCGCGTGGACACCTGCAGGCAGCGAATCCTGACTGTGGAGAAGTGTGTGAACTGTGTGTGGTAACCAACCAGGACGTATTTTGTGGCACGTGAAAGAGCTGTAACTGCATAAAAAGCGGACACTTGTAGCAATAAAGGTCTTTGGCCTGAAACCCCGCCAGAGTCCGTGCCCTGTTACTCCACAATTTAATCCATTTAAAATTTGGTAGCCAAGAGGTTAATCTGTTCCAAACTTCTTCAAATCCCCAAGAGGTGTCGTCTAAAGTCGCTCCATGTAATACCTTAGTCTGTTTCCAAATTTCTTCCAAATCAGTAGATATCCTACCGCTTTGACCCACATACATGCAACAGCTAGTGTTTATGACAGTACAAACACCTCCCTGTGAGGCCAATAATAAATCCAATGCCATTCTATTTTTTAATGTTAGCTGTGATAAACTATCAACTTCAGCTTGCAAAGCTTGAATTGCGTCAATAGTTTGGTTCTCAATACTTTCCAATACAGCAGAGATGTTTACTATTGATTTTTCTAATTCACTGACTCCTAACCATGGTAAGAATCACCTTACAGAGCTATGAAAAGCACTCGGCCTTTGTGCAAGGGGCTTTGAAGACTTCTGGGAAGGCGTGTTAAAGTATTTTGAATCCAACTTCCTCTGTGATAGGTGTGATTTAAAATTGTGTCCTTGGGTACAACTGCCCCTAATGTACATAGACCCATCCAATTAGAAGAGAGGCTTTTCCTGGCACATGTCCCACACAACCAAAACCATCCTTTGCCTTTGGGCACTGGCCAGGAGGTATGCTTGAAAGTTCCACTAGATAAATTAGTGACTACTATTTTTCCTTCAATAGTAATCATCTGATTGCATTTCTCTTCAGGCAACTTTCCAACAAAAATTCCATCTTTCTTCTCACCCTCTAGTTTCCTTTTATAACATAACCAGAAGGGCTCACTATCTTGACCGGGAATTTGGACTTTCAAGATTAAATCTGAAGAACTCTGACTTAAATATGAAGTTTTGATCCACCAATAATCAAGTATGTTGTCATTATTAGTTTCCTTTGTAGGTAGAGGGACCCCTACCAAGGAGATTCCTTCTCCCAGTGCCTCAGGCAAATGTGTACAAACCCAACAATCAGAAAAGTTCCAAACAATAGTAATATTTCCTATTAATTGCCCAGTTTATTCCTAAAAATTTACTAACCTGTTGAACTACTTGTGCACAAAAATGGGTACCTCTGTCTGAGGATATTACTGCTGGAACTCCAAACCTAGGGATGATTTTGTTTAAAAGTATTCACATTACCTCTCTAGTCTTATTGGTCGTACAAGGAAAAGATTCTGGCCAGCCTGAAAAGGTGTCTGTTAATACTAACAAATACCAAAACCCCCCTTTTTTGGGGAGTTCAGAAAAGTCTATTTGCCATTATTGTCCGGGCACATTTCCCTTTCCAATACTCCCAATTTGTATCTTATGCGCAGTATTCGGATTGTTTTTCAAACATGTTTCACACCTCTGGGTAACTTGTTTCACTGTAGTATATAAATTTTGACTCACTATTTTTGATTTAAATATTTATACAATGCATCTGCTCCCCAGTGAGTTTTATTATGTTCTTCCCATAGCAGTTTCCATAATATGTTATAAGGCACTATTATTCTACCATTTGGTATTGAATATATTCCAGTTTGCTGATTTTCCTTTCCTCCTAGATCCTCTATCATAACTTTATCTTCTTTAGAGTATTCTAATTTTTCATTCTCTATTATACTGAATTTACCATCTGGGATCAAAGAAAAAGTTTTTACAATTTCTGTCCGTTCCACTGCCAGTTCATAATCAGCCAATTTGTTTCCAACCTCTGGATCAGTGTTGCCCTTTTGGTGTCCCCTACAATGCATAATTGCAACTTTCTTTGGTAGCTGCACAGCATTCAGCAATTGTAAGATCTCTTTAGCATGTTTCACTTGCTTTCCTTGAGCAGTCGGCAGCCCTCTTTCTTTCCAAATAGCTCCATGAGCATGTACCACTCCAAAGGCATATTTGGAGTCTGTCTATATGTTGATTCTTTTTCCTTTTGAAATTTCCAGTGCTCGGATTAAGGCAATAATTTCCACCTTTTGAGCCGATGTTCCTGCAGGTAGAGGGTTAGCTTCAATTACCTTACAAGTAGTGGTTACTGTGTAACTGGCCTTACAAAGTCCTTGTCTCACAAAACTGCTTCCATCAGTGAACAGATTATCTTCGGCGTCCTCCAGCGGTTCTTCCTTTAAGTCAGGTTGACTGGAATAAACAGATTCCATTGTCTCCAGACAGTCATGGACTACTGGTTCGGTAACTTCGCCACTGAGAAAAGATGCTGAATTCACAATATTGGTTGTTACCCTGGTTGTTGTCCTGGTTTCAGCCAGGATGGAGCTGGTTTTCTTCACAGAAGCTAGTGTGAGACTGAATTTCAGCCAGGATGGAGCTGGTTTTCTTCACAGAAGCTAGTGTGAGACTGTGTTTTGGATTTGGGATGAGGAACTGTTGATAATGTGCTGATGTTTTGGGTTGTTGCTGAGCCGTCAAGGACAGTCCAGCTTCTTGTGCTGACCTGCCAGCAAGCAGGCTGGGGGTGCACGGGGAGTTGGGAGGGGACACAGCCGGGACAGCTGACCCAGACTGGCCAAAGAGATATTCCCTACCATCCGACGTCATGCCCAGTACATAAACTGGAGTTGGCCGCGGGGCGGAAATCGCTGCTCGGGGACGGGCTGTCGATCACAGGGTGGTGAGCAATTGCTGTATTGGGCATCACTTGTTCTTGTACATTCCTTTGTTGTTATTATCATTATTGTTCCCTTCTTTCTTTCTGTCCTATTAAACCGTGTTTATCTCAACCCATGAGGTTTTTTTTTCCCAATTCTCTTCCCCGTCCCACTGCGGGAGGGGGAGTGAGCGAGCGGCTGCGTGGTGCTTAGTTGCTGGCTGGGGCTAAACCACGACAGTCCTTTTTGGCGCCCAACATGGGGCACGAGGCTTGAGATAATAACGGTTGCAGGTCACAATATCAGTTTATTTGATTTGCATCATGCTCTCGTCTTTGCTGTACATGTTAAGGATCAGTGTTGGTTTCTGCGGGCTGCTGTACTCTGCAATGATTAGTAATGTCTCGCCTGTGAATTTTGTTTTTAGAGCACTGACCTTGAGCTTAATGTGGTATCATCTGAGCTCTGTACTAAAGCCGTTACTGTATTTTGGCTACAGTCTTGTGGAGACGATTAGCAATTATACTTCTGCCTCTGAAAGGTTTTTTATGGAGGAAATGCAGAATGGTACCTTTGCTACCCTCTATCATAACATTTCCTCCTTCATCACAATAATTTTTCAGTATTTTGAACACCCTTGGCTGGTTAAAATACCTCTATTGCTACTTCTGGGGAACATGGTTTCGGTTTTGTCTAAGGTTGGCAAGCAATTTAAGAATATCACTCGGAGATCTGCCCCAAGGCTGGATAGTTATGAATGGCAGGGTGTGTGGAACAGCATGGGCAAATGCCTGGGGCAGTGGGCACCTCCGGTGTTTTGGAGCTTCACTCCCGAACAAGTACAGAATCCTGATAAACTAGCAGAATATCTGGAAGAAGTATGCTGTCAGCCTGGCAGCTCCAAGGAGACACAAATCATTGCAATGTGCTGGGGCCTGGCCCATGCCTATCGAACCCTATTTAACACTATGCAAAGGGGAGAGAGGCTCTCTGGGTCTGATGGCAATGTGGCAGGCACTGTGACTACTCCAACCCCTGTGGCAGGCACTGTGACTGCTCCAGCCCCCACGGCGGGCACTGTAGCTACTCAGACTGTTGCAGCTGAACCAGAGAACCAGCCCATCCCGGTATCAGTTGCCCCTGTACAAAAGAAGAAATCTTGGAAGCGGAAGTCAGCTCGTTTAGTAAGGGAGGAGGAAGATTCTGCTAAGAAGGAGGCAGAGGAAGAGAGTGAGGAGGCAGAGTGCTCTGAAGCAGGGCCATCACAAGCACGGAAGAGGGAAGAGAGCGAGTCATCACTTGAAGAGGAGGAAGAGGAAGAACTTATAAAAGAGACGGTAACTACCCGATCTCTATCCCTGAGTGAATTGCGAGATATGCGAAAGGATTTCAGCCGTCGTCCAGGTGAGCACATTGTCACCTGGCTGCTCCGATGCTGGGATAATGGGGCCAGTAGCCTGGAATTAGAGGGTAGGGAAGCCAAGCAGCTGGGATCCCTTTCTAGGGAAGGGGGCATTGACAAAGCAATTGGAAAAGGTGCACAAGTCCTCAGCCTCTGGAGACGACTCCTGTCGGGTGTGAAGGAAAGGTATCCCTTCAAGGAAGATGTTCTATGTCACCCAGGCAAGTGGACCACCATGGAGAAAGGTATCCAGTACCTGAGGGAGCTAGCGGTGCTGGAAGTGATTTATGGTGACTTGGACAATGGACAATCATCCAAAGATCCAGATGAAGTCAATTGCACGCAACCTATGTGGCGGAAGTTTGTATGGAGTGCACCATCATCATATGCCAACTCATTAGCAGTAATGGCCTGGAAGGACGGAGAGAGACCAACGGTGGATGAATTGGCTGGCCAACTCCGGCAATACGAAGAAAGTCTCTCTTCCTCCCTAAGGGCCTGCGTCTCTGCTATAGAGAAACTGTCCCGGGAGTTCCGGCAATTCAAAGAGGATATGCCCTACCCTCCACCCATATGGACCAGTGTCTCAGCCATTAGGAGTAAGCGCTGTTCTGTTCAAGAGAGAAGATACAGAGGATACACACCACGAGCCACCCTGTGGTTTCAATTGCGTGACTACGGAGAGGACATGAGGAGGTGGGATGGAAAACCTACCTTGACCCTAGAGGCACGAGTACGCGAGCTGCAAGGAAAGACAATTACAAAAGGGGGTTCAGGATCCTCGAGGAAAATCGTCGCTCCACTTTCCAGTGGGCAGCTTCCCAGAAAGAATAGAAGAGCTGATCTAACCTCTGATCCTCTTGAAGGGACTTCTGATTCCTATTTACAAGAAGTGGGTAACGAGTACTATGAGCAGGATTAGAGGGGCCCTGCCTCCAGCCAGGCGGAGGAGAGGGACAACCGAGTTTATTGGACTGTGTGGATTAGATGGCCTGGCACATCAGACCCACAGGAATATAAGGTTTAGTGGACACCGGTGCACAATGTACCCTGATGCCATCAAGCCATATAGGGGGAGAGCCCATCTGTATTTCCGGAGTGACAGGGGGATCCCAACAGCTGACTGTGCTGGAGGCCGAAGTGAGCCTAACTGGGAATGAGTGGCAGAAGCACCCCATTGTGACTGGCCCGGAGGCTCCGTGCATCCTGGGCATAGACTACCTCAGCAGAGGGTATTTCAAGGACCCAAAAGGGTACCGGTGGGCTCTTGGTATAGCTGCCTTGGAGACGGAAGAAATTAAACAGCTGTCCACCTTGCCTGGTCTCTCAGAGGACCCTTCTGTGGTGGGGTTGCTCAGGGTCAAAGAACAACAGGTGCCGATCGCTACCACAACAGTGCACCGGCGGCAATATCGCACCAACAGAGACTCCCTGATCCCCATCCATGAGCTGATTCGTCGGCTGGAGAGCCAAGGAGTGATCAGCAAGACTCGCTCACCCTTTAACAGCCCCATATGGCCAGTGCGAAAGTCTAATGGAGAGTGGAGACTGACAGTAGACTATCATGCCCTGAATGAAGTCACGCCGCCACTGAGCGCTGCTGTGCCGGACATGCTAGAACTTCAATATGAACTGGAGTCAAAGGCAGCCAAGTGGTACGCCACCATTGATATTGCTAACGCGTTTTTCTCGATCCCTTTGGCGGCAGAGTGCAGGCCACAGTTTGCTTTCACTTGGAGGGGTGTCCAATACACCTGGAATCGTCTTCCCCAGGGGTGGAAACACAGCCCTACCATTTGCCATGGGCTGATACAAACTGCACTGGAACAGGGTGAAGCTCCAGAGCATCTGCAATACATTGATGACATCATCGTATGGGGCAACACAGCAGAAGAAGTTTTCGAGAAAGGGAAGAAAATAATTCAAGTCCTTCTGAAAGCTGGTTTTGCTATAAAACAAAGTAAAGTCAAGGGACCTGCACAAGAGATCCAGTTTTTAGGAATAAAATGGCAAGATGGACGTCGACAGATCCCATCGGATGTGATCAACAAAATAACAGCTATGTCTCCACCAACTAGCAAAAAAGAAACACAAGCATTTTTGGGCGTTGTGGGTTTCTGGAGAATGCATATTCCAAATTACAGTCTGATTGCAAGCCCTCTTTATCAAGTGACCCGGAAGAAGAACAATTTTAAATGGGGCCCTGAGCAACGACAAGCCTTCGAACAAATCAAACAGGAGATAGTTCATGCCGTAGCCCTCGGGCCAGTCCGGGCAGGACAAGATGTTAAAAATGTGCTCTACACGGCAGCCGGGGAGAATGGCCCTACCTGGAGTCTCTGGCAGAAGGCACCAGGAGAGACTCGAGGTCAACCTCTAGGGTTTTGGAGTCGAGGATATAGGGGATCTGAGTCCCGCTATACTCCAACTGAAAAGGAGATATTGGCGGCATATGAAGGAGTTCGAGCTGCCTCAGAAGTGGTTGGTACTGAAGCACAGCTCCTCCTGGCACCCCGACTGCCAGTGCTGGGCTGGATGTTCAAAGGGAGGGTCCTCTCTACACATCATGCGACTGATGCTACGTGGAGTAAGTGGGTCGCGCTTATTACACAGCGGGCTCAAATAGGAAATCTTAATCGCCCGGGAATCTTGGAAGTGATCATGGACTGGCCAGAAGGCAAAGATTTTGGAATATCGCCGGAAGAGGAGGTGGCGCGTGCTGAAGAGGCTCCACCATATAATGAACTGCCAGAGAACGAAAGGCAATATGCCCTGTTTACTGATGGGTCCTGTCGTATTGTAGGCAAACATCGAAGGTGGAAAGCTGCTGTATGGAGCCCTATACGACGAGTTGCAGAAGTGGCTGAAGGACAAGGTGAATCAAGTCAGTTTGCGGAGGTGAAAGCCATCCAGCTGGCTTTAGATATTGCCGAATGAGAAAAATGGCCAGTACTCTATCTTTATACTGACTCATGGATGGTAGCAAATGCTCTATGGGGGTGGCTGCAGCAATGGAAGCAGAGCAACTGGCAACGCAGAGGCAAGCCCATCTGGGCCGCTGAATTGTGGCAAGATATTGCTGCCCGACTAGAGAATCTCGTCATAAAAGTACGTCACGTAGATGCTCACGTACCCAAGAGTCGGGCCACGGAAGAACATCAAAACAACCATCAGGTGGATCAGGCTGCTAAGATTGAAGTGGCTCAGGTGGATCTGGACTGGCAACATAAGGGTGAATTATTTATAGCTCGGTGGGCCCATGACACCTCAGGCCATCAGGGAAGAGATGCAACATACAGATGGGCTCGGGATCGAGGGGTGGACCTGACCATGGATGCTATTGCACAGGTTATCCATGAATGTGAGACATGTGCTGCGATCAAACAAGCCAAGCGGTTAAAGCCCCTCTGGTATGAAGGACGATGGTTGAAATATAAATATGGGGAGGCCTGGCAGATTGACTATATCACACTTCCACAAACTTGCCAAGGCAAGCGCTATGTGCTTACCATGGTGGAAGCAACCACCGGATGGCTGGAAACATACCCTGTGCCCCATGCCACCGCCCGGAACACTATCCTGGGCCTTGAAAAGCAAGTCTTATGGCGACATGGCACCCCCGAAAGAATTGAGTCAGACAATGGGACTCATTTCCGAAACAACCTCATAGACACCTGGGCCAAAGAGCACGGCATTGAGTGGGTGTATCATATCCCCTATCATGCACCAGCTTCCGGAAAAATTGAACGATACAACGGACTGTTAAAGACTACCCTGAGAGCAATGGGTGATGGGACATTCAAACATTGGGATAAACATTTAGCCAAAGCCACCTGGTTAGTCAACACTAGGGGATCTACTAATAGAGCCGGCCCTGCCCAATCAAAACTTCTACGTACTGTAGAAGGGGATAAAGTCCCTGTGGTGCATGTGAGAAACATGCTGGGGAAGACAGTCTGGGTTACTCCTGCCTCAGGCAAAGGCAAACCCGTTCGTGGGATTGCCTTTGCCCAGGGACCTGGGTGCACTTGGTGGGTAATGCGGAAGGATGGGGAAGTCCGATGTGTACCTCAAGGAGACTTGATTTTGGGTGAAAACAGTCAATGATTTGAATTGTATTATGTTAATTGTTCAGTATGACATTACTACTATGGCTGCTATCTACCATATCAATGGTATTACAGTAAGAATCACCCAGACTGATGAAGAATGAGCTTCACTGAAAGCAAGAAATGTGCAGCAGTGATGGAACCAGAACTGGCTTCAGCAGCTTGCGCCCAACAAATCCCTCGAGACTGACATCTTCGACCTGCAGATCATGGACATGGACCGTGCCAGATGACAATCCAACACCACATACCATCTCCCCTGCCCTGAGAGACTGCTATGATGGATGAAGCCCAGAGTCATGGACTGACTGAACTCCATAGACATTTTAAAGTGATGGCCCATGGACTAAGAAAGTGATATCTGTGTGTATATATTAAAAGACAGGAAGAGTAATAATGAATAATTGGAATGTATTGAAAAGTATAGGACCTGGGCATGACGTAAATGGTATGGAATAAGGGGTGGATACTGTCCTGGTTTCAGCCAGGATGGAGCTGGTTCTCTTCACAGAAGCTAGTGTGAGACTGAATTTCAGCCAGGATGGAGCTGGTTTTCTTCACAGAAGCTAGTGTGAGACTGTGTTTTGGATTTGGGATGAGGAACTGTTGATAATGTGCTGATGTTTTGGGTTGTTGCTGAGCCGTCAAGGACAGTCCAGCTTCTTGTGCTGGCCTGCCAGCAAGCAGGCTGGGGGTGCACGGGGAGCTGGGAGGGGACACAGCCGGGACAGCTGACCCAGACTGGCCAAAGAGATATTCCCTACCATCCGACGTCATGCCCAGTACATAAACTGGAGTTGGCCGCGGGGCAGAAATCGCTGCTTGGGGACGGGCTCTCGATCACGGGGTGGTGAGCAATTGCTGTATTGGGCCTCACTTGTTCTTGTACATTCCTTTGTTGGTATTATCATTATTGTTCCCTTCTTTCTTTCTGTCCTATTAAACCGTGTTTATCTCAACCCATGAGGTTTTTCCTAATTCTCTCCCCCGTCCCACTGCGGGAGGGGGAGTGAGCGAGCGGCTGCGTGGTGCTTAGTTGCCAGCTGGGGCTAAACCACGACAACATCATCCTGTTCAGCTAAGAGGGCCTGATACTTCAGGAACTGGGAGGGTGATAACCTATGTGCTCCCTTCTGTTCCAGCACTGTTGAAACTGTGTGTGACACCAACACAGTTATCTTCTGGCCCATGGTAAATTTGCGGGCTTCTTCAATGTTAAGCACTACTGCTGCTACGGCTCTCAAACAACTGGCCAACCTTTGCTTACTTCATCTAACTGTTTAGAGAAGTATGCAACTGCCTGCTTGTATGGCCCCGATCGCTGTACCAATATGCCCAAAGCAATGCCTTGTTTTTCATGTGAAAAGAGCCAAAATGGTTTGGACACATCAGGAAGTCCGAGGGCTGGTGCTCTCATTAATTCAGCTTTTAATAATTTAAAGGCTCTTTCTGCTTCTCCAGTCGAAGCTAGCAGTGAAGGGCTTCCTTTCAAAAAATCATACAAGGGTTTCACCAATATCCCATAATTATAAATTCATAATGTGTATCAACCTGTCATCCCAAGGAAGGTCTGCAATTCTTTTACCGTAGTTGGCTTTGGTGTTCGGCAGATGGCTTCCTTTCGCTCTGTTCCTAGCTCTCGTCCTTTCGAAATCCTGTATCCAAGGTAGGTTACCTGTGTCTGGATCAACTGGGCTTTCTGCTGAGATACTCTGTAACCACTCAGTCCCAGGAAATTCAGCAAACTAATAGTCCACTGAATACATTCTTCCTCAGTTGTCATAGCGACTAATAAATTATCTACATATTGTAATAACATCCCATTTGGAGATGGTGGATTCCATCCTTCAAGCTCCCGAGCTAATTTGTTCCCAAAAAATGTCGGGCTATTTTTGAACCCTTGTGGTAACACTGTCCAAGTTAACTGGGTTCTTCTCCCGGTATCGGGATTTTCCCATTCAAATGCAAAAATTTTCTGGCTCTCTTTGGCAAGAAGTAAACAGAAAAAGGCATCCTTTAGATCCAAAATGGTAAACCAGTTTTGAGTTTCTTTTAACCTAGTCAGTAGCGTATACGGATTTGCCACCACAGGATGTAAGTCCTCAACTACATTATTTATGGCTCTTAAATCTTGCACTAAACGATAATTTTCCCATCTGGCTTTTTTCACTGGCAAGATAGGAGTGTTATATTCAAATTCACATTCTATCAATAATCTGAACTGTAAAAAGTCATTTATTATCCCTGTTATTTCTTCTCTATCTTCCCCTTTTAGGGGATATTGCTTTTCCCTAACAGGTCGTGCTCCCTCTTTTGAGTTTAACAACAACCAATTCTGCATTTTTAGCCTTACATGTATTCCTGAGGCCCATACTCCTGGGTATACCTGGCCTTTTATTTCTTGTATAATATCTTCTTCTGTAATTTGGGGTTCAGTAAGAGCCAAACTTAAAATTTCATCATAGTTCTCTTCTGGTATTTTAAATTCAATTTCTCCATCTCTAAATCCTATTTTGGCATTCAATTGTTCTAATAAGTCCCTTCCCAAAAGTGGTTTAGGAGCCTCAGGCAGGTAGAGGAATTTATGAATCCCTACACTTTTTCCAATTTTGAATTTTAGTGATTTCAAAAAGAACACCTTCTCAGCCTGTCCAGTTGCTCCCACAATATTAACAGTTTGCCTACTCACAGGTGATAAGCTCTGATTTAATACTGAAAATGTGGCACCTGTATCTATTAAAAATTCTACAAGTTTCTCTTTTTTTTTCCTAACTGAACTTTTACCAAGGGTTCCGTTAGGGAAGATTCCCCTGGTCCCTGTCAATTATCTTCCGGATCAGTAACCATCACCGACTTGCCCAGTCAGCATTATAGTCTCTAAAAGTTGGTGCATTCTTTCAGGATTTTCTCTCTATAAACCAACAGATTGTTTCCAATTTGACAGGTCAGAGGTAGTGAACGGGACATGTACAGGCAATCCTTCCGGTCCCACCACTTCTAAAGGTGGAAGGTGGGGCCGTTGGGACTAACAATTGCACATCCTCCTGCTCTTGTCCCTCTGTGATTTTTATTATCACATGCTACAATCCCTTTTTTTTTTTTTATAGTCAGAAGCTATATACATCATTAGGTCAGTTGTTAGTTTACATTTTTCTGAATATCAGGATTTCTGTACAGAGTCATAAAAGCATAAACATAAAAAACTTCATCCTCATTTTTGCAAGTCGATGACAAAACAACATTAACTGCAGTATAATATTAAATTGTAAAAACCCATTTTCCAGTTATCATCCAATTTGTAATTTAGTCAACCAGTGATTACAGTATTTTTTTTATCTTTAGTCATTGGATCTCCCCCAAATTTATTCCAGTTCTTCAAAATACACCCCAAAGGTCCACAGGGAGGAATCATGGTTTGGTTCGAGCCCATTTTGCCAATTGTTACCTATACCTGGTTCTCACACTCAGCAAGGCACCCCCCTGGTACCAAGCTTCAGTGTGTAGAGAACTCGTTCTGACACTCGGCAAGGCACCCCCCTGGTATCAAGCTTCAATGTGTAAAGAACGTACCCCTGTGCGCCCCTGGCTCTGACCCCACTGGTCAATTAAGGTATCCCTTGCCGGCGTCTACAGGCGACTTATGCGCATGCAACTTTTTTACCTTTTTGTACCTTTTCTGTGAAAATAATTAAATTTTAATACTCACCAATCCAAGGATTCACCCCCCTTTCGCGCTGTGCAAATATCTCTTTTCGGGCGTTGCACCTTTGAGTCGCTTGTCACCCCGACCTCAGAGGAGATCTGGAGGAGTCCCCGATCAACAGGTCAGTGCATGCTGGAGTCCTGTCTGGTCCGATTCTCCGCTGTTGGGGTAGGCAAGAAGATCTGGGCAAGGCCTTATGGCAGTCCCATCTGGGGTGCCAAAACTGTTGTCCCAAATATGGGTTCTTCCACCCGGTGTGCAGAGAGCCAAAAAACACACAGAGCCGAGATATTTGCTTTTATTCCAAATCTGCGCAGAGCTGGGTGCTAGGTGGTAGGCCCACAAAGCTAGCACACCTCAGTTAACACACAGAAAATATTTATACAGCTCGAGCAACAGTTATCAGTATTTTTTAAAAGTTGGCTCCGTTACCCTTGTTCCCATTGGCTCTCACAAGCCTCGTCTCCACTTAAAGTCACAGCATCCTTTTTTTCTAGTCATGCTCAGTGAGGAAGGGGCTTCTGTGAGTAGGGGGCTTTCCCCACCCAGGGGCAGGTTTCTATTATGCCAATTATATGTTAATTAGATGTTAATTAGGATAGTTCACTGAAGGTTCAGTAGTTGTGTTTCTTTTGTGATTATCTTGTTCCTTCCCTCAAGGTTGCACCTTGTTAACTGCTCACAGAGACTAAACAATACTCCGAGCTTCATTCCTTGCATACCTTCAACAGCTGTAGATAAATCCATGTTGCAGCAGGTACACCTTAAAGCATCAGTGGTTGTGCATGAGGTCATGCTGGAGCACCTCAAAGTGTGTGGCCATAGAGAAGCCCTCGACAGTGCAGGTACATTCCTGGAGGGACTGGAACCATGGGTAAGGCCACGCTGGAGCAGCTTTACTTCTGAAGGGACTGTGGCTGTGGGTAAGGCCATGCTGGAGCAGGTATATCTCTGGAGGCATTGTGGCCCATGGAGGAGGCCATTTTGGAGCAGGTGCACCTTGAAGTGACTGCAACTGTGGATAAGTCTATCCCACAGCAGATATATCCCTGGAGAGACTGTGGCTCATGGAAGGGACTGCAGTCTGTGGATAAGTCCAAGCCGGAGCAGGGGCAAGGGGAGGAGTTCATTGCAACGTTAAACCCTATGGTCCAGTCCCAAGGGCCCAGGGGTGGAGACTGTAATGGAAATACCTTTAAATTGTTGTAACCCATTATTTGAGCTGAATGTTATAGGAACTACTATAGCAGGAACGACCTGAACCAATGGAGGACAAGCCTTACAAGAAGCAGTGCAAGTGCAGCAGTGACCTGACCTGAGCTGGCTTTGGTGCCCAGTAACTCCACGCAACACACCACCTCTCCTGTCCTGAGTGACCACCATAAGAGATGGAACCCAAAGTCATGGACGAAACGAACTCAATGGACATTTCATGGACATTTTACAGGGATGGTCTATGGACTAAGGGGACGATAATCTGTGTATTATATCAAAGGATGGGAAGGGGGTGGTGGTCAATGAGGTCGTATAACATAAATGGTATGGAATAAGGGGTGGATAATGTCCTGGTTTCAGCCAGGATAGAGTTAATTTTCTTCACAGAAGCTAGTGTGAGGCTATGTTTTCGATTTGGGATGAGAAAATGTTGATAAGGTGCTGATGTTTTGGGTTGTTGCTAAGTAGTCAAGGACAGTCCAGCTTCTCATGCTGGCCTGCCAGCAAGAAGGCTGGGGGTGCACGGGAAGCTGGGAGGGGACACAGCCAGGACAGCTGACCCAGGCTGGCCAAAGAGATATTCCATACCATATGACGACATGCTTGGTATATAAAGCTGGGACGAAGAAGAAGGAAGGGATAGAGGGATATTCAGAGAGATGGGATCTGTCTTCTCAAGAAACCATTACGCGTGATGCTTGCGTGCGCGGCTGTTGCTTTACCTATTAAACTGTCTTTATCTCAAACCATGAATTTCCTCACTTTTACTCTTCTGATTCTCTCCCCCGTCCCACTGTGGGGGAGTGAGCAAGTGGCTGTGTGGTGCTTGGTTGCTGGCTGGGGCTAAACCACGACACTACTGCAAGCTGGAAGAAGACAACCTTCAGGATATACTTTTTTTCCTATTGAATAGGTGTAAATTCTTTAAGATCTTAACTGCTGCCATGACACCATTATGGTACAGAGGGTAAGAAAATAAATAAAGAATAAATAATAAATTTAGTATTAGCCTACAAGAAATTGAGAGGTGAAGTAGCTATAAAATGAGGACACATCAAAGAAACAACTCGGATGCCAGAATGATAACAGAATATGATTTACTTTCTTTTTAAACAACTAAAATGTCACACATTAAGACTCTGAGCTTTATTGCTTGTGGAGGATTCAATCAGTTTGGATTTATTAAAAAATATAGCATATTTCCTACTCAAACCATGGAATTTTTTTTATTATAGAAAAAGTCTTCTGAAAGTGTCTAGATAAAACCCTTAAAATGTAAGAGAGAAAATGAATTTTTAAGGAAGTCCTTTAGGAAGTGCTCGCTTCCTTTTTTAAAAAAAAAAGAGCGCACGCACCTCTTTCATGTAGCCAGCTGTGGCTGAGGAGAGGGTGCATTGCTATCCCTTATAAGAGGATTGACAGCTCCTTAATGAGCTCTTGCAAAACTGCTACCTTTTCCAAAGCTTCTGAAGGGGTTGCTGCTCCAAGTTCGAGTACAGCTGTGGACCGAGAGCATCTTGCTGCTTCCTGATGGCTGAAGTGGCTGCCTCTCCAAGCCCTCTGCCAATGGGCATCAGGAGGACCTGACAACCATGCTGAGGGAGGCCACGAGCTTGCCCATGGTATTGTCACACTAGTTTTCTGCTGACAGCAATGACTCAGTGCTTAGCCTTGCTCCCACCCCTCTTTTAAAACAATACATTTTCTGGCTTGCTCCATCATTATAATTTTTAATATAGAGAGCAGCAGGGGTGGGCTTCAGGGGTGGTCTCTGTGAGGAGAGGCTGGGGCTGCCCTGTGCTGGACATAGGTGGTTCCAGCCAGTTCCAGATGGTTACAACAGACCCACCCCTGGGCACAGCTGAGCCAATCAGAGAAGCCGGTGGCACCTCTGTGAGAAGGTATTTAAGGAAGAGCAAAATGCTGCCCTGCCTCAAAGTGTGTGTGTGTGTGGAAAATATATGCATTTAGAAAAAACAGTTTGTTCAGCTGTGGAACCACAAGAACTGGAACAGTTTAACCTTGAGGTTACTGCATAGTATCATTGCAGGGAATGTGTCAGAAGTTTTAGATTTCCTTCTGTGACAAGTACAAGGAAATATATTTTTATATTGTGAGGTTAATTAATATGCTGGTTTTGAAAATCAGATTTGGCCTTCCAGCTTGGATTTTTTTTAATTTCTCAAAGTGCAAGTTGTGATCTTTATGGTGTTTCCCATAAAGGCAAAGATGTAAATTTGTACAAGAAAGCTTCCTAACGTTTATATAGTTCCTATGGAGTAAGTGAATCTGCTATAAAACTGTAAAGAGCTAACTGCAGTAGAAAATAGGGTGGGAAGGGGAGGAGTTCTTCCCTATGGCATCTGTCAGGGTATTGCACTCTGTTTTAACTTTCAGACTACGTGCACTGGTCAGCTGATGTGTAATGGAGTGTCTACATTTATATGGTGTCATGGTTTAGCCCCAGCTGGCAACTAAGCACCACGCAGCTGGTCACCCACGCCCCCGTCCCCCAGTGGGACAGGGGAGAGAATCGGGTTAAAAACTCGTGGGTTGAGATAAAAACAGCTTAATAGGACAGCAAGAGAGAAGGAAACAACAATGATAACAACAATAATAATACCGACAAAGGAATGTACAAGAACAAGCAATGCCCAATAGAGCAATTGCTCACCACCCGGTGATCGATAGCCTGTCCCCGAGCAGCGATTTCCGCCCCCCGGCTAACTCCAGTTTAGGTACTGGGCATGGCATTATATGGTAGGGAATATCTCTTTGGCCAGCCTGGGTTAGCTGTCCTGGCTGTGTCCCCTCCCAGCTTCCCATGCATCCCCAGCCTTCTTGCTAGCAGGCCAGCACAAGAAGCTGGACTGTCCTTGACTGCTTAGCAACAACTCAGAACATCAGCACCTTATCAACATTTTCTCATCCCAAATCCAAAACGTAGCCTCACACTAGCTTCTCTGAAGAAAACCAACTCTATCCTGGCTGAAACCAGGACATATGGCTAAAACTAATATTAAGCAGCACCTGATGAGATTTAAGGCTGAAAGCTAAATATTTAGTAAAGGTGGTTCAACCTGGTCTGTCCTGGTGGTTTGCACTGATTTTGAGCACTTCTGTCTGAGAAACATACGTGGACAAACAAGCTTAAGGGCTGCCGTGGTTAAAACCCGAGTCAGCAACTAAGCACCACACAGCCGCTCACTCATTTCCCCCCAGTGGGATGGGGGAGAGAATCAGAAGGGTAACAGTGAGAAAACTCATGGTTTGAGATAAAGATAGTTTAATAGGTAAAGAAAAAGCCGTGCACACAAGCAAAGCAAAACAAGGAATTCATTCACTACTTCCCATGGGCAGGCAGGTGTTCAGCCATCTCCAGGAAAGCAGGGCTCCATCACACATAATGGTTTCTTGGGAAGACAGACACCATAACTCTGAACGTCCCCACTTCCTTCTTCTTCCCCCAGCTTTATATACTGAGCATGATGTCATATGGTATGGAATATCCCTTTGGCCAGCCTGGGTCAGCTGTCCTGGCTGTGTCCCCTCCCACCTTCCTGTGCACCCCCCCGCCTTCTCGCTGGCAGGCCAGCATAAGAAGCCGGACAGTCCTTGACTACTTAGCAACAACTCAAAACATCAGTATGTTATCAACATTTTTTCATCCCAAATCCAAAACATAGCCTCACAGTAGCTTCTATGAAGAAAATTAACTCTATCCCAGATGAAACCGGGACAGTATAATACTAAAGCATTTGCATTAGTGTGTGAGCTTGAGCTGAAAGAACAAAACTGATGCAACAGAGTAACTCATATGTGGATTTAGAGCTTTAGTTTCTTTGCTCTTGACCTTCTGTTACTGCATGCAAAATGTCATGTGGGATTTTTAGAAACTAATGAATCTAAGTTCATTGTTCAGTTTTGGGCCCCTCACTGCAAGAAGGATGCTGAGGTTCTGGAGCATGTCCAGAGAAGGGCAACGAAGCTGGTGAGGGGGCTGGAGCACAAGTCTTATGAAGAGCGGCTGAGGGAACTGGGGTTGTTTAGTCTGGAGAAGAGGAGGCTGAGGGCAGACCTTATCGCTCTCTACAACTACCTGAAAGGGGGTTGTGGCGACGAGGGTGTTGGCCTCTTCTCCCAAGTAACTAGCGATAGGACGAGAGGAAATGGCCTCAAGTTGCGCCAGGGGAGGTTTAGATTGGATATTAGGAAAAATTTCTTCACCGAGTGGTCAGGCATTGGAACAGGCTGCCCAGAGAGGTGGTGGAGTCGCCATCTCTGGAAGTGTTCAAAAAACGTGTGGATGTGGCGCTTCAAGACATGGTTTAGGGGATATGGTGGCGCTGGATTAATGGTTGGACTTGATGATCTTGAAGGTCCTTTCCAACCTAGTGATTCTGTGATTCTGTGATTCTGTGATAAGTTCCTAACTACTTGACATCAAGGAATATATTTATAAGCTGTGTGTTGTTTACACTTGCCAAGACTGAAATATTTTTCATCATAGTCTCTTTCATTCTTATCACTCATCATATGGAAGAAAGAACTGTTATGGATCTTCATCTTTCCTCAAACAACACGGGGGACTGCCACAAACAGTTTTACTGCTATAAGCCTGTGCATATATTTTGATTTTTAGTGGAAAATACATAGAGCTTCATATGTTTCAGAGTTATCACATGAAACCCAACCAAAAAATGACAATGGCAGTCCGGAAAAGTAATGCAGCTTCATCATAACCATACACGTTCTGAGAATTGCACAGAACAAACCTTAGACTGTTGCCACTCAGTCTAAAGTTTTTGTAGCTCAGTGCCTTCACTTTAGGTTATGAGGTAGTGTGTGAGAAATGGGAAACTGAGGAAGCTGTTGTTTTCTCCCTTGTGAGGCAATCTGCCTCGCTGCTACTGGTAGGAATGATTCATGCTAGGTTTTTTATGGAGAAGGTTTCCCCTGCTATTTAATTTGTCATCATCATCTTCACTCTTCCCATAGCTGGTTACTTTTATAGGTCAAAATGTTGAAGCAAGGGTCTGTAAAACACATGCATGTATGAATTAAAATAACTTTTGAAGATATCTGTCCTTACTCTGGGGAGATCACATTGTTAGGTAAATCCTTTTGCTGTCTTTCATTCCAGCCTCTTCCTGGGATACACTTTGTCTCAGGTAGTAGAGATCTTATGAGAGGACAAACCTTTTGTTAAAGCAACAATTGTGAGTATACAAACCATTGTGGGTTTTGTTGTGTTTTACAGTGCCATAACATCCATTGGTAAAACTCGTGTCTTCTGTTTTTATGTGGGGATTGACATCTAGTATCTCATTGATATCCCCCTCTCACACTCATTATAGTTTAATATGCCTCTGGTGGCTACAACATCACTTAAGCAGGAAAATACCATGTAAATATTGAAAGTGGTCCTAGAAGTAGCAAGGAACTGGGTTACATGTTCCACCTTGGGTAATCCCAGTGCCATTGGCATTGTCTAGGAGCAGTTATAACTAATATTTATAAATTTAGGAAAACTCGGAGAGTTAATATTTGCTGAACCTAATATGAGGTAGGTGCCCAGCAAGGTAGTAGTAGTAGATAGTGCTGGAGTTTGGGCTACTCTCCTGAATTAGAAGCAGCAACACATGGTATCTGTTTGCATGGTACTATTGGAGGACTGAGCCAAAAATAGAAGGATCTGGCAAGCTCATTGATTCAAAGAAATCCAAACTTAAGAAATTCAAACTTAATAACATTGAAACAAAGGTCTGAGACAAGGAAGAAGGTTTTAATATGTAAAATCAATCAAATGTGAGTTTTGTAAATTTGCTTTTGTATGCGAGGATTGTGTAAGATAAACTACTGTGGAGAACTTCTTTTATCATAACCAAGTAACTGGCAGGAACCGATAAGAACCAGTACAATCTTAAAATACAAGCTAAGCAAGTAGATAAGAGTTCCTCTGGAGGACAGACAAGTTAAGGGGACCAAGTACTGCAAAAACCCACCAGAGACCACCAGAGGACCACCGACTCATTTAACAGCGCATGCGTCAGGGACATTTGAGTATGTTAAACATTTCTCGGAAATGTCATGAATATGCTAACAAATGCAATGACTATGAATGTATGTACTCTATATAATTCAGATGCTGGTAACACGAGGCACGCATGTTAGGAGGAGATATCCCCCATGCATCTGGCACTGTAATAGAGATGTCTGCTTAATAACACTTTGATGTTATTGAGTTTGAATTTCTTAAATTTGAATTTCTTTGAATCATTTGGCGACCCAGATAGGACCTCCTCTGTTCGGCTGCGGGACCCGATGAGTCTGGAACTCTCTTGGGTACCCCAGGAGTTCTTTTCCAGAGAGACTCCCGTTCTCAGTCGGATCACCGCGGGGACAGACAAAGACCCTCTGGTAAGAAGATATCTTTAAATCCTAAATTTGGTAACGATCAATCGATTTGGGACTGTCTATAAGATGTGCAGACGTGCACACAGGTCGGCGTATACCGGGTTGCTAGCACCTTACAGGTATACATTTGGGGGACTTAGGTCCCATTTGGTAGTGGATTAACTTCCCCATTTGGAGGGGCTGCGTCCCCATTTGGTAGGGGATTAAATTTCCCATTTGGAGGGTCTGCGTCCCTGTTTGGAGGTCTGGTTAACTGTTATCTGACTTTTGGCTAGTGCATTTCGGGTATTGATTATTGGTTTGTCATTTATCAGATTTCGGTTATTAATGGTAACATTTGCATCAGATATGGGAGGGTCACAGAGTGGCAGAATTCTAAAGAAAAGTCCATTGGGATGTTTTTTACAGCATTGGAAAGATCTAGGGCGAGTGCTGGGAGGAAGTGTCTATAGAAAAACCTTAATTAAGTATTGTAATCAGTGGTGGCCTCTCTATAAGTTAGATGATGGAGAAAAATGGCCCTTTAATGGGACATTAAAATATAATACATTATTACAGTTAATGTTGTTCCTTCGGAGAGAGGGAAAATGGGATGAAGTGGTTTATGCAGATATGTTTTTCACATTGCAAAATCATCCGGAATGGCAGGAAGATTGTGGAATCACTATACCCCCTTCGGAGCCCTTTGTCCTGGCTCTGGAGAAGGAAAAAGGGAAAGAACTGGGAAAACTGAAACACTGTTGTTCAGCGTGTAGTATAGGACAAAGATGTCTTAAGTTAAAAGAAAAGGGAGAGTCAGAGGAAAGACTGGAAGATTATATTACACCACCGCCAGCTTCGGTGCCAGTCTCTCCCTCTCCCTTAAGGAATGCAGATACTTCTGATGGATAATCTGCTTCTGCCTCTGAGAGTGCAGCTTTGGGTCCTGTAACCCAAAGCAGAGTCCGGCCAATGATACAAGCCCCCCTCAGAAAAGCTATGGGTCTGGAAGGACCAACTCGAATGAAGGTCCCTTTTTCAATGAGTGATTTGGACATGTGGAAGGAGGTAGTGAGAAATTATAGGGACAGCCCAATAGGGGTGGTGAAAAAATTTGAAGTGATAGTTAAAAACCAGGATCCTGACTGGAAAGATATAGATTTAATGTTAGATGCAATGACGGAAACAGAGAAACAGCTAGTGGTTAAAACTGCTCGAACACATATAGAAGCCCTCATCACTGCAGGAACATATACTGGTAGAGTAGATAATCATGTTCCTCTCACCGATCCAAACTGGGATCCTAATGATCATATGGAATATAAGCAATTGAAGTCATATCAAAAGTGGATAAATTTTGGACTCGAAAATGGAATTCCAAAATCAGTAAATTGGTCAAAATTGTGTGAGGTAAAGCAAAGTCAGGATGAAACCCCCTCAAGACTTTTTGGAACAGCTAAGGGAAGCCATGCGTAGAAGTACAACTTTAGATCCTACCTCAGATGTGGGACGACAACAATTAGTTTCGTTGTTTTTAGGACAGTCATCAGAGGATATAAAGAGAAAGCTTCAAAAATTAAAAGTGCAAGGAAGAGATGTGAGAAATTTAGAGAAATTGCTGGAGACCGCTTGGCAAGTGTATCGGAATAGTCGGAGAGTAATGGGTAAAACTGAGAGAAGGGGTTACGGGAATCTTAGCAGTTAATTAGTAGAAAAGGTTTGAAATCTTGTTAGCTATTGCGTAAAGTAACTAAAGCAGGAGATCTGTAGTTCCTGATAAACTAACAGGAGCAAGAAGATTTGTGGCTCCTCACAAGGACAGTCCCTGATAAGAATTAGGAACTTGCCTCAGGAAACTAGCTAAAACCGACCCTGCAGTTTGAGTAAGAACCAAGGAACAACTGAGTCTGCGCAGGGACAAAAGGTTACCAGCGGTGACGAAGAGGAACCACCAACCTTCATCCCCAAGACCCCCGACGACCACCACTAGGAGGCAATGCGCAAGCGCAGATGGGAGGGGTTCATGGAAATAACGTCTTGGAACTCATTTCAATACGAAGCGGGGACAGGTCATGCATATGTATAGACATATTGCGAAACTTTATGTATGTGGAGTAACAGGACATGGACTCTGGCAGGGTTTCAGGCCAAAGACCTTTATTGCTACAAGTGTCCGCTTTTTATGCAGTTACAGCTCTTTCACGCGCCACAAAATACGTCCTGGTTGGTTACCACAGACAGTCCACACACTTCTCCACAGTCGGGATTCGCTGCCTGCAGGTGTCCACGCGCTCCTTTACTTCCTCTTAGCTGTTTACCACAGCTCCTTCTCCTCCAGGCTGAGCCCTGCAGGTGTCCAGCTGTTTACCAGCTTCTCAATGCCACAGCTCCTTCTCCTTAAGGTCGAGCTGTGCAGGGTGATCCCAACATATGTATATGCAACACTTTGCTGTATATATTCGAAGTAAGTGCCGCGTTGGGGTGCGCACGGTTTTTGGTGGGACTACCCCCCCGTGCTGCCCAGCGCTGAATAAACATACCTACTTTACAATCTTACAGATTGTGGAGTCTGTTTTCCGCACGTCAAAACACTTGCCAGTGCTACAGTGGCTGCTTTGCGCACCGCAGGGGCCAGGTAACCTCTGGGAACCCACCAGCAAACAACACTAATGCAAGGAGAGGAGCCATGAGAAGTAGCTAGCGTTAAGTGCCCCATCTAAGGGAAATCAACCCCTCCAGAAAGATCAGTGTGCCTATTGTAAGCAAATGGGGCATTGGAAAAAGGAGTGCCCGAGACTGGGCAAGTCGGTGATGGTTACTGACCCGGAAGATAATTGACAGGGACCAGGGGAATCTTCCCTAAAGGAACCCTTGGTAAAAGTTCAGTTAGGAAAAAAAAAGAGAAACTTGTAGAATTTTTAATAGATACAGGTGCCACATTTTCAGTATTAAATCAGAGCTTATCACCTGTGAGTAGGCAAACTGTTAATATTGTGGGAGCAACTGGACAGGCTGAGAAGGTGTTCTTTTTGAAATCACTAAAATTCAAAATTGGAAAAAGTGTAGGGATTCATAAATTCCTCTACCTGCCTGAGGCTCCTAAACCACTTTTGGGAAGGGACTTATTAGAACAATTGAATGCCAAAATAGGATTTAGAGATGGAGAAATTGAATTTAAAATACCAGAAGAGAACTATGATGAAATTTTAAGTTTGGCTCTTACTGAACCCCAAATTACAGAAGAAGATATTATACAAGAAATAAAAGGCCAGGTATACCCAGGAGTATGGGCCTCAGGAATACATGTAAGGCTAAAAATGCAGAATTGGTTGTTGTTAAACTCAAAAAGGGAGCACGAACTCTTAGGGTAACGCAATATCCCCTGAAATTGGAAGACAGGCAAAGAGTGAAAAGCATTATAGAAGAATTTATAAAATTCAGATTATTAATGGAATGCTCTTGAGAGTGTAACACTCCTATTCTGCCTGTCAAAAAGCCCGATGGCAAAGCCTACAGATTGGCACAAGACCCGTGGGCAATAAATAAGATAGTTGAAGATTTACACTCGGTAGTGGCAAACTCATACATCTTATTGACTAATTTAAAAGAAATGATTCACAGTATTAGATCTGAAAGATGCATTCTTTTGCCTCACCTTGGCCCCTGAAAGCTGCAGCTTATTCGCCTTTGAATGGGAAAAGCCTGATTCAGGATGAAAAACCCAGCTAACCTGGACAGTGCTACCCCAAGGATTTAAAAACAGCCCCACAGTCTTTGGAAATCAATTAGCTAAAGAATTAGAGGCCTGGGAAAGACCTCTGGGAAATGGGATTCGTTTGCTGTATGTAGATGATATTTTGATAGCCACAGAAAAGGATGAAGAATGTAAAAAATGGACTGTGAGTTTGTTGGATTTTCTTGGACTAAGTGGTTACCAAGTCTCATTACAGAGATGCCCAGATCTTGAAGAAAGAAGTAATATACCTGGGATCTGTGATTTCTAAGGGACAGAGACAGCTCGGGAATGACTGAAAAGAAGCTATTTGCAGGACTCCAGAACCAACCACAGTAAAAGAGCTTCGAATCTTTTTGGGAATGACAGTGATAAGCAGGAAATGGAGACTGTTGTGCATGACTGCATAGAAACCATCGAGACCGTGTATGCAAGCAGGCCTGACTTGAAGGAGGAGCCGCTGGAGGAAGCTGAACACACTTGGTACACCGACGGGAGTAGTTTTTTTAAAGGATGGAGCTCGAATGGTGGGGTATGCCGTGACCACCACAGACCAAGTGGTGGAAGCGAAGTCACTCCCTAAGGGTATATCTGCACAAAGAGCTGAATTAATCCTTTAGTGAGAGCATTAGAGCTTGCTGAAGGACTGCAGAGAATATCTGGACAAATTCAAAATATGCCTTTGGTGTATGTAGTTCATGCCCATTGGGCTATCTGGAAGGAACTGGGACTTTTGATGGCCCAAGGAAAACAGATTAAGCATGCTGACATGTTCCTAAGACTTTTGGATGTGGTACAATCGCCTTCGGCTGTTGCAACTATGCATTGCAAGGGGCACCAAAAGGGTAACACTGCTCAGGAAGTGGGGAATAAATTGGCAGATTATGAGGCAAAAAGAGCTGCGGAACAAGGTGAGGTATTAAGTTTGATTCCTGAAAAAGCTTTGCCACTACCAGACTTGGTTGATTATGATGAGAAGGATCTTAGATTAATTAAAGATTTGGAAGCAGAAGTTAAATCATCAGGTTGGGCAAAATTAAAAGATAACAGAATAATAGTTCCCTTTAGAATATTATGGAAACTGGTAAAAGCAGAAGACGACTGCTTTTTTCTACGAAGGTAGAAAATCTTGTAAAATTTGGAAGTATTGATAAAGGGAAAGTTCCAGCTCAAAATTGGCAAATAGACTTTTCTGAACTCCCAAGAAAAGGGGGGTTTCGGTATTTGTTAGTATTAATAGCTACCTTTCTGGGCTGGCCAGCAGCTTTCCCTTGTAGGACTAATAAGGCTAGGGAAGTGACACGAGTACTTTTAAATGAAAGTATTCCTAGGTTTGGGGTATGTTGTGGTTTAGCCCCAGCAGGCAACTAAGCACCACGCAGCCCCTCGCTCATGCCCCCCTCCCCCAGTGGGACGGGGGAGAGAACTGGGAAAAAAAATCGTGGGTTGAGATAAAAACAGTTAATAGGACAGAAAGAGAGAAAGAAACAACAATGATAACAACAATAATAATACTGACAAAGGAATGTACAAGAACAAGTGATGCCCAATACAGCAATTGCTCACCACCTGGTGATCGACAGCCCGTCCCCGAGCAACAATTTCCACCCTCCGGCTAACTCCAGTTAATGTACTGGGCATGATGTCGTATGGTAGGGAATATCTCTTTGGCCAGTCTGGGTCAGCTGTCCTGGCTGTGTCCCCTCCCAGCTCCCCGTGCACCCCCAGCCCTCTTGCTAGCAGGCCAGCACAAGAAGCTGGACTGTCCTTGACTGCTCAGCAACAACTCAGAACATCAGCACGTTATCAACAGTTTCTCATCCCAAATCCAAAACACAGTCTCACACTAGCTTCTGTGAAGAAAACCAGCTCTATCCTGGCTGAAACCAGGACAGTATCCACCCCTTATTCCATACCATTTACGTCATGCCCGGGTCCTACACTTTTCAATACATTCCAATTATTCATTATTACTCTTCCTGTCTTTTAATATATACACACAGATATCATTTTCTTAGTCTATGGGCCATCACTTTAAAATGCCTGTGGAGTTCATTCGGTCCATGACTCTGGGCTTCATCCATCACAGCAGTCTCTCAGGGCAGGGGAGATAGTATGTGGTGTTGGATTGTCATCTGGCACGGTCCATGTCCATGATCTGCAGGTCGAAGATGTCGGTCTCGAGGGAATTGTTGGGCGCAAGCTGCTGAAGCCAGTTCTGGTTCCATCACTGCTGCACGTTGCTTGCTTTCAGTGAAGCTCATTCTTCATCAGTCTGGGTGATTCTTACTGTAATACCATTGATATGGTAGATAGCAGCCATAGTAGTAATGTCATACTGTATTGGGTAACAAATAACATCATACAATTCAAATCATTGACAATTTTCACCCAAAATCAAGTCTCCTCGAGGTACACATCGGACTTCCCCATCCTTCCGCATTACCCACCAAGTGCACCCAGGTCCCTGGGCAAAGGCAATCCCACGAATGGGTTTGCCTTTGCCTGAGGCAGGAGTAACCCAGACTGTCTTCCCCAGCATATTTCTCACATGCACCACAGGGACTTTATCCCCTTCTACAGTACGTAAAAGATTTGATTGGGCAGGGCTGGCGCTATTAGTAGATCCCCTAGTGTTGACTAACCAGGTGGCTTTGGCTAAATGTTTATCCCAATGTTTGAATGTCCCATCACCCATTGCTCTCAGGGTAGTCTTTAACAGTCCGTTGTATTGTTCAATTTTTCCGGAGGCTGCTGCATGATAGGGGATGTGATACACCCACTCAATGCCGTGCTCTTTGGCCCAGGTGTCTATGAGGTTGTTTCGGAAATGAGTCCCATTGTCTGACTCAATTCTTTCGGGGGTGCCATGTCGCCATAAGACTTGCTTTTCAAGGCCCAGGATAGTGTTCCGGGCGGTGGCATGGGGCACAGGGTATGTTTCCAGCCATCCGGTGGTTGCTTCCACCATGGTAAGCACATAGCGCTTGCCTTGGCGAGTTTGTGGAAGTGTGATATAGTCAATCTGCCAGGCCTCCCCATATTTATATTTCAACCATCGTCCTTCATACCAGAGGGGCTTTAACCGCTTGGCTTGTTTGATCGCAGCACACGTCTCACATTCATGGATAACCTGTGCAATAGCATCCATGGTCAGGTCCACCCCTCGATCCCGAGCCCATCTGTATGTTGCATCTCTTCCCTGATGGCCTGAGGTGTCATGGGCCCACCGAGCTATAAATAATTCACCCTTATGTTGCCAGTCCAGATCCACCTGAGCCACTTCAATCTTAGCAGCCTGATCCACCTGATGGTTGTTTTGATGTTCTTCCGTGGCCCGACTCTTGGGTACGTGAGCATCTACGTGACGTACTTTTATGACGAGATTCTCTAGTCGGGCAGCAATATCTTGCCACAATTCAGCGGCCCAGATGGGCTTGCCTCTGCGTTGCCAGTTGCTCTGCTTCCATTGCTGCAGCCACCCCCATAGAGCATTTGCTACCATCCATGAGTCAGTATAAAGATAGAGTACTGGCCATTTTTCTCGTTCGGCAATATCTAAAGCCAGCTGGATGGCTTTCACCTCCGCAAACTGACTTGATTCACCTTGTCCTTCAGCCACTTCTGCAACTCGTCGTATAGGGCTCCATACAGCAGCTTTCCACCTTCGATGTTTGCCTACAATACGACAGGACCCATCAGTAAACAGGGCATATTGCCTTTCGTTCTCTGGCAGTTCATTATATGGTGGAGCCTCTTCAGCACGCGCCACCTCCTCTTCCGGCGATATTCCAAAATCTTTGCCTTCTGGCCAGTCCATGATCACTTCCAAGATTCCCGGGCGATTAAGATTTCCTATTTGAGCCCGCTGTGTAATAAGCGCGACCCACTTACTCCACGTAGCATCAGTCGCATGATGTGTAGAGAGGACCCTCCCTTTGAACATCCAGCCCAGCACTGGCAGTCGGGGTGCCAGGAGGAGCTGTGCTTCAGTACCAACCACTTCTGAGGCAGCTCGAACTCCTTCATATGCCGCCAATATCTCCTTTTCAGTTGGAGTATAGCGGGACTCAGATCCCCTATATCCTCGACTCCAAAACCCTAGAGGTTGACCTCGAGTCTCTCCTGGTGCCTTCTGCCAGAGACTCCAGGTAGGGCCATTCTCCCCGGCTGCCGTGTAGAGCACATTTTTAACATCTTGTCCTGCCCGGACTGGCCCGAGGGCTACGGCATGAACTATCTCCTGTTTGATTTGTTCGAAGGCTTGTCGTTGCTCAGGGCCCCATTTAAAATTGTTCTTCTTCCGGGTCACTTGATAAAGAGGGCTTGCAATCAGACTGTAATTTGGAATATGCATTCTCCAGAAACCCACAACGCCCAAAAATGCTTGTGTTTCTTTTTTGCTAGTTGGTGGAGACATAGCTGTTATTTTGTTGATCACATCCGTTGGGATCTGTCGACGTCCATCTTGCCATTTTATTCCTAAAAACTGGATCTCTTGTGCAGGTCCCTTGACTTTACTTTGTTTTATAGCAAAACCAGCTTTCAGAAGGACTTGAATTATTTTCTTCCCTTTCTCGAAAACTTCTTCTGCTGTGTTGCCCCATACGATGATGTCATCAATGTATTGCAGATGCTCTGGAGCTTCACCCTGTTCCAGTGCAGTTTGTATCAGCCCATGGCAAATGGTAGGGCTGTGTTTCCACCCCTGGGGAAGACGATTCCAGGTGTATTGGACACCCCTCCAAGTGAAAGCAAACTGTGGCCTGCACTCTGCCGCCAAAGGGATCGAGAAAAACGCATCAGCAATATCAATGGTGGCGTACCACTTGGCTGCCTTTGACTCCAGTTCATACTGAAGTTCTAGCATGTCCGGCACAGCAGCGCTCAGTGGCGGCGTGACTTCATTCAGGGCATGATAGTCTACTGTCAGTCTCCACTCTCCATTAGACTTTCGCACTGGCCATATGGGGCTGTTAAAGGGTGAGCGAGTCTTGCTGATCACTCCTTGGCTCTCCAGCCGATGAATCAGCTCATGGATGGGGATCAGGGAGTCTCTGTTGGTGCGATATTGCCGCCGGTGCACTGTTGTGGTAGCGATCGGCACCTGTTGTTCTTTGACCCTGAGCAACCCCACCACAGAAGGGTCCTCTGAGAGACCAGGCAAGGTGGACAGCTGTTTAATTTCTTCCATCTCCAAGGCAGCTATACCAAAAGCCCACCGGTACCCTTTTGGGTCCTTGAAATACCCTCTGCTGAGGTAGTCTATGCCCAGGATGCACGGAGCCTCTGGGCCAGTCACAATGGGGTGCTTCTGCCACTCCTTCCCAGTTATTTAGGCTCACTTCGGCCTCCAGCACAGTCAGCTGTTGGGATCCCCCTGTCACTCCAGAAATACAGATGGGTTCTGCCCCTATATGGCTTGATGGCATTAGGGTACATTGTGCACCGGTGTCCACTAAACCTTATATTCCTGTGGGTCTGATGTGCCAGGCCATCTAATCCACACAGTCCAATAAACTCGGTTGTCCCTCTCCTCCGCCTGGCTGGAGGCAGGGCCCCTCTAATCCTGCTCATAGTACTCGTTACCCACTTCTTGTAAATAGGAATCAGAAGTCCCTTCAAGAGGATCAGAGGTAAGATCAGCTCTTCTATTCTTTCTGGGGAACTGCCCACTGGAAAGTGGAGCGAAAATTTTTCTGGAGGAACCTGAACCCCCCTTTGTAATTGTTTTTCCTTGCAGCTCACGTACTCGTGCCTCTAGGGTCAAGGTAGGTTTTCCATCCCACCTCCTCATGTCCTCTCCATAGTCACGCAACTGAAACCACAGGGTGGCTCGTGGTGTGTATCCTCTATATCCTCTCTCTTGAGCAGAAGAATGCTTACTCCTAATAGCTGAGTTCCTGGTCCGTACGGGTGGAGGGTAGGGCATATCCTCTTTGAATTGCCGGAACTCCCGGGACAGTTTCTCTACAGCAGAGAGGCAGGCCTGTAGGGAGGAAGAGAGACTTTCTTCATATTGCTGGAGTTGGCCAGCCAATTAATCCACCGTTGGTCTCTCTCCGTCTTTCCAGGATATTACTGCTAATGAGTTGGCATATGATGATGGTGCACTCCGTACAAACTTCCGCCACATAGGTCGTATGCAATTGACTTCATCTGGATCTTTGGATGATTGTCCATTGTCCAAGTCACCATAAATCACCTCCAGCACAGCTAGCTCCCTCAGGTACTGGATACCTTTCTCCGTGGTGGTCCACTTGCCTGGGTGACATAGAACATCTTCCTTGAAGGGATACCTTTCCTTCACACCCGACAGGAGTCGTCTCCAGAGGCTGAGGACTCGTGCACCTTTTCCAATTGCTTTGTCAATGCCCCCTTCCCTAGAAAGGGGTCCCAGCTGCTTGGCTTCCCTACCCTCTAATTCCAGGCTACTGGCCCCATTATCCCAGCATCGGAGCAGCCAGGTGACAATGTGCTCACCTGGACGACGGCTGAAATCCTTTCGCATATCTTGCAGTTCACTCAGGGATAGAGATCGGGTAGTTACCGTCTCTTTTATAAGTTCTTCCTCTTCCTCCTCTTCAAGTGATGACTCGCTCTCTTCCCTCTTCCGTGCTTGTGATGGCCCTGCTTCAGAGCACTCTGCCTCCTCACTCTCTTCCTCTGCCTCCTTCTTAGAAGAATCTTCCTCATCCCTTACTAAACGAGCTGACTTCCGCTTCCAAGATTTCTTCTTTTGTACAGGGGCAACTGATACCGGGATGGGCTGGTTCTCTGGTTCAGCTGCAACAGTCTGAGTAGCTACAGTGCCCATCGCAGGGGTTAGAGTAGTCGCAGTGCCTGCCACATTGTCATCAGATCCAGAGAGCCTCTCTCCCCTTTGAATAGTGTTAAATAGAGCTCGGTAGGCATGGGCCAGTCCCCAGCACATCACAATGATTTGTGTCTCCTTGGAACTGCCAGGTTGACAGCATACTTCTTCCAGATATTCTGCTAGTTTATCAGGATTCTGTACTTGTTCGGGAGTGAAGTTCCAAAACACCGGAGGTGCCCACTGCCCTAGGCATTTGCCCATGCTGATCCACACACCCTGCCATTCATAACTATCCAGCCTTGGGGTAGATCTCTGGGTGATGTTATAATTTACCCGTCCAATTGAGTGACAGAGGCTGGTCAATTAGAATTTTTTTGATTTATTAAAAGCAAGCGACAAGTAAGCAAAACAGCGCTGGGCGGACGGGTAGTCTCCTGCTCCACCAACGGCCGGCAACTTAACAGTCTTTCAGTCCTCTCTTTATACTTTTCGTCGGTTGTCAGTTTCTCCAATCACAATCCGTTTTCACTCGCGCCTTCTTTCGAATCTTCCAATTGCAATCTACTCCGCTCCCCCCCCCGCCTTCCACCTCAGGTCCTGTTCTGTCTTGTTGCCGGGCATGTTCTGTCTTGTTGCTGGGGGTATTCAAGGTGTTCCATCTTACTACACAGTTCTTTTATTCTTAGCATTACCATCTAAACTTTAATGCTTTAAGAAAACTTATTTTGTCACTCTGCGGTTTAACTAACTTTTTGCTAACACATATCACCGGATAACACATATTACAGGACTTAATTGCATCTAACACAAAGTTTGATGAACAAAACAGTTTACAGTTTATCACAATCCCCCCTTTTTCTTTTCACCATTTTGTTCATCAAATCGCTTAAGCTCCTGCTGGCTTAAAATGAAGGTCTCCTCCACCTCCGATATTCCTCTCAAAGGTTCATGCTTGGCTTTTATAAACATCAAATGCCAAAAGTTAATTCCAATAAGAGGTATCGGCAGTTTCCACGTCCTTTCCACCCTTGTGGTAAACTGCACCCGTGTGGACCCCATTGGACCTTCAGGTATTTGTCTATACCACTACCCGGTATCCAACTAGGGGCTATGGTCTCACAACCCCAATGACTGCAATAATACTGATTAGGGGAGTTACAATAACCCTTCCCAGGATTCGAGCTGGGACACATATAAAATCCCAGGTACTCCCAGCATCGAGATCTCGGGAAAAGTTGACATAGAGTGGTATTAAAGCTTGGTCCTCCCGGTGTTGTTTGGGTTGCAATAACCTGTTGATCTTCGGATCGGAATAGGGTCCATTTAAAAGGTTGGTGGGGGTATCCTCCGCTTGTACTAAGTTTACACCGATTAAAGCAAACGAGTACCCAATGTTAACAAATACAATCCTTTTTTTCCGCAGTTTTAATTTTAGAGTTTCTGGATCTCCAGAACTCTCCCACTGCTCCTCAGCACTCGGCTGGCATGAGTCCACCCTCTTTCAGCAGTCCGAATGGCGGTTTCTGTAAAACAAGATAAGGCCCTTCCCAGCGGGGAGTTAATGAGGTAGAACTTTATCTCCAGGTTGTATATTGTGTATTGCAATGTCCAATGGAGGCCTTTGTCCTTCTACTGGACAAGGGTCACCCCCCCCCCCAGTTCTTATCCCCGCAATATTTGTTCTAATGCCTGTCCAAATTTGGAGACTCGGTGAACCCCTGAGGTAAGACTGTCCACCGTAATTGTTGTTTTCTGTGAGTGTCCGGGTCTTCCCATTCTTCAAGGGGCATGCCCAGAAGGCATCCAATGGTCTCCGGAGTATACCATTGTTATAAATTATTTAGTCCCAAACAGGATTCCAATTCAAATTTACAATTTATTAAGCGAATAGAGGCAAGCAAACAGCGCTGGGTGCGCCGGGAGTCTCTGCTCCACCAAGACGCACGCGGTTCAGTTCCTGTTCCTGGTTTATATCCTGTCCGTTAATACATATTCATGAATAGGCGTGTCTTCTTTGGCGCATGCCCTCTTCTCCTTCTAGAATCTTCTCGACTCTTCCTCAGCATGATCCTGTTCGCTAATACATATTCATGAATAGGCGTGTCTTCTAATACATATTAATGAACAGGCGTGTCTTCTTCAGCGCATGCCCTCTTCTCCTGCTAGAGTCTTCTCGAATCTTCCTCGGCGTGCCCCCAGGATGACCCCAAACCTTATGCATGCACTTTCTTTACACAATACTATGCGGTCAGTGGTCAAACTGGTTTGAGCTGATATACCAGCAAAGTAGTTTAACTTTCTCCTGTAAAATACCCCTTTTCATGGTGCAGGAGAAATCCATGAAAGTACAGAAGATTACACTTCATCACACGAATCAGATAAACATATTTCACAATCCCCCATCTTTTTCTTTATAGTATTGATTCGTGTTTTCATTTCCAATTGAGTATACCCGAGTAGATTAATCTATTAACAATCCCCCACATATCCTCAATACAACTATCCCCATTTTAGTAAGCCGATCACCACCCATAAAATCTCCCCAAAATCCTATTCCATTCCAAGTTTGTCTCTCAGGAGGCCATTCGTTCTCCCTAATTTAGGGGTAACAGGAAAAAACTAGGTTTTATTGTTGATTACAGGTATGCGCTGTACAATTAGAAAAGGTCCTCACTTTTTCCATTTTTCTGGGGTAAACCCCAGCTGGACTTATTCCAATATTGACTACAGTTATTTGCCATAGTCAGAGTCCAAGGAACTCACCCCCAAGTAGAACTAGAAGAGGTCCGGTCAGGGCCATAGTGATCGGCAGTCACAGCCCGAAGGGGTTGCAGCCCTCGGCAGACCCTTTTTAAGCCGCAACACCAGTTCCCCTCCGGTCTTGCCCTCTTCTTTCCTTTAAGGGGGTGCTTTCTTAGTACCCAAATTAATTGAGCATTGCTTGTGAAGGCCAGAGCTTTGCTAGATCAGTGGTTTGTCCAGACCTGAGCAGTTGCCCAAGCCTGGCAATCCTCTTTATTTGCAAGGCTTTATGGCTACAGAAAACTGCCAGTTAGCGTGCAACACTAATCTTACAAATACACACCACCTTCTACACAAAGGACAAATTCTAGTTCCAGCTCCTTTTTCCTGTTCTTTTGCCAACAACTCCTTCCGATTATACTCGTTTGGAGTACCCATTGTTGTTTCCTATTACCCTTTCCCATTGTTTTCCAAACTTGGGGATTACTTATATTTCTCTCCATAGCTTCCCATGGCCATCGTTCACCTTGATTTGTTCCACCACAAACGTAACAATTAGTTATATTCAATGACTTTACAAATAGATTTTTAGCAACTGTGGGAATTTCATGTTTCACTCCTGTTTCATTACAGGAGTAGCCGCAATAAAATTCCCACAGCAATTTAGTCAGATGTGACCTTCCACTCCTTCACTGGACCTTTCACTCGCGACACATGTGTCCATCCTTTTTCAGCAGTTCTCACAGCTGTTTCTGTAGTTAATAAAACAAGGAAAGGTCCTTCCCAGAGGGGAGATAAGTTTCCTTCTTTCCATGTTTTTATCAGAATTTTATCTCCTGGTTCTAACTGATGAATTGCAAATCCTAAAGGTGGTGTTTGGGCCACCATCCCAATCTCTCTTAATTCTTTTAATCTTACTATGATCCTCAATTACATTGTTCCCCAGAGGCATTCCTTGAAAATAAGGCATGCCATATAACATTTCATATGGCGATAATCCAGTCTCACTGTATGGTTTCGTTCTTATGTTTAGAAGTGCCAATGGTAAACATTTCGTCCAGGGCATTTGTGTCTCAATCATTAATTTAGCCAATTGTTGTTTTATTGTTTGATTCATTCTTTCTACCTTCCCCGAGCTTTGTGGGTGCCACGGAGTGTGGTATTCCCACTGTATATCTAATAGTTTTATTATTTTAGAAGTAAAATGTGTGCCCTGGTCAGAATCAATGTACTGGATTATCCCATATCTAGGTATCAAATGTTCCAATAAAATTTTTACCATCATCTGTGCCGTAGCTCGTACTACAGGGTACGCTTCTACCCACTGTGTTAAATGATCTACTATTACCAATAAATATTTTATCCTCCCTACCTTAGGCAATTCAGTGAAATCAACTTGTACTTTCTCAAAAGGTCTGTAAGCTGTTTTTCTCCCTCCCGTGGCTGTTTGTCGAAACACTGTCTTATTTACCTTTTGACAGGTTAAGCAACCTTGTGTAATTTGCTTTGCTATTTCAAAAATTCCAATACCACCACATTGTTTAAGAAAATGATCACTTAAGGCTTTTGTACCCCAATGTGTTTGCGCATGCAAACATTCTAATATTCGCCTGGTGTAGGCTTTTGGCAACATTTCTCGCCCATCAGGCAGTGTCCATTTTCCTTGTTCTAATTTAGCTCCTATTTTCTCCAATTTTGTTTGTTCTTCTGGCGTAAACTTCTTCTCTCTTTCCTCTCGTTCTTCTTTGCTGGTGTCCTCCTTTGTTTGTATTACATTAATTTTGGCAACTTTAGCCCTCAAGGCTGCTTCCTGGGCCTCTTTATCTGCTGCTAAGTTATTTCCTCTAGTTCGGTAATCTAATCCCTTTTGGTGTCCCCTCACATGTACCACTGCTATCTCCTTTGGTTCTCTTAACGCCTTCAAAATCTTTACTATTAATTCTTGATGTATTAAATTCCTCCCTTGAGTATTAATCAAACCTCTTTCTTCCCAAATTTTTCCAAAAGTGTGGACCACCCCATATGCGTATTTAGAATCTGTAAATATAGTCCCACTTCTTCCTTTTAATAATTCCAGGGCCCTACATAGGGCATACAGCTCACAAGCCTGAGCTGACCATGATGGACTCAGAGGTCCTGATTCCACAAGTTCCAAGTCCTTATTAATTACTGCATAACCCGATTTTCTCTTCCCTTCTACCACTCTGGAGGAGCCATCTATAAACAGCGCTTCTCCATTTTTCAACTCAGCATCTCTTAAATCTGGTCTCACCTTTGTCTGGGTCTCAATTACCTCTAAACAGTTATGTTGTAATTCCTCTGATGGTTCTCCAAACAAAAATTGTGCTGGACTCTGAGCAGAAGTCACCCTCAGTTCTAAGTCAGGGGAGTCTATTAGTATTGCTTCATACTTTAGGATTCAGCTGTCTGTTAACCATTTTTCCGCTTTTTGTTGTAAAACAGTTCTGACATTGTGTGGGGTATACACTTTTAAAGGAGAACTAAAGGTAATCTTCCTAACTTCTTCTATTAATAATGCTGTAGGAACCAAAGCTTGGAGACAAGTAGGCCATCCTCTGCTTACTGGATCAAGTAACTTAGAACAATACCCCACGGGTTTTTTTGATTCCTGCCCAGTCTTGAGTAAGAACTCCATATGCTGTCTGGCTTGATGTATTCACAAAGAGATAGAAAGGTTTTTCTAGATCTGGGAGGACTTTATCACTATAATTTTCAAGCCATGGTCTACAATATCCTAATAATCCCAGTATTTACCTAATTTCCGTTTTAGTTTGTGGGGGTCTTAAGGATAGAATCCCAGATACCCTATCAGGATCTAACTTCTTCCTTCCCTTACTCAGCCAATGTCCTAAGTATTTTACTTCTTGTTCTACAAACTGTAGCTTTGATCGGGACACCTTTAATCCCTTTTCCCCTAGAAAATTTAACAATTTAATGGTGGCTTTTCGGATCCCCTCTTCAGTTTCTCCTGCTACTAATAAATCGTCCACATATTGCAATAATTTTACCTCCTTAGGTATTGTGAAATCTTGTAGAATTTTTTCTAAAGTTTGTCCAAATAGATTTGGTGACTCTGTAAACCCTTGTGGTAACACAGTCCATCTTAATTGTTGTTTTCATCCTGTTTCGGGGTCCTCCCACTCAAAGGCAAAATAATCTCTGGATCCCTCATCCAGAGGACAGGCCCAAAAAGCATCTTTCAAATCTATTACACTATACCAAGTATGTTTGGGAGATATATGACTCAATAAAGTATAAGGATTTGCCACCACAGGGAATTTAGTGATTGTTCGCTGATTTACAGCTCTTAAGTCCTGCACCATCCTGTATGACCCAACCGTTTTTTTACGGGAAGAATGGGCGTGTTATGAGGTGCCTTTTTATAGGGTATTGCTTGATTCTAATTGTGCGGTGCGGTTCTATTATTTGAACCCTTATGGGGTCCATTTTTATCTTTCCAGTTTCCCCTTCCTTATACCACACTGAGGGGTTAATAGCTTCTTCATCCTCTTGTGTTAAAGTGTATAATTTAATCTGTAATTTGTCCCCTTGACTCTGAATGCTCAAGTTTAACTTCAAAATCAAATCCCTTCCTAATAAATTGTATTCCGCTTCAGGGAGCAAAAGTAAATCATTAAGACAAATTTTCTTTTCTGTTTCTACTTCTACATCTTTCAATATATTTACTTTAAAAGGCTCTCCTTTTGCTCCTACTACTGACACGTAACTCTTCCCTTTTTCTATTCCTTTTGGAAGTTCTTGAATGGTTGACTTTTCGGCCCCTGTATCCACTAAAAATAAAACTTCCTCTTTATGGGGACCAATTAATAATTTTATCAAGGGCTCTGTTGGTGTTGAAGTCCCCAGAAGATAGAGCCCCTGACACCCCTAGTCTTCTTTGAACATCTTCTCATCTTGTTCCCGCTTACGGCAGTTCTTCTGAACATGTCCCCTCTTGTTACAGTAGTAACAGACGGGAATTGTAAATCTTTCTCGATAAGGCTGTCCCCGGGGTGTCTGCTCTATTCTTTTTTCCCTTTCCTCTCCAGGAGTCGTCTTATTTTTCTGACTTTCCCTTACTGCTGCTACAAAAATTTTTGCTTTTGCTTTTTGTTTTTCTTCGTCCCTCCTAACATAGACTTTCTGGGCTTCTCTAAGTAACTCCTCTAATCCTCTGTCTTGCCAATCTTCCAATTTTTCTAATTTCCTTCTTATATCCCCCCAGGATTTAGCTACAAATTGTGTTTTAAGGAGTGCGGTCCCAGCCACTGTATTCGGATCAATTCCAGAATACATTTGTAGGTTTTTCCTCAACCTCTCCAACCATTCTGTTGGAGATTCGTCTTTCCCTTGTTGTTCATTAAATGCTTTCTTCCTTGGGGTTGTTGATGATCCCAGTGGGGATCCACATTTGGCCATTTCTGATCTCCCAGGGGTCCTGCCTGATTCTGTCTTTCCCAAATTCTCATTCCAGCTTGTCTAATCATTCCCCTTTCCTCAACAGTGAATAGGATCCCTAAAATGGACAGTATTTCTTCCCAGGTATAAGTATTGGGGCCTAGGAATTGGTCCAATTTTTCAGCTACTCCGAGGGGATCATCTAATAGGGTCCCCATTTCTTTCTTGAAATTTCTTACATCTGTGGTATTTAATGGGTCTGCCACAAACCCGATGCCTCCCTGATTGCCTCCAAGGGGTACTTCTCGTAAGGGATATAGAGAAGCTCCCTCAGATACAGCAGTCCTACTTCTCGTACATGCAGCCGGAGGTCGATCTAATTCCGGTGCTGTTGGTGGTGGAGATACTACGGCCACCGGAGGGGGAGCCGCTGCCGGAGATGGATTATGAGAATATGGAGGCGGTAGGTTATCCAGTGGCTCCCATTTATCATCTTTTTCCTTTTCACTTTTCCCCTCTTCTTCTTCCTCAAACTTTTCATCTGTTTTTAATGTAAGTATTGAGGCTGGAAAAGAACGTAAAGTTCTGTCCCATAATCCTGCATAATCACTTTCCTCCTGACTAAAAGGTTCCTTTGAATTAACATATATATTTAAGGCCTGGCAGACCCAGTCTTCAAAAGATCCAAAAACAGGCCAAAAGACATGTGGTCTCAAAGGTTCTTTTGGCCATTCTACCATACAATATTGAACTAATTTTAATTTACTTTTTCCTTTTCTGGGGCCCCTATCATTCCAATTTTCAATCATTATTCCTAATGGACTCTCCGGAGGTATTTCTAGTAATTCGCTCCCTTTCTTCTGGTCCTGGGTTCTCGATTTCATCTGACCCATCTAGGAATTTTTACTGTGGCAATTCCTACAGCCCTTGGCTACCAGTAAGAGTGTCTTGCAGGGGGTTTAGGACCTATCACCCACCCACGAATCCTCTAAGAATCGCTTTGGTCCTTCACCGGCCAAGTCCCTCGCGGGAGATTGGAACCGCGGTTAGAAGACCTCCACAATCGCTTCGGAACTAGGTTCCATCTCAGTCACACTCTTACACACACAGGCAACCGAATCCTACCCAACCGAACGGTATACACCTTAAATACTTACGATTCCGTCGTCTTCGTTCGGATCTTCGCGCGCAGAATTACGGGCAAAATAAACTGCTGCAGCCGGCAAGGGAGCTCATAAAAAATCAAATTCTTTGCTTGCCCCTATTCAGGTTCAGGATGGCGTTAGTCCCAACCCGACCCGATCAGGAGCCACCAAAAGGTGGGGCGCCCCTCCTAGATCAAGTCAGAATTCAGGAACCAAGACCATCCCGGACGAGCCCCCAATTGTTATAAATGATTTAGTCCCAAACAGGATTCCAATTCAAATTTACAATTTATTAAGCGAATAGAGGCAAGCAAACAGCGCTGGGTGCGCCGGGAGTCTCTGCTCCACCAAGACGCACGCGGTTCAGTTCCTGTTCCTGGTTTATATCCTGTCCGTTAATACATATTCATGAATAGGCGTGTCTTCTTCGGCGCATGCCCTCTTCTCCTTCTAGAATCTTCTCGACTCTTCCTCAGCGTGATCCTGTTCGCTAATACATATTCATGAATAGGCGTGTCTTCTAATACATATTAATGAACAGGCGTGTCTTCTTCAGCGCATGCCCTCTTCTCCTGCTAGAGTCTTCTCGAATATTCCTCGGCGTGCCCCCAGGATGACCCCAAACCTTATGCATGCACTTTCTTTACACAATACTATGCGGTCAGTGGTCAAACTGGTTTGAGCTGATATACCAGCAAAGTAGTTTAACTTTCTCCTGTAAAATACCCCTTTTCATGGTGCAGGAGAAATCCATGAAAGTACAGAAGATTACACTTCATCACACGAATCAGATAAACATATTTCACACCATACCTCAGGGTTTATTCTTTCCTCATCAACTGTCCGTAAAGGACACAATTTAATTCTTATGACTTCTAAACCAATCTCTAATTCTATCATTAAATCCCTGCCTAATAAGTTATAGTCCGCCTCAGGCACTAACAGCAAGGACCCCACCCCTAATTTAGAATCACTTTCGAGAACCACATTTTTTATTACAGCAACCCCAAAAGGTTCCCCTTTCGCTCCAATAACTTCCACTTTTTCCGAGGATATCTGACACCCCCGGGGCAATTTTTGCTTTCTGCTCCAGAGTCCACTAGGAACTCTATCTCTTGTTGCTGGGGACCCACTTTTAATTTTAGTTTTCTCACGGGTCCCCAGCAGATAGAGCCCCTGACCCCCCCTAATCTCCGTTAAACATTCTCTCATCCATCATCCTCTTTCTACAATCCTTCTTAATATGTCCCGTCTTCCCACAATAAAAACAGGTTCTTGTTTCCTTTTTCCTTCCCTGGTCCCTACTTTCCTTTCCAGAGGGTCCTGATGGGTTATTCCGTCTGGGCGGAGTACCTCTCTGTCCTTCCCTTACTGCTGCAACCAAAAGCCTAGCTTGTTTCTTCTGAGTTTCTTCCTCTCTCTGGACATAAACCTTCTGCGCCTCCCGGAGTAACTCATCTAATCCCCTTTGCTGCCAGTCCTCCATCTTTTCTAATTTCTTCCGGATATCGATCCATGATTTAGCCACAAACTGAGTTTTTAGTAACGCTTGCCCTAAATCAGTGGTTGGATCTATCCCGGAGTACAATTGTAAACTCTTCCTTAATCTTTCTAACCATTCTGTAGGGGTTTCATCTTTCTTTTGCTGTTCGTTAAATGCTTTGTTAATGTTCTGTCCTCGAGGAACGGCTTCTTTAATTCCCTGTATAATTATTATCCGTAAATCGGACATGTGGCCTCTATCAACTTCGTTCTGATTATTCCAATTAGGTTTTTGGGTTGGCCACTTTATATCTGCTGCCGGACCTCCTTGATGTTGATGGTCCCATATCCTCATTCCAGCTCGTCTGATCATATCCCTCTCTTCAGACGTAAATAAAATATTCAAAATCACTTGTAGCTCATCCCAGGTATATATATTAGGACCTAGGAACTTGTCTAATTTTTCCGAGACCCCTAAGGGGTCTTCCAAAAAACTCCCCATTTCTTTTTTAAATTCTCTCACATCCCCTGAGTTAAGTGGGACGGATACATACCCCACGCCAGGTTGAGGTCCCCCCATCGCAATTTCTCTAAGGGGGTATAACTCTGCCTGCTCCTTTCTCCGTCTAGTTCGGCTACGGGTTACTACCCTATTTTCCTCAGGGGAACTTGGAGCTGAGTCATTCTCATACCCTGGCGCCACCGAGGGGGGGGTGCCGAAGGCTGCGGAGGAGAGGGTGGTGGAATATAAGGGGGAGGCGAGGTAGGAACCCCTTCCTCGTCCCTCGGTTTCTTTCTCCTAGCCTCTTCTTTCTTTTTATTTAAAGGATATAGATTCACTCCGGTCTCTGACCTAATCCATAAATGGGCATATTCACTTTCTTCCAAACTAAAAGGTTCCTTTGAGTGTACATAGATGTTTAGGGCCTGACAAATCCAATCTTCAAAGGACCCAAATACAGGCCAATATAGGTGGTCTCCTCTAATTTGTTTACCACCCCAAACTTCCATGCAATAGTGAATCATTATTACTTTATTCTTACCCCGCCTAGAGGGGTAATCATCCCAATTTTTAATCATTAAGCCTAACGGACTATCCGGTGGTATAACCTCAGAACCACCCATGGGACCAGAGGGCTTGCTTTTCCTCTGTCCCATCTTCCGAAGCGCCTTCTTTCACTCACACACTCGCTTCCCCTGGTTCGTGGCCCAGCCCCTCGCGGGGTGTGGGAACCGCACTACTGAGGGTCCGCACTCACTTCGCCCGGTGGACTATTGAGTCCGGTGGACGTCTCACACAAGCACGCTTCAGGATACCCAACCCCAATCAAACGGCTAACCGGCCTATACTCACGCATCCTGCATCTTCGTTCGGTCTTCGTGCACAAATATTATGGGGTTACCGGTTTTATTTGCTTACTGTCAAATTTGGGTTCATCGGTAAAGGATTTGGCGTAGAAGCACCCTGACAAGGGCCGCTTATTCAGCGGGGCGCCCCCCCTGCCAAGGACCTCAGGCCAGATTGCCTTTATCTGAGTCATGGCACCAAATTGTTATAATTTACCTGTCCAATTGAGTGACAGAGGCTGGTCAATTAGAATTTTTTTGATTTATTAAAAGCAAGCAACAAGTAAGCAAAACAGCGCTGGGCGGCCGGGGAGTCTCCTGCTCCACCAACGGCCGGCAACTTAACAGTCTTTCAGTCCTCTCTTTATACTTTTCGTCGGTTGTCAGTTTCTCCAATCACAATCCGTTTTCACTCGCGCCTTCTTTCGAATCTTCCAATTGCAATCTACTCTGCTCCCCCCCCCCCCCCCGCCTTCCACCTCAGGTCCTGTTCTGTCTTGTTGCCGGGCATGTTCTGTCTTGTTGCTGGGGGTATTCAAGGTGTTCCATCTTACTACACAGTTCTTTTATTCTTAGCATTACCATCTAAACTTTAATGCTTTAAGAAAACTTATTTTGTCACTCTGCGGTTTAACTAACTTTTTGCTAACACATATCACCGGATAACACATATTACAGGACTTAATTGCATCTAACACAAAGTTTGATGAACAAAACAGTTTACAGTTTATCACAGGTGATATTCTTAAATTGCTTACTAACCTTAGACAAAACCGAAACAATGTTCCCCAGAAGTAGCAATAGAGGTATTTTAACTACCCAAGGGTGTTCAAAATACTGAAAAGTTATTGTGATGAAGGAGGAAACATCACAGTAGAGGGTAGCAAAGGTGCCATTCTGCATTTCCTCCATAAAAAGCCTTTCAGAGGCAGAAGTATAATTGCTAATTGTCTCCACAAGATAGTAGCCAAAATACAGTAACGGCTTTAGTACAGAGCTCAGATGATACCACATTAAGCTCAAGTTCAGTGTTCTAAAAACAAATCTCGCAGGCAAGACATTACTAATCATTGCAGAGTACAGCAGCCTGCAGAAACCAACACCGAATCTTAACATGTACGGCAAAGATGAGAGCATCATGCAAATCAAATAAACTGATATCGTGACCTGCAACCATTATTATCTCAAGCCTTTTACCCCACGCTGGGCGCCAAGAAGGACTGTCGTGGTTTAGCCCCAGCGGGCAACTAAGCACCACGCAGCCGCTCGCTCACTCCCCCCTCCCCCAGTGGGACGGGGGAGAGAATTAGGAAAAAAACTTGTGGGTTGAGATAAAAACAGTTTAATAGGACAGAAAGTGAGAAAGAAACAACAATGATAACGACAATGATAATACCAACAAAGGAATGTACAAGAACAAGTGATGCCCAATACAGCAATTGCTCACCACCCCGTGATCGACAGCCCGTCCCCGAGCAGCGATTTCCGCCCCCCGGCCAACTCCAGTTTATGTACTGGGCATGACGTCGGATGGTAGGGAATATCTCTTTGGCCAGTCTGGGTCAGCTGTCCTGGCTGTGTCCCCTCCCAGCTCCCCGTGCACCTCCAGCCTTCTTGCTAGCAGGCCAGCACAAGAAGCTGGACTGTCCTTGACTACTTAGCAACAACCCAAAACATCAGCACCTTATCAACAGTTTCTCATCCCAAATCCAAAACATAGCCTCACACTAGCTTCTGTGAAGAAAACCAGCTCTATCCTGGCTGAAACCAGGACAGGGTACCAGCTGTGATGTCCTCAGATAGGGGTACTCATTTTTGTGCTCGATTAGTACCAACAGGTTAGTAAAATTTTAGGAATAAACTGGCAACTACACACCCCATATTGGCCACAGGCAGGTGGAAAATGAATCATCTAATTAAACAGCAGCTAGCTAAAATTAGCCAGGAAGCAAATTTGTATTGGTACCAGGCACTTCTGTTAGCCTTATTACGAATTAGAATAAAACCAAGAACAAAAGAGAATCTATGTCTGTTTGAAATTTTGTTTGGGAGGCCATACCAATCCCAATACCAAGGGGAAGATCTCACCCAGTTAGGCAAAAATAAGATACAGAAATACATAATAATATTAGGAAAACAACTTAATGAGGTAAACGAGATAGTTTTAAGAACCAGATCTAGAGGTCTGGATTATCCCATTCATCCTTTTAAGCCGGGAGTCTGGGTTTATATTAAGGCTTTTACAGGTGAACCCTTGGAAGAGAAGTGGAACGGACCCTTCCAAGTGCTGCTAACAACTTTTACTGCTACCAAGATTAAAGAATAATCTGTGTGGATTCACTATTCAAGGATTAAGAAGGCTTCCCCTCCATGGGTGATAGAACAACAGGACTCTCTGAAGTTAAAGAATTGTTAGTGTTTGTATTAATTGGAAGCCTATTTATCTTGTGTACTTGTTGTATAATTCGATGTTCAGTGTGGTGGTGTCAAAAGAATATAGATGATTATGCTACCTGGAGGAAAAATAAGCATGAAGTCACAACAGGGAAGTATTTTAATCGACAGACAGATGATAATGGTATGTTATAAGTATTGCAAAAGAATTCGCAAGGATGGTAGAAAAGGGGGGATTGAAACAAAGGTCTGAGACAAGAAAGAAGGTTTTAATATGTAAAATCAATCAAATGTGAGTTTTGTAAATTTGCTTTTGTATGCGAGGATTGTGTAAGATAAACTACTGTGGAGAACTTCTTTTATCATAACCAAGTAACTGGCAGGAACCGATAAGAACCAGTACAATCTTAAAATACAAGCTAAGCAAGTAGATAAGAGTTCCTCTGGAGGACAGACAAGTTAAGGGGACCAAGTACTGCAAAAACCCACCAGAGACCACCAGAGGACCACCGACTCATTTAACAGCGCATGCGTCAGGGACATTTGAGTATGTTAAACATTTCTCGGGAATATCATGAATATGCTAACAATTGCAATGACTATGAATGTATGTACTCTATATAATTCAGATGCTGGTAACACGAGGGAACAAAAGTTCATCCTTTATATACCTTAAAGACATGAATAGTCACACATTTTCCGAGAAATCTCCACCTCCCTGCCTATCTACTACATTTACATAGCCAAGCGATTCTTTCTTATCATCCTTGTTTGAGCACTCCTGCTAGGACGTTTCTATTCTCAAGGTTAATTTCTCAGCCCTTGCTCTTAACTCTTCTTTGTTTTAATTCCATGAGGCCTCTTGGTTCTACACGCTCGCATTTCTTGTGATTAACTATCTACACATAGCTGAAATGTTAGCACTGAGGCAAGTATAGCCTAAGGACTATGAGAGTAGGCTGTTAAACACAATCACACAGTCATTAGGCCAAAGAAAACTGTACAAAAGCCAAACCAAACATGCAATCAACAACCCTCCAGAAAGTACACACAACTACAAAAGGACATTTATAAAGCCCACACATGACTAATTGCATATGCTAAAATAAACTCATAACTGTCCCCGGTCCTTGTTTCATCATGGTGCTGGCTGTTTCTTTGCAATACTACTAGCATGGATGTGCTGGAATCTATTTTTTTTTTTAATTTTAGAATGTCTGCTGTGTTTCTTTCCTGTTTAGCCAATAACACTGCCGGGTTTGAAGTGTTTGCAAAGCAGGGGTATGCAGGCATGTGTTTCGGACACAGGACCAGCTGCATTTGGAGTCGGGCACCCTGCCATTCCCACGCCCGGGGCAGAGGGCTAGAAAGTTGCCGCAGCCGCCTTCCGCGGTGGGCTCCGCACCATCTTCACCCGTGGCTCTCGGGCGCAGGAGCTCACATACGGCTCTCCCCGCCGATCCGCAGGGAACAACGCCGCTTCCGCGGCACCCTGGGCGGGCGCGGGGCGCGGCGGCGAGCGCGTGCGGCGTTGCCGTGGAGACGGCGCCGCAGGAGGCGGGAGCGGGAGGAGGCGGTCCGGGCGCCGCCGGCGCCCCGTAGAGGTGCACGGAGGCAGCCGCGCCGCGGCGGGCCCCGAATCCTCCACCCCGCTGCCATTACCTATTATGGAAGCGCTTCCGGTGGCGTGGACCACTCTGACATCATCCCCCACAGCCCGGTGACGTCAGCGCCGGGCGCGGTGCGTGACGGCGGTGCGTAGGGGAGCGCGGTGACATGTGCTATTTAAAGCTCCTCGGGTAGTGGATGGAGGTAGAGTGGGCAAGTGCTGTTGCAAGCAGTAGCGAGTTGGCCGCTTGTAGCGGTGTGCGCGGTGGACTGTAGGGCCGGGCCTTTCCCTTCCCAGGAGTTGGATGGGGGCGTGAGTTGCAGGCGTGGCGGCTGCGCCTGCCCACCGCGAGGGGACGGGCGGGCGGAGGCTCGAGGGCGCCGGAGCAGCCGGGCACTGCCTGACACAGAGCTCGCTCGCTCCGGAGGGGCTGAGCCCGCGGCCCCGCCGCAGAGGAGCGCGGGTTCGGCGGCCCCTCCCGCTGGTAGTGACCGACCCGCCGCAGAAGAAGGCGTGACGGCGAAGAACGGACCAGCCGCCGCGGGAAGGAGGAGCGGCGCTCCACATCTTTGCAGCCGGGGGTGGGCGGATCGGGGGAGCGCGGCGCCCTGGTGCCCGCGGCTTCCACTAGCCGCCGCATGCCAGGGGCCCGATGCCGGTGCCGCGGCTCCCTCTGCCTCCTCGGGAGAATGCACTGGTACCCGCCACGCTGCTGGCGGGGGTGCTAGGGGGAGTGGCGGCGTGGAGCCCTGCGCGCACCGCCTGCCCCATCCCACTCCGCCTCTGAGGCTCACGGAGCCTTCGGCGGCCGCTCACCTCCCAGCGAGAAGCCGCCGCCAGCCCCTCGCGGAGAAGGCGAGCGTCTCGCCGTCCGCCCGCAGGAGGGGACCTATCTGCCCCCGGAGCCGGCCGCTGCCGCCCGCCCGAGAGCCGGAGCCGCTGCCTGCAGGCGCCTGGCTAGGCCGGTGGCCATGGGAGCCCGGCCCGCGGGGGGTGCCCCCTAGTGCGCGAGCTGCTCCGCTCGGCCCGGCAGCTGCGAGCCGGTGGCTCGGTGAGCCCAGCCCAGCGGACTGCCTCCGCCACGGGGCTGCGGAGCTGCCATTGCGGCGAGGAGCGCCCCGGGGACCCGGCACCGCCAGCCGCCATGGGGTAAGGATGTTGCGGGGACCGCCGGGGTGGGGGGTGTGTGGATGAGGCTCCCCGCGTGAGCTGTTGCTGTTCAAGCGGGCGCTGCTGAATGAGCACGGAGGCGAGTGGTTTTACTGGCTGTGTGCATAAAGGAGCAGGAATCCTGCTGTGATCGATGCTGTGCATCAACCTGATGAAAGAAAAGCGGGGCGCACTGTGACCTGCAGATGTTTGCTTCCGCCGTAGCCACATCGGATCGCTGGAAGAGCCGCCTTGGCTTCCAGAGCTCCACCGTGAGGACCTTCCCCTGGTCTTTTAGGGGTGGTCAGTCCTGAAAACGACTGTTTTAAGCTCAGTGTGACAAGGTGAAACTTAAGAGCAGCGAAGGTTCGTTTTAACTCTTCTGGACTCTTCAGAGGATATAAAACAAGGTGTAAATTTCCCAATATAGTGAAGAAGACTCTAGAGAAATCTGCTTTACAGCGGATCCCTTAAGTGAATTGGGATATCCACTTGAGGCTTTAAGGAAATTAGAAGGAATAAAATCTTTAAAATGAACCTGGTCACATCTAATTTAGTAGCTATAAAAGTGATATAGATACCTGTGAAAACTTTCCACAGTTGTATTCTTAGTAATTTGTATAGTGAAACACCCTTGTGCTTTCCTGATAACCTCTGAATAGAATGGAAACTCATCCATGTTCAAAAGCAATAGAAACCCAGTATGATTTGGCTAACTGCAGGGTGGAGGCAGACTTTTAATGCATTAACAAGATGCTGGTTTTTAAGACTTTATGACATAATTCAGAGTATAAAAGCTATAACTCATGTCCTTTGTATTTTGGTCATTCAGGAATTCGAATGTGAAATTGATATAGTAATGTAGAAGTTAAAAGTGTCTCTTTCAAGCTGTTAAGGACACTTGGAATTCTTCAGTTTAACTTTCTTGCATGTAGGTTGATAACAGCTGTGTCCTTGGCTCTGTCCTTGTTACTGTACAAGATGTAGGAAGGAATGACTTCTCAGGCTAGCTTTTATTTTCCTGTTGTCTTCCCTTCCATTTGGAGAAAAAAAAAAAAAAAAAAACAAACAACCCACCCTCAAACAGAATAAACCCAAGCTTGCAGCTTTCTACATATTCAAGAAAGTGATAATGTGTTTCAAAAACCGGCCAAAAGGCTAAATGATGTTACAGTGTTTTTGGGATATATTCTTAAAACTGCTAAGCAGACAGAGAGTTATGTAGCTTTTTAAATTCAAATAATGGAAAACATCTCATTTATTTAAAATCAGTATTGTGTTTGTAGATATGTCAGTTAAGTGTATCGTATTACAAATACAGATAACTGTTGAAGAGGAGTAAACTTTGTATTTTCTCCAGAATTAAATAAAGCACTTCTGAAAACAAAAACCTGACTTGCAAAAAAAAAAAAATATCCTGAATTTCTCCATTTCATAAACTCCAGTACTGCTAGTATTTTAGCATGATGGTTTCTTAATGAACAGTGCAAATCCATATCTGTAGGAGTGGAAATAATCCTAAATACTGAAGGACTATAAAAATTATTGGAGAAAGGGTGTTAAGTTGGTGTCATGACTCTTAAGTAGTATCTTGGCATGTTAAGGTCAAGAAGACAAAATTTGCAAATATTTTGAAGAGTCTTTAGACAGTACACACTGGGGTGTTGCAATATAGCATTCCTTTGCAGACTGTCATTTAACAAGGTGGTCAAAACCAGCAATTTAGGTATGCGTTACTGATAAGCTCTCTGCTCTCTAAGAGTGAGCAAGCACATCCAAGCCAGGGACAGCACCAGTTCTGTGGATCTTCAGTTAAATATCAGACACTTGCTAATGTTCAGAGCAGAGGTCTTGTTTCAGTAGCTATTTTGTATTAGCATCTAAATGCAATTGCCCATGGATTTCAGACTATTTCTAGACCAAGATGTACTGGACTGTTAACATTGCAGTTATAAAAAGAGTCTTCTGATGCTCTACTAAGGTCTTAAAATTGAGTGCTCTAGAAGCAAGCTGCAAAATGATTGATAATCCATGTACCTGGCCACACAAGGGTCAGTGTACTATATTCAGTATTTAATGGGTACTGCTATCCTACATAAGCTTGTACAGTGAGCTTGTAGTACCTGGCTGGTGGAGAGTCTACCTATTCCAATGGTCAGAACACAGAAAACTTGGGATGGGGGAGAGGAATTGGCTTACCAAACCAGCAGTGGCTCAGTCTCATTTGTTATAGTGAAGAATTCACTATTCTGCCAGTGTAATTCAGCCTGCTCAGCTCATTGAATCAGGCAAGCCAGGTAATTATGCACTGTGTATGTGGTAAATACCAAGCTGTGGGTGACTGGTCTCTGAAGCTGTGCTGCTATTAAATTTGTTTTCAGAAACTTGAGAATGGTCTATAGGGTCCAGTAGTTTAGGAGCCACTCTTTAGTGCTGTATCCCATATGTCTGTGGGTGTCCCTCCTATCACAGGAGAGGTAAACAAATAAAGCCCTGGGGATTGTACAGGCCAGGCACTCTAGCATAGGATGTCCACTCTTGATTCTCTATCTGCCAGTCTTTCTCTCTCTCTCTCCCTCTCTCCTAGTTCCTTATCCCTGTTGCATATAGACAAGTTCCTATCAATAGTCACTGTTGAATGATATACCCATTTTTTTTGTGCGGGCTTTTCTGTTGGGTTGACCACACTGAATATAGCATTCTTCAATAGGAAAACATTGATTTTTGTGTGAATAAGATGACCTCAGTATGTTCTGTCCCAGTTCATAATGTGTCTCTTTGTATTGCCAGTATTGAGAAACATGAAATTTGTCAGTATTGCACAACTGGTTGTCTTTGAGCAGAGGTTTGATTATATTAAAAATCCTTAAGAAATAGATCTTAAGTAAACATACTCAGGATGTGTATTGGTAGCCTAGGTTATTGTATACGTTGACCAGGTAAATTCTGTGTTGAAAGCTGCAAACCATCACCTTATTTTACTGTTTGTTGGTACTGCTTTTACTTTCTAGCAGGGGAATTGGAGGTTAGTATTTGTGGACTATGATGCAGTCATTGCTCAGGCTGGAATGTATACATTTCATGCTAGAAGCAGTATGGAAACTACACAGCCATGAATTCTGGTAAGGTTGAGAATTCGGTGTCCTGTTAAACTTAATCTCTTGGATTAATTCCTGGTTTATTAATGAGTAGTCTCTCTAACTATTTTTCTTTATGGTCTTCTGTGTTGTGGACAAGTATCCAAATTTATCTTACTAGCTTTTCCCTTCACTCTACCTTGTAATTCCTCATCATTCAGCAAAGCTTCTGTAAGATGTGCTTGTCTCTGTCATGTCACATTAATCAAGATGTTTTTTTTATAAAGACTTTAGCTTCTCTTCACTTTTCTTGGACTATATTTAGTATGTTATCTTCATAAAGATGGTTATGATATGTGTCAATTTGAGATGGCAGATTTAGAATACTAGGGTTCTTAAGTTGGCTAGAGAATATTGTGGAAGATGAGTATTTTAGGATGTGTTTATTAGCATTGTAGTTACCTAAAACAAGTATTTTAAATTTCATTTTTGGCAGTTAGGGGAAAGTGGCTGTTACTGGTTGATCCACTCCTAGCTCTTACCCTTGTTGAAGGATGGGGAGTTAGTCAGATGTGTTTCTTTAAAGCATTCAGGATGCAGAGTCCCACTTTGAAGAGAGGATACTGTAGTTGTAGGGGAATTGACAAATCATGCTAATTCCAAACTATAGGATGTAATAACTTTTACAAAGCCAGTTGGAAGCTTTAAAATCTAAAAATATGTGAAAATCTATACTATTGAGCATATGGGATAGACAAATCTTGCTGTGGAAATTGGTTTGCTACCCGTTGACTTGCTTTTTTAGGTGTTTCCAAAGTCTTGTCCTTAAACTTTTCAGTTTCCTTTCCCTAGCTGGGTAACAAGACATTAGTACTATAAAGCTGTTAAGAGCCAGAAGTACTGTTAACTGTTGAATTTGACCTGACTCAGGTTTTTTAACCTGTCTTTTTCCCCTCCCACAAAGCTTAATGATAGCTCTCCCAAAACTTTGTCTTAGCAACAGTTCCATCAGCTGTGCTTCTCTGACACAGAACTATTGCAGATAATAGAGCAGAAGGTACAGCTTCTTGGCGGTAGTTTAGTGTTACTGCAATTCCTGGTCATGTTACTATCTCAGGGTAAAATGAGATGCTTATTGTGGGAAAGCAATGGCAGCAAAGTAGTTCATGCTGTCTTCTGTAGCAGTGTGTAGAGTGTAACAAAAACAGATCAACATTACTCACTATAGATAACAACCACAAAATGTGATTTTTTTTTTTTTCCTGAAAAAAGGTATAAATACCTAGACAGATGTACTGTATGTAAATCAGCTTGAAATGGTTAATAAACTACTTTGTCAGGCAGCAATGCATGGAGACCTCTACCATGCTTAAATTATCTTATGTCATAGTAGTTTTATGACCGTGAAATAAGCATGAGAAATCTAAAAGAACTATTCTGGCCTGGAAACACATAAATGGGTATCTTGAACGCCATGGGGGATGATTTCCATGCTGATCCACTGAAGGTATTCATAATACCTTAAAGTTGCAACTGATCTTTTTCACTATTTCCATGCATTGTAAAGATTGTGTAGACCAGCTCTCTGGGTGAAATCCTAGTTCTGCTGGAAAAAAAAAATCTTGGTTCCTCACATCATGTTGAGATTACTTTTTTCTCAATATCTCAAGGGAAACATCAGATGAATGTTTTGTGTGTGTGTGCTTGTGATTTCTTCCTTCCAAACAGTGCTTACCCTACCACAATTCCCATTATCTTTGCAGGTGTCGAGCCAATACTTGAGGCAGTATGCAGTCTCAAAGCCATAGAGATTGCAATAGCTTGAAATACTGTAACGGGCCATCACTTATAATCGGGGGAGGCAATGACACCTAACTGTCTTTAGAGCATTTCTGCTTGCTAATTAGTAAAAGTAATAAGTAGAATTCAGATATCACTTTTATGGGATTTTTTTTTTTTGGAAAACATTCTTTATGGTTGTCTCTTAAGACTGTAATTTGATTTAAAGCTCTTAGCTGATCAGTCTTTAAATCACAGCTTTCTAAATCTATGTCTATGCATTAGCATACTACAAAGAGAAAAGCATTATCTTGTGATGTAACACTAATTTGCTAGTAGTTTCTCATTAGCATAGGTGCCTGGGACATGATTTTAGCTGAGCCTATGGTTTTCCAATGTATTCCAGATCAGTGACCACCTAAACAATGCAAACACTTCATACAGATTAGAAACTTAGCTCTTCCACTCTTTTAGATATCTTTAATTCTGAAGCTGTTTAGGCCTAAAGTAATTTCCAAGAAACGATGGCTCTTCTAGTCCAGTAATTATAGTTTAAGAGGCATCTGACAAGGGAGTGAGTGTGGTGTAGAGATGTCCAATGAGGTTGAGACCAGACCGGGAACTCACATGAATATATGTGTGTGTGTGTGTATATATATACACACACAGAGAAATTCTGTGTGCTTGTGTTTTAACAATGTGCCCCTGAGACAACCCTGCCCGTTCTTGTCATGGTTTAATCCTAGCCTGTCGCAAATGAATAATTTAGGCCGCTTAAAGAATCACCGCTAAAGATATCAGAAACTGAATGATTTTAATGTAAATTTGTTAAAAGTGCGACTTAACAGCATTCAATGGCAAGGTCCACTCCATTACTTTTTCAACATGGAAAAGGTATACAGAGAGAAACCAAATTACAATTAAATTGGAATGATGTATGTCGGGATCACCCTGCAAGGGCTTGACCTTAAGGAGAAGGAGCTGTGGCATTGATCTGCATGGCTCGGCCTTAAGGAGAAGGAGCTGTGGCATTGAGAAGCTGGTAAACAGCTAGACATCTGCACAGCTCGGCCTTGAGGAGAAGGAGCTGTGGTAAACAACTAAGAGGAAGCAAAGGAGCGCGTGGACACCTGCAGGCAGCAAATCCTGACTGTGGAGAAGCGTGTGGACTGTGTGTGGTAACCAACCAGGACGTATTTTGTGGCGCGTGAAAGAGCTGTAACTGCATAAAAAGCGGACACTTGTAGCAATAAAGGTCTTTGGCCTGAATCCCCACCAGAGTCCGTGCCCTATTACTCCACAGATGTACTCATGTATCGAATAGAGTTAATGTGTATATTGAGGAGAGAAAGTAGGGGAGACCCTCCTATTGAGTCACGAGGTTCAGAGTGGACCGAAATCCATCCCTAGTCCCAGACTTGGTCAACGGTTTATGACTAAAGGGATAGGGTATCGGGGATTCTGGTGTAGTGATATATGTTGTGCTTGGTGTAACTTTAGGACAGCAACAATCTAATACAAAATAACAGCAATCAAATTCACTAATGATATTGAGATAAATCACAATCATATAAAACTTAACAACATAATAAACTTACTAAGATTCCTTAATCACACCTACATATAGGTGTAGAGATAGAGACACATAAAGAGATACAGAGAAAAAGAGATAGATATGTACGAAGGTACCTATTAAATATCCCCCTTGAATTCAGTCAAATACATTGAATGCTTTGCGTCACTCAGCGGGTGCAGTCGAGTGCGGGAGAAGGATGGACTTCACAACTCTATGAGAGTTATATTCCGAAGCCCTTTATTGTCTTGTCTGACTCCAATATATATCATAATTTTTGCTTAGTCACTGCGCACACACTCATGATTGGTTACAGCTTGTTACACACATTATTGCAATTGGCTATATACAAGATATCACGCGCTGTCCATGCGCCTCTCACACAGTCAGGATTCGCTGCTTGCAGGTGTTCCTGCACTCCTTTGCTGCTTCTTAGTTGTTTACCACAGCTCCTTCTCCTCAAGGCCGAGCCGTGCAGATATCCAGCTGTTTACCAGCTTCTCAATGCCACAGCTCCTTCTCCTTAAGGTCGAGCCATGCAGAGTGATCCCAACAGTCGAGCCTCTGAGTTGATTGTGAACTTGAGGGTTCACGGACTCTGAGAGGCATCCCACGCAGAGGGAGGTGCTGGTCACAGCCCACTGCGGTCCAGGAGAGCTCAAAGGGTCTCCCTTGGGACCACTTATTTATAGGACTGGGAGATGATTGACTTTAGGCATCAGTGAGTTTCCACAATCCAGGCAGGTGGTTTCTCAAGTTTTAGCAGCAAGGCTGCCGGGATTGTCTGGAGATAATTGATTAGTTCTGTTCTTGTTCTGTACCTCTGTGCCTTTGTTCAGAGGCCAAGGCTTGTCAGGCAACTTAGAGCGGCCCAGGTGTAAGGCGAGGGGGGGGAAGTGCACTACCACAATCCACCCTGTGACTAAAGTCAATCCATCTCTTTCTCACAGGGTGGCAGTGTGGTTGCCTCTTGCCTCTGTGCCTATAAATAGAGTAATATTATATTCCGATCGTAATTTAAGGTGTGGGGGAATTTATGTAAGGCGAACCTTTGTAGTTGATGAAGATTTCATTAGATGAGATTAAACAACATTATACATGCGAGGAGGTTTTTGCACTAACATAATCTGGTGTGCCATTTGCCAAGTTTTGACGTATAGAATAATGATTGACAATAAACATAGTATAACAAGAGTCAATAGAATTATGATGGGATGTAGCATCCGGTTCAGAATTCCCGTTGCTGTTGGAGACCATCCAAATAGTGTCCCACCAGTGATGTTCCCCATCTTTCTTCACCCTTTCCAAGACACAGTGTATTTCTGCTGCATCGTGGTAAACAGTGATCAGAGTGTTGTGTCCAGTGTTTCGGATGTGTTCTAGTAGTTGACTCAGGTCAGTGTGTTGTAACAGTTTTCTCACCAATGTGAGATTCATCCCAATGGGGGTAGGCAGTAAATCTTGACGGGATATATAATTAGATTGTAGCAACTGATAAGATGTGACAGGAGCTGAATAATTAAAGTTTCATCCCATAATTTTGGTAAAGTTACAAACACAAATATTTGAGTAGTTGCTTATCTCCACAGTGGTGTTGTCTGCAAATATAGAATCACAAAGGGTTCTTATACAAACACGTCCAGTTCCAATATACACCAGCACAGTTTCAGGGGCTTCATTGGGGTGAATGACAAACATTTTGTTTGGTATCAAGACAAATGTCTTGAGCCTTGATAGTATTATTTTCACAGATAAATCCCTGTTGTTCCTGTACCACACATGCATCAACATCGACAGCTTGCCATTTGTTTCCATTTTGTTGGGCCAATATTCTATGTCCTAATGGATAGAGTACGGTTCCATGGTGATTTAATCCCAGCGCAATGATTGGGTATATGGTGTATACCGAAGCATTTTGTATTGTCAAAACAAAAGCTGTGGCTTTACTGTCTGTGGAGTCATAAGTGAAATTAATTAGATGCCACCAACATTGGAATTCCTTTTCAAATTTGGTTGCATTATTTCAGATTATCTTTTGGTTGGATTTTGGCACTTCCAGTATAATTTAGTAATGCATTATCCCAAAGATTTTGTGTCCAAATTGGAGGGATCATACTTATCCCGAATAAGAGGGAAAGCAAGATTGGGTAGAGAGCATGCTGCTGTTGCTGCCATCGAAGTAGATTAATTTTCTCCTGTAAAAGAAAAGGAAAATGTTTCGGTATGGAAGGCTGAACGGGTTACCCCTTTTTATGATGCAGGATAAATCCATAAAGTGAGTACAGACAAGCAATGATAGAAAGTCCAGGTACATGTTTTCGACAATATCCTAAAGTACCCATAATTTGTTGTAATTCCTTTCATGATTGGGGCATCTGTAATTGTTCTATTTTATTTAAGGTGTCTGGTGGAATTGCTGCACTGCCTGCAATCCACCAAGTACCTAAAATTTTTTACTTCTCTGCTTGGTCCCTGACGTTTCTCAGGTGGGACTTCAACTTCTGCCTGTTGTAGCGCTTGCCATACTGCCAATGCTGCCTCTCCCACTTTTTCTGAGGAGGTTCCTCCAAATTAGAATATCATCTCATGGCCCCAATGCCTCCAGAGATATATCTGCTCCAGCATGGCCTTACCCACAGCCACAGTCCCTTCAGAAGTAAAACTGTTCCAGTGTGGCCTTACCCATGGTTCCAGTCTCTCCAGGAATGTACCTGTACCGTCAAAGGCTTATCCATGGCCACACGCTTTGAGATGCTCCAGCATGACCTCATGTACAGCTACTGATGCTTCAAGGTCTACCTGCTGCAACGTGGATTTATCCACAGACACTTAAAGATATACCTTCTCCAGCGTGGACTGATCCTTGTGCCACAATCCCTTCAGAGGTATACCTGCTGTGGCACAGATTTAACCATGGCCACAGATGCTTTGAGATATACCTGCTCTGGCTTGGGCTTATCCACGGCCACAGAAGCTTCAGGGTGTCCTGCTCCTGCATGGACTCATCCACAGGTCACAGTCCCCTTGACTTGAGTTCAAACTGGAGTTCCAGCCTGTCCAGTGCAGCAGCACAGAAGCAGCAGCAATGCCTTGGCCATGTGCTAGCCCAGGCGTATCGCTATTGCAGCAGAACAGCAGTACAGCAAGCAGCAAAAGCATAAAGCAGCCACTAATGATAACTAGACTTCAATATACAGTAAGGAAAGCAAACCCATGGCGAACACAGGAGCATGCCAATTAATAGCTGAACAGTAATAACAGCTATAAATTTGATCTAGCACATTCCAATCAAACCTGTCATTATCTTGAATCCTTTGTGCCCCACATTGGGTGCCAAAAAGGACTGTTGTGGTTTATCCCCAGCCAGCAACTAAGCACTACACAGCCACTTGCTCTCTCCCCCACGGTGGGACGGGGGAAAGAATCAGGAGAGTAAAAGTGAGACAACTCATGGGTTGAGATAAAGACAGTTTACAGATAGTTTAATAGGTAAAGCAAAAGCCGTGCATGCAAGCAAAGCAAAACGGGGAATTCATTCACTACTTCCCATGGGCAGGCAGGTGTTCAGCCATCTCCAGGAAAGCAGGGCTCCATCATGTGTAATGGTTACTTGGGAAGATAGACACCATAACTCCCAACGTCCCCCCACCCTTTCCTTCTTCTTTGTCTCAGCATTATATACCGAGCATGTTGTCATATGGTATGGAATATCCCTTTGGCCAGCCTGGGTCAGCTGTCCTGGCTGTGTCCCCTCCCAGCTTCCCGTGCACCCCCAGCCTTCTTGCTGGCAGGCCAGCATGAAAAGCTGGACAGTCTTTGACTGCTTAGCAACAACTCAACATCAGTATGTTATCAGCATTTTCTCATCCCAAATCCAAAACAGAGCCTCACACTAGCTTCTATGAAGAAAATTAACTCTATCACAGCTGAAATGGGGATAGCTCTCAAGAGAAAAATCTCAGGCATTCCCATGTGTGTGGTTGTAGTCTTGGTAACAGCAAACTGTAACAATGAACAAAGGGACAAAGTATTCTGTATTATTTAAAGTAAAAATAAAAATCGGAGTACTCTCCATCTTTTTTTTTTCCTTAAGATACCATGTTAAGTTGAAATGTGTATTTAAATGCCCTACTTATGTGAAAGACCTCTGTAAAAAATTTTGTAAGAACATACTTTCTAGTTCAGGGTTTCGTGCTGCTCTCCCTGCAAGGCTTTCTCAGATGTATTCAGTCTCAAAGGTAAGGTGCAATGGGTGTGGAAGCATTGTGCTATGAAAAAATCTGCTTTTAGATCTAATTTTTATAATAGGTTTCTTTTACCCATTCTGCTGTGAGTATCTTTTGTTTTTCCCCAAGGCTGGGCTATTTGGGATGCAACAAAATTAGTAATGTGCTTCAGAACAGGAGGTTGGAGGGGGGAGGAGGCTAGAGGGAGCTGTGATTTTATTCCACCTGGGCCTTGCGCATGCAGTGTTGGGTTCTGTTGCATCTACACAGAGGTAGTACTATTAATGTCTACTCCATCCTGCAAAGTAATGGAACTGTGTTTGAGTACTGTATTCATTTTCTGGAACTACATCACAAATATGCTTCTGGCAACACACTGCATTCTGACACATTTTTCTAGCAGCGAGTAGTGGTGAATGCCAGTCATCATTAAAAAAATTAGTCTAGGGAGACACTGTTTAAACATGCAATAGGTTATGCTGAATTGTCAGGTACAAGCATATATTGACGTTTCCAGTATCTTGTCATGTTTTATTTTTTTCCCCAGCTACAGATATCAAGTTAGCTAACTTAAGCAGTTAGTATTACTGGTTTTGACTAATGGCTTTTACCTGAATAAAGAGGGAAGAACTCAAAATACATAGTTCCTCTCAGGGTTTTCTTCTTCCTCCATATACTTGCAAATGATTCACAGACACTGTTTTGTCCATCTTTGTGGTTGCATTCTTTGTCAATATCTTGATCATTAAGTTTTCACTGAGCTTGCCACCAAAAAGTGGGGACAACAGAAGATGGGGGCTGCTTTTTCCTGTTGTCTGTACTGCAGCGCAAACATTTCACTATGCAGTGAGCCACATCAGTACTGTAACCTAGCTGATTGCACAGCTGTACAAATACAGGGTTGGCACAAGGGAAGTGTCATTACAGGTGGGATAGATCTACCTTTGCTACAGCAGTGTCTGTTTATCTTGGCAGGAAGTGTTTAAAAAAAAAAAATCCAGTCTCATAGCTATTCCTGTCCAAGTTTGCTCCTCAATTTTGAAGCTGAAATCTGTAAGGTTTCTTTTGAGACTGTCAACTAAGTTGAGTCTCAGCTTATTGAGAAGTGGCATTTTTTCCCACTTTCAGAGTAAAAAACATTTTTACTTTCATAGTAAAAAACATAATAGGTAATATTGCCAGGGTTTTAGAATTTGAGTTTTTTAAATGCTTTTAAATGACTTATTCTGTAAACAGTATGCTATAGTCTTGAATCCATAGTTAATCTTGAAGCTATTCTTGTAACAGGACATATAATGGGATCTTCCTTGAGTTTTGAAAACTGAATAATGACCTTTAAATGGTCAACACTTTAGAGTGAAGTGTTGGTGAAATAAATCATCTTTGACATGTGTTCTTGCAATTCCTACTTCTTGTGCCTGTTCATTTCTAATAGTCTGCTAGCCCTGGTTTGTCTGTACAAAAAGCTAAAAGAATGTATTGTGTGATATTGGAGAAACCAGTGTTTTCTCCAACATGTGACTTACTGTGGAGTGTGCTGCCATTTCAGGGCTTCTTAGGGTATGAAGTGTTTTCCATGCCAACAAAATTAAGCATATGGAATAATGTGTGCTATGTAGCTCTGTTGTCAAATCATTGCATACAGTAACTGGGGCCCTAAGCAGCTACTTGGCCAATTGACTTTGAAATTGAGAGACCTGTGCTTTTGCATTAGCTGTATTTTTCACTGACGTGTGTGACTAAAAGAGTTAACCTGCAATTAGACAGGATCAATTTATCTTGGCTTAACTTATTTTCAGCTTCTGGATACTGTTTTCTAAGTGCTTTTTCAACATCGCAGTATATGTCCCTTCCATGCCAATATTTGTTCTTGTTCTTTTACAAAACAGAGAGAGATTCCCTGTGTCTGCTTTAGCAAGCCTACTACCCAGACATCCAGAGCTCTCTGCATCTAGACATAGATAGGAACTGGGTTTCTACCAGGAAATGATTGTCAGTGCTCGGGAATAGGTGGTGTCTTGCTGGTTTGAGTCCTAGATAGGCTTGGTTCTTCAGAAGCACTACATAGCTCAGATTGCAGCATGTCTGATTATGCACAATAGTAAAACTCCCAGGATCTTTGGGAAGTTTTCTGGAAAAAGACACAGGTGCTGAAGCACATGGTTAAGTAATGATCCATTTTGATGGGATTTCTGTGAAAGGTGAGTGCTAAACTCTAGATTCCCAAGTTACCTCACATCTGAATGCAAATGCTGTCCATGTCTCTTATAACAGATCTTAATGGGCCACCCAAGTTCTGAGATAATTTTTACTGATAATTATGTATTTGGCGACCTTAAATGTGCGATAAAGCTTTTTAAAAAAAATCCTTTTTGTCCACGTTAATTATGAATTTTTAAAATCAGGTCGGAACAAAAGCTAGAATATGTCTATTATTGGGATGGATTGGAGGGCATTATAGGGACCTTTTCTATAACATCAGTGACTGACTTATCGTTGGCAGGATTTGAGGATTAATATAATTCTGGAGCTAAGTTCTTAGACAAAGGAAAATAATCTGCTACTTCCCCAATTGTTCTTACAAAGTGCTGCCTTTACTTTGCATGAAAATACGTTTAGAGTCCTTCTCTTCTGCTCCTCAGTAACATCCTTAAATCCTATATTTAAAGAATACTGCTGCTCTTGAGTGCTCCAAGATGAACATGGTAATCCTCAAATCGCTTGCACTAACTCGACCATTACAGATAGAACCCAAGTTTAGATCTTGTAAAGATTACCTTCTGTTTCACCTTCTTGCTTGTCTTGTTACTCCTGCCACTGGCTATTGTTTTTGTAAAACTCAAGACCTTCCTGATTCAGAGGACTTTGTTGTCACTTACAGCAACGGGTAGGATGTTGCATATGCATCTGGAGTAATTTGGAAAAGAATAGTTGAACACCCTGGTGGGGAGGATTCTCTCAAGGAAGAATATTAACTGTCAACACCATGTTCAAGTTCAAAGTGGTTTTACAAAATCCAACCATCCAAATATTTCTGCAACCTGCAGGGAGGTTGGACTAGATGACCTTTAAAGGTCCCTTCCAACCCAAACATTCTATGATTCTATGAACCTTGGAAAAATAGTAGTAGGAACCTGGAACAGAGGTTTGATTTGATGTCCTATATGGGTCTAGATAAATCCTAATGAGTCTATTTAGACCCTAAAAATAGCTGGCTTGATGATCCTGCAACTTGCATATGAAACCACTTTTCTGAATTCCCTCAGTAAGAATATGGGTGGTATTTACCCAGTTATTAAAATACAGACTTTTGTCTTCACCCTGTACAAGTCCTGCTAGCTTCCTCATTGTAGAGGAGAAATATTGGGAGGGATAGAATGATGATTTCAGACTGTGGGTAAGTTAACTGATTTTTGGAAAACCAGATCATTGAATGCTATCTCATATGAATACCAGTTTTGCAGCAAAGTAAATGACTGTGTGCTGCTATTAAGAACTTGATTAGAACACAAAGTTAATGATCAGCATTGCTGGTTATGATCACTAAGTGAAATTTTGTCTTTCACATTTAAAAAATGCAGCTAGCATTCTTCTGAGGAGCCTGTATTGAACAAGAAATATCCCTAACCAGAGTGGCAAAATAGCAACCTTCTTAATTGAAACTCTCAACCTTCTTAATTGAAACTTGACAGTCATGGTGATTCACTTATGTCACCTGACACCTTAATGAAGGCGATTAAGGGGGAAAAAAAAGACAAGACTTGTGGTTTCAGATACCATTGAGTTTATAAACAAATACGCTTGTATGCCAGAGGTTTGGGAAATTAGTGGTCATGATCAAACTTCACACAGAGCAGACTAAGTAATGATTAAAACTGATACTTTAACTGGCAAATACAAAATTTTGTTCTAAATCATCTTGTCTTACATGTATGTTGTTTATCTTCCTAAAGAATCGTTAATCTTAATTTGCTTGTAAACATTGAGGGTTTTTTGTGGTTTTTTTGTGGGTTTTTTTGGTTTCTGTTGTTTGTTTTGTTGTTTGTTTTTTTGCAATTAAGTATTATTTTAGTACTTCCTACTCATGGCATTCTATTTATACACTGAACCCTACCAGTTCATTCAGGTACTATGTAAGGAAAACAGTTCCTGTTCATAAAAAGAGGCCATACTGAAATAACTAACTAGCTCTTAAAAAGCACTGGGTCCTGGTCTTTGATTAGATGCTTCCTAACTGTAGTAACATGTATTTATCGCTTGAATATTTTTATTGAACTATTAAGTATAGGCCTTTAATGTAGGCAATTCCAATTCCGTGTGAAATAAATATGAAAATTCCAGTTTTATCTGTCACACAGGCACTTGAGCCAACACTTATGTACAAACTGTATGGTGTGCATTTTGTTGCTTAGTTTGTCAAAACGCTGGGCAGCTTCCTGAGATCCGATGATGTCCTGTAAAACTAACTTCATCTGGGTAAAGCCCTGATACCTATCTGCTATCTTGGGGTTAGAACTGCAGTAATTGTAAGGTGCCTTTCTGAAGTATAAACTGTATTTTAAAGTATCCTTTGCAAACTAGTTGATAATCTAGTTCCAGTACAACTAACATATGATACTTGTCTTTACCAGCCTCTACCAGTGCAAACAAAGCAAGGGCATGAGCTGTCAGTGAAGAAATGTTTCTTTACGTTATTTGGATAGCAATATCCAAGGGTAGTACTGATGCAGCCATTCTGCTTCCAGCACGGTCGTCTTCCCTATGAGCTGCTCATCAGTGAGATAGTTTAGTCTAGGTATGGCTGTTCCTCTCCAGCAGTCGGGGCCTGTCCTCATGACACAGTACTTGGCACAATCCCTTGGCTGACATTTACTGTGCAGACTTGTGTACCTATTCCCACGTCAGCCTCTATAGCAGGCTGTGCAGGGCACCGTTTGCTCCAGGTACAGTGTATGGTCATACTAATATATTTAAAAATGGATTGAGCCCTGTATGCTTGCTGTGAATCTCTCCATTATGGTGGGAAGTGGCCTGACAGTGAAAGGCACGTCGTTGGGGGAAACAGGATTTAGAGCCGTTCTAGGAATGCCTTGAGAGGTCTGATGAGCAAACTGTTCCAGAAGCCCATCGGGGACAGGATTTGGGTGTTCAGCCTTAGGAGGAGTCTCAGAACCTGTTTGGCATACATGTGGTGTGAACAATCAAGGAAACAGAGATCGGTCACTTCCAGTTATAGTTCAATATAGATGCAATCACTGCTTCTGAAATTCAATAATGTTTACTAGGCTGTAAGTTAACAACAGGAAGGGACTTGCAGGTATGGTAATAGCATACTCAAAGTGAATTAAAGAGGCTTTATAGTTCCTGCAGTGCTCAGTGGGATGTTTCAAATTGTTTTGTTACTCATTAATATATATGATACTTATGATATATATTTTACTTATGAATATAATATGATAGGACAAGGGGTAATGGCTTTAAACTGAAAGATGGTAAATTTAGATTAGATATAAGGAAGAAATTCTTCACTATGAGGGCAGTGAGGCACTAGAACAGGTTGCCCAGAGAGGTTGTGGATGCCCCATTCCTGGAAGTGCTCAAGGCCAGGTTGGATGGGGCTTTGAGCAACCTGGTCTAGTGGAAGGTGTCCCTGCCCATGGCAGGGGGGTTGGAACTAGATGATCTTTAAAGGTTGCTTCCAACCAAACAATTCTATGATTCTATGAATATAAAATTAGTTTACCTTTCTAGGACTCTAATTCAGTTCCTTGATAGAAATGAAATAATTCAATTCTCATCTTGTGATGTGGACCAATGATTCTTTTTGAAACTTAGCATGTAGCTGTAGCAGTCTTGAAGGGAATGTGAATTGTTTGAAGATCAGTTGATGGTGATGGTGACAAAATGCCTGTTTATTCAGCCTGGTTGTGGTGGGTTGTCCCTGTCTGGACACCAGGTGCCCACCAAAGCTGCTCTGTTACTCCTCAGCTGGACAAGGGAGAGACGATATGACAAAAGGCTTGTGGGTTGAGATAAGGACAGGAAGATCACTCAGCAATTACCATCACAGGCAAAAAAGACTCGACTCGGGGGAAATTAATTTATTACCAGTCGAATCAGAGTAGGATAATGAGAACCAAAACCAAATATTAAAATAACTTCCCCCCATCTCTCCCTTCTTCCTGGGCTTAGCTTCACTCCCTATTTTCTCTACTCCCCCCTCCCCCCGAGCACCGCAAGGGGATGGGAAATGGGGGTTGCGGTCAGTTCATCACACGTTGTTTCTGCCACTCCTTCCTCCTCAGGGGGAGGACTCCTTACACTCTTCCTCTGCTCTAGCATGGGGTCCCTCCCATGGGAGACAGTTCTCCATGAACTTATCCAATGTGAGTCCTTCCCACAGGCTGTAGTTTTTCATGGACTGCTCCAGCGTGGGTCCGTTCCACAGGGTGCAGTCCTTCAGGAACAGACTGCTCCAATGTGGATCCCCTGTGGGGTCACAAGTCCTGCCAGCACACCTGCTCCAGCGTAGGCTCCTCTCTCTCCATGGGTCCCCAGGTCTTGCCAGGAGCCTGCTCCAACGCGGGCTCTGCATGGAGTCACAGCCTCCTTCAGGGCACATCTACCAGCTCCAGCATGGGGTCCTCCACAGGCTGCAGGTGGATATCTGCACCACTGTGGAGCTCCACGGGCTGCAGGGGGACAACCTGCCTCACCATGGTCTTCACCAGGGCCTGCAGGGGAATCTCTGCTCTGGCGCCTGGAGCACGTCCTCCCGCTCTTTCATCACTGACCTTGGTTTCTGCAGAGTTGTTTCTCTCACATATTCTCACTCCTCTCTCCAGCTGTAATTGCGCAGGTTTTTTTTCCTCCCTTCTTAAATATGTTATCCCAGAGGCGCTACCACTGTTGCTAATTGGCTCGGCCTTGGCCAGCAGTGGGTCCAACTTGGAGCTAGCTGGTACTGGCTCTATTGGACATATGGGAAAGTTCTAGCACCTTCTCAAAGGAGCAACCCTGCTAGCCCCCCTTCTACTAAAACCTCACCACGCAAACCCACTGCATCATTTCATTCCACTTGCTCCATATGTAAGTTCTGATACTTTCACTGGTGCTGGTGAAGGCACAACTTCAGCTTTGAGCTGGCTGCAGTCAAAGTGCAGGTTCTGCTAATCATTTAAAGGTGTTTATTGCTGTGGGTTAAGTGTAAAAGCTCTCAAAAGCAACTGGTAACTGACAGCTTTTTAATGTTAAATAAAGGTTTTGTGGGTTTTAAACTGGAAATGAAAGGAATGACAAGTGCCAGGCCCACTATAATAAAAAGCATTTTCACATCTAGAAGGCATGTCAAAATTAGTAACTTGGAGATGCAGAAAAAGGTGATGTGGAATTGGTTGATGGAGTTAGAGGTAGTAAGAGGGTGTGATCATTTCTGTATGAAGACCTACAATGAAGTAAATGGAAGTTTAAAGCCAATAAAGAAGGTAATGGAAGAAAGCTAGTAAGAAGCATTACAAGGAGGACTTGCTAAATATTGTGGTGCCAAGTGAGGAAACCTTATTTTGCTACAGAAATACCTTGGAGACAAATTCCAAGTGTCTTATAATAAACAAAGAAAATAGGTATTCCTGTGGTGGGTTGACCTTGGCTGAATGCCAGGTGCCACCAAGCTGCTCTATCAATCCCCCTCCTCAGCTGGACAGGGGAAAGAAAAATATGAGAAGCTTATGGGTTGAGATAAGGATAACTGATGAATGATCTCTCCCTGTCATCATGGGCAAAAAAGACTCAACTTGGGGAAATAAGTTTAATTTATTGACAATCAAAACCAGAGCAGGATAATGAGAAATAAGACCAAATCTTAAAACACCTTCCCCACACCCCTCCCTTCTTCCCGGGCTCAACTTCAAAGAATCACGGAATCATTAAGGTTGGAAAAGACCTTCAAGATCATCAAGTCCAACCATTAACCAAACACCACCATGCCCCCTAAACCACGTCCCAAAGCGCCGCGTCCACAAGTTTTTTGAACACCTCCAGTGATGGTGACTCCACCACCTCCCTGGGCAGCCTGTTCCAATTCTTGACCACTCGGTAAAGAAATTTTTCCTAATATCTAGTCTAAACCTCCCCTGGTGCAACTTGAGACCATTTCCTCTCGTCCTATCGCTAGTTACTTGGGAGAAGAGACCAACACCCACCTCGCCACAACCCCCTTTCAGGTAGTTGTAGAGAGCGATAAGGTCTGCCCTCAGCCTTCTCTTCTCCAGACTAAACAACCCCAGTTCCCTCAGCCGCTCCTCATAAGACTTGTGCTCCAGACCCCTCACCAGCTTCGTTGCCCTTCTCTGGACACCCTCCAGCACCTTAGTGTCCTCCTTGTAGTGAGTGGCCCAAAACTGAACATAGTATTCCAGGTGCGGCCTCACCAGGGCCGAGTACAGGGGTACAATCACTTCCCTACTCCTGCTGGCCACACTGTTTCTGATACAGGCCAGGATGCTGTTGGCCTTCTTGGCCACCTGGGCACGCTGCTGGCTTATGTTCAGCTGGCTGTCAATCAGCACTCCCAGGTCCTTCTGTACTGAGCAACTTTCCAGCCACTCTTCCCCAAGCCTGTAGTGTTGCATGGGGTTGTTGTGACTGAAGTGTAGGACCCGGCACTTGGCCTTGTTGAATCTCATACAGTTGACCTCAGGCCATCGATCCAGCCTGTCCAGATCCCTCTGCAGAGCCTTCCTGCCCTCCAGCAGATCAACACTCCCGCCCAACTTGGTATCACCTGCAAACTTACTGAGAGAGCACTCAGTCCCCTCATCCAGATAATCGATAAAGATATTAAACAAGAATGGCCCCAATACTGAGCCCTGTGGAACACCACTTGTGACTGGCCGCCAACTGGATTTAACTATGTTCACCACAACTCTCTGGGCTCGTGGTTTAACCCCAGCCAGCAACTAAGCACCACACAGCCGCTCGCTCACTCCCCCACAGTGGGACTGGAGAGAGAATTGGAAGAGTAAAAGTGAGGAAACTCATGGGTTGAGATAAAGACAGTTTAATAGGTAAAGCAAAAGCCGCGCACACAAGCATCACGCGTAATCGTTTATTGGGAAGACAGACGCCATCACTCTGAATGTCCCTCTATCCCTTCCTTCTTCTTCATCCCAGCTTTATATACCGAGCATGTCGTCATATGGTATGGAATATCTCTTTGGCCAGCCTGGGTCAGCTGTCCTGGCTGTGTCCCCTCCCAGCTTCCCGTGCACCCCCAGCCTTCTTGCTGGCAGGCCAGCATGAAAAGCTGGACAGTCTTTGACTGCATAGCAACAACCCAAAACATCAGTATGTTATCAACATTTTCTCATCCCAAATCCAAAACATAGCCTCACACTAGCATCTATGAAGAAAAGTAACTCTATCCTGGCTGAAACCAGGACAAGTAAAGATGACCTGATTGTACAGCAGCTTCCAAGGGCTTTAGTGGCAAATCAGTGACTGATTCTATAACACATTTCACCCTGTACACATAAGGTGTGTAACTTCCATTTGTTTGAAGAAATAATCAGTATAAATGTTCATCATCAAGTGTCAAAATGTATTCTAGTTGGTTTAATTCTAGAGGCATCTGAAGTTTAGCATCATTATTGGAAAAAGCTAATTACCCCAGCAATTTGGCAAAATCGTGATTTCAAAATTCATGATGTTTAACGAAGGGGGCTATATTTTTTGCCACAGAGTGTAGAGAGCTTGTTATTCAGCAAAGCTGTATTTCAGTTAAAACATGTAAAGAAAAGACTGTAACTCTAGTTTATCAGAAGTGATTAAAAAAGTGCAGGTAAGCTTTATTAATGCTGTTCTGGACCCAACTGTAATGTCTATGTCAGACATGCATACATGCCCTGCAGAGTCCTCTGGTTTGTCTTTGTGAAACACTGCTGAGCAATCAGCAGGAATATGCAGGTCGTCTTATAAAACAAAAACTATTTACCTGGGGCTACAGAAGATTTTTGTGCTGACAGTGCAGGAGAGCAGCAACTCAAGGCTGAACAATTGGACTTTTACTAACATTCCCATTTGCTTTGGTTGTATAATTTTTGCCTTTTACATATGAAAATCCTAACCTGCGGTATGTTGAAAGCCTCAGTTGTGTGATATACTGTACTGTGACAGAACTGAATAGCATTTCTGGTCAAACGCGTATTCATTAACCACACATCTATGATTTGGATTCAGTTCTTTTGTCTATGTTAATGTGGTCAGAGCCTTTATTTTCTGCTTCCAATGTCAATCTTCATCCAAATAATTGGCTTCTAAGACTCTGTTTTCCAGAGTTAATGAACTGGTTGCACTATGGTAATATGCATCAAATTACATTTGGGTATGCTTAATTGGGAGGTAAATGGAAAATGTATCTAATATTGAAGACAAGAACTAAAGTTTAGGTATGACTGAAGAAGTAATTCTAGAGATTCAAAAGAGCGATAAGAATTAGTGTAAAGTTTATATTAAACAAAAGGGCTATAAAAGTCACCTTTGTATAACCTTTGTGTTTGTGCAAGGATCAGGAAAACAGCTACCCGATCTCCTTGGTGATTTAGGAGAAGATGAGTTAGTTCTGAGGGTACAGTGATGTTTGTATGGAGGACTAGCATGTGTATTGATTCCCCTGGCCAACCTTCCTCCTCCTTTAGCTTTCACTGAAATGGTGCTCTCTGGTCTGTTCTGTATCACTTCTAACATCCAGCATAGGAGAACACCACATCTTCTGGCAGATGGGCTTCAAGGAGCCTTAACTCCTAGCTGAATAATACGATTCTGCTGCTGAAAGCAACTGGTCTTGGCTGCTCTCATTGCCAAGCAGTAGAGATATTTCTGAGAGTTCACATGTACCCCTTTGTAATGTGGCCAGATTGAAACCCTTTGACTATGAGTACCCAAAATCCTAATTTTTTTCTTTTGCTTTTATTTTGATCAGAAAAATGTATTAAGAACTTATCTCTTACTTAAAGGGAGATGAGGGCAGGGACAAAGGATATGTTTCTTCACTTCCTGGAAACGGGAGAAATCAAAAGAGTTCAAAAACCTTCAAAGTTAAACTCAACTTAAAATTCTGATACTTAATATCTTTGGGATTTGATGGCAGCATTCCCTGAAGAATACAGCAATCTATTTGTCAGTAAAATGTAGCTAAATTTAAACTGACAACCATCTTAGTGATGCTAAAATATTTTTAGTTTCCTATGCAATACTATATGTCTTGGCAATGATCATGAGGAAAAATAAGTTGTAAATTCTAAAGTGCAGTAATTTTTTTTTACCTTAAGTAATTTTATTTGCTAAGCAGTTAACTTTGACCCATGTATGTTATACATATTTAGTGTTTCTCTGAAAACGTTCAGATGTGAAGCTCCAAAGGGTTGAGGGTTTCACAACACATGTTCCTGACCCTAATTAATGTTAGTTTTAGAATAATTGCTTTGAATCAGTCAGTTCAGTCTCAGATTATGGCCTAAGATTGATTATAATAATCAGAGTATTAAAAGATTTTTGAGAAGATGGGGGTTTGAAATAGTACACATTCTGCAACATGTGATGAGATGAAGTTACACATGTATTGATGCTGGTTAGTTTAAAGGGATGGAGAGTGAAGGCTGGGGAGGTGATGGGACAGGGCTGAATCTATATTTAGAGATGGCTGTCTTTATCTGACTCTACAGCTGGGGTGCTGATTTTTGCTTTAGAAGGTTTGCATTTTGCTTGCGTATGTATATTAATGCACTTATCTGCTCTATGCAGCGACACATGCAGAAGTTCTTAGGAAAAATTTATCATGCAAAGTGAAATGTGTACACCCCAGTGGGCACAACTGGCAGATAACTTGTGTGTAACAATATTACATACAAATGACTTTTACTCTTTATCCTTCAGGGAACAACCCATCTTCAGCACTCGAGCTCATGTCTTCCAGATTGACCCAAACACTAAGAAGAACTGGGTTCCCACCAGCAAGCATGCTGTTCCTGTGTCCTACTTCTATGACAGCACAAGAAATGTCTACAGGATAATCAGTTTGGATGGCTCAAAGGTAAGCTTTATTTCTGAGAACTTGCTTGCTGATCAACTTTTGTAAATTTATTTTCCACTCTGATGTCCTTCATGTATCTTATCAGATGCTTTTGTCATTATCTGAGTAACAGATTACTGATGTGTTAAAATCGTTACATTGCTTCATTACATATTTTAAGCATTTATTGGAAAATACTATTTTCCATGCATTCATATTTACTTTGATAAATCTATTGCTGAATTTAAGCAATGACCTGTTACTTAGTTAATATTTTGAGCAGTCTAAAAAGGCATTCCCTGTGAGATGCACTAAAAAGTGCAAATAGGGTTACAATAACCTGTTTTCATCTCTGCATTCAATGATGTTATCAATATCATTGGCTTCAGCATTATGAAGGACGTTTATTTAGTGCCCATAATCACTTGGTAAATCTTTTTCTGTTACATAATCTTCCATTTTTTGCTGTAGAAAATGTGGTGATTCCCTCCTAATAAGGCTTTCCATGGTAAGCTTTTAGCAAAACTCAGTTGGGCTGGGTTTGGGCTTTTTTTGGGGTGTTTTTCTTTCTTTTTTTTAAATTAGGAATGACAATGTGTTGAGCTGCTATTGTAAGAAACCTTGTCTAAGAAATTAATTTGGAAGACTCGAAGAAAATATTTGACTGTTTCCTTAGGTTCTACCCCAAGCGGGTATAAAAACAGTAACTTTACAAATGGCATGTCAGAAATCTCTGCAATAAGGACACTAAAGATACACAGAGTGTAATCAAAAGCTTTCAAGAGACTTTAATTTGCAACTTACGGAGATGTGTCAGTTCACAATGGTTGGAACTAAAATACTCTGTTAGAGCATAGCAATATTCACAGAGATTTCTTGGCTATTTATTGAAAGCTGAAAAACATTACTCTGCCTTTTTTTCTTTTTGTTTCTTTTTTTTTCTTTTTTAAATTCAGAGTATTGCTGTTTTAAATGAGGAAGGAGAGTTTCTATCATACAGAAGTATATAGGAATTTTCTGTCAAAGATCTCTATATGATACTACTTTGGGTAACTGAGACTCTGGTATCAAAGCCTACCAAAATTTTTCCAAGTTTAACTCTGACTGTTTCTTACCTTCTCAGCACTCCTTCAAATGATTTCATTCTATCAAATACTTAAAATACCTCTCGTGTGACTGTTTATAAAAGACTTGGGGATTGGGACTAGATGCTGTATGAAATCAAGGCTACTAGTTGTAATACATAGCATCTTAATTCATCTGCACAGTTTACAAAATCCTTATTCTGATATCCACTGGGGTTCCTCTGCCTTTGTCCAAAGCTGCAACTCTTGAAAAGTGGCTGCTGAGTTGCACTGTCAAGCAGTTGTTCATCTATTTATTTGCTCTTTTGTCTATTGCAGCATTTCCTTTGCATTTGCAGTACTATTGGCGATGTATATTGATAATGCAATCTATCACTTTTATTTACTCTCTCTGTGATTGCTGCAATCCTAATAATGTTTTCATCCAAGCATTATACATCTGACTAAGATCTAGGATCCCAATCATGATTAGCAAAGAGCCATTGTTTTAGGCATCACAACATTGCTCTGAAACATGTCCAGGTGAATAGCAGGGGGACCCATAGAAGAATTTTTAGGAGGTTAGTCATGTTTGGGTGTGTATAAAGGAAAAACAGATTCTTGCAATACAGAAGCTTAAAAATAAATTGTGCTTCTTGTTTTAATTGCATGTTTTCCAGTGAGGATTGCATATGCAATGGGTGGAATGCAACTGTGGAGCTTACAGTGGATCTTGAGAGGCATTGCTCTTGTGAGACTTGTGAGACAAAAGAAGACTTTGCTAGTTTTTCTATTCTGATCTCATTAGCCTGTGTGGATGCTTAAAAGGACTTTCTTTTAGACTTGCTAACTATTAAATGACTGCTTGCAATTGCAAACAGGAGCCCCCTCCTTTGCTCCTTTTAAAGAATGTATGCCAATATATACTTTCGTAATTTTAGCTGTGATTGAATTAGAAGAAAACTGTTCCCTAGTTGCAAGTTTGTCTCATTCAGTGTACACAGATACTTGTCTATAATGCTGGCATTTTCAATTATTGAGTAGTCTTTTCAAAAAAATCAAAACCACAGAACCCCTTTTTTGCAACTATTACTTTTTTTTTCAGGCAATAATAAATAGCACTATCACCCCCAACATGACATTTACTAAAACATCACAGAAGTTTGGCCAATGGGCAGACAGCAGAGCAAATACAGTCTATGGCTTGGGATTTTCATCTGAACATCACCTTTCAAAAGTAAGTATGACCAATGACAACTATTTGGCCAGTCAAGCAGCTTAAGAGTATTTGATTCCTGCTGGTTGTATCTTGAGTCAGTGCTCACTACTGTGGTTATTTAAAAATAGTTTGCAAAAAATGTTCTGTATCCATCCTTATACTGTAAAAAGACAAGACAATATTGTTATAACGCCTTGTTGCCTATGAATTTTCTTTTAACTGATTGAGGAAAGGAGGGAGATTTAAGCTATCACAGTGTACAATGTTAATGGTTTCTAGGCATTCGCTTGTTAGGTTCATTAAGTTTCTCTTCTTTAAAGATGTTCTTCCGTTACAGTTTTTCATGATATAATTTAAGGGAGTAGACTACGTAGTGTTTCTTCTGTCTTTAGTTCTAGAAAAAAATTGTTGGTGGTCTTCAGAGGCATTTTTGTCTTTTAAGCCACATTCACTTTCACTTTTCTGCTGTGTAGTGCATCAAATTACAGATATTTCAACATGTGCAGGCTTAAAGTAAAGCTAGTGGGAAAAATATTAAATGCAAAAGAAAACTACATTTTCTTGTTGGAATACAAAAGTTGAAATTTTTACTAAAGAAACTCAGTGCCCTATGAGGTTTATTTCCTGGTCTACTTGTGCAGGAGGGAAGTCCACCTTAATGCAAGGAAAGCAGTAACTCACAGAATCAAAGAATCACAGAATCATTAAGGTTGGAAAAGACCTTTAAGATCATCAAGTCCAACCGTTAACCAAACACCACCATGCCCCCTAAACCATGTCCCAAAGCGCCACGTCTACACGTTTTTGGAATACTTCCAGTGATGGCGACTCCACCAACCTCCCTGGGCAGCCTGTTCCAATGTTTGACCACTCTCTCGGTAAAGAAATTTTTCCTAATATCTAGTCTAAACGTCCCCTGGCACAACTTGAGGCCATTTCCTCTCGTCCTATCACTAGTTATTTGGGAGAAGAGACCAACACCCACCTCGCCACAACCCCCTTTGAGGTAGTTGTAGAGAGCGATAAGGTCTCCCCTCAGCCTCCTCTTCTCCAGACTAAACAACCCCAGTTCCCTCAGCCGCTCCTCATAAGACTTGTGCTCCAGCCCCCTCACCAGCTTCGTTGCCCTTCTCTGGACACCCTCTAGCAACTCAACGTCCTTCTTGTAGTGAGGGGCCCAAAACTGAACACAGTATTCAAGGTGCGGTCTCACCAGTGCCAAGTACAGGGGCACAATCACCTCCCTACTCCTGCTGGCCACACTATTTCTGATACAGGCCAGGACGCTGTTGGCCTTCTTGGCCACCTGGGCACACTGGTGGCTCATGTTCAGCCACCTGTCAACCAGCACCCCCAGGTCCCTTTCCACCGGGCAGCTCTCCAGCCACTCTTCCCCAAGCCTGTAGTGTTGCATGGGGTTGTTGTGGCCGAAGTGCAGGACCTGGCGCTTGGCCTTATTAAACCTCATACAGTTGACCTCAGCCCATCGATCCAGCCTGTCCAGATCCCTCTGCAGAGCCCTCCTACCCTCCAGCAGATCAACACTCCCACCCAACTTGGTGTCATCTGCAAACTTACTGAGGGAGCACTCGATCCCCTCATCCAAATCATCGATAAAGATATTGAACAAGACCAGCCCCAGAACTGAGCCCTGGGGAACACCACTTGTGACCAGCCACCAACTGGATTTAATGCCATTCACCACAACTCTCTGCGCTCAGCCGTCCAGCCAGTTCTTTACCCAGCGAAGAGTGCACCTGTCTAAGCCACGAGCCGCCAGTTTCTCCAGGAGAATGCTGTGGGAGATGGTGTCAAAGGCTTTACTAAGGTCCAGGCAGACAACATCCACAGCCTTTCCTTCATCCACTAGGCGGGTCACCTGGTCATAGAAGGAGATCAGGTTGGTCAAGCAGGACCTGCCTTTCATGAACCCGTGCTGGCTGGGCCTGATCCCTTGGTTAACTCCTTTTTCTCAAAGTGTTGATATGGTTCCTGTGAACATCCTTTCTACAGTCCCTGTTGATACTACTCTGGTAGATGAGTCCAGGAACCTGTAAAAGCCAATGTTGTTTTTCTCTAGATGAGGAATTCCATTTTCAGTTTAGAAACATGTTTCTACATTAAGCAGAGAATTTTCATCTTTGAAATATACAAAAGATCTGGAAACTCAAATGCAATAAAAGGGAATGTATAATAAATGTTTGAGTAAGGAATAATGGTTGGCTTGTTAAAAAATAAATAAACAAAGAAGTCATACTGGCCCTTTTGAGAAAGTAATTGTCACTATCCATGGATAAAGCATGGGCCTGTCAGAAAACTGTTAAAGAGAGAACCAGTACATCTGCTTTATTTGGACAGTGTGATCACAGAATCACAGAATCACTAAGGTTGGAAAGGACCTTCAAGATCATCAAGTCCAACCGCTAACCCAACACCACCATGCCCACTAAACCATGTCCTGAAGTGCCACATCCACACGTTTTTTGAACACTTCCAGAGATGGCGACTCCACCACCTCCCTGGGCAGCCTGTTCCAATGCCTGACCACCCTCTCAGTGAAGAAATTTTTCCTAATATCCTATCTAAACCTCCCCTGGCGCAACTTGAGGCCATTTCCTCTTGTCCTATCACTAGTTACTTGGGAGAAGAGGCCAACACCCTCATCGCCACAACCCCCTTTGAGGTAGTTGTAGAGAACGATAAGGTCTCCCCTCAGCCTCCTCTTCTCCAGTGATACGCTTATAAGATTTCTTCCTTTCATAATCCGATAGCTTTCATTTCTACGAAGCAACACAAACCCAGGAAATTCTGAGTGATATTAATATTGAATATATGCATGTGCATTTGTGCACATGTCATTGCTTCAGTGAACTTAGAGACTTTGTAATTTATTTAAATTGGTGTGTATGTCCTAGAGGCACTTGCTTACCAGCATGGTAATAACTTTTGTTAATATTTCAAAGGATTTAGCATAAATCCTAATTTAGTTTACCTCTCATATACCAGCTTTTTTTCCTTAATCATGGAATGCTTCTTTGGAGGCAAAGTATCATGCTGTAGTCATGCATAACCTGTGTTTGCCTGCCTTTCAACACTGGGTTGTCCTTGCTAGTGAAAATATTTTCATTTTTTCATCTGTCCTTTCCTTCACTCTTTCCTTGCTCTCTTCCTTCTTAATTACAGTTGTAATTACAGTTGTTTCAATCCCATTCTTTCGCTGCCCTCAAAGTGATGTCTAAGAGTTTTCAGTATGCTCTTGGCTTAAAACTTTATATTGTTGTTAAAAAAATAATCTGAAAAGCTACAGTAGATATTTTGTCTTAAGTACATGTTTGATTAGCAGTTACTCAGATTGCTGTGATTTATGAAGAATACACAGATCCGTTGAGAAAAAATGCTAGGTCACAGACCTTTTCAGAAGCTTATGGTGATGAATCTTTGGGACCTTTTCAGCAAACTGTTTACCTTGTATTATATCTTAATTATCAATTTGTGATTTTCATGTGAATTAAAATTGCTGATCATTGCTACTAAAATTCATAAAGGTGAAACTTTTTGTGTTATTGTAAAATTAGCAAACGTATTTGGTGGAGGGAAAAGAAACTTTTGTTTAGATTACAGTCTATTTAGTCACTGGAGTTGATAGATATATTGGTCTTGGAATCAGAAAAGCTGAATTAGAAACCCTGGATCTGCTGTGTAGCTTCAGAGAGATCACATCTATCTTCTCTTTCTTGTCTCATGTCTCTGCTCAGATTACTAACTCCCACTTCTGTGCACTGGCATTGTAGTCAGATTTACCAGAGTGCTCTTTGGTACACCTAGCATTGTAGGACATGAAATCTAATTTAGGTCTCAGGGTACTACTGGATATTAGTAATAGTGCTAACAAATAAATTGTATTAATGGATTTGTTCAGAAACAGGTTGCTTCTAGAAATTGCCTTAAAAATTGATTCTGGAACTTCTTTTCTGTACTTGGTTTATCAAAGTCTCTAAGTGAACAGCCCTGTTGTATGTAATTGTTCTGCATTAGTGTCTCTGGGCCCCAATGAAATATTTCAAGTTCCAAGGAGCAAAAGAGAGCCTGCAACCACAAAAAACTTAGTCTAGTCTGTGACTGATATCAACAGGTTAATGAAGCAAACAATCAGAGCAGCGATAATAAAAGTCATGTCTTCTAATAAACTGTTTATTCTCAGATCATTGTCTGCTTAGTTATGTCACACTAAACAAGCAGATGATTTCCAAAGCATATATCAAGTGTTTGACTTGATATAGATGTTAGTCTTTGACTATTCCTTTTTGGTTCATGTGCCTTTGCCCTCCTAAACTGATTACAAGGTAGAGTGAAACAGTGGTAACCTCTTTCTGGATGATTATTGTGATTGTGAGAATTAATGGAGTGAGACTATCTGGTATAAAAATAAAGGTACTCTAATCAACTTCACATGCAAACAGTATAGAAGAAAATTAATTAAACATTTATTTATCTTCATTAGACCTTTTCTCAATATGTCAGACCGCAAATTCACCTCAAGATTGTTCCATCAGGAGTCAGGCAGAAGTCAGTGATACCTAAAAGATGATTCCTATGTTGAAGAATATGCCTTTCATAGGATCAGGATTTCCTAGCACAGTCCCTCTTGCTGCTGTAGTAGGAGGAACAGAATGTCCCATGATATTCAGAGAAAACTGAAGCTAATTTCTCAACCAGAATATAAATCTGTGCTTTTGATAGTATCCTGTTGTATGGGAAAAAATATTCCTTGTCAGGATTGCTGTCTGTTTTATCCCTTTGAATTAGTTGGTCTGATTTATTCCAAATAACTTAAGAGTATGCTAAATGCCAAAAGGACCATCACAGGTACTTGTGAGATCCTCTTGTAGTCTCCCTCCACAATTTTTCCATCTTTTCCTTAAATTATTAATCCTCCAGAGAACCCTTCCTTTCGTACCATGAGATCTTATCTTTGTTATTTAGGAATTTTATCGAGAGATTGCTATTATCTATCACCTGACTGCCTCAAGGAATTCTAGTAAATTTGTGAAAATTTCCTCTACATTAGCCTTGTTGGCTTTTTCTTAGAATGTTATCTATTTATTTGTCTATTCATTATATATATTTTTTTTTTACAGTTTCTACCACTGTGATACAGAAGATCATATTTACTGCCTTGTATGTCTTCAGCCATTCTAAACCTCAGCATCATGTTTTCTCACCAATCCTATGGTCCTAAAGCTGATTTAAATAATAGGTTATCCATCAGATTTTGAGGTCTATCTACAACTCTTAAATGAGTATCATCCAGTTCTGGTGATCTGTTGCCAATTTTATTATCTGTTCTGAGACTTTTTTGATGCTGAATTAGAGTTTCAGGATGGTATATTTTGTCTCCTCCTATATTCAGGAAACACATGTTTTTAAATAATCTGACAGCTGAAATATAGGATACCAGTGGAGAGAAATGATACTTCCTCAAATACTGATAGCCTACCAGGAGAAGTAGTTTAAAGATAATAATGTTTTTTAGATCTTGGATAGCAAGTGAAGTTCTGACTGAAAATAGTTGAGGAGATTGTATCACACAAAGGTAGCCTTCATCCCTTCTAAATACATGCAGTGCAAACCAATTTCTTTGTATGCTGCTGCTGGAGAGATTTAGAAGCTGTTGATGAAGTTTCCAATGTTTTTGCAGAATCATTTCAGTCTTAAGCCGATCATAAGTTCATGTTCTGTATAAAAGCAGTAGCAAGCAAAAATGAATGCTTGGCTACTATAGCAATTAGTGTAGTGTCAAGCTGAGACCTATGAAGCCAAATTTTTCTCTAGCCAGAGAATTTAGGCCCTATTCTTAATAAATTGATTTAATCTATCAAGTTTAAGGGTGCATGTATTTCTAAATTGCTGCTTTAGCTATTTTCTGGAAGAGGTATGTGTAGCAGAGTAATCAAGCTTCATATGGCAGTTCAATGTGAAATTCTTGAATTTAGTGTTCAGTATATGTGAGTGTTTTGTTCAATGAATTTGTTAACTTGATTGATGTCAATGAACAATCAAGAAATGAACTTGACTCAATATTCCCACTGCTGCTTTCTTAATTAGCTACTGAAATTATAAATGCTGTTAAAATTTGGGAAGAAATTAGTATTGTTTCAGTCATGAAAGAATGAAGCCCATTGAAAGCTCTAGGCTAACAGTGACCACAGTAGGCTCCAGAACCAGATCATTTGTTGTCAGGAAGACAGTAAAACCTGAATCTGAAAGCAGCTGTGCAAGGCAGCTTATCACTATTATTAGCCATATATGAGGTGGGTTTTTTAACACTATTGGCAACAAATTAAACTTTGTTGCATCATAATTTTCCTGTCATATAAACAGAGTACATTATGTCTGAAAGGTATGTCACTGTAACTCTCTTAAATGATTATCTAATAAGGAGAAAATTTAAAAAATTCTACTGACAGAATTTGACTTTGTAAAATATTAAGTACAACATTCTGTTCTGCATGTAATATAACTATTTCATGCCTACTCTCTCTTTTTCCTTTTTTTTAAAAACATATGTACCTTCAGTTTGCGGAAAAATTTCAGGAATTCAAAGAAGCTGCACGACTAGCAAAGGAAAAATCACAAGAAAAGATGGAGCTAACAAGTACACCCTCTCAAGTGAGTCTCATTGCTTGATTCAAGCCTAGTACTTCATAGTCTGTGCTGCTTACCGTATCTTATACACGCATTGTTATTAAAAATGAACCGAGTACTTCACAGTTTCCCTGAATCCTCTCAGCAGTCAGCTAGAAGTGTCAAGAAGTATAAGAATGCATTTAATATACATTGCAAAAGTGTCAAAGGGGCTTGCTTTAATAGAAAATTGTCCTTTTGTTTATTCCCATCCATTTCTTTGAGCTTTCCCCAGAAAATATGTTATGAGTAAAGATGGTGAGCAGTTATGTAAGTAAATCTATAGTAAAGACCTTTTGTGTTTTTTCTTACTGTATCTATGAAACTTCAGGCGATGCACTGTAAAGGACTTTATATAAGAATCATTACAACAAAAAATGAAGTTAAAACAGCAAACTATTTTTACTTATTTCCTCCTGTTGTAGTATTCACCTGTGAAATGTGTTGAAGGAAGATGACAGATTCACATGTGGGTTCTGGAGTTTTATTGCAGTTAGCCATGTTGTAAAAGAAGAGTTTATAAAAGACATCTCAAAACATGAACTGGGTTAATATAGGCCTAACAGGAAGATAAATTAACATAGTCATATTTACATTAGTCATGCCTAAAATTCATTTACTTGAAAATGGATACTTTGAATTTGCTTTGAAAAAAGAAATTACATGAGGCTTTTATGCCCTTCCACTGTTTCTGGCTGTGTGTGTAGCTATTTGCTTTATTTTAAGCAATAGTGAAGACAAAACTAATTCCTTCTCTTGGAGTATGAAGCAGCTTTAAAACTACAGCAGGGGCTTCTGAGATGAGTAGGATAAATGCAGCTGAGTGTCCTTCCAAGAAAAGTCAATGGAAACCACAAGAATACACAATAAACCAACCTCATGTTGTTTTCCTAGTAGGCATTTTGCCCAAGTGCTAGGTTGGCTTTTGCTATTAAAGGTAAACTGCTTGCTCTACTGTAACAGGAAAAAAATAAGGCAGTCTTTTTTTCATTAGTTTTCTTGACTGTCTCTAAACTTCTCATAATTTCCATTAATAAATACATAGATAATGGAAGTAGGTATTTCAGTATTATAACCTAGTATACACTTGGACTTTAGAAACAGTGAAGTGCTTTAGCCAGGCCTCTAGTTACTTGATATTATAGGCAAAACAATTACTCTGCTTCTCTTTTGACATTATGATTAATAGTCTGCACTCAGAAGTTAAATCTGACACTGTTGAAAGGAGTAACTTATTTGGTTTGGACATAAATTTGAACTACTCATTCAGAGACAAGATGCTTTTGTCTAGAAGTTGCCCAGGGTTAAAGCTTTCTCTTAATCTATATGGGCTGTTAATATTGTTCATTTTCCAGTACAGATTTCCCTTTATACTTGTAGCCTAACATTTTATACTCTAGGCAGTTATAGAAATGTTACCTTGAGCGATTTTATCATGCACGTTGAGACCTGTGTTTTATTTACTGCACACTTAGGAATAATTTCATATTCAGGCCTTACTTTTAATCTCTTGGCTTTTAGCTGTGTTGATAAGTTATTGTATTATTCCAAAAGATACAGTTAGCGCAAGTGCTGACATGTCAGCATAATAGTCTTCACATACTTAATGCTTCTCATTAGTTCCCCAGAAAGAAGGGAGTTTGGAGTGGATGAGAAGCAATGACTTCACGGCAGACTTCAGCGCTTCCGTAGTGCTGGGCCTTATTTGAAGAGGAAGGAGAGATATTTTCAGTGGCCAGTCAAGACTTCATAGGAACCTGGCTTTTTTAGGAAGCTTTGATGGGAAAGGTGTTAGGAGGTAGTGTGTGAGTAGTGAGCTCCATAACAGTAGCTCAGTTAGCTACAAGTGTCAATCCCTATGCTGTCTTGGACTTGCAGATAAATTCAATTAATAATAAATTGCATTAACATTGCAATAATTAATAATGAAATGTTTTAAATTAATAATAGGTAGGAAGATACTGCATATCAAAACTGGAAAATATTCATGTAAAACTTACATAAAATGTGTTACATTTCTCTTGGTACTGTTTTAAAAAATGCATTATTTTGCTCATGTCATAAACCCATGGATCTTACAGTGACAAGTCACCCATGGTCTATTTTCAGTTACAGGCTTGCCTATGCACTGAAAGCGCAGCACTTTAATTTGGAGTTCACTGAGCAACATGAATCAATAGGCTGAAAACTGTGTGTTTCCCCCCCCTTTTTTTTTTCCTTTCTTTTTTAAACTAATGTTAATTAGGTTCAAGTACAGAACCAAATAGTGCGGGTTGTGGGGTTTGCACCCTCACCCCATCAGTCTTACAACCAACTGGAGAACTGGAGTCTGAACCTCGGTTCTCTTTTTTTTTTTCTTCTCTCTAATCAAGAATCTGTCTTCAGATATTTCTTGTAACTCCGGTCATTTCAGATTAAGACTGTTAATTTCTGAAATTGTGTGGTGAGCAAATTAAAATAGTCAAACAAATCAAAATTATCCAACTCTTTCTTCTGTGATTCTGAGACCCTCCTATACTATTAGGAATAGCTTTTGCCTGAAAAGTTTTAGTATCACAACATTTTTATAGTTTAAGGAAAGGGTTGGTTTTGGCAAAATCATCATGGTTTTATCATCTGTTGGCTTTTTCTTTGTAGAAGTACACATTTTATTTCCAAACCTTGTGGAAAAAGTGACTTTCTGGGATACTGTGTGAATTTCTATACTGGAACAAATATTTCAGACATTATGGTATCTGAATCAGTAGCAGTCAGTCTTATGCCATTGCCAGTCAGTACTGAACAGAGCTCTATGAAGAAGAGCAATGCCAGGGAAGTGTACGGAATACTTAATGAGAAAACAGTATAATACTTAAAAAAAGAATCTGGAATTGGTTTGGTTTGTTCATGGTTTTAGAATCACCTATTCCTTTTCTTCTATTCTGTATTTAGTAACCATTAAAAGGTGGCTTGATCTGTGCTGTGAAGTCTGCTTGTTTTACTTTAGAGACTCTTTTGTGAGTGCATGCATTTTGTTTATAAGATTTTGAAGTTTAAGGCATCATTGGATGAATTCCCCTCTATTATGCTTAGTTTGTATATTGTAGGCAACTGTCATTTCTATACTGCTTGGCATCACCAGTCCTGGATAGGGCTCCAGGGGCCAGGGCTCCTTTAGACAGTGCAGATCTCTGAAATACTCTTAAATAGTAGACTCACATTTACTTGTCATGCCAAAAAAAAAATTAATCCTCAGTTCATGTGTAAGTCCAGGACTGGCAAGTGACTTAAAGTTCAATATCCTCCAAAAACCTATATATGATATAATAATGGTTTTGTACCACAGGAGAGCCGTTAATCATTTCTTCTCAAATGTATGAAATATCTATTTGTAGCTATCACGAGTGGGAAATATCAGGCCTTAAAATATGTCATTGGTTTACAGGAAGACTTTCAATTTAAGCACTGTTTTTCTTCCATATAGGGTCTACACAGTTGGATCTTAGTTAACCAGCTCTTCCAGCTAGGAGGGAGGGGTGAAAATCTTTTTCAGCTGACCAACTATAAAATTTGAAGTGGATGTGTGAAGCTATAATAATACGGAACAAAAACTTCATTACTTATGAACATCTCACAAAAAAGTTTCTAGAATTCTTTTATTCTCTCCAAATAATACAAAATGTGAATATATTGTTTGTAGCTTAGTTTTGTTCTGTGTGGTTTTTTTCTCTTGTATTTGGTGCTTTATTCATAGCCAACTTCATAATAAATGATTTACCAGGCAGGGATAGTTGTGAGTGTGTGAATGCACTGATTAACCTGTATTGGTGGAAGAAATACATACTAGAATCTGATGCTTCTCTTGTACATACAGATCAGCCCCTCATGAATTTGCAGGGAGTGAACCTTTAGGTATTACATAGACTGTGATGTTTGTCTGCATTAATTTTTGTCATTTGAATTTCATTCAAATTAGATGTCTATGAAAGTACTTTACTGAAAAATACGCCTAGATGGAACTTGCACATTTGTTTTTCTTCTCCTGAAATAATTTTTATGCATTCATACTTAAAATATTTTAATAAAGCTCTGGCTTTATGTGTCTAATAATATTGTTATAGGAATTTTAGCTTAAAGATACAAGCAAGCCAGATTTTGTGGGATGCGGAAGATGCTGAGGGCTCCAGAGCCGGATGCAGTACTCCAGGTGGGGTCTCACCAGAGCGGAGTAGAGGGGCAGAATCACCTCCCTTGACCTGCTGGCCACGCTTCTTTTGATGCAGCCCAGGATACGGTTGGCCTTCTGGGCTGCAAGTGCACATTGCTGGCTCATGTCCAACTTTTCATCCCCCAGTACCCCCAAGTCCTTCTCAGCAGGGCTGCTCTCAATCCCTTCATCCTCCAGCCTGTATTGATACCAAGGGTTGCCTCGACCCAGGTGCAGGACCCTGCACTTGGCCTTGTTGAACCTCATAAGGTTCACATGGGCCCACTTTTCGAGGTTGTTCAGGTCCCTCTGGATGGCATCCCATCCCTCAGGCATGTCAACTGCATCACTCAGTTTGGTGTCATCTGCAAACTTGCTGAGGGTGCACTCTATCCCACTAAGTCGTTGATGAAGATATTAAAGGGTACTGGTCCCAATATGGACCCCTGAGGGACACCACTCATCACCGATCTCCATCTGGACATTGAGCCATTGACCACTACCCTCTGGATGGTTGTTGTGGGGGGACCGTGTCAAAGGCCTTATAGCAGTCCAGAGAGATGACATCAGTAGCTCTTCCTGTATCCACTGATGTGGTCCCTCCATCATAGAAGGCCACTAGGTGGGTCAGGCAGGACTTGCCTTCGGTGATGCCATGCTGGCTGTCTTGAATCACCTCCATGTGCCTTAGCATAGCTTTTAGGAGGATCTGTTCCATGATCTTCCCAGGCACAGAGGTGAGGCTGATGGGTCGGTAGTTCCCAGGGTCCTCCTTGCTACCCTTTTTAAAGGTGAGTGCAATGTTTCCCTTTTTCCATTCTCCCGGGACTTCACCTGACTGCTAGGGCTTTTCAGATATCATGGAGAGTGGCTTGGCAGCTACATCAGCCAATTCCCTCAGGACTCTGGGACGCATCCCGTCAGGTCCCATAGACTTTTGTATGTTCAGATTCCTCAGGTGGTCTCGAACCTGATCTTCTCTTACAGTGGGAGGGACTTTGCTCCTCCAGTCCCTGTCTTGCAGTCCATCCCCTCGAGAGGTGTGGGAAGGGAGGTTGCCTCTTCCTGAGGCAACCTGAGTCAAAGAAGTTGTTGAGTATCTCAGCAATTCAACCAGTCCTCTGCTGTATAGAAACCCCTCCATGACATCCATTGACCTCTATTCATGAAACTTCTTAGAGTTAAATATTACCACTTGATTACTAAAAGCCTACTAAGACATTTTAAAATCAAGATGAGCTACTTAGCTTATATGACTTGCTCATCTCCTGCAAAAATCATTACTTGAAAAAGTATATAATAGGAATGAAAATATTAAAATTAAACCATATACGGGGACTGAGAAGCCTATAATGTTCTAACTTAGGATGTGGGCTATACTGTGTAGTTTGTTTTTTAAAAAGGAAGTACTTTTCAGTGACTAGAAATTGGAAAATAGTGTTTGTTGGCCAAAACATAAATGTACATGTTGGTGTGATGAAGGCTGATTAAAACTGCACCAGTGCTTTCTGCTAGGAAGACAGCCAATAAGTTTTTCAGGTGTCCAGTTGCATAGTAGTAGCTGCCTGAGTATAGCTGGAGTATTCTCCTTCCCAGATAATACCATGACCAGCAAGAGCTAGGCCAGGTTAATGTGTTTACGCAAGTTTTGCGAGGATTGTGCTGAACACGTTTTCTTTACAGATGGCTCATAGGTGAAACTGTGAATGCACCACCAATGGCCCTTCCACTGTTCACTTTGGTTAATACACAAAATGAAAGCTAGATTTTGAAACAAATATCAGAATTGTTTGTTTCACTGTGTTAGAATATAAAGTAAGAAATAAGAATCCTGGGTGTCAATAGTCACCTGTTGTGTAGCTGGCTGAAGGCTGAACATAATATCAGGTAAGAGAGAGAGGTCTGTTATAAGGAGGAGGCTGGATACTTGCAAATAAATCATAGGTCAGTTTTGTTTTGTGCAAGATAATGTGAATCCTATGGTAATGCACTTCTGAATTAAATTCACATGATGAAACATGACCATGAGGGATGCTGGAAATCTGTGAGCCTCACATTAATACTGCCTGAAGTTCATATCTCATTTAAGAATTAATGTTGGTGCTTATATACACATAGCCTTCCTGAGCAGGTCACTTGGTAATTCTAATGTGTCATTTGTTTGTTTTACTTAAGGAATCAGCTGGAGGGGATATTCAGTCTCCTTTAACGCCAGAAAGTATTAATGGTACAGATGATGAGAGAGTGATGCCGGAAGTGACGCAGAACTCAGAACCAAGGGCTGAACCAACCCAGAACGCATTGCCATTTACCCATAGGTACAGATTCCATTCCCACATCCTGATTAAGTGATACTTATCTCCTTCCTCGTTAAAGGGACCTTCTCCCATGTCGTGGCTTCCACTTAGCAAAGATTTAAATTATGTGATTAAAAAAAAAAACAAAAAAAGGATTGGCTTTCAGATTTGCAATATAATCTTTATTTTCACAAAGAAACATGAGGAAATCTCTTTGAATAAGATTTTGAGGGGCGTTATTTTATACTTTAATCAGCTTAATGCAAGCCCTTGAACACTGGTTAGTGCAGGTGTCCCTTTAACAGGAAGCATGATTTCAGTGTTTGAGATCTTAGTAAAGTTAACTGCTTCTTAGAATATTCCAATCAAATTATTTTTGCACATATTTTCTTTAAATGACTGATAGGATTGGATGTCAGCCTTTCACTGATGAGTTGTTGGAAGAAAAGGGACTCTTACAACACTTTTGGATTATAAAATTTAAAGCAGTCTTTAATTGAACAGTTCTCTGACAGTTGAAAATATTTTTCAACTTTTTTTTTGAAACATGAGGGAAGTGTAGTTCTGCTTCAGACTGAATTATAATTCATTGCACTAGGAATACTGTACTCTGTTCTTTAAGAAAACTAGGATTTTTAATTTAATGATACAAATAATGAGTTAAGATGTGTATATCTCATCTATTATAAATGATTGTAAATAGGACACTCAATAAAACACGTTATGTACTGAGACCATGGCGAGTAACTTAAATATTTAATAAACTTAGAGCAAAGCTAGAAATACTAGATTTATTTTTTTTAAACATGGTCTGAATCAGTTTAAATTGAGTTTAAGAGCTCTTGATCAAAGTTTGGGGAACACTAGGATATCAGATATGTCATGCAAATAATTCAGAATCAGCAGAGATGGAATTGGAATTGTTCAAGACTTCTCATTTTTTGTAAGAGAATAATACTACTGAACATATCTGGAAAAAAATAATTTACATTTTCAAATGAGAAAAAAAATTATACTTTTTTAGCAGAGTGATTGTGTTTATTTTTATACTTTAGTTGTCACCAGTGCATCTATTACATTTTTTACAAGAAATGGTGCTTTGTAAGAGAGCTCTGTGCATGTTGAAGGAGTATTACAAATGTTGCACATCAGTGTTCTGTAATGAGTTCATTTAAACTTACTGTTTGTGTGTTGGAATTCTCTATCAATATTTTTGTGAAGAGGAGTTGTGATAAAGTCCACACAGGAGTAGTGGTGTTGGGTTTTTTTTAAAAATGAAAGCTGCAAGATTTTCCCTCTCGCTTTGCATATGTAAATATGTTTTCTGGTATGCAAATATAGTAACTACGCTTTGCTCTGCATTGACCATGACTGAAGATATTTTTTGAAAGTACCCAGTTGTAATTTTTGATGGTGTAGAATAGAGGTACAAAATTTTTATATGCTTTGTATTTTTTGATCTACTTCATTTATGCAGTGTGAGTGCCTAGTTTATTGTCCTGTTAGATACCACTAGCTAGAATTGCTCTTCCAACAATAACTCTGCATTTTGAGGGTCACTTCTCATGATGATTCTCATGAGAAACATTTGTCTTGCTAATGGTAGCTTCAAGTTTGTTAGTGAGCTATTACTGAAGAAAATGCAGTTTTTCAAACCCTTTGAAATTAATTGAATTTTGGACTAGATAAGGTTTTTATTATAAATAAATAAAGATTCATATAGGTTACATTTTTTTAATACTGAAAAGCTCAAGTGAGGACATTTATATATTATTATTTAACCCAGACAGAAAATGCTTTCAGGTGCTTTCTGACAATTTTTTCGTATAGAAAGGAAAGAATCCTTTTGTGTGTGTGTGTGAGTGTCAAGGAACACTGTCTCAATCAGAAGGAAACTACCATTTTAAAAAATGTATATTCCAAAAGATTCCAGTTATTTCCCATGCACCTTTATGTTTTTCAAGTTGATGACAGAACTTAGTTTGGAAATCAGCTGCTTTGATTTAATTATTAGCTGTAATGAAGGCTCTCTAAAACAGCACTATGTAATACATGCAATGAAAGAGATGGAAAGTGAAGCCTCCAGGACTGTGTTAGCGTTGGTTAAATAGGCATGTTTTTTGTAGAGGCATTTAATAATATTAAATTGGCAACTAGGTAGACATACCTAGTTGCTTGTGCTGCCTGGAAGGGTGCTCTCTGCTTGAAGTCTGTTTGCCCCTTATTTATAAAAATATAAATAATTTTAAACAAAACTTTACACCCTGATCATTGGAGACTTCTCGGGCTTTTCATGTGCCGGGGGTACAGAAAGGGGTTGTGCTCCTCCTTGTTCCCTGCCCTTTTGATGCTGCTGTATATTGGTGACTCTCCATGTGTGATGGAGAGGAGTTGCCACACTGAACCCTTTCCCTGTGTGCCCTGGTAATTCCTGCTGATCGCTGAGCCTCTTCTGCACCCTGTGTTTCAGCAAAGTTAAAGTTTAGCCCGTGCTTCTGGGTGAGAAGGATAACGCTGGAAGGGCATGTGAGTGTTGTCTTGTGCACGGGAATGCTTTTTACTTATTTGCCTTTACTCCTGGAGCTGTTGATTGATTGCTAGGTGCTTTTCAAAAGAAAAGATGGTGTGACCTTCCCTCCAATGAGTTCAGCTACAGGGGACACGAGAGTCACTGAGGCTGGCCATGCTTCACTGAAATAACACTAGTGTAACAGGTTCATTTCTTCCACGATTAGGAAAGCTATACTCTGCTCTGGTGTGACAATACGTAGTTACCCTGTGAAGGTCCAAAAGGAGTAGTAGTAGTGTAGGCTGGAGCACAGGGAAAGGCACATGTGGGGCCACCTGGCAGGAGCCCAGGCAGCCATGGGGCAAAGGTTAGAGCTTTGTGGGCAGGACGAGGTGCCACAGCACCACACAGCAAGGATGGCTGGTGAGGTGAGAACTGTGTTACTGCCAAGAGGGTCATCAAGCTTAGCCGAGTGCGGGCACCGTGGCAGAGGACAGGGGTAAAGGTTTGAAGGGGGTTGTTGTCAAGACAGGGATCTAGGGAAGACATTTTCATGTCTGTGTGAACTGGAAGGGTCTGAAAAGAGTTAACAAGGTCAAAATGAGAGGTGTGGAGGTCATACTTTAGTCTACATCTTACTACTTGTCATTTTTAATCTGCACATGATGAAAAATGTTCAATTTAGTTTTATTGTAACACATCCTCTCTGGCCAGATATGTCCTCTTCTGCAAGCATTCTTCTTTGTGCTTTGTATGTCTTAGTGTAGGTAGTTGGGGGCTGTGTTATTTCAGCAGAGTAAGTGTAGACTACTTTGTTATTTATCGTTATTTTCTGACCTTTTATACCCAAAAGCTGGAAAGAAACCATTACTTAAGTTACCAGAGTTTTGTTATTAGATCTTTAATTTTTTATTATTTCAGTAAATAATTGTAAGTATTGAAATGAACATTCTCCAGTATATGTCTACAATCCTATTCATATCCCATGAACATAATAGAGCAAAAGTCTAGTTGCTTCAGTTTATCCTTATCTGGAAAGTCCTAATGCTGTTCACAAGCAGTGTGACTCTAGTCAAACTGCTTGAGAGATAAGGATATTAAATGGTTATGAGCCTTGCTCAGAAAGATAAACTCTTGCAATTAAACCTCTTGCCTTTTTTAAACTATGACGGTTAATGTTGAATTATGAAGTAATGTTACTTGGGAACTCCCATATCTTATAATAAAGCCTGAGCACTGCTGTCATTAGTAAATGTTGCCAAAACAAATGAAAGCCTGGCATTAGAATTTTTAAAAGTCTTGGCTGAGACTCTAATTGAGTCTGATTTTCTGAATGATGGCTATTCCAGGAAGGCTTTTTTCTAACAAAAGCTAGTTAATGAAATCTAATATTTAAAATAATTAAGACTAAAAAAAGTGTGCATTTTCTTAACTAAACCTTAGTTTCCTCAGACATCTTCCTTTTTTAAAAAATATTTTCCACATTCTTTAAATTGTGATTTTTTTTTCCCCGTCTAAAAAAAGTTGACCATAAAAAGGTGTTTGGAGAGAAAAAAGTTGCTAAAAAATTGTAACCATTTCAAATGTGACTGCACCTGGCTTTTAAATGTAAGTTTTAATCCTGCTGGTGCATAGTATAGAATTCCTGATGGCCCGAATGAACCCAAAGGAATATTATACTGAGCTTATTTAGCCTTAGAATATAATTCAGATGTTAAAGCTGAATAGTGTGTCTGGCAAACTCTACAACTGCTGCTAGGGGCTTTTTGGTAACTGTTTGGTGAACTTGCTCTTTTGCCTTTGAAGAGAATACATTTGTTTATAACAAGTTTTATTCCATTTTTGGCACTTCATGAAGCTGTGGGATAAAACATTTTCAGAAACAAAACTTAAAATAAGAGGATTCTTCTGGGACAAACCTTGAAAGTCTTCAACTTTCTGTCAACTGTGACTTGTACCTTTTACCTCATTTTTTCATGTAATATGTAAAGATGTGCCATCTAAATTTAATGAAACTTGGAATTTCTATTGCATAATGTTTTGATTAGACAATATATATGTGTGTGTTTGTTGCTTGTTCGTTAAAATTCCTATTTTTGTATCCAAACAAGTTTTTAATATGAAACTGACTCATTGCTTTAGTGAAAATGGACTTCTGATGTTTATATATCAGATATTTTATTGTCAAGATAGCTAACCATTTAATAATGCTGCATGTAAATTCAATGCTGTAATAACAAAGAAAAAAACAAAAATCTTGCTGCTAGCTCATGTTCCTTCACTGAGTTTTCATTAAAAGTTGTATGCAGAAATCTGTTTAGTAGATTTTTCACTTTGTGTATTACAACTACTCACTTCTACAAACTTAAATATTTTAGTTATTTTACAGTAAAGATACTTTGTGAATCATGCTGAACTGTTAAGTTGGCTTTAAAGAAAAGTTCTGAGTTAATAATTTTTGTGGCATTTTGTAATTTGAATTTATACTCAAATCCTAGTATTTGGATGTTCGTTATAGTGTTATGCATAGCTTCCTTATCAAGTAGTTCTGGGGGTGTGTATTACTTTTTTTTTTTTTAATTCTTGTTTTTGAATACTATTTAGCCTGATGACAGGATAATTTCATGTTGTGAGGAAGCTCAGGAAGTCTCTAATCCAAGCTCCTGCTTAGAGAAGGTCAACTATGAGATCAGACCAGGCTGCTTTATCCAAGCTTTATCCAGTTGGGTTCTGAAAACCTCCTAGAATGGAGACTGATAAAGCTAGGCCTTTAAAAAAGGTTTCTCTATAACATAAAAGGCAATAACTGTCTTCATGTTGCACAATACTATAATGAACTATGACATTTTAGGGCACACTGGAGGAACTCTGGTAAATTCAATTATTCTGCTGAGAAAAGATTATTTCTTGAGGTACACTCAGAGAAGAAACTCAAAGGTGATACATTCCTGCTGTCAGTGTAAGGAAAGAACTGGTTAATATAGCAACTTAGAAGTAGGTCTTGACTTCACCTCAACCAACATTTTTTTGATGTTGTGAAGGTCCTAGCTGTGCTGTTCTTCTGCCTCTTGTGCTCCATCAGCAAGAGCCTGGTGGTCTCAGGAAGAAGCACACAGAGTGGGATTGTTCTCACCTCCCTCCCTGACCTAATTCCTACTGCTTCCTGAACTCCTACACTTCTGCCTAAGATGCTGGGATTTAGCTCAAGTAGGCTATCCTTCAAAATAAAAGTTTTTGCTAGGAAACTATTAATTTGAAAGGAAAATCTTACCTTGTGTTCATGTAAATTTTTTCATGTCTCATTTTCCTGATTGTGACAATTTCTGAAAATTCTGTATGGAATTTCTGGAATATGTAGTAAACCATTACATGGTTTTAAACCAGTATTGTGTCAAACACAGCATGATACAGCTCATACTGTAACATTTTCATATCTCTAGTAATGGAAGGAGAGGTGGAGAGGACTTGTATCTGCTATTAGAAGAATGGTCATGGTGTATGTGTTGCTTCTCTAAGCAACTCTGCAACTGATAGAGATAATTTTAATGTCTGGGGGAATGGATGAGAGCCAAAACTAAAAATATCCCAACACTTAAGAGAGTAATATCACAGTCTCCCTTGTGCACCTAAGGAAGTTCTAGTTTGGAGCATGTGAATTACCTACTTCCTGCTGTTTATTTAGCGAGAACTCCAAGGGGTGATTCAGACACTGTGAACTGGGTGTTTGAAATTAGATTATATGAATACCATCCTCAGAGACAACTGAGCACTCTTCTAACATATCTGTCAAGTACATTCTTAGAAGAGGAATTTAATCCTTATGTAATTTATATTAAAAAACATGCAACTTGTAACATGTAATTTTTTCCTCCTTTAATCACATACATAAGAAATAAAAAAATACACAGTAAAAATGAAGAAAAAAAAGGAACTATCTTGCTTAAGGAAGGAACTTTAATTTTCTAAAAGAATATATCCATTGTGTTCAACCAATCCAAAATATGGATGACATTAAAAGATTGTGTGTTAATACTTCAGCAACTGTAAACATTGCCTCTATAAATTGGGATATGTGATACTTAACACGAAATCAGATTCTGTGGGGTGTGTTGGGTTTTTTTTATTGCATCCATTAATTCACAATCATGAATTTCGTTAGGTATTTTCAATAATACAGTTTTCTGAAATGTGTTATTTCTTTTAGAAGTCTACTCTTGTGGTCATCTTTAGGCATTGGTGGAGGACCTATTCTCTTTATTCTAGATTTTCCTAATAATTTTGTTGAATACTGAACTTTTTCTATTGTGCATTTTGACACCAGGTGTGTATGCTTGTTTAAATTTGCGAGAAGTGTCTGTGAGGTTTCTTTTATGGGAAGATTTCTACATATCTACAACCTGATCTCCTTCTGTGACCAGGTGACCTGCCTAGTGGATGAGGGAAAGACTGTGGATGTTGTCTACCTGGACCTTAGTAAAGCCTTTGACACCATCTCCCACAGCATTCTCCTGGAGAAACTGGCGGCTCGTGGCTTAGACAGGTGCACTCTTCGCTGGGTAAAGAACTGGCTGGATGGCCGAGCCCAGAGAGTTGTGGTGAACGGCGTTAAATCCGGCTGGCAGCCAGTCACAAGCGGTGTTCCCCAGGGCTCGGTTCTGGGGCCAGTCTTGTTCAATATCTTTATTGATGATCTGGATGAGGGAATCGAGTGCTCCCTCAGTAAGTTTGCAGATGACACCAAGTTGGGTGGGAGTGTTGATCTGCTGGAAGGTAGGAGGGCTCTGCAGAGGGATCTGGACAGGCTGGATCGATGGGCCGAGGTCAACTGTATGAGGTTTAATAAGGACGAGTGCAGGGTCCTGCACTTTGGCCACAACAACCCCATGCAATGCTACAGGCTTGTGGAGGAGTGGCTGGAGAGCTGCCCAGCGGAAAGGGACCTGGGGGTGCTGGTTGCCAGCCGGCTGAATATGAGCCGGCAGTGTGCCCAGGTGGCCAAGAAGGCCAACAGCGTCCTGGCCTGTATCAGCAATAGTGTGGCCAGCAGGAGTAGGGAAGTGATCGTGCCCCTGTACTCGGTCTTGGTGAGGCTGCACCTTGAATACTGTGTTCAGTTCTGGGCCCCTCACTACAAGAAGGATGCTGAGGTGCTGAAGCGTGTCCAGAGAAGGGCAACAAAGCTGGTGAGGGGTCTGGAGCACAAGTCTGATGAGGAGCGGCTGAGGGAACTGGGGTTGTTTAGTCTGGAGAAGAGGAGGCTGAGGGGAGACCTTATCGCTCTCTACAACTACCTGAAAGGGGGTTGTGGTGACGTGGGTGTTGGTCTCTTCTCCCAAGTAACCAGCGATAGGACGAGAGGAAATGGCCTCAAGTTGCGCCAGGGGAGGTTTAGATTGGATATTAGGAAAAATTTCTTTAACGAGAGAGTGGTCAAGCATTGGAACAGGCTGCCCAAGGAGGTGGTGGAGTTACCATCACTGGAAGTGTTCAAAAAACGTGTGGATGTGGCGCTTTGGGACATGGTTTAGTGGGCATGGTGGTGTTGGGTTAGCGGTTGGACTTGATGATCTTGAAGGTCCTTTCCAACCTTAATGATTCTGTGATATTTTATTTAGAATATTTGCCATTTTGTTAGTTCTAAGCTCAAACATGCAATCGTCTTTTCAAGAAGAATTCAAATGATAGTTATAGGAGATCAGTAGACAGTTGATACCTCATGTTTTCTTCACTCATACTTCCATCTTTCAGTCTCTTTGATATTGCTGAGAGTCATCATAGGAAACCTTTCAACCAGTAAGTAGGGATAAGCTGCAAACAACTTTTCCCAGACACCATGAAGGAGTCCAAGGTGTTGTCTTTAATACACCAGAGATCTTTCTGGGTAAATTTTGCTGAAGTTAGGTCAGCATTTACAACTATAACAGAAATCTCTTGCACCAGTGTCTTTCGAAACATATTTTTCAAAACTGAGAAGTGTCATTAGGATCAAAGAGAACAGACACCAAAGAAATGCTACAGGTCTCAATGCACTGTTCTCCAGAAAAAACCCCAGTGAAAATTTTTGAGAGGAGAGCACCACTTTGTGGAATTGCTTTTTATTTTAAAATAATCTGTGGAAAGGCTTAATACTTTGAAAGTACAAATGTCATGCCTTGTTTGGATTGGAAGCCTCAGTGCATACTTACAGATATTTTTCAGCCACCCACTTAAAAAAAAATCTTCTACGGAAACAGAAAGCCAATAACATCTGAAGTTACCAGGAAAAAAAGCCACATAGCTATTCATCCCCTGAGTCTTGAGTGAATTTTCTAACAGTCATGACCCTTGAAAAGAGAAACCTTTTGTGAAAAGCAAAAGCAGAGGAGATGTTTTGCAGCACAAATATGAACATATTCTTCACAAAGTCAAACTTCACTGTCCCATTCTGGTTGGTTGGGGAAGCTGTTGTATGAAAGTATTTCATGACCAAGATAATGTGAACCATTCGTGATCATACCTTCAGTTTGGGATTAATTCTTGATGAGGAGATGGAGGACTTTCTTCAGAGTCTGGAATTTTGTCTATTTGTAACAAGACTTTCCTATGTCAGTCTGTTCTGCAGGTAAGAGTATCACGCAGTTTGCACCCATCTGCACACACACATGCTTTGCCTCTCCAAAAATGGACCTCTTCAAATTATGCCCCAACAGCCAGTCAAAAGTATAATGTTAGAAGAGTAAAAGCTCCTCATAGCTAGTATGTAGCTGCTTCATTTCAAGTGCAAGACTTTGTCCACTTACCTTTACCAACACAAGATATAATGCTTATTTTGTTAGACAAATGCTACAGAAACATTTCCAGACTTGTTCATTTACTATTTTCTGTCTCTAAATGGACTCTGTAGTGATAATCTGGTTCTATGAAACTGGAGAATAGTCTAGACTTGGGTTTCAGGGTACATATTCCCATCTACATAGAAATTATTGAAAAGGTTACACAGTTTTAGAGAAAGGAAATTCAAGAGAATTGAAGATTTGTGTCCTTCTGATCACTTTTACGTATGCTGCAGAACAAACTAATGTTCACTTATTGTCAGCTTTGGATTATTTTGTAAAATCAATATACAGAACATGGATGAACTTGTGTAACTTATAGTGATTGTAGTCATGGTAAAATGCTTCTCATATTCCTTAGGAGTACAGGAAATTGAAGTGTTACTGAACATTTTTGAGTTCAAAGTCCACAAGCTAAAAAACAGCTTTAAAAAACAACTTCTCAGAAAACAAGTGAAAACTTGGCTTTTTGTCAGTTTTGATATATTAAAATCTGTTACAACTCATAGTAATATACAACTCATAACAATATACTTTAAAAATACAGCTTTATTCTTTTAAAGCCCACATAAACCTACACTCGAAAGCCGTACTTTCTTGAATATTTTTGAAGTGTGTGTTTTTAATGAAGAAACATCTCCAGTTGTTCAATTGCTCAACTTCACCCATTTTTTTTTTACAATGAGTGTGATGAGACACTGGAACAGGTTGCCCAGAGAAGTTGTGGATGCCCCATCATCGCAAGTGTTCAAGGTCAGGTTGGATGGGGCTTTGAGCAACCTGATCTAGTGAAAGATGTCCCTGCTTATGGCAGTGGGGTTGGACTAGATGATCTTTAAAGGTCCCTTCCAACCCAAACCATTCTATGATTCTATACCAAGAATTATTTCCTGCTTTACTGAGAATACAGGAGCTAAAATTAAGTCACCTAAAACAAAACAAACCCTCCAGCAAAACAAAAAAAAAGCCCAAACCTTTCAATTAGTGGCTCTTTTCAAATGTAGGCTCTCTGTGTTTCAGTCACTTGGCCCCTGCACCCCACACCAGTTATAGTGTCTGTTTCACCCACTCACCTGCTCTTCTGAAAGATCTTTGTGTTGCTGTACCTCGTCTGTCTGCTTTATTCTCTTTAAGAGAAAGGATATATGTGAAGTTTTTTAGGCAGCAGGGCCAAACCCAGTGGAGTACCTGAGGTATGCATTTTTAGAAAATGAGGGGGGGGAGGAGAAAAAAAGAAGTCTCTAACCAAGTACATTTTAGTGACGCTGAAGCTCCATTGAATGCATGACTGATACCAATTTAGTCCTCCTTTTATTGATACCAACAAGTTATTTGTCTTCTGTGTTTTCTCTGGTGTAGTGGATAATGAGAGACATGGACTTCTCATATGAGAAGCTGCACATATATATAGATAGAAGATTTTAGAACTGGGTATCTATGCTGTGTGGTTATGGTGTCACTGCTGTCTGGAATGCCTAATGATAAGCATGCAACTATGTTGACAATGTTAATGACTAAGAAGTTACTATTCTTGAAATAGTGTAGAACTAATTTTTCTCAAACTTCCAAGCAGAATATAAATAAATGTACCTTCATCCTTTAACAACTCACATTGGAGATGAAATGATTCATTTACTTTATGGATTGATATGTTCTTTTTAGTCTTTTCTGTATTACTCCCTTCTTAACTGCCCCCTCTCCTTAGAGAAAAGGGACACTCTGCAAGCAGAAATAAGTCTGGCTACCACCATTCTCTGCAGTTATTTGAGCTTAAGAACTAGTAATTTATTTTATTCCTGCTGGCATTAATAAGGATACTATTAGATATGGATCAGGGGAATTTACATTACATCTGACCTGAGTTAGAAGGTGACAAACATCTTAAGTCATGGAGTGTTTCCACTTTCAGTCTTGGTGAATTATTAATTGTGGATTCACATAAAATGCACTATGTAGATCCATGGAGGAGTGTTTTGCCATTTGCAAAGTGTTCAGGCTGTGTTAATGAAGCCCATATGGACTTACAAATTAGCTAATTTTTAATCCGTTAGATAACTTTCTCCTAGAGGATTGACCATGGAAGTCAGAGCAAATGATAGCTGGCAAGAAATATTTAAGTTATGGATTGTCTTCCTGTTGAAGGTATGAGATAGATGTGCTGCTGTGTCAAATTCTGCTTGGGTTAAAAGGAAGAAGAGATGGAGCATGAGTTTAGGAGGCGGCTATAGCTCCTATTCCTTTGCTACCCCTCTCAAGCTGTAGTTAAAGCTTCAGAATTAGGAACTGTACCTTGAGCAGCTGATATGGGCTCCTTCAGCGGTTACACGGAAAAGATCACAGTATTACAGAATCACAGAATCATTAAGGTTGGAAAGGACCTTCAAGATCATCAAGTCCAACCGTCAACCCAACACCATCATGCCCACTAAACCATGGTGCCACGTCCACACTTTTTTTAACACTTCCAGTGATGGTGACTCCACCACCTCCTTGGGCAGCCTGTTCCAATGTTTGACCACTCAGTGAAGAAATTTTTCCTAATAACCATTCTAAAGCTCCCCTGGCGCAACTTGAGGCCATTTCCTCTCGTTCTATCACTAGTTACTTGGGAGAAGAGACCAGCGCCCTCGTCGCCACAACCTCCTTTCAGATAACTGTAGAGAGCAATGAGGTCTTCCCTCAGCCTCCTCTTCTCCAGACTGAACAACCCCAGTTCCCTCAGCCTCTTCTCATAAGACTTGTTCTCCAGACCCCTCACCAGCTTCGTTGCCCTTCTCTGGACACGCTTCAGCACCTCAGCACCCTCCTTGTAGTGAGGGGCCCAAAACTGAACACAGTATTCGAGGTGTGGCCTCACCAGTGCCGAGTACAGGGACACGATCACTTCCCTACTCCTGCTGGCCACACTATTGCTGATACAGGCCAGGATGCTGTTGGCCTTCTTGGCCACCTGGGCACACTGGTGGCTCATGTTCAGCCGGCTGTCAACCAGCACCTCCAGGTCCTTTTCTACTGGGCAGCTTTCCAGCCACTCTTCCTCAAGCCTGTAGTGTTGCAAGATGATTGGATAGAGCTGAGTGAACACATTTGCCATACATAAAATGGCCATGTATTGCCATTGTATTGCCATACAATAAATTTGCCATGCTCTCACATCGCTTCTGTTCCCTTAATGGAATAAAATTATTTTGTTGTCAGCATGTAAACTGATAGTTCATCTCCTACCATACTGTACAATTAATGCATATTGTTGTATTTACTGGGATAAGCAAAGTGGCAATTGTAATCCAAAAATTAATTGCACCAGTAGTTATTATTTGATATTGTAAGATAAGCTAATGCACTAGCTGGGTGGAGGCCAAATAGTCATCATTCAGAATCTTTGTGTAACTGCCTAATCGCATATAAGTATTTCTGTAGGTCATTCTATAGCATGTCTTTCTGTTCCTGATAGCGGAGTTGTGAGGCCCTGCAGCTGTAATGATTGTTCTGCTAAACTCAGTGTTTGCTATGAAAGGCAGGAACCAGCATTAAGGGGTCTTAGAGACCAAGATATCCTGTGGTATCACTGATGGAAGGTTCAGCTAAGATCTAAAATAAGTGCTTGCAAATCTTTCATATTCGACCCCTCGTAACAGCTGCTGTCTTCAGCAGAGGCACAACACACCTCAGTTTAAGCTATGACAGTACCTAGAAATGCAGACAAAGGCTTCTGCAGAGGATCTCCACCCCTTACATGTGGTGTATGTCAGATTTACAGGGTTGGGAGAGGTCCCTTTAGCTACTTTACTGCTCTAATGTGGCTGCAGTTGCTCAGAGCATAGCTCTGTCTGTCATTGCAAAGCTGAGGATCTCTGCTGAGCTCCGTAGAATCGACCTGTAGCTGCAACAGCCTCATGGGTCACATCTATACGGCTAAATAAAAGAGGTCTTGACACCAAGGGCCATGGTCTGAACCATATCTACATGTTATAGCAATGATACTGGATCTCTTCTGGGCCTATGCAGTGTCCTTGTGGACGTAAGGCACGGTACTGTTTTGTGCAGAGTCCTTTTCCAGTTCCAAATGCCTGCAATGATTTGAGGGCTGCGTTGCCACCCACTGGAGTGGTATTCTCCTTGCACAAAAGCAAGGATGAGCATTGCATGCCCAAAGTGTTTCAGATTGGCATGGGAGGGTTGCAGATTGCATAAAGCCTGGTAGGGTGATTTTGGAAGACTGTAGAGATGGAAGGGCGCTAAACCTGACTATGTGCAAACTGTGCTTGGAATCTGTCTGGCAGCTGGTGTGGACCTGAGCAGTTTGGGAAGAGTGCGAACTCCCTAGTCCATATGGCCTTCAGAAGCTCGGGGCTTTTTGGTCCTGTTTTACTTAGTGGTGGAGATGTGGTCACTGGGAAAAGAGTTGTTCCTTGTCCTTACTATCACAACATGTTTGAAGTTGAGAACTGTAGGGCAGTTGCATACTCTCTTCTCTTTTGTTACATTGCTGACAGAGCACTAATTGTATCAATGTACACATAAATTATTGTTATAGGTAGGATTTTTGAAAGAAACAGAGGTTTTTGTCTAGACAGGAGCCTTAGCAAAATTAATCCATACTAATTCAAAGTGTGAATTTACAGTTAAACTGCTTTAAATTCTTGTGTGTAAAAATGAGTTCCAGAATGAAAGTGGCTGTAATTCAGATTATTTTAGTGTCCGGGTCACCGTGTCCTGGTACCTGACTTGCTGATAACCACATAATCTAATTGCTTTCATAATGTGATTAAGTGCCATAGGAGCCCAAGTCTATTTGACTTTCTTCACAGACAAATACCTAGTCATTTTAGAAAATGGGATGTAAGTTCCTAAATAACTTAGGTTGCTTTTGAAAATGTAGTTCTGTTGGAATATTTGAAGTATTCAGCACCATAGCAACAGCAAGGAATTATGCCTAGTGTTCAACAGTAATTTAATGCACTAAAAAACTTATTTGGTATCAGTTGTGAAAAATATGAGATACATTACAGGTGTGAGAATAAAATATTTGCAGTGATACTGATAAGCAATTTCAGTTAAGGGAGCAAGGGCAAATTTTTTCTTAATTTTTGATAGTATGTGATATAATGTTAGGTCTACAAGTTTTTAATGTTTAGTGCAAAAAAGCTAGAAATTAATTAGCTATGCTTGCTTTTGCAAAGGGCTAAAAGTTATGAGACAGAGTTATGGATTTTGGTTTATGCTAGATGGCCTTCGTGAAGAGATAACCTAGTGTCTCTACTATATAAAATTAAATTACTAAGAAAAAACCGAGATCTTTTTAAAAGAATAAAACTAAAATAAAAGTTGAGCCTTTTCAGAGAAATCAGGGATTTTCTTAGTGCTACTGTGATGTTTCAGGTTAAATACAAGTCTTTTGCATTGTGATACAGTGTGTCACCGAAATCGGGAATAAACCTCGTAACACCAACGTAGTGTTAAAAGGCAGGCATTCTTTATTCACGGCGCCGGGAACACGGGGAATAGTTTTCCCAAATCGTGTTCGTTCAATCAGTCTAAGAAACATTCTTTTATAGATACACAAATACATATTCATTATCCTCTATACAATGATTGGTTAAAAATTCTTCGCCTAACATGTAAAGGACTACGCATGCTCACTATAACTTTCTAAGAATTTGCTTCCTTGACCTTTTGGGTCGGAGGGTTTTTTGAGTGGGTGGTCTCTGAGTCGGTGGTCGCGATCTCCCCCTGCCGGAATTACCTTTCCCTCTAAGTTCATTTAAACTTGGCAACACTAAATAGACCTTTACGGGCCGTTGGCACAATAAGTAATTATTCATTCCAAAGTCTTTGTTTTAAGACAAGAAAATTACAAATTACACTTCTACATCATTGTTTAAACCCTTGATACTTAAATCAAGGTGGAAAGGATTGAGTGGACTTCTGAGCAGCACTGTTGGTGCATGGCATGTTTCTATAGTTACAACTTGCTACAAATTCACAAACCTATTTTCTAACCCTATTTTATTTTAATTCCCTACCACCTTGGTTACATTTCCCCCCTTTGGAAGTTTTGAAATAATCTCTTTTCAATGCTTCCATTACAAATTAATTTTCTTATTAACATTCAATCATTTTATTGTATGATGGTGGGAGCATTATTAGTCAGTCCATTTAAATTTTGGTGTCCCCCTGTAGTCATTGCAAGTGTAATTTTAGGGTCGATCGCCGCTCTTTTATAGAATTCCCTTTTCAAACAATGATAAATGAATAATATTCCCAAAGATATTATTAATAATAATAACACAGTACCAATTAAGGACTTCACCCAAGAACTCAAGTTCCATCCCAATCCACTGAAAATTTTATCAAACCAATTTTCTTGCATGTCTTGTTGCATTTCCTGAGTATCCTTTTCTATTTTTCTCAATAAGTCCAAATCATATTCAACATCCTGGGTAACATTTGGGATATGTATGCAACAATGATCTATCCTATCCCTCAGGTATCCACAAACTCCATGTTCTTTTAGTAAGAGCATATCTAGAGCCATCCTGTTCTGTAGGGTCATCTTCGAAGTGGCTTGTAACTGTAAATTTAGTTGTTTAAATCCTTTCCTTGTTATATTGGCTAATCTTTCCACTTGACCTGTCAACTTATATAACCAAGCCCTATTCCTGTAAGTTGACAAGGGAGTCAATAAGGATTCTAAGGCCCATCCAAGTTTCACTCCTGTCGAGGGTTCATTCCAATCATCATCATCAATTTGTGATCTTTTTGTCCGTATTAACTTCAAATTTTCGGCATCTCCTTTAAAGGGAGCTTTCTTCCAGATTGGACATAATGTTGGCATTCCTAAAGTGATTTGTTTTACTTTCCCATCCACCGGTAAATGGGTGGTCCAAGTTCCATCACTCATTGCCCACACTAAATGCCCTGGGCTCAGTATTGTAGATTTCCTACAACTAAATATTGATCCCCTTCTAATTTTGTATACATCAGTCAAATTTAAATCATTCTTGAGTCCTCTGCACCAACACCCATATTTCAATGCAGCTGCTAAGGGAGGGACTTCTTGAACTGCTCTATCAACTGTACTGCAATTATATATCTTTTTACAATTCCACCAGGGTACTATGTCTTCCTTTTCCCTGGATGTGGTCCCCTTCTCATTGACCGATGGGAAAACTGTAAAGACTGTTCCGTCCCAGGTAAAACACCATGAAGCATTGGCCATATATTGAAATTGAGATAAAATGGTCATAGACCACACTGATTCCCATATAACCTCTGATCCTTGGTTAGTCTGATTGGTTTCTCCACATTTCCATTCCATGATCATTTGACTAACATTCTTTTTAGTTAATTCTTTATAGTCACATGTTCCTCCCGGTGCTGGATTTTGTAATGTAGCCAACGGTGTGTATTTATTTGACTCCTTTGTTCCTAACTTATTGCAGTCCTCTTTGCTCAGAGTATATCTTCGCTTTTGTTGGAGTTTCAATTGTTCCCGCCATACCTGTTTTGGAACTTGTTGACAACTCATGTTCTCATTATTAAATCCCCTGTTGCTTAGACCTGTTGTCAATATTCCCCATGGAATTGAGTCCCCTACTGCTTTTGGAATTGGAAGACATGCAGTTATTTGAGTTACATTTTGTAAATTTGCAAATTCTTTTATCAGTCCCACCATTAAATTTTCCTCTGGAGTTTTCCTTGGGATATGTATTAGCTGCTCTGCTTCACTTTCCACTTTCCCTTCCAATTGATCTATTATCATCCCAAACAATGCTCCCATCATCATCAGTTTCCAGGTCAAAATCCACCTCTCCCATATTTTGCAGTGATAACTCCCCTTTCTAATCATGTTTTAAAGTCAATTTTGCAGTTTCTGGATCCCTATTGATAACTTTCCATGACGGGGCTTTCTTCACTCTGCTGTAGTGTATCCACGGTTCCACTCCTCCTACCTTGATTGCAGTATAAGTTGTTAACAGTACCTGGAATGGTCCCCTCCACTTTTCCTGCAGTGGTTTAGAGTTCCAAGTTTTTTATATATATACAGGATCATCTGGCTGATACTGATGTACAGGCATATCCAAGGCAAGTGATCTAGTCAGCACAATATATCTCCGAAGTGCTCCAAGGACTTTTCCTAAAGAAATTAGATACACTTTCAAATCATTTTCCCCAGCTACCTTCATATCCCCTGGGATTAAAGGAGTCTGGTACGGTTTACCATACAGGACTTCATATGGACTTATACCGTCTCTTGATCTTGGTTGGATCCTGATTCTCAACAGAGCTAGTGGTAAAGCCTGTGGCCATGTTAAAGATGTTTCCTGGCAAATCTTACTTATTTGTCTTTTTAATGTTTGATTCATTCTCTCAATTTTTCCATTCGATTGTGGTCTCCAGGGGGTATGTAAGTCCCATTTTATACCCCAAATTTTACTGATCTCTTGAACTACATCTGCCACAAAGTGTGGTCCCCTATCAAAAGACATTCCTAATGGCACTCCAAATCTTGGTATTATTTCCTTCAATAGTATTTTGACTACTTCTCTAGCTTTATTGGTGCAGCAAGGAAAAGCTTCTGGCCATCCAGAAAATGTATCAATTAGAACTAACAAATACTTATACCCATTCTGCCTGGGTAACTCAGAGAAATCAATTTGCCAATAATCTCCGGGAGAATTTCCTTGTTTTGTCACTCCTAAAGGTGGTTTCCTTTGGTTCAAGGGATTATTTTTAAGGCAGATTGGACACTTAACTATTATTGATTTAACTATTCCTGTCATTCCTATGCACACTACAGATGTTTTTAAACTTGAAACCATAGCATCTATTCCCCAGTGTGTTTGCTCATGTTTTTCCTTTGCAAGTTCTATCATAACTTGTGGGGTTACTATCACCTGTTTCTCTGGCGTTACCCACCATCCTTCTACATTTTGTGATGCTTTTAATTGTTCTGCTAACTGCTCATCCAATTTATTATATTTTGGTTTTAAATTTGGAAATTTTATTTGTTTTACTGGTACTAGTGCAAGGATACCTCGTTCTGCTGCCTCTTTTGCAGCTTTGTCTGCCAATCAATTACCTATATTTACAGCCGTCTGACCAAATTGATGAGCTTTAGAATGCATTACCGCCACCTCCTCTGGTCTCTGCACATCTTCCAGGAGTTGGAGAATTTCTTCTTTATACTTTATTGATGTTCCTTGGGCTGACAGTAGTCCTCTTTCTTTCCAGATGGCTCCACGAGCATGGATCACACCAAATGCATATTTAGAATCAGTCCAAATATTCACCCTTTTTCCTTCTGCTATTTGCAGAGCCCGCCTTAATGCCACCAGTTCTGCTTTCTGGGCTGAGGTATTTATAGGTAGTGTCCCTGATTCCAGTACCTTGGTGGTGGTGACGACAGCATATCCGGCCTTTCGTTTTCCTTCTTGCACAAAACTGCCCCCGTCTGTAAATAACTCCAGATCAGGGTTTTCCAGAGGTTCATCTCTCAGGTCCGGTCTACTGGAATAGACTTGCTCAATAGTTAACAGGCAATCGGGTTCTAAATTTCCTGTTGGATCCTCTGTTGATAAGAATATTGCTGGATTAACAATCGGTGTGGTTTTCAATTCCACATCATCTTGTTCCAATAGGACAACCTGATACTTCAGCATTCTGCTGGGGGATAGCCAATGACTTCCCTTTTACTCTAGAACAGCTATTACCATATGTGGTGCATACACTACCATCTTTTGACCCAAGGTCAATTTTCGAGCTTCTTGGATCAGCAATACCGTTGCCGCTACAGCATGTAAACATCCTGGTCATCCTTTACTCACGTTGCCAAGTTGTTTAGAGAAGTACCCCACTGGTCGGTTCCAGGATCCTAGCCGTTGTGTCAACACTCCAAGAGCCAGATGTTGCCTTTCATGTGCAAACAACTCAAAAGGTTTGGTCACATCAGGTAATCCCAGAGCAGGTGCCATCATTAATGCCTTTTTCAGTTCTTTAAATGACTTCTGACATTCGGGTGTCCAAGTCAGATACCGATCCTTGGATTCCTTTAAAGCCTCATATAGTGGTTTTACATACAATCCATAATCCAAAATCCAAAGTTGGCACCACCCAATCATTCCCAGAAAAGCTCGCAATTCCTTCGGGCTACTAGGTTCAGGAATTTGACAAATAGCTTCTTTTCTTTCGTTTCCTAATCGTCTTTGTCCTTGAGATATTTCAAATCCCAAATAAATCACTGTTTCTTTTCCTATCTGGGCCTTGTCTCTGGAAACTCTATATCCTCCTTGGCCCAGAAAATTTAGTAAACCGATAGTGATTTCAAAACATTCTTCTTTACTTTCTGCTGCTATCAGAATATCATCCACATACTGTAACAATGTGCCTCCCCCTTGGTTCTGTTTCTTCCATATCTCTAATTCCTTTGCCAATTGATTCCCATATATCGTAGGGCTATTTTTGATTCCTTGTGGAAGTACAGTCCATGTTAATTGTGTCTTTCGTCTTGTGGCGAGGCTCTCCCATTCAAAAGCAAATATGCTTTGGCTTCCTATATCTAGAGGTATGCAAAAGAAGGCATCCTTTAAATCTAGTACAGTAAACCATTTATGTTCCTCTTTTAAGGAAGTCAGTAGAGTATATAGATTAGCCACTACTGGGTGTATATCTTGGACTATCTGATTTATAGCCCTTAAATCCTGAACTAATCAATATTCCTGGCCTCCGGATTTCCTTACTGGTAATATGGGAGTATTATATTCCGATTCACACTCTACCAATAGTCCATATTCTAAAAATTTTGTAATCAACCCCTCTAATCCTTTTCGAGCTTCCCACTTAATAGGATATTGTTTTTGTCTTACCGGCTTGGCTCCAGGTTTTAGAATCACTTTTACCAGCTCTGCCAATTTAGATCGTCCCGGAATTCCACTTGCCCAGACCAAAGGAATTACTGCATTTTCCACTTCTTCTGGAATCTGTTCTTCCCTGTAGGAATCCTGTAACATAAACACTCTTGCCTCTATGGCTTTTGATTCTGGTATTAGCAATTTAATTTCTCCATCTTTGAAAGTTATTTGTGCGTCTAATTTACTCAACAGATCTCGTCCTAACAAAGACAGTGGACATTCAGGCATATACAGAAACTGGCGAGTTACCCATTGTTTTCCCAATTTAAACTTTAATGGCTCTAAAAATGGCCAATTTTCCTTCTGCCCTGTCGCACCAACAACATCTACTGATTTGTGACTAAATTTCCCTTTACATGTATTCAATACTGAATAAGTAGCTCCTGTACCTACCAGAAATTCTATTTCTTCATTCCCTAGCTTCAATGTAACCAGACGTTCAGCTAGGGTTGATTCCCCTGGTCCCCTTCATAGTTCTTCATCCAGAGTCATTAATTTAATTGCCCCGAGAGCCGGATCTAATTCTCCTGCCTTAGGACATTCTCTTTTCCAGTGCCCACACTCCTTGCAAGCAGCACATTGGTCTTCTGCTAATCGGGGTTTTACTTTCCTCCTTTCTCCAATATTTATTCCCCGTCCTCTTCCTCTACCTCTTCTATGATTTTCTGTTAAAATCGCTAATAACTTTCCATCCCTTCGGGCTTGCCTCACCTCTTTTTCTTTTTCTCTATTATTATATACAGTCCAGGCAATTTCAAGCATTTTTCCCAAATCTCTAGACTCAGGCCCTTCCAATTTTTGAAGTTCCTTTCTAGATCCAAATTAGTATATTTTCTAGCGGTCGTCTTCAGCCTTTCCATGAAAGCTGAAGGAGACTCATTCATTTCTTGCCTTATCTCATAAACTTTTGACCAGTTTATTGCTTTTGGCATTGCATTCTTAACACTATACAGAATCCATCTTTGATATCTATTCAACATTGCTCTGGGTCCCGGCTGATCAGGGTCCCACTCAGGATTCACAGATGGAAAATTTTGATCCACTGTTCCTTGTAAATCCCCGTTAGCATGTGCTCCTTCTGCTTGCTTCCTGGCAGTAGTTAACACTATTCTCTTATCAGTCTCGTCATGTAAAGTATCTAATATTACTTGCAAATCATTCCAGTCAGGATCCTGTGTTCTAATTATTGTTTCAATTACCCTAGCTACTCTCTCTGGATCCTCCCGATAGGTACCTGCTGTCTCTTTCCAAGATCTTAAATCAGTAATTGAAAAGGGAACTTTCACTAATATTGGACCATCATTCCCCACCACTTCTCGGAGAGGGGCTTGGAGGGAAGCTGCTCCAGCTTCTCCCCTTCTTCCCTGTGTCCTTCCTGAAATTGGGCTAGATTCTCCTCCTTCTCTCTCCTCGGGAGAACCAGGGGAATTATCATTGTCATCCTCCATATCTTTGGATCCCTCTCTCTCTCTCCCACCTTCGGTGAGGGGCAATCATCAATTCAATATCTTCCTCCTCACCTCCCTTCCTCCAACCATTCTTTTTGGTCTTACAAGAAGAGCAACATTTCCCCGAGTTCCCATCACATTTTTCTTTTTGCACAACCATTACCATGGGATCATACGGATGTATTCCACACTGTCTCTGCCATTCTGGATGATTTCATAGTGTAAAGAACAAATCAACATATGCCGTTTCTTCCCATTTACCTTCCTTTTTGCAAAACAACATTAACTGCAAGATGGTGTTATATTGCAATGTCCCATTTTCTGGCCATTTCTCCCCACTGTCCAACCTATACATTGGCCACCAATGATTGCAATATTCAAGTAATTGCTTCCGAGTCAGAGGATCACCTCCCAGATCTTTCCAGTATCTTAGAATGCATCCCAAAGGTGTTTTCTGTGGGATGGGTTTCTTCCTCGGAAGTATACCCATCTTCCCAAGACTAGTGGTTGTGATTGTGCACTATCACAGGCACTAGTCAGAGGGACCCCAACCCCTGTTGAAGCTCCCTCCAGGATTCTGGCCCCCTGCCAGAAATCCCAACCTCCTTACCTGGGCCCCTAGCCCAACCTTGCGAGGCTTTCACCGCGACTTATAGGCAGGCATTACTCGTGAGGGTCTCGTACCCTCACCCTTTCCAGAGGTACCTTTCAGCCCTACTCTGCGTAGCTTTCACGGCGCCTTATGAGCAGGCTAGTGGGACTCGAACCCACGTTACTTCAATCCCTTAAAGAATGCCTTATTACCTTTCCAGGGGACTTGCTCAGAATTCTTTGGTCCTGGGATCAGAGGTTCTCCCCGAGAATCCCTCGGTGCCGGCTGGAGGGCCCGTGATCCCACGGATCCGTCGAGATTCACAAGCGAGGTCCCATCTGGGGTGCCAAAACTGTCACCGAAATCGGGAATAAACCTCGTAACACCAATGTAGTGTTAAAAGGCAGGCATTCTTTATTCACGGTGCCGGGAACACGGGGAATAGTTTTCCCAAATCGTGTTCGTTCAATCAGTCTAAGAAACATTCTTTTATAGATACACAAATACATATTCATCATCCTCTATACAATGACTGGTTAAAAATTCTTCGCCTAACATGTAAATGACTACGCATGCTCACTATAACTTTCTAAGAATTTGCTTCCTTGACCTTTTGGGTCGGAGGGTTTCTTGAGTGGGTGGTCTCTGAGTCGGTGGTCGCGATCTCCCCCTCCCGGAATTACCTTTCCCTCTAAGTCCATTTAAACTTGGCAACACAAAATAGACCTTTATGGGCCGTTGGCACAATAAGTAATTATTCATTCCAAAGTCTTTGTTTTAAGACAAGAAAATTACAAATTACACTTCTACATCATTGTTTAAACCCTTGATACTTAAATCAAGGTGGAAAGGATTGAGTGGACTTCTGAGCAGTATTGTTGGTGCATGGCATGTTTCTATAGTACAACTTGCTACAAATTCACAAACCTATTTTCTAACCCTATTTTATTTTAATACCCTACCACCTTGGTTGCAAGTGTACAAAAGGCATGCATAAAACTGTTGTTAACTGTGTAAAATTAATGAGAAACAGAGTTTAAATGTCACCTATGTAAACACATCCAGAGTATACTAGCGGACAATATAAGAAGCTTGGAAACTTTATTGTTTCTTGTGGAGAAGAGTGACTTTTCTCTTTATCACCCACTTTAACTTGGATCAGGACTGGGATCTAAATCCCTGATTGATAAGGATCATAGCTGAAGCATTAATTTTGTGTTAATACCCAATCTTCTGCATCCCATGGAGTGCCTTTCAAGAGCTCTTCTATTGCTATTGACTCTTAGTGTTTCAATAAGCAGTGAACACCTCCATACTTAGGCATTTTTTTCTCTGGCTTTGTTATCTTCTGCAGGAGTACCGTGCTGGGTTACCATAGAGAATATTTCTGTGGAATTTTCCTTCCTTAAAAAGAATTTAATTTCCAGTCTATTCCTCAGTGATAAGCTTCCATATTGAAAGGTGGTCTGTGTTTGTGTTGTGGTGGTTTCTATGGGCTCTGTGATGAATTAAGGCTGTATTATGAAATACAGAACATGGATTTAGGTGGTGGATCTAAATAGAATATAGCCACTGATTTGTATTGCATAGTGGTCTGCTGTATGGTGGAAAAAGTCTGTACCATTACTCAACCTCTTTGGTCAGCTTCATCCATCAAGTCTGCAAAGATTTTGACCCTGCCCCAGTGAGATGATGATCAAAGCATAGGACAAGAGATGCCTAATAACAGGACGGTCTGTAACAGAACTGGAGAGGCAACTCTTCTGTCCGCAGGCTGCATGTGTGCTTTGGATGATTCAGAACCTGAGAGCATGGTCAAACTGAAAGGCTAAACACAAGTGAAAGATCATATATGAAACACCTTGAAAGAGAAATCTGTAATAGTTCCATAAGCACCTCCCTTCCAAAATTTGCAGAAAAAGCTTCTGCATTTCTATCTTCTACACTGACATAGGAATTGGGAGTTCAAGCATATTGTAGCTCCGAGTTAAGCAAAGGGGTGTGCAAAACAAAACAATATATCCTGGAGTGGGATAAAACTTCAACATTTGTAGAAAACGATAGAATCAGAAAAGTCATGCTCTCACCTGCTGATTTCAGCCATTCAGCTGCCTTTCTCACTTTCCTGTAGGTGTGTGTGGCTTTGTTATTTGTCACCTCACGTTAAATACTATGTGCTTTAAGGGCCTCCTTCATCTTTTTTGCTATGACCAAATTTATCTTTTAAGCTTTGCACTTTATTCCAATCTGAAGAGCTGATTCACAACTATGTTTCCCTGGTTTTATGCTGATGTAAGTACATTGAGATCATGTAGATATTCCTTATCCCAAAGGGAAGAATGGATTTTTCATGCTCCATTAATGTTTCTACTTCTCTCCCCAGGCGAGCTATCTTCATTTGCTAAAAATTCTTTTGAATACTCTCATTAAAGATAAGGATGTCTTTGAATATTAATTAGTTTTTCATTGGCCTCACTCAAAATATTTAACTCAAAGCAACTTCATGGTAATTGTCTCTTGATTATAACTTTGAGAGGACTTACCCTTTTTTAATAAATTCTAATTTATCAAATAAGTCTTCCTTTTGCATGTGTCCAGTTAATCACAACTACAAATAAAAAGACAACAAGCAGTAGCCATAAAGAGGTTTTTTTGTTTTGTTTCTTAAGTTTCCTTCTTACAAAAGATGTCATTCTTACCATAGCTTTCCCTCTTTTGCTGGTCTTTTACTTAAATTATTTATAATGTAGATGACTCTGTCCCTCATGCACATATAGTTCAGAGTCTTTTGAGTAGCTGAATCTACTGGGCCTGTACAAGCAGGCAACTTTGAATGAAGACTAAAATGGCAGAACAACTCAAGACACTTCTTTCTTGCTTCTTCCTGGAATGGAAGAAGACCGGAAGGCTATGTACTCCACTGCTCTTTCTTCAGCTTCCTACTCAGTCCAGGACTCCTAATTAGGTATAATTAAATGACAAAACCCCTTTCTGTTTCAAATTTTGCTTTGAATGTTCAAAAGAGAGGGAGAGAGGCTGAATAAATTTCAGTTTCATTACCTAGGGCATATGGTACTTTGTACTAGCAGCAGGAAAAACTCTAAAACCATCGTGTTTAAATCCTTTCTATCATTATGTAATTTTCCACATTTAATACATGACCACATGTCCTGGTTTCGGCTGGGATAGAGTTACTTTTCTTCCTGATAGCTGGTATAGTGCTGTGTTTTGGATTTGGGATGAAAATAATGTTAACATATCGATGTTTTTAGTTGTTGCTAAGCAGTCAAGGACTGTTCAGCTTCTCAGGCTGGCCTGCCAACGAGAAGGCGGGGGGTGCATGGGAAGCTGGGAGGGGACAGAGCCAGGACAGCTGACCCAAACTAGACAAAGGGATGTCTCCTGGTTCCAGCCAGGATAGAGCTGGTTTTCTTCACAGAAGCTAGTGTGAGACTGTGTTTTGGATTTGGGATGAGAAACTGTTGATAATGTGCTGATGTTTTGGGTTGTTGCTGAGCAGTCAAGGACAGTCCAGCTTCTTGTGCTGGCCTGCCAGCGAGCAGGCTGGGGATGCACGGGAAGCTGGGAGGGGACACAGCCGGGACAGCTGACCCAGAATGGCCAAAGAGATATTCCCTACCATCCGACGTCATGCCCAGTACATAAACTGGAGTTGGCCGGGGGGCGGAAATCGCTGCTCGGGGACGGGCTGTCAATCACTGGGTGGTGAGCAATTGCTGTATTGGGCATCACTTGTTCTTGTACATTCCTTTGTTGGTATTATCATTGTTGTTCCCTTCTTTCTTTCTGTCCTATTAAACCGTGTTTATCTCAACCCACGAGGTTTTTTTTCCTAATTCTCTCCCCCGTCCCACTGTGGGAGGGGGAGTGAGTGAGCGGCCGCGTGGTGCTTAGTTGCCAGCTGGGGCTAAACCACGACAGTCCTTTTTGGCGCCCAACGTGGGGCTCGGGGCTCGAGATAATAACGGTTGCATATCACAATATCAGTTTATTTGATTTGCATGATGCTCTCGTCTTTGTTGTACATGTTAAGGATCGGTGTTGGTTTCTGTGGGCTGCTGTACTCATCTGTGAGTTTTGTTTTTAGAACACTGTCCTTGAGCTTAATGTGGTATCATCTGAGCTCTGTACTAAAGCCGTTACTGTATTTTGGCTACAGTCTTGTGGAGACGATTAGCAATTATACTTCTGCCTCTGAAAGGCTTTTTACGGAGGAAATGCAGAATGGTACCTTTGCTACCCTCTCTCATAACGTTTCCTCCTTCATCACAATAATTTTTCCGTATTTTGAATACCCTTGGGTAGTTAAAATACCTCTATTGCTACTTCTGGGGAACATTGTTTCGGTTTTGTCTAAGGTTGGCAAGCAATTTAAGAATATCACCCAGAGATCTGCCCCAAGGCTGGATAGTTATGAATGGCAGGGTGTGTGGAACAGCATGGGCAAATGCCTAGGGCGGTGGGCACCTCCGGTGTTTTGGAACTTCACTCCCGAACAAGTGCAGAACCCTGATAAACTAGCAGAATATTTGGAAGAAGTATGCTGTCAGCCTGGCAGTTCCAAGGAGACACAAATCATTGTGATGTGCTGGGGCCTGGCCCACGCCTACCGAGCTCTATTTAACACTGTGCAAAGGGGAGAGAGGCTCTCTGGGTCTGATGGCAATGTGACAGGCACTGTCACTACTCCAACCCCTGTGGCAGGCACTGTGACTACTCCAACCCCTGCAACAGGCACTGTAGCTACTCAGACTGTTGCAGCTGAACCAGAGAACCAGCCCATCCCGGTATCAGTTGCCCCTATACAAAAGAAGAAACCTCGGAAGCGGAAGTCAGCTCGTTTAGTAAGGGAGGAGGAAGATTCTGCTAAGAAGGAGGCAGAGGAAGAGAGTGAGGAGGCAGAGTGCTCTGAAGCAGGGCCATCACAAGTATGGAAGAGGGAAGAGAACGAGTCATCGCTTGAAGAGGAGGAAGAGGAAGAACTCAAAAAAGAGACGGTAACTACCCGATCTCTATCCCTGAGTGAATTGCGAGATATGCGAATTGATTTCAGCCGTCGTCCAGGTGAGCACATTGTCACCTGGCTGCTCCGATGCTGGGATAATGGGGCCAGTAGCCTGGAATTAGAGGGTAGGGAAGCCAAGCAGCTGGGATCCCTTTCTAGGGAAGGGGGCATGACAAAGCTATTGGAAAAGGTGCACGAGTCCTCAGCCTCTGGAGACGACTCCTGTCGGGTGTGAAGGAAAGGTATCCCTTCAAGGAAGATGTTCTATGTCACCCAGGCAAGTGGACCACCATGGAGAAAGGTATCCAGTACCTGAGGGAGCTAGCTGTGCTGGAAGTGATTTATGGTGACTTGGACAATGGACAATCATCCAAAGATCCAGATGAAGTCAATTGCACGCGACCTATGTGGCGGAAGTTTGTACGGAGTGCACCATCATCATATGCCAACTCATTAGCAGTAATGGCCTGGAAAGACGGAGAGAGACCAATGGTGGATGAATTGGCTGGCCAACTCCGGCAATACGAAGAAAGTCTCTCTTCCTCCCTACGGGCCTGCGTCTCTGCTGTAGAGAAACTGTCCCGGGAGTTCCGGCAATTCAAAGAGGATATGCCCTACCCTCCACCCGTACGGACCAGTGTCTCAGCCATTAGGAGTAAGCGCTCTTCTGTTCAAGAGAGAAGATACAGAGGATACACACCGTGAGCCACCCTGTGGTTTCAATTGTGTGACTACGGAGAGGACATGAGGAGGTGGGATGGAAAACCTACCTTGACCCTAGAGGCACGAGTACGCGAGCTGCAAGGAAAGACAATTACAAAAGGGGGTTCAGGTTCCTCCAGGAAAATCGTCGCTCCACTTCCCAGTGGGCAGTTCCCCAGAAAGAATAGAAGAGCTGATCTAACCTCTGATCCTCTTGAAGGGACTTCTGATTCCTATTTACAAGAAGTGGGTAACGAGTACTATGAGCAGGACTAGAGGGGCCCTGCCTCCAGCCAGGCAGAGGAGAGGGACAACCGAGTTTATTGGACTGTGTGGATTAGATGGCCTGGCACATCAGACCCACAGGAATATAAGGCTTTAGTGGACACCGGTGCACAATGTACTCTAATGCCATCAAGCCATATAGGGGCAGAACCCATCTGTATTTCTGGAGTGACAGGGGGATCCCAACAGCTGACTGTACTGGAGGCTGAAGTGAGCCTAACTGGGAATGAGTGGCAGAAGCACCCCATTGTGACTGGCCCAGAGGCTCCGTGCATCCTGGGCATAGACTACCTCAGGAGAGGGTATTTCAAGGACCCAAAAGGGTACCAGTGGTCTTTTGGTATAGCTGCCTTGGAGACGGAAGAAATTAAACAGCTGTCCACCTTTCCTGGTCTCTCAGAGGACCCTTCTGTGGTGGGGTTGCTCAGGGTCGAAGAACAACAGGTGCCGATCGCTACCACAACAGTGCACCGGCAGCAATATCGCACCAACAGAGACTCCCTGATCCCCATCCATGAGCTGATTCGTCGGCTGGAGAGCCAAGGAGTGATCAGCAAGACTCGCTCACCCTTTAACAGCCCCATATGGCCAGTGCGAAAGCCTAATGGAGAGTGGAGACTGACAGTAGACTATCGTGGCCTGAATGAAGTCACGCCGCCACTGAGCGCTGCCGTGCCGGACATGCTAGAACTTCAATATGAACTGGAGTCAAAGGCGGCCAAGTGGTACGCCACCATTGATATTGCTGATGCGTTTTTCTCAATCCCTTTGGCGGCAGAGTGCAGGCCACAGTTTGCTTTCACTTGGAGGGGTGTCCAATACACCTGGAATCGTCTTCCCCAGGGGTGGAAACACAGCCCTACCATTTGCCATGGGCTGATACAAACTGCACTGGAACAGGGCAAAGCTCCAGAGCATCTGCAATACATTGATGACATCATCGTATGGGGCAACACAGCAGAAGAAGTTTTCGAGAAAGGGAGGAAAATAATTCAAATCCTTCTGAAAGCTGGTTTTGCTATAAAACAAAGTAAGGTCAAAGGACCTGCACAAGAGATCCAGTTTTTAGGAATAAAATGGCAAGATGGACGTCGACAGATCCCAACGGATGTGATCAACAAAATAACAGCTATGTCTCCACCAACTAGCAAAAAAGAAACATAAGCATTTTTGGGCATTGTGGGTTTCTGGAGAATGCCTATTCCAAATTACAGTCTGATTGTAAGCCCTCTTTATCAAGTGACCCAGAAGAACTATTTTAAATGGGGCCCTGAGCAACGACAAGCCTTCGAACAACTTAAGCAGGACATAGTTCATGCCGTAGCCCTCGGGCCAGTCGAGGCAGGACAAGATGTTAAAAATGTGCTCTACACGGCAGCCAGGGAGAATGGCCCTACCTGGAGTCTCTGGCAGAAGGCACCAGGAGAGACTCGAGGTCGACCTGTAGGGTTTTGGAGTCGAGGATATAGGGGATCTGAGTCCCGCTATATCCCAACTGAAAAGGAGATATTGGCAGCATATGAAGGAGTTCGAGCTGCCTCAGAAGTGGTTGGTACTGAAGCACAGCTCCTCCTGGCACCCCGACTGCCGGTGCTGGGCTGGATGTTCAAAGGGAGGGTCCCCTCTACACATCATGCGACTGATGCTACGTGGAGTAAGTGGGTCGCGCTTATTACACAGCAGGCTCGAATAGGAAACCTTAATCGCCCGGGAATCTTGGAAGTGATCATGGACTGGCCAGAAGGCAAAGATTTTGGAATATCACCAGAAGAGGAGGTGGCGCGTGCTGAAGAGGCTCCACCATATAATAAACTGCCTGAGAACGAAAGGCAATATGCCCTGTTTACTGATGGGTCCTGTCGTATTGTAGGCAAACATCAAAGGTGGAAAGCTGCTGTATGGAGCCCTACACGACGAGTCGCAGAAGCTGCTGAAGGAGAAGGTGAATCAAGTCAGTTTGCAGAGGTGAAAGCCATCCAGCTGGCTTTAGATATTGCTGAACGAGAAAAATGGCCAATACTCTATCTTTATACTGACTCATGGATGGTGGCAAATGCTCTATGGGGGTGGCTACAGCAATGGAAGCAGAGCAACTGGCAACGCAGAGGCAAGCCCATCTGGGCTGCTGAATTGTGGCAAGATATTGCTGTCCGACTAGAGAATCTAGTCATAAAAGTACGCCATATAGATGCTCACGTACCCAAGAGTCGGGCCACTGAAGAACATCAAAACAACCATCAGGTGGATCAGGCTGCTAAGATTGAAGTGGCTCAGGTGGATCTGGACTGGCAACATAAGGGTGAATTATTTATAGCTCTGTGGGCCCATGACACCTCAGGCCATCAGGGAAGAGATGCAACATATAGATGGGCTCGGGATCGAGGGGTGGACCTGACCATGGATGCTATTGCACAGGTTATCCATGAATGTGAGACGTGTGCTGCTTTCAAACAAGCCAAGCGGTTAAAGCCCCTCTGGTATGAAGGACGATGGTTGAAATATAAATATGGGGAGGCCTGGCAGATTGACTATATCACACTTCCACAAACCCGCCAAGGCAAGCGCTATGTGCTCACAATGGTGGAAGCAACCACCGGATGGCTGGAAACATACCCTGTGCCCCATGCCACTGCGCGGAACACTATCCTGGGCCTTGAAAAGCAAGTCTTATGGCGACATGGCACCCCAGGAAGAATTGAGTCAGACAAGGGGCCTCATTTCCAAAACAACCTCATAGACACCTGGACCAAAGAGCATGGCATTGAGTGGGTATATCACATTCCCTGTGATGCACCAGCTTCCAGAAAAATTGAACGATACAACGGACTGTTAAAGACTACCCTGAGAGCAATGGGTGATGGGACATTCAAACATTGGGATAAACATTTAGCCAAAGCCACCTGGTTAGTCAACACTAGGGGATCTACTAATAGAGCCGGCCCTGCCCAATCAAATCTTTTACGTACTGTAGAAGGGGATAAAGTCCCTGTGGTGCATGTGAGAAATATGCTGGGGAAGACAGTCTGGGTTACTCCTGCCTCAGGCAAAGGCAAACCCGTTCGTGGGATTGCCTTTGCCCAGGGACCTGGGTGCACTTGGTGGGTAATGCGGAAGGATGGGGAAGTCCGATGTGTACCTCAAGGAGACTTGATTTTGGGTGAAAATAGTCAATGATTTGAATTGTATGATGTTATTTGTTACCCAATACAGTATGACATTACTACTATGGCTGCTATCTACCATATCAATGGTATTACAGTAAGAATCACCCAGACTGATGAAGAATGAGCTTCACTGAAAGCAAGCAACGTGCAGCAGTGATGGAACCAGAACTGGCTTCAGCAGCTTGCGCCCAACAATTCCCTCGAGACCGACATCTTCGACCTGCAGATCAAGGACATGGACCGTGCCAGATAACAATCCAACACCACATACCATCTCCCCTGTCCTGAGAGACTGCTATGATGGATGAAGCCCAGAGTCACGGACTGACTGAACTCCACAGACATTTTAAAGTGATGGCCCATGGACTAAGAAAGTGATATCCGTGTGTATATATTAAAAGACAGGAAGAGTAATAATGAATAATTGGAATGTATTGAAAAGTATAGGACCCGGGCATGACGTAAATGGTATGGAATAAGGGGTGGATACTGTCCTGGTTTCAGCCAGGATAGAGCTGGTTTTCTTCACAGAAGCTAGTGTGAGACTGTGTTTTGGATTTGGGATGAGAAACTGTTGATAATGTGCTGATGTTTTGGGTTGTTGCTGAGCAGTCAAGGACAGTCCAGCTTCTTGTGCTGGCCTGCCAGCGAGCAGGCTGGGGGTGCACGGGGAGCTGGGAGGGGACACAGCCGGGACAGCTGACCCAGAATGGCCAAAGAGATATTCCCTACCATCCGACGTCATGCCCAGTACATAAACTGGAGTTGGCCGGGGGGCAGAAATCGCTGCTCGGGGACGGGCTGTCAATCACTGGGTGGTGAGCAATTGCTGTATTGGGCATCACTTGTTCTTGTACATTCCTTTGTTGGTATTATCATTGTTGTTTCCTTCTTTCTTTCTGTCCTATTAAACCGTGTTTATCTCAACCCACGAGGTTTTTTTTCCTAATTCTCTCCCCCGTCCCACTGTGGGAGGGGGAGTGAGTGAGCGGCTGCGTGGTGCTTAGTTGCCGGCTGGGGCTAAACCACGACAGGATGTTACATACCATATGATGTCATGCTCGGTATATAAACTGGGGGAGATGTCCGGAGAGGTGCCATGGCTCAGGAACTAACTGGGCATCGGTTAGCAGGTGGTAAACAGTTGTGCTGTGCATTGCTTGTTTTGTATATGCTTTTATCATTCTTATTATCATTCTCTTTTTTTTTTTCCTGTCGTATTAAACTGTCTTTATCTCAACCCATAAGTTCTACCTTTTTTTCTGATGGGGGGGGAGGTGAACGAACAGCTGTGTAGTTGTTTTAGCTACCTGATGGGTTAAACCACACCACCGCAGCAGATGCCCTTTGAAATCTCTGAAAAGGGATGAAATTCCCCAAATGCCTGTTTAACATTTCTTCTAAATCAGGACATGAAGTGAGGAGCTTAACTGTCATTCTTGGCATGAACAAGAGAGGAGGCTTCTTGGGACCTTTTAGGAATACCTTGATGGATGCTGCACTCATCCTCTGTGCCAACAGAGTCATCATCTCCATCTAATAGGACAGTTATGTTATTCCAATCGCAAGCGTATGCTGTTGCAGAGATCTCACCCTTCCAGCCTGGGACCTCAGCATTATTGGAAGCTTATGGAGCTATCTTAAGGCACCCTTTAAAGCTTACCATCTTACTCTCACAGCACTGTTTTCAGTTTTCATTATTACAGCCAGGACTTTTAAGTGTTCTCGGGCCCCTGTGGACGAACTCTTTTGTGGGTTTATTTTGTATGGAGGATTTCATAAGGACCTCGTGCAGAATTCCTTCCCAAATTCACCAGAGAGTTTTACATAAATCCAAACACTTGCCTTACACTTCCAAAGAGGAGAAGCTACACTGCTACAGTAGAGCTCTCAGATACTAGGATAACAGAATAAATCATTCACAGTCCCCCTTTGCTTCCTTAAGCATGAAGAGCTGCTCCATAAGGCTCACCAGCAAGGCTGTCAGAAAGGATCCTCCCTTGCTGCCAGCACAGCTAATGCATTGTTATCAGCTGGTTGACATACCTCTCCCGCTGATTGATAATGCTCACTCCACCAGATTCTTGATCTGCTTCCAACGCATGCTACTATTTATAATCTGTGCAGCAGCTACAGGGACTCTGCTATATTCATATTTGTCAGATCTCATGGATTTAGTTACTATACCAGATGCCACATTTTGTAGTGGAAGTGCTCCAGTCTCAACTGAATTCCTCCTCATTTCTGCTATCCCAAAACAGTACTGCTCACCATACATCTGCACTGCAGATCACAGTGACACCTGAAAAAAAGAATTTACATGCTCTTTAGTAACTGTAGTTCTTTGAAACCATGAATAGAGTAAGAAATCCAATTTTTAAATTAATTCATTTTAAGCAACGTATCCAATATTAAAAACTGTAACATAGTAATAAAGCATAATTCTGCATGTACTTTATTTCTATAAATCTGAAATAAAGCTTAAACTGTGTTTTATATTGTTGGCACTGCATGCAACTCGGCAAACAATGAATAAGCAATACTGATTCAAAAAGCAGAAAACATCTCTTGATTTGAACTGCTTTTGGTTTTTTGTTTCATGAAGGCATCTCTCAACTACATTCTGAATGCAACTCATTAATGTGTGCTCCCCACCCCTTGCCTTCACAAGCCTTCTCCAACTGGTTAAATGTGGTGACTGGAGCTTTTTGGATTAATTTTCCTTAAGTGACCTACTTTGCAGAGTGTCCTGGTTTCAGTCAGGATAGAGCTGTTTTTCTTCACAGAAGCTAGTGTGAGACTGTGTTTTGGATTTGGGATGAGAAACTGTTGATAATGTGCTGATGTTTTGGGTTGTTGCTGAGCAGTCAAGGACAGTCCAGCTTCTTGTGCTGGCCTGCTAGCAAGGAGGCTGGGGGTGCACGGGAAGCTGGGAGGGGACACAGCCGGGACAGCTGACCCAGACTGGCCAAAGAGATATTCCATACCATATGACGTCATGCCCAGTACATAAACTGGAGTTAGCTGGGGGGTGGAAATCGCTGCTCGGGGACGGGCTGTCGATCGCCAGGTGGTGAGCAATTGCTGTATTGGGCATCACTTGTTCTTGTACATTCCTTTGTTGGTATTATTATTGTTGTTTCTTTCTCTCTTTCTGTCCTATTAAACTGTGTTTATCTCAACCCACGAGGTTTTTTTTCTAATTCTCTCCCCCGTCCCACTGTGGGAGGGGGAGTGAGTGAGCGGCTGCGTGGTGCTTAGTTGCCAGCTGGGGCTAAACCACGACACAGAGAAAGATAATCATGCATTTATAGCCTCTGACACTCTATTCAGGTCACAGATGGACAGATAGCAAAGCTATTCCTCAGTGACTTCTTGTAGTTGTAACTAATCCCAAATGAGGCTTGATGTTAATTGGTCAGAATGCCTAAAAGATCATTGACTCCTACCTGAATTTTCAGGGGGTGTCACATTTGCACCATATGATACCAGTCAGCAGTTGTTCTAGGAGTGTTTTGTGGTAGTGATCAAATTATTTGACACCATAGATGTTAAATATCTGACTTCGAATCCTTTGCCTTGACCATGTAGCACCATGTGGTGTTCTGACTGTGGACGTGTTTGATGTTACACATGTACCAGATACTGTGGCCTGCACCAAGGTTCGGAGATTCAGGGAGAGTTTTGAGCTTTTGCTCACTAACAAGCGCTTATGATTCTGTGAACAGTTGTCATTGTAAAGATAATTTTCCATGCAATAAGTATGACCTAAACCTCCGTTATGGAAGTTTTTTTTGTATAGCATGATCAGTTGAGCCAATAAAACTCATATTTTGCTGTTATCCACTAGAGGCCCATTCTCCCTTTTGTATTTGGCACTTATGTAGTTGTTGTGGTTTAACCTAGCAGGCAGCTAAACACCACACAACTGTTCGCTCACCTCGCTGGTGGGATGGGGAAGAGAATCGGAAAAAAAAAAGTAAAATTTGTGAGTTGAAATAAAGACAGTTTAATAGGACCTAAAAGGAAGGGAAAAAATGATAAAAGGATATACAAAAAAAGTGATACACAATGCAATTGCTCACCACCCACCAACCAATACCCAACTCCTACCCGAGCAGCTGCCCTCCCTGGCCAACCCCCCAGTTTATATACCAAGCATGACATTGTATGGTATGTAATATCCCTTTGGCCAGTTTGGGTCAGGTGTCCCGGCTGTGTCCCCTTCCAGCTGGACAGTCCTTGACTGCTTAGCAGCAACTAAAAACATCAGTGTGTTATCAACATTCTTTTCATCCCAAATCCAAAACACAGCACTACACCAGCTACTAGGAAGAAAATTAACTCTATCCCAGCTGAAATCAGGACAGTAGTAATGTTTGCAAAGAAGCTTGTTATCTTATTTTCAGATGTTCAGAAGTTTCACAAGGGAAATGACCAGGCTTTATCATCTGTTATGATATTTTTAAAGGTTTGGTGGAGCTTTTCATTCTGAGAAACAGGCAACAAGCAGGATGTCTCTTTTTGAAAGATCATCTTGAAACTTTGAGTGTGCCAGGCAGTCAGTGATGTTAATTCTGACAGAGATGAAGAAATAACTGTTAAAATTGTGACACTACCAGCAAAGGGATGGATGGCTTTCATAACAAATCAAAACAAAATATGTGTGCAGGTTGAATTCTTGCACTGCAGGACTGCAAACATGTACGTGCCTGTGTCCCCCGATGTATACATACAGCTCTACTCTTCGTGCCACAGTGTAAAACTGAAAGGTGTTCTGGCAGAAGTTGCGTTGCAGTTTGGATAGTTTTGATCACCGAATAAATGTTCATATTTCATGTGCTTCCTAGAGCAAATAATCTCAGAACACATGAAGAATGATTTGGTTTTGGTTTAGATATTTACAACCATTAACCTGACAGAACTGTGCATGTATTTCCTACGACACGATCTAATGCTTTGAGGGTAGACTCAATTCCTTTTAGCAAAAAGCTGTTCAAACAGGAATTAAGTAAAAGGTTTTAGAGAGAAAGAGTACATGCAGCCCTCCTGTACCTATCCTGAGGGAGTGTAGCGCAGCTGTTTCACAATCAAAATTTTGACCATGGGCTCTAGCAGTTGTTGGTAGCTCCACGCGTGTGCTTTCAGCTTCTAGACCTGTGTGTTCACTGTCCCGTGTGTTAGACCCAGCATCTTCTCTTCCGCGGGAGAATTCTCATTGTGCTTGAACCATATGTTTCTCAGTGTTCACTCTGGAACTTTTGATAAATTTGAACCAGTGTAGCTCTACACACATAGGCATCAATGCAAATACTCTTAGTCTAGATTAAGAACAGCCTGCTGTAGGTGTGCTTTTATCTGGTCCAAAAATAATCAATTTAAATCCAAATAAGTACATTTTTAACCAAAATAATCCACAAAGCAAAATTTTAATTATTTTTGTTTGTTTGTCAAGAAAGTATTTGAAAAAAGTAAGTCAGCACTGCCAAGACTGGTTATGGACTATTTTAATGGAATTATGATTTTATGAATGTATTGGATTTGTGTGACAAAGTTTTGGTAGCGGTGGGGCTTGCAGGCGTGACTACTGTGAGAAGCTGCTAGAAGCTTCCCCTGTGTCTGATAGAGCCAGTGCCAGCCGGCTCCAAGACGGGCCCGCCACTGGCCAAGGCCAAACCAATCAGCGATGGTGGTAGCGCCTCTGTGATAACATAGTTAAGTAGGGGAAAAAAAAAGGCACGCGGCATTTGCAGCCGGAGAGAGGAGTGAGAACATATGAAACAAGACTGCAGACACCAAGGCCAGTGAAGAAGGAGGGGGAGGAGGTGCTCCAGGTGCCGGAGCAGAGATTCCCTTACAGCCTGTGGTGAAGACCATGGTGAGGCAGGCTGTCCCCCTGCAGCCCATGGAGCTCCACGGTGGAGCAGATATCCACCTGCACCCATGGAGGACCCCACACAGGAGCAGGTGGATATGCCCTGAAGAAAGCTGTGACCCCGTGGAGAGAGGAGCCCACGTTGGAGCAGGTTTTCTGGCAGGACTTGTGACCCTGTGGGGGACCCATGCTGCAGCAGTCTGTTCCTGAAGGACTGCAACCCGTGGAAGGGACCCAGGCTGGAACATTTGGTGAAGAACTGCAGCCTGTGGGAAGGACTCACATTGGAGAAGTTCGTGGAGGACTGTCTCCCGTGGGACAGACCCCACGTTGGATCAGGGGAAAAGTGTGAGGAGTCCTTCCCCTAAGGAGGAAGGAGCAACAGAGACAGCGTGTGATGAACTGACCACAACCCCCATTCCCCATCTCCCTGTGCTGCTCCGGGGGGAGGCAGTAGAGAAATCTGGAGCAAAGTTAAGCCTGGGAAGAAGGGAGGGGTGTGGGGAAGGTGTTTTAAGATTTGGTTTTAGTTCTCATTATCCTATTATGATTTTGATTGGCAATAAATTAAGCTTACTTCCCCAAGCTGAGTCTGTTTTGCCTGTGACGGTAATTGTTGAATGATCTTTCCCTGTCCTTATCTCGACCCACAAGCTTCTCCTTATATCTTTTCTCCCCTGTCCAGCTGAGGAGGGGGAGTGAGAGCAGCTTTGGTGGGCACCTGGCATCTAGCCAAGGTCAACCCACTGCAATGAAACAAAAAGTCACATCTTTCTTCGGTTCTGTTTCCTGGTGTGATATCCATCATGTTGCTGTGTTTATGTCAGAGAATGTGAAGTTTTATAAGAATAAACAGGACAAGTCTAAATAGTTGGGAAGTCATTGTGTATTATCAGATACAAAACTAGACAAATTTAAGTAATACATTTATATTTTATGGAGCCATAGTACAATCCGTAAAAGATAAAGTAAAAATTATTTGTAGAAGAAAACAATATATGCTACAAACAAATAACATCTGCATAACAGTAGACATGTTCATGCCCACTATGTGGATCTCTTAGGAATAAAAAGTACAATTGAGAAATAATACTGGTGCAGTCCTATTGAAAACAACCAATTTAAAAATAACCAGCTCCAAAGAAACCTTCTGGCCTTTGCACCAGGGTAGCCATAACAGTAACAGACAATACAAGTTTCCTATTTAATGCTGACATTCCAGTATACAAGCATTAAATTCAGATCTGTTGACTTTTCTTGGCAGGGTAGTAAGGCACTGGGCAAAGGTGAAGATGAAACACACCACGAATCCCCCTCGCATTATTACTCAGCACTAGCTAGGAGTCTGTCTTCTGAGCTCTTCATGGCTTATAAGCTTACCTTGTACCATTGTGGGTATATAAATTATTACATTTAAAAAAAATCAATTTGCTACCCTTTTTGCATCTTAAATTAATATATTAAGTGATCAAACAGTTATCATCCTGTAACTGTCCTGGATACAAAGTTTTTTATCTACTGCATTACCTCAATATAAAATATTTTTTCAGTGAGGAAAAATGAGTAGTAAAGCACATTTTGTAAACATGTATACATGTCATGCACACACATAGACTCATAGAATCATAGACTCATAGAATCATAGACTCATAGAATAGTTTGGGTTGGAAGGGACCTTTTAAGGTCATCTAGTCCAACCTCCCTGCAATGAGCAGGGACATCTTCAACTAGAGCAGGCTGCTCAGACCCCCATCCAACCTGACCTTGAATGTTTCCAGGGATGGGGCATCTACCACCTCTCTAGGCAACCTGTTCCAGTGTTTCACCACCCTCATTGTGAAAAATTTCTTCCTTGTATCTAGCTGAAATCTACCCTCTTTTAGTTTAAAACCATTACCCCTTGTCCTATGGCAACAGGCCCTGCTAAAAAGTCTGTCCCCATCTTTCTTAAAAGCCCCCTTTAAGTACTGGAAGGTGATTCAAAGAAATTCAGACTTAAGAAATTTTAACTCAATAACATCAAAGTGTTATTAAGCAGACATCTTTATTGCAGCGCTGGACGCATGGGGGATATCTCCTCCTAACATGCGTGCCTTGAAACAAAAGTTCATCCTTTATATACCTTAAAGACATGAATATTCACACATTTTCCAAGAAATCACCGCCTCCTTGCTTATCTACTACATTTACATAATGCTGGCGTTGCAAAACTACAATACACATGTGCGGGGGTCTGGGGTGGTCGTCGGTGGTCGTTTGGGGAGTTAGCCCCCTACTCCTTTTTCCCTTTTATGGTCACGGGTCTCTTGAGGATAATTTCTTCTCCTTGGATGTTCCCCCCTTCTGTTGTTCAGCCAAGCAGTTCTTTCTTATCATCCTTGTTAGAGCATTCCTGCCAGTCTGTCTCTATGCTCAAGGTTAAGATATCTTCTCTGTTCTCTTTAATCTCTCAGTCCTTGCTCTTAACTCTTCTTTGTTTTAATTTTCATGAGGCCTGCTTTCCTCGTGTTTAACCGATTACACATAGTTACAGTGTTAGCATTGAGGCAAATACAGCCTAAGGACTATGAGAATAGGCCATTAAACATAATCACACAGTTATTAGGCTAAAGAATTCTATACTAAAGTTAAACTAATCATGTAATCAATAACCTTTCATATGTTAAGGAATTTGCAAAACTTAGAGTTGATTAGTGACACATGCTAAAACCTTGTAATTGTTTTAGATCCTTGTTTCAAAGGCTGCAGTAAGGTCTCCCTGGAGCCTTCTCTTCTCCAGGCTGAACAACCCCAACTCTCACAGCCTGTCCAAATAGGAGAGGTGTTCCATCCCTCTGATCATTTTTGTGGCCCTCCTCTGGACCCGCTCCAACAGGTCCATGTCTTTCCTGTGCTGAGGGCTCCAGAGCTGGATGCAGTACTCCAGGTGGGGTCTCACCAGAGCGGAGTAGAAGGGCACAGAATCACCTCCCTCAACCTTCTGGCCATGCTTCTTTTGATGCAGCCCAGGATACAGTTGGCCTTCTGGGCTGTGAGCACACATTGCCAGCTCATTTCCAGCTTTTCATCTACCAGTACCCCCAAGTCCTTCTCAGCAGGGCTGCTCTCAATCCCTTCATCCCCCAGCCTGTATTGATACCAGAGATTGCCCCCACCCAGGTGCAGGACCCTGCACTTGGCTTTGTTGAACCTCATAAGGTTCACACAGGCCCATTCCTCGAGCTTGTCCACATCCCTCTGGATGGCATCCCGTCCCTCAGGCATGTCAACCGTACCACTCAGGTTGGTGTCATCTGCAAACTTGCTGAGGGTGCACTTGATCCCACTATGTCATTGATGAAGATATTAAAGGGTTCTGGTCCCAACACGGACTCCTGAGGGACACCACTCATCACTGATCTCCATCTGGACATTGAGACGTTAACCACTACCCTCTGGGAGTGACCATCCAGCCAATTCCTCATCCACCCAACAGTCCACCTGTCAAATTCATATCTCTCCAATTTAGAGAGAAGGATGTTGTGGGGGACCATGTCAAAGGCCTTACAGAAGTCCAGATGGATGACATCAGTAGCTCTTCCCGTGTCCACTGATGTGGTCACTCCATCATAGAAGGCCACTAGGTTGGTCAGGCAGGACTTGCCCTTGGTGAAGCCATGGTGGCTGTCTCGAATCACCTCCCTGTCCTCCATGTGCCTTAGTATAGCTTCTGGGAGGATCTGTTCCATGATCTTCCCAGGCACAGAGGTGCGGCTGATGGGTCCTCCTTTTTTATAAATGGGTGCAATGTTTCCCTTTTTCCATTCTCCAGGGGCTTGACCTGACTGCCATGACTTTTCAAATATTGTGGAGAGTGGCTTGGTAGCTACATCAGACACTTCCCTCAGGACTCTGGGATGCATCTCGTCAGGTCCCATAGACTTCCGTATGTTCAGGTTCCTCAGGTAGTCTCGAACTTGATCTTCTCTTACAGTGGGAGGGACTTTGCTCCTCCAGTCCCTGTCTTGTATTCCATCCACTCTAGAGGTGTGGAAAGAGAGGTTGCCAGTGAAGACTGAGGCAAAGAAGTCATTCGGTACCTCAGCCTTCTCCTCAGCCGTTGTTACCAGTTTGTCAGTCTTACTCATCAAGGGGGTGTACGCTTTCTTTGACCCTCCTTTTCTGGCTGACATACCCATAGAAGCCCTTTTTATTATCTTTGCATCCCTTGCCAAGTTCAGCTCCAGCTGCGCCTTGGCCCTCCTGACCCCATCCCTACACAACCGGGCAGCATCCCTTGTTCTATTGCAGCAGGCCCTGCTAAAAAGTTCCCTGTAAAACTTAGTAGCAGGACTACTAAATGGGTTTACTTGCTTTACTGAAGTTGCTGGTGTTTTCTGTATCAGAACCTCAAGGAGGAATTGTGAACATGAAAATGAACTAGATTTTTTAGCATGTTTTTAATGGAATTTTTTGATCTGCTGTGCTACTATAAATGAATCTGATTGGAGAAACCAAAGAGTAGACATTGTTACAAAAATTCATTCTCATCTTCTTTCATATGAGAGTCAGTGTTCCTTGATGAAATAGGATTTAGTTTTAGTTTAGTCATTTAAGATTTAGAATTTCCAGTGGTGAACTTCTAATTAGTTGAATAGATCATGAATGCTAGAGCAATTTGAAAGAACCCGTATTCCTCTTCTGAAGGAACTTTTATTCCTGTTCAAGGGGACAAAATGGTATATTTGGAAGGAAATGCTGGTACGTGGAAGAATCACATTTCAGTGAAACAATAGATGTGATCTGAATTGGTAATGAATGTTCCTCAGTGACCGGTTGGCTTTGAACACCTAAGGAGTTTTTATAGGAATCATAATGTTTTTGAAAGATGCTTTTATGGGATGGGCTGTGCAGATGCATGAAGTGGATGAAAGAAACTTGGTGGGCAAAAGGGTGGCAGGATGTTTAATTGTTCATATGTACAAAGTTCAAATAAACCTGTAAGCTTACGTGCAAAATAATAATATTAATTTATAATAAAATCAAGCATATTAAAATACATTTACTATAATAAATAATTATATTATACTAATTACTTGTAATTCACCATAAATCTATATATAAAATCATTTTGGCCAGAGTTACAGATCACTGATTTTCAATGATGCCTTTAATAGTAAGCTAATTATACAAAATTAATTATTTTCTATACGTATTTTCCATATAGGCGTGCACCTTACATGCTGTTGACATTATACAAGTAAACATTAATGAACTATTTGCATACTAATACATTCACCTGATGTGTCGGAGATGTTTTTTCCTCAAATACTGAGTGCAAGGATAGGGTCTGTGGATGATGGCAGGCTAATGAGCTGTGAAAAATAAAGCCCTGTGTTTCCTCAGAGAATAACTAAACTGTAGGCAAGGGTTGTTCGTCCATAGACTACTTCAAGAGACCACAATATCAGCTTCCTCTTTGCAATAAAACAATAATATCTCTATGCTCCTTGATCTTTGGTCTCTTTGCTGATATTACTGAAGAAAGGCACATTAACAGTATTATGGTGTTGAAATTCAAGACTTTTGAATTTGTAAGTAGAAATTAAATATGGTATTGAATAAAGAAAGAATATTTCAGGCATAGAAGATTTGCATTAAGACAACTAAGCTGTAGTTCCAAAGCACTACATTAGCTCTCTTTAATCAACTTGGTGACAAATCTTTTTACAATATATTTCATACAGTAATAGATTAAAAAAACACTCTCAATATGTATATATTAATATGGTGACTAATCATATACATATTCTAGAATTACATGCTGTTGCTTTTGGGAAGCTGATGTGGATTTCATTATCCTTAACATTTAAAAAAAAAAAAAGTACCCTGTTGAACTGGGAGGGTAGAGTTTGTTTTCCAGTAATGATATACCTATATTAAAAAATCTGTTGATGAATATTTTCTGAATTTAAAGTTTTGATGATTTGAGCACTTGGATTCTCATTTGGACATTCAACCATAGGATTTTTGCAGAATTCTATTTTTCCTGTATATTTAAAAAAATATTATAAGACATTTTAAGGAAAAAAAAAGAGAAAGAAGAGATTTGAGGGCTCTGACCATTCTCATTTTATCTTTGCAGTTCGACAATCAGCAAGCATTGGGAAGCAGAACTGGCCACGCTCAAGGGTAATAATGCTAAGCTCACAGCAGCCCTGCTGGAGTCCACTGCCAATGTAAAACAATGGAAGCAACAGCTTGCTGCATATCAGGAGGAAGCAGAACGTCTTCATAAGCGGGTAAGTCAAGGCAAACAGCCAGGATCCTTGAGGTGGAAGTATTGGTGACTGTATTCACTCATTTTGAAGTAAAATAAGCTTATTGTTGGGGCTTTAGGTTAATCTTTGAGACAGAAATTAATGATGACTTTAAAGCACACAGGGTTCCTCAGTTGGGAAATTCTTTTGTAGCAGTTCCTTTTCTGCAGAAGGTTTTGTTGCAGGAAGAGTTATCTAACCTGTGATACTTTGGATATGTCTACCAGCTTTCACTCTTCATTTGCTGCCAGCTGCATCACATCTGTTTCAGGACCTTCTCCATACCATTACACTTTAGTCCATCTTGCATTAAACCCATAGAAACTTTACATCAGATCTGTAAGTTAAAGGAACTCTGTTGTAGTCGCAGAAATGACAGTGTTTGAGAGAGGAATAAAGTGTATGCAAGGCTGCATTATGGAAACAAGTATATAATATTTTTTCTTTTCTCTTTTCACATGTAACTCTCTCTATATTGTATAATTAATTCATCTTTATTCATATATATTCATATTCAATTTGTCATCATAGTTTAGGACATATTTTTTGTACAAAATGAAGGCACAATTAGCATATGTATGGAAGGAAGATGTCTTTGATGGAGTTGTATTAGTTTTGTTAATATCAGTTAACTTAGAAAAATATCAAGGAGATTAACTTAGTTAAGAAAATAAAAACAAACAAAAGCCCTATATGCTTTTTTGCATTAAGACCAGTTTCATGAATATGCTGACAGAAGGGAAAGGTCAAATGTCAGACAATTTGGGTTTTTATGCTGTACTCTCTTAAATGAAATAACATATGGCAATTACAGTTAGCCAAATCCTGTAAATTGTGAAGGGTTTTCAAACCTGTGCTGGATCTGTCCAGCTGGAGGCTAGTAGTCCCAGGAACAAGGATCATATTGATCTGAGGAGGAGAAATTCAGCAGGCTGCATCTAACCTGGAGGTCTGGAAGAATAGCAAGAATTCCCATGAGCTTGAGAAACCTGGGGAAATGGCAGGTTGCTGGGGCTGTCCTATACCTAGACTGACTTGCAGATGAGGATCTTGAAGTCCCAGCCAAATGAATAGGGAAGAACAACAATTTCCGTTAGACTGTAACTGTGTGTGCCATAGGTGGCTGGACAAAATGCATGAAGTGTAATTAAAACAGGTGCTTTTTGCAAAGTGCTTTCATTTCAAGAAATTGGCAGTTGCTGACAAAATTGCTTTGCTACAGAAATTTTCCAGTCAAGAACAAGTTTGTCATTCGTGTTTGTATAGAGAGACATTTTCACTTTGTCATCTCATTTAAGCTTCTCCTCTGTAAGGGTGGAAGTTCTAACCTGTGCTCCATGTTTGTGAACAGACGATAATAGTAACTGTTGATAAAATTATATAAATTATAACCTTATATTATAAATACTATAGTGCAAAGGTTCAGGTGGATTTGATCACCAGATTCAGGTTTTAAAGTGAAGAACTCATTGCTAAAACATGGACATAATGAGGTAGCATTCTTCATACTAAAATGTATTAACAGCTTTTGTTGCAAAGCTGAGACAATACAGCAGCTGCCTTGCCATGAGGAGACTAAATCAGACAAGACGGGTAAGGCACTGTGATAGAAGATCCCTTTTTCTTGATGTTATTCTCACTCTTAGTAAAATCTTATTTTAAATCTGTTATTGGAAAATACAGTTAAATACAGGAATTTTTAGCATGTCACTTTGCTTGTACCTGTGTGACGGAGAGAAAGAGACTTCACTGTAAGGTTCAAATTAAAAATTTATTTGAGCTTCACTCACAGGTCCAATACACCACTATTGCAGGTTTTTTATGGATACAATGGAGGAATGCACTATCACAATTAACACAATTCATAGGATACTAACACAAACCACAAGCGTGGTAGATATTAATACCTTAAAAAGTGTGCACTAATCACGATCAAATACCATACATATGTTTCTTAATCACTTACCCTCTCTCTCAGGTAAGGCCTCTTAACCCCTGGGGAAGTTACCTTGTACAGCGTCCTGGGCAAGGGGGGAAGAATCTCCTACAGGCCAGCTGTATCGTTGGAAAGACTCCCCCATTTTCTGCCCAAACTTTACGTTTTTTATTTCCTAATTTGATGGGTGGGGTCAGGATTACACCTGAGTGGATTATACTCTCTGGGATGTTTATCTCTGGTGGTGTGATGGCCCCTTAGTCTGTATTGCTAATTTTGTCTAGCACACAAAGTTACTGAAAAGTGGTGGAATGGTACTCAGGGCATTCTGTTTGTTAAGGGATTATTCAAGGCTCCATTCAGGTTTCAGTTCTTATCATGATGCAGTGTTCAGGCAACCCCGGGCTGAGCCGTTTCTGCAGCTCCCCCCAAGTCATCCCTATAAGGATCTGTCAAGGTGAGACAAAGCTGAGTCGAATCACAACTCCCTGCATCTCGCTTTTGTGCTCTGAAACCGGTTTAGCTGGGTGATCCCATACAACCTGATACTATGGTTAACAGAAGTAGTAACCAAGTCTTTATAGCTACATTCATTAATAGCTGATTACTTTTTATAACCTTTGCCCAGCAAATTTCCTGCAATTATTTTGTATAGCTGAGGGAACACAAAATCTTGTAACATGGGATCATATACACTGTGCTCTTTTCATCACTTTTTTACAATGCCTATATTAAATGTTTCTGTAATCAGTGACATCAGGGCTTGTTGACATCTCACATAGAATATAGGAATGCTCTGTGCCTATGGCTCTCAGTGTTGTCCCAAATATGGGTTCTTCCACCCGGTGTGCAGAGAGCCGAAAAACACACAGAGCCGAGATATTTGCTTTTATTCCAAATCTGCGCAGAGCTGGGTGCTAGGTGGTAGGCCCACAAAGCTAGCACACCTCAGCGAACACACAGAAAATATTTACACACATTAATCAAGTTATCAGTATTTTTTAAAAGTTGGCTCCGTTACCCTTGTTCCCATTGGTTCTCATAAGCCTCATCTCCACTTAAAGTCACAGCATCCTTCTTTTTTCTAGGCATGCTCAGTGAGGAAGGGGCTTTTGTGAGGAGGGGGCTTTCCCCGCCCAGGGGCAGGTTTCTATTATGCCAATTATATGTTAATTAGATGTTAATTAGGATAGTTCACTCAAGGTTCAGTAGTTGTGTTTCTTTTGTGATTATCTTGTTCCTTCCCTCAAGGTTGCACCTTGTTAACTGCTCACAGAGACTAAACAATACCCCCAGCTTCATTCCTTGCATGCCTTCAACCCTGTAAGTGCTTGTCTTTCCCTATAGGATCATCCTCTAGAGAATCCTATAAGCATACTTTTAGTCAGATGAAAGGAACCTCATCCTCAGTTCACAGAATCACCAAATAATTTAGCATGAAGGGGAATTTTGGAGGTTAGCTGGTCCACTTCCCCACTGAAAGCTGGGCCATCTTTGAAGTTGGATCTAACTTCAGCATTGGTTCAAGTTACTCAGGGCTGTGAGTCAAGTCTTGAAAAATGGAGATCCCACAGACTTTCTGGGCAACCTGTTCCAACATTTGACCACGCTTCTTGTCAAATTATTTTTCCTACTATCTAATTGGAATTTACCATGCTGCAACACACATCTGTTCCCAGTTCAGAAGAAAAATGTTTTTTGAAACAAAAGAACCTTTGTTAAGAAAAGTTGAATAGAAACGCTCCAAAAAAAATTTATTTCAAGGAGAAACAAAAGTTTGGAAATTAATTTGCATGTTCAATTGTAATGTAGTTGTTCTTGTTGTGGTTTAACCCCAGCCAGCAACTAAGCCCCACGCAGCCGCTCACTCACTCCCCCACGGTGGTATGGGGGAGAGAATCGGAAGAGTAAAAGTGAGGAAACTCATGGTTTGAGATAAAGACAGTTTACTAGGTAAAGCAAAAGCCACACACGCAAGAAAAACAAAACAAGCAATTCATTCACTACTCCCCATGGCCAGGCAGATGTTCAGCCATCTCCAGGGAAGCAGGGCTCCATCATGTGTAATGGTTTCTTGGGAAGACAGATGCCGTAACTCCGAACATCCCTCCACCCCTTCCTTCTTCTTCATCCCAACTTTATATATCGAGCATGACGTCATATGGTATGGAATATCCCTTTGGCCTGCCTGGGTCAGCTGTCCTGTGTTGGGATCACTCTGCACGGCTCGACCTTAAGGGGAAGGAGCTGTGGCACTGAGAAGCTGGTAAACAGCTGGATATCTGCACGGCTCGGCCTTGAGGAGAAGGAGCTGTGGTAAACAACTAAGAAGAAGCAAAGGAGTGCAGGAACACCTGCAGGCAGCGAATCCTGACTGTGTGAGAGGCGCGTGGACAGCGCGTGATATTTTGTGCACAGCCACTTGCAATAATGTGTGTAACAAGCTGTAACCAATCATGAGTGTGTGCGCGGTGACTAAACAGAAATTATGATATATATTGGAGTCAGACAAGACAATAAACAGCTTCGGAATATAACTCTCATAGAGTTGTGAAGTCCATCCTTCTCCCGCAACTGGTGACCCCGACGTGATACGATCTCTGGGATCTCATCATTGAACACCGGTCGAGCGCAGAGGACGCCGCGGGAGAAGCCCGGTTGGAAGAATTGCAGTCAGCGGGACTGACGCAAGGAAAAAGAAAAAGGAATACCTTGCAACAGAGAGCAAGCGAGGTGAGGTGAGCAACCGGGGCGGCATGGGGCAGAACACATCGCATAAAGAAGGGACGATAGTCAGACTCCTGCTGCACATGCTCTCTAAGAGAGGACTGAAATATGATGAATATACACTTAGAAGGCTTCTAATTTGGAGCCGAAAGAAAGGGTACCCCCCCGATCCGTCTGTGGCGTTTAAGGCAGAGACGTGGGAGGAGATAGGAAAAATGTTATGGGAACATATTGAGAAAACTGCCGCAGAGTTAGTGATGGCGTGGAAGTTGATATTAACCACATTAAAAGCCTTAAAGGCAGAGAGAAAAGCCGCAGCTGATATGGAGGAGGCTGTTAAACCGCCTTCAACCAATCCCTTTTTAACCGAGTCAGAGGGTCCGGGACCTTCAGCAACTCCGACTGCACCGCCTGAGGTGCCAGATGCACCAGGTGAACCGGCTGCATTAGATAAGTCAGAGAAACAGGTCTACAATGATATATGTGAGGGCAAGACGGGACAAAGCTGCCCAGAACAATGTACTCAGTGTTCTCCTGTGTGCCTGTGTGAAAGATTGATGGGGTGGGCTTCACCACCCCCGAAACCACCCAGACTTAACCGATCGAAAGCCGTAGTTTTGAAGCCCTCAGCTGAGCCCCTGCCACCTTTATGGCCACTGTTGCCTGATAGCAGCAACGAAGGAGAAGAGCCTGTTGTAGAGACTATAGGGAGGCAAGAGCCTAGGATGAAAGGCGACCCTAGGGAGCGATGGAAAGACGTTTTTTTAGGAGCAATGAAAGACGAGGAAACAGAGTTACTGATGGCATTTCCTGTTAGTGTACAGCCTCACGGGCCCAATCGCTGGGACCCATTTCATTGGAACTTGATTAAGGAAGTGCGGAAGGCAGTGCAAAATTATGGCTTGCAATCACCTTTCACGCAAGCTCTATTAGATAACATATTCACGGGAATGGTTCTTACACCATGGGATTGTCGGCAGATGATAGATATGTTGTTGACACCAACCCAAAGGTTATTGCGGGCAGACAGATGGTATAAACTCTGTATGCAAGAAGCCCTGAGAAACCTGGAGCGTCAAGACGGCGATCCGCTTCAGAACATTACTATGGAACAAATGACAGGCCAGGGACCATTTGTGGATGTTAGATTGCAAGCTCGGCTGCCTTTAGAAGCCTTGCAATTAGTTGGGCGACTAGCGTTGAATGCGTTGCGAACAGTCCCTGAGGAGGGAAAGAGGCAACCATCTTATACTCAAATTAGACAAGGGAGAGATGAACCATATATGTCTTTTGTTGATCGTCTGAGAGACGCTTTGAATAAGGTGTATACCAATGAAGACGCAAAACTAGCAGTGCTGTTGAATTTAGCGGTAGAAAATGCCAATGTAGATTGTAAAAGAATTTTGTTAGCTTTGCCAAAAGAAGCAACGTTAGTACAAATGGTAGAAGCCTGCAACAGAGTAGGCTCTGCCACGCATCAGGCAGAAACACTCGCAAGCGCCTTTGCAGCAGCAATTAAGCCATTTATAAATGGAAAAGGGGAGAAAAAATTTTTTAATTGTGGAAAAACAGGCCATTTTAGAGCTCAGCGCAAGGCCACAAGGAAAGGACCTAGGCAGATTGAGACAGGTCATAAATCCTTCCAACAAGGACCCTTTCAGCAAGGAATAGGCCCAGCAGGAGCACCATGTGGTCGATGTCAAAAATTTGGTTGTCAAGCCTCAGAATGTTGTTCAAAGTATCATCGGGATGGTATGAAATTGGGAAACGGGCGACCGAGCGCGAAGGCACCCCACACGACGACACAAATGGGGAAGCACCACCAGGCTGCTTGGCAAGCCTCAGCGCCCAAACCAGAGGGAGCGCCGGAGTGGACGTGGAAACAACAGTAGAAGTTACCTTATGGGACATGTCGGTTTATGATGTCCCAACTAACGTGAATGGACCATTAGGATATGGATTGAGTGCTTTGTTATTAGGACGATCTTCAGCAGCAAAGCAGGGACTTTTTGTTCTCCCTGGAGTCATCGACGCTGATTATACGGGAACCATCAAAGTAATGTTGTGGACTCCATCTCCTCCTGTTGCGGTTCCTGCAGGCACATGTATTGCACAATTGGTGCCTTCTACTGCTTCTGTACCTCAGGCAGCGCAATCAGTGAGGGGGAATGGAGGGTTTGGCTCAACAGGAAGACCAGAAATCTTTCTAGCATTAGATATCAGCAGAAGAAAACCGACTTTGAAAATGAAGTTTAGGCATCCTGACCCCGCCGCACGACCGTGACAGTGGACCATCGATATGTTAGTGGACACAGGAGCTGATGTGACCATAATTAGTCAGCGAGAGTGGCTGCCAGGCTGGCTGGCTCAGTCTCCAGCTCACGGACTTGTAGGGGTTGGTGGGTTTTCTGCAATACAACAGAGCGTAACAACTCTAACCTGTGAAAATCCAGACGGGCTAGTGTGTTCAGTGCGACCCTATGTAGCAGTGTTACCATTAAGTCTGCTTGGGCGGGATGTATTGAGTCAAATGAATGTATCACTCTCTAGCGATCCGCAGGGTTTTCGGTAGCGGCCATTGAAACGCGACCTGTGCTCAAACTGGAATGGAAAACTGATGATCCAGTGTGGGTAAATCAATGGCCGCTGACCGCAGAAAAGGTCGCCCACCTGGAAGATTTGGTAAAAGAACAGCTACAAAAAGGCCATATTGTGCCAACCACTAGTCCTTGGAACACACCTGTTTTTGTGATTCCAAAGAAAAGTGGAAAATGGAGACTATTACATGACTTGCGAGAAGTCAATAAGGTTATAGTGGACATGGGAGCCTTGCAACCAGGGCTACCATCTCCCTGTATGATACTGAAGTATTGGAAGCTTTTGATTATAGATCTCAAAGATTGCTTTTTTACAATCCCTCTGCATGAAGATGATGCCAAACATTTTGCATTCTCAGTCCCAAGTACAAACAAGGCGCAACCCATGCAAAGATATCATTGGACAGTATTGGCACAAGGCATGAAAAATTCGCCCACGATGTGTCAAATTTATGTAAATTGGGCTTTACAGCCAATCAGAAAAAGGTGGCCTCAATATTTCATCTATCATTATATGGATGACATATTGTTGGCTGGTGATCAATTAAATCCGGAAGAAATGATCGGGGAGCTCGTTGAGCTTCTGAGGCAAAGTGGGCTGCAAGTGGCGCCGGAAAAGATACAAGCTGAAGCGCCTTGGAGGTACTTGGGGTGGATGATCACTGAAACGTCGGTGACCCTCCAAAAGGTTGAATTAAGAATTCAGATTAAAACATTAAATGATGTACAAAAATTGGTAGGAGACATTAACTGGATTCGACCTATTTGTGGGATCACAAACCAAGATATGGAGCCCTTGGTTCAGCTCTTGCGAGGGGATAGCAGGTTAAACTCTCCTCGGCAATTGACCAAGGAAGCCCGGGAAGCAGTAGCAAACATTTCTGAAAAGGTAACTCAAGCATTTAGTTCTAGGGTAGACCCCTCGATAGGGATCACTTTGGCAGTAATCAATCACGAGCGATGGGCTGGACCTGCTCTGGACCGTTTAGGTCAAGCACAAGCCTCTCATGCCTTTTTCCATCAATCTGCCAAAGTTTTAGCGAGACAATTTAATCTAAGCGCAGGTGACGCTAGAGCTATTATACAGACTTGTGCTGATTGTCAACAAATAGGCCCAGGAATCCCGATTACAGTAAATCCCTGAGGACTGCATTCGCTACAACTATGGCAGATGGATGTGACACATGTCGCTGACTTTGGAAGATTTAAATATGTTCATGTTTCAATTGATTGCTATTCTGCAGTAGTTTGGGCCACTGCACAAACAGGAGAAACTAGTAGGCATGTACAAAAGCATTTGTGAGCTGCATTCACAGCCCATGGTATACCCCTACAAATTAAAACCGATAATGGTCCTTGTTATGTAGCCCAGTCAACCCAACGATTTTTTGCTCAATGGGGAGTGACGCATGTTACTGGAATACCACATCCCCCAACTGGACAAGCTATTGTCGAACGAATGAATCATTCCCTGAAGTGTTTATTGCCAAAACAAAAAGGGGGAGAGGCTGCCACACCACCCCAAGAACGTTTGAATAAAGCCTTATATGTGTTAAATTATTTGCGTCTAGCAGAAGGAGAAACAGTGTCTCCCATAATAAAACATGTAAAAGGAATGACAGGAAGTCTGTTTGAGTTAACACAAAATGTGCAAGTAAAAGTTAAAAATTTGGAAAAGAATGTGTGGGAAGGACCTTTTCAACTGCTAACCTGGGGACGAGGTTATGCTTGTGTCATTACAGATTCTGGAACTCATTGGGTACCCGCAAAATGGGTAAAACCATGGGTGAAACAGTCACCATTGTCATCGTCGGACACATCTTGACACTATCAGGTGTCATCGCAATCTGGATGCCACCTCAGCCAAAAGAAAATGTATGGGTAACATTAGCAAATCAAACAGGACAGGATACCTTCTGTCTGTCTCTTTCCTCCCCGGGCAATCCCTTTTCAATCTGCCAGAAGGGTTATGGTGGCTGTGTGGAGATCAATGGGCTGGGAAACAGCTGCCCGGGAACTGGTCAGGGGACTGTACCATGGGCGTCCTAGTTCCTAATTTGCAAATAATTAATCACACTGTAATTAGCGGTATCATTAGAGGAACATGGAAAGCTTTTAGGGCAAAGTGCTCTATAACTACAAATCCTTTGGTAAGATATAATATTGGTTTTCATAGCTTTGTGCAGGCGCTTTTTCCATCGCTAGGAGTGGTTTCCATCGCTAGGAGTAGTACAGCTAGAATTGTTTTCCTTGTAACATTCTGCTATTGGCTTAAGCATGGTTGATACGTGACTGCTGGATTATGGTAATATGCCGTGTGAACAAAGCCTATGAACCAATAGATGGGATGGCTGTGGCACGTGCAGCACGTCTGGCCAGCGGCTCCCTGTGTTGAGAGGTGACAACCGAGGCATGTTCTGACGCTCGCTGGCCACGTGTGTCGAAACTCGTTCCTCTGCAAATGTATAAATACCGGGATTTCCCGAAGGGCAGTGGGCCGGTGTACGGCAAGACCACCGTTGCCTCCATGGGAACGCCCACATAAAGCTGGCACCTACTGACTGCTGGGCTGAGTTTGCGGCACAGGACGATACAAGAATGTACAGATGGTCCATCTTCCTCACAGTCCTTGGGTTGCGAATGATCCATCAGGTTTTGTTTATAGATAAACAAAAAGGGGGAGATGTTGGGATCACTCTGCACAGCTCGACCTTAAGGAGAAGGAGCTGTGGCATTGAGAAGCTGGTAAACAGCTGGATATCTGCACGGCTCGGCCTTGAGGAGAAGGAGCTGTGGTAAACAACTAAGAGGAAGCAAAGGAGCGCAGGAACACCTGCAGGCAGCGAATCCTGACTGTGTGAGAGGCGCGTGGACAGCGCGTGATATTTTGTGCACAGCCAATTGCAATAATGTGTGTAACAAGCTGTAACCAATCATGAGTGTGTGCGCGGTGACTAAACAGAAATTATGATATATATTGGAGTCAGATAAGACAATAAACAGCTTCGGAATATAACTCTCATAGAGTTGTGAAGTCCATCCTTCTCCCGCAGTCCTGGCTGTGTCCCCTCCCAGCTTCCTGTGCACCCCCAGCCTTCTTGCACAAAAAGATGGACAGGCCTTGACTTCTTAGCAACAACTCAAAATATCAGCACCTTATCAACATTTTCTCATCCCAAATCCAAAACATAGCCTCACACTAGCTTCTGTGAAGAAAATTAACTCTAGCCTAGCTGAAAACAGGACAACAATGAAACTAATTGCTCTCTACAACTACCTGAAAGGGGGTTGTGGTGACGTGGGTGTTGGACTCTTCTCCCAAGTAACCAGCGATAGGACGAGAGGAAATGGCCTCAAGTTGCGCCAGGGGAGGTTTAGATTGGATATTAGGAAAAATTTCTTTACCGAGAGAGTGGTCAAGCATTGGAACAGGCTGCCCAGGGAGGTGGTGGAGTTGCCATCACTGGAAGTGTTCAAAAAACGTGTGGATGTGGCGCTTTGGGACATGGTTTAGTGGGCATGGTGGTGTTGGGTTAGCGGTTGGACTTGATGATCTTGAAGGTCCTTTCCAACCTTAATGATTCTGTGATATTTTATTTAGAATATTTGCCATTTTGTTAGTTCTAAGCTCAAACATGCAATCATCTTTTCAAGAAGAATTCAAATGATAGTTATAGGAGATCAGTAGACAGTTGATACCTCATGTTTTCTTCACTCATACTTCCATCTTTCAGTCTCTTTGATATTGCTGAGAGTCATCATAGGAAACCTTTCAACCAGTAAGTAGGGATAAGCTGCAAACAACTTTTCCCAGACACCATGAAGGAGTCCAAGGTGTTGTCTTTAATACACCAGAGATCTTTCTGGGTAAATTTTGCTGAAGTTAGGTCAGCATTTACAACTATAACAGAAATCTCTTGCACCAGTGTCTTTCGAAACATATTTTTCAAAACTGAGAAGTGTCATTAGGATCAAAGAGAACAGACACCAAAGAAATGCTACAGGTCTCAATGCACTGTTCTCCAGAAAAAACCCCAGTGAAAATTTTTGAGAGGAGAGCACCACTTTGTGGAATTGCTTTTTATTTTAAAATAATCTGTGGAAAGGCTTAATACTTTGAAAGTACAAATGTCATGCCTTGTTTGGATTGGAAGCCTCAGTGCATACTTACAGATATTTTTCAGCCACCCACTTAAAAAAAAATCTTCTACGGAAACAGAAAGCCAATAACATCTGAAGTTACCAGGAAAAAAAGCCACATAGCTATTCATCCCCTGAGTCTTGAGTGAATTTTCTAACAGTCATGACCCTTGAAAAGAGAAACCTTTTGTGAAAAGCAAAAGCAGAGGAGATGTTTTGCAGCACAAATATGAACATATTCTTCACAAAGTCAAACTTCACTGTCCCATTCTGGTTGGTTGGGGAAGCTGTTGTATGAAAGTATTTCATGACCAAGATAATGTGAACCATTCGTGATCATACCTTCAGTTTGGGATTAATTCTTGATGAGGAGATGGAGGACTTTCTTCAGAGTCTGGAATTTTGTCTATTTGTAACAAGACTTTCCTATGTCAGTCTGTTCTGCAGGTAAGAGTATCACGCAGTTTGCACCCATCTGCACACACACATGCTTTGCCTCTCCAAAAATGGACCTCTTCAAATTATGCCCCAACAGCCAGTCAAAAGTATAATGTTAGAAGAGTAAAAGCTCCTCATAGCTAGTATGTAGCTGCTTCATTTCAAGTGCAAGACTTTGTCCACTTACCTTTACCAACACAAGATATAATGCTTATTTTGTTAGACAAATGCTACAGAAACATTTCCAGACTTGTTCATTTACTATTTTCTGTCTCTAAATGGACTCTGTAGTGATAATCTGGTTCTATGAAACTGGAGAATAGTCTAGACTTGGGTTTCAGGGTACATATTCCCATCTACATAGAAATTATTGAAAAGGTTACACAGTTTTAGAGAAAGGAAATTCAAGAGAATTGAAGATTTGTGTCCTTCTGATCACTTTTACGTATGCTGCAGAACAAACTAATGTTCACTTATTGTCAGCTTTGGATTATTTTGTAAAATCAATATACAGAACATGGATGAACTTGTGTAACTTATAGTGATTGTAGTCATGGTAAAATGCTTCTCATATTCCTTAGGAGTACAGGAAATTGAAGTGTTACTGAACATTTTTGAGTTCAAAGTCCACAAGCTAAAAAACAGTTTTAAAAAACAACTTCTCAGAAAACAAGTGAAAACTTGGCTTTTTGTCAGTTTTGATATATTAAAATCTGTTACAACTCATAGTAATATACAACTCATAACAATATACTTTAAAAATACAGCTTTATTCTTTTAAAGCCCACATAAACCTACACTCGAAAGCCGTACTTTCTTGAATATTTTTGAAGTGTGTGTTTTTAATGAAGAAACATCTCCAGTTGTTCAATTGCTCAACTTCACCCATTTTTTTTTTACAATGAGTGTGATGAGACACTGGAACAGGTTGCCCAGAGAAGTTGTGGATGCCCCATCATCGCAAGTGTTCAAGGTCAGGTTGGATGGGGCTTTGAGCAACCTGATCTAGTGAAAGATGTCCCTGCTTATGGCAGTGGGGTTGGACTAGATGATCTTTAAAGGTCCCTTCCAACCCAAACCATTCTATGATTCTATACCAAGAATTATTTCCTGCTTTACTGAGAATACAGGAGCTAAAATTAAGTCACCTAAAACAAAACAAACCCTCCAGCAAAACAAAAAAAAAGCCCAAACCTTTCAATTAGTGGCTCTTTTCAAATGTAGGCTCTCTGTGTTTCAGTCACTTGGCCCCTGCACCCCACACCAGTTATAGTGTCTGTTTCACCCACTCACCTGCTCTTCTGAAAGATCTTTGTGTTGCTGTACCTCGTCTGTCTGCTTTATTCTCTTTAAGAGAAAGGATATATGTGAAGTTTTTTAGGCAGCAGGGCCAAACCCAGTGGAGTACCTGAGGTATGCATTTTTAGAAAATGAGGGGGGGGAGGAGAAAAAAAGAAGTCTCTAACCAAGTACATTTTAGCGACGCTGAAGCTCCATTGAATGCATGACTGATACCAATTTAGTCCTCCTTTTATTGATACCAACAAGTTATTTGTCTTCTGTGTTTTCTCTGGTGTAGTGGATAATGAGAGACATGGACTTCTCATATGAGAAGCTGCACATATATATAGATAGAAGATTTTAGAACTGGGTATCTATGCTGTGTGGTTATGGTGTCACTGCTGTCTGGAATGCCTAATGATAAGCATGCAACTATGTTGACAATGTTAATGACTAAGAAGTTACTATTCTTGAAATAGTGTAGAACTAATTTTTCTCAAACTTCCAAGCAGAATATAAATAAATGTACCTTCATCCTTTAACAACTCACATTGGAGATGAAATGATTCATTTACTTTATGGATTGATATGTTCTTTTTAGTCTTTTCTGTATTACTCCCTTCTTAACTGCCCCCTCTCCTTAGAGAAAAGGGACACTCTGCAAGCAGAAATAAGTCTGGCTACCACCATTCTCTGCAGTTATTTGAGCTTAAGAACTAGTAATTTATTTTATTCCTGCTGGCATTAATAAGGATACTATTAGATATGGATCAGGGGAATTTACATTACATCTGACCTGAGTTAGAAGGTGACAAACATCTTAAGTCATGGAGTGTTTCCACTTTCAGTCTTGGTGAATTATTAATTGTGGATTCACATAAAATGCACTATGTAGATCCATGGAGGAGTGTTTTGCCATTTGCAAAGTGTTCAGGCTGTGTTAATGAAGCCCATATGGACTTACAAATTAGCTAATTTTTAATCCGTTAGATAACTTTCTCCTAGAGGATTGACCATGGAAGTCAGAGCAAATGATAGCTGGCAAGAAATATTTAAGTTATGGATTGTCTTCCTGTTGAAGGTATGAGATAGATGTGCTGCTGTGTCAAATTCTGCTTGGGTTAAAAGGAAGAAGAGATGGAGCATGAGTTTAGGAGGCGGCTATAGCTCCTATTCCTTTGCTACCCCTCTCAAGCTGTAGTTAAAGCTTCAGAATTAGGAACTGTACCTTGAGCAGCTGATATGGGCTCCTTCAGCGGTTACACGGAAAAGATCACAGTATTACAGAATCACAGAATCATTAAGGTTGGAAAGGACCTTCAAGATCATCAAGTCCAACCGTCAACCCAACACCATCATGCCCACTAAACCATGGTGCCACGTCCACACTTTTTTTAACACTTCCAGTGATGGTGACTCCACCACCTCCTTGGGCAGCCTGTTCCAATGTTTGACCACTCAGTGAAGAAATTTTTCCTAATATCCATTCTAAAGCTCCCCTGGCGCAACTTGAGGCCATTTCCTCTCGTTCTATCACTAGTTACTTGGGAGAAGAGACCAGCGCCCTCGTCGCCACAACCTCCTTTCAGATAACTGTAGAGAGCAATGAGGTCTTCCCTCAGCCTCCTCTTCTCCAGACTGAACAACCCCAGTTCCCTCAGCCTCTTCTCATAAGACTTGTTCTCCAGACCCCTCACCAGCTTCGTTGCCCTTCTCTGGACACGCTTCAGCACCTCAGCACCCTCCTTGTAGTGAGGGGCCCAAAACTGAACACAGTATTCGAGGTGTGGCCTCACCAGTGCCGAGTACAGGGACACGATCACTTCCCTACTCCTGCTGGCCACACTATTGCTGATACAGGCCAGGATGCTGTTGGCCTTCTTGGCCACCTGGGCACACTGGTGGCTCATGTTCAGCCGGCTGTCAACCAGCACCTCCAGGTCCTTTTCTACTGGGCAGCTTTCCAGCCACTCTTCCTCAAGCCTGTAGTGTTGCAAGATGATTGGATAGAGCTGAGTGAACACATTTGCCATACATAAAATGGCCATGTATTGCCATTGTATTGCCATACAATAAATTTGCCATGCTCTCACATCGCTTCTGTTCCCTTAATGGAATAAAATTATTTTGTTGTCAGCATGTAAACTGATAGTTCATCTCCTACCATACTGTACAATTAATGCATATTGTTGTATTTACTGGGATAAGCAAAGTGGCAATTGTAATCCAAAAATTAATTGCACCAGTAGTTATTATTTGATATTGTAAGATAAGCTAATGCACTAGCTGGGTGGAGGCCAAATAGTCATCATTCAGAATCTTTGTGTAACTGCCTAATCGCATATAAGTATTTCTGTAGGTCATTCTATAGCATGTCTTTCTGTTCCTGATAGCGGAGTTGTGAGGCCCTGCAGCTGTAATGATTGTTCTGCTAAACTCAGTGTTTGCTATGAAAGGCAGGAACCAGCATTAAGGGGTCTTAGAGACCAAGATATCCTGTGGTATCACTGATGGAAGGTTCAGCTAAGATCTAAAATAAGTGCTTGCAAATCTTTCATATTCGACCCCTCGTAACAGCTGCTGTCTTCAGCAGAGGCACAACACACCTCAGTTTAAGCTATGACAGTACCTAGAAATGCAGACAAAGGCTTCTGCAGAGGATCTCCACCCCTTACATGTGGTGTATGTCAGATTTACAGGGTTGGGAGAGGTCCCTTTAGCTACTTTACTGCTCTAATGTGGCTGCAGTTGCTCAGAGCATAGCTCTGTCTGTCATTGCAAAGCTGAGGATCTCTGCTGAGCTCCGTAGAATCGACCTGTAGCTGCAACAGCCTCATGGGTCACATCTATACGGCTAAATAAAAGAGGTCTTGACACCAAGGGCCATGGTCTGAACCATATCTACATGTTATAGCAATGATACTGGATCTCTTCTGGGCCTATGCAGTGTCCTTGTGGACGTAAGGCACGGTACTGTTTTGTGCAGAGTCCTTTTCCAGTTCCAAATGCCTGCAATGATTTGAGGGCTGCGTTGCCACCCACTGGAGTGGTATTCTCCTTGCACAAAAGCAAGGATGAGCATTGCATGCCCAAAGTGTTTCAGATTGGCATGGGAGGGTTGCAGATTGCATAAAGCCTGGTAGGGTGATTTTGGAAGACTGTAGAGATGGAAGGGCGCTAAACCTGACTATGTGCAAACTGTGCTTGGAATCTGTCTGGCAGCTGGTGTGGACCTGAGCAGTTTGGGAAGAGTGCGAACTCCCTAGTCCATATGGCCTTCAGAAGCTCGGGGCTTTTTGGTCCTGTTTTACTTAGTGGTGGAGATGTGGTCACTGGGAAAAGAGTTGTTCCTTGTCCTTACTATCACAACATGTTTGAAGTTGAGAACTGTAGGGCAGTTGCATACTCTCTTCTCTTTTGTTACATTGCTGACAGAGCACTAATTGTATCAATGTACACATAAATTATTGTTATAGGTAGGATTTTTGAAAGAAACAGAGGTTTTTGTCTAGACAGGAGCCTTAGCAAAATTAATCCATACTAATTCAAAGTGTGAATTTACAGTTAAACTGCTTTAAATTCTTGTGTGTAAAAATGAGTTCCAGAATGAAAGTGGCTGTAATTCAGATTATTTTAGTGTCCGGGTCACCGTGTCCTGGTACCTGACTTGCTGATAACCACATAATCTAATTGCTTTCATAATGTGATTAAGTGCCATAGGAGCCCAAGTCTATTTGACTTTCTTCACAGACAAATACCTAGTCATTTTAGAAAATGGGATGTAAGTTCCTAAATAACTTAGGTTGCTTTTGAAAATGTAGTTCTGTTGGAATATTTGAAGTATTCAGCACCATAGCAACAGCAAGGAATTATGCCTAGTGTTCAACAGTAATTTAATGCACTAAAAAACTTATTTGGTATCAGTTGTGAAAAATATGAGATACATTACAGGTGTGAGAATAAAATATTTGCAGTGATACTGATAAGCAATTTCAGTTAAGGGAGCAAGGGCAAATTTTTTCTTAATTTTTGATAGTATGTGATATAATGTTAGGTCTACAAGTTTTTAATGTTTAGTGCAAAAAAGCTAGAAATTAATTAGCTATGCTTGCTTTTGCAAAGGGCTAAAAGTTATGAGACAGAGTTATGGATTTTGGTTTATGCTAGATGGCCTTCGTGAAGAGATAACCTAGTGTCTCTACTATATAAAATTAAATTACTAAGAAAAAACCGAGATCTTTTTAAAAGAATAAAACTAAAATAAAAGTTGAGCCTTTTCAGAGAAATCAGGGATTTTCTTAGTGCTACTGTGATGTTTCAGGTTAAATACAAGTCTTTTGCATTGTGATACAGTGTGTCACCGAAATCGGGAATAAACCTCGTAACACCAACGTAGTGTTAAAAGGCAGGCATTCTTTATTCACGGCGCCGGGAACACGGGGAATAGTTTTCCCAAATCGTGTTCGTTCAATCAGTCTAAGAAACATTCTTTTATAGATACACAAATACATATTCATTATCCTCTATACAATGATTGGTTAAAAATTCTTCGCCTAACATGTAAAGGACTACGCATGCTCACTATAACTTTCTAAGAATTTGCTTCCTTGACCTTTTGGGTCGGAGGGTTTCTTGAGTGGGTGGTCTCTGAGTCGGTGGTCGCGATCTCCCCCTCCCGGAATTACCTTTCCCTCTAAGTCCATTTAAACTTGGCAACACAAAATAGACCTTTATGGGCCGTTGGCACAATAAGTAATTATTCATTCCAAAGTCTTTGTTTTAAGACAAGAAAATTACAAATTACACTTCTACATCATTGTTTAAACCCTTGATACTTAAATCAAGGTGGAAAGGATTGAGTGGACTTCTGAGCAGCACTGTTGGTGCATGGCATGTTTCTATAGTTACAACTTGCTACAAATTCACAAACCTATTTTCTAACCCTATTTTATTTTAATTCCCTACCACCTTGGTTACATTTCCCCCCTTTGGAAGTTTTGAAATAATCTCTTTTCAATGCTTCCATTACAAATTAATTTTCTTATTAACATTCAATCATTTTATTGTATGATGGTGGGAGCATTATTAGTCAGTCCATTTAAATTTTGGTGTCCCCCTGTAGTCATTGCAAGTGTAATTTTAGGGTCGATCGCCGCTCTTTTATAGAATTCCCTTTTCAAACAATGATAAATGAATAATATTCCCAAAGATATTATTAATAATAATAACACAGTACCAATTAAGGACTTCACCCAAGAACTCAAGTTCCATCCCAATCCACTGAAAATTTTATCAAACCAATTTTCTTGCATGTCTTGTTGCATTTCCTGAGTATCCTTTTCTATTTTTCTCAATAAGTCCAAATCATATTCAACATCCTGGGTAACATTTGGGATATGTATGCAACAATGATCTATCCTATCCCTCAGGTATCCACAAACTCCATGTTCTTTTAGTAAGAGCATATCTAGAGCCATCCTGTTCTGTAGGGTCATCTTCGAAGTGGCTTGTAACTGTAAATTTAGTTGTTTAAATCCTTTCCTTGTTATATTGGCTAATCTTTCCACTTGACCTGTCAACTTATATAACCAAGCCCTATTCCTGTAAGTTGACAAGGGAGTCAATAAGGATTCTAAGGCCCATCCAAGTTTCACTCCTGTCGAGGGTTCATTCCAATCATCATCATCAATTTGTGATCTTTTTGTCCGTATTAACTTCAAATTTTCGGCATCTCCTTTAAAGGGAGCTTTCTTCCAGATTGGACATAATGTTGGCATTCCTAAAGTGATTTGTTTTACTTTCCCATCCACCGGTAAATGGGTGGTCCAAGTTCCATCACTCATTGCCCACACTAAATGCCCTGGGCTCAGTATTGTAGATTTCCTACAACTAAATATTGATCCCCTTCTAATTTTGTATACATCAGTCAAATTTAAATCATTCTTGAGTCCTCTGCACCAACACCCATATTTCAATGCAGCTGCTAAGGGAGGGACTTCTTGAACTGCTCTATCAACTGTACTGCAATTATATATCTTTTTACAATTCCACCAGGGTACTATGTCTTCCTTTTCCCTGGATGTGGTCCCCTTCTCATTGACCGATGGGAAAACTGTAAAGACTGTTCCGTCCCAGGTAAAACACCATGAAGCATTGGCCATATATTGAAATTGAGATAAAATGGTCATAGACCACACTGATTCCCATATAACCTCTGATCCTTGGTTAGTCTGATTGGTTTCTCCACATTTCCATTCCATGATCATTTGACTAACATTCTTTTTAGTTAATTCTTTATAGTCACATGTTCCTCCCGGTGCTGGATTTTGGTGTGTATTTATTTGACTCCTTTGTTCCTAACTTATCGCAGTCCTCTTTGCTCAGAGTATATCTTCGCTTTTGTTGGAGTTTCAATTGTTCCCGCCATACCTGTTTTGGAACTTGTTGACAACTCATGTTCTCATTATTAAATCCCCTGTTGCTTAGACCTGTTGTCAATATTCCCCATGGAATTGAGTCCCCTACTGCTTTTGGAATTGGAAGACATGCAGTTATTTGAGTTACATTTTGTAAATTTGCAAATTCTTTTATCAGTCCCACCATTAAATTTTCCTCTGGAGTTTTCCTTGGGATATGTATTAGCTGCTCTGCTTCACTTTCCACTTTCCCTTCCAATTGATCTATTATCATCCCAAACAATGCTCCCATCATCATCAGTTTCCAGGTCAAAATCCACCTCTCCCATATTTTGCAGTGATAACTCCCCTTTCTAATCATGTTTTAAAGTCAATTTTGCAGTTTCTGGATCCCTATTGATAACTTTCCATGACGGGGCTTTCTTCACTCTGCTGTAGTGTATCCACGGTTCCACTCCTCCTACCTTGATTGCAGTATAAGTTGTTAACAGTACCTGGAATGGTCCCCTCCACTTTTCCTGCAGTGGTTTAGAGTTCCAAGTTTTTTATATATATACAGGATCATCTGGCTGATACTGATGTACAGGCATATCCAAGGCAAGTGATCTAGTCAGCACAATATATCTCCGAAGTGCTCCAAGGACTTTTCCTAAAGAAATTAGATACACTTTCAAATCATTTTCCCCAGCTACCTTCATATCCCCTGGGATTAAAGGAGTCTGGTACGGTTTACCATACAGGACTTCATATGGACTTATACCGTCTCTTGATCTTGGTTGGATCCTGATTCTCAACAGAGCTAGTGGTAAAGCCTGTGGCCATGTTAAAGATGTTTCCTGGCAAATCTTACTTATTTGTCTTTTTAATGTTTGATTCATTCTCTCAATTTTTCCATTCGATTGTGGTCTCCAGGGGGTATGTAAGTCCCATTTTATACCCCAAATTTTACTGATCTCTTGAACTACATCTGCCACAAAGTGTGGTCCCCTATCAAAAGACATTCCTAATGGCACTCCAAATCTTGGTATTATTTCCTTCAATAGTATTTTGACTACTTCTCTAGCTTTATTGGTGCAGCAAGGAAAAGCTTGAAATTTTAAAGTGGGTGTTAAAAAAATGCATGAATGTACAGAAATAAAACCATGGTCATTTTACTGGGCTATTTCTGTGCTGCTTAAAGAAAACAAGAATCTATAAAAGCAGTTATTAAAGTCCACAAGTATGGGATGCCATATAAGCCATCTGCTCAGATTATCCAAAAAATTTTTATAGAAAATCTTTGCAGACCCCTTAGCAGTCACCTCCACGTTTCCACCACCAGCTGCATTAATAACTGAATAACCAAAACTCAATTTTGAATATGCAGATGTGTGATAAAGTTGCTTGTTGAATCAGAGCCCATACTGTGGGCTTCTTACTTGCTGAGAAGTCAGTGCTTATTGAACAACTTCCTAACACCACTGTGGGACTACTGTTTGGTTTTATATGACCAAAAAAGGATATTTTCTAAAAGTGGAAATATGAAATAAGGTGACAGAAAGTGTGGTAACAAGAAATTTATGAATGGAGTTTTGATCCAAAAATTTATTGACAATGCGCCTTTTTTATGTGATGCCTATCTCTTGTCATCCTCCCTTTAAGACTGTGTCCCTCCTACCCCCACTGAATGATCCAAGCTTATATATAAATTTGGTTTGATTGATTAAAGAAAAAAGTTATCCAAGTATAACTTCCTTCTTAAGATCTTGCAATTAGCATGTGGCTTGATAGTAGCTTGGTTCCATTTGTTTAATAAAGAAAATAGATGAGCGTTTTGCAGGCTATATATGGCTAGTTTGGCAATTTAATCAAAACAGTGGGATTGCCATTTTGCTTGTATTTGACTATGCATTTAACTGAAACAAATGTGTGTGCAGATGGACCAATCCTGAGTGCACAAAAAATGGACAACTAAATCCATATTTTTACATACGCAGTTCTTTCATCTGGAATTGCAAGCAAATTCTCGTTGCACTAGAAACTCCTGAAAAGGCAAAAAAAAGGGGCAGCTCTTGCCCAAATGAGGTCATAATGTTAAATATTGACCAAATGTTCAAGAGAGATGTTCTGGGGAGTATTAGGGATTTCTACAACACAGTAAGATCTGGAAAGGCTAATTGTTCTAACTATGATAGTCAAGTTTTTAAAAGATGTGGGAATATAGTGACTTTGGTTTTTATTTTTGAAATTACAATACTGACTTTAAAAAGGGTTTATGTTTTCGAGTAGGATGTATTTATCTACATGAGGTCTGTTATCCTTCTTACAGTGGAACTAGTTTCTAATAAAAAGAAAACCAGAGTAATATTTTAAAAATCCTTGAGAAGAGAAACCATTGCGGAAGCTGACTACCTTCTTTGCATGGAATTAGGGGATAACAAAGAAAAAATATGAGGATATGTATATCAGGGGATATGTATTTTTCTCTCAGATATACATTTTTGCTCCTCCAATATCAATTTCAGCTATCATAAGTTCCATATTAATTTTGAAATGGTATATGTTGTCAGTCTTGACATTAGAGTATCAGAGCATTTCCTAGGACAGGATTTCTGAAATCCAGCATGTACTTTTAGCTCCCTTTCTATGTATGATTCCTAATATAAACCACATCTAGCCTTTATCAAGATTCAACCCTTAGTTAATACTTGCAGTTTACTAAAAAGACAGCCCCTTTTCAGACAGAGCAGGTGAATCAAGTTATGGTAGTTTTGTTTTCTGAAATCAAAATGTGAATTTGGCTTTTTTATGGATGGTGTACTGAAGGCAAATCTTTTCTGTTTGCCTTGATTTGTTTTTAGAGGAGATTTGCATTTAGGACCCAATACTATTTCATTAGGGTGTTTTCTGGGAATTCACTTTCACTGAATGTGGGGTGATACAAAAGCATCATATACAAGATTATAATTTGGAAAAGAAATAAAAACAACCAACCAAACTTCTGTTACTCTGGGAAAGGAAAAAATGTTTTCACCGAAGGGTCCCTCATCCCTATCTTCATCATCTTTCTAAAAAACCTAAAAAATGCTTTAAAATCCTTTTATCTGCAAGTTATAAAAACCATACACAAACATGCCACAACATTTAATGTAGTCAAAGCTTTGTAGAATAAAATATAATCTGTAATTCCAAAACTCCATTGGAGAATGAGGAAATTACTAGAGTTTAATTCTCAGGATTAGGGATGACATATCTATACTGTGTTTGCTATTGCATATATTTCATGAGCTGTCCAGATAGCTGGAAAAAATATTTGCTAATAAGATTGCAGAGAAAGGGATGTCGCCTGAAGTTAGTATTAGCATTATCAGTTGCAAATAATGCATGGCTGAAGCTCAAAGCATCAATTTTAGTACACTTCTTATATTTTCAAATATTCTTACTGCAGTTTCATTACTTTCTTCACAAAAATCAAGCAGATGATGGATTATTCCTCTTTCATGTCTGTAGGAATGAATAATTGCGGAAAACATTTTGATATTTCCATGGCTTTGAGGCATCAGTGCCCACAGAGAAAAATGTGTCCTTTTCAGCAAAATTAATAAATAAATTAATAAATATAAGGGACAAAAATATCTTTAGGAAACAATGAGCTAATAGTGTCAGGTATGTCTATAAAATAAGCTACAGCTACACTGAAAATACATCCTAATCTGTCCATCTTTGCATTTCTGTAGCAGTTGAAGTAATTTCTGTATGAAGCTTAGAAGGAATTTAATGATCTGCTGGCACTGAATCTTAAGTTGCTGAAAAAACCTATTGTTTGAGATCAGAAGTATACAAATTTATCTCAAGAAAGTGGTTTGAAAAAATGCATCAACCTGCAGAAAACATAGCTCAGATTCATTCTGTCAATAATTGCTTGGGGACAGTTACCACTCAAAATATTTCTGTCATTCCCACTTTTTTGCCTCTGCCTAACTGAAGTCTTCACTCATAAAGCAGTTATCTGTGTTGAGATTTGGTGCAGTCTCCTCTCTTGGTTTCTTTGTGCTTTGATTTGGTTTGTTTTCTTTGAGAGATTCTTCAGTCTTCTGAAGCTTTGAGCAGTCACTGTCTTAAGCTCACATCAAGTCTATAACTCCTTGCTGGCCCAAAACCTCACTCCTCCAGTCTTCCCAGCAGCCCAGTGTGCACTAGTTGTCTGCTACAATGAAAACTTCTGCTTGGCATCCTCCTCTATTTATAGGCTGTTGACCCTAGATCAAAATTTCCAGAAAACTCTCGAATAGCCTCTGCTGAGAAGTTCTTGGCTCTGCCAGGATAAGTTGTCTTGCTGTCTTATTTCAACTGATGTATTTTGCACTGAAGTATGCAGTTAAGTGTAATAATGGCCATATGCTAGAACAGTTAGCTCATTAAATAGTCACTAAAAAGCCCTTTCAGAATTATTTTCTCTATGTGCAGTCCTTACCTGGATAAATGCAAAATAAAGCAGAAGAGGCTAAGAACAATATTTCTTTTCTTTTTTAGTCTCAAATGCAAAGCCACAGTATTGACTTTTTTCAGATATACAAGTCAGTGCAGTCTTACGATAGCACAATAGAAGAACCTTGTTTAATTAGTTATTGTTCAAAGACTTTTTTCAGTCTGAATTCTGTACTGGGAAAAAAGCTTAATCACAGATACATTGCTTAGTGTTGCTGTGCAAAGGCTTGAATAATTGATTGAGCCTTGCTCTTAAACATGAAACACTGAATGAGATGTCCCTGCAAAGAGCGTGTGGGAGGGTCAGACTAAAGCATTTTAGCTTCCTTTTATGCCACCTTCTGTGCATAATGCATAAACAGTTATTTTTAATGACTTTTGGACCACTGGTCATGAGAAAAAGAAATTCGATTTGAAACAAAGAAATAGAGCAAGTAAATGCTATCCAGATTTTTGCCTAGAGCTTTATCTTTTGTTGCTTTTGTTTTCAATTGCATATTCTTTATATCACATCATTTTCCAGCCCATCTTACTCCACAGATTTTTTGAAAGGGTCACAATACAATTTTCTTTTTTATAGGTACATTCAAGAAGAGAACATCATGAAGATATTTGACATTTTTTCAGATCTCTGTAGGAATGGGCATTTAAATATGACTGTGATTTTAAAGTAAACTCATTTTTTTAATTGAATTTGTTCTTTTTTTCCAAGTTACTGATTTTTCAATGAACAGTGAACAAAACAGTTGAACAACGCATTATTTTCTTGCATAAGCAGTAAGAGATGGACGTTTGCCCAGAGAAAAGCTGGATCAACAACATCACAGCCCCTTTAGTGTGGGTAATTAATTGCCCTTCTGACAGTGGTTGCCTCTATTGGCAAGAAGGTTTGTGAGAACACTCTACTATACTCAAGCAAAATTAGCTGTGTTCACTTAAGCAATTCCAATAGGTGTCTTGAGTTAGTATGGACCGGAGCGCACTGGGGAGTGTTCACATGACCCACACAGCTGGCAGGGCTGTAGTGGGAGGTGTTTTCAGCCAGCGACAATACATGCAGCTGAGCGCCATAACATTTCATCCACCCCAGTTCAATCCACCAGCCTACTCGGACTCCAGGCTCACACCAACATGTGCATCCTCACCATGTGTACCAGCCCAGAGGAAACCATGTGGAGAGCAATGGGGTCCAAGCCCTTCCTTAGTCACAGGATGGGACACCTCTGCACCTGCTTCTAGGGCACTAGGCGCTAGAACAGAGGTGGTTTTCTTCTGTTTCTCCTGTTGAGGCTCTTCCACTTTGCATAAATGAGTATTCACTGTGCCAGTATTTGGTAAGAGCCAGTGGGTATTGCCGAGTGCAACAGCTTTAAAAGAGAGTGACGACCTCCTTGGAGGTTACCATGCAACGTTCCAGTCTTTACCAATGGGTAGGAGAGGGTCTGACCCTGGGTTCCCATAACAACCCTGGCCTTGGTTCCCAGAGGCTTCTACCTCCAATTCAAGACTCAGTTCAGCAGAAAAGCATGGAAATGCTGAACTTAAGTTGAACTTCAGAAGGGGTGAAGGTGGACAAGGTAGGTGAATTTGACAGTTCCAGAAAAACTTAGGAATGGACTAGAGCTCTGCATAAAGCTGCAGTGGCAGAAATACAGGAACCTACATACAACTATGGCAGCTCTGCTAGATGGTGAAGGGTTCTTGACTGGACAAGACCCTGAACAACCAAATGTGACTTCAAAATTGGTCCTATTTTGAGCAGGGGGCCTCTACCAAATGACCACCAGGGTGCCCTTCCAGCCTAAGTTATTCTGTGCCTCTGTGATTCTTGCTATATTTAATATTAGTCCAGACACTGTTTAGATAGGTTTATTCCAGTCAATCTGTTGCAATTCTGCTTGTTTGTTTTTTGTGTAATTATAGTGGCAAATACTGTAGTAGTCACAATTGGTAGCAGTCACAAATCATCTAAAGCGATATATTTTTGTGCAATTGAAGCAGATTGAGAAAATTATCCAAGACTTCAGTTGTAATGCTCAGTAGCATATAAAACTGAGCAAACTGCTATTACTTTTTTGCCACAAGCATCGATATTTCTTTTGGGACAATTCCAGCCAATAAGATAGTTCTTGGGGGTGAGGGGTGGGGTGTTGTGTTACTAAGGTATCACCTCATCCCTCATTCCTCTTACCCCTCCCAAGAATCTCAGTTTCTCTCCATTTATAAGCCTGATGTGCAAAAATGTCTAATCATAGTTTTCCAGTAGAAGAAACTAGACTTGTCATAGCTGTTACAGAGGGGAAGTTCATGCTCTGTGACTCAGAAAGGAGAAGCTGATAGGGATTTTGTTTTAATTTTCTTGTATTTCATCTTGGCTTTCCTTCGACATCTCCCTGCACTCAGTAATCTGAGTGCAGATTTGTGGGCTCAAAACCTTTTGAGCCCACAAACAGTTCAGAGTCTGAAATTACTGGCATCACAGTGGCTTCATTAGCTAGACTACATCAGTGCTGGAGGGCACCAACCTTGATTCCTCAAGATGTTCTTTCATCTAAGAAATAAAATTGTCCTGGAGAATACATGCCCTCTGTCTAGGGGCTACTTCTCTGAGAAAGGTAAATGGAGACCTTAAGGATTTCATTGCAGAATTGGGTAGCACAGAAATATACTTTGTTCAAAGGAGTTTTGGGTCCAGATTTGTTAGTTACTGTAGGTAGATGATGCAGCTCTGCTGAAGACTATATAGTAAGATTGACAGGCACATATCTTCTGGGAAAAAATGAGTTATTGTATTTTTAATATTGTCCTGGTTTCAACTGTGATAGAGTTGCTTTTCTTCCTGATAGCTGGTATAGTGCTGTGGTTTGGATTTGGGATGAAAATAATGTCAATAACATACTGATGTTTTTAGTTGTTGCTAAGCAGTCAAGGACTGTTCAGCTTCTCATGGTCTGGCCTGCCAGCGGGAAGGTGGGGGGTGCACAGGAAGCTGGGAGGGGACACAGCCAGGACAGCTGACCCAGGCTGGCCAAAGGGATATTCCCTACCATACAATGTCATGCTCGGTATATAAACTGGGGGAGTTGTCTGGGGAGGGGCCACGGCTCGGGAACTGACTGGGCATTGGTCAGCAGGTGGTGAGCAATTGTGCTGTGCACCACTTTTTTTGTATATCCTTTTATCATTATTATTGTCATTATTCTTTTTTCCCCCTGTCCTATTAAACTTTCTTTATCTCAGCCCACGAGTTCTACCCTTTTTCTTTTCCAATTCTCTCCCCCATTCCACTGCAGGGGAGGGGAGGGTGAGTGAACAGTTGTGTGGTTGTTTTAGCTACCTGCCGGGTTAAATCACAATACATATTTTAACAGTTTGTTACTAAAGAAAAAGTTTTTAGTGCAGACATTCATGCAGGCATGTGTTTGCTCCCTGCTAATAAAGAGGAACTGTACAAATCCAAATTGTGCCATTAGCTGTTGGCTTTGTGAGTGAGAGATGAGATGCAAAAGTAGAGGAAGAAAGAAGTTTGCAGCTGTACATTGGTGGCTGCGTGTCTGCTATTACATTGTTGATGCTGAGCCAGAAATTGAGGCTGTGAAATGTTAATTGGCTTGCTAGGAAGTAGGTGAGTATTGTGGCTTAGTTGCTTAAGATAGTGCAACATTAGAAAGTGTAAAATGGAGAGGTTAGTTAGACAGAGAGATCTGTGTTTAATGATCTAGACATTACTGTTTCTGAAATGGTAATTCAGCTTCTTTCATAAAATTTTAAATAATTAGTAAGTTTAACTTTTAATTAATGTTTTTTCATGCTGCAACATACTAAATTTATTGTTTCCAAGATATTACAGTAAACATTAGAAGTCATTGCAACCATTTTATGCAAAACAATTTTTAAGGCATTTTATGCTAACTTCATAAGAACACCTTCATCATTTTTATCAACATAAGTCACCCAGAACTAAGGGTATATTTCAAATGCAGCTATTTATGCAAAGAAGTAATAGTACCTTGAATTTGTTGCAATTAATTCTGTATATGTTGCTTCTACTTAATTTCAACAGGTGACTGAGCTAGAGTGTGTGAGTAGTCAAGCCAATGCAGTCCATACACATAAAACAGAATTAAACCAGATAATACAGGAGTTGGAGTCTACTCTGAAGAAAAAAGAAGAGGTATTTGCTAACATTTATTCTTGGCTTTTCTGTTACATCATTTCTAAAGGCTTTCAACATTAAACTTGTGATAGCTGGTAAATACTGTATTATTTCCTATAGATGTTACGAAGTAAAATCAATTTTTCAGCTTCTTTGAAACGATTGCTATTTTTCCATGTATCAGTCCAATATAGAACTGGGTATCTGAACAACAAAAAAAAGTATCATTTTTTCCTTTTTGCTTTAACTGAGCATCTCTCTTTGCAAAAGCAAGTCTGCATTGAGGCATATGTAGTTTCTACAGAGCAGACATCACACTGATGCAGTCCAAATTCACTAAGAAGGGCAGCAGTCGTAAGCACACTTACCTTTTTCTGGAGAGTAGGGTTTGGAGCAAGTCTTTTTCAGGCCAATCTGTTTTTCAGACTATGTTAATATAGATGATTTTTATGATCCCTAAGATCAGTCCTTTCCTTAAATGCATGACAAATCCCCAGCCTGTAACTTGATGATATTCATTGTGCCATCTGCCTTGGGCTGGACCAGCAGCAGGAAAATACAAGGAACTGGAGTAACACCTGCACTGGCACAGGTCCTAGAGGAAAGCTGATTTGCGCCACAGAATGATCGAGAAACGCCCCTTTATGGATGGGAAAAAGGAGATGGAAGGAGCCACATATGAAGGATTGTTTGCCCTGTGTAAGACCAGATCACTTGAGCCCTCTGTGACAGACACAGTGGGCACTGGTGTGCAGTTCAGAGGGGCAGTGTATCTTGCAGGGTCTTGCCTCCAGTGGTGCTGTTGTTAGGTGTTTCCGAGGAGGATGCATGAGAGACACTGTAGTTACAGAATATCCTCCCAAAATGAAACAAAGCCTTTTGCAAACTCCCTCATACTTAAGAGTTTATCCTCAGGTTGGTAATGTTTCCCATTTTGATGCCCATGCACTTTTGAATTATGCTGAGCTGTTGGATGCAAAGAGATCTTTCTGAAAGGAGTTCTGGAAGGTGACTATGCCCTTCTGGGAGAAAAGTATTTATTAGTTTTAAGTTTGATACCTTTTGGTTTCATTAACTGTTTCTATTCTTGTCTCCTGAAAGTAAGCTAAGAAAAGATTTCTCTTCCATTAATTATTTTACCTATATTTGTTATTTTTATACCTTATTACTTTCTTCTTGCTAAATTAAAGATACCATTTCTTTTAGATTCTCTTTTGACAGAAATCAATGGTCAAAGCAGGCAATTTTTTTAATGTTCAGCCCTGCTGCTAGTGACATAATAAGCAGCTCACAGATGAAAACTGGATTTTTCTATTGAAAAAATGGAGGATAGATTACAATAGAATTTAAAGTATAAAATTGTTTCTCTAATTACAAGGACTCAATTTTATAGGAAAACATTACTTCAGATCTTTTGTGTTGGAGAGAAAGACTTGGACTTTTATAGCAAAGAAAATGCTTATCTGTATTGCTGTTTATTCACAATAGAATTGCTGTTTTGGGACTGTGATTCAGGAATATTGGAAGCAGGGCTTAAACTTCATGTGCTATGATGGGCAGTAGCTAACTGCCAGTTTTGATATCATTGCAAGGGCTTGCTCAGGAGAAGCAGCAGCAGCCAACTTGCACCGAGGCCAAGCCAGGTAACGTGTTGCTAGTGAGGTTGTTTCTTCTCCCTTAGGAAATAGAAAGATTGAAACAAGAAATCGACAGTGCCAGAGAGCTCCAGGCACAGAGGGATTCTCTGAGCCAGAAGTTACAGGTGAGCTATCGTGCATCATCTTAATTTAGACAGAAGGGAAAAATGATCAAGTGAGCAGTTCACATCAGCAACTTGTGCTATATTTGCTGAAGGTGCCAGATAAATATGTAAGTTACATTGTGTTGCGAAGTGGTGGGTCGGGATGCTCCTTGGGAATTTGTACCAAAATTTCCACCTGCTGTAAGTCACTATTTTTTCCTGCGGGAACAGACCCAAATTTCATTTACAAGTCCATAGAATATGCTTGGGCTAGCAGATGTGCTTCATTGATACATGTTCTAGGCATTTCTGGTCTCATTTTCACTGCAGTGTCTTCCCATAGGTCTTGTGTGCCACTGAACTGTCAGGCTGTGTATCATCATGTTGGGATGAGTTTGTATTCATCTTTTAAACATGCTTTGAGAAAGTAAAGGTTAAAGTAAAACTTCAAACACTCACTGACATTTTCTTGGAATTAGAATCATTGTGTTTTTATTGTTTTTTCTGGGTCGTTTCTTTACTGTGTTTAAAGCCAGATACTTCAGCTTACTGGAAGCAGTATGCCCTCAGTATACCCTCACTTGCTATGTCTGAGCTCTTGTCCTTCTGTTGCTGGGCTGACCAGCCAGCAGAGACACACATCCCTTGTGAAACCTGTCTTCTGAATGAGGCTGACACAAAGCTTAGTTGGGTTTAAACTCTGAATTCAGATTTCAGAGTTTTGATAGGACTGGAAACTCAGGCATTAAATAGCTCCAAATCCAAAGTGCTGAAAGGTGACCCTCGTTGTTATGTGGCTTGACCTAAATCACACTGAAAACAAGCCCTGTCAGACTATCCACAGCTTAAAAATCATTAAGCAGATATTCTTTGAAAGGCATTACGTGCATTGGAACTTCCCTGAATATAATTTTAACTATAGAATAAACCACATAAGAACAAAATGAGTTTATTAATTTTTCCCCATTCTTAAGTCAAATTATTTCAAAAAAGTATGTTATTACAGTGTTTCTTTAAAGACTGTTTTGAATACACCTGAGCTTGCCTATTCCACTATTCCAAAAATTGTTGCTGGCTTTATACTAAGCATGGGAGTTTTCAGCTGAAAAGGAACTTATCTGAGAGACTCAAAAGGAAGATTATAATGAAAGTTGTAAATTGTTCTAGCAGTAGCATATGCAATAATTTCAGTGTAAGATCACGTGAAAAGTAATAATGAGCCGAGAACTAGCTATCCTTAGAATTTATGAGAGACTTGTAAGAGATGAAAGATGTTTTAGAATTAGAAAATGGTAAGGTTTTATTAAAAATTATACTTTATAAAGTCAGTAGCTTCCTTTTGGTATATTTATATGTTTAGTAACCAAATGGATATATTATGTATCAATGTGACATATTTCCATATGTCACGTTGTAGGCAATCAGTTTCTGAAAATGGTTCTATATGATTCTATTCAAATAAATTTAAAGCTGTCTTAGAATCCAAGTTAAAAGTTGCGTTTCTTCAGCTTAAAGCTTATTACTGACCTGATGCAGCCCGTCTAAAAGGTCTTGAATCTTTGCTTTGCTATAATCTTCCTGCTTTGATAATACTGGCTTTCTCTGAGCCACTTCACCCTACATCTGTAGCATCGGTGAAATGGTGTTTTCTTCTGTAGCTTCAGACTAACCATCTCAAATCTATTAACTTAGTTGACTCATCATCTGTTTTCAGGGTGACTGTCTCCAGGGTCCAGATCTGTTCATCTGGCTCTTTTTTCTTCTGCTTTATTTTTTGCCTCTTGTGATAAATGGATTATGTACCTCTCAAATATTTTGGAATATAGCCTGTATGAAAAACTCTATGCAAAGAAATTATTATTTCAAGGTGTATTACATTTCTGACACGCTCATATCAGGGAATGAATTAGAAATCCATCTTTGGCAAATTCCAGTGAAGAGCAGTATGTTATCACTGTGAAGAGTAAGTATCAGGGCTTAATATCAGTTACTTAATAATTTCATTAGCAATGTAGAGAAGACCTATCAATGAGTCATGATCAGTGTGACTCTCACAGTGTTAAAAAATTTCACCAGACTGTGAGTATCTCTAGGTTTGCTTTATTAACAACTCAGAGTTGGGCCATCACCTCGGTGAGTGGCAGAAACTGATAGACAGCATCTTCTATATATATGATTCTGCATAGCATTATGCAATACAAAAGTTCTTGGTGTTCTTCCATGAACTTTCAGTTCTTAATTCTTCATCAACCTCAAAAGTCCATTAATTTCCTCAGTTTCAGCTGATTCTTATCGTTCTGTTCCAATTCCTCTTTTGAAGTTGCTGTTCATTGGTGTAGTCTTTGGTCACCACGGCCACTTACCTTCTTAAACAATCATCTTCATCATAGTTCACCTTTAGACTTCTAAGAAAAACTCAGGGTGTTCTATTAACATATACTTAGCCTATGTCTAACTTTAAATGCCTGACCTTTCTAAGTTGCTTACTCTAAGTTAATCACTTATCTCTTATATTTTGTTATGTCTTAAACTTAATACCTAAGACTGATTTTCTATTGATTCAACTTGACTGGGTTCTAAGCCAGTCATGGTAGGGACTGTACAGGGGACAAATGAGCAGTACTGGCATGGATTTATCAGTATTGTTCTATGAACACCTGTATCCTACTAATTAAATCTATAAGACTATATCTATTTATCAACTATTCTTTCTATTATTCTCAAAGTATGACAATGTTCTAATGAGAAGCTTTCTAAAAGCCTATTCCTTTTACACACAGTAAGTCAGGATATCTTTACTACCATGGCTGATTCCTAAATATAACTGTTGTGTATGGTTTGAATATTTTATTCGGATCCTTGCACTGAATCCCACAAATGTTTGTTACGGTGCAAACAACAAACATAATTTGTTAATGTTTTATTTCTTTTCTAAAACAAAACAATATATGACAAATTATTGTCCCCACTGTAAGAAAAGCTTGAAAAAGCGTAAAAAACTTGTAAAGGGCCTGAGTGTATCAGAAGAGTTAGTTTATTGTTAGATGAGATTAATTGTAAATAAAGTTAAATGACACAACTAGGAGAATAGATTATATCATATGGACACCACTCCATTTTTTCCCATCAAGAAGCAACAGTTTTGAGGTACACTGACTTGTAATAGGAAACTGCACATGAGCTGGACATGAACTTGTAATGCAATACTATTGCAAAAATAACTAATACTAATTTAAAGTAAATATGTGTAAGGGTCAAATGTAAAATTTGGGAAGAACCAATTTCCAGAAATTAAAAGCAACAGCTCATGGCATATTTCAGTTAGTTCTACTTCCCATAAGTCATTAAATATGTTAAGCACAGGTTAGGGAAAATAAAACAGAAGGAAGTATGGGAGCAAGTATATCTGAAGAAGTGTTTGGGGAAACTAAATGTATATGGTTTAGGAAAGAGATATCAAGAATGGAATATAAATAAAGTACACAAGCTGGAAGTTTAAACAAAAGAAGGGAACTCTTCTGGTTTGAAGAGATACAGGGCAAGGACTAGCAATGGAGAGTTAAAGGGAAACACCTCATGCTGAATATAGATAGAAGTTCCTACATCTAACATAAAGTTTTGGTTTTACCTGGGTGCTACCACTTAACAGCTCACAGCAGAACAATTCCTCAGTTTAAGAGCGTCTGAGGAGGGCCTGAAAGATGATGTTCAGTGCTAGATACAGGCACTGGTGAGGCCGCACCTTGAATACTGTGTTCAGTTTTGGGCCCCTCACTACAAGAAGGATGCTGAGGTGCTGGAGCGTGTCCAGAGAAGGGCAACAAAGCTGGTGAGGGGTCTGGAGCACAAGTCTTATGAGGAGCGGCTGAGGGAACTGGGGTTGTTTAGTCTGGAGAAGAGGAGGCTGAGGGGAGACCTTATCGTTCTCTACAACTACCTGAAAGGGGGTTGTGGCGATGAGGGCGCTGGTCTCTTCTCCCAAGTAACCAGCGATAGGACGAGAGGAAATGGCCTCAAGTTGTGCCAGGGGAGGTTTAGATAGGATATTAGGAAAAATTTCTTCACTGAGAGGGTGGTCAGGCATTGGAACAGGCTGCCCAGGGAGGTGGTGGAGTCGCCATCTCTGGAAGTGTTCAAAAAACGTGTGGATGTGGCGCTTCAAGACATGGTTTAGGGAACATGGTGGCGCTGGATTAATGGTTGGACTTGATGATCTTGAAGGTCCTTTCCAACCTAGTGATTCTGTGATTCTGTGAAGTAAAACCATATACATATCCATGGATTTGTTCCAAAGTGATCCTTTTCATCACTGGCTTGCCTACTTGCGACGAGCGAGGGAAGGCATGCAGTCGACTCAATATGAGTGATAAAGCAAGCTTCAACTTTATTGCAAAACCTTACACATATTTATACACTAAGTTCTACCTTATGCATACTTGTCTTACAATCATTGGCTTAGCTCTAAAGAGTGCATTATCATACTCCTCCTACTTGCGCTTACTGCTACGTGGTCCGGGTTCCATCCTGTTTTTCTTATACAGTGCTGCTTCTTAGCTGTTTACCACAGCTCCTTCTCCTCAAGGCCGAGCCCTGCAGATGTCCAGCTGTTTACCAGCTTCCCAGTGCCACAGCTCCCTCTTCTCAAGGCCGAGCCGTGCAGATATCTAGCTGTTTACCAGCTTCTCAATGCTGCAGCTCCTTCTCCTTAAGGTCGAGCCGTGCAGAGTGATCCCAACATCTCCCCCTTTTTGTTTTTGTATAAACAAAACCTGATGGATCATTCGCAACCCGAGGACTGTGAGAAAGATGGACCCTCTGTACATTCTTGTATCATCCTGTGCCGCGAACTCAGCCCAGCAGTTGGTAGGTGCCAGCTTTACGTGGGCGTCCCCACGGAGGCAACGGTGGCCTTGCCGTACACCAGCCCACTGCCCTTCAGGAATTCCCGGTATTACACATTTGTAGAGGAACGAGTTTCGACACACGTGGCCAGCGAGTGTCGGAACTCACCTCAGTTGTCAGCTTTTAACACAGGGAGCCTATGGCGTATGCGCCCGCTGGCCAGACGTGCTGCACGCGCCACAGCCATCCCGTCTATTGGTTCGTAGGCTTTGTTCACACGGCATTTTTTCATAACTCATCAGTCACATATCAACTTATGCTTAAGTCAATAGCAGAATATTACAAAGCAAAACAATTCTAGCTGTACTACTTCTAGTGATATAAACTACTCCTAGTGATAGAAAAAAGGTACTTGTATAAGGCTATGAAGACCAATATTATATCTTACCAAAGCATTTGTAGTTATAGAACGCTTTGCCTCAAAAGCTTTCCACGTTCATCTCATGATACTGCAAATTTCAGTGTGATTTACCCCTACATTTTCTTTTGACTGAGGTGGCATCCAGATTGTGATGACACCTGATAGTGTCATGATGTGTCCAACGATGACGATGGCGACTGCCCCACCCATGGCCTCACCCACTTCGAGGCACCTGCAAAGTGGGTTACCCATGGTTTTACCCATGGTTTTAAACAGCCACCACCGTCAACCTCGTCCCCTGGTTAGCAGTTGAAAAGGTCCTTTCTCCTTCCGCAAATAATTTAACACATATAAGGCTTTATTCAAACGTTCTTAGGGTAATGTGGTAGCCTCTCCCCCTTTTTGTTTTGAGCGTGATTATCTAACAAAGCTCATTCATTGGGTGTGTAAGATACTTGTTTGAGTTATTAGCTAGCCAAGCATTCTTTACTACCTTTTGAACCATTCCTTGTAGACAATGCAATAAACATGGTACAATAAGCATTAGTATTAAGATAACAAGTACTATAACAACTGCCCCTTTTATTAAGTCTTGTAACCATCCACTTAGGCCCAAACTTGACAGCTATGATTCGAGGTTTAGTGAACTTGTCTGTAACCTGTCCGTTAAGTCCTTCAGTTTTTGTAATTGTTGAGTTACCGACTGTGATGTATCTGTTAAATTCATACAACACATGCCATCAAACTCCTCACACCCGTGCCCTTGGGCCAAAAGTAGGAAGTCGATAGCTGCCCTATTTTGCAATGTCGCATGCCTTATTGAGTCAGTTTCCATTAACAAAGCACTGAGTGTTGCAGAAGTAGCATTGCTTTGTTTCGCTAGCCAACATCCCAATTTATTTAAAGTGGCTAAGCCTTGGGCAGCAGCGACCCCAGGGGCAAGGAAAGAGGTTAGTATGGTTTTGTCCGCAGTCCAAAAATCCAGTTGGTCATTGCACTCTTCCTGATATTTTCAAATCTGTCATCTTATTCTATGCCGTCGGGTAAGGTTCAATATCATAGAAGTGTTGGGAGTTAACAATGTTAGGTGCCCCAATGTGTAAGGACCACCTCTCAAACGGGAGGGAACACCTTGCCATGCATGATCACCACAAATCAAGAATATTCCTTTAGGGAGTCTCATTGGGACAATAGTAGAGCGTGAGATGTTGCTCGTTGTATAATTACACCAATTGGTAGCATTCTGAAAAATGGCTAACGTGGGGTTTACATCCTGTGACCTGGCTATCTTCTCAGTAATTTTCTGCAAAGCTTGGTGTTGATCCTCATTCAGTTGACGTCGCTCTGGAGCCTCCACCGAAGACTCCAGGAGCGGCATCAATGGCCTTAGATCATCATTAGTAATTCCGCAAATATTGCGAACCCACTGTATGTCCCCCATTAATTTTTGGACATCAGAAAGATTTTCTATTTTCGCCTTAATCTTTATTTTTTGTGGGTGGACCGCTGCCCTGGTAATAATCCAGCTCAAATATTGCCATGGTCCCTTTTTTTTTTTTTTTTTTTTTTTTTTTTTTGGTGCTATTTTTAAACCCCGTTTTCCTAAATAGTGCTCTAAGTGCTGTAAAATGTGGTCTGCATTCAATTGTGTCCCTGCTATTAATATATCAACTATATAATGATACATTATTAAATCTGGATACTTTTTCCACACCGGTTCTAGAGCCCATGCCACAAATGTCTGACACATCGTAGGTGAATTTTGCATTCCTTGTGGTAACACTACCCAATGATACTTTTTGCTAGCTCTCCTTTATTTACCGATGGTACCGTAAAGGCAAACTTCTCCGCATCCTCAGCTGCTAAGGGAATGGTAAAAAAGCAATTGAAATATACTCTTCGATTCCCTGCAAAAGAAATGATACATTTGTGACAATAATTACAACGACATAGAACAAACCCACAACACTGTTTTACAAATACGGCATATTGAAGTTCCTGCTCTTGACCGTCCGGGGAGAGCCGCTGAGACAGTCAACGAGCCATCATTCTGCATACAAAAGAGTGAAAGCATCAGCTGGTGGTACGACGGAGTTGACTGCGTCCGTGGGACGTGTGACAAGATCTTCAGGTCTTACTGCCGGCCGTACCGACCTGGCCGGTACCTGCTTCACTCCGTCCCCTCCCTCTCTGCCAAAGTCTCTTGTCTCATGCCTCGCCAATGTTGGGCAGGGTCGTATCTTGACTTGGGGGAAGGATCATCCCAGGCAGCCCCCTCCTGTTGCGGCACGGGTCAGGAGGCGGGGGCCAAGGAGGACTCGCCACCTCCGTTGGTTGCGTTAGCGGGTGGGGGGGCGGGGGGGGTGGGGGGGGCGGGCGGGGGTTGCTCGTTCTCACCATCCCCAGCTCGGCCTCCCTTCTCTCCCAAGGCTGTGGCAGCGGCAGCTGCTGCCGCCGTCCGCTCTGATTTTATCGTCTTTATAGAGTCTCTGACTAATCGCCAGGTTGTTAACACTTTCGCAGCCGTATGATCCTCTTTAGAGGCTGCCTCAAACACCAATTTCCCTGCTTTCTCCCAGGTAGGTAACTCAAAAGCTGTTGCAGAGTCTGCTGCTAGCCCCTGGCTCTTCAAAACAGTCTCCAATAGCAATTGCCATGTTGTTGCTAGCTCCGCTGCTTGCCCATCTCCTTTCGAGACTCGCCCCATTGATCTTTCACATGGGCACACAGGGGAACACTGAGTACATTGTTCTGGGCAATGTTGTCCCGTCTTGCCCTCACATACATCATCGTAGATCTGTTTCTCTGACTTATCTATGCAGCCGGTTTACTCGGTGCATCTGGCACCTCAGGAGGTGCAGTCGGAGTCGCTGAAGGTCCTGGACCCTCTGACTCGGTTAAAAAGGGATTGGTTGAAGACGGTTTAACAGCCTCCTCCATATCAGCTGCAGCTTTTCTCTCTGCCTTTAAGGCTTTTAATGTGTTTAACATCAACTTCCATGTCGTCACTAACTCTGCGGTGGTTTTATCTCCATTCCCAATATGTTCCTATAACATTTTTCCTATCTCCTCCCACGTCTCTGCCTTAAACGCCACAGACGCATCGGGGGGGTACCCTTTTTGGCACCAAATTAGAAGCCTTCTAAGTGTATATTCATCATATTTCAGTCCTCTCTTAGAGAGCATATGCAGCAGGAGTCTGACCATCGCCCCTTCTTCATGCGATGCGTTCTGCCTTTAGTTCTTTTAATGTCTCTAGGATCAACCTCTAGAGCGTCGTAGATTTTATACTGTCTTTGTTGCCTGTGCTATTCGCTTTTCAGTTTTATATCTTTTCATGCAATTAATAACATCTCTCCAAGATTTCATTAATTTTTTGCTGATTTTTCATCATCGATTACTAGATCCCACAAACAATCTCCATAAGAATGCCACTCGTCTACTTCAAACATACTTTCAGGGTCTTTAAAAAACCCTTTCGCTTTCCCTAACGCAATTAACCCAGCCAGATCTTTTAATTGGCTTACTCCCCGCTTTTCTAAAAAGCATTTTAAGGTTTCGAATGCTACCTCTATTTCCATTGCGCGCTACGTTGACCTTCTTAATTATCCAGTCAATTATTTTTGCAGCCTTTTCCCTTGGGTAGCCTTCTTTCGGACGGCGAACCCCTTCTTAATTATCCTGGGTTCAAGCACGGATCAGGCGCGCCGCGACAGCGTCCGCCGATCTTCTGCTCCCTGGTCGCTGCTACCAGTGCTTCTCCGATCTCGCTGTCCGGTGAAAAACAAGGATGGGGGTCCCTGTTCGGGCGCCACTTGCGACGAGCGAGGGAAGGCATGCAGTCGACTCAATATGAGTGATAAAGCAAGCTTCAACTTTATTGCAAAACCTTACACATATTTATACACTAAGTTCTACCTTATGCATACTTGTCTTACAATCATTGGCTTAGCTCTAAAGAGTGCATTATCATACTCCTCCTACTTGCGCTTACTGCTACGTGGTCCGGGTTCCATCCTGTTTTTCTTATACAGTGCTGCTTCTTAGCTGTTTACCACAGCTCCTTCTCCTCAAGGCCGAGCCCTGCAGATGTCCAGCTGTTTACCAGCTTCCCAGTGCCACAGCTCCCTCTTCTCAAGGCCGAGCCGTGCAGATATCCAGCTGTTTACCAGCTTCTCAATGCTGCAGCTCCTTCTCCTTAAGGTCGAGCCGTGCAGAGTGATCCCAACACCTACTTACAAAAATTAATTATCTCTGGAGTAAGAGCAGTGGCAAGGAGACTTCCTAGAGCACACACATTTGGTGAGTAGAAGAGGAACGGTGACAGGAGAAGCAGGAAGAGTGAGCAAACGTGGAAAAACAGCAATCAGTTTTGTGTGAGCTAAAGAAAGGACTGTGTCATTCCTGCAGAGCTGAGAGGACCCTGAATTTCCCTTTTCTTCCTGTACTGCAGTCACTCGGCCTCAGAGGGTCTCGAACCCATGCAGTCATTACACTGTACTTGTCAGTACTACTTGGAGGGCAGGAGTAAAGTCAATGAAAGAGAGTCTACAGAGCGTATGGACTGGGTTATAATCTGTTAGCTTGTTTGTTTATAGCAATGGTGGGGTAGTTATTCCTTACATAAACATGTGTATATTTTAATTTATATTGTTTCTTCAACTACTCTTTTCAGTTAGCTTCCTTTAATGCTTTGGCAACTATATTATTCAGTGTTAAATGGATTAAACTAATTCTTCTCTTGGTCCTGGCAGCAAGCAATAATTCCTGCTCTCAGCTGTGCTGTTCAAGACCAGTGGCCAAAACTCTGTGATTTTTAACTTGCTCATTTACAAACAGGAAGTAAGGGAGGTATTCCAGGGATATAACCCTTGGCTGCACAAGCAACCACAGCTATGAGGAGATCTGGTCCCCGAGGCTCTGCCTTCTTCACCTGCACTGTTGTTGGGAGTCCCAGAACTCTCCCCTACTGCAGAGGCTGGGAGCTGACACTGAGCTCTGGCCACATCATCCCATCCCTCTTCTGGCCAGGGATGCAGCGGCCGATCAACGCTGCCATCACACCCCTCACAGATGGAAAGGTCACAGACTTTGACACAAAGCTGCCATTTTATACCTGTTACACTTGACTGCCCAAATACATGTTCTGTATGGCTCAGAGCTCGTGCTGGGAGGAATGACTGCTGCCAAATTGGCCACCCTATGGCTGTGTGAAACTAGTTGTAAAAACTCAGAGCAGGCCCATTAAAGCTTTGTGACACAAAGCCACTGTAAAGGTAAGTGGTGTTTAAAAAATGTTTATGTAAATATTAATTCACTATGCACTTTTCCAGAGAATGGCTGCGCAGGGTGTATGGTGTACTAAATACATTGTCCCTGTGCTACCTTTGAGAGTGTTTTTCAGAAGTGAAATTATGAAATTCAGCATGACAATATGTTATTCCAGATCCATGTGACTGCTACATTAGTAATTTGATAAAAGAGAGGGTATCTGATTTGCACAAAGCAGAGCAACCGTGACCTCCCTCCTGTCATGCGCAAGCCAGAGCAGTGAGGGGTCCCAGCAGGCAGTGCTCCCCTCCTGCTGGCTGGCACGAGGGGGCTTCTCTTCCTCGTGAACGAGAGCTGAGCTTGCTCAGGGTCAGATCCCCTCAGCTATGTGTAATGTGCTGCTGCTTTGTCTTTCCACCTGCTATATGGGAACAGTTTGTCTGTACAGCACTGGTGGCTCGTGCACTTTCCCTGCTCCCACAGCTGCACTACTGCAGAGCTTGCAGGTGGGAGCTCCAGGGCACAGTGCAACGAGACAAGATATTCAGCTTTCACTTCCTGGTTTAAAATTGTTACAGTCGATTTCACCTTGACATCAGTCTTGCTAGTTTATGTTTCTGTCTTATTTTTCAAAGTGAAAAGGCCTATAATGTTGGACAGGAGTAACGTAGTACTCTTCCATCCATAAAGCAGTATTCTGGATGAGCTTCTATATGAGACCATTTAATGGAGACTGTACTTGAGCAATTCATGTAGTCTAAATAAGGGAATACTTGAACTTAAGTAAACATTTGAGAAGCTGTTTTCAGTAGGTGGCATATTTCTGAATGATAGAAGTGATAACTTACCTGAATATCACATCCATTGTTCACTGTCTAAATTTTATCCCTGCCCAAAAGTTTCTGTCCTTCAGATGAATTACTGAAAAAAAATGGAGGAAATTATAGTACATATGCAATCCTAATAACAATTTGGGTTCTGGTTTTGGCTTAGTGGAAACTGTGAAGGATCACAATCACAAATTGTTTCAAAAAACAGTTTACAAAAATAGCACACGAATACCTGCAGGAGGTTAGACTGCTTTCTGTTTGCAGACAACACATTAACATGTTATGTATTTTCTCTGAAGGAAGTAGAAATTCGAAACAAAGAACTGGAAGGCCAGCTGTCTGATCTAGAGCAACGTCTGGAGAAAAGTCAGAATGAGCAAGAAGCTTTTCGCAATAACTTGAAGACACTTTTAGAAATTCTTGATGGAAAAATATTTGAACTAACAGAGTTACGAGATAACTTGGCCAAGCTAATAGAATGCAGCTAAAGAAAATGGGATTTCAGTGCAAATCAGCTTAAAGATGCACTGTCTCTCTTCATAGGACTGTGTTGGGCTCTGCATCAAAGTTGCACAAAATTAGAAAATGTTCCTCTGAGATGGTTTGTTTTAAATTTGGGTCGTATTTCAATGTAAAATTTAGAACTCAACTTGTAGCTAGTTAAAGAAAAAAACAAAAAACAAACTTGAATTACAAATTACCTCCTTGTACATTATTGGCCATAGATAACTTGAAAGATATTAACAGTAACTGAATGCAATCCTTTTCCAATTATCAATGATGGAAGAATTAGCAGTGACCCAGGTCACATCCCCTTTTTGTGACAGATACAGTATAGGCTATCTGCTGTTTTATTTATTTAAGATATTTAATTGCTGTGCTTTGTGCAAGAACTTAGTGATGACAGCCCTGTATTTTGTTGTTCTTAATTTCTCAGGATACTTTCCAACGTGGAGCAGCAGTGTCATTACCAATTTATTCTTGCCAGGAGTGAGAGTTGCATCTTTAATTGAAACAAAGTTACTATAACTGCTTGTATAAAGCTCTTCCTTTTGGAGTTTTGCAGTTGGTTGGTTGGGGTTTTGTGTGTGTGTGTATACACACACTGGAAGATACCGTATTTCTTTATGGAGCTTACTCTGGTGTTCTACAATATTGTCCAATGTAAGGTTTACTTTTTCATATGAATTCCATGTAATTACAGTGAGATGCTATCTTCCACTTAACTATATTTTGAAGCCAACCAATGATGGCAGGTGAGTCCCCCAGGGAAAAAAAAAGGCAAAACTCCCCTGAGAATTTTAAATGTAAAATTTGACATGCACAGACAACAAGAAATAGTCAGTTGTTTGTTTTCTGCCATGATACATATATCAACTATCTATGTTCAATTAACTGTTAACCTGTTCTGCAGGACACTTTTTCAGAATGTCACATGAATTTCAGGTTTTCTGAATAATGGCTTATTGGAAGCATTGTTTATTACAAGATTGCATTAAGGGCATAGAGCTATTGCAAGGGATTACTTGTACACTGAACTTGTCCAGCCAAGAAAGCTGTTTCTAGAAGTTTTCTTGTCATAACAAATTGAAATGGAGACATGTTTACTAAATGTTAACTAAATGTTTAAAAACAGGAAATCAAATACAGTTATCCTCAGTGAGCAGGTTTTAAAGTTGTTTTGATGTGATTTTAACAGACTTTTGACAAACACGCATTTCTTTATAAAATAGGGGTTTTTTTAAAAAAAACAACTCTTTGAAAGGTAAGCCAAGTGTCATGTGTCTTGCATCAAAGTACATTCTTGCCATAAATCGCTTGTAATAGTTGAAGAGGGCCTTTTTAAAACGTATGAATGAGTGTCAGACTTCAAAGTCGAAAGATGCACTGACCTTTGTTTGCTCCACAAAGTAATTTGAATGTTAAACATTAAATCTAGCCACTTATTAAATTTATATAACACAATTTTCTCCACTTGGAGACTGCTATTCAAAACTAGAAAAGATAAGTTTGTTTTTATGTGTGTACTGTGTGTATACACCATATAATACACACAGGTTCTCATTTATATCAGAAATACATGCTTTATTTCTAAAATACTGGAGTTTTTTCTTTACCAGTAATTTATCAGGTGTCCTCTGACTAGTCAGGAAAATGGTTTAGGTCAAATGCTAAACCATCATGTATTATACTGTATGTAATATACACAATGTTTAAGTTTTCTCCATATTTTTAGGGTATTTTCTCAACTATTTTATTTATTAAAGGGGTGGGGGGAGCTTGGTTCAGTGTGCTACTGGTTAAAAACTTAGTGGTGAGCTACATGTTTTTCATTTATTTGGTGGATTTTAGATGGTGATGTGTATATCTTCATCAGGTCCAGATTAGCAGATACAACAAATTTACCTGGGGATGTTTGGGCCTGATTCTCTTGTCACTTGCACTACTGTAAACCAGATGTGTCCTTGATGTGATGTCAGCAGCATTCAGTTGGCATAACATCTGTGGAAGTGGAAGGAGAATCTGTCCTGTGGATGCTCAGTGGACAGAAGAAAGAATAAAACCACAGAAAGCTGATGATGGAATAAATGTAATATTATTTTTAATTATATTATTATTGACATTTTTAAAGATATGATGTCATTTACATGTGGGTAAATAGTGGACAGAAATATTTCCACTTAATTTTTGTGAATATGTGTGGTACATGAGTATTTCTATGTATACGTACACACATGTATATACAGAACATGGAAAAATTTAGATGTGCACATTTTAAATATTTTCCTATTGAAATTAAATTTAAAATTGGAAATTGATATTTGAGAATTTCTTTTCTCAGTAGATATGCTTTCTTTCCTTTTTTAAAATAATGCAATTACTGAGGGCTTGCACCTTTGAATTCCCAAATATTTGTCAAACATAAATATGGGTTAAGGTGGACATACGTGCACATATAAATAAAATCCTATTGCTAAGAGTATTTTTAATGTTTATTTACAGTAGGTGAGTGTTTAGAAATTGTGACCTAAAGTTATACCTACTGTAGCCTCTCCATTTCTGTTTTAAGATAAAAGTTTGCCTGTTTGAAACATTACTTTTCCTAGAGACAGGTATTATGCATTGTATCTATCTGATGAAACTTGTCATTAAACCATGACATATGGGAATATGTATACCAGAAAACAGTGTTTAGTACTATAGCATGAAAACATGACTGTGAACTTGCACAGGAGGGGAGAGCAGTCACATCATGTATAACTTGTTATATGACAACTACAGCGTTGTAAAAAAAAAAAAGAATTACCCAAAAAACTAACAAACAGAAATACCCGACAAAAAAAAAATCCAAAAGAAAAATAAAAAATACGGGTTTTATTTTGAAATACACTTTCTGTTCTCTGGAGAATGTACTTTTAGTCTTTATTTTTTTCTTAAATCTTTTTCAAGTATGTGCAAATGATAGCAGCAGCTACCTTAATCTTTCAGGTGCTACTGGAATTTGCATTAGCATGTTATGTTGTGAAATCATGACTTTGACATAAAAGATTTATATCCCCATCTGGATAGTTAGGTTTTGGAGTGTCTTGTTCATAATCCATATGCCTCAATGATCCAGAAATTGCATTTTTCTATGTGGTCAAAAAGTAAAAAATGTGAATTAATCTGTCTGTTACAGATTGGGAATTCCTTTTCCTGGCTAATATATCCAGGAAAGAGGAGAACAAAATGAATTGATAATGCAGAAATGCTGTTATAAGGTCTCTAAGAAAATCCATTTTCAGGTATAATAAATATATAAAGGGCTAAACCAGATGTAACACAAAGTATTGTTTAATGCTATTGGTGGCATTCCCAGAATAATCCCTTTAAAGAAAACTCTGCAAGAATGAACAATGTGTCAATTAAAGATGAATATTTTGGGATGTGTCTTTTCAGTTGTCAGTTGTGGAAGGTTTCTGATTTCTGCTCATTTTTCTACCAGTTAGGGTCTACATGTTTATCTTCAATAAGGAGCTAAACCTCAATTTGTTTTATCATCTTTTATATTCGGTACTGAAGTAGCTACTGAACAGTGCACTCTGAACACTGCATTCATTAGGAGGTTCATTTCAAAGGCAAAATCAAAGCCTTTTTCAGAAATACCGCATGGAAAGAGGAATGGAAAACTGTTGCATACCTTATCTCTGCAGAACTATGGATGTCGATAAAAGCGCTTAATTTAGTTGATTAGAGAAATCTTGGATCTTGAGGCCAAATATAAATCTGATTAGAGATAAGATCTGAACATCAAAAGACAATTAAAAAAACCCTACAACCAACCATCAAGACATTCCATCCAAATGCATGTAGTTCAGTCTCAGTAACTGGACATGCCAGTTAAGTACACAGCTATATGCTGATTTTTTTTCAGGGAATGGACCTAACTCTGCAAAGCAACATTCAAATTGTCTTGTTTACATTTTCTTAATAATGCTGCATATGTGCACTACCTCCGAATGGTGCTAAGCAGAAAACGTATCACAGAATAATAGGTATTTTTAAAAAACTCTCAATTTTTGCTTAGTACCATTAGTTCCTTGTTATACTTCACTTACTTCAGACAAGTAATTTTCCCCATTATGTTAAATGTTCAGGAATGATGAACAGAGTTTTGTGTTAGATCCTGGAGTCAGTTCAGCTCATCTCCACTGTTCTGGCCATGCAACATAGCCAGAAAGCAGGTGCAACTGTTTATATCAAAAGACCTGCAATACCTCTAGATAGTATGGGTTCTCACACCATAGGGTCTCATAGCTTGCCTGCCACAACCTCTCAGGGACTTGTAGCTGCCGGTACTGCCTCTGCGCTGTTGGCAGCTCATCCTAGGACCAAAGAAACAAGCATAATTTATACCCACTTTCTTCCTCATTGCCTGGTCTTGCACAAGCAAAGCTCAGCTGCAACAATACATCTGTCAGTTTGTGTCATTTACAAATGCAGGCATGGGAAGGAGTAGTAACCATCAAAGATGTTTTGGACTTTTTGGGGGAAATGTAGAGTTGTCAAAAAGATTGCCTTACATGGATCTTCACAAACAATACGTGCATCCTGATGCTAAGGGGAGAGGAAGACCTACACTGACAAGGTATGTTTAAGTGTAATCTGCATGTATGGATTTCCCCCTTTTGAGTTAAATTAAATACGGTCATGCAGATATTTGCAAGCTTAAGTTTTTCAGAGAGGGAACTAGACCTTTGAAATTCTGAGTCTGGATTGTATTTTGTTAAACGATGACGGGAATTTTATCTAAACAAAACAAAGGAAATGGGAAGCAAAATGATCTTGTACTTTCCTGCAAGAGAGATATTACAGCCCTTAACTGTGGATGGAAATGTTTTCTCTGCATCTGAATATACGGTTATTTTTTATAATCCCAGCAGTGTTTTTCAGGAACCAGAAATATGACTTAAAAAGCAGCGAAAGGCACAATTCTCTGTTTGACTTTCACTTAGTGAGAGGAGCCAGAATAGTAATGTGTAGATGAGCAACTCTAGTATCTAGTGTGAGCATCCTACACCAAAGTCCCTACTGCTCAGCCTCACTGCTACACCCTGCTAGTCGTGTGGAAGCTAGCCCAAATGTGGCTGCACTTGCTGTCTGTCCCAGAGGTGCCCCCAGAGGGTTTGTTGTTCTTTGTTCAGAAGCTGCTGGTTCATGTTGTAGCCCTTTTGCTCCAGAGCATTCTTCACATTTTCTGATTTGCATGCAGGGGGTGAAAACAGAGGGGAAATTTTGTTCAACAGATCTGAGAGAAGCAGAATAATGTGTTGGTTTTATATAAGCACCTTTTCCACACCTCTTTGAAAGAAAAAGAAATTATGTAAAAGCATTATTTGGGGTGGTTATTGTTATAATTTGAACCTACAAAGTCAAAACTTTTTTGTCCTATTTTTCTTGTATTTTTCCTTTTTTGTGTCTATGTTCTTTTCTCCTGCATAACATGGAACAGCTAAGCACATGTTTACAATAAATGTAAGTAAGTGCTAAACTGCTTATGGAACCAGGTACATAAAAATGCAGTGCCCTGCTCACCAGGCAGGCACATCAGCAACTCCAATGAAAAGCACGTAAAAGATAGCTGTAGGTATGGGGTGCTGCCTGTTGTGTCTGAACATTTCTTAGCCTCAGCAAAGGAGTCAGCCAAAGAAGCTGAGAGAAGAGGCAACAAGGAAGCATCAGGAAGTATTTTGAATCAAAGCTGGCCAAAAGAGTGAGCAATGCAAGTATTTTCAGAAGACAGGAGTCTGTATGCTCTTTATTGATAATGACTGCATTTCAGAAATCGAAAATTCCTATAACATGTGTTTAACTCCTCAAGTCAAAATACTGTAATGTGTCAGTATTGGCAGGCTGTTTTCAGAAGAAACTGAGCTGATTTTCCTGCTAAAACAAAGGGATCACATACCAGGCAGCAAAACTTCCTGTCAAGCCAGAGGATTTCAGTCATCACCTAGGATAGGAGACAGGTATTTTTCAAAGGAATTAAAGCAACATTTGGAGACTTCCAAGAGTGTACCTGTACAAAGATGAGAGCAGAGCTCTGCGTAGCAGCTGCAGTGTGCCTGATTCAGACTGGGAAAACTAGCTACAAGACTTCCAGTCTGGACTGGCAGGATGGGTAGGTAGCAAACTGTGCTGTAGGTTCAAAGGTTCATAGAATCATAGAATCATAGAATACCAGGTTGGAAGGGACCTCAAGGATCATCTGGTCCAACCTTTCTTGGCAAAAGCACAGTCTAGACAACATGGCCCAGCACCTTGTCCAGCTGAATCTTAAAAATGTCCAATGTTGGGGAATCCACCACTTCCCTGGGGAGATTATTCCAATGGCTGATTGTTCTCATTGTGAAAAATTTTCCTCGTGTCCAGTTGGAATCTCCCCAGGAGTAACTTGTACCCATTACCCCTTGTCTTTTCCATGTGACTCCTTGTAAAAAGGGAGTCTCCATCTTCTTTGTAGCCACCCTTTAAATACTGGAACATGGTGATAAGGTCACCCCTAAGCCTTCTTTTCTCAAGACTGAAGAAACCCAGTTCTCTCAGCCTTTCCTCATATGGCAGTCTTCCCAGTCCTTTGATCATCTTTGTGTGCCTTCTCTGGACCCTCTCCAGCCTGTCCCTGTCTTTTTTGCATAGCAGGGACCAAAACTGAACGCGGTATTCCAGATGTGGCCTGACAAGTGCCGAGTAGAGCGGGATAATGATCTCTGCTGGTGATGCCCTTGTTGATGCAACCCAGTATCCTGTTGGCTTTCTTTGCCACAGCAGCACACTGTTCAATCATGTTGAGCTTGTTGTCCACCAGGACCCCCAGGTCCCTTTCCACAGAGCTGATCCCAGCCTGTGCTGCACTTCTGGATTATGTTTTCCCAGGTGCAAGACCTTACACTTTTCCTTGTTGAACTTCATAAGGTTCTTGTTAGCCCACTCTTCCAGCCTATCCAAGTTTTCCTGCAGGGTGGCTCTCCCTTCCAAAGTGTCCACTTCCCTACTCAGTTTAGTATCATTGGCAAACTTCATCAGGGTACACTTGATCACAGAATCACAGAATCACTAAGGTTGGAAAGGACCTTCAAGATCATCAAGTCCAACCATTAATCCAGTGCCACTGTGTCCCCTAAACCATGTCCTGAAGCACCACATCCACACGTTTTTTGAACACTTCCAGAGATGGTGACTCCACCACCTCCCTGGGCAGCCTGTTCCAATGCTTGACCACCCTCTCGGTGAAGAAATTTTTCCTAATATCCAATCTAAACCTCCCCTGGCGTAACTTGAGGCCATTTCCTCTCGTCCTATCGCTAGTTACTTGGGAGAAGAGGCCAACACCCATGTTGCCACAACCCCCTTTCAGGTAGTTGCAGAGAGCAATAAGGTCTCCCCTCAGCCTCCTCTTCTCCAGACTAAACAACCCCAGTTCCCTCAGCCGCTCCCCATAAGACTTGTGCTCCAGACCCCTCACCAGCTTCATTGCCCTTCTTTGGACACGCTCAAGCACCTCAGCATCCTTCTTGTAGTGAGGGGTCCAAAACTGAAGACAGTATTCAAGGTGCGGCCCATCATCCAGATCACTTATGAAGATATTAAACAGCATTGGGCCCAATATCGATCCCTAGGGGACCCCACTTGTGAAAGGTTGCCAGTTTGAAAAGGAGCCATTTACCACTACCCTCTGGGTGTGGCCTGTCAGCCAGTTCCCCACCCAACACACAGACCACTTGTCTAGACTGTAACTCATCAATTTCTCTAGGAGGAGGCTGTGGGAAACCATATCAAAAGCCTTAGAGAAATCCAGGTAGACAATGTCCACCGCTTGCCCCACATCAGCCAAGCAGGTTACTTTGTTGTAGAAGGCGATCAGGTTTGTCAAGCATGATTTGCCCTTGGTGAATCTGTGCTGGCTTTTCCCAATCACGTACTTCATTTGACTTGTGATAGCCCCCAGGAGGATTCATTCCATAACTTTCCCAGGGACTGAAGTAAGACTGATGTGCCTATAATTTCCTGGATCCTCCTTTAAGCCCTTCTTGTAGATGGGGGTGACATTATCCTTCTTCCAGTCTTCTGGGGCATCCCCCAATCTCCACGACTTCTCAAAGATTATAGAGAGCAGCCTCGCAACAACGTCAGCCAGCTCTCTTAACACCTTCAGGTGGATAACATTGAGGCCCATTGATTTGTAGGGGTCAAGCTCCTGTAATAGTTCACATACCAACTCTTCCTTCACTGACAGTGGATCTGTGTTTGCATCAACCTGGATTTTTGTTCCCAAGGCCTGGGGCCCAACAGTGCTGGTAAAGACAGAGGTGAAGAAAGTGTTGAGAACCTCTGCCTTTTCAGTGTTGTTGGTGACTAGTTCACCTCTCCTGTTTAACAGTGGGACAATATTTACCTTCTGTTTCTGCTTGTTGTTTATGTACCTGAAGAAGCCTTTCTTGTAGTTTTTGACATCTCTGGCCAATTTCAATTCAAGCTGAGCTTTTGCTTTTCTAACTGCATCTCTGCGTGCCCTGTCAATGCCCTTGTAGTTCTCAGCAGGTATTCATCTGTTTTTCCATCTCTGGTATGCTTCTCTTTTGGTTTTGAGCAGACTCAGAAGCTTGCAGTTAAGCCAAGGGGGTCTCTTGCTCTGCCTATTTCCCTTACCTTTAAAGGGGATGAACTGTTTTTGTGCTTCCAGGAGAGCGTTCGTGAAAAACTCCCAGCACTCACTAGCTCCTTTATCCTCCATGGAAGCTTCCCACAGGATCCCTCCCAACTGAGGTTTTTAAGGAAATTGTGACATTTTGGCCAAATTGCAGCAATGAAGCTGTAACAAGGACATATGTATCTAAAAATAAAATTCAGAAAGGAATCAAGGCATCACAGAGCACAGAAGTCAGCCCCATGGCTGAGCAAGCAACCACACTAGGGATTCTCAGTATGTCCAAACATATGTGATCACCTCTATAACCCTGGCAGAGAGGAGGGTTTACTTATGGGATAAACTACCAACAGATTAACTTTCCATTGAAGATGGATTTACAGCTCAGGAATAGCTACTAGGTAGCTGTGGAATTCATGACAACACTGTAAATCACTCTTTCAATGTGCTGCGCCAGAAAAGGAAGCCACTATTTGACCTCCATGACCCCCATAAGACTAGCTCTGTGTCTTATATTGGATAAAAGCTGGGGCATAGCTACTTGGAAAATAGTTAACTGGCAGCAATGGTGACAGTGGTGTTTCAAGGGATCAGGCCTTCATCATCTGGAAGGTCTTGGCAGATATAAGGGAAGAAATTCTAATTTACAGTATTTTAGTATCTTTATGAGAATTTTTTTTAAGGAAACCCCTTGACTTGTTATTGCAGTGACATGATGGACTAATAGAAAACATCTTAGTGTAGTCCTTGGAAACAGCTAGGCCCCTTCCACTAGTTGAGCTCCAAAGGGAGCAGGAGCTAAACTTTGCATTCAGTCGTTTAACCAAGCTGGTACTGACAGTACCAAATGCTTTCTTATTCAGAAGCATCCCTGAAACAGTATCCACTAAGGATTTCAGCAAATTCATGTATCTGGGCCTCATAAGGCAGAAAGACTTTAGATCTGTTGGCCAGCTGATGGCTGGGAGAGAACCCAGGTTTATCCCAAATGTCTGATATAGTGCAGTCTTGACAAATGCTGGTTAGGACACAGAATTTCTGTTTAAAGTTTCTGATTGCAAATTGAGATTAAAAGCTAAAGACTTGAAGGGGTTTTTTTTTCTGTGAAATGGGACAAAGTATTGACTTGACACTGTAACTGCTTTTGAGTATTTAAATGTGTTTTAGATATAATAGATATTAGGTTGTATATAAAGCTAAGCAAAACATGTCATGGTAGGCAACCTGCGGCTAATGTTTTCTGCGAAAACGTAGCCTGAGTAGAAACATTCTTTTAGGAAAGTGACAAACTTTCCTGAACAGAAATTTGTTCTATCAGTCAAGCATGTTTAACTAATGCTACCTTTGAGGACAAGTCCTGCACTCTTCCCTTCTCCCATCTTTTCCACAAAAGGATTAAATGAGAGTAGACATGCTGTGTCACTTGCTAGCATGTAGCTTTTCTTCATCCTGTCTGCTGGCCATGAGCATCAGAGGAAGTGGCTGAATGGACAGACCTCGCAAAGGCAGCTCCAATAGTGCAGCCCAGCACAGCCTGTGCCAGGCTGACTCACTGAGTACGGTTTAATCTAAAGATGAGTGACAGAGCAAGGCAGGGTGGGGGATGATGGGACACATAAAAGGCTGTTGCAGAGAGGGTGGAAACAATTTGTTCAGAGAGTGGCAGTGGGCAGGACAAGAAGTAATGACCTTATGTTTCAGATATTAAGAGAAGCCTTCAGCCAGTAGGCACTGCAATGGATCACTTAGAGAGACTGTGACCTTCCATCAGTAGAAGCCTTCAGGAAATTATTATGGGAATGACATACTTGCTCCTGCAAGAAAGGGATAGGCTATGTGATTTTCATTTTCTAATGCCTATTCAAGATTTTTTTCTTTTGTGTTTTTTTTTTTTTTTTTAAAACATCATTAGAAACCCAGAGCAGAGTGCAATGGCTTCTTTGTCAAATTGTTTTTGCAGGGCTCTTTCCACTCCAGCAAGTGTGTGTGTGTGGGGCATCGCTTTATGATGCTTCATATGAAGTTGATTCATAAAACATCTGTTGTGTTGTTTAAATTGTGCAGTTAACATGCATGGCAGTTTGAGCATGCATTGATGATTTTGTATGCTAAGAGCTCAGTTACGTTTCTGCTGAAATTTAATGAGATTAAAATAAAGTACTGAGGAAGAAAAATTATAGTTAATATAAATACTTTGTATGAATTGCACGATTCTTCAATTTTTTCTTATTCCTGTGACTTTCAAACAGTAATATACAGAGGGAGTGTGATGAAAATTAGAGAAGTTTAAGATAAAATAATTATGTAAACAGTGAATTATGTTTAAAAGACCATGAATGTGCTTGGCCTTATATAAGCAATGTGGGATATAGTGAGATGTCTCAGAGAAGTCAAGTCTGCTGCCTTCTGTGGTGAGGAGAAACTGGAAAGAAGATAATACAGGTGAGAGTCTGTGGCACAAGAATCTCCAACAAACATATCCCACTGTTGCGAATGAGTGGTTTAGGCCACTTAAAGAATCACCGTCAAAGATATTAGAAAGAAAATTATTTTAATATGAATTTGTAAAAAGCATGACTTAACAGGATTCAATGGCAAAATTCACTCTATCACTTATTCAACATGGAAAAAGCATACAAAGGGAAATATAATTAGAATTGGGTTGGAATGATTTACACATGGATTGGGGGACATGGTTTACACGGAGTCAGGGAAATCGAGTCGAGAACAAGTTGGTGTGATTTATATAAGGATTAGGAAAAGAAGATGATAGAGACCCTCCCATTGAGTCACGGGATTCAGAATGGACCCCCTGCTTTCTAAACTCTTTCTCAGAGAGGAGTCTAGGTGCGGCTGAATCCACTCCTAGTCCCAGACTTAATCAACGGTTTATATCAGAAGGGCAAATTGCATACACACACAGAAATATAGACATAGAGATATATAAAGGTATACCTGTTAAAAATTCCCCTTGAGTTCAGTGAAATATTCATGTTGAATGCCTTTGCATTTCTCAATGGGCGAGGGCTGAGCCTCAGGGAGTGGGGGTTTCAGCTCAGGTCTAGTCATTGGTCTTCGGCAACAGTCCTCCGAACTTCACAAACTTGAGAGTTCGTGAGCTCCGAGAGGCATCCCTCTCGGAGAGAGAGACTGGTTGCAGCCCACTGCGGTCCAGGGGAACTCGAAGGGCTTCACTTAGGACTGCTGTATATAGGGTCGCGAGATGATTGACTTTAGGCATCAGTAAATTTCCATCCTGGCTACAATCCGTGTTTGTAGTTACTGGAATTCTCAAATTGCCAGTAACGCTGGTACTGATTGTTCCAGGGCTGTCAGGGGATGATTATTTATTGCCGCTCTCATTCCCTGCCCTGGCCAGGCAACCACATTCTGGGTATGGTCAGTGCCATTCCCCACCTAAGCTACGTAAGAGTGCTTGGTATGGTCAAGGGGCTCTTAACCGCCAAGCTCATTGCACAAAGGCCAAGGCTTGCCAGACAACTGAATTCCTAAGGTCGTAGAGCGGTCCAGGATGGGGTATGTGTGTGTGGAATGGCACCACCACACCCACAGACAGCATACAAATATAGTAGGAACAAAGGGAGAAGGCAGCAGATACAGGGACTGATCTTGAATGTAATTTTAGTTTTGTTTTATCAGAGTTTTGGATGATTAATGAAGAGAGAGTGAACCCCAGCACTAATGCAGACAGGCAGCAGCTGTAACAGCACAGATAAGAATCTCTTCCTGTTTTTATCATAGAATCATAGAATCTTTGGGCTGGAAGGGACCTTTAAAGGTCATCTAGTCCAGCCTCCCTGCAGTGAGCAGGGACATCCTCAACTAGAACAGATTGCTCAGAGCCCCATCCAACTTGACCTTGAATGTTTCCAGGGATGGGGAAACCACCTATCTGGGCAACCTGTGCCAGTGTTTTACCACCCTCATTGTGAAAAATTTCTTCCTTATATCTAGCTGAAATCTACCCTCTTTTAGTTTAAAACCATTACCCATTGTCCTATCACTACAGGCCCTGCTAAAAAGTCTGTCCCCATCTTTCTTATAAGCCCCCTTTAAGTACTGAAAGGCTGCAATAAGGTCTCCCCGGAGCCTTCTCTTCTCCAGGCTGAACAACCCCAACTCTCTCGGCCTGTCCTAATAGGAGAGGTATTCCATCCCTCTGATCATTTTTGTGGCCCTCCTCTGGACCCGCTCCAACAGGTCCATGTCTTTCCTGTGCTGAGGACTCCAGAGCTGGACACAGTACTCCAGGTGGGGTCTCACCAGAGTGGAGTAGAGGGGCAGAATCACCTCCCTCAACCTTCTGGCCACGCTTCTTTTGATGCAGCCCAGGATACGGTTGGCCTTCTGGACTGTGAGCACACATTGTCGGCTCATTTCCAGCTTTTCATCCACCAGTACCCCCAAATCCTTCTCGGCAGGACTGCTTTCAATCCCTTCATCCCCCAGCCTGTATTGATACTGGGGATTGCCCCCACCCAGGTGCAGGACCCTGCACTTGGCTTTGTTGAACCTCATAAGGTTCACACAGGCCCATTCCTTGAGCTTGTCCAAGTCCCCTCTAGATGGCATCCTGTCCCTCAGGTGTCAACCACACCACTCAGCTTGGTGTCATCTGCAAACTTGCTGAGGGTGCACTCTATCCCACTATGTCATTGATGAAGGTATTAAACAGTACTGGTCCCAATATGGACCCCTGAGGGGCACCACTCATCACAGAGCTCCATCTGGACATTGAGACCTTGACCACTACCCTCTGGATGTGACCATCCAACCAATTCCTCATCCACCCAACAGTTCACCCATCAAATCCATATCTCCCCAATTTAGAGAGAAGGATGTTGTGGGGGACCATGTCAAAGGCCTTACAGAAGTCCAGATGAATGACATCAGTAGCTCTTCCCATGTCCACTGATGTGGTCGCTCCATCATAGAAGGCTACTAGGTTGGTCAGGCAATCCACCAGCCCTTCCTGTTGTGGCAAGGTTTTGAGGGAGATGTAATGTCTTTTACCGAGAGTTGATGAAAGTCTAGACAGTCAGCATGACAGTGGTGAAGATTTGCATAAAGTTTAGAGAAAGTAACAGAACTGAGAGTCTCAGGGCAAAGGTGGAAAGGGCAGGAAGGCATCTCAGTGGAAACGAGTCAGGTCTACAATTCTGCTGGATGGAAAGTTGGATGGAAAGTTGGACAGAAAGTTGCAGCACTCCTGTGAACAAAGCAGGTTATGTGTCAATGCTGCTATAGCTACCCGGTAAAACTTTTGGAATAGTTGTCTGTTATAGTGCAGTTTGTATCAGCAAAGTGATGATTGTAACAGTTAAACTGTCTACACAGTACATCTAAAGTTTACAGAGGCTATTTTATAGTTAGATTAATTACATTCCTCCATCCTAAAAAGATAAAAACACCATGGCAAAACTCTATAGCATTAGACCTAGATAAGCAATCTGATAAAGCTCAGGCTCTGGTGGTGGTGGGGACATGCTGGTGGTTTGGTGATTCAGAATTGCTGCAGAAGTCTGGGATTCTTATAAGCTCCCTCCTATGGCAGCAAGAGTAAAACCTATAAAATGGGCTTCTCTCTATGATGGGAAGCAGCAGTAAGAACTGCTGAGAAAAGGAACAGTTCATAGGTTTTGGAAAAAGGGATCTGACAAACTCAGTTTCCATTTTCTACTTCTCTCCCTTCCCCACATCCCATCTGCTGAGTAATAACTGGTGTAACAGAAGCAAACCCTACATATACCAATGGTTTCTGTGAAAAAGAGGTGGTGTTTTATTTCTATAAGTTTGAGGACTGTGGCCCAATGAATATTTATTTACAATGTACCTTTCCTTTACATCTGACATGTAACAAACATGAAAAAAAAAAGATGGTTGTACCCATCTCCCATCTTCTGTGTTGTACATCTAGGCCTTATTCCAAGTAGCATACCACTGTCTTCCAAGTTTGCCTACAGATTTATTCACTAATTTGCAAATCTGATGCGTGCATTAAATATATTTCCAACCTGTAGAAATATCACAGAATCACAGAATCATTAAGGTTGGAAAAGACCTTTAAGATCATCAAGTCCAACCATCAACCCAACACCACCATGCCCACTATCCATAAAAGTCATAAAAAAGAAGCTACTTACCTACTCAAGCCAGCCGATGCCAAAGTAGACACCAGTTGATGGTAGCAAATATTCTTAAATAGAAGTTTGTTCTGCACAGCAGAATGTGTGGAGGCATGCACACTAGGATCACACATATTGCTGAGGGCACAGTGATGCTTTCACTTTTTAGGAACAGACCCCAGCTACAAATATAACCCTCTTCTCTCAAAAGAAAAGTCAGTGATGATCAAACAACTTGCTTATTTCAAAACACATTTCCTACTTGTTCTGCCAGAATACAAAATTAATAGCATATGCCATTATCACCAGAAATGAAAAACAATACTAGAAAACCTGAGCCAGACAGGCCTCGGATTTTGGCAAGATACTTTGCAGTGTAGGTTTGTACAGCAAGTGGAACCTGTGTTTCACATTGCTATTAGAAATATCATACCTTTTTCTTGTTTTCTCAGGATTATAATTGTACTGAGAAGTTCTTGTTCCATAAATACACTTTTTTTTTCCTCATGTTAAGGGACCAGCTGGGCGTAGAACCTGCCTACAATGACTTACATGCAGCGTATTTCCTGTACCAGAAACACAGGAGTGAAAGTAAAAAGATACACAGTACAAACATATCTCTGCACACCATGAATATTTTCATAAGTTTTATGTCTAGATAAATAACAACACAAAGTGGCTATAGGAGAAACAAAACAAAACAAAACAAAACAAAAACAGCTGTCAACTCTAGTCTGGGAAATGATTGCTTGTGTATTTTGGGGTGTTCCCCCCCCGGCAAAAGGTAAAACTCTTCAAAACACTCATAAAGGTACTTCTAAAATATCTGAGTTCTTCATATACAATCTAGTTTGTTTTTGAAATATTATATTGTACATATACCAAAAAAGCAAATAGAGAAGTCACATGTTTTTGATTTGAACTTTTCCACTGTCATTACTTGTCTTTTTAAGTGATTGCTGGTGGAGGCTTGTTCTCTCCATGCAATGGTATTGCCACTAGCTAGCTCTAAAAGGGTAGGACAGTGTAACAAGGGAGCTAAGTAAACTCTTAATATTTCTGGGTTTAAATTTCTACTCTTTTCATAGAGTGTTTTTGTCTTTTGATTATGAGATGGAAAGTAGGTTTGATTTGTATTTAAGCTCACCTATCCTGCATTATTTAAGAGCAAGATTCTTCTATAATACCTAAATCATTTGTGACTTAGTTTACAAAGATGTTACCTAAATATAATTATTCCCTGCTGCAACATAGCTTAGGCACAACCATCTGCCATTAAGCAATGACAGGCAGCTTGAGGAGTTAAAAGAATAACAATGGAAACCTAAATGAACAAGATGTGGGAACCAAACTACTAAAAAAATATTTTTAACATTGGTACATATTTAAAGTTAAAATGAGACATTGGTGAAATAAATATCCTTTAATTAAAAAAAAAGAAGGAATTATTTCAAAGCACCAAAACTGTGAGTATGATGTTAGATTGCATGTACAAGAAGGTGAGGTCAGTACTTTGTGTACAGGTTTAAACTTCTGAGTCGTGATATTAAACAATATGAAATATACAGCTGCATTGGGTCTGGCTGAGATGGAGTTAATTTTCCCCATAGCAGCCCTCATAGTGCTGTGCTGTGTATTGGTAGCTAGAAAGGTGTTGATAACACACCAGTGTTTTGGCTACTGCTGAGCAGTGCTCACACAGCATCAAGGCTGTCTCTCCAACATTCCCCCCCAACGCACCAGTAGGCTGGGGGTGGGCAAGATCTTGTGAGGGGACAGAGCCAGGACAGCTGACCCAAACTGGCCAAAGGGATATTCCATACCATACGATGTCAGCTCAGCAATAAAAGCTAAGAGAAAGGGGGGGGGGGGCATTTGTTTTTCCGACGTTTGTCTTCCGGAGCAACCGCTACGCATACTGAAGCCCTGCTTCCCAGGAAGTAGCTGAACATCGCCTGCTGATGGGAAGTAGAGAATAAATCTTTTGTTTCCTTTTGCTTCCACGCATGACCTTTGCTTTTTGCTTATTAAACTGCCTTTATCTTGACACGTGTTGGGTCATTTTTTTCTCCATCTTAATTTCTCCCCCTGTCCTGCTGAGGAGGGGAGTGATAGAGCAGCTTGGTGGCACCTGGCATCTAGCCAAGGTCAACCCACCACCACAGCAATAAACTTGCATTGCAGAAAAGCTGCACTGAAGAAAAAAGAGCAAAAGGCAGACAGTTAAACCTTTTTTTAGTTTTTAGGTATTTCTAGAATTGTTTGCTTAGTTTTTTTACTTTTTTAAACATACTTGTTGCTTAATAATTTATAACATTGAGCATTTTTAGGTATAGTGAATTTGCAGAGTTGTTTACAATAAAATATGCAGTTAATATGTCCTTTTGAATATAAAGAAGTTAAAGATCTTTCTTAAAGCCAAGCACAATGTGCTAGTGTTTAAGTCTACCATTATTGCACAAAGCTAGTGAATGGCAAATTGGTTTTCTTTTTATTATTTCTCATTTATTCAACAGGCTTAAAGAAGTTGTTAGTTTCATTAACCTTTACTGACTTCATTCATGCAAGACAATCTGCAGCCATCTGTATTTCTTGAGCTTTCATCTTATGATGCTATATTTGTATATATGTAAGATGAAATCCAAAACATACAGCAACCACAGTAACACAGCTGGGAGATGTTGAGTGTCCGTAATCCTCAACACCTGTTTCCCAGTTCAGAAATAAAAAAAATGTTCCTAAAATAATCTGAGAAATCAAGCCGGTCTACGGCAAACTAATTACTGAATAGGTGACAGTTTCTGGAATAAAATCTCTGCAGAGTTTGGAGTATACTCACCAAAACAGCCATCATCCTTACCCTTTCCAAATGGACACACTACTGGTTAATAGCCTTAGATATTAGCTTCAAATAATAATCTACATTAATATTAGAAACCCAGCACCCAGCAGAGTAAAATGCATTGCTTGGTCATTTTCAATATTAGAGGTACATCAGAGCATTCACATTTGAGAACTGAAAGACAACCTTTTCTGTCAAAATCTGGAGCTCTGGGACACAGAATATAGAAGACCTGAATCACAATAAAAATACATAAATGTCAGTTGCAGATTCACCACAGTTAGAGCTGGGAGTTTTGGATTAATAGTCAAATTGAATGGAAGTGCAAAGAAACATATATACAACAGCCCCTCTCCAAAATATACTGGCATGCCCCACCCACCCTCAACCCTTCTAAAAATTCTAATTTTAAGTACATGTATTAGGCAGCAATTAAATATAAACTTATTTTGTAGGAAAAATTTAAATTACAGTATGTTTATAGGTTAAAAACAGCCATTGCTGCACTTTTTACAGCACTGACAGCAGTATGTCTATGTGCTTACTACACCAAAGAGTAATTTGCAGTCAAGTTTAGGATGACCCTACTGTCTGTCAGCTCTGGTAGCACTGAAATTATGCAACACACTCTCCCAGTAAGGTGCTTCTATGTACTACTTTTCCTTGCAAGGAGCTTGTTAACTTGTTACATTAACCCTGTAGTGCTAAAAATAATATATTGTCCATGCTTATGGAATCATTACCAGAAATATATAGAGGTAAGTTAATTACATAAGCATTACAATGAAAATAAAATCTAATTACACACATGAGCAAACTTGATTTACAAATTATAGCCTTGAAATTAAGTGCAGCAAACAGAATAAAGGTAACATTAACCAACATTTTCCACTTCCTCTTCTCAATAAGTTGCATCTTCAATAATTCACCTGTCATAACTTTAATAATAGACATTACAGAATATAGTGCTTATACTCAAAATGATTCTTTACAAATAATGTAGTGAATTATGTTGAATTCTATCCCTGATGCAGCAACAAAAGAACATGATGTGGTTTAGCCCCAGCCTAAGCACCACGCAGCCCAGAGGGACGGGTGAGAGAATTGGGAAAAAACTTGTGCGTTGAGATAAAAACAGTTTAATAGGACAGCAAGAGAGAAGGAAACAACAATGATAACAACAATAATAATACCGACAAAGGAATGTAAAAGAACAAGCGATGCCCAATACAGCAATTGCTCACCACCCGGTGATTGATAGCCCGTCCCCAAGCAGCGATTCCCGCCCCCCCTGGTTAACTCCAGTTTATGTATGGAGCATGATGTTATATGGTAGTGAATATCTCTTTGGCCAGTCTGGGTCAGCTGTCCTGGCTGTGTCCCCTCCCAGCTTCCTGTGCACCCCAGGCCTTCTTGCTCTAAGAAAACCAGCTCTATCCTGGCTGAAACCAGGACAGTATCCACCCCTTATTCCATACCATTTACATCATGCCCGGGTCCTACACTTTCCAATACATTCCAATTATTCATTGTTACTCTTCCTGTCTTTTAATATATACACACAGATACCATTCTCTTAGTCCACGGGCCATCACTTTAAAATACCCGTGGAGTTCATTTGGTCCATGACTCTGGGCTTCATCCATCATAGCAGTCTCTCAGGGCAGGGGAGATGGTATGTGGTGTTGGATTGTTATCTGGCACGGTCCATGTCCATGATCTGCAGGTCGAAGATGTCGATCTTGAGAAAGTTGCTGGGCACAAGCTGCTGAAGCCAGTTCTGGTTCTATCACCACTGCAAGGTGCTCGGTTTCAGTGAAGCTCATTCTTCATCAGTCTGGGTGATTCTTACTATAATACCATTGATATAGTAGATAGCAGCCATAGTAGTAATGTCATACTGTATTGTGTAACAATTAACATAATACAATTCAAATCATTGACTATTTTCACCCAAAATCAAATCTCCTTGAGGTACACATCGGACTTCCCCATCTTCCTGCATCACCCACCAAGTGCACCCAGGTCCCTGGGCAAAGGCAATCCCACAGATGGGTTTGCATTTGCCTGAGGCAGGAGTAACCCAGACTGTCTTCCCCAGCATATTTTTCACGTGCACCACAGGGACTTTATCCCCTTCTAAAGTACATAAAAGATTTGATTGGGCAGGGCCAGCTCTATTAGTAGATCCCCTAGTGTTGACTAACCAGGTGGCTTTGGCTAAATGTTTATCCCAATGTTTGAATGTTCTGTCACCCATTGCTCTCAGGGTAGTCTTTAACAGTCCGTTGTATCGTTCAATTTTTCTGGAAGCTGGTGCATGATAGGGGATGTGATATACCCACTCAATGCCATGCTCTTTGGTCCAGGTGTCTATGAGGTTGTTTCGGAAATGAGTCCCATTGTCTGACTCAATTCTTCCTGGGGTGCCATGTCGCCATAAGACTTGCTTTTCAAGGCCCAGGATAGTGTTCCGGGCAGTGGCATGGGGCACAGGGTATGTTTCCAGCCATCCGGTGGTTGCTTCCACCATGGTAAGCACATAGCGCTTGCCTTGGTGAGTTTGTGGAAGTGTGATATAGTCAATCTGCCAGGCCTCGCCATGTTTATATTTCAACCATCGTCCTTCATACCAGAGGGGCTTTAACTGCTTGCCTTGTTTGATCGCAGCGCACGTTTCACATTCATGGATAACCTGTGCAATAGCGTCCATGGTCAAGTCCACCCATCCATCCTGAGCCCATCTGCATGTTGCATCTCTTCCCTGATGGCCTGAGGTGTCATGGGCCCACGGAGCTATAAAGAGTTCACCCCTATGTTGCCAGTCCAGATCCACCTGAGCCACTTCAATCTTAGCAGCCCGATCCACCTGATGGTTGTTTTGATGTTCTTCAGTGGCCTGACTCTTGGGTACATGAGCATCTACGTGACGTACTTTTATGACCAGATTCTCTAATTGGGCAGCAATATCTTGCCACAATGCGGCAGCCCAGATGTGCTTGCCTCTGCGCTGCCAATTGGTCTGTTTCCATTGCTGTAGCCACCCCTATAGAGCATTTGCCACCATCCATGAGTCAGTATAGAGATAGAGTACTGGCCTTTTTTCTCGTTCAGCAATATCTAAAGCCAGCTGGATGGCTTTCACCTCTGCAAACTGACTTGATTCACGTTCTCCTTCAGCAGTTTCGATGACTTGTCATATAGGCCTCCATACAGCAGCATTCCACCTTCGATGCTTTCCCACAATGCAACAGGACTCATCAGTGAACAGGGCATATTGCCTTTCATTTTCTGGCAGTTTATTATATGGTGGAGACTCTTCAGCATGCGTCACCTCCTCTTCTGGCGATATTCCAAAACCTTTGCCTTCTGGCCAGTCCATGATCACTTCCAAGATTCCTGGGCGACTAGGGTTTCCTATTCAAGCCTGCTGTGTGATAAGTGTGACCCACTTACTCCACATAGCATCAGTCGCATGATGTGTAGAGGGGACCCTTCCCTTTGACCATCTAGCCCAACACTGGCAGCTCAGGTGCCAGGAGGAGCTGTGCTTCAGTAGCAACCACTTCTGAAGCAGCTCGAACTCCTTCATATGCTGCCAATATCTCCTTTTCAGTTGGGGTATAGCGGGACTCAGATCCCCTATATCCTCGACTCCAAAACCCTAGAGGTCGAACTTGGGTCTCTCCTGGTGCCGTCTGCCAGACTCCAGGTAGGGCCATTCTCCCCGGCTGCCGTGTAGAGCACATTTTTAACATCTTGTCCTGCCCGGAATGGCCCGAGGGCTATGGCATGAACTATCTCCTGTTTAATTTGTTCGAAGGCTTGTCGTTGCTCAGGGCCTCATTTAAAATCGTTCTTCTTCTGGGTCACTTGATAAAGAGGGCTTACAATCAGACTGTAATTTGGAATAGGCATTCTCCAGAAACCCATAACGCCCAAAAAAGCTTGTGTTTCTTTTTTGCTAGTCGGTGGAGACGTAGCTGTAATTTTGTTGGTCACATCCATTGGGATCTGTCGATGTCCATCTTGCCATTTTATTCCTAAAAACTGGATCTCCTGTGCAGGCCCCTTGTCCTTACCTTGTTTTATGGCAAAACCGTCTTTCAGAAGGATTTGAATTATTTTCTTCCCTTTCTCGAAAACATCTTCTGATGTGTTTTCCCATATGATGATGTCATCAACGTATTGCAGGTGCTCTGGAGCTTCACCCTGTTCCAGTGCAGTCTGGATCAGCCCATGGCAAACGGTAGGGCTGTGTTTCCACCCCTGGGGCAGTCGATTCCAGGTGTATTGGACACCCTTCCAAGTGAAAGCAAACTGTGGCCTGCACTCTGCCGCCAAAGGGATCGAGAAAAACGCGTTGGCAATATCAATGGTGGCGTACCACTTGGCTGCCTTTGACTCCAGTTCATATTGAAGTTCTAGCATGTCCGGCACGGCAGCGCTCAATGGCGGCGTGACTTCATTCAGGCCACGATACTGTCAATCTCCACTCTCCATTAGACTTTCACACTGGCCATATGGGGCTGTGAAAGGGTGAGTGAGTCTTGCTGATCACTCCCTGGCTCTCCAGCCGACGAATCAGCTCATGGATGGGGATCAGGGAGTCTCTGTTGGTGCGATATTGCCGCCGGTGCACTGTTGTGGTAGCGATCGGCACCTGTTGTTCTTTAACCCTCAGCAACCCCACAACAGAAGGGTCCTCAGAGACCAGGCAAGGTGGACAGCTGTTTAATTTCTTCCATCTCCAAGGCAGCTATATCAAAAGCCCACCGGTACCCTTTTGGGTCCTTGAAATACCCTCTGCTGAGGTAGTCTATGCCCAGGATGCACGGAGCCTCTGGGCCAGTCACAATGGGGTGCTTCTGCCACTCCTTCCCAGTTAGGCTCACTTCGGCCTCCAGTACAGTCAGCTGTTGGGATCCCCCTGTCACTCCGGAAATGCAGACTAGTTCTGCCCCTTTATAGCTTGATGACATTAGGGTACATTGTGCACCGGTGTCCACTAAAGCCTTATACTCCTGTGGGTCTGATGTGCCAAGCCATCGAATCCACACAGTCCCATGAACGCAGTTGTCCCTTTCTCCATCTGCCTGGAGTCAGGGCCCCTCTAGTCCTGGTCATAGTACTCATTATCCATTTCTTGTAAATATGAATCAGAAGTCCCTTCAAGAGGATCAGAGGTAAGATCAGCTCTTCTATTCTTTCTGGGAAACTGCCCACTGAGAAGTGGAGCGACGATTTTCCTGGAGGAACCCGAACCCTCTTTTGTAATTGTTTTTCCTTGCAACTCACGTACTCGTGCCTCTAGGGTCGAGGTAGGTTTTCCATCCCACCTCCTCATGTCCTCTCCGTGGTCACGCAAGTGAAACCACAGGGTGGCTTGTGGTGTGTATCCTCTATATCCTCTCTGTTGAGCAGCAGAACGCTTACTCCTAGTAGCTGAGATACTGGTCCGTACGGGTGGAGGGTTGGGCATACCCTCTTTGAATTGCTGGAACTCCCAGGACAGTTTCTCTGCAGCAGAGACGTCCCTTCCAAGATTTCTTCTTCTGTACAGGGGCAACTGATACCAGGATGGGCTGGTTCTCTGGTTCAGCTGCAGCACCTGTCGCAGGGGTCGGAGTAGCTGTAGTGCCCGTTGCAAGAGTCTGAGTAGCTACAGTGCCCGTCGCAGGGGCTGGGGTAGTCGCAGTGCCCGTCGTGCGGGTTGGAGTTGTCGCAGTGCCCGTCGTGCGGGTTGGAGTTGTCGCAGTGCACGTCACATTGTCATCAGATCCAGAGAGCCTCTCTCCCCTTTGCACAGTGTTAAATAGAGCTCGGTAGGCGTGGGCCAGGCCCCAGCACATTGCAATGATTTGTGTCTCCTTGGAACTGCCAGGGCAACAGCATACTTCTTCCAAACATTCTGCTAGTTTATCAGGTTTCCGCACTTGTTCAGGGGTAAAGTTCCAAAACACTGGAGGTGCTCACTGTCCTAGGCATTTGCCCATGCTGTTCCACACACCCTGCCATTCATAACTATCCAGCCTTGGGGCAGGTCTCTGGATGATATTCTTAAATTGCTTGCTAACCTTAGACAAAACCGAAACAGTGTTCCCCAGAAGTAGCAATAGAAGTATTTTAACTACCCAAGGGTGTTCAAAATACTGGAAAGTTATTGTGATGAAGGGCTTTAAACTAGAATTGGAGGGGGGAGGGGCTAAAACCAGGCTCACTAGAGTTGAACCTAGGGGTAGGTTCAACGTGCCAGAGTTGAAATCTATAGCCCGGCTCAGGTGCATCTACACCAATGCACGCAGCATGGGCACCAAACAGGAGGAGCTGGAAGCGATTGTGCAGCGCGACAGCTATGACGTAGTTGCCATCACAGAAACATGGTGGGATGCTTCTCATGACTGGAGTGCTGCAATGGATGGCTATAAGCTCTTCCGAAGGGATAGAATGGGAAGGAGAGGCGGTGGGGTGGCTCTGTATGTTAGGGAGTGTTTTGATTGCATAGAAATCGAAGATTGTGAAGACCAAGTAGAGTGCTTGTGGGTAAGGATGAGGGGGAAGGCCAATGAGGCAGACATCCTGCTGGGAGTCTGTTACAGGCCACCCAACCAGGATGAAGAGACGGATGAGACATTCTATAAGCGACTGGCGGAGGTCTCGCATTCGCTGGCCCTTGTTCTTGTGGGGGACTTCAACCTACCGGACATCTGCTGGAAGTATAACACGGCAGAGAGGAAACAGTCTAGGAGGTTCCTGGAGTGTGTGGAGGATAACTTCCTGACGCAGCTGGTGAGTGAGCCCACCAGGGGAGGTGCCTTGCTGGACCTGCTGTTTACAAACAGAGAAGGACTGGTGAGAGATGTGGTGGTCGGAGGCCATCTTGGGCTTAGCGACCATGACATGATAGAATTCTCAGTTGTGAGTGAAGTAAGGAGAGGGGTCAGCAAAACTGCTACCATGGACTTCCGGAGGGCAGACTTTGGCCTGTTCAGGTCACTGGTTGAGAGAGTCCCTTGGGAGACAGTCCTGAAGGACAAAGGGGTCCAGGAAGGCTGGACAGTCTTCAAGAAGGAAATCTTAAAGGCGCAGGAGCAGGCGGTCCCCATGTGCTGTAAGAAGAGCTGGCGGGGAAGGCGACCGGCCTGGCTGAACAGGGAGATTTTGCTGGGACTCAGGGAAAAGAGGAGAGTTTATCACCTCTGGAAGAAGGGGAAGGCAACTCATGAAGAGTACAAAGATCTCGTTAGGTCAAGCAGGGACAAAATTAGAAAGGCAAAAGCCCAGCTAGAGCTCAGTCTGGCCACAGTCGTAAAGGATAATAAAAAATGTTTTTACAAATATATTAACAACAAAAAGAGAGGCAAGGAGAATCTCCATCCCCTACTGGATATGGCGGGGAACATTGTCTCCAAGGACGAGGACAAGGCTGAGGTACTTAATGCCTTCTTCGCCTCAGTCTTTAATAGCCACTCCAGGTATCCACAGGATATTCAGCCCCCTGAGCTGGAAGACGGGGATGGAGAGCACAATGTACTCCTCATAATCCAGGAGGAAGCAGTCAAGGACATGCTAAGCCACCTGGACACCCACAAGTCTATGGGGCCTGATGGGATCCACCCGAGAGTACTGAGAGAGCTGGCGGAGGAGCTTGCCAAGCCACTCTCCATCGTTTATCAGCAGTCCTGGTTAACAGGGGAGGTCCCAGAAGACTGGAGGCTTGCCAATGTGACGCCCGTCTACAAGAAAGGCCGGAAGGAGGATCCTGGGAACTACAGGCCTGTCAGCCTGACCTCTGTTCCAGGGAAGATTATGGAGCGGTTGGTTTTGAGAGTGCTCACAGGGCATCTGCAGAACAGCCAAAGGATCAGGCCCAGCCGGCATGGGTTCATGAAAGGCAGGTCCTGCTTGACCAACCTGATCTCCTTCTATGACCAGGTGACCCGCCTAGTGGATGAGGGAAAGGCTGTGGACGTTGTCTACCTAGACTTTAGTAAAGCCTTTGACAGCGTCTCCCACAGCATTCTCCTGGAGAAACTGGCGGCTCGAGGCTTAGACGGGTTTACTCTTCGCTGGGTGAGGAACTGGCTGGATGGCCGAGCCCAGAGAGTTGTGGTGAACGGCGTTAAATCCGGCTGGCGGCCGGTCACAAGTGGTGTTCCCCAGGGCTCGGTTCTGGGGCTGGTCTTGTTCAATATCTTTATTGATGATCTGGATGAGGGAATTGAGTGCTCCCTCAGTAAGTTTGCAGATGACACCAAGTTGGGTGGGAGTGTTGATCTGCTGGAGGGTAGGAGGGCTCTGCAGAGGGATCTGGACAGGCTGGATCGATGGGCAGAGGCCAACTGTATGAGGTTTAATAAGGCCAAGTGCAGGGTCCTGCACTTTGGCCACAACAACCCCATGCAATGCTACAGGCTTGGGGAGGAGTGGCTGGAGAGCAGCCCGGCGGAAAGGGACCTGGGGGTGCTGGTTGACAGCCGGCTGAATATGAGCCGGCAGTGTGCCCAGGTGGCCAAGAAGGCCAACAGCGTCCTGGCCTGTATCAGGAATAGTGTGGCCAGCAGGAGTAGGGAAGTGATTGTGCCCCTGTACTCGGCACTGGTGAGGCCGCACCTTGAATACTGTGTTCAGTTTTGGGCCCCTCACTACAAGAAGGATGTTGAGGTGCTGGAGCGTGTCCAGAGAAGGGCAACGAAGCTGGTGAGGGGTCTGGAGCACATGTCTTATGAGGAGCGGCTGAGGGAACTGGGGTTGTTTAGTCTGGAGAAGAGGAGGCTGAGGGGAGACCTTATCGCTCTCTACAACTACCTGAAAGGGGGTTGTGGCGATGAGGGTGTTGGTCTCTTCTCCCAAGTAACTAGTGATAGGACAAGAGGAAATGGCCTCAAGTTGCGCCAGGGGAGGTTTAGATTGGATATTAGGAAAAATTTCTTCACTGAGAGGGTGGTCAGGCATTGGAACAGGCTGCCCAGGGAGGTGGTGGAGTCGCCATCCCTGGAAGTGTTCAAAAAACGTTTGGATGTGGCACTTCAGGACATGGTTTAGGGGACATGGTGGTTCTGGATTAATGGTTGGACTTGATGATCTTAAAGGTCCTTTCCAACCTAGTGATTCTGTGATTCTGTGTGATTCTGTGATTATGATAGAGGGTAGCAAAGGTACCATTCTGCATTTCCTCCATAAAAAGCCTTTCGGAGGCTGAAGTATAATTGCTAATTATCTCCACAAGAGAGTACCCGAAATACAGTAATGGCTTTAGTACATTGCTCAGATACCACATTAAGCTCAAGGTCAGTGTTCTAAAAACAAATCTCGCAGGCAAGACATGACTAATCATTGCAGAGTACAGCAGCCTGCAGAAGCCAACACCCATCTTTAACATGTATGGCAAAGACGAGAGCATGATGCAAATCAAATAAACTGATATCGTGACCTGCAACCATTATTATCTCAAGCCCTTGGAGCCCCATGTTGGGTGCCAAAAAGGACTGCCATGGTTTAGCCCCAGACGGCAATTAAGCACCACGCAGCCACTCACTCACTCCCCCCTCTCCCAGTGGGACGGGGGAGACAATCGGGAAAAAACTCGTGGGTTGAGATAAAAACGGTTTAATAGGACAGCAAGAGAGAAGGAAACAACAATGATAACAATAATAATACCGACAAAGGAATGTACAAGAACAAGTGATGCCCAATACAGCAATTGCTCACCACCCAGTGATCGATAGTCTGTCCCCGAGCAGCGATTCCCACCCCCCGGCTAACTGCAGTTTATGTACTGGGCATAATGTTATATGGTAGGGAATATCTCTTTGGCCAGCCTGGGTCAGCTGTCCTGGCTGCGCCCCCTCCCAGCTTCCCGTGCACCCCCAGCCTTCTTGCTAGCAGGCCAGCACAAGAAGCTGGACTGTCCTTGACTGCTCAGCAACAGCCCAAAACATTAGCACGTCATCAACAGTTTATCATCCCAAATCCAAAACGTAGCCTCACACTAGCTTCTGTGAAGAAAATCATCTCTATCCTGGCTGAAACCAGGACAGAAAACAATACATAATCATACTAATTTATTTTGTAGGTGCCTGGTGTAGGATGTAGACTGTCAGATGCTTTTTAAAAGAAAAACAAACAACCTTAAGAGTGATGTTTAAGAAACATAGAAAAAGCCTTCATCAGACAGGTAACTTAACTAACACATGAAAACTCAATAAGAAAGTGAATAAAATAAGACTAGACTGTTGGTCATTTTTTTAAGGATTTGGAACTTCTGTGAATGAGAGAATGAAATTTAAGTTGATGAAAATTCCTTTCCATTGCTGTTTACCTTACATTTTTGTTATTTTAGAAGAAATTCAATATTTTGTTTCTTGTTCCCACTCATAAAAAGATTTTTCAGTCCTCAGATAATCATTTGTACAGCAAACATTATGCATAACTCTTTTAACTCACTGAGGCGAAGGGCTACGGAGCGAAGGATCGCGCCGGGGGACCCTTCCCGAGGCGGCCAAACCGCGAAGGCAGCAGCACAGGAAACGAGAGTGCCCCAGCTTTCCCCCCCCAACCCCCGGCCGGCGGAGCGGGCTCCTAACGAGCGGCAGCTCTGACTCAGCGTGGGCGGGGCCCAGGACGGCGGCGGCCAAAACCCCTCGCCGACAAGAGCCGCCCCTGGGAGCGCGAGCGACCCGGAGCGCGGCGAACAGGGCGGACAAACAGGGCGTCAGTTTGCGCGGCAGTTAGTGCAGGCAGGGCATGCAGGGAAGGCGTGCGGGCGGGGTACAGTACAAGTGGCCATCGTCCTCCCAGAGGAGGCTCAGCCATGGTCGCCACTCGGCTGAAAACCGGGGCCAGAAAGAATGTGGCAACACAGACAGAGCTCCCGCTCAGGCACGCGGGCTGTCCAAGTATCCGGCTGCAAAGAGTGCCTGAGCCTGTCGGTTGTTCCAGAGGCCGACAGGGACACCACCTGCATGCGGTGCAACCAGGTGAGCGACCTGCTCAGCCTGGTGGCAGAGCTGAAAGAGGAAGTGGAGAGGCTGAGGAGCATCAGGGAGTGTGAGAGAGAGAGAGATTGGTGGAGCCGCACCCTGCCATCCCTGAAGCAGGGGCAGCTGGTGGAGGCTCCACAAGCAGCAGGGGATCCCCTGTCCTCTTGCTGCCGGGCAGAAGAAGGGGACCTAAGAGATGAGGGGAAATGGAAACAGGTCCCTCCTCGGAGAGGCAGGCGAACCCCCTCCCGGTCTCCCTCACCGTCCCAGCTGCCCTTACACAACAGGTATGGGGCTCTGGAACGTGAGGGACAGGAACATGAGGACCCTGACAATGGTCTGTCCAAGGGGGTGCCTAGGGTGAGTCAACCAGACCCACGCATCAAGACGTCCTGTGTTAAGAAAAAAAGGAGGGTAATTGTCGTAGGTGACTCCCTTCTGAGGGGAAAAGAGGGCCCAATATGTCGACCAGACCCAACTCACAGGGAAGTCTGCTGCCTCCCTGGGGCCTGGGTGAGAGACGTCGCCAGGAAACTCCCTGGTCTGGTTCGGCCCACTGATTACTACCCGCTGTTGGTCATGCAGGTTGGCAACAATGAGGTTGCACTAAGAAGCCCAAAGGCAGTCAAAAAGGACTTGAGAGCACTGGGGCGACTGGTCAATGGAGCGGGAGCACAGGTGCTGTTTTCGTCAATCCCTTCAGTGACAAGGAAGAATGCTGAAAGGAACAGAAAAGCACACCTGATCAACACATGGCTCAGGGGCTGGTGCCGTCGTCAGAATTTTGGGTTTTTTGACCATGGGGTGGTTTACACGGCACCGGGCCTCCCCGCAGCTGATGGAGTGCAACTGACTCCAAGGGGCAAAAGGATTCTTGCTCATGAGCTGGCAGGCCTCATTGAGAGGGCTTTAAACTAGATTTGGAGGGGGGAGGGGATAAAACCAGGCTCACTAGAGTTGAACCTAGGGATAGCGTGCCAAAGTTGAAATCGATAGCCCAGCTCAAGTGCATCTACACCAATGCACGCAGCATGGGCACCAAACAGGAGGAGCTGGAAGCCATTGGGCAGCGGGACAGCTATGACGTAGTTGCCATCACAGAAACATGGTGGGATGCTTCTCATGACTGGAGTGCTGCAATGGATGGCTATAAGCTCTTCCGAAGGGATAGGCAGGGAAGGAGAGGTGGTGGGGTGGCCCTGTATGTTAGGGAGTGTTTTGATTGCATGGAAATCAAAGATTGTGAAGACCAAGTAGAGTGCTTATGGGTAAGGATGAGGGGGAAGGCCAAGGAGGCAGATATCCTGCTGGGAGTCTGTTACAGACCACCCAACCAGGATGAAGAGACAGATGAGACATTCTATAAGCGACTGGCAGAAGTCTCGCATTCGCTGGCCCTTGTTCTTGTGGGGGACTTCAACCTACCGGACATCTGCTGGAAGTATAACACGGCAGAGAGGAAACAATCTGGGAGGTTCCTGGAGTGTGTGGAGGATAACTTCCTGACACAGCTGGTGAGTGAGCCCACCAGGGGAGGTGCCTTGCTGGACCTGCTGTTTACAAACAGAGAAGGACTGGTGAGAGATGTGGTGGTCGGAGGCCATCTTGGGCTTAGCGACCACGACATGATAGAATTCTCAGTTGTGAGTGAAGTAAGGAGAGGGGTCAGCAAAACTGTTATCATGGACTTCCGGAGGGCAGACTTTGGCCTGTTCAGGTCACTGGTTGAGAGGGTCCCTTGGGAGACAGTCCTGAAGGGCAAAGGGGTCCAGGAAGGCTGGACAGTCTTCAAGAAGGAAATCTTAAAGGCACAGGAGCAGGTGGTCCCCATGTGCTGTAAGAAGAGCTGGCGGGGAAGGCAACCGGCCTGGCTGAATGTTGGGATCACCCTGCATGGCTCGACCTTAAGGAGAAGGAGCTGTGGCGTTGATCTGCATGGCTCGACCTTAAGGAGAAGGAGCTGTGGCACTGAGAAGCTGGTAAACAGCTGGATATCTGCATGGCTCGGCCTTGAGGAGAAGGAGCTGTGATAAACAACTAACAGGAAGCAAGGAAAACAGGAACACCTGCAAGCAACAATCCTGACTGTGTGAGGGGCGCGTGGACAGTGCGTGATATTTTGTATATAGCCAATTGCAATAGTGTGTGTAACAAGTTGTAACCAATCATGAGTGTGTGCGCAGTGACTAAGCGAAAATTATGATATATATATTGGAGTCAAACAAGACAATAAACGGCTTCGGAATATAACTCTCATAGAGTTGTGAAGTCCATCCTTCTCCCGCAACTGGTGACCCCGACATGATACGATCTCTGGGATCTCATCGTTGAACACCGGTCGAGCACAGAGGACGCCGCGGGAGAAGCCCGGTTGGAAGAATTGCAGTCAGCGGGACTGACGCAAGGAAAAAGAAAAAGGAATACGTTGCAACGGAGAAGCACCCAGCGAGGTGAGGTGAGCAACCGGGGCGGCATGGGGCAGAACACATCGCGTGAAGAAGGGGCGATAGTCAGACTCCTGCTGCATATGCTCTCTAAGAGAGGACTGAAATATGATGAATATACACTTAGAAGGCTTCTAATTTGGAGCCAAAAGAAAGGGTACCCCCCCGATCCGTCTGTGGCGTTTAGGGCAGAGACGTGGGAGGAGATAGGAAAAATGTTATGGGAGCGTATTGAGAAAACTGCCGCAGAGTTAGTGACGGCGTGGAAGTTGATATTAACCACATTAAAAGCCTTAAAGGCAGAGAGAAAAGCTGCAGCTGATGTGGAGGAGGCTGTTAAACTGCTTTCAACCAATCCCTTCTTAACCGAGTCAGAGGGTCCGGGACCTTCAGCGACTCCGAATGCACTGCCTGAGGTGCCAGATGCACCGGGTGAACTGGCCGCACTAGATAAGTCAGAGAAACAGATCTACGATGATATATGTGAGGGCAAGACGGGACAAAGCTGCCCAGAACAATGTACTCAATGTTCCTCTGTGTGCCCATGTGAAAGATTGATGGGGCGGGCTTCACCACCCCCGAAACCACCCAGACTTAACCAATCGAAAGCCGTAGTTTTGAAGCCCTCAGCCGAGCCCCTGCCACCTTTACGGCCCCCGTTGCCTGATAGCAGTGATAAAGGAGAAGAGCCTGTTGTAGAGACTATAGGGAGGCAAGAGCCTAGAATGAAAGGCGACCCTAGAGAGCGGTGGAAAGACGTTTTTTTAGGAGCGATGAAAGACGAGGAAACAGAGTTACTGATGGCATTTCCTGTTAGTGTACAGCCTCACGGGCCCAATCGCTGGGACCCATTTCATTGGGACTTGATTAAGGAAGTGCGGAAGGCAGTACAAAATTATGGCTTGCAATCACCTTTCACGCAAGCTCTATTAGATAACATATTCATGGGAATGATTCTTACACCATGGGATTGTCGGCAGATGATAGGTATGTTGTTGACACCAACCCAAAGGTTATTGTGGGCAGACACATGGTATAAACTCTGTATGCAAGAAGCCCTGAGAAACCTGGAGCGTCAAGACGGCGATCCACTCCAGAACATTACTATGGAACAAATGACAGGCCAGGGATCGTTTGTGGATGTTAGATTGCAAGCTCAGCTGCCCTTAGAAGCCTTGCAATTAGTTGGGCGACTAGCATTGAATGCGTTGCGAACAGTCCCTGAGGAGGGAAAGAGGCAACCATCTTATACTCAAATTAGGCAAGGGAGAGATGAACCATATATGTCTTTTGTTGATCGTCTGAGAGACACTTTGAATAAAGTGTATACCAATGAAGAGGCAAAACTAGCAGTGTTGTTGAATTTAGCGGTAGAAAATGCCAATGTAGATTGTAAAAGAATTTTGTTAGCTTTGCCAAAAGAAGCAACGTTAGTACAAATGGTAGGAGCCTGCAACAGAGTAGGCTCTGCCACGCATCAGGCAGAAACACTCGCAAGTGCCTTTGCAGCAGCAATTAAGCCATTTATAAATGGAAAAGGGGAGAAAAAATGTTTTAATTGTGGAAAAACAGGCCATTTTAGAGCTCAGTGCAAGGCTACAAGGAAAGGACCTAGGCAGATTGAGACAGGTCATAAATCCTTCCAACAAGGACCCTTTCAGCAAGGAATAGGCCCAGCAGGAGCACCATGTGGTCGATGTCAAAAATTTGGTCATCAAGCCTCAGAATGTTGTTCAAAGTATCATCGGGATGGTATGAAATTGGGAAACGGGCGACCGAGCACGAAGGCACCCCACACGACGACACAAATGGGGAAGCACCACCAGGCTGCTTGGCAAGCCTCAGCGCCCAAACCAGAGGGAGCGCCGGAATGGACGTGGAAACAACAGTAGAAGTTACCTTATGGGACATGTCGGTTTATGATGTCCCGACTAACGCAAATGGACCATTAGGATATGGATTGAGTGCTTTGTTATTAGGACGATCTTCAGCAACAAAGTAGGGACTTATTGTTCTACCTGGAGTCATTGACGAAAAAGGCCATATTGTGCCAACCACTAGTCCTTGGAACACACCTGTTTTTGTGATTCCAAAGAAAAGTGGAAAATGGAGACTATTACATGACTTGTGAGAAGTCAATAAGGTATAGTGGACATGGGAGCCTTGCAACCAGGGCTACCATCTCCTTGTATGATACTGAAGTATTGGAAGCTTTTGATCATAGATCTCAAAGACTGCTTTTTTACAATCCCTCTGCATGAAGATGATGCCAAACATTTTGCATTCTCAGTCCCAAGTACAAACAAGGCGCAACCCATGCAAAGATATCATTGGACAGTATTGCCACAAGGCATGAAAAATTCGCCCACGATGTGTCAAATTTATGTAAATTGGGCTTTACAGCCAATCAGAAAAAGGTGGCCTCAATATTTCATCTATCATTATATGGATGACATATTGTTGGCTGGTGATCAATTAAATCCGGAAGAAATGATCGAGGAGCTCGTTGAGCTTTTGAGGCAAAGTGGGCTGCAAGTGGCGCCAGAAAAGATACAAGCTGAAGCGCCTTGGAGGTACTTGGGGTGGATGATCACTGAAACGTCGGTGACCCTCCAAAAGGTTGAATTAAGAATTCAGATTAAAACATTAAATGATGTACAAAAATTGGTAGGAGACGTTAACTGGATTCGACCTATTTGTGGGATCACAAACCAAGATATGGAGCCCTTGGTTCAGCTCTTGCAAGGGGATAGCAGGTTAAACTCTCCTCAGCAATTGACCAAGGAAGCCTGGGAAGCAGTAGCAAACATTTCTGAAAAGGTAACTCAAGCATTTAGTTCTAGGATAGACCCCTCGATAGGGATCACTTTGGCAGTAGTCAATCATGAGCGACATCCCTATGTGCTTATAATACAGTAGATAACAAAGCTGGAATCAAAAGCTGAGAATTTTAGAGTGGGTCTTTTTACCTCAGTAGCACAGAAAAACCATCACCATGAAAGTAGAGTGTTTTGCAAATTTGATTATGAAAGGGCGCAACAGAATTATTGATATGTTGGCAAAGGACCTGAAAACGATTTTAATACCATTACAACAAGAATATTTGACTTGGGCTTTGCAGCACTCTATTCCCTTCCAAACTGCATTAGCAGAATTTGAGGGTGACATTTAGATTCATTATCCATCACACAAAATGTTTACCTTTAAAAAAACCAAAAAAACTCCCAAAAAAACCCCCCAAAAAACAACCCAAACATGAAGTAGAAGAAAAATCAAAGTGTAGTCAATATCCAGTTCAAGGTGCTACAGTATTTATGGATGGTGGTGGGAAAACACGCAAGGCAGCAATAGTATGGCGAGAGCACAGAGAATGGACAGAACGGGTACTTGTCGTGCCAGGATCAGTTCAAAAGGTAGAACTAAGAACACAGTCGTAAAGGATAATCACAGTCGTAAAGGATAATAAAAAATGTTTTTACAAATATATTAACAACAAAAAGAGAGGCAAGGAGAATCTCCATCCCCTACTGGATATGGCGGGGAACATTGTCTCCAAGGACGAGGACAAGGCTGAGGTACTTAATGCCTTCTTCGCCTCAGTCTTTAATAGCCACTCCAGGTATCCACAGGATATTCAGCCCCCTGAGCTGGAAGATGGGGATGGAGAGCACAATGTACTTCTCGTAATCCAGGAGGAAGCAGTCAAGGACATGCTAAGCCACCTGGACACCCACAAGTCTATGGGGCCTGATGGGATCCACCCAAGAGTACTGAGAGAGCTGGCGGAGGAGCTTGCCAAGCCACTCTCCATCATTTATCAGCAGTCCTGGTTAACAGGGGAGGTCCCAGAAGACTGGAGGCTTGCCAATGTGACGCCCGTCTACAAGAAAGGCCGGAAGGAGGATCCTGGGAACTACAGGCCTGTCAGCCTGACCTCTGTTCCAGGGAAGATTATGGAGCGGTTGGTTTTGAGAGTGCTCACAGGGCATCTGCAGAACAGCCAAAGGATCAGGCCCAGCCAGCATGGGTTCATGAAAGGCAGGTCCTGCTTGACCAACCTGTTCTCCTTCTATGACCAGGTGACCCGCCTAGTGGATGAGGGAAAGGCTGTGGACGTTGTCTACCTGGACTTTAGTAAAGCCTTTGACAGCGTCTCCCACAGCATTCTCCTGCAGAAACTGGCGGCTCGTGGCTTAGACGGGTTTACTCTTCGCTGAGTGAGGAACTGGCTGGATGGCCGAGCCCAGAGAGTTGTGGTGAACGGCGTTAAATCCGGCTGGCGGCCGGTCACAAGTGGTGTTCCCCAGGGCTCGGTTCTGGGACCAGTCTTGTTCAATATCTTTATAGATGATCTGGATGAGGGAATTGAGTGCTCCCTCAGTAAGTTTGCAGATGACACCAAGCTGGGTGGGAGTGTTGATCTGCTGGAGGGTAGGAGGGCTCTGCAGAGGGATCTGGACAGGCTGGATCGATGGGCAGAGGCCAACTGTATGAGGTTTAATAAGGCCAAGTGCAGGGTCCTGCACTTTGGCCACAACAACCCCATGCAATGCTACAGGCTTGGGGAAGAGTGGCTGGAGAGCTGCCCAGCGGAAAGGGACCTGGGGGTGCTGGTTGCCAGCCGGCTGAACATGAGCCGGCAGTGTGCCCAGGTGGCCAAGAAGGCCAACAGCGTCCTGGCCTGTATCAGGAATAGTGTGGCCAGCAGGAGTAGGGAAGTGATTGTGCCCCTGTACTCGGCACTGGTGAGGCCGCAGCTTGAATACTGTGTTCAGTTTTGGGCCCCTCACTACAAGAAGGATGTTGAGGTGCTGGAGCGTGTCCAGAGAAGGGCAACAAAGCTGGTGAGGGGTCTGGAGCACAAGTCTTATGAGGAGCGGCTGAGGGAACTGGGGTTGTTTAGTCTGGAGAAGAGGAGGCTGAGGGGAGACCTTATCGCTCTCTACAACTACCTGAAAGGGGGTTGTGGCGACGAGGGTGTTGGTCTCTTCTCCCAAGTAACTAGTGATAGGACAAGAGGAAATGGCCTCAAGTTGCGCCAGGGGAGGTTTAGATTGGATATTAGGAAAAATTTCTTCACTGAGAGGGTGGTCAGGCATTGGAACAGGCTGCCCAGGGAGGTGGTAGAGTCGCCATCCCTGGAAGTGTTCAAAAAACGTGTGGATGTGGCGCTTCAGGACATGGTTTAGGGGACATGGTGGTTCTGGATTAATGGTTGGACTTGATGATCTTAAAGGTCCTTTCCAACCTAGCGATTCTGTGATTCTGTGATTCTGTGAACTACAGGCAGTAATTGAAGCCTTTAAATTATGGTCTGAAGAACCTGTGAATATAATTACTGATTCTTTATATGTAGTTGGAATACTCCAAAGATTGGAAGGTTCAATCCTCAGACAGGTACAGCAGGAACAGCTATATCAACAATTTAGAACGCTTTGGTTTTTATTGCAGAAAAGACGACATCCTTATTACGTTATGCATATACGCAGCCATACCAACCTTCCAGGGGAATTGGTGGAAGGAAATGCAAGAGCTGATCGGCTGACTGCCGCAGTATGGGCTGAACCTGCTCCGGACCGTTTAGGTCAAGCACAAGCCTCTCATGCCTTTTTCCATCAATCTGCCAAAGTTTTAGCGAGACAATTTAATCTAAGTGCAGGTGACGCTAGAGCTATTATACAGACTTGTGCTGATTGTCAACAAATAGGCCCAGGAATCGCAATTACAGTTAGTCCCCGACAATTGCATTCGCTACAACTATGGCAGATGGATGTGATACATGTTGCTGACTTTGGAAGATTTAAATATGTTCATGTTTCAATTGATTGCTATTCTGCAGTAGTTTGGGCCACTGCACAAACAGGAGAAACTAGTAGGCATGTACAAAAGCATTTGTGAGCTGCATTCGCAGCCCATGGTATACCCCTACAAATTAAAACCGATAATGGCCCTTGTTATGTAGCCCAGTCAACCCAAAGTTTTTTTGCTCAATGGGGAGTGACACGTTACTGGAATACCGCATTCCCCAACTGGACAAGCTATTGTTGAACGAATTAATCATTTCCTGAAGTGTTTATTGCAAAAACAAAAAGGGGGAGAGGCTACCATACCACCCCAAGAACATTTGAATAAAGCCTTATATGTGTTAAATTATTTCCGTCTAGCAGAAGGAGAAACATGTAAAAGGAATGACAGGAAGTCTGTTTGAGTTAACACAGAATATGCAAGTAAAAGTTAAAAATTTGGAAAAGAATATGTGGGAAGGACCTTTTCAACTGCTAACCTGGGGACGAGGTTATGCTTGTGTCATTGCAGATTCTGGAACTCGTTGGGTACCCACAAAATGGGTAAAACCATGGGTGAAACAGTCACCATCGTCATCGTCGGACACATCTTGACACTATCAGGTGTCATCGCAATCTGGATGCCACCTAAGCCAAAAGAAAATGTATGGGTAAATCACACTGAAATTAGCAGTATCATGAGAGGAACATGGAAAGCTTTTAGGGCAAACCGCTCTATAACTACAAATCCTTTGGTAAGATATAATATTGGTTTTCATAGCTTTATACAAGCACTTTTTCCATCACTAGAAGTAGCTTCTATCGCTAGGAGTAGTACAGCTAGAATTGTTTGCCTTGTAACATTCTGCTATTAATTTAAGCATAGTTGATATGTGACTGCTGGATTATGGTAAGATGCCATGTGAACAAAGCCTACGAACCAATAGACGGGGTGGCTGTGGCGCGTGCAGCACGTCTGGCCAGCGGGCGCATACCCCATAGGTTCCCTGTGTTGAAAGGTGACAACCGAGGCGAGTTCCGACACTCGCTGGCCACGTGTGTCGAAACTCGTTCCTTGGCAAATGTATAAATACCGGGATTTCCCGAAGAGCAGGGGGATCGGTGTATGGCAAGGCCATCGTTGCCTCCGTGGGGATGCCCACGTAAAGCTGGCACCTACCGACTGCTGGGCTGAGTTCACGGCACAGGACAATACAAGCATGTACAGATGGTCCATCTTCCTCACAGTCCTTAGGTTGCAAATGATCCATCAGGTTTTGTTTTTAGATAAACAAAAAGGGGGAGATGTTGGGATCACCCTGCATGGCTCGACCTTAAGGAGAAGGAGCTGTGGCGTTGATCTGCATGGCTCGACCTTAAGGAGAAGGAGCTGAGGCATTGAGAAGCTGGTAAACAGCTGGATATCTGCACGGCTCGGCCTTGAGGAGAAGGAGCTGTGGTAAACAACTAAGAAGAAGCGAGGAAAACAGGAACACCTGCAAGCAACAATCCTGACTGTGTGAGGGGCGCGTGGACAGCGCGTGATATTTTGTATATAGCCAGTTGCAATAGTGTGTGTAACAAGTTGTAACCAATCATGAGTGTGTGCGCAGTGACTAAGCGAAAATTATGATATATATATTGGAGTCAGACAAGACAATAAACGGCTTCGGAATATAACTCTCATAGAGTTGTGAAGTCCATCCTTCTCCCGCAGCTGAACAGGGAGATTTTGCTGGGACTCAGGGGAAAAAAGGAAAGTTTATCACCTCTGGAAGAAGGGGCAGGCAACTCACAAAGAGTACAAGGATCTCGTTAGGTCAAGCAGGGACAAAATTAGAAAGGCAAAAGCCCAGCTAGAGCTTAGTCTGGCTACAGTCGTAAAGGATAATAAAAAATGCTTCGACAAATATATTAACAACAAAAAGAGAGGCAAGGAGAGTCTCCATCCCCTATTGGATATGGTGGGGAACATTGTCTCCAAGGACGAGGACAAGGCTGAGGTACTTAATGCCTTCTTTGCCTCAGTCTTTAATAGCCAGTCCAGGTATCCACAGGGTATTCAGCCCCCTGAGCTGGAAGATGGGGATGGAGAGCACAATGTACTCCTCATAATCCAGGAGGAAGCAGTCAAGGACATGTTAAACCACCTGGACACCCACAAGTCTATGGGGCCTGATGGGATCCACCCGAGAGTACTGAGAGAGCTGGCGGAGGAGCTTTCCAAGCCACTCTCCATCATTTATCAGCAGTCCTGGTTAACAGGGGAGGTCCCAGAAGACTTGAGACTTGCCAGTGTGACGCCCGTCTACAAGAAAGGCCGGAAGGAGGATCCTGGGAACTAGAGGCCTGTCAGCCTGACCTCTGTACCAGGGAAGATCATGGAGCGGTTGGTCTTGAGAGTGCTCACAGGGCATCTGCAGGACAACCAAGGGATCAGGCCCAGCCAGCATGGGTTCATGAAAGGCAGGTCCTGCTTGACCAACCTGATCTCCTTCTATGACCAGGTGACCCACCTAGTGGATGAAGGAAAGGATGTGGATGTTGTCTACCTGGACTTTAGTAAAGCCTTTGACAGCGTCTCCCACAGCATTCTCCTGGAGAAACTGGTGGCTTGTGGCTTAGACAGGTTTACTCTTCGCTGGGTGAGGAACTGGCTGGATGGCCGAGCCCAGAGAGTTGTAGTGAACGGCGTTATATCCGGCTGGCGGCCGGTCACAAGCGGTGTTCCCCAGGGCTCGGTTCTGGGGCCGGTCTTGTTCAATATCTTTATAGATGATCTGGATGAGGGAATCGAGTGCTCCCTCAGTAAGTTTGCAGATGACACCAAGTTGGGTGGGAGTGTTGATCTGCTGGAGGGTAGGAGGGCTCTGCAGAGGGATCTGGACAGGCTGGATCGATGGGCACAGGTCAACTGTATGAGGTTTAATAAGGCCGAGTGCCGGGTCCTGCACTTCGGCCACAACAACCCCATGCAATGCTACAGGCTTGGGGAGGAGTGGCTAGAGAGCAGCCTGGCAGAAAGGGACCTGGGGGTGCTGGTTGCCAGCCGGCTGAACATGAGCTGGCAGTGTGCCCAGGTGGCCAAGAAGGCCAACAGCGTCCTGGCCTGTATCAGGAATAGTGTGGCCAGCAGGAGTAGGGAAGTGATCGTGCCCCTGTACTCGGCACTGGTGAGGCCGCAGCTTGAATACTGTGTTCAGTTTTGGGCCCCTCACTACAAGAAGGACGTTGAGGTGCTGGCGCGTGTCCAGAGAAGGGCAACGAAGCTGGTGAGGGGTCTGGAGCACATGTCTTATGAGGAGCGGCTGAGGGAACTGGGGTTGTTTAGTCTGGAGAAGAGGAGGCTGAGGGGAGACCTTATCGCTCTCTACAACTACCTGAAAGGGGGTTGTGGCGACGAGGGTGTTGGCCTCTTCTCCCAAGTAACTAGCGATAGGACAAGAGGAAATGGCCTCAAGTTGCGCCAGGGGAGGTTTAGATTGGATATTAGGAAAAATTTCTTCACTGAGAGAGTGGTCAGGCTTTGGAACAGGCTGCCCAGGGAGGTGGTGGAGTCGCCATCACTGGAAGTGTTCAAAAAACATGTGGATGTGGTGCTTCAGGACATGGTTTAGGGGACATGGTGGCTCTGGATTAATGGTTGGACTTGATGATCTTGAAGGTCCTTTCCAACCTAGCGATTCTGTGATTCTGTGAATTAGTTATACTATAACAGCTTTAATTTGAATAAAGAAAGCAAGTTTCTAAAGATGGAAAAAGATGGAAGAAGCTAATGAACTGCTTAAGATAAATGACTAGAAACAGAACACAGTCACCACAATGAAGTCTAGCCACAAATGAAAAATACCAACAAGTAGAGAGGTCTTTTTCATGGAGGCTCTCTTTCCTTGCATATGTTTGAGTTTTTTTTTTCTGTAGTGATGCTTGCTAAGATTTCTCAAGGACCAACGCAATTATGTCTGAGCTATGGATCTCAATGCAGGATTGTCATAATTTCCATAAGTTTCTTGTGAATATACTTAAACTTTCCCCATTTGGTGCTCCAGCCATCCCACTGCAAAATTTCACATTATAGAGGATGAGAAGTTTTATGCATTAGCCTCTAAATTACATATGCACAATTTTCATAGAAAAGTGGAGAATTATGTGAAATTGTAACATCTAGTGACTCATGGAAGATTAAAACCTAGGATTTTTTTTTAGCAGTATGTGGAAAAAAACCATTTATTTTCCACATTGAAGATGGCAGTTTTGAACTGATATAAACTGCTATGCTCAGCATAACCACTTTTTGTGTGTGCATAAAATACATGTTCCTATGAGAAATCCATTTCTATAAACTAAACTATTACAGGAATCTAAGATTTCAGCTAAATATAAAACAGATTAAGGACAGCAATTTTTCTCAGTCATGCACATGTTTTCAAGGCAAAGCTGACAGATCACATGGCAAACAAATCTGAAAACTCTGTAGTACAGTATAGTGTGGAGCTATTTAGATAAATCACAACACAGTGGTAAACTGTAGACACAAATGTTGTACAAGAGGCCAGTTACACCTATATTTTAAAATTACACTATTCTTCCTTGGCTTGGAATTTTGCTAGTGTCCCATATGTGTACTGTAAGGAATAAAAATGCAGGCTGTAAAATAGGAAAAAATGGACATAAAATTTGCTCAATCACCATTATTAATTTTGCACTAAATTTCAGATTAACTATATAATCTGCATTACCATTCTACATCATAGTTGCAGCCAAAAATTTATTTGATTAACTTGGTTTTAAAGTGTGGTGTGACTGGAAGTACAGACAAATTTAGAGCAAAAATACACCACAGTTTACGGTACAGGCAATGTCAAATGATTGTGATAAACTTTGAAATTGCTGTTATTGCTGCATGAACACACTATTAGACAGTTTACAACCACACGATGTAACTTGGGGTTCAGAGAAGCGGTTTAAGAAAAACAAACAAACAAACAAAAAACCAAACATTGTGTAGTTTTAGGTCCTTGGAAAGCCAGTATCAAGTGTTTCATAGAACTGATCTTCTCAGGACAGAATACAGACCTGACAACTAATACACACAGTAAAATCAATACAACTCTGCAGTAATGTTGCTCGCAGGTGCCTTGAAAATGAATGTTCACTAACTTTATAAATAAGGCAACAAGGTTAAGAAAATGCCTGTCGATAGCAAGGGTAAAGTGACATCCTTTTGAGATGTTTGATAGAGCTTTAATTTCAGGACAGCCACAGCAAAACAGCTGAATGGTCCAACAGCTGAAGTTCCTTTAGGTTACATACATAGCCTGCTGCTAGGGTAAGTTCTCCTGTTCCTATTTATAAAAGTAAATGGCAAGACGTGAAATCTCCTGTTATAAAAGTTAACACAGTACATGATCTATTACATGACAGCAGCAATGCATAACTACACTTAAAAAAACCCCAAAACACATAGTACTTTTTGTCTTTCATGACAGGAATGGTGAATGGAACATGCTACACAAAGGACAGGGATTGTGTATTTCTCAAACACAGTGTATGTCATACTAGTAAAAATGAAATGTTAGTGAAAATTCAGTTTTATTAGAATTGTAATAGGCTGACTTTACCATAATATCCTATGGAGTTTCTAGATGGTACAAGGCTATTTGTGTATCTGTACTGACATAACTCTTAGTACTGTGATATCATAAGAGTAGCTGCCTGCAGCCATTAGTCATGAAGTTTAGAATTACTTCTAAGTATTCACTGCAGAGGAAGTTGTAACTGTCCTTTAAAAAAAAAAGTACAAATATTTTTGCAGCCACTAAAGGCAATAATAAAAACCACCAAGAGATGCATGATTTTCACAACTGAAGTAGCAGTATGTATAAGTGTTTTGATCTTTTTTTAAAGAAGGCTGTTTACAGTAATCAAAAGCCATTTTAAACCAAGAGAAAAATAATTTTAAGTAAGAAATTACAAAATATTGTTTCTTATAATAAATGATAAAGTATAATGAACTTGGTTCAGCATAGCTAAATATTATTTTAAAAAAGTATGAAAATGTCTACTTTAAAAAGGTGTAAGACTATAAATAAGCTTCTAAAAAGATGCTGCAATATGTCTTGCTACATGTACCATGGCTGGAAACAAACACATTCTTGAACATGTACTGAATTGAACTCTTATTTTTCATTATGTTGTAGTCACTTGTTATTTTTCATACTGACATACACTTCTTCAAACTAAGAAAAAAAACATCTTAGTTGCACGTTACTGAATTTCAGCTACTGTAGTGCAAGTAGGAATTCTGCTCATTCTGGAACATCACACTGCTACATAGCAAGCTTCTCTGCAAGGAGCTATTTAATTGATTTTTCAAGCAGATGATATATTCAATGCAGTGAAAGGGAGGTTTTATAGCTGGTTTGACGTCTCAGCCAAATCCCAAAGTTACTCTAACAGCAAGTATTCTCCCAATTCAAAATGCCCCCTCACTTAACTGGCCACACATTACTAATGCAAATATAAAAAGTGCTTAAGAATTGGGCATTCTTGATTATATAAAATGCACATCTGAACAACTTAGCTTTCTGCCTAAAGCCGAATTTTTTGAACAAATTAAAGAAGGAAGTAACCTGAAAATTAACATTTCATGCCATTTTTTCACATACTGAATCATTTGCCAAAGAAAGACTATTTCTTTGCTGAAGAAAGCCTCCTGTGGAACTGATAGTCAAAACTGCTGGCGCTGAATTTTCAGAAATGAAGAGGAAAAGTAATCATCTTCAACTGGGGTTTCTTTTCTCACTTCAGTGGCTGTGAATCACCTGTTTGGGGGGGAGGGAAGGAACAGCTGAAAAGCTAAATGGCTATACAAATACTCTCTGATCAACATATTCGGCAATTCCAACATGCAATACTGATCACTGTCTTTAAAAGCCTTAATTCTCTTTGTTCCCAGAGTAATGACACTTTAACTCTGGAGCCAGGACACACAGAGTATGACCAAGTCTTTTTTTTGCCTTTTGGTATTACTGGCAATGGACACAGATTAGAGCTTGAAGAGGCCTAAAATACTGGATTAGGAGACTATGGAGAGCAAAAGCTCGCTTCTTCACCCAGTTACACTGTCCGTCACTCCCAGGAACCCAGGCTTCGCATTACAGAATCACAGAATCATTAAGGTTGGAAGTCCTTTCCAACCTTGGTGATTCTGTGACCTTTAAGATCATCAAGTCCAACCATCAACCCAACACCACCATGCCCACTAAACTATGTGCCACATCTACGCGTTTTTTGAATACTTCCAGTGATGGTGACTCCACCACTTCCCTGGGCAGCCTGTTCCAATGCTTGACCACCCTCTCAGTGAAGAAATTTTTCCTAATATCCAATCTAAACCTCCCCTGGCGCAACTTGAGGCCATTTCCTCTCATCCTATCGCTAGTTACTTGGGAGAAGAGACCAACACCCTCGTCGCCACAACCCCCTTTCAGGTAGTTGTAGAGAGCGAGGAGGTCTCTCCTCAGCCTCCTCTTCTCCAGACTAAACAACCCCAGTTCCCTCAGCCGTTCCTCATCAGACTTGTGCCCCAGACCCCTCACCAGCTTCGTTGCCCTTCTCTGGACACGCTCCAGCACCTCAATGTCCTTCTTGTAGTGAGGGGTCCAAAACTGAACACAGTATTCAAGGTGCGGCCTCACCAGTGCTGAGTACAGGGGCACGATCACTTCCCTCCTCCTGCTGGCCACACTATTGCTGATACAGACCAGGACACTGTTGGCCTTCTTGGCCACCTGGGCACACTGCTGGCTCATATTCAGCTGGCTGTCAACCAGCACCCCCGGGTCCCTTTCTGCCAGGCAGCTCTCCAGCCACTGTTCATGGGATTCATATGAATCCCAAGTTCATGGGATTCATATGAGTAGCAGAACTATAAATTATATTTGTATATTTACTGTTTATAGTCTAGAAATTCAATTAAGTCAGAGTGTTTACAGATTGAAACCAAGCTATCAAAGAGTCAGTCACACAGGGTAACCAATGAGTTTAGCAGTCAAATCTAATCGTCTTTCACTTGGAGCTATTCAGTCTGAAGTGATAAACATGCTAAATTTTTACAAGGTCAGAAGTAATTAGAAAAAAAGTACAGGGTGTGTCTAAGAGAGATTGTGCCACTTTGTTACTTAAAAGCTTTTTAAAGTGTTTTGGTAAGCTGCAAACAGTCCCTTCAAATTTACTAAATAAAATAGAGCTTTTAATATAGAGCTTTTTTATAGGAGCAGTCCTGTCACTATTCAGCAAAAGTATTCAAACAATAAGAGGCCAAAATGTTGCCTAAAAAATGTTTTCCTTACTATAAACTTTAAATTCCTTTGAAAAGTCAGTGATACTAAATTCATATGTGCATGTTTTACCACGTTGGACGTCAGACAGTTTAGTCACATTCATACTAAGTCTCCTAGAATGCATAAACTGAGGCTCAGCAACTACTGCTATACAAAAAGTGTTGAAGAAATATTTTTTTTTTAGGTTAATTACAGGTTAATTTTCCCAGTCTGTGCAAGGCAAACTCTCCTCTTCATCTTCTGATTCAGGTGATGCTTCCTTAATGCGTCGCAATGCTTCATGGATGCTCCTTGTCAGAGGGTCAGTATCAGGCAGAATTGTAAAGGATTCTCTCAAAACATCTTTCTGCACTTTCTTCAGTTTCACCCCTTTCCTGATCTGTGCCAAGATGTTACTGCTATCATCTTCATCGGGAAAAGGAGGGAGACTTCTCTGCTCAACTTTTCTTAAGTGAAAGCTGCCACGCTTCAAGGAAGCCAGCACTTCATCCATTGGGGAACTCACTGCAGAAAAATCAAAAGACCTTCAGTATTATTTTTATGGAATTAATTCAGTTGTCTTTTGTATTTCCTACAGACCAAGAAGTAGCCACATGCAATTAATGTAATAGTCCCATACCATAAGTATAAAGGAGAGTGTAGTATTTTCAATTTTATCATTCTGTAGCTCTATTATTGCTTTAGCCTCCAAATTTATCTTCCCTATTACCAGGTCAAAATTGGATTATACAGACAATTATAATTTCTGAAACCAAGTAACCTCCTATCAGGCAGGTAGCAAAACTTTTTGAACAAGGCAGCATTCCTGTTTGCACTCAAGAAATTAGAGACAGCTGCAATGAATCCAACATAATGAAAATGTATATTACATTATATTTCTTGACTTTGAAAATGATAATGAGCATGCATCTTAAGTATTGGACTGATCAGTCACAGAAATGCAAGCACAGAAGAGAGCCTACATTCTCAGCACTTGAATTTTGTGGCTGATTTTACCTACTGTATGACTTACTACATGCCAATGAAGGAAGCAGCAGTACAGTAAACTGCAATAGCATGCATTTTCCTGCTCCTCTGGATTCATGTATGTATCAACACTTAGTCACAGCATGCCTATATAAATTCCCTTCCTTTAAAATTAATGAAAACAGAGAAGAAGGAGTTAATACCTTATCACAAATCCTTCCTTTATCACCAGTTTGAAATTAGTTCTCTGCAGAAATAAAAATCAGGCTTTCACTCTTTGAAGAGGTACAAGTAGGTAAGATGTCCTGGTTTCAGCTGAGTAGTCAAGGACAGTCCAGCTTCTCGTGCTGGCCTGAAATAATGGGTGGATGGAGCCATGCAGCCTGGTTTCGGCTGGGATGGAGTGTTTTTTTTCTTCCCGATAGCTGGTATAGTGCTGTGCTTTGGAGTTGGTATGAGAATGATGTTGATAACACACTGAAGTTTTAGTTGTGGCTAAGTAGTTGTAGTGCTTGTACTAAGTCAAGGACTTTTCAGATTCTCATGCTCTGCCAGTGAGGAGATGCACAAGAAGCTGAGAGGGGGCACAGCCAGGACAGCTGACCCAGACTGGCCAAAGAGATATTCCCTACCATATAACATCATGCCCAGTACATAAACTGGAGTTAGAGGGTGGGAATCGCTGCTCACCGGGTGGTGAGCAATTGCTGTATTGGGCATCACTTGTTCTTGTACATTCCTTTGTCAATATTATTATTGTTGTTATTATTGTTGTTTCCTTCTCTCTTGCTGTCCTATTAAACTGTTTTTATCTCAACCCATGAGTTTTTTCCCCAGTTCTCTCCCCTGTCCCACTGGGGAGGGGGGGAGTGAGCTAGTGGCTGGGTGGTGCTTAATTGCTGGGTGGTGCTTAATTGCTGGGTGGTGCTTAATTGCTGGGTGGGGCTAAACCATGACAATCACCAATTTGAAACTAGTTCTCTGCAGAAATAAAAATCAGGCTTTGTCTCTTTGAAGAGCTATAAGTAGGTAAGATCTCTATGTCAGAGAATGTAATATAATAAAGCTCCCATACACTAGCACATACAATGTGCAGCACAGATCAATCAATAGATGAATATCCATCTCAGTGTTTTTGCATATTTTGTATATTTGTATATTTTTGTATATTTTTAAAACCTGTTTTGCATTTTTGAGTGGTCTTTGTTTATCAAATCATGTTCATCAAACTAATGGCCCATACAGTTGGAATAGACACGAGGAAAAGAGAGAAATAAAAGAAGAAAACAGGACTGCACATTTGAAGGAGGAAGGAAGGATTGTAAAATACTCATCTGTCAGAGACACAAATTTATGAAGCCACTTAGAGACTTGGAACATCTCAGGAAATACAGAGCAGCAGGTAGAGTGCTGTTGCAGATATTAATGATGCTCTTAAGAGGGAGGATATAATTTGATCTTATATTTGTCATTTTATGATGTATAATCAAATTGCAAAGACAATACATGTTTTATATAAAATTGAAAAATAAAATGGGTATCAGAAAAATAAACAATAGGACTACAGAAAAATAAATATGGAGCAGCATCAAAATTGATAATGAACTTAATAAGACACTGTACCTGCGACTTGCAAGAATCATAAGACCTTAAAAATTCTATAACTATTCAGTTGATTCAAGGTTTTTCAGTCATTTAAGGACAATTCTAGAAGAAACACTCCTTGTTTCTACCTGATAGACAAAAACAGTTCTAATTTTGATTTTATCTGGATGAGGGAAAATGCCAATTGAGGGATGTTTTCTGTAGTTGTAACTGACAGAGCCAGACAGAACTTTTAATAAAAGGTTATTACAACCATATTACAGTAGTGTGAACCAAGGCCTACCTGAGGTACTTTTCTCAGTGACTTCCAGTAAAACAGTTCAGCTGTGCACTTTTGAAAATCCCAAATAAAAGCTTAGCTCTAATATAGCATGTTTCATCGAAATGCCAAGATTATTTTGTTCAAATGTGGCTGCCATTCTCCCCATTTTATATATGGGATAAAGGATAAACATTTAAAAACAAGTAGCACAGAATCACAATGAAGTTGTAACATCTCCCAGCTCAGTCCTGTGCTGCATTCACTCGCCTCAGTTTCCAAAGAAGTTTTTGATCTTTTAACTATTTATTAACATGCTTTGCTGAATGATTATAGATTTAATTTTCAGTCATAGTTAAATGTATATATTCTTACTTGTCTCTCAAGGGGACTTAAGAGTTTGTGGATTTTTGTATGAAAATTTGAAGAAACCTTGAAGAAAGCACTCTCAAGGTTTCCTATGTCCCAAGACAAGTATTCATTTTACTAGGTCATAAATTATGTAAAATCTGTTATTAAAAAAACACTGTGCCCTCAGGTGAAGCATATAATATTTTCAGTGTTAGCTGTAAACAAGATAGGAAAAAAGAACCTTTTAGGCGATGTTTAGCTCCAATTTCCAGCTAGTCATAGGATCAGTTTCACAAGTGTTTTCTGTCTAACTGAACAAGTATACCACATCCTGTCATACAGGTTCTAACATTTGTTTGAGTTGCCAACATTTGTCAACTGAAAAGGATTTAAGAACTTTCCCATTAATAATTATAAATAAATCACAGCATACACTTCTCTATATAGCAATTCAAAAAGAGGAATTGATGTGCATTACAATTAAATACACAGAAATGAAAATATTACCTCTCCTCCTGTGTAAACCCTCTAGATCACCGGTCTTCTTAAGCTTCTTCTTGGCACTGACTAGCTGACTGCTGTCAAACAGATGTGCTGTTGGGACACTGGAAGAGTTCTGGATTCCCTTCTCCTCACTCTGATGTTTAACAAAGCTGTCGCTTTTCTCTAAGGATTTGGTGTCATCTTCCTTGGAGGGCAGAGGTGGAAGCAGAGGTGGAGGTGGTGGAGGCAAAGGGGGTGGAAATGGTACTACAGTAACAGTCTCTGGTTGAAGCTCATTACTGGAGAGTGGAGAAGTACTAACATGAGGCAGTTCAGAGGTAACACTGTTGGGAGGTAACGAGATATCCTGAAGTTGTTCTAAGCTTGTGGATTCCTGCACTTGCAAAGGCCGAAATGCATTTTCCAATTCCACCTCTTCACTTTTCTCTTGGATTTGTATGGTTGCTGGCAAAGATTGAGGCTGATCTACACAGGACACTGAGCTGGCTGCACATTTTCTTCTTGCAAGAGCCAGTTGTACTCTGGTTGATTTAAGTATTACTTGCCCAGGATACCGCTAAAGTGAAGAAGTTATTTACAATTAGATAAGTACATGCAACACACTATTTTAGACACTAAGTACTTGTCATTAGGGTTTGCCTTTCTGACAAGTAGAATTCGTCTACTATTTTAATGAATTTTGCTCTGGGCATAAAAACAAAGCAAACATATCCTCACCTTTATGCAAAAATGATCAGTTTTCTTAATTTTTATTCTTGGTTAAGCCATAATTTACACGTGATTGATCTAGTCAGGGATACACATGGGTGGGTTAGAATTTCACTAAGAACCAGATTGTACATTCAAAATGTTTTTTTCTGAAAACTAAAATTCAAAATTCCCTCTTGCTTCCCTTTTCTAAAACTGGTCTGTGGCACTCTGCAGCAAAGTCCTCTCTGACCTAATATGCTGGCCTTAGATGTGAATCATACTGCTTAAAAAAGTCTCTCATCAAAATATCATACATTTTGAGAATTTCCAAAGTGTTTTTAATTTAGTTCTTAAATTTGCTGCTTCAGTATCTGTCTTTTTCAAATTAGCTTCATCCCTAGCCATTTTTATGCAAAAGTAAAAACTGCTTCTGAAATGCAGGTCTAAAACATTTTAGACAATTGTGGCAGGCCTAAAGCAATATAAATCATATCAATATAAATGTGCTCATACATAAAGTCAGTTCATTAACAAGTGCTGGTTAAAATAAGTAAATTTGCTTTAATTTACAGAAGCTATGCAATTCAAAAGCCTTGCAAATAATAAGGATATGAAGAGTGTACTGCTAAGACAGCTTTCCAGTAAAGAAACTTCTCATCTATTTTTTTAATGTATTCAGCAAAACAAAACAAAACAAAGTCTTCACCAATTAATACAGTCTCTGTTTTCCTCTGTTTTCTTGCACTTTCATCCCTCTCCTTATTCTCTCCCCTTCATTCCATCTTCTATCCATTTTCTCATACTTACATTGTAATAGGAAGGGGCAGGTATTGGCAGGTGTTATTGCAATCAGTGGTAGTGAGGGTATGTCAGATGATAATACCATTTAGATTATACTTCTTTTCAGAAAGTATGCTATGTGTCTTGTCACAATGTGTGGATGTGACAACGAACAGAAGCTTATTACAACACTGGGAATGCAACGGCCAGAGAAACTCGCTACCACTGATGCCATATTTTGTTGTAAATTTTCCAAAGAACAGTTAACTATAAAATGACAGAGAATAGCTAATAGCATAGTATAGTTCAGGAATGAGTGAAAATTTCTTTTGCAAAAGAAATTGGTGGAAAAGAATAACTCCTCTTCTGTTACCTGTTTAAACGTGCGAAGTCTGTCCAGTGTTTTCTGTCGTTCCTGACTAACCCAGGAGCTCACTCTTTGCTCTTCATCTTGTAGTTGATCTCGCTTCTGAGAAAATATACAGAAAACATGTAAATATTACATCCAATGCTATGGTTAGCATAATTTAAAAAAACCCCAAAAACTGAATTAAAATAACTCCTCTGCTAATTGTTAGGAATTACCTAACAATCTACTTCTCAAATAAACACATTTCTGACCTTCAAAACTTTGCCTTTGTCTTCCCCTTAAAAAAATATTATGCATTTCATGTTTTATAACCTTGATGAAATACAAAGCTCAATAAAGAAAGATTTCAATCTGGAGCTGGAGCACTTGAAGACTGGAACTTTTTACCTTGAAGATGATAAATAACTAGAGATGTAACAGAATATTATACTGCATATATTATCAGCTCCCAAGACCTAGCCCAGTATTTGAATATTCTTTAAGATAAAGTCTAACTATCACTAGATAAAGTCTAACACAACAGTCAGACTAGCTAGCCTATTCTCTGCGATGAGACTGTGCAGAGAATTGTGGAGCATACACAGCTGGAACTGCACACTTTATACAATGCAATTCAAGTGATTTCTTTTGTAGAGAAAAGAAAAATAATGAACAAGCTTATTAAGATTCAAGAATAAATGTGTATGGTTTCTTTACTCATTTCAGCATATTTGACACTGTGTTCAGAGATGTCCAGAATCATCTATGTGCATGTGTTAACAAACTGCATGCAGCCTAACCCTAGCAGTAATCACTTAGCATTAATGAACTGTTTTATTTGCTTGGATTTAATGTCGTCCTAACACAGCTATATACTCCCCCTTACCAGCATAATGTGATACAGAAATCCATGGTCCAAAGGTCAAGGATACACACCATCTTTTTAAAACAGTTATCACTCTGAATGCTCTACTAATTAATGTATAATGAGGAATGCAAGCTATTAACTAAAGGCTAAACTCAACAGCAGAAAACTCAAACCTACTAGCTGAACAATATGGTGCATTTTGTATTCCTCCTCACTCCGGTGATGTTGCTGGATCTTTTCATTATGCTTTGCGATACAGATCTCCTGTAGAGACATAAAATATTATCTATAAAATATAAATTTCAAATATGAATTTACAGTGTATAATGTCACATTTAGCAAACAGCACTAAGAATTAGAAAAATAAAAATTACAAAGCCCATCTCAGACAAGCTAATTTAACCAAGCTAATTTAACTTACAATAAAAACATAAGATGGAAACAAAACCAAGACAAACCAACCTAAACCTATTACTTTTAACTGTCAAAAGAATATACACAAGTAACAGCTGCTTGAAAAGTTTATTTTACAATACCAGTACAAAAGTGGCAAGAAATACTGATTTGTCAAATACTTCATAAAACTGTTGTGCAACTCCATGTATTTGTATACATGGATAACAACTATCAAATATACTACGTATTTCTGTTTAGGCAACTAGGTAGCTTCCCATTTGTGTCGGTTCATCTTTTGCATGTACAATTTGCAAGCACAAACATTAATAAAGTTCTTACAATTTTATGCATACACAAGCAGGTTCACTTATTATACTGAGTTCACATCCGTAATGTCTGATTTAAAAACAAGCATTTATTACATTGCCTGTGAATAAGAACAGGTTAAAAAGAAAACAGGAAATGTTACAATAGATGACAGGAAGAAGCATGACACTCAAAGTTAAGGTAGATTATATAAAAATAACTGAATTAAGTATCTGTCGCAAAGAAAAGGCATGTGCAGGAATTTATAGTAGCAAAGAGACAGACAAGATCATAGGACAATACTGAGGGCAAGGAAATCAGACAGCATGGGCAATGAAATTAGGCCCAGTATAAGCACCAGACAGAACTAGAATAAGGTCAGACGTGCAGTTAGAAACAAGACTCATGGCTGTGTAAGAGGGGGCAGCGTTAGGAAACGGTTTGGAGTGTGACTGCAGCTAGAAGAACACCAAAGTGATGAGCTTTCCAGGCAGCAGTCAGCTTGACTTACTGGACAGGAGCTTTGCTGTCGCAAGCATTGCTTGGGGCAGCTGATGGAGTATCAGCCATCAAGCAAGATACTACAGTAGTGGCAGAAAGACACAAAAAACAAGGAGGGGAGGAATAAAAAAGCGCACAATTTTGGACACTGGGAACTGCAGAAAAAGCTGCACTCTCCTAAAAGCTATGGACATACTGTGATCAAGGTTCCTGTATAGGAAAGAAATACCATGCTGTCTTGAATGTTTCTAAAGAGTAAGACCATCAGTTTTGCTACTGTATACAGGTAATACTCCAACAAGAGCACAGGTTTCTGTAGAAACTGTCCCAGCTTCATCAGAGCGGTGCATGTGTATATCTATATATATCTAAACACTGCTGGGTTTTATGTTTGTTTGTGTGTTTTTTTCCCCTGATGAAAAGAGTTTAATACAGCTGGAAAAGTTAATCCATTTAATTTGCAACTGCAAAAGTACAAACTACTTAATTTCTACATTTCAAAGACACAGCAATAACTTTGGAACATTATTAGACAATCTGAAAGACTTTTTGTAATACTACCACTGATTTATCTTTATAGTTTATTCTCTATGTATTAAGTTCGATTGAAAGACTATTTAACAAGACCATATGTTAGGTTTGGGTTGTTTTTTGCTTTTTTTTTGTTTGGTTTGTTTTGTTTTTACAGGTTGGCAAGACTAAAGAAATAAAAAAAAAGACTAATATGAAAATTAGAGGAATATACTCTCATAAATACTTGGGGGACACACTTTTCTGAAACACTTTCTCTTTAGCATCAATATTTAAATCTTTCTGATTAAGAGCAGTAATGAAATATACTTTAAGCATGTAAAGAAAGAGGTTAAACCAGACCAAAACATATTTGATGCTGACTTTCATAAAACCATTTAGGTTGGGAAAGACCTTTAAGATCATCAAGTCCAACCATTAACCTAATACTGCCAAGTCCCACTAAACCATGTCCCTAGGCACCACATCTACATTTTTTAAATACCTCCATGGATGGTGACTCAACCACTTCCTTGAGCAGTCTGTTCCAATGCCTGACAACACTTTCAGTGAAGAAATTTTTCCTAATATCCAATCTAAACCTCCCCTGGCGCAACTTGAGGCTGTTTCCTTTCGTCCTATTGCTTGTTACTTGGAAAAAGAGACCAACACCCACGTCGCCACAGCCCCCTTTCAGGTAGTTGTAGAGAGCGATAAGGTCTCCCCTCAGCCTCCTCTTCTCCAGACTAAACAACCCCAGTTCCCTCAGCCACTCCTCATAAGACTTGTTCTCTAGACCCTTCACCAGCTTCATTGCTCTTCATTGGGCATGCTCCAGCATCTCAATGTCTTTCTTGTAGTGAGGGGCCCAAAAATTAACACAGTATTCAAGGTGCGGCCTCACCCGTGCTGAGTACAGGGGCATAATCACTTCCCTAGTCCTGCTGGCCACACTATTTCTGATACAATACTTCTTTGTACTAATAAAGAAACAACTTACTTTAATGTAATTAAGTTTCTATGACTTCAAAAGACTATGAGGGGCTGAAAACATGTTGTGGCACATCTGAATCATCTTAACTAATTACAGAAATGGTCAACCCCCCCAACCAGGTTGCAATTTCATAGGGACAAATAGAGAGTTCTACCTGTAGACAAGATTAAGTGGCTGCAAGCAAAGGATGAAGACAAAATAGCTGGGTGGCAACATTAAAGAAAACGATATGGATGATTATGGCAGGTGACAAGCTGAACATCATAAACCAAAAATCTCATACTCTGGCAAAAAAGAAAACATCATAATTGGGTGTATGGGCAGAAATACAGCCTGCCACATATGTGAAGTAATCCTTCCTTCTCAGCACTGGGAAAGCAAGAGCATTATGTCCTGTTAGAGCCACACTTCAAGAAAGATGTTAACCAACTGTATAGAATTCAGAGAGCATCAAGAAGTAATGTTAATTTCTCTTTTAATCACCTGACTGATTTCTGTAGTATCAAATTGTACTTCTATGGAAAAGACAGAAAGGGAGAGCTGAGCAACCATTTCAACCCTCATCACTGGATACACTACTATGTTTAAGACTAGTAACATGTAATATACGTAAAAGAGATGTATTAGTATTACATTTAACTAGTTCAGTGAGCCTTGCTTTCAGATTGAAAAGCATCTCAAGTAAAATGTTAGCTTTTCATTTTTAGTAAGCTCAGTATGTGCAGAGAGCATATTTTATTAGGTGTTCTAAGTAGTTATGCCCTTATATAACAACAACAACATAAACGATCATACTAAGTAACCCCATGTCAGCTGTCACTGCAACTAATTAACACCTGTTTTGGCATGGGCTATGCTTTAAACTGTGGGCTTGAAAAGTAGTAAAGGTGTCCTATTAAACGGACACAACACATGAGGAAGCTTCCTAGGTTAAAGCACGCATTATGAACATACCCCAAACAGTTTCACCGACCAGTTGCTTCTCCCAGTCTGCTCATGATAAGAAATACTTTTCCTGAACGTAAAATAATTCAATTTCTTCATAACTCTATTTTTTCAAAAATTTTTCTAGATGCCTTCTGCATCTTTTTTTTTTTTACATTGACTCTTTGCTATAAATTTAGCTCCCTAATAAAACAGCTGTTTGTTTCATACAATAACCTAATTAATACTACAGTACAGCCAGTAGAGGCTACACTAGGAAAACAATAGAGATATTATGTATGAAAAATCCATAACTAGCTTTCAAGAAATAAGAAAAATAATGAGACTGCTATTAAAATTTTATTTTTTAATAACTAAGTCATCAACAGAAAGGAACATCAGGAAACAATTGCGTAACAAATGCATATAGGTTTGTATAAAAAAAAAGAGAATATAGAGTTATACTCATGTTAGTACAGTGAAAGAACATCAACCTCAGTAAAACCATACATTTAAAAAATGCTGGCTCAGTAACTGTCCTGGTTTCAGCTGGGATAGAGTTAATTTTCTTCATAGAAACTAGTGTGAGGCTATGTTTTGGATTTGTGATCAAAAAATGTTGATAACGTACTTACGTTTTGAGTTGTTGCTAAGCAGTTAAGGACTGTCCAGCTTTTCATGCTGGCTTGCCAGCAAGAAGGCTGGGGGTGCAAGGGAAGCTGGGAGGGGACACAGCCAGGACAGCTGACCCAAACTGGCCAAAGGGATATTCCATACCATATGACATAATGCTCGGTATATAAAGCTGGGGGAAGAAGAAGGAAGGGGAGGAGGGACGTTCGGAGTTACGGCATCTGTCTTCCCAAGAAACCATTACGCGTGATGGAGCCCTGCTTCCCTGGAGATGGCTGAACACTTGCCTACCGATGGGAAGTACTGAATGAATTCCTTGTTTTGCTCTGCTTGAGTGTGCGGCTTTTGCTTTACCTATTAAACTGTCTTTATCTCAAACCATGAGTTTTCTCACTTTTCAATTCTCTCCCCCATCCCACCGTGGGGGAGTGAGCGAGCAGCTGTGTGGTGCTTAGTTGCTGGCTGGGGTTAAACCATGGCAATAACTCAGAATCACTTTCTAACAAACCTTTAGCAAAAGCTTCTAAATAAAGGATTGGTACAATTATTTGATGACATTATTAAAAAATAAAAGCATCAACGGCAAAAACAGGGAACAAATTTCTGAAAGAAATGAATAGACTATAGTCACATAAGTTTATATTTACATTACATAAAATCTTATTCTACACACAGTAACTGATTCCTTTTCACTGCATTATCTCCTCAATAGACAAGATTTTCAAATACCCAGATGATAAAACTACCTCCTCCAAAAAACAAAAACCAACAAGAGAGAATTATTTCCTATTGTTTTCTTAATTATGATATCTGCTGCTAGAATGGAGGTGTCCTCCTAAGGGAATTTTCAGTTGCCAGGAGGAGGAGTAGTGGTGGTGTCAGGAACAGAATCTGAAAATTATTAAGCAGACTCTCATCTCAGTTCAGCAATAAATGTTTCTTAATTGAGATAAACAGACCAAACAACCTTCAGGAAGAGTTTTACCACATAGTATGTACTTTCCAAATCCAACCTAAAGAATCATTCTTTTCTCCACTTAGCATTCAGTTGTCACTTTTGCATCCCATCTGGCTCTTTGTTCTGCATGCTTAAAATAAACTGCAAACTCTTTGGAGCAAGAACCCTTTTTTCCTCACAGGTTTTTAAAGTACAACGCTTCACATCAGGCACTATAAGTAGCGTTCATTAACAATGTTTTGCAATATCACTAGAATGGTCACTCAAGATACAATGCTTCCATATGCTTGAAACGAAGACACAAGAGTCCTTATTTTTCAGGTAATTACTAATACGCTGTATTTGGTTTGTGCGGCAAGGGTTTGGTAGAAGAGGGGGCTACAGGGGTGGCTTCTGTGAGAAGATGCCAGAAGCTTCCCCCATATCTGATAGAGCCAATGCCAGCCGGCGCCAAGATGGACCCTCTGCTGGCCAAAGCTGAGCCAATCAGCGACAGTGGTAGCGCCTCTGTGATAACATATTTGAGAAGGGGGAAAAACTGCTGCCCAACAGCAGCCAGAAGAGAGAGGATTGAGACTATGTGAGAGAAACAACTATGCAGACACCAAGGTCAGTGAAGAAGGAAGGGGAGGAGGTGTTCCAGGTGCCAGAGCAAAGGTTCCCCTGCAGCCCATAGCAAAGATCATGATGAGGCAAGCTGTCCCCCTGCAGCCCATGGAGGTTAACAGTGGAGCCAGATATCCAACTGCAGCCCATGGAGGACCCCACGCTGGAGCAGGTGGATGTGCCCAAAGGAGGCTGTGACCCCATGGGAAGCCCATGCTGGAGCAGGCTCCTGGCAGGACCTGTGGACCCATGGAGAGAAGCCCACGCTGGAGCAGGTCTGCTGGCAGGACTTGTGACCCTGTGGTGGACCCATGTTGGAGCAGTCTCCTCCTGAAGGACTGCACCCTGTGGAAGGGACCCAGGCTGGAGCAGTTCATGAAGAACTGCAGCCCGTGGGAAGGACCCACGTTGGAGAAGTTTGTGGAGGACTGTCTCCCATGGGAGGGACCCCACGCTGGAGCAGGGGAAGAGTGTGAGGAGGAAGGAGCATCAGAGACAAAGTGTGATGAACTGACCGCAACCCCCATTCCTCGTCTCCCTGCACCACTCGGGGGGGGGGAAGGTAGAGAATTTGGGAGTGAAGTTGAGCCTGGGAAGAAGGGAGGGGTGGGGGGAAGGTGTTTTAAGATTTAGGTTTTATTTCTCATTATCCTACTCTGATTGGATTGGTAATAAATTAAATTAGTTTCCCCAAGTCGAGTCTGTTTTGCCCATGACAGTAATTGGTGAGGGATCTCTCTGTCCTTATCTCGAACTGCGAGCCTTTTGTTGTATTTTTCTCCCCTGTCCAGTTGAGGAGGGGTGTGTAAGAAACTTATAACTTTAGGACTATAGATTAGATTATGGTTTAAGAGATATTAGATTGATATTAGATTTTAGTTATCATCTTGACCAAATACTATCATCAGAGCTGCTTCAACAGGCCCAGAGTATGCTCTCAGCCTGCTCCTTGTACAGCCTCGACCCAGGGCTGGTCTAAAACCCAGTCAAGCTAATCAAGTAGAGACAGTTTAAACAAAAGATGATTAATTAATAAAATGCAGGTACTTTATTAGATAAAGAGATTGTAGACATGGAAACTGTTTGTTTTAACTAAGTTTTTAATAGAACATCTTGAGGTCTTTCTCAGAACTATGCAAGGCGAAGATTAGTGGAAGAAGCAATAAAGAAGACGATGACCCGAGGATGACCCTGAAACTGAAATAAGAATTGGAACTAGAGAAGAAGAATTCAGCTGTGACAGGGGATTGTGGTGGACTATAATAAATGAAGTTTGGAGAACTGAAAGGTTGAGTGCAAATTTACAAAGACTTTGGACTTTAGGTAATGGGTCAGGAAAGGTATATAAGCTGTATAGATGCTTTGATTATTTGCCATTCACTGCGGTGGTGGCCCAACTCTGAGTTGTTAATAAAGCAAACCTAGAGATACCCACATCTGGTAAATTCGTTTCCTTGTACAAGAGGGAGCGATAGGAGCAGCTTAGTGGGCACCTGGCATCCAGACAAGGTCAACCCACCACATAAGCTTTAGGGCTCCGCATTATTCAGCAGTATTAAGAGCAGCTACAGTAAATACCTTTAACATAAATATCCGTCAAAATGGCTACGTTCTTTTCTCCCCAACAAGTGCTGCAAAATGGCACACAACTGGTTCTACTTATTCTTTTTGCTCAAATCAAATTCTTTGATTTCCTCCTGCAAGTGTAAATATGTTTTTTTAAATATATTATTATAATCTGTGATTTTTTAGTAGCTGAAAGCTAAGTATCTCACTGCACAGCACTCAACTGCAGATAATGCTACACTGGGCAATGAAATCAGTAGAGAGATGAAACTGGTTCTGAGAGCGCTGTGATGTCCATGCTGTGATGTCCAGCAGTGAAGTTCCACATGGACACATTACCTCAGGTCCTGAAAAGCAATATAACCACATTCTTCCAGCACCATGTTGAACAGGTATGACTATATTTCTCCTGCACACAGACCCAGATGAACATTACTACCATATAAATCTCTGTCATGTCTCTGTGCACAAGTAGGCATGCTGCAACTAGTGTTACAGCCTAGAACAACGAATTCTTTCAGCTTAAACAAGTTATTTTATCATAGCATAACCTGGAAACAAATGAGCCAGTTGAAGGTGACTACATAATTATAAAGATAAGAAGGCATGCTAAAAAAATCTCTGCTCTTGCTTCAGGATTGCTTCTCAACTTGTTAACTCCTGTAAGTTAAGTAAGGAACAGCAACTGGCCTGTTGCTTTTAAACAGGTTTGTGTACTCCATAAGGTGTCAGTAGTGTCTTCTCATATTCAGAAGAAAATAGCATAACTAAAGTACTAAGTTACTAAAGTACTAAAAAGCCCAACTTCTTGATACGTTTTTCCTTTTACAAAATCACATAAAACAAACTCAATGACTCTGAGGAAACTACTTTCCATAACTGGCTAAGAAGAGACATTTCTTTTATAGTAATTTATTTACAGTCTTCTCCATATTGTGTTAATTGGAGACAAGACAGTGACTGAAGAAATCCAAAATATAAGATATATCAGCTACTGTTTTGCTTCAGATTTAGGTGTAGAAACAGATATATCACTTAAGAAGAAGAGGAGAAATCTGAATGTTTTACCCTCAACCTACTAAGAACTGTTTATATAAAGGTGTCATCTCCCTTATCAAGTGACATGACTGGGAACATACAACCACCCCAACCCCTGTCCCTAGTTTAGAAAGAGGTCTCAACTGAGACTTCTATATAGCCTTATAATATACAGCATGGGGTGAAAATCTATTTTTTAACAAGTATTACACTGCACTCTCAAAACTTTGATCTATTCTACTCATTAAGCTATCTTGCTCATTAATAATGCATATTGAAGTAACTGCAAACTGGTAGGGAACTGTAAACAAGTCATTCTGGAAAAAAGGAATGAACATATTTAACTACATTTGGTACACAATTTCAAAACATTGGCTATATTGAAAAAATTTTTTGCACAACATCCCCACCATGTAACACAAAGAAAATTGGCCCTAAATAGCATACCTAGTTTTACAAATTAAGAATATATACTGAATTTTGTGTATATTTCCTGAATATAGAGAATCAATGACACATGACACAAGTTTAAAAGGTTGAGGTAAGAGAATGAAAATAGAACTCATTAGTGAGAAAACACCCTTGATTTTCTTCTGCAAATACTACTCTCTGTAAAAACATGCCTTCTAGCATGTACTTTCCACATGAAAGTATTCTGATTAGTTAATAGAAACAAGTTTATTTGTTGACTTCTAAGTGATTAACGGTTCCTTTAAAGATAAAATGAATCTTAAATATATCAATTTAATAATACATGCTATTGTACTTGGTACCCTGTAAAACAATTTTTAGTAAGTAGTAAATATAATCCACAAGAATTCTGAGAGACTTGGAAGTTGTATCCGAAACTAAATCTTTTGAAGTTAAATTTTTCTAAATTTGCTAATTATACTAGAAATTTGCAATTTAATAATACCTTCTTATTTCTGAGATAGACTTTCTTGGCTGAAATACGTCCACGCCTTGCTTCCAGCTGGCGGATTTTTTGTTGTAACTTTTGCAGCTCCTCTTTTTGCAAGTGTACAGATGTTGCCATATCCTCTTTTTCAAGCATGGCTTCCATAGTTTCATAAGTGTCATAATATACTACTTCATCTCTCTTCTCTGTTTTAAAAATGTCAGCAATGAAAAAATCAAATCAATAGTTTGTATTTGATTAACATTTTGTTTTGTTCAACAACAACCCCCCCGCACTGAGTTGTGAGATTTAATGTAGAAGAATGCTATAGCCCTTTCAGAGGAAGAGCAAAATCAAAAAGTCAGAGGAAAAACACTAAAGAGCAAAGCACTGTAGGGCTTTAAAGTTTATATGAGGAACATAAATCAATATCAATGAAGCACAGCCTGGTATTCAGGTAAGCTCAGAGCATTAAAGAATGAATGCAACTGTAAATATACACTTGTGTCTGTAGTCTAACTTGATCACAATGTCCACACATGTCTTTTGGTCTCTTAACTAATATGAGACCCATGATGTGCAGCAATATCCTCTGGTCTTCACTACAAAGTTTGGGATATACAGACTCAAGTCTTTGGCATGAGATTCTTCTGCCACAACCTACTATTAATTTCATGAAAGGGGAGTTAGACAACAAAACACCAAACATCCTCTTAGGAGGTTTTTGACCTCCCAGTTACTGCTACTGCTCAGAGGCTGCAGTGGGAGGGTAACTTCAAGGCAATCCTTCAAAGCATTACAGGCCTGAAAAGGAGGTCATTACTAATAGTTGTATCAACACTCATAATTTTTAGCCTCCTGAGTGAAGCATTGAGCTAATTTCTGAATGCCGCCTTCTCATTTCTTGCCAAGAAGGAAAGAGTGATGATTATAAATCCTTGCAGAATGTTGGGATGAATAAGCAGCAAGGGTCTCTTGTTTCTTATTTCACTGGCATACCAAGTAGGATATTTTTGTAATACACCAAGAGGGATATGCATTACTGCTGGCTGAAACAGGTAGATACAGCTGGCATGACTGTCAAGTGTCTACTCTGTAGCACTACCAAACCTTCTCATTTCACCTTCATCAAATACCTTTCAGGAAGACTCTAACTTCCTCCTACTTCTGCTACTAGATTATTTGGGGAAAGGGGCAGGGTTTTCTTCTGTGGATGTCCCTCAAATCAGAACAGAAACCAAAACTCTCCGAAATATCTCTGCAGAGCCAATACAGTCAAAGAGTAAAGAATAGCAACAGCATCTAGAAGTCATTAAGATGCATGTATTTCAAATCATACAGATGTGCTCAATTAAAAGGCTATTACTTTACTGACTATAAATACACTTTAAAAAGGAAGCATAACAGAAGATGCAACAGAACATATTTTTCTAATTGACTCCATAGGAAATAACACGTATTAGAAGACCACTATATTTTGGAGATGCTTTCATTCAGATTAGGTACAGAACAGTCTTGAAGACATGTAGCCAATTCAGTGTCACATTCTTCACAAGATTAATTGTTCTATTCCCCCTGCCTGAGTAAAGTCTGAAGAGGTAATTTCATCCTTTGAACAAAATACAATTTAGGAATAGTATTTCTCATTTTCTGTCCTATGGGATATAACTGAGACTTGTTAAAAAACAGTAATTCCTTTTAACATAGACAGCTGTCTTTGATTTTAAAAAAATCCTTTTAGATTTTATATTAAAGAATAATTTAAATTAACAAATTTAAAACAGCAAAGGAAGCCAAAACAGTGAACTATTTTGTTGTCATGGGGGAAGGAGAGGGTTGGTTATTTAGCTGACTGGGGATTTTATTTTCAGTCAGGTTGGGGGTTTCTTTTGAGATTTCTGGAGAAAACATTAGTGACAAGTCATAATGACCTATGGTGTTTTTACATCAAGCTTAATCTCTGAGGATCCTTAAGTTTTACTATCACTATGTCAAAGAGAAAGGATTTTGATACACATTTCTTCTCAGCCTCCTGTTCAAGGGATTTCCTCTGGTCTGCAGGTAAAAAAAACATACATTGTCTTCAGTACCAAAATGAAATGTCTGATTTCCCAAGTACAAACAACTATCTATCTCTAAAGCACTAACTAGCTCTCCAAAGAGGCAAAGCTGCCACATTTCTTGTAAGTAATTTACAGAGTTTTCAATCTTCATCCTCCGTAAATGCAGTTAATGTTGTTGCCATCACAGGCCTGAGAGGAGGAGATTCACACAACAGTGAGAAGAATCTGATACCTGTGTTTTCTCTTTTTCCAGAGGCAACTCACAGTACAACCCAGCTTCAAATCTCTCTTCTTAAGTGACTTTTCTATCCATAACAAAATTTGCTATGCAAGCACTATGCACTAAACAATAAAACAGAGATGGTGTGAATAAAAACATTAAGTATAAAAAGGTCCAAAGGACAGAACTGGATTCAAAATGCCGTATGATTTACCTGTACCATTTCCATAGTTTGTAAGTACACAGGATATAGTAGGTTCTCAAAACATAAGGTTTGCATCACTGCTCTAAATCAGTGACATGGCAATACAACAAGCTTCAAAGTTTATCTGAAGAATTCTGATTTGCACGAATACCTTTTGAAAACCAATCACTACAAAGAAATTAATAATGACAATGCAATTTTTAAAAATGAGAAAAGTCCAGTAATTAAAACATTTCCTCCTCCCTAAATTTAGTTTTCCAAACCTTACATAGTTTCTTATATGCTTACTTCCAAACGCAGACGAGAACCAGACCAAAACTTCTGTATGTATATGTCTTATGAATAGGTGTAAATTTTAATTTAACAGTACTTATGTTAGAAGATCCAGCTCTTCACATGGTAAAGAAACTGTTCTCATTTCATTCCCACAGGCTTTACTAGACTCTTAGGAAGAGAATTCTTTTTTACAGATTACATCTTAATTAAAATGCATAAAAAAGACCTGATATCAGTCTTCTGATGCTTTCAAGTTGTGCTGTCAGCAGCAGCTCTTCACATGTCAAGATATCAAACTGCACTTCATATAATTGAAGCTGTAGATCATAATAATCAGCTTCTAACAGGTCCAAAAGGGCTATAGCTTCTGTACCACCTTTCAGACTCTGCATCTAAATGGAAAGAGAAAAAAAAATAAACACAAAACTCCAAGATAATAAGGAGAACAAAACCACAGGCTTTACGATTACAGCTAGATACAATCTGGTACACTAAATATAACATGTTAAAATTGAGCATATCAAGAGAAGAAGGTTTTGATCAGCCACATACTTTCAGACATCTTTAATACTTGACATTTTTTCCACATGTTAATAAAAAAATCTATGGCACTGGATTACTCTTTGTGACTGTCAAAGTGACAAGTCATATAGGGAGTAACGGGAAACATCCCTACCATTCCATTAAACTACTACTTAATTCAAAGAAGATACATAAAGAAATTAGTATTTTCTTATCTTCAATCCAAAAAGTCTAAAAGCTGTTTTGCTAACAGCATCTAGAAAACTAGAGTTAAAAATGTCACATAAGTTGAACTTGAAATTACATGCAGTGATCCTGTTATAATGACAACTTAAATGAAAATATTATCTAAAATTAAAAAAAAATTAAGGGGAAAAATCAGTGCTTTTAATAATATTTTATATATTTTATTGGATAGTTAACCTTCTTAAAGCCACAGACCTTTATATTACTTTTCCCAGGTTTTCCTTCATGTCGTGGTTTAACCCCACCTGGCAACTAAGCACCATGCAGCCGCTTGTTCGTTCCCCCCGCCCCCCCAGTGGGATAGGGATGAGAATAAAAAAAAAGGTAAAACTCGTGGCCTGAGGTGAAGACAGTTTAACAGGACAGCAAGGGAAGAGAACATATTATTAATAACAACAACAACAATAATAATAATAGAAAATATAAAATAAATGATGCACAATACAATGCTCACAACCTGCTGACTGATGCCCAGCCATTTCCCAAGCTGTGGTACCCCCGGCCAACTCTCCCCAATATATATATTGAGCATGATGTCATATGGTATGGAATATCCCTTTAGCCAGTTTGGGTCAGCTGTCCTGGCTGTGTCCCCTCCCAAATTATCGCTGGCAGGGCATGAGAAGCTGAAGAGCCTCTGACTAATGTAAGCACTACTTAGCAACAACTAAAAATATCAGTATGTCATCAACATTATTTTCATCCCAAATCCAAAACACAGCACTACACCAGCTATCAGGAAGAAAATTAACTCTATCCCAGCCAAAACTAGGACAGTATCTACCCCTTATTCTATAACATCTACCTCATGCCCAGGTTCTACACTTTCCAATAGATTCCAATAAAATGACCACCACTTCTCCTGTCTTTTGATATATTCATACAGAGATCTCATTCCCTTAGTCTATGGACTAGCTGTCTAAAATGTCTGTTGAGTTCACTTAGTCCATGACTATGGGCTCCATCTGTCATAACAGTCTCTTAGGGAAGGAGAGATGGTGTGTGGTGTTGGATTGTTGCATGCTAAAGCCAGTGCTGTTTCCATTATCACTGTGATTTGCTTGGTTTTCATCAAAATTAATTCTTCATTAATCTGGGTGATTCTTACTGTAATACCATTAATATGGCATATAGCCACGATAGAAGTGATGACATACAATGTTATATAGCAATTAACATCATAGAACTTAATTTATTGGCTATTCTCCCCCAAAATCAAATCTCCTTGAGGTACACATTGGACTTCCCCATCTTCCTGCATCACCCACCAAGTGCACCCAGGTCCCCGGGCAAAGGCAATCCCACGGATGGGTTTGCCTTTGCCCGAGGCAGGAATAACCCAGATTGTCTTCCCCAGCATATTTTTTACGTGCAGCACAGGGACTTTATCACCTTCTACAGTACATAAAAGTTTTGACTGGGCAGGGCCAGCCCGATTCGCAGATCACCTAGTGGTGACTAACCAGGTGGCTTTTGCTAAATGTTTATCCGACTGTTTGAATGTTCCGTCACCCATTGCTCTCAGTGTAGTCTTTAACAGTCCGTTGTATCATTCAGTTTTCCCAGAGGCTGGTGCATGATAGGGGATGTGATACCCACTCAATACCATGCTCTTTGGTCCAGGTGTCTATGAGGTTGTTTGTCCCGGCCGGCGGAGCGGGCTCCTAACGAGCGGCAGCTCTGACTCAGTGTGGGCGGGGCCCAGGGCGGCGGCGGCCAAAACCCTTCGCCTACAAGAGCAGCCCCCGGGAGCGCGAGCGACCCGGAGCGCGGCGAATAGGGCGTGGCACGTCAGGAGGGCGTAGCGCGTCAGTTTGCGCGGCAGTTCGTGCGGGCGGGGTACAGTACAAGTGGCCATCGTCCTCCCAGAGGAGGCGCAGCCATGGTCGCCACTCGGCTAAAAACCAGGGCCAGAAAGACTGTGGCGACACAGACGGAGCTCCCGCTCAGGCACGTGGCTGTCCAAGTATCCGGCTGCAGAGAGTGCCTGAGCCTGTCGGTTGTCCCAGAGACCGATGGGGACGCTACCTGCGTGCGGTGCGACCAGGTCAGCGACCTGCTCAGCCTGGTGGCAGAGCTGAAAGAGGAAGTGGAGAGGCTGAGGAGCATTAGGGAGTGTGAGAGGGAGATAGATTGGTGGAGCCACTCCCTGGCGGCCCTGAGGCAGGGGCAGCTGGTGGAGGCTCCACAAGCAGCAGGAGATCCCCTGTCCTCTTGCTGCCGGGCAGAAGGAGCGGACCTAAGAGATGAGGGGAAATGGAAGCAGGTCCCTCCTCGGAGAGGTCGGCGAATTCTCTCCCGGCCTCCCTCACCGTCCCAGCTGCCCTTACACAACAGGTATGGGGCTCTGGAACATGAGGGACAGGAACATGAGGACTCTGATGAAGGTCCGTCCGAGAGGGTGCCTAGGGTGAGTCAACCAGCCCCACGCATCAAGACGTCCTGTGTTAAGAAAAAGAGGAGGGTGATTGTTGTAGGTGACTCCCTCCTAAGGGGTACAGAGGGCCCAATATGTCGACCAGACCCAACTCACAGGGAAGTCTGCTGCCTCCCTGGGGCTTGGGTGAGAGACATCACCAGAAAACTCCCTGATCTGGTTCGGCCCACTGATTACTACCCGCTGTTGGTCATGCAGGTTGGCAACGATGAGGTTGCGCTAAGAAGCCCGAAGGCAGTCAAAAAGGACTTGAGAGCACTGGGGCAACTGGTCGATGGAGCGGGAGCACAGGTAGTGTTTTCGTCAATCCCTTCAGTGACGGGGAAGAACGCTGAAAGGAACAGGAAAGCACACCTGATCAACACATGGCTCAGGGGCTGGTGCCGTCGTCAGAATTTTGGGTTTTTTGACCACGGGGCGGTTTACACGGCACCAGGTCTCCTCGCAAATGATGGAGTGCAACTGACGCCGAGGGGAAAAAGGATTCTTGCTCATGAGCTGGCAGGCCTCATTGAGAGGGCTTTAAACTAGAATTGGAGGGGGGAGGGGCTAAAACCGGGCTCACTAGAGTTGAACCTAGGGGTAGGTTCAACGTGCCAGAGTTGAAATCTATAGCCCGGCTCAGGTGCATCTACACCAATGCACGCAGCATGGGCACCAAACAGGAGGAGCTGGAAGCCATTGTGCAGCGCGACAGCTATGACGTAGTTGCCATCACAGAAACATGGTGGGATGCTTCTCATGACTGGAGTGCTGCAATGGATGGCTATAAGCTCTTCCGAAGGGATAGAATGGGTAGGAGAGGTGGTGGGGTGGCTCTGTATGTTAGGGAGTGTTTTGATTGCATAGAAATTGAAGATTGTGAAGACCAAGTAGAGTGCTTGTGGGTAAGGATGAGAGGGAAGGCCAATGAGGCAGGTATCTTGCTGGTAGTCTGTTACAGACCACCCAACCAGGATGAAGAGACAGATGAGACATTCTATAAGCAACTGGCAGAAGTCTCACATTCGCTGGCCCTTGTTCTTGTGGGGGACTTCAACCTACCGGACATCTGCTGGAAGTATAACACGGCAGAGAGGAAACAGTCTAGGAGGTTCCTGGAGTGTGTGGAGGATAACTTCCTGATGCAGCTGGTGAGTGAGCCCACCAGGGGAGGTGCCTTGCTGGACCTGCTGTTTACAAACAGAGAAGGACTGGTGAGAGATGTGGTGGTCGGAGGCCGTCTTGGGCTTAGCGACCACGACATGATAGAATTCTCGGTTGTGAGGGAAGTAAGGAGAGGGGTCAGCAAAACTGCTATCATGGACTTCCGGAGGGCAGACTTTGGCCTGTTCAGGTCACTGGTTGAGAGAGTCCCTTGGGAGACGGTCCTGAAGGACAAAGGGGTCCAGGAAGGCTGGACAGTCTTCAAGAAGGAAATCTTAAAGGCGCAGGAGCAGGCGGTCCCCATGTGCCGTAAGAAGAGCTGGCGGGGAAGGCGACCGGCCTGGCTGAACAGGGAGATTTTGCTGGGACTCAGGGAAAAGAGGAGAGTTTATCACCTCTGGAAGAAGGGGAAGGCAACTCATGAAGAGTACAAAGATCTCGTTAGGTCAAGCAGGGACAAAATTAGAAAGGCAAAAGCCCAGCTAGAGCTCAGTCTGGCCACAGTCGTAAAGGATAATAAAAAATGTTTTTACAAATATATTAACAACAAAAAGAGAGGCAAGGAGAATCTCCATCCCCTACTGGATATGGCGGGGAACATTGTCTCCAAGGACGAGGACAAGGCTGAGGTACTTAATGCCTTCTTCGCCTCAGTCTTTAATAGCCACTCCAGGTATCCACAGGATATTCAGCCCCCTGAGCTGGAAGATGGGGATGGAGAGCACAATGTACTCCTCGTAATCCAGGAGGAAGCAGTCAAGGACATGCTAAGCCACCTGGACACCCACAAGTCTATGGGGCCTGATGGGATCCACCCAAGAGTACTGAGAGAGCTGGCGGAGGAGCTTGCCAAGCCACTCTCCATCGTTTATCAGCAGTCCTGGTTAACAGGGGAGGTCCCAGAAGACTGGAGGCTTGCCAATGTGACGCCCGTCTACAAGAAAGGCCGGAAGGAGGATCCTGGGAACTACAGGCCTGTCAGCCTGACCTCTGTTCCAGGGAAGATTATGGAGCGGTTGGTTTTGAGAGTGCTCACAGGGCATCTGCAGAACAGCCAAAGGATCAGGCCCAGCCAGCATGGGTTCATGAAAGGCAGGTCCTGCTTGACCAACCTGATCTCCTTCTATGACCAGGTGACCTGCCTAGTGGATGAGGGAAAGGCTGTGGACGTTGTCTACCTGGACTTTAGTAAACCCTTTGACAGCGTCTCCCACAGCATTCTCCTAGAGAAACTGGCGGCTCGTGGCTTAGACGGGTTTACTCTTCGCTGGGTGAGGAACTGGCTGGATGGCCGAGCCCAGAGAGTTGTGGTGAATGGCGTTAAATCCGGCTGGCGGCCGGTCACGAGTGGTGTTCCCCAGGGCTCGGTTCTGGGACCAGTCTTGTTCAATATCTTTATAGATGATCTGGATGAGGGAATTGAGTGCTCCCTCAGTAAGTTTGCAGATGACACCAAGCTGGGTGGGATTGTTGATCTGCTGGAGGGTAGGAGGGCTCTGCAGAGGGATCTGGACAGGCTGGATCAATGGGCAGAGGCCAACTGTATGAGGTTTAATAAGGCCAAGTGCAGGGTCCTGCACTTTGGCCACAACAACCCCATGCAATGCTACAGGCTTGGGGAGGAGTGGCTGGAGAGCAGCCCGGCGGAAAGGGACCTGGGGGTGCTGGTTGACAGCCGGCTGAATATGAGCCGGCAGTGTGCCCAGGTGGCCAAGAAGGCCAACAGCGTCCTGGCCTGTGTATCAGGAATAGTGTGGCCAGCAGGAGTAGGGAAGTGATTGTGCCCCTGTCCTCGGCACTGGTGAGGCCGCACCTTGAATACTGTGTTCAGTTTTGGGCCCCTCACTACAAGAAGGATGTTGAGGTGCTGGAGCGTGTCCAGAGAAGGGCAACGAAGCTGGTGAGGGGTCTGGAGCACATGTCTTATGAGGAGCGGCTGAGGGAACTGGGGTTGTTTAGTCTGGAGAAGAGGAGGCTGAGGGGAGACCTTATTGCTCTCTACAACTACCTGAAAGGGGGTTGTGGCGATGAGGGTGTTGGTCTCTTCTCCCAAGTAACTAGTGATAGGACAAGAGGAAATGGCCTCAAGTTGCGCCAGGGGAGGTTTAGATTGGATATTAGGAAAAATTTCTTCACTGAGAGGGTGGTCAGGCATTGGAACAGGCTGCCCAGGGAGGTGGTGGAGTCGCCATCCCTGGAAGTGTTCAAAAAACGTGTGGATGTGGCGCTTCAGGACATGGTTTAGGGGACATGGTGGTTCTGGATTAATGGTTGGACTTGATGATCTTAAAGGTCCTTTCCAACCTAGTGATTCTGTGATTCTGTGAAATGAGGCCCGTTGTCTGACTCGATTCTTCCTGGGGTGCCATGTCGCCATAAGACTTGCTTTTCAAGGCCCAGGATAATGTTCCGGGCAGTGGCATGAGGCACGGGATATGTTTCCAGCCATCCGGTGGTTGCTTCCACCATTATGAACACATAGCGCTTGCCTTGCTGGGTTTGTGGGAGTGTAATGAAGTCAGTCTGCCAGGCCTCCCCATATTTATATTTCAGCCATCGTCCTCCATACCCGAGAGGCTTTAACCACTTGGCTTGCTCGATTGCAGCACGTTTCACATTCATGGATAACCTGTGCAATAGCGTCCATGGTCAAGTCCACCCCTCGATCCCGAGCCCATCTGTATGTTGCATCTCTTCCCTGATGGCCTGAGGTGTCATGGGCCCACAGAGCTATAAAGAGTTCACCCTTCTGTTGCCGGTCCAGATCCACCTGAGCCACTTCAATCTTAGCAGCCTGATCCACCTGATGATTGTTTTGATGTTCTTCAGTGGCCCGACTCTTGGGTACGTGAGCATCTATGTGGCATACTTTTACAATCAGGTTCTCTAGACAGGCAGCAATATCTTGCCACAATGCGGCATCCCAGATGGGTTTGCCTCTGTGCTGCCCGTTGCTCTGCTTCCATTGCTGTAACCACCCCAACAATGTGTTTGCCACTATGAATGAGTCAGTATAGAGATAAAGTACTGGCCATTTTACTCGTTCAGCAATATCTAAAGCCAGCTGGATGGCTTTCACCTCTGCAAACTGACTTGATTCACGTTCTCCTTCAGCAGTTTCGATGACTTGTCATATAGGCCTCCATACAGCAGCATTCCACCTCTGATGCTTTCCCACAATGCAACAGGACCCATCAGTGAACAGGGCATATTGCCTTTCATTTTCTGGCAGTTTATTATATGGTGGAGCCTCTTCAGCATGCACCACCTCCTCTTCTGGCGATATTCCAAAAACTTTGCCTTCTGGCCAGTCCATGATCACTTCCAAGATTGTATTGGACACCCCTCCAAGTGAAACTAAACTGTGGCCTGCATTCTGCCGCCAAAGGGATTGAGAAAAACGCCTTAGCAATATCAATGGTGGTGTACCACTTGGCTGCCTTTGACTCCAGTTTGTACTGAAGTTCTAGCATGTCCGGCACGGCAGCACTCAGTGGCGATGTGACTTCATTCAGGCCACGATAGTCTACTGTCAGTCTCCACTCTCCATTAGACTTTCGCACTGGCCATATGGGGCTGTTAAAGGGTGAGCGAGTCTTGCTGATCACTCCCTGGCTCTCCAGCCGACGAATCAGCTCATGGATGGGAATCAGGGAGTCTCTGTTGGTGCGATATTGCTGCCGGTGCACTGTTGTGGTAGCAATCGGCACCTGTTGTTCTTCGACCCTTAGAAACCCCACAACAGAAGGGTCCTCTGAGAGACCAGGCAAGGTGGACAGCTGTTTAATTTCCTCTGTCTCCAAGGCAGCTATACCAAAAGCCCACCGGTACCCTTTTGGGTCCTTGAAATACCCTCTCCTGAGGCAGTCTATGCCCGGGATGCACAGAGCCTCTGGGCCAGTCACAATGGGGTGCTTCTGCCACTCCTTCCCAGTTAGGCTCACTTCGGCCTCCAGTGCAGTCAGCTGTTGGGATCCCCCTGTCACTCCAGAAATACAGACTAGTTCTGCCCCTTTATAGCTTGATGGCATTAGGGTACCCTGTGCACCGGTGTCCACTAAAGCCTTATATTCCTGTGGGTCTGATGTGCCAGGCCATCGAATCCACACAGTCCCATGAACGCAGTTGTCCCTTTCTCCATCTGCCTGGAGGCAGGGCCCCTCTAGTCCAGGTCATAGTATCCACTACTCAGTTCTTGTGAATACGAATCAGAAGTCCCTTTATCAAGATGGGATGTCAGGCCAGCCCTTCTTCTCTGTCTGGGAAACTGCCCAGTGGAGACTGAAGCAGCAATTTTCCTGGAAGAACCTGTTTTGTGATCGTCTCTCCTTGCAACTCATGTACCCATGCCTCTAGGGTCGAGGTAGTTTTTCCATCCACTTCCTCATGTCCTCTCTGTGGTCACAGAGATAAAACCACAGGGTGGCCCGAGGTGTGTACCCCCTATATTCTCTCTTTTGAGCAGAAGAACGGTTGCTCCTAACAGCTGAGATACTGGTCCGTACAGGTGGGGAGCAGGACATATCCTCTTTGAGTTGCTGCAACTCCCAGAACAGTTTTTCAAACAGGTTTTCGTAATTTTTGGATAGTTTTTCCAGAGCCGAGACACAGGCCCGTAGGGAGGAGAGATTTTCTTCATACTGCTGGAGTTGGCCAGCCAATTCATCCACCGTTGGTCCCTCTTTGTCTTTCCAGGTCATTACTGCTAATGAGTTGGCATACGACGATGGTGCGCTCCGTACAAGCTTCCACCACATGGTGCGTGTGCACTGGACTTCATCTGGATCTGTGTTGTGCAGGTCATCCTAAATTACATCTGCCATGGCCAATTTCCTCAGGTACTAGATACCTCTCTCCATGGTGGTCCACTTGCCTGGGCCACATATAATATCTTCCTTGAAGGGATACCTTTCCTACAGGCCAGACAGGAGTCGTCTCCAGAGACTGAGGGCTCGTGTCTTTTTTTCCAATCGCCTTGTCAATGACCCCTTCCCTTGAAAGGGATCCCAGCTGCTTGGCTTCCTTACCCTCTAATTCCAGTCTACTGGACCCATTATCCCAGCATCGGAGCAGCCAGGTGACAATGTGCTCGCCTGGATGACGGCTGAAGTCTTTTCGCATATCTCGCAGCTCACTCAGGGATAGGGATCAGGTGGTTATCTCTGGTTCTGCCTCTTCTTCCTCTGGTTCTCGTGATGGCCCTTCTTTGTCATCTTTTACTAAATGAGCTGACTTTCGTGTCCATTTCTTCTTGTGGATAGGGGCGACTGATACTGGCACAGGTTGGTTCTCTGGTTCATCTGCAGTGCCTGTTGCCAGGGTTCGAGTAGCCACGCTGCCCATCGCTGGGGTTTGAGTAGCTGCAGAGCACTCACATCCGCACCGAGCACTGGTAGCAGATGGTGTGGTATTTTTAAATAGTTATTTAACCCTGATCAAGACCTGAAACACATTCAGGAGACCTAGCAATAGGAACATGCTTGTTTGAACATCCCAAAGATACTCAAAATTCTCAAGAGCTATTGTAATTAGCCTGGAGGAGAAGGCGAAGATGAAGGAAGGTGTCTCCTCCATATACTGGCTCTCTGAGGAGAAAAGGTAGAAAGTGTAATTATTACTAGCTTCTGACAGATGACTCCCGAAGTACAGAGATGAAGCTGCCATTGCTGCTCCGCCCTACATGCCACCCTGCACGCCGCCGCTGAGTACAAATACCAAATTGGTCTAATGACCAATGATTTTATCATACCATAAGCCAGTGTTACACAGCACGGCAAAGCAATAACCTTAATACAACGCCCAGAGGTGATAAACCCCACATAAACACTGACAAACAGTATATATGCCAAGTAAGGTGTTAAATAACACAACTCTGAGAACAAATAAAACAACATTGTGACCAGCGATGATTATAGTAATATAATGAATGCTTATAACAAATTTGTTTTAACACCCTCTCATCAAATTTGTTGTTATCTCAACCCTTCGAGCCCCACACTGTGCGCCAAAAAAGGACTGTCATGGTTTAACCCCAACCGGCAACTAAGCACCACGCAGCCACTCGCACACTCTCCCACGGTGGGACGGGGGAGAGAATCGGAAGAGTAAAAGTGAGGAAACTCATGGTTTGAGATAAAGACAGTTTAATAGGTAAAGCAAAAGCCACGCACACAAGCAGAGCAAAACAGGGAATTCATTCACTACTTCCCATCGGCAGGCAGGTGTTCAGCCATCTCCAGGGGAGCAGGGCTCCATCACGCGCAATGGTTTCTTGGGAAGACAGACGCCATAACTCTGAACGTCCCTCCACCCCTTCCTTCTTCTTCTCCCAGATTTATATACTGAGCATGACGTCATATGGTATGGAATATCCCTTTGGCCAGTTTGGGTCAGCTGTCCTGGCTGTGTCCCCTCCCAGCTTCCCGTGCAACCCCAGCCTTCTCACTGGCAGGCCAGCATGAAAAACTGGACAGTCCTTGACTGCTTAGCAACAACTGAAAACATCAGCACGTTATCAACATTTCTTCATCCCAAATCCAAAACATAGCCTCACACTAGCTTCTATGAAGAAAATTAACTCTATCCTGGCTGAAACCAGGACACAAAACCAGGAAACTCCAAAATTCTCATATCCTCTGTTTAGCACTGCAGTTTGAAAGGAACAACACAGGAAAATTTAAGAAAACACCAAGTTCTATCTAATCAGAATATATTGAATTTTACTGCAGCATTGTTTCTGGAGTCTTTCACAGGAGAAAAAAGATCTAGATTAAAATATTTATATATATTTTAGTGCTTATTTGTCATATGTCTGACACAGAAAAGTGACACAAGAAACAACCAAAGACAACTCAAATCATTCTCTTTGATTCAGTCAGACAAGATTTAACTGATCAATACAGTTGGCCATTCAGACCATATTCAAGAAATACTGACATGCAAAGGAATCTTATCTGCTGTCTCACTTTGGAGGGAATTTAAAGCCATGCAGCTCTACAATCTGTGTGCAGAAGAGTTAGGGCTACATACAAGTTCTCTATCTTCTTAAAAAATGAATCTCTGATAGTTTCTCCAAGATGAAGGATGAAAGTAATTATAAATTGTACTGAAGATTTGTGATCGATCTACCTTACTATTCTGATGAAAGGGGATCCAGTTCCTATATTACAGGCATTCAATCATTAATAAGGGATGTCTAAAAAGGAGAAATAAAGGACCTAGCAAACTATACATTTAAAAAAATATTTGCTAGTGGGATTTTACATTATGGTGGTTTCTTCAAGGAGTAAAAATGTATCTGTAATTAATAGCCAGAAATGGGTTTCCTAGGTTTTATTTATCACATATGCTTAAATATAATTATACTAAACCAGAAAGTTATCTGTATTGAATCAAACCAAAGATCCATCTTATTCAATGCCCTGTTTCGGACAAAGGTTAACAGCAAATATCCAGGAAGACGAAACATAGTAGGCAGTGCAGTGATACTTCCCTAAAATGTTTCACCAGTCACACAACTTGCAGCTCAAGACTTCTTAAGTCACAGTGTTGCCTTTTATACTAAATAGACTTACTGGGTTTTACTTCATAAATTGTCCTATCTCTTTTTTACAGCACATGAGCTTTTAGCACCTGCATTATTATCCTTTGACAGGGATTTTACAGCTTAATTGAACACTTAAGGAAGTTCTCTAAATTATGCTTCTTTCCATATCAGACTGACAGACAGAAGGCTTGTGAATTCTTGTAATTTCTATTTTTAAAATTTCTTCTATTATATTGTATACCTACTGAATGCATCTTTTGTATATCAATTATTACCCTGAAAGGATAAATAAGTCTTTAAATGAATATCATAAATCTTAGAATCAATAATGTATAATTTATGTTTCAGCCCAGTGTGACACCAAAATGTATTGCTATGCCATTCTATTACTCTGCAAGTTACTAATTGTGACCAAAACAGTAAGTGACATAATGACAGCATATTTGGAGTGAATTAGAGGCTATTTTTCAAGACAAAAGAACTGATTCTCTGGAACCTTCCAGTTTTTCATATGAGAGTGATAATGTTCATTTGCCAGGCAGGGTATCCTGGGTTTTGGCATTTTCAAAGGATTTACTCACCATAAAAAAAAAAAATATACTGTAGGGAAAAAAAATATTTTTTTTGCAAATTAACGCAACATCATTCAAACTTCTACCACACCTAAGAACTTTTGCTTTGTCAGTAAACTGTGAAATTCACATAAATTTACACATTTTTTTTCTTTAAAAAAAGATATTCACAAAATTAAATCCACAGACTTTGTATAAAGACCGCAGAGATGTAAATGGGCTGTCTTCAGAAGTATCAGCTAATCACATTATAGCAGATCAAAATTTCATTCAGCCGCACCAGCATCTGCCTGATAAAGGACCTGACAACCAAATCTTATCCCTGCAAGCATACATTACAGATGCTACAAGCTACCCGTTTTAGGGTTACAACATTACTGTATTCCATTTTCAGGTGCAACAGCAATTAATGGGAAATTAATATTGCTGTATGGTCCTCAACCAGATATCCTAGCTAGATAATAGCCCCTCATAAAAAAGAAAAATGGGGACCTTTAATTTCAACCATTTATGTTAAAATGTTATATGAGATACTATATATGTGTGGTGGGTTGACCCTGGCTTGATGCCAGGTGTCCACCAAAGCCACTCTATCACTCCCCCTCCTCAGCTGGACAGGGGAGAGAAAATACAACAAAAGGTTCATGGGTCGAGATAAAGACAGGGAGAGATCATTCACCAATTACCGTCACAGGCAAAACAGACTCAACTTGGGGAAAAAAAATTTAATTTATTACCAATCAAATCAGAGTAGGGTAATGCAAAATAAAAACCAAATCTTAAAACACCTTCCCCCTCCCCTTCTTCCCAGGCTCAACTTCACTCCCGAATTCTCTACCTCCTCCCCCTGAGCAGCACAGGAGGACGGGGAATGGGGGCTGCAGTCAGTTCATCACACGTCGTTTCTGTTGCTTCTTCCTCCTCAGGGGGAGGACTCCTCACACTCTTCCCCTGCTCCAGCGTGTGTCCCTTCCATGGGCTGCAGTCCTTCAGTAACAGACTGCTCCAGCATGTGTCCCCCACAGGGTCACAAGTCCTGCCAGCAAACCTGCTCCAGTGCGGGCTCCTCTCTCCGTGGGTCCACAGGTCCTGCCAGGACCCTGCTCCAGTGTGAGGTCTGCACAGGGTCACAGCCTCCTTCGGGGGCATCCACCTGCTCCAGCGTGAGGTCCTCCATGGGCTGCAGGTGGATATCTGCTCCACTGTGGAGCTCCATGGGCTGCAGAAGGACAGCCTGCCTCACCATGGTCTTCATCAGGGCCTGCAGGGGGATCTCTGCTCCAGCACCTGGAGCACCTCCTCCACCTCCTTCTTCACTGACCTTGGTGCCTGCAGGGTTGTTTCTCTCACATGTTCTCACTCTTCTCTCCAGCTGCAATTTCTCTTGCACAGGTTTTTTTTCCCCCCTTCTTAAATATGTTATCCCAGAGGCACTACCGCTGTCGCTGATTGGTTCAGCCTTGGCCAGCAGCAGGTCCGTCTTGGAGCCGACTGGCATTGGCTCTATTGGACATAGGGGTAGCTTCTAGCAGCTTCTCACAGAAGACACCCCTGCCCCCTCCAACCTTGCCACGCAAACTCAATACGATACGTGTGATAATTCAAACCAACATCATCACTTTTAGGAAAGTTTCAGCATTGTTTGTTAAAAATTTAAGAGGGGTGTGGCGGACCAATATGCGGTTTCTGTCTTAAACATTTCATGGTTCGAGGAACTCACACCTTTTTTTTTGGTACAAAAGCTTGAACATGCCTCGATACGGGGTGGACCCCAGAAAAGACCGAGATAAGGTGCCTTTGCCTGATTGAATACCGGGAGGAGACACCAAGAGGTGCCATTGCCTGATTGAATCAGCCTGCACAATGACCAGGAGGAGACAACCAAGAGATGCCGTTGCCTGATTGAATCAGCCTGCACAATGACCGGGAGGAGACACCAAGGCCTGCAGAGGTGCCATTGCCTGACTGAACCAGCCTGTTGCATATGCATGCAGCCTGTTGTATATGCATGCAGACGGAGATTGTGGGACTCGGACTGTATAAAAAGGACACCATCAGAAGCAAAATGGGGGACCCCCACCACCAAGGAGCATCAAGAGGACCAATGGGATGCCGCTGCATCCACGGGTGGTGATATCTTCTTTGCTGTCTCTCTCTCTCTCTCTTTTCTCTCTTTCTCTATCCCTTTCTCTCTCCTCTCTTTGTTGAAGTGTAAAAGATGTACTGTAGGGGACTTGTTTGTTTAGTTGAATTACTTAGTTAGAGTAGTTGCCATTGAGTCATTTTATGTAACCTCATGCCTTGCATTTTGTATTATTAAATTGTTAAATTGGCTGGCTGGTGTTGTTTCACCTTAATTCAGTCCAGGGGGATCATGAACGTGGTCGTTGGTCTCACAGGGAAGGAGGTCGTCCTAAACAACTCCTTTCGGGCCGCGACAAGGGGTTCAAATCTTCATGTTACAAATTGCTATCCAATATGTAGTAGTAATTTGCTGCATCCTTGGTTGGAAAGATACGCATATAAAAAAGGTCTCAGGCTGATCAACACAGTGAAAGAAACGCTAAGAACTGTAAACTGAGAATGTACTTATAGGAAAGAAACATTTTGCTGTTGGTCAAATATCTAGAACTGAGGAGATCAGAGTTCAATTTCCTGCTATGCCACAACTTCCTGCATTAACTCAAGCAAATAATTTAATCCCTCTGGCCCTTATTCAAGTAACAGTGTTTAAGGTCTTTGTTGTCTCATTCATAGTAAGTCAAGAACTTAAGCAGGAACTTAGCTTTCTTAATAGCTCTATGGCAGAAAATTATCATCTGTAAACCCACACACAGGTAAACAAAGATATAATGGATTAAAACAGAAAGCCTCTGACAAGAACTGTAAACACATATATTAAGAGGACAAGTGTCAAAATTAATAGAAAAACAGTCAAACATGGAATACAGAACTGAGGGCCATCAAATCCAGCTTTCAAGCACCATGGAATGCTTTCTGACAAATCTAAAGTTAACTGCCTTCATAAACTGAGTTCTTAAAATAATTCCATGTTATTGGTCTTACTCTGCTTTTGTAAAAACAGAAACAAAACAAAAAGCTTCTACAAACTCTCTGCTTGTTACTCCCGTTGGAAGTCTGGTTCCAGATACTCCCTCCCAACTGCCAGAAAACTTATTCCATATTTCCAGTGTATTCAAAATCAGATAATACTGTTTGTTCTTGCACCAGTACTGAACAGCAACATGCATTGCTCTTCTTGACTAATATTTATTCCCTTTAGTATATTTATGGAAAGCAATTTTGTATCAGCTCAGCCTTCATTTTATTTGCTGACACAACTTCAAATCCTCTTGTAAAATAGACACCATTCCTTGCATCATTGTGGTAGCCCTCCCTGCAACTGCTCCAGTTAGAACTAACCTTTCTTGGGTGATCAGAAACACATGGAAGAAAAGGTATAGAAGAAATCTCACAAGTCCATGTGCAGTGACACTAACACACAGAATCACTAAGGTTGGAAAAGACCTTCAAGATCATCAAGTCCAACCATTAATCCAGTGCCACCATGATCGCTAAACCATGTCTTGAAGCGCCACATCCACACGTTTTTTGAACACTTCCAGAGATGGCGACTCCACCACCTCCCTGGGCAGCCTGTTCCAAAGCCTGACCACCCTCTCAGTGAAGAAATTTTTCCTAATATCCAATCTAAACCTCCCCTGGCATAACTTGAGGCCATTTCTTCTCGTCCTATCACTAGTTAGTTGGGAGAAGAGACCAACACCCACATCGCCACACCCCCTTTCAGGTAGTTGTAGAGAACGATAAGGTCTCCCCTCAGCCTCCTCTTCTCCAGACTGAACAACCCCAGTTCCCTCAGCCGCTCCCCATAAGACCTGTGCTCCAGACCCCTCACCAGCTTCGTTGCCCTTCTCTGGACACGCTCAAGCACCTCAACATCCTTCTTGTAGTGAGGGGCCCAAAACTGAACACAGTATTCAAGCTGCGGTCTTACCAGTGCCAAGTACAGGGGCACAATCACTTCCCTACTCCTGCTGGCCACACTATTTCTGATACAGGCCAGGACGCTGTTGGCCTTCTTGGCCACCTGGGCACACTGCTGGCTCATATTCAGTTGGCTGTCAACCAGCAGCGCCAGGTCCCTTTCCGCCGGGCAGCTCTCCAGCCACTCCTCCCCAAGCCTGTAGCGTTGCATGGGGTTGTTGTGACCGAAGTGCAGGACCCTGCACTTGGCCTTTTTAAACCTCATACAGTTGACCTCAGCCCATCGATCCAGCCTGTCCAGATCCCTCTGCAGAGCCCTCCTACCCTCCAGCAGATCAACACTCCCACCCAACTTGGTGTCATCTGCAAACTTACTGAGGGAGCACTCGATCCCCTCATCCAGATCATCTATAAAGATATTGAACAAGACCAGCCCCAGAACCGAGCCCTGGGGAACACCGCTTGTGACCAGCCGCCAGCCGGATTTAACGCCATTCACCACAACTCTCTGGGCCCGGCCATCCAGCCAGTTCTTTACCCAGCGAAGAGTGCCGCCAGTTTCTCCAGGAGAATGCTATGGGAGACGCTGTCAAAGGCTTTACTCAAGTCCAGGGAGACAACATCCACAGCCTTTCCCTCATCCACTAGGCGGGTCACCTGGTCATAGAAGGAGATCAGGTTGGTCAAGCAGGACCTGCCTTTCATGAACCCATGCTGGCTGGGCCTGATCCCTTGGATGTCCTTCATATGCCCTGTGAGCACTCTCAAGATGAACCGCTCCATGATCTTCCCCGGAGGTCAGGTTGACAGGCCTGTAGTTCCCAGGATCCTCCTTTCGGCCTTTCTTGTAGACGGGCGTCACACTGGCAAGCCTCCAGTCTTCTGGGACCTCCCCTGTTAACCAGGACTGCTGATAAATGATGGAGAGTGGCTTGGCAAGCTCCTCCACCAGCTCTCTCAGTACTCTCAGGTGGATCCCATCAGGCCCCATAGACTTGTGGGTGTCCAGGTGGTTTAACATGTCCTTAACTGCTTCCTCCTGGATTATGGGCGGGTTATTGTGCTCTCCATCCCCATCTTCCAGCTCAGGGGGCTGAATACCCTGCGGATACCTGGACTGGCTATTAAAGACTGAGGCAAAGAAGGCATTAAGTACCTCAGCCTTGTCCTCATCCTTGGAGACAATGTTCCCCGCCATATCCAGTAGGGGATGGAGATTCTCCTTGCCTCTCTTTTTGTTGTTAATGTATTTGTAGAAGCATTTTTTGTTATCCTTTATGACTGTGGCCAGGTTGAGCTCTAGCTGGGCTTTTGCCTTTCTAATTTTGTCCCTGCTTGACCTAACGAGATCCTTGTACACTTTGTGAGTTGCCTTCCCCTTCTTCCAGAGGTGATAAACTCTCCTCTTTTCCCTGAGTCCCAGCAAAATCTCCCTGTTCAGCCAGGCCGGTCGCCTTCCCCGCCAGCTCTTCTTACGGCACATGGGGACCGCCTGCTCCTGCGCCTTTAAGATTTCCTTCTTGAAGACTGTCCAGCCTTCCTGGACCCCTTTGTCCTTCAGGACCGTCTCCCAAGGGACTCTCTCAACCAGTGACCTGAACAGGCCAAAGTCTGCCCTCCGGAAGTCCATGATAGCAGTTTTGCTGACCCCTCTCCTTACTTCCCTCACAACCGAGAATTCTATCATGTCGTGGTCGCTAAGCCCAAGACGGCCTCCGACCACCACATCTCTCACCAGTCCTTCTCTGTTTGTAAACAGCAGGTCCAGCAAGGCACCTCCCCTGGTGGGCTCACTCACGAGCTGCGTCAGGAAGTTATCCTCCACACACTCCAGGAACCTCCCAGATTGTTTCCTCTCTGCCGTTTTACGCTTTCAGCAGATGTCCAGTAGGTTGAAGTCCCCCACAGGAACAAGGGCTAGCGATTGCGAGACTTCTGCCAGTTGCTTATAGAATACCTCATCTGTCTCTTCATCGTGGTTGGGTGGTCTATAACAGACTCCCAGCAGGATATCTGCCTCGTTGGCCTTCCCCCTCATCCTTACCCATAAGCACTCACCTTGGTCTTCACAATCATTGATTTCTATACAATCAAAACACTCCCTAACATACAGAGCCACTCCACCACATCTCCTTCCATGCCTATCCCTTCGGAAGAGCTTATAGCCATCCATTGTAGCACTCCAGTCATCCCACCATGTTTCTGTGATGGCAACTACATCATAGCCGTCCCGCTGCACAATGGCTTCCAGCTCCTTCTGTTTGGTGCTCATGCTGCATGCATTGGTGTAGATGCACTTGAGCTGGACTATCGATTTCAACTCTGGCACGCCACCCCTAGGCTCATCTCTAGTGAGCCTGGTTTTATCCCCTCCCCCCTTCAAATCTAGTTTAAAGCCCTCTCGATGAGGCATGCCAGCTCATAAGCAAGAATCCTTTTGCCCCTTGGAGACAGTTGAACTCCATCTGCTGCGAGGAGGCCCGGTGCCGTGTAAACCGCCCCATGGTCAAAATACCCAAAATTCTGACGACGGCACCAGCCCCTGAGCCATGTGTTGATCAGGTGTGCTTTCCTGTTCCTTTCAGCATTCTTCCCTGTCACTGAAGGGATTGATGAAAACAGCACCTGTGCTCCCACTCCATTGACCAGTCACCCCAGTGCTCTCAAGTCCTTTTTGACTGCCTTTGGGCTTCTTAGTGCAACCTCATCGTTGCCAACCTGCATGACCAACAGTGGGTAGTAATCAGCGGGCCGAACCAGACCAGGGAGTTTCCTGGTGACATCTGTCACCTGGGCCCCAGGGAGGCAGCAGACTTCCCTGTGGGTTGGGTCTGGTCGACATATTGGGCCCTCTGTTCCTCTCAGAAGGGAGTCGCCTACGACAATTATCCTCCTATTTTTTTTAACAGTGGAAGTCTTGATGTGTGGGGCTGACTGACTCACCCTAGGCAACCCACTGGATGGACCTTCATCAGGGTCCTCATGTTCCTGGCCCTCAAGTTCCAGAGCCCCATACCTGTTGTGTAAGGGCAGCTGGGACGGTGAGGGAGACCGGGAGGGAATTCGCCGACCTCTCTGAGGAGGGACCTGCTTCCATTTCCCCTCATCTCTCAGGTCCCCTTCTTCTGCCCAGCAGCAAGAGGGCAGGGGATCCCCTGCTGCTTGTGGAGCCTCCACCAGCTGCCCCTGCTTCAGGGATGGCCGGGTGCGGCTCCACCAATCTCTCTCTCTCACACTCCCTGATGCTCCTCAGCCTCTCCACTTCCTCTTTCAGCTCTGCTACCAGGCTGAGCAGGTCGCTCACCAGGTTGCACCGCATGCAGGTGGTGTCCCCGTTGGTCTCTGGAACAACCAACAGTCTCAGGCACTCTTTGCAGCCGGACACTTGGGCAACCGCGTGCTTGAGTGGGAGCTCTGTCTGTGTTGCCATATTTCTTCGGGCCACGGTTTTCAGCCGAGTGGCAACCATGGCTGAGCCTCTTCTGGGAGGCCGATGGCCACTCGTCAGAGAGCCTCTAGTGCCAGGAGGGGACTGCGCCCTGCCCGCACGCCTTCCCTGCGCGAACTGTCGCGCAAACTGCCGCGCTACGTCCCTCTGTCGTGCCACGTCCTGTTTGCCCGCCCACCCTGTTCACCGCGCTCCGGGTCGCTCGCGCTCCCTGGGGCTGCTCTTGTAGGTGAGGGGCTTTGGCCGCCGCCGCTGCTCTAGTCCCCGCCCATGCTGAGTCAGAGCTGCCGCTCATCAGGAGCCCGCTCCGCCGGCTTGGTTCGGGGCCAGGGCACCCTCTCTCTCCCTGTGCTGCCGCCTTCGCGGTTTTGCCGCTTCAGGAAGGGTCCCCCGGCACGATCCTTCACTCCGGAGCCCTTCGCCTCGGTGGCTTCGCCGAAAAAAACACACCTCTCCTTTTGCTGGAAATACCTGATTTGGCAGACTGGAGAGCATCTGCTGCTGTACCACCCTGTTGCATTGGTGGCTCAATCACGTTGCTACCAAGTTATAAGACTATGGTCATCTCATGTGCTGTCATTTACAAAGTAATTAACGGTAAAAAAATTGTAATACTCTTCCCTATCAATACATATTAATAGCTATTATTAATTTTTCTATTATCCAGTTTTTTAAGTAATCTGTTATTATTCAAATAGAATACAAAGTCATGTTTCGGTCCACCTCGTGAATCCTGACTGTTCTCTAATTCAAATATTAATTTTAATTCATCACCATTGCTGTCTGAGAAATCTCAGAAGGGAGTAAAATTCAGAAAAAAGCTCGGGTCTTTAAGTGTGAATATGGAAGCTCATCCTCAAAACCAACAGAAAATAATTTTAAAGAATTTCTAAATGCTTTTATGGGAAACAAGGAGCACTCTGACCACTGATAAAAGGCAGGCTCTCACTCATATCTAGCAACTTGTGGAACAGAATTATTCCTCCAAACGATTAAGTATCAGGAGTCAATTATAGTCAGGCCATGATACCACAGGATACATTATTATAAAAAAATGAGGTTAAGATGATCATGCACAATTAGTATCCTGGGCAATCAGAAAAAATTCAGACACTAAAAGAGTGTACCACTATGTTTAGAAACTCTTTTCCAAGACTAAGTGTTCAAAAATCCATAGACAACCTGCTAAACACCAACAGTGTTCTCAAACAGTCAGATCTGGTCTCTGCTCTGAATTTTCATTCTTTCAGTCTATTAATTCTCAGCTCAAACTCTTACTGATAAATTAGTTTCTCGAGCATTTTAATCTTTTTAAAGGAATATCCTGTTTTTATCTTCTATGCCTAGAAAAAAGTAGCTAAATGGTTTGCCCAAGAAGGCATTTCAGTTCTGATTTTCTAACACTGCAGTGAGTCAGTTTTAAGTGACCATAAATACCTGATCTTTTTATTTCACTTGGCAAATGGGAACTAAATGTCAGTGACGCACAGAATCCTTCAAACAAAATAAGTATTTTCAAATGCTAGAGTTTGCCCTCTTTAATACTCTTTAAATTAGATTATCCAGTTATTCTCTTGGAATAAAAATAAATTTTGTTCTAATAATGTGATTTTAAAAAAAACAAAATTATGGGGGATTTTGATAACTATATTCAAAGTTGGTTATAATGAGTAATTTTCTAATAATTTCTCACTGCATTATTAAAAGCCTAACTATGACTACAAGTTTTGTCTATAGAATGCATCCCATTACTTCTCCTTGGGGTACTTAAAACCTTCTGCTTTTTATTTTCTTTAAACACAATGACCACTTAAAATAGGTTTTATTTCAAAGTCTTTTTAAACTTTTGCTTGAACTGGAGAATATTACACAAATATTTAATGTAAGGTTAAAGAAAAAAAATTGTCATTTTAGTTTGCCAATTTGAACACTGAAAGTGAAGAAAGCATTTCTAATCTGTTATTAAAAATAATAATCAAAATATGTTTAAATAAATTTTCAAAGATTTCACAATTTTTGTTTCTTACTTAGCCTTTCCAAAAAGCTGTCCCAAAAAGAAAAAGTTAAAAAAAGACAAGGAAAGCTACCAAGGTGAAACATACTTTTCTGAAAAATATAATATTGCACCTTTACAAAATCACTGTCCATTTCTTACAGAAGATGATTAATTTTCTAGAAATAGCTATCCATGCCTTCTTGAATAGAATCCTTAATAAAATTCTTCTTTTTGCTGATGCGTCCAACTCAGACAAAAGTAAAATGACAATAGTGAAATCCAAGATATACTTAAATACTCAAAGTCATTAGAAGCAAATATATCTTTGATTCATGCTTAACGTACAGGAAAGGAAAGTACTCTTAGAATTAGGAAACTATGAAAAACATTCTTAAAAATCCTGAACAGTACTTTTTTGTAATACGATTTTGTTTATGAAAATATCACAGAACATTCATCATGTAAATTAAAAAATGGTTTTGAAATGTATCTTTAGAACTGAACTATACACTTCTAAAAGGAAAAAAGAGAAAACTAGTTACTGAATCCTATATATGCATGAAGGGACTTGTTGGAATTTAAGTCTCCAGTCACTCCCATTTGTCCAAACTATTTTACATAATTAGAGAATTACAAAGGATTCTTACTGTGATTTAATGTTTCCATTTACTGTCATGAGGACAAGACTTGACAAACAATTCACAAAAGCACTCTGGTCTACCTCAAAAGGAAAGTTTTCATCATTCCCATCAAACAAAATTTAGAACAAGAACAGATGGAACTTAAGAGGTACAAATCAGGAAAATAAAAAAGCACAATATGTAATTTGTGTCATTTTTTAAAATTTTTTTAAATACAGATAACCATGGGGCTAACATAAAAATAATTAAAAAAAATAACTAACCTAATTTTCTTTTCAATTCAGACTTCACAGATGTTGCTCAAATTCCAAGTATCTACATATGCAAAGTTACAGCCCATATGCAGATCCTCCTACTGTACCTGAATTGCTTAAAACCCTTATCACACTATACTTGCAATTGCCCTCCTTCCACATATGGAGATGCATTAGTGATATTTTAGAATCTCTAGTTTTCCTAGATAAAGCAAAATATTAAAATTGTCATTTTATGAAAATTTAGAACACAGTATCACTATTTAAAAGACACCATCATTGACATGGACAGCTTCTGAAAGCATTTTTTGATGGGTGACTGGAGTAGTCTTCAAACAACCTATACACAAAAAAAGCAAATACGTTTATTTGGTTTACTTTTTATAAGAGCTTGTCACAATGACAAAGAAATTAAGTGAAATATTAAAAAGAGGACTCAAAGTTCAACTGCCAACTTCAGCAGTTTTATATTATTTTATCCACTAAATAACATCTATGAAGATTCAAAAGAATCAAATAGCAGCAGCCCAGCTGTTCTTCCCTAAAAACTACAGGTAATTCCAAGCAAATAACTTCACAATCAATATAATCCTTTAATGAGACTTTGCACATTACTTTCTAGCAGTGTTTCTTGTACTTCACAAATATCTGTTCCCTCCAAACAGAAGGATTGCATCTCCCTGAAGTGTACGCACCCAGTACAGACCAAGTATCTGCTGTACTGAACAGGGGCACAGAGCAGAAGAGAGGCTGTACCATGTCCAGCAGAGGTATGGATTTAGTGGCTTTGGGAAATTTTGGTCCCAGATCTTCATAATGCTACAGATACTTGCTGATACAAGTGGAAGGTAGAGGAACAGGTGGTGCTAGGTCTCTGTAGGCCTGTCAAGAGTCAGAGGCGACATGATATCCAATATGGCTCCTTAAGTTTTAATCCAAAAGATACATTCACACCAAGACAGAGATAATCACTAATAAACACAAAGAACAATTCTGAGATTGAACCTTGCTGTGGTACACTAATGAATGTCCTGTACTCTGATCCAACAGTGCTCCTTCCAACACAGCCTGCCCTTAACTCGAGCTTACATAGGCTTTATCAAGGTTGCAAACTTTTGTGCTTATCTCCATCTTCTCCAACTAAACTAATACAGTACTTGGAAAACTCTGTATTGAAACCAAAATCAGAAGATGCTGTTCCTGCACAGGCAACTATTCATAAAAGGTTTTTTTAAAATATTATACATAGAGAAATTGCGCTCAGGTGAGAGACAAGTGATTTGCATATCATAACTTGGAAAATGTAGCTTTCTAGATATTTACAGTGTGAACACATTTTCAGAAAGAAAAAAGTGTCTGATTAACATACTAAGTGAAAATTACAGAAACAAGGACATTTTTATTGTCCATCTTAAAAAAAAATAAAATCATTCAGTGAGGTGGCTTTAGATTTGGAGAAGAGGGAATTATTAAGTAAAAGAGAAACAATATATTATTTTCAATGTGTCTCCCTTTCCTACTCAGTGGAGGCAAATTTATATAACCAAGCACAGCAGGAAGGTCTTCACTTCTTAAGCTTAAAGGAGAAACTGTATCACCACCTTTTTTTTTTTTACCGTCATCTCTTCCAAATACATCAGCTAATATAATCACCAAATATTTTCTTTATGATAAGACCGCAAACCTTCTGCTCCAATACGGGATTCCCAGTCACTTTTGTCACATCCAACTCTGCATACGTAGGGGCATGACATTTTGGAACAGAAGTTGATCCTGATATCTCCCCATCAGCCATGTTTTGATCTAGAGCTGTCTATACCTTGTAACACACTATCCCAAAGCACTATGCCCATGCACGCCCATCAGATGTTCCTCATTCCTCCTTCCCAAAAAGCCCCAACCTCTCAGTTCAGAGCTCTCCATCCGCTCACTATACTGCAACAAATCTCTCCTTTTTCTATACAACCCCTAATACTTTTGCACATCAAAACAATCATTAATTTACCAGACAGAGATCTCATTCAACAAAAATTCACAAAAGGACTCCACAGGGAGAAAAATAAGATGTGCTAGGGAAAAGACAATGCATGGCTGCCCTAAACATCTGAACATATATTTCCAATTGGTACTGCTGGATTCTCTCATCAACTCTTAGCCGAGGATGGCAGAAGCCTGATAAACTCAGGTTTCCAGACAACTCTTGGCTTTCTAAATATAAAGAGTATTGAAATGAAGGAAACTTTTTATTTTTGTGCTCTGGGTCTTGCATGTACTCCCTCTTCCTTGCAGATCAAGCTGTCTTCTATAGAAGCTCCTAAAATAGGCACATAGTCTATCAGGCTTGGAAACCTACTAATCTATACAGTGCTAGAGTTGTGAGTTCTTTGGATAACCTTTTCATAACAGAGCCACCAGTTTAGTCAAATTTTGCTGAAAGATTTGAAAAGTGCTTTAAAAAACAAGCAACTGATTGGATAGAATTTAAATTAACGTTAGTATGAGAGAAGGCTCTTTGCATGGAATAACCATATGATAGCAAATTTTAAAAGAGGATTTGTAGCATTTTTGCTTTTGAGGAGGTGTCAAAATCCAATAAATGTGTTTTTTTTCTGCTAAGACATTTAAACACAGTTTAATGCATGCACTCTTTCCTCAGGAAAGCTGTAGCTAGCACAACCCCCTCTGGAAGACTGCCTTAATAATTAGGGTTAGCAGAGACAAAGAGAGTGCAGTACAACAGGCTAGTCATCTGTATATTTACTAATGTTCAGATACCTTCCATCTGGAATGTCAAAACTACTCCAAAAAGGTGATCATGCCTCTGAGAGCTAAAGTGTGGAGATTACATAGCAGCAGATTTCTGTTCCTATCCCTTCTCTTCATTTTATTAAACTCGGTGGATAGCTGTAAACATTAACAGTAAAAACTGTCTTCCTGGTTGACTAACCAGGAAAAGGTGAACAGAAAACATAAATAAGTGGCACAAACCCCACCACACTTACACTGCAACTCCATTTGCCTAACACACACAGTAGAATGTGGTAAAAGTTAAAATACAGACTTTTATCATTAAAAGCTGAAAAATAATGACTTTCAAGTCTGTTGGTTTTTGTTGTTGTTCCCCTCCAAGTACATCAACATTCTTCAAGGTTTGTTTTTTTTCCTGCATGTTTTATTTTTCTATTTATTGGTATGAAAAATTACCTCCTCCTTCAGTGCATGTTTCTTCTGCTCCAAACAGATTTCTTTAGCACGCATCAACTGCAGAGTCTCCTTAGAAACTGCATACTGAAGCTTTTCCATACGTTCCACTGCTGCTGCCCATGCTGCCTTACCAATTTTTTTCTGGTCTGCTCGCATTCGCTCATACAAAGCTAGAGAAGGGAAGAAAAAGCAGACAGCTTACCAGTATACGCTTCAGATCACTAGTGATTCTACTGTAGAGACTATGCACACATTTGTATCCAAAAACATACAAAGTTCTCTTAGCAGAGAGCAGTCATTCTACGGAGCATTAACCTTCATATCCAAGATGTAAGTATTCTTAGGATTTGTGTAAATATGCAATTGTTCATTTGTTGATCATTTAATCATTATAATTCCAATTTTTGTTACCCACAGAGGAACCATTCTGAATACACAGTACGTGAACACTTGAACCACATATTCAGAACTCTTGACTTAAGAAAAATATCTGGCTAATATTACCATGGAGCCTTAAACTACACCCCAAATTTCCCCTGCTTCTGAAAGCCCCAATCATCAGCTACTAAAGTCTCCAGTTTCTCTCGATAACTTTTACAGTGCAGTCATAAGTTTAACACAAATCTGCAGAGTGAAATAAGAATTACAAGTTAAATCAAAAATTTCAACTTGACCTCAAGTGCGATTCTGTAAGAATAGTGAATTAAATTTAAATAAGAACATCTTTTTTTTTACCTCAAAATGCAGGTTGCTTTACAAAACTAATTCAAATTGACTAAGCAAATTACAATCTGCCCTTAATATGCAGAGATGAATGAGAATCTTTTCAGTAAGAGAGTAGCAGTAGTCCCTTGCTTGATTCAGACCTTCTCTTCTTGAGCCCCAGACATTGTCTAGGCTGACACACATGAGACTTTCACCATTTTTAATATACAGAACAATCACATGATACTGTACACTTAGCTTTGCAAAGCAAAAGCCATGAGAGTCACAGAACCAAAGGGGTAGCATTCAGTCCCTAGGTGCTAGAAGATATCACCTGCTGCTGTTAGGTAATAAAAAATACCTTTTTTTCTCATGTTTTTCCTCTGTCATCTGTTAATATTTTGGTATGTAAGACCACCTTATGATCAGCAGGAGGCAAAAAAAACCCAAAACATAACAAAAAAGGCAAGAAATCTGTACACCAAAGGTCTATGGTTGTCAACAGTCTCCAGGCATTTAATTTCCCAGTGTTTTTCCCTACAATCCTGATTGCTGTACATAAAAACAGCATGTAAACAAAACAAAAACTAAGTAACTGTAAATATACATTCTCTATCAACTAATGGGGTATTTTACTTGCCTCTGTCATACTAGTAAAGGAACCAAATTGATTAAATACATTTAGAATTTGCTCCAGTTAAATTTATTCCAACATGCTTGAACTGGTTTAGTCACTTTTTCAAAATAAGGTGGAGTTTCATATTATCCTTAACTTGGGTTGTCACTGAAAGGAATCATTTTGCAGCAACTGCTTCTCTTGAGACAGATCTAGCAGTCATGCAGGGAGACAGGAAACCTACCCATCAAAAAAGATTTTCTTCCAGGGGTACAGCTCATCTATCTGGTTGCACAATCACTATCACCAAGGCAAAGAAACAACCAGGAACCCTCACTCAGGCAGGGAAAAGAGTGGGACAAACTCTGTCAGTGGTAGCCCACAGTCAAACTAAAAGAGGTGACGTGAAACCACATCCTCAGGTTTGTTTGCCCTAATAAACCGATTATGTAGGTTAAAATGGTACAAGGATGAGAGCACAGATTAATATGTAAGTCATATGACCTGGTTTAACTGCACCAACTCTTTAGTAAAGCTGCCACGTTCTTCAAGTATAGAAATGCCAAGGATGAGGATTTCTGAACAACAGAGCAGCTTTCACTGAGTAGTTAAACTGAGTTGTTGATTAATATTTAGGGCTATGAAAAAAATTACTGAAAGGCAGGGGAGACAGGAAAAAGAAATTAATTGAAAAGTAATAAATACTTACTATGGTTGTCTGCCATATCCAGTATAGAAGATCGAATCCATCAGGGACTCTATGCTCCCTAAATCCTTTGCAAATGTACAGTGCAGCTAATACAATAAGATTGAGAAGGTGGTTGCGAAACTATATTTTAAAATTTCTATTCTGCCCGCTTCTGATGATGTTTTGAAAGGCTTATTTGTGAAAAATTCAAATAGACACAGAAGAAAAAACAAATGAGAATGACAACTGCATTTTCCTCACAGAGGACTGATAAAAAAAATAAATCAATCACACAGTACGATACAGAACATGGTAAACATTAAATAAATTTTTAAAGATTTGTTATTTGAAATAGCTACCTTTCTGTGCTTTAGCTGTTATTTCAAAGTATTTAACTGTAAGATCTTGAATAGAAAGCACAGCCATGTGGGCTTTTCTCTGCCAATCAGCATCTTCTTTTTGCAGATTCTGAATTCTTCTGGGGCCTAGGTAGTCATTCTCTACCGAGATCTGAAAATAAATCAGTCCATAATCAACAACAAAATTAATCGTTGCTATTTTGCCAACAGCATCCAGTTTCAGGGTGGCTAAGAAAGAAAAACATAAAGGAGAGAAAACTACCAGCAAATCACCATGGCTTCTATTCAACAGAAAAAACTCTTTGAAGTGCTCCTTTCTGTTGAAAAAGTGTATCCACGGTTTCGTTACTATTCTTACTGGAAGCACAACAAACTCAAATATAAATTCGATCTGACAGTATCTTTTTGTTAAATATCTTATCATCTTCAGATAACAAGCATGCTTAAACCAGGCTTTCTTCCAGCCTGAAATATTCACCTGGGAGGTGATTGTCCCCCTCTACACTGCACTGGTGCGGTTCCACCTCAAGTACTGTGTGCAGTTTTGGGCATCTCAATATAAGGACATCAAGCTATTAGAGTGTGTCCAGGGGAGGGCGACCAAGATAGTGAAAGGTCTCGAGGGCAAGACTTATGAGGAGCAGCTGAGGTCACTTGGCTTGCTCAGCTTGGAAAAGAGAAGGCTGAGAGGTGACCTCATCACAGTCTACAACTTCTTCAAGGGGGGCAGTGGAGGGGGAGGTGCTGATCTCCTCTCTCTGGTGACCAGCGATAGGACATGAGGAAATGGAATGAAGCTGCATCAGGGGAAGTTCAGATTGGATGTTAGGAAAAGGTTCTTCGCTGAGAGGGTGGTCAGTCACTGGAACAGGCTCCCCAGGGATGTGATCATGTCACCAAGCCTGTCAAAGTTCAAGGAGTGTCTGGACAATGCTCTTAGTCATATGGTTTAGTTTTAGGTAGTCCTGCAAGGAGCGGGGAGTGGGACTCGATGATCCTTATGGGTCCCTTCCAACTTGAGATATTCTATCATTCTATGACTCCATTCTGAAGTAAATAAATGCTCTTTAGTCAGAACGAAGCTGGAAACAGGGGGATGTGCTGGGGCAGTGGGAAGTAGTCATCAACATTTTCGTAGTTTTCCTTTGTTATAGATGACTTTTTAAAACATATTTTCCTAGTGACTGGGAGTTCAAATATCTTTTCATTGCTAAGACCAAAGCAATTTTATTCTGAAGAGACAACTATCTGAAGCCAGTAAAAGTTTTGGAGTTTCTTGTAATAATTAATAAAAAAACTATAGCTTTCCCAAAACTGAAAATTTTTTACACACTTTTAAAAAGTTAAGGTATTAAGTAGTCCCACTGCTGACAACAGATTATATATCTAATAATTAAATATTTAAGCCTGCTCCTGCAACACCATAGCCTTAATTTTGAATATTTTTCATTTACATCAGTCAAGACGACACCTCACTAGTATAAACAAACCCCCCCAAACCCAAAAGCGTTCATAATCTTCTACATCACCAAATTTTAACCTGAAGTTCTAACGCCTTGAATATTCATCTTCATTTCACAAAGCTTCAATCTGTTCTCAAAGAGCTGTTCAGGATCTACCTCTGCATATCCACTTAGCCCATCTCTTAGAGGGATGATTTTTAAAAATAAAAATATGTAATTGTTTCTGTGTAATTGAAATATCATTGCCTTCTATGTAATTGTTCATTTCTTGAAAAAATGTTTAAAGTAGTTTAATAAGGTATTTTAACAAATTAATCATTAAAAATGATAAGTGAATAATAATTTTACTAGATAGGTTGTAACATGTAATTTGATGAAGCACATATGTACCATGATTTCCACAGGGAATGCTTATGAATGGACAGACAAGAATTTCCAGATAAATGTCAAACTGTATGTATGTACCAGTGAATGATGACTGGTGAAGTTAATGCTTTCCACTCTGAAACAGCAAGTTCCTTTAAGAAGCAGGATAAAAACAATACAGTTAAAAGTCTTCCTTTTCTATTCCTTGGTAAAGATGAGGTAATTTGATACTGGAATTGACATGGGATCACTGTGTAATGTGAGTAACATTCTTGTTAGCCATCATTTCTACGATAATAAGAAGCCTCAAAGTAACATTTCTTCATAAAGTTTGGCCTGCCAAAACATTATTCACACACAATGCAAGCTAGAGAGATGAAGGCACAATACAACTGTATCTTTGTTCCCTAGAGCAAGTATTTACAAGTAACAGAAAAGGGAAGCACCTTTTCATTAACTGCAATCCCAAGTATGTCATCCATACAGTCATTCATGCTGAGGGTATTCATATGGCAAGGCACAGAAAACCCAAGAAGCCTTTGCTTTAGCAATACCCATACAAGTATGCATATTTATGTGCGATCTTAAGCAGATGATCATGGTCCTGCAAAGCTTTAGAAACTGGGGAAACAAGGAAGAAGATGAAGCTGTAAATGTTTATGAGGATGGACCAGTTCAAGGTGGTACAGTTACTGATGAGTACCTTCTTTTTCCCTTTATGCATCTGTTCATATACACATTCACATTTAAAAGACACCAAGCAACATACTCCAGAAATGACTACTGTCTGGAAGGAGGTCCCCAAGTAGTTTCATGAACAAGAACAGACCAACATCATGCCTTGAGGCTGCAGCAATAGTGGCATGCTTAACAAAAGCCTGAACGGAGCCCCAGAAAGATACACCGGACAGAAGCATTTCCCTAGTGCTGCTTGAGCTGATGCTTAGCAGTCTTATAGCCCATACCTACACAGCTTGTTATCTAGCAAGACAGTCAAACTCTTAGAATTATTGACCATGAACATGAATAGGTGAGCATTCTTCTTGAAGTGTCTTGTAGTACAAGAAAAAGACCAAAGCACATCTAATGTTCATGATATGCAAAGACAATACAGAGGGACACTTTGGCCTTTGCATTCTGCAGCTTGGATAAGGCACACACACAATGTTAACTTCCTGACTCCGAAGCCATGAAATGATGAATGAAGGAGCAGGGTCTCATTGTTTCAAAGGGAACATTCATTCAACAGGTGAAGACAGGATCTAAGTAACAGTGGGGAACAGTCTTTGACAGATGAAAACCCCCAGCTGCTTCCTTAAGAAAAGTGACTAGGTAGGAGCTGAGGATGAACCTTAAACTGAAAAACTTGTTTCCTTCACATCTGACAAGTAGCCTAGGTTAACAGGAAAAGAACCTGGACCATTTGACTATAAAGAAATGCTAAGTTTAGTCCTTACTGCTATTGTTTAGGATATCTATGACCAGAGACCAGAGTACACTGCTTGTCCCAACAACCATTTAACAGATATGCCAGCCAGAGGCAACTGAGGTTCAAGGTGACAAATTCAGAATGAGAAAGTTCAAGAATAAGGGACAAGAGTCCTAGAAATCGAGAGCTGCAAATCTTCAGAAGATCCAGGCTCCTGGGCTGATTCCTGGAGTAAGAATCCTCAGCCACACAGATCTCTCTCACTCTCTGGATAGTCTACATAAGTTCAGGATAACACACTGTGGCCACTTCCTGCCAGCAGAAGACATCTCAGACCACTCATGGGGCAGTAGGAGTCAAACGAATTAAACAAAATTCAGGGAAGTTAACTGTTTATCAGCATGCCAAAAGTTTGGCATTGTGTATTATAAATATAAATAGTCTTACCTAGAGCAGCCAGAAATATTCTCATGCACAGGGAAGGAAATTAATCAAGTTACCTTAATATTTTACTTCATGAGAGGATCTAATTTTGTGTAAAGCAGACTGTCAGAAGGAGACTCCACAAAGATATTCAATGAACACACTGCATTGTGTCCTTAAAGGCAGGTCCTTGCTTCCCATCTTTGTTTCTATTAGGTCAATGACTTTCCGAGTGGCAGCAAACCACTTCAGTACCTTGGAAGTTGCAAAACACTCAGAAAGTCATTGACCCAATAGAATAGAAGTTGCAACTTCCAAGGTACCAAAGTGGTGTTCCTGACCAAGCTCAAGGCTTCCTTTTCTGGGCTTGCCTGATGTACACACTCTGTGACCTCTGAGAGCCTCCCCATTGACCTGAAGATGCTCCAGTGCTCCCCAGGGGAAAAGCAAACTCTTCCCATCCAGCCAGTGCATTCCACCTGATTCAATTTCTCCATCAAAAAGTGTAACAAAGAAAAACTGAGTTATTAAAAAACCCCAACAAAACAAAACACCAAAAACCAGTGTAAAAGAAAATACTGCTAGCAACCTTTCCAAAGATAATTAATGTTATTCTTTATAATCTAAGCTCAATAACTGTGATAAAATAAAAGACAGAGGGCATGCAAACAGCCACTTTTGGCCATGCATCTGGCACACTCTGGGGAAACATTTTGGAAAAAAAACCCCGAAAAAACAGCCATACTGTGAATGTAAATACTGACAATTACCAATAGAGAGAAGAATTATCAGTTTTCAAGTGCAACCTACCTAGAAAATTATTATAATCTCTCAGTCATTAATGAAATTTATGCATGTCATCCTTACAGGGCAGGACAGACAATCACCAGAGAAAAACAAGAGATGAACAACTGAGACATAGTGGTAAAATATACATGGTCCCCCTTGCCAAATGGCTAGCTGAGCATTTGTGGTGGTGCACTCCCCCCCGCCCCCCCCATTTCGCCTTGTACCTGGGCCGCTCTAAGTTGTCTGACAAGCCTTGGCCTCTGAACAAAGGATTTGGCAGTTGAAAGCCCCTCGGCTGTACCAAGCACTCTTGTGTAGCCAAGGAGGAGAATGGCACTGAGTGTATCAGGGATGTGATCGCCTAAACAAGGTACAGAACAAGAACAGAACTAATCAATTATCTCCAGACAATCCTGGCAGCCTTACTGCTAAAACTTGAGAAACCACCTGCCTGGATTGTGGAAACTCACTGATGCCTAAAGTCAATCATCTCCCAATCCTATAAATAGTGGTCCCAAGTGAGACCCTTTGAGCTCTCCTGGACCGCAGTGGGCTGTGACCAGCACCTCCCTCTGCGTGGGACGCCTCTCAGAGTCCGTGAACCCTCAAGTTTGCGATCAACTCAGAGGCTCGACTGTGCACCCAGTGAGCGACGCAAAGCATTTGATGTATTTGACTGAATTCAAGGGGGATATTTAATAGGTACCTTTGTACATATCTATCTCTTTTCTCTATATATCTTTATGTGTCTCTATCTCTACACCTATATGTGGGTGTGATTAAGGAATATTAGTAAGTTTAAAAGTTGATTATGCTGCTAAGTTTTATATGATTTGATACTGTGATTTATCTCAATATTGTTAGTGAATTTGATCGCTGTTATTTTGTATTAGATTGTTGTTGTCCTAAAGTTACACCAAGCACAACATATATCACTACACCAGAATCCCCGATACCCTATCCCTTTAGTCATAACCGTTGACCAAGTCTGGGACTAGCGGTGGATTTTGGTCCACTCTCAACCTCATGACTCAACGGGAGGGTCTCCCTCACTTTCTCTCCTCAATATACACATTAACTCAATTCGATACATGAGTAAATCATTCCAATTTAATTGTAACTTGATTTCTCTCTGTATAACTTTTCCATGTTGAATAAGTAATAGAGTGGATCTTACCATCGAATTCTGTTGTTGTGCTTTTTATAAATTTATATTAAAATAATTCTCTTTCTGATATCTTTGATGGGGATTCTTTAAGCAGCCTAAATTATCCATTCGTGACAGCGTTATGTCCCAGCGTCTTCATTTAGACTATCGTTCCTTGACAGTGGATTCTGCTTAGCCCAGTACAGCGCCACTACAGCAAATATATACAAATATATATTAAATAATAATATTCAATTCAAATAATATAATTTGGGTATATTTAAATAGGAGATATAAATTTAGAGTTGCATTATTATCATAGGAACTAGAAAGTAAGCCCATGGAAAACAATGGTAGTTTAATTAAGAGAAGACCACAGCTATAATAAGGAGAAAAGTTAGGGAGGAAAGAGAACCTGCCTCTGAAGGTTGCAGCTTATGAAGAAGATACGGCAGCTTCCCTCTCCACCTACAACACCTAGTCCTGGTTTTGGCTGGGATAGAGTTAATTTTCTTCCTAATAGCTGGCACAGTGCTCTCTTTTCGATATAGTATGAGAATAATGTTGATAACACACTGATGGTTTTAGTTGTTGCTAAGTAGTTGTAGTGCTTATACTCAGTCAAGGACTTTTCAGCTTCCCATGCTCTGCCAGCGGGGAGGTGCACAAGAAGCTAGGAGGGGGCATAGCCAGGACAGCTGACCCAGACTGGCCAAAAGGATATTCCCTACCATATAACGTCATGCTCAGTATATAAAACTGGAGTTGGCCAGGGAGCGGGAATCGCTGCTTGGGGAAGGGCTATCGATCACTAAGTGGTGAGCAATTGTTGCATTGTGCATCACTTGTGTTGTATATGCCTTTATCAGTAATATTTTTATTATTATTTCCTCTTCCTTTGCTGTTTTTATTGTTTTTATTTTTATGTTTACTGTTTTTATTTCAACCCACAAGGTGTTTTTTTTTCTCCAATTCTCTCCCCCATCCCACCTGGGGAGGGGAGGCAAGCGAGCGGCTGCATGGTGCTTAGTTGTCAGCTGGGCCTAAACCATGACACACTTTCATGAAACAGAGACCACTCTCTCAAATCTACACTTTATCCTAGCTGAGAATTTAAAGAGGAAAAGGGAAACACATGTGGACCATTAAATAGCAACATGAACAGGCTCATGAGTTTTGAAGACTTTGTTTTCTGTATCCTCTTCAATAATTAATCATCTTTTAATTATATATATATAATTAATATACTTTGAAGACAGTAACCCTCATTATAGAATTAAAGGAAGTTCTTATGTGCTTCTGCATTCCATTACAATATGCAATGCATGCATAACATGTTTATGCTTCATTTTGCTCACTGCATACCTTTATGATGCCAGCATCTTTTATTTTTATAGTCCATAAAAGAGCACATGTCATTTTACAGACTAAACAGAAACATATTATTAGAATGACTATTGTCCACATTAGATATGACTAAGAAAAGGCACCAGAGTATTTAAATGGACAGAGTGAGGAAAGAAAAAGTAAGAAGTGCTGTCATCTAAATGTGATAAATGATTTAGTCCCAAACAGGATTCCAATTTAAGTTTACAATTTATTAAACGAATAGAGGCAAGCAAACAGCGCTGGGTGCGCCGGGAGTCTCCGCTCCACCAAGACGCACACCTTCACTTCTTACAATTCCTTCCTTTATACTTCTCTAGGCTTCGTTTCTCGCCTTTCTCCGCCTTTTTCTTGGAAGATGACTCTTTCTTTAAGTACGTCACCACTTCCCCGGTCTGCGCATGCTTCATCTTTTTCTAGGTGGTCGTCCGGTGGTCGTTGGGAGGAAGATGCTCCTCTTCGTCAGTGCACTCTACATGACCTCTCTGTTTGTGCAGGCGCTCCGTTATTCTACTTATATTATGCTACCTTATTTGGCTATACATTTTCTCGACATTTCTGCGGTTATTTACAACACTGGTTTGCACTAGTATATCAGGAACTAACTTACATATCAGGAGGCTACATAAGCTACACATATCAAGGGAGTTACCCAAACTATACTTATCAGGAAGTTACATAAAGACTACCACTCCCCTGTTTATGGTCATGCCCTACATATATTCCTTTATTTCAATATAAATGACATTTGCTTCAAGCTTATATTCACTACATTTTCTTTACACGAATCACTCATTCCTCACAATCCCCCGTTTTCTTTTTCACCACTGTGATTTGTGTAAAATTTATTTAAAGTTTGTTTGATGGGTATTAACTCGGGTTCCTCTATATGTTTTACCAACATTAAAACATGTTTTCTCTCACTCTGTGTTGGTTCTATTGGAGTGGCTGTAAATTTCATTCCATTAATCGCAGAAGCTACAGCTTGTGAAAGACAAGGAATTAGACATGGTATTATTAACATACCTCCAAACAATCCTAACAAAACAATAATGATTTTTGTTACCCAGTTTCCTGAGAATAAATTTTCCCACGTTGTCCATAGTCCTTGGACATTTATTCCATTCCATGTTTGGACTGGCACATGGGCTACTTTTTTCATTTCTCTTACTAATTCATTGATGGCTTTTCCTTCATCATTTATCTCTAAACAACAATTTGTGAGATTAAATTTTCCACAGACTCCTCCTTCCTGTGCTAGTAAATAGTCTAGCGCGAGTCTATTTTGATATAGGGCTGTACGCATTTTAGTATTTTGTTTAGCCACCAATCCTAGAGCATTACCCGTTTTATTTACAATTATTTCTACTACAGCTTGCAACCTGATTATTCTATTCAACATATAAATGGGGGTCCTATATCCCCAGCACCCATCTTCTGCCCATGTCGCTGGGTCATAATATGCTATTATTCTTTCAGGTGGCCACTCATTATCTTTCCATTTTCCTATTTGTAGCTCTCTTTTTTCCCTTTGGTTGTGAGTTTCTAATGCGTCTGTATATACCAGTACCCCTAGGCGTTCTCCTCGGTTTATAGGTAATAAGAAAAAGCTTGGCCGTATAGTTCCTAACACGCACGCTCCGGTCCAATTTTTTTGGTAATCGGGTATATGCAAATTTTCCACAGATCCAATATTGCCCTTCTGGATTTGACCACCCTTTATCAATAGTGGTTCCGTTGGTCCAATTCGCATGATTTTTTACTTATTTCTTGGGCAGTGTCCCATTTATCCTACTTTTGGTAAGTACTATTCCAGTTATATCCCCCTTCACATACTAAATATCTGACTGGTTTACTCCCACTGTCATTTTGCCAACAGCTTCTTCCTATTATGCTGGTTTGTAATATCCATTGTTGTTTCCTGACCTGAGTTGATATATTCTAAACATTAGGGTCTGATATGTTGCTCTCTTGGGCCTCCCAGGGCCAATTCTCTCCTGATTAGTTCCACCACATACATAACAATTAGTTACATTTAGTGACTTAGCAATGTTCTCAGCAAGATTTACAAATAGATTTTTAGCCACTGTGGGAATTTCATATTTCGTTCTTGTTTCCATTTCATGATAAAATGACTTAAATAACAGTCTATGCTGCACTGATTCTCTTTTCTTTCATTTCAATATTAATAACTACACCTGGGTCTTCTCCAGGTCCATATATCTTAAGTCCAATTTTGGTTATTTTTTTTTTTTCTGTTTCCAAATTTCTAAATTTATAAGGGTTAAATTTACTAAATTACAGGTATAGGTTGTACAATTATTGTCTGTTTGTACCCTTGTGATTGAAGCTTGTAAATCCCCACATTGGCTGTCATATCCCCAGCTTGCAGTATCCTAACATACACAAGACCATCCCCTTCTTCCACATAGGTGTGCTGACTGATATCTCGCCGTTTGACTAGGTACATAATCAGGATTTATCTGACATTGACGTCCACCTCCACCTGGGCAAATATATTTTGGTTGATTACTATAGTACCATCTCCACTCTACACTCCCACAATTAATATCCAGATCATCATCTATAATATCGCATGCATCAAAAATTACCGATACTGATGTGCTCAAATTGGCCATATCCTTACTTATTCCAATTAATCTTCCTACTTGCGAATTTGTTTTCATTTCTACCCACTATTGATAAGGAAGTTCCTTTGGATCGTAACAAACAGTATCATTTTCCACTGAGCATTTCTTATATTGTGTTCCATTGTATATACAACTCCCATTCTGTTTCCCTTTGCACTCGTAATAGGTGTGGTACATTAATGTTTTATTACTTACTCGTCCGTGCTGGGCGGTTCTTATGCACTCGGTGCAATTTTGATTACCTGTCACCAGGTTGGTGAGTCCGAGTAAAATCAGGAGAGGTCCGGTAAGGGATCTCATGGTCGGAGGCATCAGCTACAAGGGGTGCTCGTCCTTGACTGGCCTTACTTGATCGCGACTGAGAATCCCTACCCGGTCTTGCCCTCTCCCCCTTCTCAAGCGGACTTCTTTATTTTGATGACAGTAATAAATCTTACCCACCAGAAATCTCCTATAGGAGTAGTCTGTCCACACCGAATGCAGAGGAAACTTCAGCTTTGAATTTGAAAACGTCCCTGTTAGCCTCTGTGGGAAATGATATATTTGTTACACAGGTTACACCTAACCCTCAATAATCATACAACACGGTTTACATAGTGGACATAAACTTAGTCCTGCCCGATAATTGCTTAATGCTATAGTCTTTAATTCGTGATCATTTCTCATACGTTCATTCCCTTTTTAATGTTATTTTTGTGGTTCCAGGTTGTAAAATAACTTTCCAGTCTTTCATGGGTCCTTCTACTCGAGTCGCGTGTGTCCACCCCTTTTCCGCGGTCCGGATGGCAGTATCTGTAGTTAACAATACAACAAAGGGTCCTTCCCATGAAGGAACTAAAGTTTCTTTCTTCCAAGTTTTGATCAGTACCTTATCCCCTGGTTTGAATTGATGGATTGCAAACCCCAAAGGTAGGGTTTGTGCCATTATTCCTATATCTCTTAGTTCTTTCGACCTTTCTCCTAAAACGATAACATATTTCTGAATATTATAATCTTCCACTACATTGTTTCCCTTGGAGATAGGGCATGCCGTATAAAACCTAATATGGCGATAATCCAGTCTCACTGTGCGGTTTGATCCTTATGTTAAGAAGGGCTAGCAGTAAACATTTAGTCCATGGCATCTGTGTTTCAACCATTAGCTTCGCTAGCTCTTGCTTTATTGTTTGGTTTATTCTTTCTACTACTCCCGAACTTTGAGGATGCCATGGGGTATGATATTCCCATTTAATACCTAATGATTGGCACAAGGATTTTATAATTTTAGAAGTAAAGTGAGTGCCTTGATCAGAATCAATATATTGTATTATCCCATACCTGGGGATTAGGTGTTCTAATAAAATTTTATCACCGTCTGAGCTGTCGCTCTTGCTACAGCTAGGCTAGGCTGTAGCTAGGCTAGGTCAAAGCTAGGCTTTGACCCATCGTGTTAAATGGTCTACTATAACTAACAAATATTTCAATCTTCCTATTCTTGGGAATTCGGTAAAGTCGACTTGAATCCTTTCAAACGGTCTATAAGCTAGTTTTCTTCCTCCCATGGCCACTTGTCGAAACACGGCCTTATTTACCCTTTGACAAGTTAAACACCCTTGTGTAATTTGCCTTGCTATTTCAAAAAATTCCAATACAGCCAAACTGTTTAAGGAAATGATCACTTAACACTTTTGTACCCCAATGTGTTTGCGCGTGTAAGCGTTCTAATACTTGCCTAGCGTAAGCTTTTGGCAACATCTCTCGCTCATCAGGTAATGTCCATTTCCCTTGTTCCACTCTAGCTCCTATTTTCTCTAATTTTGCTTGTTCCTCCAGCGTAAACTTTTTCTCCTTTTCCTCTTATCCTCTTCCACTAGTGTCCTCCCTTGTTTGTGTATGATTAATTTTAACAGTTTCAATCCTCAAGGCTGCTTCCTGAGCCTCCTTATCTGCTAAATTATTTCCTCTAATTCGATAATCTAATCCCTTTTGGTGTCCCCTCACATGCACCACAGCTATTTCCTTTGGTTCTCTTAACACTTTCAAAATTTTACTATCAACTCCTGATGTATTAAGTTCTTTCCTTGAGTGTTAATCAAGCCTCTTTCCTCCCAAATTTTTCCAAAAGTATGGACTACTCCATATGCATATTTGGAATCTGTGAATATGGTCCCTCTTCTTTCTTTTAATAATTCCAGGGCCCTACATAGGGCATAAAGCTCACAAGCCTGAGCTGACCATGATGGACTCAGAGGTCCTGATTCCACAAGTTCCAAGTCCTTGTCAATTTTTGCATATCCTGATTTTCTCTTCCCTTCTATTACTCGGGAGGATCCATCTACAAACAATTTTTCTCCTCCCTCTAATTCAATATCTCTAAGATTGAGCCTTACTTTTGTCTGGGATTCTATAACTTCTAAACAATTGTGTTATAGCACTACTGCTTCTGAGGGTTCCCCAAACTGGAACTGAGCGGGGCTCTGGGCAGAGGTGACTCGTAATTCCAAATTAGGTGAATCTATCAAGATGGTTTCATATTTCAAAAGTCAACTATCTGTCAACCATTTCTCTGTCCTCTGTTGGAGGACATTCCTAACATTATGTGGCGTATATACCTTTAGAGGTGCACTAAAGGTAATTTTCCTAGCTTCCTCTATCAATAATGCCATAGCAACTAGGGCTTGGAGACATGCTGGCCACCCCCTGCTCACCGAATCTAACAATTTGGATAAATATCCCACCAGTGTTTGTTTTTTGGTTTGTTTTTTTTTTTTCATTCCCTTTTTAGTCTGTGGAGGTCTTAGGATTAAAATACCAGAAACCCTGTCAGGATCTGATTTCTTTTTTTTTCCTTTGCTTAACCAATGTCCCAAATATTTTACTTCTTGCTCTATAAATTGTAATTTCGAGCAGGACACTTTTAATCCCTTTTTCTCTAAAAAATTTAACAATCTAATGGTGGCTTTTCGGGTCTCCTCTTCAGTTTCTCCTGCTACCAGTAAATCATTCACATATTGTAATAATTTTCCCTCCTCGTGTACTGTAAAACCTTGTAAGATTTTCTTTAAGGTCTGTCCAAACAAATTTGGTGACTCCGTAAACCCTTGTGGTAGCACAGTCCACCTTAATTGTTGTTTTTCGTCCTGTTTCGGGGTCTTCCCATTCAAAGGTAAAATAATCTCTGAACCCCTTATCCAAAGGACAGGCCCAAAAGGCATCTTTCAAATCTATTACACTATACCAAATATGTTTAGGAGACAGGTGACTCAATAAAGTATAAGGATTTGCCACGACAGGGAATTTGGTGATTGTTCGCCGATTCACGGCTCTCAAATCCTGTACCATCCTATATGTACCATCTGATTTCTTTACAGGGAGTAAAGGGGTATTATGGGGTGACATACATGGTTCCAAAGTCCCATTTTTTTAGTAATTTATCCACAATAGGTTTTAGACCTCTCCGGCCTTCTATAGATATAGGATATTGTTTAATTCTAATTGGCTTATGAGGGTCTGTTATTTGTACCTTGATGGGTTCCATATCTAATCTCCCAACATCTCCTTCCTTATACCATACTTGGGGGTCAATTTTTTCCTCATCAAGTTGGGTTAAGGTACATAAGTTAATATATAACCGATCTCCTTGGCTCTGAATAGTTAGGTTTAGTTTTAAAATCAAGTCCCTCCCTAATAGGTTATATTCTGCTTCTGGTAATAAAAGTAAATCATTTAAACAAATTTTTGTCTCTGTCTCAATCTCTACTTCTTCTAAGATGGGGACTTTGAAGGGTTCTCCTTTTGCACCTATTACTGACATCTGGGCTTTTCCTTTTCCTACCCCTTTTGGGAGTTTCTGAATCGTTGACCTTTCAGCTCCAGTATCTACTAAAAATAAAACTTCTTCTTTTTGGGGACCTACTAATAGTTTTATCAAGGGCTCTGTTGATGTTGAGGTCCCCAGAAGATATAGCCCCTGACACCCCTAATCCTCTTTGAACATTTTCTCATCCCGTTCCCGTTTACGGCAGTTTTTCTGAACATGTCCCTTTTTGTTACAATAGTAACAGATGGGAATTGTGGGTCTGTCTTGATGAGATTGTCCCTGGGGTGGCTGTTCTGGTCTCTTATCTTTTTTCTCTCCCAGCTGAGTCTTACTCCTCTGACTTTCCCTCACTGCTGCTACAAAAATTCTTGCCTCTGCTTTTTGTTTTTCTTCGTCCCTCCTGACATAAACCTTTTGAGCTTCTCTTAGTAATTCTTCCAACCCTCTCTCGCCAATCCTCTATCTCCACCCAGAGGTACTTCCCGTAAAGGATACAAAGACGCTCTGGGTGCTCAGTTTGGGATCCTTCCCTTAGAGTTGAATTCGACCCCGGGGCCGTAGGGGAAGTCGTCAAATTTGGTGACGGTATTTGACGGGTAGCTGGATTATACGGGGGAGGTAAGTGATCTAGGGGGTCCCAATCCTTCTTTTCCTTTTCCATGTGTTGCTCCCCTATGGTCTTATTTTTCCCTACTCCTGTTTTAAGATTAAAAATGCCCACACAGGCCTTTATCCATAAACTAGCATACTCGCTCTCCTCTTGGCAAAACGGTTCCTTAGAATTTACATACAGGTTTAGCGCCTGACAAACCCAATCCTCAAATGACCCAAATACAGGCCAAAAAACGTGGGGTCTCAAGGGGTTCTTTGGCCATTTTACCATACAATATTTAACTAATTTCTCTTTTGTCTTCCCTTTTCCAGGGCCCTTATTATTCCAATGTTTTAACATTATTCCTAATGGACTCTCCGGAGGTATTTTTAGTAATTCGCTCCCTTTCTTCTGGTCCTGGGTTCTCGATTTCGTCTGACCCATCTAGGAATTTTTACTGTGGCAATTCCTACAGCCCTTGGCTACCAATAAGAGTGTCTTGCAGGGGGTTTCAAACTTGTCACTCACCTACGGATCCTATAAAAATCGCTTCGGTCCTTCACCGGCCAAGTCCCTCGCGGGAGATTGGAACCGCGGTTAGAAGACCTCCACAATCGCTTCGGAATGAGGTTCCGTCTCAGTCACGCTCTTACACACACAGGCAACCGAATCCTACCCAACCGAACGGTATACACCTTAAATACTTACAACCCCGTCGTCTTCGTTCGGATCTTCGCGCGCAGAATTACAGGCAAAATAAACTACTGCAGCCGGCAAGGGAGCTCATAAAAATTAAATTCTTTGCTTGCCCCTATTTGGGTTCAGGATGGTGTTAGTCCTGACCCGACCCGATCAGGAGCCACCAAATGGTGGGGCGCCCCTCCTAGATCAAGTCAGAATTCAGGAACCAAGACCCTCCCGGACGAGCCCCCAATTGTGATAAATGATTTAGTCCCAAACAGGATTCCAATTTAAGTTTACAATTTATTAAACGAATAGAGGCAAGCAAACAGCGCTGGGTGCGCCGGGAGTCTCCGCTCCACCAAGACGCACACCTTCACTTCTTACAATTCCTTCCTTTATACTTCTCTAGGCTTCGTTTCTCGCCTTTCTCCGCCTTTTTCTTGGAAGATGACTCTTTCTTTAAGTACGTCACCACTTCCCCGGTCTGCGCATGCTTCATCTTTTTCTAGGTGGTCGTCCGGTGGTCGTTGGGAGGAAGATGCTCCTCTTCGTCAGTGCACTCTACATGACCTCTCTGTTTGTGCAGGCGCTCCGTTATTCTACTTATATTATGCTACCTTATTTGGCTATACATTTTCTCGACATTTCTGCGGTTATTTACAACACTGGTTTGCACTAGTATATCAGGAACTAACTTACATATCAGGAGGCTACATAAGCTACACATATCAAGGGAGTTACCCAAACTATACTTATCAGGAAGTTACATAAAGACTACCACTCCCCTGTTTATGGTCATGCCCTACATATATTCCTTTATTTCAATATAAATGACATTTGCTTCAAGCTTATATTCACTACATTTTCTTTACACGAATCACTCATTCCTCACATAAATAATACTTCTTTAAAACATATGTATCTGCTTTCGATTCAGTAAAAAATTATTTCAGCTAAAAATTAAGAAACTCTGATAGAGTTGAAGTTTTTTCTAACCTAAAAGGCTTTTTGGTTCCCTAACATTTTCTCAAACTCACCTTTTGGTCTTGAAGTTCCTCACTTAGACATGAATTTCTGGAGAAAGCGTGGTCTAACAGAAAAAACTCTCATCTCACAACTAGATCACATAGCCAAATCTACAGTTTCCCTTCTAGTAATCATTTTCTTAAAAAGCCCATTCCAGCTAATTCTTCCTAGAAAAAAACCCTATATTCTCTTTGAGAAGAAACCAAGCCTCATGGTAAAATTGGCTGAAATAAAATTATTTTGTGTGTGTGTGTGAAGATGAGACTCACTCTTGAAGACTTTCATGTTTTGCAAGCTTTACTTCAGATAATGCTTTGAAACAAAGAAAATTATGACAGTTTTCACAAAAAATGGTTGTCAAAAAGCACACAGAAAGAGAAAGAAACAGCAGAAGCCATTAACTTCAACACATCATGTAAACATCTATTTCCATCAGCTATTGCTTCAGAGTAACAGAACATAAAAGAACACAGTTCTACACTGTATGGATATATTTCCAAAAGAAAACCAATTAGTTCTTCAGAGGAAACAAATTCAAAGGAGGTCCCTAGTCTAGCCTGTGAGCAAGTGAGAATGAATCAGAGGCGCAAGACTCTTCTACTGGAGCACAGAAACATTCTTCTCTGGAAAAGTTCAGATTGTTGTTATGTTGAATTTTGAAGATAGTAAAGGTAAGCTTACTGTGAGAATACATGAGAAAAAAACCTGCAACTACAGGATTTTGTTAAGTTTTATATAGTATACATCTTCTAAATAAATAGCCCTCAAGCATCTTGAATACTTTCCAGGTTCTTTCTGAAGACATCTGGGACAAGAATGGACAAGACTGACAGAAACAGACTTAGGCCAGGTCACATCATAGCTTAGGCAGGGATCTCTCCAACTCCCTTTGTTATCCTTCTCCTAGATGGACTTGTAATAGGCAGGAAAAACCAAGATGTAACAACAGCAGATTAGTTAATTATAAGAAGAAAAAAAAAAAAAAGGTAAGTTGAGGAAGAACTACAGATGGCAGAGGCAACAGACAAAAAGGAAAACAGCTTTATACATAAAGGAGTGTTTCAGCTCAAACACTTAGCTACCTTCTGGTTCAAAGAAATTCAAATTTAAGAAATTCAAACTTAATAACATCAAAGTGTTATTAAGCAGACATCTTTATTACAGTGCCAGACGCATGGGGGATATCTCCTCCTAACATGCGTGCCTCGTGTTACCAGCATCTGAATTATATAGAGTACATACATTCATAGTCATTGCAATTTTTTGCATATTCATGACATTTCCGAGAAATGTTTAACATACTCAAATGTCCCTGATGCATGCGCTGGTAAATGAGTCGGTGGTCCTCTGGTGGTCTCTGGTGGGTTTTTGCAGTACTTGGTCCCCTTAACTTGTCTGTCCTCCAGAGGAACTCTTTTCTTATCTACTTGCTTAGCTTGTATTTTAACATTGTACTGGTTCTTATCGGTTCCTGCCAGTTACTTGGTTAAGATAAAAGAAGTTGTCCACAGTATTTTATCTTACACAATCCTTGCATACAAAAGGAAATTTACAAAACTCACATTTGATTGATTTTACATGTTAAAACCTTCTTCCTTGTCTCAGACCTTTGTTTCACTTCCTTCAACACATTCCAGGAGGCCAAACAACCAATTCCAACCACAGCCTGCTGGATATATTAGCAAGAATGCATGCATTTCAGCTTCATCGTCCATTGTGGGACTCATCAAAGGTAGTCTTACAGGTTTTAATTTAACTATGCTCCCAGCTGGTAACACAAACCCAGCACTATTTCCCAAGATATGTTATAATTCCATATGTACAGCCTTAAATATATTAACTGAAAGCACTCAGCTGTAAAACGGACTTCACAGTTTTACTGGTTTTATCCTAACAAATACCATGTTAATACATGCAAGTTAACTTAGACTGGATGGTCTAAAGTCCTTAACTAGCAATACAAACTACAGGGGTTTTGATTATCTCAATCAAGATATAGGAGAACAACATACACAGTTCAATAAGGACACGGACAATAAAGGTGGTAACAAGATAAAAAAGCAAACAAAATGTTAGGACATACAGAAAGAAGACTAAACAAGAATGTCATTGTACTGCAAAGTGCTGTGGTGAATGTTCTTTCCAGAACTATGGAGAATGCTGAAAAATTAAGAAGTATTCAGAAGAGAAAAATCATAGAAGATTAAGGTTATGGCAAGAGTAAGAGTAATGACTGGGATTATTCAACTGTTGTTTTTTTCCCAGACACACAGAAGTCAGAAGGACGTAGCGTGTCAGTTTGTGTGTCAGTTCGCGCGGGCAGGGTGTGCAGGGCAGGTGTGCGGGCGGGGCGCAGTTCCCCCCCCCGGCACTAGAGGTTCTCTGACAAGTGGCCATCGTCCTCCCAGAGGAGGCTCAGCCACGGTTGCCACTCGGCTGAAAACCGTGGCCAGAAAGAATGTGGCGACACAGACAGAGCTCCCGCTCAGGCAAACGGCTGTCCAAGTATCTGGCTGCAAAGAGTGCCTGAGACTGTCGGTTGTTCCAGAGACCAACGGGGACACCACCTGCATGCGGTGCGACCAGGTGAGCGACCTGCTCAGCCTGGTGGCAGAGCTGAAAGAGGAAGTGGAGAGGCTGAGGAGCATTAGGGAGTGTGAGAGAGAAATAGATTGGTGGAGCCGCACCCTGCCATCCCTGAAGCAGGGGCAGCTGGTGGAGGCTCCACAAGCAGCAGGGGATCCCCTGTCCTCTTGCTGCTGGGCAGAAGAAGGGGACCTAAGAGATGAGGGGAAATGGAAGCAGGTCCCTCCTCGGAGAGGTCGGCGAATTCCCTCCCGGCCTCCCTCACTGTCCCAGCTGCCCTTACACAACAGGTATGGGGCTCTGGAACTTGAGGGCCAGGAACATGAGGACCCTGATGAAGGTCCGTCCAAGGGGGTGCCTAGGGTGAGTCAACCAGACCCACGCATCAAGACGTCCTGTGTTAAGAAAAAAAGGAGGGTGATTGTCGTAGGCGACTCCCTCCTGAGGGGAACAGAGGGCCCAATATGTCGACCAGACCCAACTCACAGGGAAGTCTGCTGCCTCCCTGGGGCCTGGGTGAGAGACGTCACCAGGAAACTCCCTGGTCTGGTTCGGCCCACTGATTACTACCCGCTGTTGGTCATGCAGGTTGGCAACGATGAGGTTGCACTAAGAAGCCCAAAGGCAGTCAAAAAGGACTTGAGAGCACTGGGGCGACTGGTTGATGGAGCGGGAGCACAGGCAGTGTTTTCATCAATCCCTTCAGTGACAAGGAAGAATGCTGAAAGGAACAGGAAAGCACACCTGATCAACACATGGCTCAGGGGCTGGTGCCGTCGTCAGAATTTTGGATTTTTTGAAAACGGAGCGGTTTACACGGCACCGGGCCTCCTCGCAGCAGATGGAGTTCAACTGTCTCCAAGGGGCAAAAGGATTCTTGCTCATGAGCTGGCAGGCCTCACTGAGAGGGCTTTAAACTAGATTTGAAGGAGGGAGGGGATAAAACCAGGCTCACTAGAGATGAGCCTAGGGGTGGCGTGCCACAGTTGAAATCGATAGCCCAGCTCAAGTGCATCTACACCAATGCACGCAGCATGGGCACCAAACAGAAGGAGCTGGAAGCCATTGTGCAGCGGGACCGCTATGATGTAGTTGCCATCAGAGAAACATGGTGGGATGCTTCTCATGACTGGAGTGCTGCAGTGGATGGCTATAAGCTCTTCCGAAGGGATAGGCAGGGAAGGAGAGGTGGTGGGGTGGCTCTGTATGTTAGGGAGTGTTTTGATTGCATAGAAATCAATGATTGTGAAGACCAAGTAGAGTGCTTATGGGTAAGGATGAGGGGGAAGGCCAATGAGGCAGGTATCTTGCTGGTAGTCTGTTACAGACCACCCAACCAGGATGAAGAGACAGATGAGACATTCTATAAGCAACTGGCAGAAGTCTCACATTCGCTGGCCCTTGTTCTTGTGGGGGACTTCAACCTACCAGACATCTGCTGGAAGTATAACACGGCAGAGAGGAAACAATCTGGGAGGTTCCTGGAGTGTGTGGAGGATAACTTCCTGACACAGCTGGTGAGTGAGCCCACCAGGGGAGGTGCCTTGCTGGACCTGCTGTTTACAAACAGAGAAGGACTGCTGGGAGATGTGGTGATCAGAGGCCATCTTGGGCTTAGCGATCACGACATGACAGAATTCTCAGTTGTGAGCGAAGTAAGGAGAGGGGTCAGCAAAACTGCTACCATGGACTTCCGGAGGGCAGACTTTGGCCTGTTCAGGTCACTGGTTGAGAGAGTCCCTTGGGAGACAGTCCTGAAGGACAAAGGGGTCCAGGAAGGCTGGACAGCCTTCAAGAAGGAAATCTTAAAGGCGCAGGTGCAGGCGGTCCCCATGTGCCGTAAGAAGAGCTGGCGGGGAAGGTGACCGGCCTGGCTGAACAGGGAGATTTTGCTGGGACTCAGGGAAAAGAGGAGAGTTTATCATCTCTGGAAGAAGGGGCAGGCAACTCACAAAGAGTTAGGTCAAGCAGGGACAAAATTAGAAAGGCAAAAGCGCAGCTAGAGCTCAATCTGGCCACAGTTGTAAAGGATAACAAAAAATGCTACTACAAATATATTAATAACAAAAAGAGAGGCAAGGAGAATCTCCATCCCCTACTGGATATGGCGGGGAACATTGTCTCCAAGGACGAGGACAAGGCTGAGGTACTTAATGCCTTCTTTGCCTCAGTCTTTAATAGCCAGTCCAGGTATCCAGCCCCCTGAGCTGGAAGATGGGGATGGAGAGCACAATAACCCGCTCATAATCCAGGAGGAAGCAGTTAAGGACATGTTAAATCACCTGGACACCCACAAGTCTATGGGGCCTGATGGGATCCACCCGAGAGTACTGAGAGAGCTGGTGGAGGAGCTTGCCAAGCCACTCTCCATGATTTATCAGCAGTCCTGGTTAACAGGGGAGGTCCCCGATGCCTGGAGGCTTGCCAATGTGACGCCCGTCTACAAGAAAGGCCGGAAGGAGGATCCTGGGAAATACAGGCCTGTCAGCCTGACCTCCGGGGAAGATCATGGAGCAGTTCATCTTGAGAGTGCTCACGGGGCATATGAAGGACATCCAAGGGATCAGGCCCAGCCAGCATGGGTTCATGAAAGGCAGGTCCTGCTTGACCAACCTGATCTCCTTCTATGACCAGGTGACCCGCCTAGTGGATGAGGGAAAGGCTGTGGATGTTGTCTCCCTGGACTTGAGTAAAGCCTTTGACAGCGTCTCCCATAGCATTCTCCTAGAGAAACTGGTGGCTCGTGGCTTGGATGGGTTTACTCTTCGCTGGGTGAGGAACTGGCTGGATGGCCGGGCCCAGAGAGTTGTGGTGAACGGCGTTAAATCCAGCTGGCGGCCAGTCACAAGTGGTGTTCCCCAGGGCTTGGTTCTGGGGCCAGTCTTGTTCAATATCTTTATAGATGATCTAGATGAGGGAATCAAGTGCTCCCTCAGTAAGTTTGCAGATGACACCAAGTTGGGCGGGAGTGTTGATCTGCTGGAGGGTAGGAGGGCTCTGCAGAGGGATCTGGACAGGCTGGATCGATGGGCAGAGGTCAACTGTATGAGGTTTAATAAGGCCAAGTGCAGGGTCCTGCACTTCAGTCACAACAACCCCATGCAATGCTACAGGCTTGGGGAGGAGTGGCTGGAGAGCTGCCTGGCAGAAAGGGACCTGGGGGTGCTGGTTGACAGCCGGCTGAATATGAGCCGGCAGTGTGCCCAGGTGGCCAAGGTGGCCAACAGCGTCCTGGCCTGTGTATCAGAAATAGTGTGGCCAGCAGGAGGAGGGAAGTGATTGTGCCCATGTACTCGGCACTGGTGAGGCCGCACCTTGAATACTGTGTTCAGTTTTGGGCCCCTCACTACAAGAAGGATGCTGAGGTGCTGGAGCGTGTCCAGAGAAGGGCAACAAAGCTGGTGAGGGGTCTGGAGCACAAGTCTTATGAGGAGCGGCTGAGGGAACTGGGGTTGTTTAGTCTGGAGAAGAGGAGGCTGAGGGGAGACCTTATCACTCTCTGCAACTACCTGAAAGGGGTTGTGGCGACGAGGGCGCTGGTCTCTTCTCCCAAGTAACCAGCGATAGGACAAGAGGAAATGGCCTCAAGTTGCACCAGGGGAGGTTTAGATAGGATATTAGGAAAAATTTCTTCACTGAGAGGGTGGTCAAGCATTGGAACAGGCTGCCCAGGGAGGTGGTGCAGTCGCCATCTCTGGAAGTGTTCAAAAAACGTGTGGATGTGGCGCTTCAAGACATGGTTTAGGGGACATGGTGGCGCTGGATTAATGGTTGGACTTGATGATCTTGAAGGTCCTTTCCAACCTTAGTGATTCTGTGATTCTGTGAAGTGTATATAAAGGAGCATTAAAACCACTAAGTTAAAATATTTTATATTGGCAATTGACAGGATTAAGGCTAAATTGTGCACCTTGAGTTATGCCTGCCCTATTTATCCATGTGTATGTCATACAACCTCTATTTACATTTTGACTTCCTTGACTGAGCTCCGGGCTAAAAAAAGGTTCACCTTCAAAAGAAGGTTTTATTTAAAAAAAAAAAAAAAAAGACATATTCTACTAGTTACTTGAAAACTTTGTTTAAGCAAGTGAGCTTGAGTGTTAAAGAAAGTGGACTTGAGTGTTTCAGGATGTTATAGATTCCTTTTGTGGATGAAAATGATCGGATGGATTTTTAAATCTTTGGTTAAAAAAAACTTAATATATACAATAGACAAAGTGTTAAGCACCATCCATCAGGAATTCATCAAAATATGGTTGACAATTTTTATATACAGATATACTGAAAAAAAAGGAAAATAATAAGGACATTTACGTATTGGACAAGAAGAAATCTGAATAAACACATATAAATACTCATGAATAGGGGTATTATAATAACTGCAAATAAAGCCCTACAGGATCCAGTATAAAGTCAGCAAAGATCATGAAAGCTTACAGAAAACTTTTTCAAGGCATTACTGAAAAAGAATACCAGATTTCAATATATTTATAGATTTAGGTAAACACGGACTTGCAAAATTTACAGTCTCACGGTCACGTTTTTCTATCTCTGAAAACCTTTGTAAACCCCTTTCCTTGCCCCCCACAGACTGCATAACATTACTTCAAAGTCTCTTCCTTCTATCTTTCTCTCTCCTTCCCCATCTCCAACACTGTAAAGAAAAAAAAATCCAAAACACATACATCTCCAATTTTCACCCTCCTTTACTCTTATCCTCACAGGGACACACAATTTAGTATTTTCTGCATGTTTAAAATCCTTTCAGAATTTCATTAAGATGCCTTTTTGAATGTAGACTCTGATTCTGCATCTTTCCTCACTATTTCCCCCCATACCCTAATCTTAGGTCAGATCCAAAGCTGTCCTGGCCCTTGCTTCTAACTGTAAATAACTAATACATGGAGAAAAAAAAATAAAGACATAATGTATGAATAGAGTGATTATCTCTCAAATTCTGTTACTTGAATGGCTTTAAGGGCTTCCTGAGCTGATGGCTCGTCTGAATCTTTGTTAATAGCCACTGATGGGTCTGTCTCTTTCTAGAATACATATATACTTAGTGTCCATAATTAAACTGTGGAAATCATTGCCACAGAGCATGTGAGGTGCATTTAATAAGAGTTTAAATGATTTTCCTTTACTCGCAGGCTGTTTTAAAGCACCACAAGTGTATTGAGGGGCCCCTATTTTTTTTTAGTATGAGAAAGGCTGAAAGAAATCATTCAATATTTCCTTCACCATGCCATTAATGATTTATAGATCTCTTTCTCGTCTTACATGAATCGTACGCTTTCCAAACTAAGGCAATCTGACCCATTTACTCTGTCCTTGCACTGAGGCTGTTTGCCTTACCATCCTCACTGCTATCCTGTAACTATTCTGATTCTACAGTATGTTTTTGAGAGGGAGAAACTAAATCTGCAGTGTTCAAGATGCAAGTAGGCCACGGATATATACAAAGGTACGATACTGTTTTCTATTTTGTGGGGTTTTGGGATTTGGGGGCACAGGGGTTGGTGGGTTGTTTTTTTTGTTTTGGGTTTTTTATATTTTGGGGGGGGGTGGTTGTTTTTTGTTTTGTTTTGGTTTTTTTAATAATAAAAACCCTTTCCTCTAAAAATACTGAAAGGCAAGCTATTTTCAGAGAACTCCCCAAGATAATTCTCATACCTCAGGAGCAATAGCTACTTAAGTGCATACAAATGTACATGTATACTGTTGGAGGTTGTCATCACCTTTTTGCACACGCATTACATTTATTGACAATTTCACTTGCCATTTTGTATGTTATCCAGCCCAGCCTTTTGTAAGGGAACTTTAAAAAAAACAAACACAAAAAAACCAAACCAAACCAAACCCAACAACAAAAACCCCCCAAACAAACAAACCCAAAACCACAGAACTTGTGGCATTCAAACATAATGAGATTTTTCTACAAGTCTTGTTAGTCAATCTTACAGTTGGACATCCAGAGCAGTTCTGTACTCCATTTACCTTGCAGATAGGCAAATTTAAGCGATCAGATACATGCCACAGTTTTGTAGTCAGCAATCTCCTACCAAGAATTCAGGTTCCTCACTGATTCAGACTACCAGCCTGCCTTCCATCAGATTGCCTGTTTAGAGGACTGTTTTTTTCAGAAAGTCCATAAAATCCTGATTTTAAGTCAGCAAAACATTTGGTATGAGTTCACATAAAGAAAAGCTATATAATGAAATCTGCAGGATTTACAGTTTAGAATGTAAACAGAAACTGGCATACAGCCTTTCCTAAACAGACTTTGAGACCATAAAGACTATCACAGCATAATTCAGCATATTATACCAGTTCCTCAAACAAGAAAGCAATAGTTTCAACAAAGTTTATTCATTTGCAAATCTAGCCATTTTGCATAAACTTAGATTACCATTTATTCCCTACTCTACATTTTTTTCAAAAGCCAAGCTTATCTATGATTTCTGATGATGTGAGGACACATCTTCAGCTACAGATATACCAAAAGAAACTTAGAAATGAAGTTGAGCTGATTGCCATGCAAGTAATCTATACATTTAAAATCAGCGCTGCTTTAGTGTCCTCCAATGCACCTTATGTAGCTTTGTTTTTATGTTTTTCACTGCAAGACCACCATGCACTCAAAAAAAATTGAGACTTAAAAAAAAAAACCCAACGAAAAAAGCCTGCACAGTTCAAAAACCAGCTCACTAAGACATCAGTTATTCTAGAGCCAATGATAAAAACATGGATTTAGTAATACAGAACTCATCCATTTGATGTATGGGGGCAAGACTACAAATTAAGAGTATGAAGCATTGATGTCCACTCCCTTCCCAAAAACATCTTCACTTGACTCGGAGAGATTATTTTTTTTCCCCAAATATTTCTCTAAGTATTTTTAAGTAATCCTCTCTATTTTGCTAGCTATCCTCATCACTGAACTTATGTTCTCCTTTGAATTCGTTTAGTACTTTGTAAAAACTTTTTTTTAAACCAAAAGTTAAAAAGTTCAGTGCAACATAATTTATTTCAAAGTATTTCTTTTTACCCAAATCAAAGTCAAATTAGCTATAAGGTTCACTACTGCACTTTACCACCAAGTATTCAACCAACTCATAAATCCGTAGATGTTCAAGAGACAGATTTTTAACTACACTAGTATCTGCTTAAAGGAGATTGAAAGAAAAGCACAACATAGACTAATAAAGCATTCTACAATTTCAAAAAAATGAATTTGATGAATTATCAAGCTCTATACTGCTCTAATATCTTATTTCCAGTGCTAGACCTCAACATTAGTATATTTCAAGTCCTTAAAAACTCCTCATATTCAAGTGAATTAACATGTCAGTGAAGATAATAAATATGTATGCAATGAAACTGAGTGCTTTTAAATATATTTAATGTATAACTACATTTTAATGTTCTCATTTCCTGAAGATGAATTGAGAGATAATGATGACTGTAGCCTCTCACCTGTATCAAGATATTATCAGTGCTCAATTAAGCAAATCCAGTTCAACTCAGACCTTCAAGAATGCTTGTGTCAAAGTTTTGCTGGCATCTATGTGTAGGTTATAAAACAATTTATCTTAGATTTTATCTATAGTCTAATACCAAGCACATAAAAAAACCCAAACCCACAACAAAAGCATGAACAAAAAGAAAGCCACCTATTGATTTCACCTGGGGTTTGATCAAACACAGTGTCTACTGACCATGACTGTGAAGTACTAGTCCACAATTATAAGATCATAAAAATTCAAAATAAGAAGGTAGTTTCTTTCTCTCTGTGAAGGCCAGTGAATACAACTGTACATACATAAAAGGCTTTGTTTTTTGCCCATGAAGTTATTCTTCTAAAAGTTTTTTTTAATAACCTGATTTGGTAACCTGTATCAAACTACTACTATTTTATATCTTGGTCTTAAAGGGCTTAAGACTTGATCCTATTAATCTGTCAGTAAGTTCTATAGCCAAATATCAAATACTAGAATTGGTCCCTCCCCTCCATACTTTCAGAAGAAGACTGCACTATATATGTAGGATCTGAAAAAAAAAAAAAAAAAGATTTAACTATCTGAAATCAAAGGCACCAGAGCACAAGTAGCAAACCCTGCTTCTTCCAAATTTCAGGAGAAGCATTTCACCTTCAGGTTTCCAGCTACTGATGCTTACTACTTCCTACTTTTCCGCTATGGCAATGTGTATTCTTAACGTACAAAAAAACGGCTAAGTTTTCACAGGGAAATAAACCATTTTGATAAATGAAAAATTTGTGGGTATAAATGTGAAACATTTTTAAGATAAAAAATATTACAGCTTTTTTTAGTTCATTAGAAGTCTGATTTCTAGCAAAAAGAGCATCTTAAAATCCATTTAGAATTCAAAATGCTAGATAAAATAATCTATAAATATTGTTTGCACTCCGGTTTTAAGTTTATACTTGTCTTCAGAATTTTGGAGAAAATACACAGATAGCCCAAAACACATTTTCACATATTATTATATCTAAAACAGCAACAGTCCAGAAATAGTGACATTTAAAAATGCCTATACAAATTCAGCACAGCTTTTATGTGTATATAAATTACAATACTGTCTTCAATTCCTTTATTATACCTTCTTCAGCATTCCGTGACCATAATTATAGTTCTGAGTGTTTGGCTGTCTTATCAATACAACTTTTCACACTTATCATACAAAATATGGTCATACTAGACATACAGAATATGTCTAGTAAGCATATCTTACATTTTAATCTTGAACTGAGTACAGAATTGCTTCCTTGGTGAGCATTTCTCAATTTGATAATACAGTTCATTACAAATTGGCTTTTATTTGTGTGTCCCCCAAAGGCTTTGGGGTGAGCAGGATTATTCCCATATTATTTAAAAACCAAAAAAGTAGGTCCTAAACACTGCTGTGTTTACAATATCCACTTTTTTCAAGAACGCATGATATCTGGTAAGCATTTTGCCATGTTTAGAAGGAGGTCCCCATAGATTTGAGCAGCACTTACAAATATTAAGCACTTCTACAAACAAAACTAGGTTTCTGAAGCTGTGAGTCCAAAAAAAGGAGAAACACCACTGCTGGGTGGGTGAGTCAGATTGTTGAAGGCATGCAAGGAATTAAGCTGAGGGTATTTAGTCTCCGTGAGCAGTTAACAAGGTGCAACCTTAAGGAACAAGATAATCACAAAAGAAACACAGCTACTGAACCTTGAGTGAACTATCCTAATTAACATTTAATTAGCATATATTTGGCATAATAGAAACCTGCCCCTGGGCGGGGAAAGCGCCCCCCCCCCCCAAAGCCCCCTCCTCATAAAAGCCCCTTCCTCTATGAGCATGCCTAGGAAAAAAGGATGCTGTGACTTTAAGTGGAAATGAGGCTTGTGAGAACCAATGGGAACAAGGGTAACGGAGGCAACTTTTAAAAAAGACTGATAACTGTTGCTCCAAATGTATAAATATTTTCCATATGTTAACCAAGGTGTGCTAGCTTTGTGGGCCTACCACCTAGCACCCAGCTCTGCACAGATTTGGAATAAAAGCAAATATCTTGGCTCTGTGTGTTTTTCGGCTCTCTGCACACCGTGTGGAAGAACCCATATTTAGGACAACAGTTTTGGCGACCCAGATGGGACTGAAACAAGGATCTAAAACAATTACAAGGTTTTAGCATGTGTCACTAAGCAACTCTAAGTTTTGCAAATTCCTTAACATATGGAAGGTTATCAATTACATGATTAGTTTGACTTTAGTATAGAATTCTTTAGCCTAATAACTATGTGATTATGTTTAACGGCCTACTCTCACAGTCCTTAGGCTGTATTTGCCTCAATGCTAACACTGTAACTATGTGTAAACGGTTAATCACGAGGAAAGCAGGCCTCATGGAAATTAAAACAAAGAAGAGTTAAGAGCAAGGACTGAGAGATTAAAGAGAACAGAGAAGATATCTTAACCTTGAGTGTAGAGACAGACTGGCAGGAATGCTCTAACAAGGATGATAAGAAGGAACTGCTTGGCTGGACAACAGAAGGGGGGAACATCCAAGGAGAAGAAATTATCCTCAAGAGACCTGTGACCATAAAAGGGAAAAAGGAGTAGGGGACTAACTCCCCAAACGATCACCGACAACCACCCGAGACCCCCGCACATGCGTAGTGTAGTTTTGCAACGCCAGCATTACGTAAATGTAGTGGATAAGCAAGGAGGTGGTAATTTCTTGGAAAATGTGTGAATATTCATGTCTTTAAGGTATATAAAGGATGAACTTTTGTTTCAGCGCACGCATGTTAGGAGGAGATATCCCCCATGCATCCAGCGCTGTAATAAACATACAGAGTTACCTGTTGATCAGGGTCTCCTCCGGATCTCCTCCGAGTTCGGGGCGACAAGCGACTCAAAGGTGCAATGCCCGAAAAGAGATATTTGCATAAGGGTGAAAGGGAGGTGAATCCTTGGAATGGTGAGTATTAAAATTTAATTATTTTCATGGAAAAAGTATAAAAAGGTAAAAAAAAGTTGCATGCGCATAAGTTGCCTGTAGACGCCGGCAAGGAGCGCCTTAATTGACCAGTGGGGTCAGAGCTGAGGGCGGACAGGGGTACGTTCTTTACACGCTGAAGCTTGGTACCAGGGTGGTGCCTCGTCGAGTGTGAGAACCAGGTATAGGTATAGGTAAAAATTGGCAAAATGGGTTCAAACCAATCCATGATTCCTCTCTGTAGCCCTTTGAGGTGTATTTTGAAGAACTGGCATAAATTTGGGGGAGATCCAATGACTAAAGATAAAATGAAAACATACTGTATTCAATGGTGGCTAAATTACAAATTGGATGATGGTGAATGATGGCTGGAAAATGTTTTTTTACAGTTTAATATTATACTTCAGTTAATGTTGTTTTGTCATCGACTTGGGAAAATGAGATGAAGTTCTGTATGTTTATGCTTTTATGACTCTGTACAGAAACCCCGATATTCAGAAAAATGTAAACTAACAACTGACCTAATGATGTATACAGCTTCTGATTATATAAAAAAAAGGGATTGTAGCATAGGCTGTGATAATAAAAATCGCAAAGGGAAAAGAGCAGGAGGATGTGCAATTGTTAGTCCCAACGGCCCCCACCTTCCACCTTTATATAGATAAGTGGTGGGACCGGAAGGATTGCCGGTTTTTGTACATGTCCCGTTCACTACCTCTGACCTGTAAAATTGGAAGCAATCTGTTGGTTTATAGAGAGAAAACCCTGAAAGAATGCACCAACTTTTAGAGACTATAATGCTGACTTACAGTCCTAGTTGGGGAGATGGGAGATGTACAAGCATTATTAAATACTTTTTTTACAGCAAAGGAAAAAGAAAAATCAAACAGGGAAGAAGGTGAGAAAAGAAATAAACAGGAGGACCCTGGGGATTATTTGCCTACTAGAAAAGATCTAGAGTGGGATCCTAACAGGGGGGAGGAAAGGCCCAGCTGAAGCAATACCAACAATTAATATTATATGGGGTCTGGCACAGAGTACCAAAATCGAAAAATATATTCCCTCCCAGCTTCCCATGCACCCTTCCACCTTCTCGCTGGCAGGCTGGCATGGGAGGCTGGACAGTCCTTGACTGCTTGGCAGCAACTGAAAACATCAGTGTGTTATCAGCATTCTTTTCATCCCAAATCCAAGACACAGTACTGTGCCGGCTACTGAGGGGAAAATTAACTCTATCCTGGCCAAAACCAGGACAGAGGTGGGACAAGGCCCCAGTGAAAATCCATCAGCCTTTTACGAGAGGTTATGTGAAGTAGCTAGAAAATGGATGGACTTGAATCTGGACGATGAGGCAGATCAGAGGATGTTCAATATGCTGTGCATTGGGCAGTGACTCAGGATACAAGGAGAAAGCTGAGGGGGCTGGGGGAATGTCGATTTCACAAATCATAGAAATAGCATATAAAATGTTTAACAATCAGGACGAGTGGGAAGGAAAAAAGAGAGCAGAATGAGGTTACAAGCATCTTTGCTGGCAGCAGCAATAAATAGAAACAATGTCAAGGGAAAGGTAGAAGAGGCCCACAAAACTGAACCTCTCTAGGACCGAATCAGTGTGCGGCCCATAGGCAGGAAGGGCACTGGAAGAACAAATGCCCAAACGGAAAGGGGTCAGAGGAAAAAGATCATGCAAGAAACGCTAATCTTATTATGTTAGAAGATTCAGACAACGAATGAGGAGGATCGGGGGAAAACATTGAAGTCTTCCCAGCCAATGGCCTGGTTCCAGTTAAGCTGGGGAACAAGACCATAGATTTTCTAATACACAGTGGAGCCACTCATTCAGTAGTCACCAGTTGTAAAGGGCCCCTAAGCAAAACTACAATACTGATTGTTGGGACAATGGGGAAGAGAACATTAAGGTCATTTTTACCACCTATGGAATGTACAATTGGAAATACTAAACTAACTCACAAGTTTCTATATATGCCAGAATGCCCTCTTCCACTGCTAGGACGGGACTTGTTATGTAAATTGAACGCACAAGTAACCTTTCCTGAAAACTCTGTACAGCTTCACATCCCACCCGAAATGGCATGGAAGGCACGAATCTGCCTACTGACAGATAAAACCCTGGAAAACCCTGGAAACAACATCCCGGACACGATATTGGATGCGGTAATTCTTTCGCCATGGGCCTCAAAGAGACCAAGTAAAGTGAAAAATGTTACTTGGATTACAGCAGAACTAAAGCCAGGGGAAAAGCTGGTAGGGGTAAACCAGTACCCTATTAGATTGGAAGCACACAAGAGTCTGAAGCCCTTGACAAATACTTTTATGCAATACAGACTGCTTCAAGAATGTCAATCTGAATTTAATACTCCTATTTTACCAGTAAAGAAGCCTCGTACTGAAGAATATAGACTAGTACAAGACTGGACATACACCCCACTGTATTGAAACTTTACACCGTACAACTTTGGTACCTGAAACAAATGCCTATTTTACTGTTTTGGACTTAAAAGATGCTTTCTGTATCCCAGTGGACAAACAAAGCCAAACAATCTTTGCCTTCGAATGGGAAAACCCCATGATGGGAAGAAAGGTGCAGTTGTGTTGGACTGTGCTCCCCCAAGGATTTAAAAAAAACAACCCAAACAAACAGCCCTACTCTGGTAACATACTGACAAAAGACTTAAAACAATGGTGGGGTGAGAATGATGATACAACTCTGTTACAATGCATAGCAGAAAAGGGAGAATCGATTGGTGGAAATACCAAAATGTTCAAGAGATACAGAAGGATGGTGGGTAACCCCGAATCAGCAAGTTCTTACTACAGCCAAAATGATGGAAACTCTCCTCAAGAAATTACATGAAGAAACTCAGCTGGGAGCTGATGCTATGATCAGCAGTGTTAAGAGATACGCTATAAAGCCAGAAATGCAGTCAAGTGCGGACCTAATAGTAAGAAGATGTCAGACCTGCTGTGCAAACAACCCTAAGATTTAAAGAAAGCTACCGATGGGTGAAGCAAAAAGGGGAATAGCCCCCGGGAAGCACTGGAAAATAGATTTATCTGAATTACTAAAATGTGGACAATATAAATATTTGCTTGTTTTGGTAGACACATTCTCTGGATGGCCAGAAGCTTTCCCTTGCCATAACAATCAAGATAGGGAAGTCATTCAAATTTTACTAGAAGAAATAATTCCCCAATTCAGAATCTCTGAGAGCTTATTCTCTGACAATGGACCTCATTTTATTTTAGAAATGATCCAAGGAGTGTCAAAATTCCTCCAGTTGACAGAGGATCTCCATATCCCTTGGAGACCACAGTCTAGTGGGAAGGAAGAAAGAATGAATCAGACCACTAAAAGACAAACTTCCAAAGTATGTCAAGAAACCCAGCTTAAATGGGTAGATATCCTATCAATTGCCCTGATGAGGATTAGGATCACTCCATGAGTGAGAGAAGGAATAAGTCCCTTTGAAATACTATATGGAAAACTATATCCCATCAATGAGGTGGGTAGCTGGAGTGACCAGATACACATTGAAGGTGAAGGAATTTTGAAAGATTATTTGTTATCTCTCTCGTGAGTATTATCCTCTTTACACAGGTATCTCAACCAGCGGGCTCCGCTTCCTTTGAACTCTTCAGTACATAACTCCACGCCTGGAGATTGGGTTTACATCTGGACTTAGAAGGAAGAAGCACTAAAAGAAAAGTAGAAGGGATCAGCTCCTGGATCCACTACATGAGAGTGAAGGGAGCTCCACCAGAGGAACAGTGGACGTCTGTACCAATGGGAACGCTAAAGCTAAGACATTCTAAAAACTCTATGGTCTGATGAATTGTTTATAGTTATAATAGGGTTTATGGTAACACTGAATCACTGAACTGAATCACAATGACAAGAAGAATATCAGTGAAGATACTCTTGCTTTTACTGCTAATCAGACACTCTATACCATATGTGATCAGAGTTGATGGAAACACAGGAACAATGGGGAAGCAAATACAAAACCTTACATTGACAATCACTGGTAATCATATAATGACAAAAACAAGTAGGTACCTTATTTCTGTTACACCAGCCAGGTTATAGAATCTCTACTGAATGTAATGTGACAAACTATCTAAAGGGACATGCCTCTATAGTCATCAAAATGACAAATCAAACTCAATCAAAGGAAAGGGAAAGCTGCTTTTCAGGCCCCTACTGTAACATTAGCTTCTTCAATGACACACCTCTGGCAGTAGTATGCTTACGGGCAGATACAGGGAAAGATAATGGAAACGGACTCTCCTTAAAGATCATGCTAACACCTACTCCTAAACCTCATACTACTACTTACACAACCACCCAAACTATATGCCCATTAATCTCTGAAATTGGATCACATGTAATCAGATATGTAGGATGACAGCAAGTGATGTTTAACCCATCACGGTCCCTCAAATGAGTAGAACTATTAATGCAGATTAATCTCTCCGCAGTTAAAACCACTTGTTCATCATTCATAAGTAAATCTTATACAGGGTGGTTAGCATGGTTATGTAACCCTTACCCTTCAGAACGAGCAGAGAGATGTAACTGGTACCTTAGGGACAGGACTGGGAGTCTTAAACAGCATAAATGCTGAAATACTTGCAAACAAACTTAGTACAGTCATACATGATCTAAACTAACTAGAACATCGATTATGGCCCTCCCTACCAGCTTTAGGAAGTCATCAATGGCTTTTATAAAAATAATCTGGAAGACACAGCCAAATTGGAAAGAAAATTCCAATCATGGTGGTATCTAGTTAATTTCAGTTATGATCCTGTTACTAATAAAGCCATGGCTTTTGTTTTAACCATACAGAACTCATCAGTAAAAACCATCTACCCGATCGTTGCATTAGGATTAAATCACAATGGTAGAGTAGAGAGTATAGGCCCAAAGAGGTAATAACAAATGGCAGATTGTTGAAATTGATGCATGTGTAGTACGGGAACAACAGGGAAGTAACAACATCAAAACTCACAACATTTGCCTTGACACTGAGCAAAATGCTTGTCACTTTGAGATACACTCAGAAGAGATCCCTGGAACTGTAGTTATATATATTCGGAAAGGATGTGTATGTATAAGAACTCTTTGTAATTTTTTAGTTGTAGATAATATCACTGTTGGTATAAGTAATCGCTCAAATACTTGTGCTTGTAAATTTATTAACATTATAGGATGTGAGTTTAACTATGCAGCTCCGATTAGGTCTTATCAGCTGTTACAATCCAATTATACTTTAGTTAAAAATGTATTGCCTACTCCCATTGGGATGAATCTTAAAAAAAAAAAAAAAAAAAACCCAAACAAAAGACAACACTTTACAACATTAGGATCTACGCCAGTTTCTGGGATGTGCCTGTGTCATGGTTTAGCACCATCCAGTAATCAAGCACCATGCAGCTGCTCACTCACTCCCCCCTCCCCGAGTGGGACGGGGGAAAGAATCGGGAAAAACTCATGGGTTGCGATAAGAACAGTTTAATAGGACAGCAAGACAGAAGGAAACAACAATGATAACAATTATAAAGAAATGCACAACACCAAGTGATGCCCAATACAGCAATTGATCACCACCCAGTGATCGATAGTCCATCCCTGAACAGCGATTCCCACCCCCCGGCTAACTCAAGTTTATGTACTGGGCATGATGTCGTATGGTAGGGAATATCTCTTTGGCCAGCCTGGGTCAGCTGTCCTGGCTGTGTCCCCTCCCAGCTCCCTGTGCACCCCAGGCCTTCTTGCTAGCAGGCCAGCACGACAAGCTGGACTGTCCTCGACTACTTAGCAAGAGCACAAAATATCAGCACCTTATCAACATTTTCTCATCCCAAATCCAAAACATAGCCTCACACTAGCTTCTGTGAAGAAAACCAGCTCTATCCTGGCTGAAACCAGGACAGTATCCACCCCTTATTCCATACCATTTACGTCATGCCCGGGTCCTACACTTTTCAATACTTTTCAATTATTCATTATTACTCTTCCTGTCTTTTAATATATACACACAGATATCACTTTCTTAGTCCATGGGCCATCACTTTAAAATGTCTGTGGAGTTCATTCGGTCCATGACTCTGGGCTTCATCCATCATAGCAGTCTCTCAGGGCAGGGGAGACAGTGCGTGGTGTTGGATTGTTATCTGGCACGGTCCATGTCCATGATCTGCAGGTTGAAGATGTCGGTCTCGAGGGAATTGTTGGGCGCAAGCTGCTGAAGCCAGTTCTGGTTCCATCACTGCTGCACATTGCTCGGTTTCAGTAAAGCTCATTCCTCATCAGTCTGGGTGATTCTTACTGTAATGCCATTGATATGGTAGATAGCAACCATAGTAGTAATGTCATACTGCAGTATGTAGCAATTAACATAATAAAATTCAAATCATTGAATATTTTCACCCAAAATCAAGTCTCCTTGAGGTACACATCGGACTTCCCCATCCTTCCGCATTACCCACCAAGTGCACCCAGATCCCTGGGCAAAGGCAATCCCACGAACGGGTTTGCCTTTGCCTGAGGCAGGAGTAACCCAGACTGTCTTCCTCAGCATATTTCTCACATGCACCACAGGGACTTTATGCCCTTCTACAGTATGTAAAAGTTTTGATTGGGCAGGGCTGGCTCTATTAGTAGATCCCCTAGTGTTGACTAGCCAGGTGGCTTTTGCTAAATGTTTATCCCAATGTTTGAATGTTCCGTCACCCATTGCTCTCAGGGTAGTCTTTAACAGTCCGTTGTATCGTTCAAGTTTTCCGGAAGCTGGTGCATGATAGGGGATGTGATATACCCACTCAATGCCATGCTCCTTGGCCCAGGTGTCTATGAGGTTGTTTTGGAAATGAGGCCCACTGTCCGACTCAATTCTTCCTGGGGTGCCATGTCGCCATAAGACTTGCTTTTCAAGGCCCAGGATAGTGTTCCGGGCGGTGGCATGGGGCACGAGATATGTTTCCAGCCATCCGGTGGTTGCTTCCACCATGGTAAGCACATAGCACTTGCCTTGGCGAGTTTGTGGAAGTGTGATATAGTCAATGTGCCAGGCCTCCCCATACTTGTATTTCAACCCTCATCCTTCATACCAGAAGGGCTTTAACTGCTTGGCTTGTTTGATAGCAGCACACGTTTCACATTCATGGATAACCTGTGCAATAGCATCCATGGTCAAGTCCACCCATCCATCCTGAGCCCATCTGCATGTTGCATCTCTTCCCTGATGGCCTGAGGTGTCATGGGCCCACAGAGCTATAAATAATTCACCCCTATGTTGCCAGTCCAGATCCACCTGAGCCACTTCAATCTTAGCAGCCTGATCCACCTGATGGTTGTTTTGATGTTCTTCGGTGGCCTGAATCTTGGGTACGTGACATACTTTTAAGACCAGATTCTCTAATCAGGCAGCAATATCTTGCCACAATTCAGCAGCCCAGATGGGCTTGCCTCTGCGTTGCCAGTTGCTCTGCTTCCATTGCTGTAGCCACCCCTATAGAGCATTTGCCACCATCCATGAGTCAGTATAGAGATAGAGTACTGGCCTTTTTTCTCGTTCAGCAATATCTAAAGCCAGCTGGATGGCTTTCACCTCTGCAAACTGACTTGATTCACCTTGTGCTTCAGCAGCTTCTGCGACCTTCGATGTTTGCCTACAATACGACAGGACCCATCAGTAAACAGGGCATATTGCCTTTCGTTCTCTGGCAGTTCATTATATGGTGGAGCGTCTTCAGCACGCGTCACCTCCTCTTCTGGTGACATTCCAAAACCTTTGCCTTCTGGCCAGTCCATGATCACTTCCAAGATTCCCGGGCGATTAAGGTTTCCTATTCGAGCCCGCTGTGTAATAAGCGCGACCCACTTACTCCACGTAGCATCAGTCGCATGATGTGTAGAGGGGACCCTCCCTTTGAACATCCAGCCCAGCACCGGCAGTCGGGGTGCCAGGAGGAGCTGTGCTTCAGTACCAACCACTTCTGAGGCAGCTCGAACTCCTTCATATGCTGCCAATATCTCCTTTTCAGTTGGAGTATAGCGGGACTCAGATCCCCTATATCCTCAACTCCAAAACCCTAGAGGTTGACCTTGGTTCTCTCCTGGTGCCTTCTGCCAGAGACTCCAGGTAGGGCCATTCTCCCCGGCTGCCGTGTAGAGCACATTTTTAACAACTTGTCCTGCCCGGACTAGCCCGAGGGCTATAGCATGAACTGTCTCCTGTTTAATTTGTTCGAAGGCTTGTCGTTGCTCAGAGCCCCATTTAAAATCATGCTTCTCCGGGTCACTTGATAAAGAGGGCTTACAATCAGACTGTAATTTGGAATATGCATTCTCCAGAAACCCACAACACCCAAAAATGCTTGTGTTTCTTTTTTGCTAGTTGGTGGAGACATAGCTGTTATTTTGTTGATCACATCCATTAGGATCTGTCGATGTCAATCTTGCCATTTTATTCCTAAAAACTGGATTTCCTGTGCAGGTCGTTTAACCTTACTTTGCTTTATGGCAAAGCCGGCTTTCAACAGGTTTTGAATTATTTTCTTCCCTTTGTCAAAAACGTCCTCTGCTGTGCTGCCCCATACTATGATGTCGTCGATGTACTGCAGGTGCCCTGGACCTTCACCCTGTTCCAGTGCAGTTTGTATCAGCCCATGGCAAATGGTAGGACTGTGTTTCCACCCCTGGGGCAGTCGATTCCAGGTGTATTGGACAACCCTCCAAGTGAAACCAAACTGGGGTCTGCACTCTGCCGCCAAAGGGATTGAGAAAAACGCGTTAGCAATATCAATGGTGGCGTACTACTTGGCTGCCTTCGACTTCAGTTCACATTGAAGTTCTAGCATGTCCGGCACAGCAGCATTCAGTGGCGATGTGACTTCATTCAGGTCACCATAGTCTACTGTCAATCTCCACTCTGCATTAGGCTTTCGCACTGGCCATATGGGGCTGTTAAAGGGTGAGCGAGTCTTGCTGATCACTCCCTGGCTCTCCAGCCGATGGATCAGCTCATGGATGGGGATCAGGGAGTCTCTGTTGGTGCAATATTACCATCAGTGCACTGTTGTGGTAGCGATCAGCACCTGTTGTTCTTCGACCCTTAGAAACCCCACAACAGAAGGGTCCTCTGGGAGACCAGGCAAGGTGGACAGCTGTTTAATTTCTTCCGTCTCCAAGGCAGCTATACCAAAAGCCCACCAGTACCCTTTTGGGACCTTGAAATACCCTCTCCTGAACCTCAGGAGTCTATGGCCAGGATGCACGGAGCCTCTGGGCCAGTCACAATGGGGTGCTTCTGCCACTCATTCCCAGTTAGGCTCACTTCGGCCTCCAGTACAGTCAGCTGTTGGGATCCCCCTGTCACTCCAGAAATACAAATGGGTTCTGCCCCTATATGGCTTGATGGCATTAGGGTACACTGTACACCAGTGTCCACTAAAGCCTTATATTCCTGTGGGTCTCATGTGCCAGGCCATCGAATCCACACAGTCCAATAAACTCGGTTGTCCCTCTCCTCCGCCTGGCTGGAGGCAGGGCCCCTCTAGTCCTGGTCATAGTACTCATTACCCACTTCTTGTAAATAGGAATCAGAAGTCCTTTCAAGAGGATCTGAGGTGAGATCAGCTCTTCTATTCTTTCTGGGAAACTGCCCACTGGAAAGTGGAGCGACAGTTTTCCTGGAGGAACCTGAACCCCCTTTTGTAATTGTTTTTCCTTGCAATGCACGCACTCATGCCTCTAGGGTCAAGGTAGGTTTTCCATCCCACCTCCTCATGTCCTCTCCTTGGTCACACAAGTGAAACTACAGGGTGGCTCGTGCTGCGTATCCTCTATATCCTCTCTCTTGAACAGAAGAGCGCTTACTCCTAATGGCTGAGATACTGGTCCGTACGGGTGGAGGGCAGGCCATATCCCCTTTGAGTTGCTGGAACTCCCGGGACAGTTTCTCTACAGCAGAGACACAGGCCCGTAGGGAGGAAGAGAGACTTTCTTCGTATTGACGGAGTTGGCCAGCCAATTCATCCACCGTTGGTCTCTCTCCGTCTTTCCAGGTCATTACTGCTAATGAGTTGGCATATGATGATGGTGCATGCCATACAAACTTCTGCCACATAGGTCATGTGCAATTGACTTCATCTGGATCTTTGGATGATTGTCCATTGTCCAAGTCACCATAAATCACGTCCAGCACAGCTAGCTCCCTCAGGTACTGGATACCTTTCTCCATGGTGGTCCACTTGCCTGGGTGACATAGAACATCTTCCTTGAAGGGATACCTTTCCTTCACACCCGACAGGAGTCGTCTCCAGAGGCTGAGGACTCGTGCACCTTTTCCAATTGCTTTGTCAATGCCCCCTTCCCTCGAAAGGGATCCCAGCTGCTTGGCTTCCCGACCCTCTAATTCCAGGCTACTGGCCCCATTATCCCAGCATCGGAGCAGCCAGGTGACAATGTGCTCACCTGGACGACAGCTGAAATCCTTTCGCATATCTCGCAGTTCACTCAGGGATAGAGATCGGATAGTTACCGCCTCTTTTATGAGTTCTTCCTCTTCCTCCTCTTCAAGCAGTGACCGGCTCTCTTCCCTCTTCCGTCCTTGTGATGGCCCTGCTTCAGAGTACTCTGCCTCCTCAGTTTCTTCCTCTGGCTCCTTCTTAGAAAAAAGCTTCTTCGTCCCTTACTAAACGAGCTGACTTCTGCTTCCAAGATTTCTTCTTTTGTACAGGGGTGACTGATATCGGGACAGGCTGGTTCTCTGGTTCAGCTGCAGCACCTGTCACAGGGTTCGGAGTAGCCGTAGTGCCCGCTGCAAGACTGAGTAGCTACAGTGCCCGTTGCAGGGGCTGGAGTAGTCGCAGTGCCCATCGTGGGGTTGGAGTAGTCGCAGTGCCCATCGCACTGTCGTCAGATCCAGAGAGCCTCTCTCCCCTTTGCATAGTGTTAAATAGAGCTCAGTAGGCATGGGCCAGGCCCCAGCACATTGCAATGATTTGTGTCTCATTGGAACTGCCAGGGCAACAGCATACTTTTTCCAAATATTCTGCTAGTTTATCAGGATTCTGCACTTGTTCGGGAGTGAAGTTCCAAAACACTGGAGGCGCTCACTGTCCTAGGCACTTGCCCATGCTGTTCCACACACCCTGCCATTCATAACTATCCAGCCTTGGGGTAGATCTCTGGATCATATTCTTAAATTGCTTCCTAACTTTAGACAAAACCGAAACAATGTTCCCCAGAAGTAGCAACAGAGGTATTTTAACTACCCAGAAGTAGCAACAGAGGTATTTTAACTACCCAAGGGTGTTCAAAATACTGAAAAGTTATTGTGATGAAGGAGGAAACGTTATGATAGAGGGTAGCAAAGGTACCAATCTGCATTTCCTCCATAAAAAGCCTTTCAGAGGCAGAAGTATAATTGCTAATTGTCTTCACAAGATAGTACCCGAAATACAGTAACTGCTTTAGTGCAGAGCTCAGATGATACCACATTAAGCTCAAGGTCAGCGTTCTAAAAACACATCTCCCAGTCAAGACATTACTAATCATTGCAGAATACAGCAGCCTTCAGAAACCAACACCGATCCTTAACATGTACGGCAAAGACGAGAGCATGATGCAAATCAAAGTGATATCGTGACCTGCAACCGTTATTATCTGAAGCCCTTTGAGCCCCACGTTGGGCGCCAAAAAGGACTGTCGTGATTTAGCCCCAGATGGCAACTAAGCCCCATGCAGCCGCTCGCTCACTCCCCCTCCCCCAGTGGGATGAGGGAGAGACTTGGGGAAAAAACTCATGGGTTGAGATAAAAACAGTTTAATAGGACAGCAAGAGAGGAGAAAACAACAATGATAACAACAATGATAATACCGACAAAGGAATGTACAAGAACAAGTGATGCCCAATACAGCAATTGCTCACCACCTGGTGATCTATAGCCCGTCCCGGAGCAGTGATTTCCGCCCCCCAGCCAACTCCAGTTTATGTACTGGGCATGACGTTGTATGGTAGGGAATATCTCTTTGGCCAGTCTGGGTCAGCTGTCCTGGCTGTGTCCCCTCCCAGCTTCCCATGCACCTCCAGCCTCCTTGCTAGCAGGCCAGCACAAGAAGCTGGACTGTCCTTGACTGCTCAGCAACAACCCAAAACATCAGCACATTATCAACAGTTTCTCATCCCAAATCCAAAACACAGTCTCACACTAGCTTCTGTGAAGAAAACCAGCTCTATCCTGGCTGAAACCAGGACAGCCTGAGATGATAATGAAGCAAATAGCTCTAATGCAAGGTAGGCATGCTCTCCACAGAGGAAACTCAACTCCTCAGACCTAAAAGCTTTCCTATAAAGGATAGAAAAATTTCCAACAAGACACTGGGAAGAAACCATGGAGCAATTTTGGAAAATTCTGAAGCCTCTCAAGGATGGGGACTTTAAAATGAAAAGATCTAAGTGAGACTTATTTGAAATATTGATTATTTCTCTAAGTCTCAAAGGGGGGAATCTGTTGAAGGTATGCAAGGAATTAAACTGGGGGTATTGTTTAGTCTCTGTGAGCAGCTAACAAGGTGCAACCTTGAGGGAAGGAACAAGATAATCACAAAAGAAACACAACTACTGAACCTTGAGTGAACTATCCTAATTAACATCTAATTAACATATAATTGGCATAATAGAAACCTGCCCCTGGGTGGGGAAAGCCCCCTCCTCACAAAAGCCCCTTCCTCACTGAGCAAGCTACAGGCTTGGGGAAGAGTGGCTGGAGAGCTGCCCAGTGGAAAAGGACCTGGGGGTGCTGGTTGACAGCCAGCTGTCAACATGAGCCGGCAGTGTGCCCAGGTGGCCAAGAAGGCCAACAGCGTCCTGGCCTGTATCAGAAATAGTGTGGCCAGCAGGAGTAGGGAGGTGATTGTGCCCCTGTACTTGGCACTGGTGAGGCCGCACCTTGAATACTGTCTTCACTTTTGGTCCCCTCACTACAAGAAGGATGCTGAGGTGCTGGAGCGTGTCCAGAGAAGGGCAACAAAGCTGGTGAGGGGTTTGGAGCACAAGTCTTATGAGGAGCGGCTGAGGGTACTGGGGTTGTTTAGTCTGGAGAAGAGGAGGCTGAGGGGAGACTTTATCGCTCTCTACAACTACCTGAAAGGGGGTTGTGGCGACGAGGGCGCTGGTCTCTTCTCCCAGGTAACCAGCGATAGGACGAGAGGAAATGGCCTCAAGTTGCGCCAGGGGAGGTTTAGATTTGATATTAGGAAAAATTTCTTCACTGAGAGAGTGGTCAGGCATTGGAACATGCTGCCCAGGGAGGTGGTGGAGTCACCATCTCTGGAAGTGTTCAAAAAACATGTGGATGTGGCACTTCAGGACATGGTTTAGGGGACATGGTGGCGCTGGATTAATGGTTGGACTTGATGATCTTGAAGGTCCTTTCCAACCTTAGTGATTCTGTGATTCTCTCTATCCTGGGGGGGGAACAAACAAAAAAACCCCATAAACCAAACCCTAGCTAAAATCATTTAAGTTTTATCTTTAAAAATTTGCCACAAGTTGTTGTTAATTTACCCTGTGGTAAAAGCTTATTAAAAAGATATTGTTACTGAAAAAGTCAGCAAGAAAACCCTCTAACACTTAGTTTGAAGTTTTAGAAGGCAGGCATTCTTTATTTCAGCGCTGGATGCATGGGGGATTGCTCCACCTAATGTGCAACGTGCATGCCCTGAAACAAAAGTTCATCCTTTATATACCTTAAAGACATGAATATTCACACATTTTCTGAGAAATCTCCGCCCCCCTGCCTATCTACTATATTTACATAATGCTGGCATTGCAAAACTACACTACGCATGCGCAGGGGTCTCGGGTGGTCGTTTGGGGAGTTAGCCCCCTGCTCCTTTTTCCCTTTTATGGTCACGGGTCTCCTGAGGATAGTTTCTTCTCCTTGGATGTTTGCCCCTTCTGTTGTCCAGCCAAGCAGTTCCTTCTTATCATCCTTGTTTGAGCACTCCTGCTAGGATGTTTCTATTCTCAAGGTTAAGATATCTTCTCTGTACTCCGCAATTTCTCAGTCCTTGCTCTTAACTCTTCTTTGTTTTGATTTCATGAGGCCTCTTGGTTAGCACTGAGGCAAGTATAGCCTAAGGACTATGAGAGTAGGCTGTTAAATGTAATCACACAGTTATTAGGCTAAAGAAATCTGTACAAAAGTTAAACTAATCATGTAATCAATAACTTTCCAGAAAGTTCATAAATGTATCAGTTTGTTGCTGTTGTAAACATTTTACTGTGTTAAAAATTGAGTGTCCAGAAATTTTGTCCTGCTCTTGGGGCATATGAGGCTAATAGCAAGTATAGGTTTAACCGTGTAATATATACTGATATAGATTAGAAGATTGAGAGTTTTTGAGGAAGGGAGACAAAGTGAATATAATATACATTGGAACAATTTATGTGAATTGCTCATATATCCTGTCATAGTACTAACATCACTGTAACCATTCAGAATGAAGGTCTTGGATAGTTCAATGAAAATCCCTGCTTTAAGTGAAGTGCTGTTTAATAACAAGTATGCAAGAATGTTTTAGGAATGGTGAAGAAATAATTGTTGTGCCTTTACAGCAAGTAATAGTATGATCTCATCAGAAATCTGGTGGTGATGTCTGCTAGGACATGGGTTAGTCTTTAAGAATAATTGTTAAAGCTCTTGCATAACTTAAAACAGGATTATAAAAATAGTCCAAAGACTGGAGATTAGATGATCTCATAGCATTTTCCAGTCATAAGCTGTATAAATTAATAAGGGAAATGCATTTTTGTTTTAATTAGGTTGTTGTTGAAAATTGCCCAGTTCCCATTTTCTGAAGAATTTGGGCCTGAAATATAAACCAAAGCGTTACTAGTTTGTCTGAAGCCATCATGAAGAATTTTAACACACAGTGCTAGTTTTTAACATGCAATGTCTCCTTGTTTACTAGTTCTTGCTTGTCAACTGTGTCCTTTATTCCCAATAACCTCTTATTTGAGGCTCATTTGTGCAGTTTGGATTTTACTTTTGGATTAACTCTTCTAGTCATAGGCAGAAAGGCATTTTAATGTTAAGACAGCTTCCCTGGCAAGCTAATTTTTGAAAATCATAATTTGGAGCCATTCAGAGTAGATGTAAATAGAATGCTGGTGGTGTATCTGCCTGTGTTTCAGCTGACTGGTTGCAAACATTTTGACCGAGGTTGTTTTCAGTTAAAACCTCTTACTGCTAAGACCCTATCTTATCTCACCCAGACCTTATCTGGGTAAGACCCTTTGAGCCCGACTTGTCAGCCAATTGTTCACCCAACTTGTCAGGCTGTATGCTGTACATAGAAGTAGTTAGCCTATAGCACAGATTTCATGTACTTGAGACTCGTGCTCATTACCAGGACATGTGGGAGTATGTGTATTTGTTTTTAAAAAGATTTTTTTGTTTGTTTGTTTGCTTAAAGACAGCTTAAAATGGGAGGGAACAGAAACAATTTTAAGCAAGTACTAATATAAGAGCTTGCAGTCTAAGTTCAGTTGCTAAAATTTTGTATACAAATTTTATGTACTCTGGAGCTGTACATCTTCGGAAGTCATTGTCTGAACCTCATTGCATGTGTATCAGCAGAAGGATTTGGTATTTTATACTTAGGACTGCTGTTCAGTGGAAAGGATGGAATATCTAAAAACTATTCCATCTGCAGTACTCTACTTCTCTCTGAAAACAACTATCCACAGGGGTCCGTATTTGGACCAGTACTGTTTAATATAGAATCATAGAATAGTTTGGTTTGGAAGGGACCTTTAAAGGTCATCTATTAGTGCACCCCCCCCTGCAATGAGCAGGGACATCTTCAACTAGATCAGGTTGCTCAGAGCCCCATCCGACCTGAGCTTGAATGTTTCCAGGGCTGGGGCATATACCACGTTTCTGGGCAACCTGTTCCAGTGTTTCACCACCCTCACGGTGAAAAATTTCTTATGTCTAGTCTAAATCTACCCTCTTTTCGTTTAAAACCATTACTCATTGTCTTATTGCTACAGGCCCTGCTAAAAAGTCTGTCCCCATCTTTCTTTATAAGCCCCCTTTAAGTACCGGAAGGCTGCAATAAGGTCTCCCCGGAGCCTTCTCTTCTCCAGGCTGAACAACCCCAACTCTCTCAGCCCTTCTTCATATACTCATATACATATGAGTATATTGTATACATATACTCATATACATATACCCCTACTTCATACACATTACAGAACACACAGAATTTGGTGTTGTTTCTCCCTTCCCTCCTGTAGGCTTGTTTCTTGCCTAAAGTTTCACAGCAACAACAGAAATTTAACACCCAGATGATACATCTTCCATTATGTTTTGCTCCAAAAGATGACGACACTAAACAGTGTTCTTAAAGATTACAGGCAAAGCAATTCATTTCCTCCTAATCTGTCGTGGTTTAGCCCCAGCCGGCAACTAAGCACCACGCAGCCGCTCGCTCACTCTCCCTCCCACAGTGGGACGGGGGAGAGAATTAGGAAAAACCTCGTGGGTTGAGATAAACACGGTTTAATAGGACAGAAAGAAAGAAGGGAACAATAATGATAATACCAACAAAGGAATGTATAAGAACAAGTGATGCCCAATACAGAAATTGCTCACCACCCCGTGATCGACAGCCCGTCCCCGAGCAGCGATTTCCGCCCCCCGGCCAACTCCAGTTTATGTACTGGGCATGACGTCGTATGGTAGGGAATATCTCTTTGGCCAGTCTGGGTCAGCTGTCCCGGCTGTGTCCCCTCCCAGCTCCCCGTGCACCCCCAGCCTGCTCGCTGGCAGGCCAGCACAAGAAGCTGGACTGTCCTTGACGGCTCAGCAACAACCCAAAACATCAGCACATTATCAACAGTTCCTCATCCCAAATCCAAAACACAGTCTCACACTAGCTTCTGTGAGGAAAACCAGCTCTATCCTGGCTGAAACCAGGACAGTATCCACCCCTTATTCCATACCATTTACGTCATGCCCAGGTCCTATACTTTTCAATACATTCCAATTATTCATTATTACTCTTCCTGTCCTTTAATATATACACACAGATATCACTCTCTTAGTCCATGGGCCATCACTTAAAATGTCTATGGAGTTCAGTCAGTCCATGACTCTGGGCTTCATCCATCATAGCAGTCTCTCAGGGCAGGGGAGATGGTATGTGGTGTTGGATTGTCATCTGGCACGGTCCATGTCCATGATCTGCAGGTCGAAGATGTCGATCTCGAGGGATTTGTTGGGCGCAAGCTGCTGAAGCCAGTTCTGGTTTCATCACTGCTGCACGTTGCTTGGTTTCAGTGAAGCTCATTCTTCATCAATCTGGGTGATTCTTACTATAATACCATTGATATGGTAGATAGCAGCCATAGTAGTAATGTCATTCTGAACAATTAACATAATACAATTCAAATCATTGACTGTTTTCACCCAAAATCAAGTCTCCTTGAGGTACACATCGGACTTCCCCATCCTTCCGCATTACCCACCAAGTGCACCCAGGTCCCTGGGCAAAGGCAATCCCACGAATGGGTTTGCCTTTTCCTAATGCAGGAGTAACCCAGACTGTCTTCCCCAGCATGTTTCTCACATGCACCACAGGGGCTTTATCCCCTTCTACAGTACGTAGAAGTTTTGATTGGGCAGGGCCGGCTCTATTAGTAGATCCCCTAGTGTTGACTAACCAGGTGGCTTTGGCTAAATGTTTATCCCAATGTTTGAATGTCCCATCACCCATTGCTCTCAGGGTAGTCTTTAACAGTCCGTTGTATCGTTCAATTTTTCCGGAAGCTGGTGCATGATAGGGGATATGATACACCCACTCAATGCCGTGCTCTTTGGCCCAGGTGTCTATGAGGTTGTTTCGGAAATGAGTCCCATTGTCTGACTCAATTCTTTCGGGGGTGCCATGTCGCCATAAGACTTGCTTTTCAAGGCCCAAGATAGTGTTCCGGGCGGTGGCATGGGGCACAGGGTATGTTTCCAGCCATCCGGTGGTTGCTTCCACCATGGTAAGCACATAGCGCTTGCCTTGGCGAGTTTGTGGAAGTGTGATATAGTCAATCTGCCAGGCCTCCCCATATTTATATTTCAACCATCGTCCTTCATACCAGAGAGGCTTTAACCGCTTGGCTTGTTTGATCGCAGCACACGTTTCACATTCATGGATAACCTGTGCAATAGCATCCATGGTCAGGTCCACCCCTCGATCCCGAGCCCATCTATATGTTGCATCTCTTCCCTGATGGCCTGAGGTGTCATGGGCCCACCGAGCTATAAATAATTCACCCTTATGTTGCCAGTCCAGATCCACCTGAGCCACTTCAATCTTAGCAGCCTGATCCACCTGATGGTTGTTTTGATGTTCTTCGGTGGCCCGACTCTTGGGTACGTGAGCATCTACGTGACGTACTTTTATGACGAGATTCTCTAGTCGGGTAGCAATATCTTGCCACAATTCAGCAGCCCAGATGGGCTTGCCTCTGCGTTGCCAGTTGCTCTGCTTCCATTGCTGCAGCCACCCCCATAGAGCATTTGCTACCATCCATGAGTCAGTATAAAGATAGAGTACTGGCCATTTTTCTCGTTCAGCAATATCTAAAGCCAGCTGGATGGCTTTCACCTCCGCAAACTGACTTGATTCACCTTGTCCTTCAGCCACTTCTGCAACTCGTCGTATAGGGCTCCATACAGCAGCTTTCCACCTTCGATGTTTGCCTACAATACGACAGGACCCATCAGTAAACAGGGCATATTGCCTTTCGTTCTCTGGCAGTTCATTATATGGTGGAGCCTCTTCAGCACGCGCCACCTCCTCTTCCGGTGATATTCCAAAATCTTTGCCTTCTGGCCAGTCCATGATCACTTCCAAGATTCCCGGGCGATTAAGATTTCCTATTCGAGCCCGCTGTGTAATAAGCGCGACCCACTTACTCCACGTAGCATCAGTCGCATGATGCGTAGAGGGGACCCTCCCTTTGAACATCCAGCCCAGCACCGGCAGTCGGGGTGCCAGGAGGAGCTGTGCTTCAGTACCAACCACTTCTGAGGCAGCTCGAACTCCTTCATATGCCGCCAATATCTCCTTTTCAGTTGGAGTATAGCGGGACTCAGATCCCCTATATCCTCGACTCCAAAACCCTAGAGGTCGACCTCGAGTCTCTCCTGGTGCCTTCTGCCAGAGACTCCAGGTAGGGCCATTCTCCCCGGCTGCCGTGTAGAGCACATTTTTAACATCTTGTCCTGCCCGGACTGGCCCGAGGGCTACGGCATGAACTATCTCCTGTTTGATTTGTTCGAAGGCTTGTCGTTGCTCAGGGCCCCATTTAAAATCGTTCTTCTTCCGGGTCACTTGATAAAGAGGGCTTACAATCAGACTGTAATTTGGAATATGCATTCTCCAGAAACCCACAACACCCAGAAATGCTTGTGTTTCTTTTTTGCTAGTTGGTGGAGACATAGCTGTTATTTTGTTGATCACATCCGTTGGGATCTGTCGACGTCCATCTTGCCATTTTATTCCTAAAAACTGGATCTCTTGTGCAGGTCCCTTGACTTTACTTTGCTTTATAGCAAAACCAGCTTTCAGAAGGATTTGAATTATTTTCCTCCCTTTCTCGAAAACTTCTTCTGCTGTGTTGCCCCATACGATGATGTCATCAATGTATTGCAGATGCTCTGGAGCTTCACCCTGTTCCAGTGCAGTTTGTATCAGCCCATGGCAAATGGTAGGGCTGTGTTTCCACCCCTGGGGAAGTCGATTCCAGGTGTATTGGACACCTCTCCAAGTGAAAGCAAACTGTGGCCTGCACTCTGCTGCCAAAGGGATCGAGAAAAACGCGTTAGCAATATCAATGGTGGCGTACCACTTGGCTGCCTTTGACTCCAGTTCATATTGAAGTTCTAGCATGTCCGGCACAGCAGCGCTCAGTGGCGGCGTGACTTCATTCAGGCCACGATAGTCTACTGTCAGTCTCCACTCTCCATTAGACTTTCGCACTGGCCATATGGGGCTGTTGAAGGGTGAGTGAGTCTTGCTGATCACTCCTTGGCTCTCCAGCCGACGAATCAGCTCATGGATGGGGATCAGGGAGTCTCTGTTGGTGCGATATTGCCGCCGGTGCACTGTTGTGGTAGCGATCGGCACCTGTTGTCCTTTGACCCTTAGAAACCCCACCACAGAAGGGTCCTCTGAGAGACCAGGCAAGGTGGACAGCTGTTTAATTTCTTCCGTCTCCAAGGCAGCTATACCAAAAGACCACCGGTACCCTTTTGGGTCCTTGAAATACCCTCTGCTGAGGTAGTGTATGCCCAGGATGCACGGAGCCTCCGGGCCAGTCACAATGGGGTGCTTCTGCCACTCATTCCCAGTTAGGCTCACTTCAGCCTCCAGTACAGTCAGCTGTTGGGATCCCCCTGTCACTCCAGAAATACAGATGGGTTCTGCCCCTATATCGCTTGATGGCATCAGGGTACATTGTGCACCGGTGTCCACTAAAGCCTTATATTCCTGTGGGTCTGACGTGCCAGGCCATCTAATCCACACAGTCCAATAAACTCGGTTGTCCCTCTCCTCCGCCTGGCTGGAGGCAGGGCCCCTCTAATCCTGCTCATAGTACTCGTTACCCACTTCTTGTAAATAGGAATCAGAAGTCCCCTCAAGAGGATCAGAGGTGAGATCAGCTCTTCTATTCTTTCTGGGGAACTGCCCACTGGAAAGTGGAGCGACGATTTTCCTCGAGGAACCTGAACCCCCTTTTGTAATTGTTTTTCCTTGCAGCTCGCGTACTCGTGCCTCTAGGGTCGAGGTAGGTTTTCCATCCCACCTCCTCATGTCCTCTCCGTAGTCACGCAATTGAAACCACAGGGTGGCTCGTGGTGTGTATCCTCTATATCTTCTCTCTTGAACAGAAGAGCGCTTACTCCTAATGGCTGAGACACTGGTCCGTATGGGTGGAGGGTAGGGCATATCCTCTTTGAATTGCCGGAACTCTCGGGACAGTTTCTCTATAGCAGAGACGCAGGCCCGTAGGGAGGAAGAGAGACTTTCTTCGTATTGCCGGAGTTGGCCAGCCAATTCATCCACCGTTGGTCTCTCTCCGTCCTTCCAGGCCATTACTGCTAATGAGTTGGCATATGATGATGGTGCACTCCGTACAAACTTCCGCCACATAGGTTGCGTGCAATTGACTTCATCTGGATCTTTGGATGATTGTCCATTGTCCAAGTCACCATAAATCACTTCCAGCACCGCTAGCTCCCTCAGGTACTGGATACCTTTCTCCATGGTGGTCCACTTGCCTGGGTGACATAGAACATCTTCCTTGAAGGGATACCTTTCCTTCACACCCGACAGGAGTCGTCTCCAGAGGCTGAGGACTTGTGCACCTTTTCCAATTGCTTTGTCAATGCCCCCTTCCCTAGAAAGGGATCCCAGCTGCTTGGCTTCCCTACCCTCTAATTCCAGGCTACTGGCCCCATTATCCCAGCATCGGAGCAGCCAGGTGACAATGTGCTCACCTGGACGACGGCTGAAATCCTTTCGCATATCTCGCAATTCACTCAGGGATAGAGATCGGGTAGTTACCGTCTCTTTTATAAGTTCTTCCTCTTCCTCCTCTTCAAGCGATGACTCGCTCTCTTGCCTCTTCCGTGCTTGTGATGGCCCTGCTTCAGAGCACTCTGCCTCCTCACTCTCTTCCTCTGGCTCCTTCTTAGCAGGATCTTCCTCCTCCCTTACTAAACGAGCTGACTTCCGCTTCCAAGATTTCTTCTTTTGTACAGGGGCAACTGATACCGGGATGGGCTGGTTCTCTGGTTCAGCTGCAACAGTCTGAGTAGCTACAGTGCCCGCCATGGGGGTTGGAGTAGTGGCAGTGCCCGCCGTGGGGGTTGGAGTAGTGACAGTGCCTGCTACAGACGTTGGAGTAGTCACAGTGCCTGCCACATTGCCATCAGACCCAGAGAGCCCCTCTCCCCTTTGCATAGTGTTAAATAGGGTTCGGAAGGCATGGGCCAGGCCCCAGCACATGGCAATGATTTGTGTCTCCTTGGAGCTGCCAGGCTGACAGCATACTTCTTCCAGATATTCTGCTAGTTTATCAGGATTCTGCACTTGTTCGGGAGTGAAGCTCCAAAACACCGGAGGTGCCCACCGCCCCAGGCATTTGCCCATGCTGTTCCACACACCCTGCCATTCATAACTATCCAGCCTTGGGGCAGATCTCCGGGTGATATTCTTAAATTGCTTGCCAACCTTAGACAAAACTGAAACCATGTTCCCCAGAAGTAGCAATAGAGGTATTTTAACCAGCCAAGGGTGTTCAAAATACTGAAAAATTATTGTGATGAAGGAGGAAATGTTATGATAGAGGGTAGCAAAGGTACCATTCTGCATTTCCTCCATAAAAAACCTTTCAGAGGCAGAAGTATAATTGCTAATCGTCTCCACAAGACTGTAGCCAAAATACAGTAACGGCTTTAGTACAGAGCTCAGATGATACCACATTAAGCTCAAGGTCAGTGCTCTAAAAACAAAATTCACAGGCGAGACATTACTAATCATTGCAGAGTACAGCAGCCCGCAGAAACCAACACCGATCCTTAACATGTACAGCAAAGACGAGAGCATGATGCAAATCAAACTGATATTGTGACCTGCAACCGTTATTATCTCAAGCCTCGGGCCCCACGTTGGGCGCCAAAAAGGACTGTCGTGGTTTAGCCCCAGCCGGCAACTAAGCACCACGCAGCCGCTCGCTCACTCTCCCTCCCACAGTGGGACGGGGGAGAGAATTAGGAAAAACCTCGTGGGTTGAGATAAACACGGTTTAATAGGACAGAAAGAAAGAAGGGAACAATAATGATAATACCAACAAAGGAATGTATAAGAACAAGTGATGCCCAATACAGAAATTGCTCACCACCCCGTGATCGACAGCCCGTCCCCGAGCAGCGATTTCCGCCCCCCGGCCAACTCCAGTTTATGTACTGGGCATGACGTCGTATGGTAGGGAATATCTCTTTGGCCAGTCTGGGTCAGCTGTCCCGGCTGTGTCCCCTCCCAGCTCCCCGTGCACCCCCAGCCTGCTCGCTGGCAGGCCAGCACAAGAAGCTGGACTGTCCTTGACGGCTCAGCAACAACCCAAAACATCAGCACATTATCAACAGTTCCTCATCCCAAATCCAAAACACAGTCTCACACTAGCTTCTGTGAGGAAAACCAGCTCTATCCTGGCTGAAACCAGGACATAATCACATTCTGAAAACAAACAACATTCCACTGATTAAAATAAAATAGTTATTAAAAACCCCACATTCTTAAAAAACAAACTAAAACAACCTCCCCACAAATCAGATACCTAATACAGAAAAACTCTAAAAATGTTAAATAAAGAAATTACAGAAGGCATAGGCAATCTTGACTAAATAGTGATATTTGTATTCAAGCTTAATTATCCTTGTAACTTTTTTTTTCCATTTTAGTAACTCATTCTGCAGTTTCTTCCATCCTTACCCTGACTTATATCCAAACATTATCTTTCTCCTTGTCAGTCTTTATATTTAAATGTAGTATTATGTGTTCACAGCTCCCATTTTGCTGAGGTGTTAAGCATCAGATATACTTCTGTTATGCATGAAAATGGAGCTAATCCCTGTCATAAGGGTTTATAGAAACCTAAGAAGCTTTGTTCCATTATTAAGCCATCCAGAAAAACATATGCAGCAAGTTAACACAAACCATCGAACAAACAATTTCTATTTATAAACCAATTCCTCTACTCTAGCTACCCAGTGTAATATATATTTTTGACATCATATATACAAGTACTGGTTTCTCTCAAACAATGAAATGAAATAAAAAAAAAAAAAAAGAGATGGCATCTTTCTCTACCACATAATACAGATGACTAAGTTTTATAACTCCAAAATTGCAACGTAGGAAAAGAACTTAATGTACATTAGATGCAACTATGTACGACTAAAGTAATTAACCACAGAACAAGCCTCTGAAGTTTACCAAGGTTATTCTTTCAGGAAAAATAAAAAATTAGGTATTTTAAAACTGAAATCCAAGAGATCAATGAGGTTTTAAAAAAACCTACAGCTACAAATTCAGATAAAATGGGAACTATTTCATCATGGTGAAGAAGGCTTTCTACTAAATGTATTGTGCATAACGTTCAACTGTATAATAGAGGCAAAAAAAAAATTCACAGAATCATAGAATAGTCTGGGTTGGAAAAGACCTTTAAAGGACATCTAGTCCAACCCCCCTGCAATGAGCAGGGACATCGTCAACTAGATCAGGTTGCTCAGAGCCCCATCCAACCTGAACTTGAAGGTTTCCAGGGGTGGAGCATCTACCACCTCTCTGGGCAACATGTTCCATTGTTTCACCATCGTCACTGAGAAAAATTTCTTCCTTATATTTAGTCTAAATCTACCCTCTTTCAGTTTAAAAACATTACTCCTTGTCCTATCGCTACAGGCCCTGCTAAAAAGTCTGTCCCCATCTTTCTTATAGGCCCCCTTTAAGTACTGGAAGGCTGCAATCAGGTCTCCCCGGAGCCTTCTCTTCTCCAGGCTGAACAACCCCAACTCTCTCAGCCTTTCTTCACAGAAGAGGTGTTCCGTGCCTCTGATCATTTTTGTGGCCCTCCTCTGGACCCGCTCCAACAGGTCCATGTCTTTCCTGTGCTGAGGTCTCCAGAGCTGGACGCAGTACTCCAGGTGGGGCCTCACCAGAGCGGAGCAGAGGGGCACAGAATCACCTCCCTCAACCTTCCGGCCACGCTTCTTTTGATGCGGCCCAGGATACAGTTGGCCTTCTGGGCTGCGAGTGTACATTGCTGGCTCATGTCCAGCTTTTCATCCACCAGTACCCCCAAGTCCTTGGCAGGGCTGCTCTCAATCCCTTCATCCCCCAGCCTGTATTGATACCAAGGGTTGCCCTAACCCAGATGCAGGACCCTGCACTTGGCCTTGTTGAACCTCATGAGGTTCACGCAAGCCCACTTCTCAAGCTTGTCCAGGTCCCTCTGGATGTCATCCTGTCCCTCGGGCATGTCAACTGCACCACTCAGCTTGGTGCCATCTGCCGATTTGCTGAGGGTGCACTCAATCGCACTGTCTATGTCACTGATGAACATATTAAACAGTACTAGTCCCAATACGGACCCCTGAGGGATACCACTCGTCACCAATCTCCATCTGGACATCGAGACGTTGACCATTACCCTCTGGATGCGACCATCCAAGCAATTCCTCATCCACCCAACAGTCCACCCATCAAATCCATATCTCTCCAATTTAGAGAGAAGGATGTCGTGGGGGACCGTGTCAATGGCCTTACAGAAATCCAGAGAGACGACATCGGTAGCTCTTCCCTTGTCCACTGATGTGGTCACTCCATCATAGAAGGCCACTAGGTTGGTCAGGCAGGACTTGCCCTTGGTGAAGCCATGCTGGCTGTCTCAAATCACCTCCCTGGCCTCCCTTCTAGGAGAATCTGTTCCATGATCTTCCCAGGCACAGAGGTGAGGCTGACAGGTTGGTAGTTCCCAGGGTCCTCCTTGAGACCCTTTTTAAAGGTGGGTACAATGTAATGTTTCCCTTTTTCCAGTCTCCAGGGATTTCACCTGAATGCCAGGACTTCTCAAATATCACAGAGAGTGGCTTGGCAACTACATCAGCCAGTTCCCTCAGGACTCTGGGATGCATCTCGTCAGGTTCCATAGACTTGTGCATGTTCAGGTTCCTCAGGTGGTCTCAAACTGGATCTTCTCTTACAGTGGGAGGGACTTTGCTCCTCCAGTCCCCATCTTGCAGTCCATCCCCTCGAGAGGTGTGGGAACAGAGGTTGCCAGTGAAGACTGAGGCAAAGAAGTCACTGAGTACCTCAGCATTTTCCTCATCTGTTGTTACCAGTCTGCCAGTCTTGCTCATCAAGGTGGGGTACGCTTTCTTTGACCTTCCTTTTCTGGCTGACATACCTGTAGAAGCCCTTCTTATTATTCTTTACATCCCTTGCCAAGTTCAGCTCTAGCCATACCTTGGCCTTCCTGACTCCATCCCTACACAACCGAGCATCGTCCCTGTATTCTTCCCAGGATACCTAACCCTGATTCCACTGCCTGTGCATTTCTTTCTTGCCCTTTAGTTGGACAGCAGATTTTGACTCAGCCATTCCGGCCTCTTGCCTTCCTTTCCTGATTTCTTACACCTGGGGATTGAGAGCTCTTGCACTCTATGGAAAGCATCCTTAAAGATCTGCCAGCTCTGTTCTGCTCCCTTGTCCCTGAGGGCAGTTTCCCAGGGGCCCTATTGACTAACTCCGTGAAGAGCTGGAAGTTTGCTTTCCTAAAATTCAGGGTCCTGACTTCACTCTTCGCCTGCCCCATATCCCTCAGGACTGCCAACTCCACCAGTGCATGATCACTGCAGCCCAGGCTGCCTCCAATCTTGATGTCACCAATTAGCTCACATGCATTGGTGACCAACAGGTCCAGTATTGCTTCCCCTCTGGTAGGGCTGGCTATTACCTGGCTTAAGAAGTTATCTTCCATGCATTCCAGGAGTCTCCTGGATTGCCTACAGCTTGCCGTGCTACTTTTCCAGCAGATGTCGGGGTGGTTGCAGTCCCCCAGCAGGACGAGAGCCTGCGAGCACAATGCCTCCTGTAGCTGGGGTGAGAAGGCTCCATCAATGGAGTCCCCTTGATCAGGCGTCCTGTAGTAGACACCAACTATGAGGTTCCCTTTGTTGCCTTGGTCCCTGATTCTTACCCATAATCTTTCAACCTGCTCGTGGCTATTCTTCAGAGACAGCTCTTCACACTCTATCCATTTCTTGACATAGAGGGCAACACCTCCACCCTTCCTTCCTTGCCTGTCCCTTCTGAACAGCCTGTAGCCATCAGTTGCTGCACTCCAGTCATGGTATTCGTCCCACCAAGTTTCTGTAATGGTGACCAGGTCGTAGCTTTCTAGCAGCACGGTGGCTTCCAGCTCCTCCTGTTTGTTGCCCATGCTGCGTGCATTGGAGTAGAGGCACTTCAGCTGGGCTGTCAGCCATGTCACTCTCCTAGAGGAACACCTCTTAGTTCCTTTGACGCATTTCGCTGGCGCAACAGGCTGAGCGGGCCTCGCTAGCACCCCGTCCCTCTAACCTTGGCATGTCATCCCACAGCATGTCCCGGGCAAGCCTGCTATTATCCCCCTCCCCCTTTGAGTCAAGTTTAAATCCCTGTCAATAAGACCCACTGGCTTGCGAGCAAAGACCCTCTTCCCCCTTTTGAGAAAGGTTAATCACACCTGATGCCAGCAAGCCAGGTGCTGTGTGGGCCATTCCATTATCGAAAAACCCAAAATTGCGGTAGCGGCACCAGTCATGGAGCCATGTATTAATAGACTGGGCCCGTCTGTTTCTTCCTATGTCACTGCCTGCAACTGGAAGGAGAGAGGAAAAAATAACCCGTGCTTCAGATTCCCTAACCAACCGTCCCAAGGCCCTGGAGTCTCTTTTGATTGCCCTTGGACTATGTGTTGCAGCTTCATCTCCACCCACATGGAAGAGCAGTAGTGGGTAATAGTCCGAGGGCCGTACCAGGCTAGGATGTTTCCTAGTGATGTCCTCAACCCAGGCCCCAGGGAGGCAGCAGACTTCCCTAAGAGAAGGGTCTGTCCACCATATTGGACATTCAGTTCCCCTCAGAAGGGAGTTGCCTACAACGATAACCAGTCTTTTCTTCCTCGTGGGGGTAGTCCTGATGTGGGGGGGTAGACCTTTCTGACCTTGGCAACACCTCTGATGTAGCTGGACCATCGTCCACATCATCCATGGTCTGGCCTTCCACATCCAGAGCCTCATACCCGTTGTACAGAGGCACCTGGAAAGGTGAGGTGGGCAAGGAGGGTGTTCTCCTGCTGCCTCAAGCATGGACTTGCCTCCATTCGCTCCTTTCCTTTAAGCTACTGCCTTCAGCCTGGCAGGGGGAGGATACAGGATCCCCTTGATCTTGGGTTATTTTTGGTGGCTGTTCCCATTTCTGTCTCAGGGAAGGCAGAGCATGGTTCCACACATCCATCTCTTCCTCAGACTCCCTGATGCTCCTTAACCTTTCTACTTCCTCTCGTAGCTCTGCCACCAGGCTGAGCAGACCATCCACCTGGTCACACCTCACAATTCTCTGTGCAGTAACATTTATCATTCTGAGGGAAAAAAGCACTTTGAATTCAAATATCATTACATTATCTCACAGAGTTAGTTTCAATTTGCTGAACTTTCTGAAAAATTACTTTATAGACACAGCAATAGCTCAAAATAAAACTAGTTTTGGAATCGCAAATCCTCTTGCCTGCCTCCCTCATTCTATACTCAAAGAAAAACAGTATATTTTTAAATTGAAACCAGTAAAAACAATGTTGGCTAACTGAATAAGGTGCCAAACAGATAAACTGACATTTGCAACACAGATTAAATGAAATAAACCCATTTTAGCTTCTATGTTACAAAACATATTTTAAAAGAATCAGAAGGCTACGCTCTTAATCTGTGTAGGAACTTCTGATTTTATCAAAAGTACTTCTGAGATGCAATAAACATTTGTTATTTTTGGTTAAGTATTTAAAATTAGAATTATTTTAAAATAAACCAAACATGCTTTATAAAACAGTTTTACCAAAATGTAGTATTCTTCAGCTGGCTATTCTTTTTTAGCTCTTAGGAAAATATACTGTTAAAGTGTTACAACAAATTACATACTTTTAATATGCTTCCATGTTTAAGTGTTTCACAACATGAGATGAGAAGCTACTGACTTCTAATGGTTTATCATATTATCTCAGAAAACTAGAATGAAAAATAACTTCCTGTAGAGTCTTTTAAAAGAATTAACAACTACATAGATACCGTACAACATGTGTGTCTTTCTGTTTTATGTATTAGTCAGTATTCCCAGTAATCACAAAATTGTAAGTTTCACCTATTAAATTAAACAATTATTTTAAACAGTCAAACATAGTAAGTTAAACAGTTGATGTTTAGCTACGTCAGAGACATTCTCACTCTTCAAAAACACTCCTCTCAGTGAAGGAACCAGAAAAACAGGGTCAACATTTAGTGAAGAAACCATCACTGCATATACTGCATAATAAAAGTAGTAAATAGTAACTGAAAAGCATGATTTCCCCATTAATAAGAAGTTTAGTTACCTTTACCATACCTTTATCTGCTGTCTTCTAAGCATTGCAAGTTCCCTCATGTCTCGGAATGGCTGTAGTAAGTACTGGTAGAGCTCCATGGTAGCTTCTGCAAGACTACTGTAGGCTTCATCTTCCATTTGATACAGTTCAAGCAGCTCTACCATGCTTTCTGTGTTTTTATGTTTTTCCAGAAGCTTTAAAAAAAAGTGCTAATTTTAGTGAATGTGTTCAAACATCCCTTCTAAAAAAGTGACAGTCATTTAAAAAAACCCAATTTTTTAGCCTATCCTTTTGTATTATCTTCTCTACCCCACAAAATTATCACTCAGACGTACCAAAAACAAAATCTTAAACCCCACCCACATCTTGAATTTAGCCAGTCAAGTATGAGCACATCTCTGATAAGCTTAACTCAAAATGTGCACCACTCCTATTAATTTTTTTTTTTTTTCAAAAATCTTTGGAAGGTAATAAATATGAGCACAAAGACAGCACAAAAAGCAACTTAGTACAAGAATCTATAACATATCAATCAGATAAGCTACTTCACACATTTCCCACTTTCAGGTATGAGGAGAGAAGGAGTGATAGGAAAGGAGACAAAAGAGAAGTCACAGTTGATCTTTCCAGGTTTGGTTGTTTTGGAATTTTTTTGCCTATCTGTACTTTTGACCTGCACAGCCCTGTTATATCAGTGCAGCTCCAGACACAGATCCAGACATAAACAAGAATCTGTGTGAAACAAAACAGTGATCTGCATTTCTAGTAATTTTGTCTTCCATTTTCACAGAATCATAATCATAGAAAATCAGGTTGGAAGGGACCTCAAGGATCATCTGGTCCAACCTTTCTTGGCAAAAGCACAGTCTAGACAACATGGCCCAGCACCCTGTCCAGTTGAATCTTAAAAATGTCCAATGTCAGGGAATCCACCACTTCCCTGGGGAGATTATTCCAATGGCTGATTGTTCTCATTGTGAAAAATTTTCCTCTTGTATTCAATCAGAATCTCCCCAGGAGTAACTTGTACCCATTACCCCTCATCTTTTCCATGTGACTCCTTGTCAAAAGGGAGTCTCCATCTTCTTTGTAGCCACCCTTTAAATACTTGAACATGGTGATAAGGTCTCCCCTAAGCCTTCTTTTCTCAAGGCTGAAGAAACCCAGTTCTCTCAGCCTTTCCTCATATTATTATTTTTCCCTAGACAGTTTGGGCATAAAAGTTTCCATTAGATTTTTTTTTAAAAGCAAATTATGTAAGTATTATAAGCTTTAAATGAAATACTTCAAATAATTTATATTTTTATTCATATAAGAAAACATAACATCAAAGTCTGTCCGTTCAGACAACTGTTCTGACAGTTCAGACTATCGACAGACAACTGTTCAGACAACAAAAACTAATCTCATACAGACATGTGGAGTACTTGATATATTTACAAAGACAAGATTATGTGAAATTAATTCCCCTCTTATGTAATTTTCCAAGTTAAAATCTCTTGTCCTTTAATATTATCGCCTCAAAAGCATATATTCACAGTCCAAGTTTATTTAAACTTAACATAGATTAGGAACACTATGTAATAAGCACATCATATCTTCTATCTGTTCATTCAAGTTGGATGCCAAACCTACATGATATATTCTCCGTGTACTCAACTGCATCAAGTATTATTATTGGAAGACAAAATAGAGAGAACTGTAGATTAGAAACTGAAGCTTTGATCAACAGTCCTTTGGTGTCTGGTTCACTTATATTCCAGGACAGTCAAGAGAAGTCTTGATTACCATACTGTCTACTCTGTTTGCTCCATTACATTTATATTACTATGCTGTGTTTCAGTTACCTGACCAGATAAGAAAAGACTTTCTCTTTCTTCATAATGTAAAGTTTGCTTCTGAAGATCCCCCAGCTTCCTTTGAAGCACTAAAGATTGGCCAAGATTACAGACAGGATGCAGAGAGGCTCATAGTAGTTTTATTTACATGTTCATCATTAAAATGATTGTCAAATGACAAGCCAGGAAGAGCTTTCCCTCAGCAAGGCTTAGCAGAGATGAAAGGTCTGAGAGAGATGGTGTAGAACAGATGTGACATTCCTCAGCAGCATGAGACAATTTGTTGTATTACCTAAACAATTTCACCTAGGAAATTGTTCCTATTGCAAGATCATTTGCTCTCCTTCTGCTCTCCTCCAGCAGTATGCAATATTCTGTGGCATCTGAGTTCTCACTGGGAGTACTGGGTAGTGCTTTGTGGCTTGCAGTCTGTAAAACTAACATTTTATTAATTTCCTGGGCTAAACGCACATAACCTAGCCTGCAGTTATAGGGACAGAAGTCATCCCAGATGCTCTCGGGTTTGAGTCCTAAATTCCTATGTATTTCACGTGTTAATCCAACCCACCAGCAGATTTAACCATTTAGGTCTATAAAGCCACCTTCTTCCTCAGCTCCTGCTTGTTCCTAGTGCCTCAAAACAGAGCTGCCATAATCAAGCCTTCTCCTACTTCCACCTGGCACTATCAGAAACCCTCTAGCAGTCCCAAAGGCATAAAACAAACCTTTCTTCTCAGGCAACCCATTGCAGGAAGGGCCTCTATTATTAGCAGCAGCTCTACACCACACTGTAATGTTTGTTTCTTTTTAGTTGCTTCAGCTATTAGTATCTGCTTATTAAATAAATTTACACATTTGTTTCATCGTGAAACCCTACTATTCTACTATGATACAAATCCTAGAGGACAACAAAAAATTACAAAGATGAGAGAAAACTTATCACCATTTAAAAGAGAATCAATCTCATTTCAGGAACAGAACAATACAATACAGGGCTTTTTTTTTTTTTTCCCCCTCCTTTATAGACCATTCTTAAAGTCTATTTAATAGTTCTGATATTCTGGAAGACAGTCACAACTTGGCAAAAGTTGGAATTAAAAAGTGCCAGGAAATGAAGGACTGTTTCAATTTTATGACCATCAGTATAGTACAAAGACATTTTAAGGACACTAAAAGCAAGTATCTACTTATAACTAATTGGTTGTTCAGTGAAAATCATGTCCATCACTGGAAATGATATAATACAGTAATGAAATACCATGACACTCCCACACATAGAGATAAGTAAATGGGCATCATTTCAAGGTCTTGTCCATGTCCAGTTCTATTTGGTCTACTGCTGGGGTTTCTCCAATCCTAAGCCTAGAAGTACTCCCCAACTCCTTCGGAAATACCAAACCCCCAATAAAAAAATACAAGTGCTGGCAGGTTATTTATAGAGAACATATATATTCTTAAATTATTAACACAAGGTAAGCAACCATTCTTCCTTCCTAAGGCAAGGATCCATACAGATTCCATTTCCTATGCCTAACGTAGACCTTTTTGAATGAAAATGGTGATGAAGTTTCATTTAAACTACAGTTGCCAGAAAAGACATAACAACTGGAAAACTTATTTGGAAACAAAAGAGTATCACCTTATTTGGTTTGGAGCAAAGACCAAAAGGCTATTGAATAGGGATATTCTTCTAAACAGGTAGAAAGGTTACCAACCTGCAAGCACTGGTTACAGACAGCCTCATTACACCCATCCATTAACATGTTCTTATAAAGGCTCATTCAGACAGTGTTTTGGGGAAAAACATCTGAACATTAACCTTTTCTACAATGTTCGGATCACCCTGCATGGCTCGACCTTAAGGAGAAGGAGCTGTGGCGTTGATCTGCACGGCTCGACCTTAAGGAGAAGGAGCTGTGGCACTGAGAAGCTGGTAAACAGCTGGATATCTGCATGGCTCGGCCTTGAGGAGAAGGACCTGTGATAAACAACTAAGAATCACAGAATCACAGAATCACAGAATCACTAGGTTGGAAAGGACCTTTAAGATCATCAAGTCCAACCATTAATCCAGAACCACCATGTCCCCTAAACCATGTCCTGAAGCGCCACATCCACACGTTTTTTGAACACTTCCAGGGATGGCGACTCCACCACCTCCCTGGGCAGCCTGTTCCAATGCCTGACCACCCTCTCAGTGAAGAAATTTTTCCTAATATCCAATCTAAACCTCCCCTGGCGCAACTTGAGGCCATTTCCTCTTGTCCTATCACTAGTTACTTGGGAGAAGAGACCAACACCCTCATCGCCACAACCCCCTTTCAGGTAGTTGTAGAGAGCGATAAGGTCTCCCCTCAGCCTCCTCTTCTCCAGACTAAACAACCCCAGTTCCCTCAGCCGCTCCTCATAAGACATGTGCTCCAGACCCCTCACCAGCTTCGTTGCCCTTCTCTGGACACGCTCCAGCACCTCAACATCCTTCTTGTAGTGAGGGGCCCAAAACTGAACACAGTATTCAAGGTGCGGCCTCACCAGTGCCGAGTACAGGGGCACAATCACTTCCCTACTCCTGCTGGCCACACTATTCCTGATACAGGCCAGGACGCTGTTGGCCTTCTTGGCCACCTGGGCACACTGCCGGCTCATATTCAGCCGGCTGTCAACCAGCACCCCCAGGTCCCTTTCCGCCGGGCTGCTCTCCAGCCACTCCTCCCCAAGCCTGTAGCATTGCATGGGGTTGTTGTGGCCAAAGTGCAGGACCCTGCACTTGGCCTTATTAAACCTCATACAGTTGGCCTCTGCCCATCGATCCAGCCTGTCCAGATCCCTCTGCAGAGCCCTCCTACCCTCCAGCAGATCAACAATCCCACCCAGCTTGGTGTCATCTGCAAACTTACTGAGGGAGCACTCAATTCCCTCATCCAGATCATCTATAAAGATATTGAACAAGACTGGTCCCAGAACCGAGCCCTGGGGAACACCACTTGTGACCGGCCGCCAGCCGGATTTAACGCCATTCACCACAACTCTCTGGGCTCGGCCATCCAGCCAGTTCCTCACCCAGCGAAGAGTAAACCCGTCTAAGCCACGAGCCGCCAGTTTCTCCAGGAGAATGCTGTGGGAGACGCTGTCAAAGGCTTTACTAAAGTCCAGGTAGACAACGTCCACAGCCTTTCCCTCATCCACTAGGCGGGTCACCTGGTCATAGAAGGAGATCAGGTTGGTCAAGCAGGACCTGCCTTTCATGAACCCATGCTGGCTGGGCCTGATCCCTTGGTTGTCCTGCAGATGCCCTGTGAGCACTCTCAAGACCAACCGCTCCATAATGTTCCCCGGTACAGAGGTCAGGCTGACAGGCCTCTAGTTCCCAGGATCCTCCTTCCGGCCTTTCTTGTAGACGGGCGTCACATTGGCAAGCCTCCAGTCGTCTGGGACCTCCCCTGTTAACCAGGACTGCTGATAAACGATGGAGAGTGGCTTGGCAAGCTCCTCCGCCAGCTCTCTCAGTACTCTTGGGGGGATCCCATCAGGCCCCATAGACTTGTGGGTGTCCAGGTGGCTTAGCATGTCCTTGACTGCTTCCTCCTGGATTATGAGGAGTACATTGTGCTCTCCATCCCCGTCTTCCAGCTCAGGGGGCTGAATATCCTGTGGATACCTGGAGTGGCTATTAAAGACTGAGGCGAAGAAGGCATTAAGTACCTTAAGAAGAAGCGAGGAAAACAGGAACACCTGCAAGCAGCGAATCCTGACTGTGTGAGAGGCGCGTGGACAGCGCGTGATATTTTGTGCACAGCCAATTGCAATAGTGTGTGTAACAAGCTGTAACCAATCATGAGTGTGTGCGCAGTGACTAAGCGAAAATTATGTTATATATAGGAGTCAGACAAGACAATAAACGGCTTCGGAATATAACTCTCATAGAGTTGTGAAGTCCATCCTTCTCCCGCAACTGGTGACCCCGACGTGATACGATCTCTGGGATCTCATCGTTGAACACCGGTCGAGCGCAGAGGACGCCGCGGGAGAAGCCCGGTTGGAAGAATTGCAGTCAGCGGGACTGACGCAAGGAAAAAGAAAAAGGAATACGTTGCAACGGAGAAGCACCCAGCGAGGTGAGGTGAGCAACCGGGGCGGCATGGGGCAGAACACATCGCGTGAAGAAGGGGCGATAGTCAGACTCCTGCTGCATATGCTCTCTAAGAGAGGACTGAAATATGATGAATATACACTTAGAAGGCTTCTAATTTGGAGCCGAAAGAAAGGGTACCCCCCCGATCCGTCTGTGGCCTTTAAGGCAGAGACGTGGGAGGAGATAGGAAAAATGTTATGGGAGCATATTGAGAAAACCGCCGCAGAGTTAGTGATGGCGTGGAAGTTGATATTAACCACATTAAAAGCCTTGAAGGCAGAGAGAAAAGCTGCAGCTGATATGGAGGAGGCTGTTAAACTGCTTTCAACCAATCCCTTCTTAACTGAGTCAGAGGGTCCAGGACCTTCAGCGACTCCGAATGCACCGCCTGAGGTGCCAGATGCACCGGGTGAACTGGCCGCATTAGATAAGTCAGAGAAACAGATCTACGATGATGTTTGTGAGGGCAAGACGGGACAAAGCTGCCCAGAACAATGTACTCAATGTTCCCCTGTGTGCCCATGTGAAAGATTGATGGGGTGGGCTTCACCACCCCTGAAACCACCCAGACTTAACCGATCGAAAGCCATAGTTTTGAAGCCCTCAGCTGAGCCCCTGCCACCTTTACGGCCCCCGTTGCCTGATAGCAGCGACGAAGGAGAAGAGCCTGTTGTAGACACTATAGGGAGGCAAGAGCCTAGGATGAAAGGCGACCCTAGAGAGCGGTGGAAAGACGTTTTTTTAGGAACGATGAAAGACGAGGAAACAGAGTTACCGATGGCATTTCCTGTTAGTGTACAGCCTCACGGGCCCAATCGCTGGGACCCATTTCACTGGGACTTGATTAAGAAAGTGCGGAAGGCAGTACAAAATTATGGCTTGCAATCACCTTTCACGCAAGCTCTATTAGATAACATATTCACGGGAATGGTTCTTACACCATGGGATTGTCGGCAGATGATAGATATGTTGTTGACACCAACCCAAAGGTTATTGTGGGCAGACAGATGGTATAAACTCTGTATGCAAGAAGCCCTGAGAAACCTGGAGCGTCAAGACGGCGATCCACTCCAGAACATCCCTATGGACAAATGACAGGCCAGGGACTGTTTGTGGATGTTAGATTGCAAGCTCAGCTGCCCTTAGAAGCCTTGCAATTAGTTGGGCGACTAGCATTGAATGCGTTGCGAACAGTCCCTGAGGAGGGAAAGAGGCAACCATCTTACACTCAAATTAGACAAGGGAGAGATGAATCATATATGTCTTTTGTTGATTGTCTGAGAGACGCTTTGAATAAAGTGTATACCAATGAAGACGCAAAACTAGCAGTGTTGTTGAATTTAGCGGTAGAAAATGCCAATGTAGATTGTAAAAGAATTTTGTTAACTTTGCCAAAAGAAGCAACGTTAGTACAAATGGTAGAAGCCTGCAACAGAGTAGGCTCTGCCACGCATCAGGCAGAAACACTCGCAAGTGCCTTTGCAGCAGCAATTAAGCCATTTATAAATGGAAAAGGGGAGAAAAAATGTTTTAATTGTGGAAAAAGAGGCCATTTTAGAGCTCAGCGCAAGGCCACAAGGAAAGGACCTAGGCAGATTGAGACAGGTCATAAATCCTTCCAACAAGGACCCTTTCAGCAAGGAATAGGCCCAGCAGGAGCACCATGTGGTCGATGTCAAAAATTTGGTCATCAAGCCTCAGAATGTTGTTCAAAGTATCATCGGGATGGTATGAAATTGGGAAACGGGCGACCGAGCACGAAGGCACCCCACACGACGACACAAATGGGGAAGCACCACCAGGCTGCTTGGCAAGCCTCAGCGCCCAAACCAGAGGGAGCGCCGGAATGGACGTGGAAACAACAGTAGAAGTTACCTTATGGGACATGTCGGTTTATGATGTCCCGACTAACGCAAATGGACCATTAGGATATGGATTGAGTGCTTTGTTATTGGGACGATCTTCAGCAACAAAGCAGGGACTTTTTGTTCTCCCTGGAGTCATTGACGAAAAAGGCCATATTGTGCCAACCACTAGTCCTTGGAACACACCTGTTTTTGTGATTCCAAAGAAAAGTGGAAAATGGAGACTATTACATGACTTGCGAGAAGTCAATAAGGTATAGTGGACATGGGAGCCTTGCAACCAGGGCTACCATCTCCCTGTATGATACTGAAGTATTGGAAGCTTTTGATTATAGATCTCAAAGATTGCTTTTTTACAATCCCTCTGCATGAAGATGATGCCAAACATTTTGCATTCTCAGTCCCAAGTACAAACAAGGCGCAACCCATGCAAAGATATCATTGGACAGTATTGCCACAAGGCATGAAAAATTCGCCCACCATGTGTCAAATTTATGTAAATTGGGCTTTACAGCCAATCAGAAAAAGGTGGCCTCAATATTTCATCTATCATTATATGGATGACATATTGTTGGCTGGTGATCAATTAAATCCGGAAGAAATGATCGGGGAGCTCGTTGAGCTTTTGAGGCAAAGTGGGCTGCAAGTGGCGCCGGAAAAGATACAAACTGAAGCGCCTTGGAGGTACTTGGGGTGGATGATCACTGAAACGTCGGTGACCCTCCAAAAGGTTGAATTAAGAATTCAGATTAAAACATTAAATGATGTACAAAAATTGGTAGGAGACATTAACTGGATTCGACCTATTTGTGGGATCACAAACCAAGATATGGAGCCTTTGATTCAGCTCTTGCGAGGGGATAGCAGGTTAAACTCTCCTCGGCAATTGACCAAGGAAGCCTGGGAAGCAGTAGCAAACATTTCTGAAAAGGTAACTCAAGCATTTAGTTCTAGGATAGACTCCTCGATAGGGATCACTTTGGCAGTAATCAATCACAAGCAACATCCCTATGCGCTTATAATACAGTAGATAACAAAGCTAGAATGAAAAGCGGACCCATTGAGAATTTTATAGAGTGGGTCTTTTTACCTCAGCAGCACAGAAAAACCATCACCATGAAAGTAGAGTGTTTTGCAAATTTGATTATGAAAGGGCGCAACAGAATTATTGATATATCGGCAAAGGACCTGAAAACGATTTTAATAGCATTACAACAAGAATATTTGACTTGGGCTTTGCAGCACTCTATTCCCTTCCAAACTGCATTAGCAGAATTTGAGGGTGACATTCAGATTCATTATCCATCACACAAAATGTTTACCTTTAAAAAAAAAACAAAAAAAAACCCCAAAAAAACCCCAAAAACAACCCAAACATGAAGTAGAAGAAAAATCAAAGTGTAGTCAATATCCAGTTCAAGGTGCTACAGTATTTATGGATGGTGGTGGGAAAACAGGCAAGGCAGCAATAGTATGGCGAGAGCACAGAGAATGGACAGAACGGGTACTTGTCGTGCCAGGATCAGTTCAAAAGGTAGAACTACAGGCAGTAATTGAAGCCTTTAAATTATGGTCTGAAGAACCTGTGAATATAATTACTGATTCTTTATATGTAGTTGGAGTACTCCAAAGATTGGAAGGTTCAATCCTCAGACAAGTACAGCAGGAACAGCTATATCAACAATTTAGAAAACGTTGGTTTTTATTGCAGAAAAGACGACATCCTTATTACGTTATGCATATACGCAGCCATACCAACCTTCCAGGGGAATTGGTGGAAGGAAATGCAAGAGCTGATCGGCTGACTGCTGCAGTATGGGCTGGACCTGTCCCAGATCGTTTAGGTCAAGCACAAGCCTCTCATGTCTTTTTCCATCAATCTGCCAAAGTTTTAGCGAGACAATTTAATCTAAGTGCAGGTGACGCTAGAGCTATTATACAGACTTGTGCTGATTGTCAACAAATAGGCCCAGGAATCGCGATTAGAGTTAGTCCCCGACGACTGCATTCGCTACAACTATGGCAGATGGATGTGACACATGTCGCTGACTTTGGAAGATTTAAATATATGTGTTAAATTACTTCTGTCTAGCAGAAGGAGAACCATGTAAAAGGAATGACAGGAAGTCTGTTTGAGTTAACACAAAATGTGCAAGTAGAAGTTAAAAATTTGGAAAAGAATGTGGGAAGGACCTTTTCAACTGCTAACCTGGGGACAAGGTTATGCTTGTGTCATTTCAGATTCTGGAAGTCGTTGGGTGCCCGCAAAATGGGTAAAACCATGGGTGGAACAGTCACCATCGTCATCGTCAGACACATCTTGATACTGTTAGGTGTCATCGCAACCTGGATGCCACCGCAGCCAAAAGAAAATGTATGGGTAACATTAGCAAATCAAACAGGACAAGACACCTTCTGTCTGTCTCTTTCCTCCCCGGGCAATCCCTTTTCAATCTGCCACAAGGGTTATGGTGACTGTGTGGAGATCAATGGGCTGGGAAACAGCTGCCCGGGAACTGGTCAGGGGACTGTGCTATGGGCGTCCTAGTTCCTAATTTGAGAATTATCATTAGAAAAACATGGAAAGCTTTTAAGGCAAAGTGCTCTATAACTACAAATCCTTTGGTAAGATATAATATTGGTTTTCATAGCTTTATAGCTTCTATCGCTAGGAGTAGTACAACTAGAATTGTTTGCCTTGTAATATTCTGCTATTAATTTAAGCATAGTTGATATGTGACTGCTGGATTATAGTAAGATGCCATGTGAACAAAGCCTACGAACCAATAGACGGGGTGGCTGTGGCGCGTGCAGCACGTCTGGCCAGCGGGCACATGCGCCATAGGCTCCCTGTGTTGAGAGGTGGCAACCGAGGCGTGTTCCGACACTCACTGGCCACGTGTGTCGAAACTCGTTCCTTGGTAAATGTATAAATACCAGGATTTCCCGAAGAGCAGGGGGATCGGTGTACGGCAAGGCCACCGTTGCCTCCGTGGGGACGCCCACGTAAAGCTGGCACCTACCGACTGATGGGCTGAGTTCGTGGCACAGGATGATACAAGAATGTACAGATAGTCCATCTTCCTCACAGTCCTTAGGTTGCAAATGATCCATCAGGTTTTGTTTTTAGATAAACAAAAAAGGGGAGATGTTGGGATCACCCTGCATGGCTCGACCTTAAGGAGAAGGAGCTGTGGCGTTGATCTGCACGGCTCGACCTTAAGGAGAAGGAGCTGTGGCACTGAGAAGCTGGTAAACAGCTGGATATCTGCATGGCTCGGCCTTGAGGAGAAGGAGCTGTGGTAAACAACTAAGAAGAAGCGAGGAAAACAGGAACACCTGCAAGCAGCGAATCCTGACTGTGTGAGAGGCGCATGGACAGCGCGTGATATTTTGTGCACAGCCAATTGCAATAGTGTGTGTAACAAGCTGTAACCAATCATGAGTGTGTGCGCAGTGACTAAGCGAAAATTATGATATATATTGGAGTCAGACAAGACAATAAATGGCTTCGGAATATAACTCTCATAGAGTTGTGAAGTCCATCCTTCTCCCGCACTACAAAGGTTGCAAACCGGCTCAAAAGCACATGGAAATTATTTCATCCTATCAGATCAACACCATAAAATTGCTGCCTCAAATTTCACTTGGGTTAAAAGTTACATGAGAGAAAGAAGAGTCCGAAGATTTATGAAATATTCCAGTTTCGGAAAAGAAAAACAAATACAACACAGAAATTATTACATGCATTTGAAATTATAGTTATAATATACAATGTTAAAGGGAATACAGAAAGGTCAAACTATTCTCTCTCACTTTTGGAAATGATGTGACTACCACTAGAAGAATAGTCTTTGCCAGTACGGTATGGTATGAACAGAAGATTGATAGCTTGGATTCTGCTTCTATAGACAGAGCCTTGTAAGTCTGATAAAGAGTCCAGGTTGCTTTAGTGCTACCAGTCCTAAATGGGCCACTGACACAAGAGACAGATAACAGAATCACAGAATCATTAAGGTTGGAAAGGACCTTCGAGATGATCAAGTCCAACTGTTAACCCAATACCACCATGCCCACTAAACCAGGTCCCGAAGCACCACATCCACACGTTTTTTTGAATACTTCCAGAGATGGTGACTCCACCACCTCCCTGGGCAGCCTGTTCCAATGCTTGACCACTCTCTCAGTGAAGAAATTTTTCCTAATATCCAATCTAAACCTCCCCTGGCGCAACTTGAGGCCATTTCCTCTCGTCCTATCGCTGGTTACCTGGGAGAAGAGACCAACACCCACGTCGCCACAACCCCCTTTCAGGTAGTTGCAGAGAGCGATAAGGTCTCCCCTCAGCCTCCTCTTCTCCAGACTAAACAACCCCAGTTCCCTCAGCCGCTCCTCATAAGACTTGTGCTCCAGCCCCCTCACCAGCTTTGTTGCCCTTCTTTGGAGATGCACGAGCACCTCAACGTCCTTCTTGTAGTGAGGGGACCAAAAGTGAAGACAGTATTCAAGCTGCGGCCTCACCAGTGCCGAGTACAGGGGCACGATCACTTCCCTCCTCCTGCTGGCCACTCTCTTTCTGATACAGGCCAGGATGCTGTTGGCCTTCTTGGCCACCTGGGCACACTGTTGGCTCATGTTCAGCTGGCTGTCGACCAGCACCCCCAGGTCCTTTTCCACCAAGCAGCTTCCCCAAGCCTATAGCGTTGCATGGGGTTGTTGTGACCCAAGTGCAGGACCCGGCACCTGGCCTTATTAAACCTCATACAGTTGACCTCTGCCCATCGATCCAGCCTGTCCAGATCCCTCTGCAGAGCCCTCCTACCCTCCAGCAGATCAACACTCCCACCCAACTTGGTGTCATCTGCAAACTTACCGAGGGAGCACTCGATCCCCTCATCCAGATCATCAATAAAGATATTGAACAAGACTGGCCCCAGAACCGAGCCCTGGGGAACACCGCTTGTGACCAGCCGCCAGCCAGATTTAACGCCATTCACCACAACGAAGAAACAACGTAACTGTTATATTACTGGCAACTCCTGAGTATTCCAGTTGCTAAAAAAAAAAAAAAAACAAAACAAAAAAAAACACGTTCTAGGTGCAGGTTCCTCTACAGAGTTCAATACATGTTCATTTGCTTCTCTTTTGTATGGTACTAAAGAAATACATTGTGGCATTGCAGAATCACCCATAGTTTAATTATTGTATCACCAAATGTTAATAGTTGATTCTTCTCTGGTGAAAATAAAGGAGAAAGATGAGGGAGTTAGACTTGATGATCCTTATGGGTCCATACCAACTTGAGATATTATATGATTCTATTTAGAAGATACTCTCAGCTGTTTAAAGCAACAGGCTCAACATCTGACAACGCAACCTTATTCTTCTGCCAACTCCTATTTCACATATAGCATTCTGTTTTGGGTTTGCACAGCAAGGTTTTGGTAGCGGGGAGGGTCTACAGGGGAGGCTTCTGTGACAACCTGCTAGAAGCTTCCCCTATGTCCAACTGTCCTGGTTTCAGCTGGGATAGAGTTAATTTTCTTCAAAGAAGCTAGTGTGAGACTATGTTTTGGATTTGGGGTGAAAAAATGTTGATAAGGTGCTGATGTTTTCAGTTGTTGCTAAGCAGTCAAGGACTATCTGACCTTTCATATGCTGGCCTGCCAGCAAGAAGGCTGGAGGCGCACAGGAAGCTGGGAGGGGACACAGCCAGGACAGCTGTCCCAAAGCGGCCAAAGGGATATTCCATACCATATGACGTCATGCTCAGTATATAAATCTGGGGGAAGAAGAAGGAAGGGGTGGAGGGACGTTCAGAGTTATGGCGTCTGTCTTCCCAAGAAACCATTACGCGTGATGGAGCCCTGCTCCCCTGGAGATGGCTGAACACCTGCCTGCCAATGGGGAGTAGTGAATGAATCCCTTGTTTTGCTCTGCTTGTGTGCAAGGATTTTGCTTTGCCTATTAAACTGTCTTTATCTCAAACCATGAGTTTCCTCACTTTTACTCTTCCAATTCTCTCCCCCGTCCCACCGTGGGGGAGTGAGCGAGCGGCTGCATGGTGCTTAGTTGCTGGCTGGGGTTAACCATGACACCGACAGAGCCAATGCCAGCTGGCTCCAAGATGGACACGCTGCTGGCCAAGGCCGAGCCAATCAGCAACAGCGGTAGCGTCCCTGTGGTAACATATTTAAGGAGAGGAAAAAAACCCACATCCAAACCTGCGGTGGAACAGTAACCGGTAAAGAGGAGTGAGCACATGCGAGAGAAACAACTCTGCAAACACCAAGGTCAGTAAAGAAGGAGGGGGAGGACATGCTCCAGACGTCAGAGCAGAGATTCCCCTACAGCCCATGGTGAAGACCATGGTGAGACAGGCTGTCTCCCTGCAGCCCATGGAGGTCCACAGTGGAGCAGATATCCACCTGCAGCCTGTGGAGGACCTCATGCCACAGCAGGTGGATGTGCCCAAAGGAGGCTGTGACCCCATGGGAAGCCCGTGCTGGAGCAGGCTCCTGCCAGGACCTGTGACCCCGTGGAGAGAGTGGAGCCCACACTGGAGCAAGTTTGCTGGCAGGACTTGTGATCCCATTGGGGACCCCATGCTGGAACAGGGGGAGAGTGTGAGGAGTCCTCCCCCTGAGCAGGAAGGGGTGGCACAAACAACGTGTGATAAACTGACCGCAAGCCCCATTCCCCATCCCCCAGCGCCGTTCGGGCAGAGGAGGTAGAGGATCAAGGAGTAAAGTTGAGCCTGGGAAGAAGAGAGGGATGGGGGAAGGTGTTTTAAGATTTGGTTTTATTTTCTCATTACCCTACTCTGATTGGATTGGTAATAAATTAAATTCATTTTCCCCAAGTCAAATGTATTTTGCCTGTGATCGTAACTGGTGGGTAACCCCCTGTCCTCACCTCGACCCATGAGCCTTTCGTTATATTTTTCTCTCCTCTGTCCAGATGAGGAGGGGGAGTGATAGAGCAGCTTTGGTGGGCACCTGGCATCCAGCCAGGGTCAACCCACCACACATTCTAAGCAACAGCTCAGATATATATACACATAACATCACTGAGCTAGTCAATATATATCTTAAGAATATCATCATTCTCTTTCCCTCTCCTCCTATCCTATCTTTCTTCTCTCCCTTCCATATTCCTTTCAGCTAAGTTTTCATCTCCTGAAAAAATAAGCAAGTTTGACAGATGTATCTTTAGTTGGACCAAGTCCCCGCTTTGACTAAAGTTCTCACCAACAGCAGCAATTTCCTGGTGCACTGAAATGGTATGTTTCTACTAATATTAAAAAAGGATTCGAAAAGCACCTCCCCAAAGAGAAAAAATGGTACATGCAGCCATTTCTGAAAACCTCTGCTTTTCAGTAACTTCTTCAGCACTGTGGTAGCAATATTTACATATACAAAGAACAACATAAACCTCACTGATCATCTGTAAACAGTCTTGTCATAGTATAGAAAGAAATGTAAAAAGGTGCAATGATCAGAAAGAATCTGTTTTCAAATTCTAAACCTGCCTGTGTAAATACTATCTCAGCCAGAAATGGAGGAGAAAAATAATTACTGCATTTATAAAGCAGTATGAAAAGACACTGACTTGAAGGCCTTGAAAGTAGGATATTCAATTGAAGAGAAGAAAATAATGCTGAAAAAAAAATGAGAAAAAATATGCAAGACCACAAAGCTAAATGCGGGAGAAGGATGGACTTCACAGCTCTATGAGAGTTATATTCCGAAGCCATTTATTGTCTTGTCTGACTCCAATATATATCATAATTTTCGCTTAGTCACTGCGCACACACTCATGATTGGTTACAACTTGTTACACACATTATTGCATTTGGCTATATACAAAATATCACGCGCTGTCCACGCGCCTCTCACACAGTCAGGATTGCTGCTTGCAGGTGTTCCTGTTTTCCTCGCTTCTTCTTAGTTGTTTACCACAGCTCCTTCTCCTCAAGGCCGAGCCATGCAGATATCCAGCTGTTTACCAGCTTCTCAATGCCACAGCTCCTTCTCCTTAAGGTCGAGCCATGCAGGGTGATCCCAACATCTCCCCCTTTTTGTTTATCTAAAAACAAAACCTGATGGATCATTTGCAACCCAAGGACTGTGAGGAAGATGGACCATCTGTACATTCTTGTATCGTCCTGTGCCACGAACTCAGCCCAGCAGTCGGTAGGTGCCAGCTTTACGTGGGCGTCCCCACGGAGGCAACGGTGGCCTTGCCGTACACCGATCCCCCTGCTCTTCGGGAAATCCCGGTATTTATACATTTGCCAAGGAACGAGTTTCGACACACGTGGCCAGTGAGTGTCGGAACATGCCTCGGTTGCCACCTCTCAACACAGGGAGCCTATGGCGTATGTGCCCGTTGGCCAGACGTGCTGCACGCGCCACAGCCACCCCGTCTATTGGTTCGTAGGCTTTGTTCACACGGCATCTTACCATAATCCAGCAGTCACATATCAACTATGCTTAAATTAATAGCAGAATGTTACAAGGCAAACAATTCTAGTTGTACTACTCCTAGCGATAGAAGCTATAAAGCTATGAAAACCAATATTATATCTTACCAAAGGATTTGTAGTTATAGAGCACTTTTCCTTAAAGCTATGAAAACCAATATTATATCTTACCAAAGGATTTGTAGTTATAGAGCACTTTGTCTTAAAAGCTTTCCATGTTTGTCTAATGATAATTCTCAAATTAGGAAATAGGACGCCATGGCACAGTCCCCTGACCAGTTCCCGGGCAGCTGTTTCCCAGCCCATTGATCTCCACACAGTCACCATAACCCTTCTGGCAGATTGAAAAGGGATTGCCTGGGGAGGAAAGAGACAGACAGAAGGTGTCTTGTCCTGTTTGATTTGCTAATGTTACCCATACATTTTCTTTTGGCTGAGGTGGCATCCAGGTTGCGATGACACCTAACAGTGTCAAGATGTGTCTGACGATGGTGACTGTTCCACCCATGGTTTTACCCATTTTGCGGATACCCAACAAGTTCCAGAATCTGTAATGACACAAGCATAACCTCGTCCCCAGGTTAGCAGTTGAAAAGGTCCTTCCCACATATTCTTTTCCAAATTTTTAACTTTTACTTGCACATTTTGTGTTAACTCACATAGGCTTCCTGTCATCCCTTTTACATGTTTTATTATGGGAGACACTGTTTCTCCTTCTGCTAGACGCAAATAATTTAACACATATAAGGCTTTATTCAAATGTTCTTGGGGTGGTGTGGTAGCCTCTCCCCCTTTTTGTTTTTGCAATAAACACTTCAGGGAATGATTCATTCGTTCAACAATAGCTTGTCCAGTTGGGGAATGTGGTATTCCAGTAACGTGTCACTCCCCATTGAGCAAAAAAACTTTGGGTTGACTGGGCTACATAACAAGGACCATTATCGGTTTTAATTTGTAGGGGTATACCATGGGCTGCGAATGCAGCTCACAAATGCTTTTGTACATGCCTACTAGTTTCTCCTGTTTGTGCAGTGGCCCAAACTACTGCAGAATAGCAATCAATTGAAACATGAACATATTTAAATCTTCCACAGTCAGCAACATGTGTCACATCCATCTGCCATAGTTGTAGCGAATGCAATCCTCGGGGACTTACTGTAATCGCGATTCCTGGGCCTATTTGTTGACAATCAGCACAAGTCTGTATAATAGCTCTAGCATCACCTGCACTTAAGATTAAATTGTCTCGCTAAAACTTTGGCAGATTGATGGAAAAAGACATGAGAGGCTTGCGCTTGACCTAAACGATCTGGGACAGGTCCAGCCCATACTGCGGCAGTCAGCCGATCGGCTCTTGCATTTCCTTCCACCAATTCCCCTGGAAGGTTGGTATGGCTGCGTATATGCATAATGTAATAAGGATGTTGTCTTTTCTGCAATAAAAACCAACGTTTTCTAAATTGTTGATATAGCTGTTCCTGCTGTACTTGTCTGAGGATTGAACCTTCCAATCTTTGGAGTACTCCAACTACATATAAAGAATCAGTAATTATATTCACAGGTTCTTCAGACCATAATTTAAAGGCTTCAATTACTGCCTGTAGTTCTACCTTTTGAACTGATCCTGGCACGACAAGTACCCGTTCTTTCCATTCTCCGTGCTCTCGCCATACTATTGCTGCCTTGCCTGTTTTCCCACCACTATCCGTAAATACTGTAGCGCCTTGAATTGGATATTGACTACACTTTGATTTTTCTTCTACTTCATGGTTTTTAAAAAAGGTAAACATTTTGTGTGATGGATAATGAATCTGAATGTCACCTTCAAATCCTGCTAATGCAGTTTGCAAGGGGACAGAGTGCTGCAAAGCCCAAGTCAAATATTCTTGTTGTAATGGTATTAAAATCGTTCTCGGGTCCTTTGCTGATATATCAATAATTCTGTTGCGCCCTTTCATAATCAAATTTGCAAAACACTCTGCTTTCGTGGTGATGGTTTTTCTGTGCTGCTGAGGCAAAAAGACCCACTCTAAAATTCTCAATGGGTCCGCTTTTGATTCTAGCTTTGTTATTCACTGTATTATAAGCACATAGGGATGTCGCTCGTGATTGATTACTGCCAAAGTGATCCCTATCGAGGAGTCTATCCTAGAACTAAATGCTTGAGTTACCTTTTCAGAAATGTTTGCTACTGCTTCCCGGGCTTCCTTGGTCAATTGCCGAGGAGAGTTTAACCTGCTATCCCCTCGCAAGAGCTGAATCAAAGGCTCCATATCTTGGTTTGTGATCCCACAAATAGGTCGAATCCAGTTAATGTCTCCTACCAATTTTTGTACATCATTTAATGTTTTAATCTGAATTCTTAATTCAACCTTTTGGGGGGCCACCAACGTTTCAGTGATCATCCACCCCAAGTACCTCCATGGCGCTTCAGCTTGTATCTTTTTCGGCGCCACTTGCAGCCCACTTTGCCTCAAAAGCTCAACGAGCTCCCCGATCATTTCTTCCGGATTTAATTGATCACCAGCCAACAATATGTCATCCATATAATGATAGATGAAATATTGAGGACACCTTTTTCTGATTGGCTGTAAAGCCCAATTTACATAAATTTGACACATCGTGGGCGAATTTTTCATGCCTTGTGGCAATACTGTCCAATGATATCTTTGCATGGGTTGCGCCTTGTTTGTACTTGGGACTGAGAATGCAAAATATTTGGCATCATCTTCATGCAGAGGGATTGTAAAAAAGCAATCTTGGAGATCTATAATCAAAAGATTCCAATACTTCGGTATCATACAGGGAGATGGTAGCCCTGGTTGCAAGGCTCCCATGTCCACTATAACCTTATTGACTTCTCGCAAGTCATGTAATAATCTCCATTTTCCACTTTTCTTTGGAATCACAAAAACAGGTGTGTTCCAAGGACTAGTGGTTGGCACAATATGGCCTTTTTGTAGCTGTTCTTTTACCAAATCTTCCAGGTGGGCGACCTTTTCTGCGGTCAGCGGCCATTGATTTACCCACACTGGATCATTGGTTTTCCATTCCAGTTTGAGCACAGGTCGCGTTTCAATGGCCGCTACCGAAAACCCTGCGGATCGCTAGAGAGTGATACATTCGACTCAGTACATCCCGCCCAAGCAAACTTAATGGTAATGCGGCTACATAGGTTCGTACTGAACACACTAGCCCGTCTGGATTTTCACAGGTTAGGGTTGTTACGCTCTGTTGTGTTGCGGAAAACCCACCGACCCCTACAAGTCTGTGAGCTGGAGACTGAGCCAGCCAGCCTGGCAGCCACTCTCAGTGACTGATAATGGTCACATCAGCTCCAGTATCCACTAACATATCGATGGTCCATTGTCGCAGTCGCACGGTGGGGTCAGGATGCCTAAACTTCATTTTCAAAGTCGGTTTTCTTCTGCTGATATCTAATGCTAGAAAGATTTCTGGTCTTCCTGTTGAGCCAAACCCCCCATTCCCCCTCACTGATTGCGCTGCCTGAGGTATAGAAGCAGTAAAAGGCACCAATTGTGCAATACGTGTGCCTGCAGGAACCGCAACAGGAGGAGATGGAGTCCACAACATTACTTTGATGGTTCCCGTATAATCAGCGTCGATGACTCCAGGGAGAACAAAAAGTCCCTGCTTTGTTGCTGAAGATCGTCCCAATAACAAAGCACTCAATCCATATCCTAATGGTCCATTCGCATTAGTCGGGACATCATAAACCGATGTGTCCCATAAGGTAACTTCTGCTGTTGTTTCCACGTCCACTCCAGCGCTCCCTCTGGTTTGGGCGCTGAGGCTTGCCAAGCAGCCTGGTGGTGCTTCCCCATTTGTGTCATCGCGCGGGGTGCCTTCGCGCTCGGTCGCCCATTTCCCAATTTCATACCATCATGATGATACTTTGAACAACATTCTGAGGCTTGATGACCAAATTTTTGACATCGACCACATGGTGCTCCTGCTGGGCCTATTCCTTGCTGAAAGGGTCCTTGTTGGAAGGATTTATGACCTGTCTCAATCTGCCTAGGTCCTTTCCTTGTGGCCTTGCGCTGAGCTCTAAAACGGCCTCTTTTTCCACAATTAAAACATTTTTTCTCCCCTTTTCCATTTATAAATGGCTTAATTGCTGCTGCAAAGGCACTTGCGAGTGTTTCTGCCTGATGTGTGGCAGAGCCTACGCTGTTGCAGGCTCCTACCATTTGTACTAATGTTGCTTCTTTTGGCAAAGTTAACAAAACTCTTTTACAATCTACATTGGCATTTTCTACCGCTAAATTCAACAGCACTGCTAGTTTTGCGTCTTCATTGGTATACACCTTATTCAAAGCGTCTCTCAGACGATCAACAAAAGACATATATGGTTCATCTCTCCCTTGTCTAATTTGAGTGTAAGATGGTTGCCTCTTTCCCTCCTCAGGGACTGTTCGCAACGCATTCAACGCTAGTCGCCCAACTAATTGCAAGGCTTCTAAAGGCAGCCGAGCTTGCAATCTAACATCCACAAACGGTCACTGGCCTGTCATTTGTTCCATAGTAATGTTCTGAAGCGGATCGCCGTCTTGACGCTCCAGGTTTCTCAGGGCTTCTTGCATACAGAGTTTATACCAACTGTCTGCCCACAATAACCTTTGGGTTGGTGTCAATAACATATCTATCATCTGCCGACAATCCCATGGTGTAAGAACCATTCCCGTGAATATGTTATCTAATAGAGCTTGCGTGAAAGGCGATTGCAAGCCATAATTTTGTACTGCCTTCCGCACTTCCTTAATCAAGCCCCAATGAAATGGGTCCCAGCGATTGGGCCCGTGAGGCTGTACACTATTGGGAAATGCCATTGGTAACTCTGTTTCCTCGTCTTTCAATGCTCCTAAAAAAACGTCTTTCCACTGCTCTCTAGGGTCGCCTTTCATCCTAGGCTCTTGCCTCCCTATAGTCTCTACAACAGGCTCTTCTTCTTCATCGCTGCAATCAGGCAACGGGGGCCGTAAAGGTGGCAGGGGCTCGGCTGAGGGCTTCAAAACTACGGCTTTCGATCGGTTAAGTCTGGGTGGTTTCAGGGGTGGTGAAGCCCGCCCCATCAATCTTTCACACGAGTACACAGGGGAACATTGAGTACATTGTTCTGGGCAGCTTTGTCCCATCTTGCCCTCACATACATCATCGTAGATCTGTTTCTCTGACTTATCTAATGCAGCCAGTTCACCCGGTGCATCTGGCACCTCAGGAGGTGCAGTCGGAGTCACTGAAGGTCCTGGACCCTCTGACTCAGTTAAGAAGGGATTGGTTGAAGGCATTTTAACAGCCTCCTCCATATCAGCTGCAGCTTTTCTCTCTGCCTTCAAGGCTTTTAATGTGGTTATTATCAACTTCCACGCCGTCACTAACTCTGCGGCGGTTTTCTCAATATGCTCCCATAACATTTTTCCTATCTCCTCCCACGTCTCTGCCTTAAACGCCACAGACGGATCGGGGGGGTACCCTTTCTTTCGGCTCCAAATTAGAAGCCTTCTAAGTGTATATTCATCATATTTCAGTCCTCTCTTAGAGAGCATATGCAGCAGGAGTCTGACTATCGCCCCTTCTTCACGCGATGTGTTCTGCCCCATGCCGCCCCGGTTGCTCACCTCACCTCGCTGGGTGCTTCTCTGTTGCAACGTATTCCTTTTTCTTTTCCCTTGCGTCAGTCCCGCTGACTACAATTCTTCCAACCGGGCTTCTCCCGCGGCGTCCTCTGCGCTCGACCGGTGTTCAACGATGAGATCCCAGAGATCGTATCACGTCGGGGTCACCAGTTGCGGGAGAAGGATGGACTTCACAACTCTATGAGAGTTATATTCCGAAGCCCTTTATTGTCTTGTCTGACTCCAATATATATATCATAATTTTCGCTTAGTCGCTGCGCACACACTCATGATTGGTTACAGCTTGTTACACACATTATTGCAATTGGCTATATACAAAATATCACGCGCTGTCCACGCGCCTCTCACACAGTCAGGATTCGCTGCTTGCAGGTGTTCCTGTTTTCCTCGCTTCTTCTTAGTTGTTTACCACAGCTCCTTCTCCTCAAGGCCGAGCCATGCAGATATCCAGCTGTTTACCAGCTTCTCAGTGCCACAGCTCCTTCTCCTTAAGGTCGAGCCGTGCAGGGTGATCCCAACAGTTAAACACGAAGAAAATACAACCTAACATCACCTCTAAAAGCTAAGAAATGAAGTGGGCTGTGAATCCCAAGAAGCACAACAGATTACAGTGTTTATTACATAGATATTACATAGATACATAAATATTCTGGCATATGAAAATGCTGCAACTGCATATCAACTAGAAAAAACTTTAAAAGAAAAACAGAGAAAAGTCTATCTCTACATCTAAGGAAATAAACTATTACAGTTTTGAAGAGGAATATCAAATAAAATAATTTCATCATCAGAACACTCCCCCAACTAGGAGACAAAAATGGTTCTTCACTCCCAGATCAGACAGCGAAACAGAGCATATATTGCATTTTGTTTCTTTTTTTTTCTCCCAGGTATTTAGATAGGGAAATGAACTATGAGACTGGCAAGCTGCTGTCTTCAGTTACTAAAAATTAAGTCTAAGCTTACTGACTAAAAGTCACATTGAACAGTATTGCTATATTCCTGGGATGAGTACAGGGATGCTGCCCGGTTGAGCAGGGACGAGGCCAGGAGGGCCAAGGGGCAGCTGAAGCTGAACTCGGCAAGGGATGCAAAGAATAATAAGAAGGGCTTCTACAGGTATGTCAGACAGAAAAGGAAGGTCAAAGAAGGCATACCCCTCCACCCCCTTGATAAGCAACAGTGGCCAACTGGTAATAGAACCACAGAATTATTAAAGTTGGAACAGACCTTTAAAATCAAGTCCAGCCATGAACATACCACCACCATGCCCACTAAACCATGTCCCGAAGGGTCACATCCACATGTGTTTTGAACACTTCCAGAGATGGCGACTCCACCACCTCCCTGGGCAGCCTGTTCCAATATTTGACAACTCTCTCAGAAAAGAAATTTTTCCTAATATCCAATCTAAACCTCCCCTGGCGCAACTTGAGGCCATTTCCTCTCATCCTCTCCCTAGTTACTTGGGAGAAGAGACCAACACCCACCTCACCACAAACCCCTTTCAGGTAGTTGTAGAGAGCGATAAGGTCTCCCCTCAGCCTCCTCTTCTCCAGACTAAACAACCCCAGTTCCCTCAGCCGCTCCCCATAAGACTTGTTCTCCAGACCCCTCACCAGCTTCGTTGCCCTTCTCTGGACATGCTCCAGCACCTCAGCATCCTTCTTGTAGTGAGGGGCCCAAAACTGAACACAGGATTCAAGCTGCGGCCTCACCAGTGCCAAGTACAGGGGCACGATCACTTCCCTCCTCCTGCTGGCCACACTATTTCTGATACAGGCCAGGACGCTGTTGGCCTTCTTGGCCACCTGGGCACACTGCTGGCTCATGTTCAGCCGGCTGTCAACCAGCACTTCCAGGTCCTCTTCTACTGAGCAGCTCTCCAGCCACTCCTCCCCAAGCCTGTAGCGTTGCATGGGGTTGTTGTGACCAAAGTGCAGGACCCGGCACTTGGCCTTATTAAACCTCATACAGTTGACCTCTGCCAATCGATCCAGCCTGTCCAGATCCCTCTGCAGAGCCCTCCTACCCTCCAGCAGATCTACAGTCCCACCCAACTTGGTGTCATCTGCAAACTTACTGAGGGAGCACTCGATCCCCTCATCCAGATCATCTATAAAGATATTGAACAAGACCGGCCCCAGAACTGAGCCCTGGGGAACACCACTTGTGACCAGCTGCCAGCTGGATTAATCACACCTTAGACTTTCAGCAACTACAAGCCCACCATATGATTAAGATGTTGCATATTCAATTATCCTTGCTGCTATAAGGGTCCAAGAATCTTAAGTGATATAGCCCTCTACCTTACATCCACGACTTCCAAGAGTATCACATCATAATTGTTTAACTTGTAACATGTATTTACATATACAGAACACATTTCAGAAACTCACTGAAACACTTTGAAAACAAAATATCTGTGTGACTTGGATTTTTATTATTTGCAAAAAAGGCGGAGGGAACCACTCCACATTTAATTATGCTTATTTGAAAATGTATCGCAGTATCCTTACTATTGGGTTTGATGATTGCAGGAGTCAGGTGTGAACTTCCAACACTTTAAATGCTGAGCCTTTAAAATATTTATTAAATTTGGACTAGTTTGTAACAACCAGAAATAACTGCTAATGACTCGAACTGCAGATTAGATAAATAAAAATATGATGGTTGTAACAAGAGTACAGAAGATAACTTTTTCTGCCTTCTAGATGCAAAGTTTAAGATTTTAGAAATACTGGCCAAGAAGCTGGAATGCCAAATAAGGATTCAGTGGCATCCTCTCTGTTGAAATAACAACATCTTTTTATCTGGTCATTAACTGATTCTGTATCATGTCTCTATTTGGGAGCTCAGACCTCTAGCTGAGCACCAAGGAATTTTTTTTAAACAGGCATAAACTTAATGAACAAAGGCTCCAAACAAGTGTTTATTAGTTTTCAAAAATGAAGTGGAACAATATTTACTCCTTTAGATACAAGTTTTTACTTTAACATAAATTAACTGTTCTTAGGTTATTCCAGAATTAATAGTTTTATTTGAAAAAAAATAAGATGTGCTACTTCAAAACTGAAAATTATGCAGTAGAAATTAATTCCAGGTCATACAGTTCTTCTACAACTATTTTTCTTCCTCATCTTGGATCTGTTTCTACTTGCAACATTCTTCTGGCTTATTAAAGGTTTATAATTGAGTCAGAGATAAAAACACCTCTTACAAAGAGCAGCAATTATTAACTGCTGTGAAAATAAACTGGTTTATGTGAAACTTATGGAAAGCAACAGATGGCCAAGTAGGGGATGCTGAAACAATGAACAAAAGAGGTTTTGTTGCTCACTTTGCTTCTCCACCCCAAAGAACATAATCAACAGAAACTGCAAGCATTTCTCAAGTAATATTCTAACTGCACAGAGTAATTTGTCCTGGAAAATGAGATATATGAAGTAATTATAAACTGCAGAAGCATATTTTGAAACATTAAGCCAAAGTCTTGGAGTTCTAAACTTTTTTTTTTCTTTGCACAATTTTATATTAATGAAAACCCTCCATGTTCATTATGCTCCTTGATATTATTTCAGTCGCCAGTGCTGCTCAATCCCTTTCCCTTTTCCCCAAAAATTCTAAAGAGGTATAACAGTTTAAAATTGCAGGAATCCAACATTCCCAACAGCTAACAGGCAGACTTCAAGTACAGGTGGAAAAGTAAATTAAAGTGAGAGATGAAACATTGATTCAGTAGGTTTTCTTGAAAGTGTGAAAAACCTTTACTTCAGAAATACCTAGCAATACTCATCATCCGTTGCTTCATTTACTTAGAATTGCAGTGACAAACAATATCAGTATTTGCTTAAAAGACAGACATTTCCTGTGGACCAAGTAAACCACTAACAGATAAGGAAAAGAGAAACCTGAGAGCCAAAAAGGAAAAAGCAGGTCATTCTATTGGTTTCTTTTCTTAAACATAAACTACCTTTTCATTAAAGAAAGAATGATTTACACAACTGACAGTAGTACAGCTGTACTGACTTTAGGTACACTACTGGATTGGTTATCATGGGAAAGGAAGGTTATACTGTAGTAAAATACACAAACATGCTCTGCCATTTTGTCTGCACTAAGTTCTGAACATTAACAAAGAATAAGATGATGTAGTTTAGAGAACCTGATGGATAAAGCTTTCGTTGCCTCTTGATAACTGATTTATTTTTTACTGATAGTACTGGTGCTAACAAAATAAAAGTTGAGATTCTCCAAGAAACAAATAGTTCCTACACAGTAATTCTTCAGAAACGCCACACGCTTTGAGTTAGGTACCCAGTTCCCAAACTCCACATGTTTAAGAGGAACTTCTCATCCTGCTCAGCTCCTTATAAAAACTGCTGAGCTGAAGTCCAAGTGAATCTAAGCACACGCTCCCAAGCATTCATGCAGTCAAAAGAAAAAAGTGGATGACAATATGCTTTCATGTTCTCTGGACTAAAACTACTGCAGAAGACTATTAGACTAATTAACAGCTGTATACCAAAATTAATGAGGATTAATTCAGCCCTTTAAACAGCCACAAAAAAAAAAAAAAAATCACAATGATATATCCTAACACAACAGTTTGGAAATAAACTTGTACCTGACAATGCTACATAGAGATGCCCTTATCATGATTTCATTGTACACTGAGTAAAACTATATGTTTGGGTTAATGCCTAGGTTATAGTGACACTGTTTAATTTAGGCCTGATTACTTTGTATAAACTTGCATGCCTTACTAATCACCAACCTCCGGAGGAGGAACTGAAAAGAGGGACTTCAAGGACTGATAAAGGAAAAAATCTTGCTACAAGGAAGATAACAAGGATAGAAGAATGTCACTGGCATGAAGTCAGCAAAATCCACAGTAACTGGGGTAAAGGCGGCAGGGGGAGATCACGACCACCGACTCAATTGAGGGACTGTGCAAATTACTCCCCCACACTTTCTAGGAGCATGCATGCTAATTTAAATATGTGTAACCAATAGCAAGTGATATGGTAATCACGAATCAATGAATGTAAACTTGGGCGGGTTTTCCACTGTTTTTACTAACCATGTAACAAGATAAATACGTTGTAGTTCCTTTGTGTGGTGTGTTAGCTTTGTGGAATTACCATCTAGCACTCATCTTTGTGCAGACATGAAATACATAGATATCTTGGCTCTGTGTGTAAGATTGGCCTATTGCACACTGGTTATCGGACCCTGCTTGTGGGATAATATCATCACTGATAAAACAACAATTTTCTCATACTCTGTAACTCCAGTCACTAAGGAAAAGCTGGGCCCAAATCCTACAAAGACTCAAAACTATGCCATCAGAAACAGCAAGCACATATGCTCATACTCCATCAAGGAAAAAAAAAAAGAAAACATTCACCACCACACATTTTTGAACACACAATATTGTTAGGATATATGTGGGCAACTGAAGCAGCCAAACTTGATAAATATCCATACAATAGAATTTAGATGGTGCTTGCAAAAATAAAAAATTCCATAACATGACTCCTACACATAGTCACACCTAGATAGATCCAGGTACATTCTGGACCAAGGCCACCAAAACATAAAAACAAGTGTAAAATTCTCCTTTTTCACTGAGAAAATCTGGGTCCTCATATACCTCAGTCCACAAAAATGTGAAAAAATTCACACACTGATGCTAGAAGTTAGCAGAACCTCCTCAACTACTTTCGTCTAAATAGTGTATGGGATGAGAAAAAGAGATGGTGTGTTCTGAAACATGCAAGTCTTGTCAGACACTAGCAATGGCAATGAAGTAAATACTCACTAGGACCAGATAGCTTGCTTTTTAAAATCCAAACTCTAAGAACTTACCAGCTGAACAAAAGTTGCAGTTACTCCAATTCAAATGAAAAAACATCATCTCACTTGAAATAGCAGATTCAGCACCCAGAGCCTGTAGGAACCTAGAAACTTTTTGGCCTCAAATGCCTAAATTGTACTGTCAAAGTAAACACCACATGTTGCTGCTCCGATTAAACAGAAAAATTCAGACTCCAACACATCCTAGTGCAAAGCAACACAACAACAAAAATCTGTGAGCAAGACCTTACCAAATCCATCAGATTCTTGTTCACAAACATCTACATTCAGTTGCACAGAATAAAGTACCGAGCCACACTTAGATGACTAGGGAAATCTGCACCTTCTTAAATCCTGGCCCTAGAGACCTTGGAAAGGTTAAGCCTCATCTTCTTACTTTGATTCTCAAAACTTGCCTTTTTTTTGTTTTTTTTTTTTAAACTAGACAGTTTTCCTGTACTTTTTTTTGTCCCATGGATCGATCAATTCTGCAAAGGTAGAGGGGAGCAGCTGGAGGGAACAACTAAAGAAGATGTCACAGAGTAAGGAAAAGGTAACACTAAGGTGGAGATATCTAGACCATGCGGTAGCCTCACCTCCTGGATTCGCCTGCGAGCCCGCTGCAGCACCTCCTCGTACCCCTTCTGTCGCAGCTCACTCAGGCTCTCATAATACTCTTCGGGGTCGTCATTCTCAGTGAAGAGCACCTGCGAAAGAATCTTCCAGCCACAGGTATCCAAGCTGTGGAGCAAGTAAACTTGCAGTTTGTAGCAGAGAGCGTCCATCTCCTGCTCGGATAGCTCTGGGGCTCCGAACAGCACCGTCCACATGCCCGAGGGCTCCTCGGGGAAGGCAGGCAGGTAGGGCTCCAGCTCCGAGTTCACAGAACACAGCTGCTGGTGCACAGCCCGCAAGTCTTGGAAGGAGAAGAGGCCGGCCCAGCTGCACTCCTCCCCTACGGGCTCCGACTCGACTGCCTGCAGCGGCGAGAGTGAGAGCGAGGCGGCCTCCTCCTCCTTCCCCAGCTCCAACACTTCTATCTCTTCAGCGGCACCTGCCGCCGCCGGGCCCCGCAGCGGCCTCTGGGCCGGGCTGCTCTTGGCGCGCAACGGGCTCTTCAGCAGCCTCTCGGCCGCCGCGCCCCGCTCGGAGCCCTGCAGCCCCGCCTCTGCGCGGAGATGCGAGGAGCTGCAGGCCAGGCCAGCATCCATGCCCCAGGCTGGGCCCCTGCTCACCGTGGGGATGCCGGCCTCGGGGGTGGCTCTGGCCTTGGGGCCGGCGAGGTCGCCGCGGTAGAGCTCGCGGGGGCCGCCGCGCTGGCGCTGCACCGTGCGGTTGTGGCAGGTGACGGCAAACTTACCCTCGATCTCGTTCCAGGCCACGATGAAGACGAATTTGTGCTTCTCCCGCTCCTGGAAGGCGTGAGGCCTCACGGCCACCCAGTCGGCCTCCAGCATTTCCTCCAGGGCCAAGGCGGACATGGCGCTGCACTGCTTCCTACGCCCACACCCCGCTCCTGTCCTGTCCTGTCCCGTCAGCCGCACTCGCTTGCCCCGCCGCGCACCGGCCGGCAACAGCTCCCCGCAGCTCCGCCTCACTGCCCACCATCAGCCATCTTAGCGACGGGGGAACGGGGAAGACGCTGAGGAAGCAGGATGCGCTGAATTCCGACCGAGGCGGCGGGGGTGGAGAAGGAGGACAGAAGAGTTACTTCCTCCCTGCTCGGTGCCTGCCTTCCGCTACCGGGGAATCCCGCGGCTCCCACCTCTGATCATTAACCTGCCACCGCGGCACATAATACCCGATGCCCCCATACAGGTATTTCACGCACGTCACGCAAGGCAGGATCTGTTTACAAGCGGCGGTGGCGCTGCAGCAACAACAGCGCCGACCCCGCCCCGCGGCCTCCTAAAGCCCCGCCTTCCTACCCCACGGAGCGCCTTCCCCATTGGCTGTCGCCCTAGTTTCCCCGGCGGAGGGAGGCGGGCGGAGCTTCGCGTCCCGCCCCTTCTCCCCGGCCACGCTCGCGATCTCCCTCTCTTCTCGCTGTCCCGTGATGGGCGGAGGGAAGGGCGATGCCCCGCCCCTTCCCTCGGACGTACATACGCGGCCGTTCGACAGCCGCGCGCTGTATGGTAGGAGGGGGATGTGCCGGGCCGCTGCCGTTAGGGGACTGGCCGGCTCGGCGGGAGGGGAAAGAAGTGGGGTTGCCGCCATCTGATTTCCCTTGGGGTCAGCTGAGCGGCGGCCACCTGGCGAAAGCGGGCCGTTCAGGGTGAAATCTGCCACCCCCGTCGTACTTGCACCGTGGCTTCCGGGGGCAGCAGCCTCTGTTTCGGGCAGCTTCTGAGGTAGCGCTGGCTTTGCCTGCTGCAGCTTTGGCCTTGCTGTTAACTACCTGTCAGCCTGTAACCAAGGTGATGGGGGAATCAAACAATAACTAGAAAATAGGTTAGTAATAAGTTGTAAAGATGTAACTTTAGGAACAGGTTATGCACCAGCAATGCTGCTCAAGAGCCCATTTAACCCTTTCCATCTTGATTTAATTATCAAGGAATTAAGGTGTAACATTGTGATCATAGTACTATGTTTTGTTTTAATAATGAGTAGCTAGGAAGAAGGAACAACTTGGTCAGTTCTACCTAGACAATGGTTCAATGAAATGTAATTTTGTTGTCTTGAAACAAAAGACTGTAGAATGAATAATTACTTATTGGACTGACAGCCCGTGAAGGTCTATTTAGTGTTGCCAAGCTTAAGTGGACTTTGTAGGAAAGGTAATTCCGGCAGGGGGAGATCGCGACCACCGGCTCAGAGACCACCCACTCAAGAAACCCTCCGACCCAAAAGATCAAGGAAATAAATTCTTAGAAAGTTATAGTGAGCATGCGTAGTCATTTACATGTTAGGTGAAGAATTTTTAACCAGTCATTGTATAGGGGATAATGAATATGTATTTGTGTATCTATAAAAGAATGTTTCTTAGACTGATTGAATGAACATGATTTCGGGAGGAGCTATCCGCTGTGTTCCCGGCGCCGTGAATAAAGAATGCCTGCCTTTTAACACTACATTGGTGTTACAAGGTTTACTCCCGATTTTGGTGACAGTTTTTGGCGACCCAGATGGGACACTGCTTGTGAATCTCGACGGATCCGTGGGATCACGGGACCTCCAGCCGGAACCGAGGGATTCTCGGGGAGAACCTCTGATCCCCGGACTGAAGAATTCTGAGCAAGTCCCCTGGAAAGGTAATAAGGCATTCTTTAAGGGATTGAAGTAACGTGGGTTCGAGTCCCACTAGCCTGCTTGTAAGGCGTGGCGAAAGCTATGCAGAGTTAGGCTGAAAGGTACCTCTGGAAAGGGTGAGGGTATGAGACCTTCACGAGTAACGCCTGCCTATAAGTCGCGGTGAAAGCCTTGCAAGGTTGGGCTAGGGGCCCAGGTAAGGAGGTTGGGATTTCTAGAAGAGGGATAGAAATCCCAGAGGGAGCCTCGACAGTAGAGGCCCCTCGGACTAGTGCCTGTGATAGTGCATGATCACAACCACTAGTCTTGGGAAGATGGGAACGTTTCCGAGTAAGAAATCTATTCCACAAAGGACACCTTTGGGATGTATTTTAAGACATTGGAAAGATCTGGGAGGTGATCCTCTGACTCGGAAGCAATTAATTGAATATTGCAATCATTGGTGGCCAATGTATAAGTTGGACAGTGGGGAGAAATGGCCAGAAAATGGGACATTGCAATATAACACCATCTTGCAATTAATGTTGTTTTGTTGTTTTGTTCGCCAAGGCAGGGCATACAGTTCGCCAAGGCAGGGCGTGCAGGGAAGGCGTGCAGGCGGGGTACAGTACAAGTGGCCATCGTCCTCCCAGAGGAGGCTCAGCCATGGTCACCACTCGGCTGAAAACCGTGGCCAGAAAGAATGTGGCGACACAGACAGAGCTCCCGCTGAGGCATGCGGCTGTCCGAGTATCCGGCTGCAAAGAGTGCCTGAGACTGTCGGTTGTTCCAGAGACCAATGGGGACACCACCTGCATGCGGTGCGACCAGGTGAGCGACCTGCTCAGCCTGGTGGCAGAGCTGAAAGAGTGGAGAGGCTGAGGAGCATCAGGGAGTGTGAGAGAGAGAGAGATTGGTGGAGCCGCACCCGGCCATCCCTGAAGCAGGGGCAGCTGGTGGAGGCTCCACAAGCAGCAGGGGATCCCCTGTCCTCTTGCTGCCAGGCAGAAGGAGGAGACTTAAGAGATGAGGGGAAATGGAAGCAGGTCCCTCCTCGGAGAGGTCGGCGAATTCCCTCCCGGCCTCCCTCACTGTCCCAGCTGCCCTTGCACAACAGGTATGGGGCTCTGGAATGCGAGGGACAGGAACATGAGGACCTTGATGAAGGTCCGTCCAAGGGGGTGCCTAGGGTGAGTCAACCAGCCCCATGCATCAAGACGTCCTGTGTTAAGAAAAAAAGGAGGGTAATTGTCGTAGGTGACTCCCTTCTGAGGAGTACAGAGGGCCCAATATGTCGACCAGACCAAACTCACAGGGAAGTCTGCTGCCTCCCTGGGGCCTGGGTGAGAGACGTCGCCAGGAAACTCCCTGGTCTGGTTCGGCCCACTGATTACTACCCGCTGTTGGTCATGCAGGTTGGCAACAATGAGGTTGCACTAAGAAGCCCAAAGGCAGTCAAAAAGGACTTGAGAGCACTGGGGCAACTGGTCGATGGAGCGGGAGCACAGGTAGTGTTTTCATCAATCCCTTCAGTGACAAGGAAGAATGCTGAAAGGAACAGGAAAGCACACCTGATCAACACATGGCTCAGGGGCTGGTGCCGTCGTCAGAATTTTGGGTATTTTGACCACGGGGCGGTTTACACGGCGCCGGGCCTCCTCGCAGCTGATGGAGTGCAACTGACTCCAAGGGGCAAAAGGATTCTTGCTCATGAGCTGGCAGGCCTCATTGAGAGGGCTTTAAACTAGATTTGAAGGAGGGAGGGGATAAAACCAGGCTCACTAGAGTTAAACCTAGGGGTAGCGTGCCAGAGTTGAAATCGATAGCCCAGCTCAGGTGCACCTACACCAATGCACGCAGCATGGGCACCAAACAGGAGGAGCTGGAAGCCATTGTGCAGCGGGACGGCTATGATGTAGTTGCCATCACAGAAACATGGTGGGATGCCTCTCATGACTGGAGTGCTGCAATGGATGGCTATAAGCTCTTCCGAAGGGATAGGCAGGGAAGGAGAGGTGGTGGGGTGGCTCTGTATGTTAGGGAGTGTTTTGATTGCATAGAAATCAAAGATTGTGAAAGCCAAGTAGAGTGCTTATGGGTAAGGATGAGGGGGAAGGCCAATGAGGCAGATATCCTGCTGGGAGTCTGTTACAGACCACCCAACCAGGATGAAGAGACAGATGAGACATTCTATAAGCAACTGGCAGAAGTCTCACATTCGCTGGCCCTTGTTCTTGTGGGGGACTTCAACCTACCGGACATCTGCTGGAAGTATAACACGGCAGAGAGGAAACAATCTGGGAGGTTCCTGGAGTGTGTGGAGGATAACTTCCTGACACAGCTGGTGAGTGAGCCCACCAGGGGAGGTGCCTTGCTGGACCTGCTGTTTACAAACAGAGAAGGACTGGTGGGAGATGTGGTGGTCGGAGGCCATCTTGGGCTTAGCGACCAGGACATGATAGAATTCTCAGTTGTGAGTGAAGTAAGGAGAGGGGTCAGCAAAACTGCTACCATGGGCTTTCGGAGGGCAGACTTTGGCCTGTTCAGGTCACTGGTTGAGAGAGTCCCTTGGGAGACAGTCCTGAAGGACAAAGGGGTCCAGGAAGGCTGGACAGTCTTCAAGAAGGAAATCTTAAAGGCGCAGGAGTAGGCGGTCCCCATGTGCCATAAGAAGAGCTGGCGGGGAAGGCGACTGGCCTGGCTGAACAGGGAGATTTTGCTGGGACTCGGGGAAAAGAGGAGAGTTTATCACCTCTGGAAGAAGGGGCAGGCAACTCATGAAGAGTACAAGGATCTCGTTAGGTCAAGCAGGGACAAAATTAGAAAGGCAAAAGCACAGCTAGAGCTCAGTCTGGCTACAGTCGTAAAGGATAATAAAAAATGTTTTTACAAATATATTAACAACAAAAAGAGAGGCAAGGAGAATCTCCATCCCCTACTGGATATGGTGGGGAACATTGTCTCCAAGGATGAGGACAAGGCTGAGGTACTTAATGCCTTCTTTGCCTCAGTCTTTTAATAGCCAGTCCAGGTATCCGCAGGGTATTCAGCCCCCTGAGCTGGAAGATGGGGATGGAGAGCACAATAATCCGCCCATAATCCAGGAGGAAGCAGTCAAGGACATGTTAAACCACCTGGACACCCACAAGTCTATGGGGCATGATGGGATCCACCCGAGAGTACTGAGAGAGCTGGCGGAGGAGCTTTCCAAGCCACTCTCCATCATTCATCAGCAGTCCTGGTTACCAGGGCAGGTCCCAGAAGGCTGGAGGCTTGCCAATGTGACGCCCGTCTACAGGAAAGGCTGGAAGGAGGATCCTGGGAACTAGAGGCCTGTCAGCCTGACCTCTGTACCGGGGAAGGTTATGGAGCGGTTGGTCTTGAGAATGCTCACAGGGCATCTGCAGGACAACCAAGGGATCAGGCCCAGCCAGCATGGGTTCATGAAAGGCAGGTCCTGCTTGACCAACCTGATCTCCTTCTATGACCAGGTGACCCGCCTAGTGGATGAGGGAAAGGCTGTGGACGTTGTCTACCTGGACTTTAGTAAAGCCTTTGACAGCGTCTCCCACAGCATTCTCCTAGAGAAACTGGCGGCTTGTGGCTTGGACGGGTTTACTCTTCGCTGGGTGAGGAAATGGCTGGATGGCCGAGCCCAGAGAGTTGTGGTGAACGGCGTTAAATCCAGCTGGCGGCCAGTCACAAGCGGTGTTCCCCAGGGCTCGGTTCTGGGGCCAGTCTTGTTCAATATCTTTATAGATGATCTGGATGAGGGAATCGAGTGCTCCCTCAGTAAGTTTGCAGATGACACCAAGTTGGGTGGGAGTGTTGATCTGCTGGAGGGTAGGAGGGCTCTGCAGAGGGATCTGGACAGGCTGGATCGATGGGCAGAGGTCAACTGTATGAGGTTTAATAAGGCCAAGTGCCAGGTCCTGCACTTTGGCCACAACAACCCCATGCAATGCTACAGGCTTGGGGAGGAGTGGCTGGAGAGTAGCCCGGCGGAAAGGGACCTGGGGGTGCTGCTTGACAGCCGGCTGAACATGAGCCGGCAGTGTTCCCAGGTGGCCAAGAAGGCCAACAGCGTCCTGGCCTGTATCAGAAATAGTGTGGCCAGCAGGAGGAGGGAAGTGATCGTGCCCCTGTACTCGGCACTGGTGTGGCCGCAGCTTGAATCCTGTGTTCAGTTTTGGGCCCCTCACTACAAGAAGGATGCTGAGGTGCTGGAGCATGTCCAGAGAAGGGCAACGAAGCTGGTGAGGGGTCTGGAGAACAAGTCTTATGAGGAGCGGCTGAGGGAACTGGGGTTGTTTAGTCTGGAGAAGAGGAGGCTGAGGGGAGACCTTATCGCTCTCTACAACTACCTGAAAGGGGGTTGTGGTGACGAGGGTGTTGGCCTCTTTTCCCAAGTAACTAGTGATAGGACAAGAGGAAATGGCCTCAAGTTGCGCCAGGGGAGGTTTAGATCGGATATTAGGAAAAATTTCTTCACTGAGAGAGTGGTCAGGCATTGGAACAGGCTGCCCAGGGAGGTGGTGGAGTCGCCATCTCTGGAAGTGTTCAAAAAACGTGTGGATGTGGTGCTTCAAGACATGGTTTAGGGGACGTGGTGGCGCTGGATTAATGGTTGGACTTGATGATTTTGAAGGTCCTTTCCAACCTAGTGATTCTGTGATTCTGTAAAAAGGAAGGTAAATGGGAAGAAACGGCATATGTTGATTTGTTCTTTGCGTTATGGAATCATCCAGAATGGCAGAGACAGTGCGAAATGCACCCGCAAGATTCTATGATAATGATTGTGAAAAAGGGAAAATGTGATGAGAACTCGAAAAGGGGTTGTTCTACTTGTAATACTAAAGAGGATTGCTGGAAAAGTGGAACTGAGGAAGAAGATATTGAATTAATGGTTGCTCCTCACCGAAGGTGGGAAAAGAGGAGAGAGGTCCAAAATTCAGAGGATGATAGTCCTCCTGCTTCTCCCATGGAAGGGGAAGAAGGGGGATTTAGTCCAATTTCAGGAAGAACATGGGGAAGGAGGGGGGCAGTAAGACCAACTTCCCTCCAAGCCCCTCTTCGAGAAGCGGTAGGGAATGATGGTCCAGTGGTGGTGAAAGTTCCTTTTTCAATTACTGATTTAAGATCATGGAAAGAGACTGCAGGTACTTATCGGGAGGATGCTGAAAGGGTGGCTAGGGTAATTGAAACCATAATTAGAACACAAGATCCTGATTGGAGTGATTTACAAGTAATATTGGATACTTTACTCGATGAAACTGATAAGAGGATGCTATTGAATACTGCTAGAAAACAGGTAGAGGGAGCACATGCTAATGGGGATTTACAGGGGACAGTAGACCAGAATTTTCCATCTGTGAATCTTGAGTGGGATCCTAATCAGCCGGGACCCAGGGGAATGCTGAATAGATATCATAGTTGAATTTTGTATGGTGTTAAGAATGCAATGCCAAAAGCTGTAAATTGGTCAAAAATTTATGAAGAAAGACAAGCACTGAATGAGTCTCCTTCAGCCTTCATGGAGAGACTAAAGATGACTGCTAAAAAAAATACAAATTTGGATCCAGAAAAACCAGAAGCAGCAATACAATTGGCCTCTATATTTATGGGACAATCGGCCCCAGACAATTGGCCTCTATATTTATGGGACAGTCGGCCCCAGACATGAGAAAGGAACTTCAAAAATTGGAAGGGCCTGAGTCTAGAGATTTGGGAAAAATGCTTGAAATTGCCTGGGCTGTATATAATAATAGAGAAAAAGAAAAAGAGGTGAGGCAAGCCCGAAGGGATGGAAAGTTATTAACAATTTTAACAGAAAATCATAGAAGAGGTAGAGGAAGAGGATGGGGAATAAACATTGGAGAAAGGAGGAAAGTAAAACCCTGATTAGCAGAAGACCAATGTGCCGCTTGCAAGGAGTGTGGGCACTGGAAAAGAGAATGTCCTAAGGCAGGAGAATTAGATCCGTCTCTCCAGGCAATTAAATTAATGACTCTGGATGAAGAACTATGAAGGGGACCGGGGGAATCAACCCTAGCTGAACCTCTGGTTACATTGAAGCTAGGGAATGAAGAAATAGAATTTCTGGTAGGTACAGGAGCTACTTATTCAGTATTGAATACATGTAAAGGGAAATTTAGTCACAAATCAGTAGATGTTGTTGGTGCGACAGCGTGGAGTAATCGCTGAGGGGTACTTTGGAAATTTACCCTCTAAGAACAGCCTTGAAACCAGGTGGAACGTAGCACTCATGTACAACGGGTCTGTGACATGGAGACTCCCTGAACGGCCTTGGATGTTGGCAACATCAGGGGCGCCTGGTGTGCTGACTCTGGGAGAGATTACATGGAGGGTGGAGCGGAGCGGAGTGGAGACCTCGCGGCCACGCTCTGTGAACAGGGGAGTTTAGGGATGCACAGGATGTACATTGATAAGCTGCGCTTACAATGTCCTGGGCCAAAGACCTGTCAACTTTGATGAAGTGCTGTACTTAGAGTGAACTTTGCTAATTATAATATCATTATAATACTAAAACGCACACCCCTCTCAAAAGCTACCACCCCCCCAAGGTGCGACCCCTCCTCAATGAGTGTGCGCACTGAATTTTTCCTAGTCTGTACCTTTAAACGCGAAGCGAGAGAATTCTGCACCAATCCTGATAAAGGTATGTATGACTAGAGTCACTCAAGCTCCACCTGCAAAGTAAAACACTATAAAATAATGTTTTAAGAGCTGGATGTTGGGGAAGATACCATCGTCATGTACCACTCTAACTTCTGGGATCAGTCGACGGGCTGAGCCTCTCTTCCCCCCCATCGGGACGCCGTTGGGTAAGATTTGAACCCTTGGTCATACCAAGTGCCTTCCCGGGAAACTTAGAAATCTCTATATAGAGTCACTTTACATCTTTTAATGCTTTTATAGCCAAGTAGTGTCCCTCGTAGTTTTAGCATTTGCACGTGCTTTATAGGTAGTGAATTTATCACCGGCAATCCAAAGAACCTGTATATCTGTTGCTTCAATAAATCGCACTATTGATTGACTCAGCCGTGTGTTCAATAAATCGCACTATTGATTGACTCAGCCGTGTGTGGTCCCTGAACGCGACCGTACCTCTGAGTGCGGCCGTGTTAGTTCAGGAGGTGTCCGGCTGAGCAGGTAGTGTGATGTTAGTAGTGCATCCGGACCCGTGATAGTCCAACAAAGGTGTTGGGCGCGACCGGACTACTAACGCTGACTTTGGGCATCACTCAGAACCTAAGCTCAGCCGCCCCCAGTCCCTCGGATATCTGAGGATCGACTGGAAAGCAAGGGGGTTTAGTTTCTGCCAAATTGCTCTGCCTCTTAACGCAACAGACAGGGCAGAAGGAAAATTGGCCATTTTTAGAGCCATTAAAGTTTAAATTGGGAAAACAATGGGTAACTCACCAGTTTCTGTATATGCCTGAATGTCCACTGCCTTTGTTGGGATGAGATTTACTGAGTAAATTGGACGCACAAATAACCTTCAAAGATGGAGAAATTAAATTGCTAATACCAGAATCAAAAACCATAGAGGCAAGAGTGTTTATGTTACAGGATTCCTACAGGGAAGAACAAATACCAGAAGAAGTGGAAAATGCAGTTATTCCTTTGCTCTGGGCAGGTGGAATTCTGGGATGATCTAAATTGGCAGAGCCGGTAAAAGTGATTCTAAAACCTGGAGCCAAGCCGGTAAGACAAAAACAATGTCCTATTAAGTGGGAAGCTCGAAAAGGATTAGAGGGGTTGATTACAAAATTTTTAGAATATGGACTATTGGTAGAGTGTGAATCGGAATATAACACTCCCATATTACCAGTAAGGAAATCCGGAGGCCAGGAATATTGATTAGTTCAGGATTTAAGGGCTATAAATCAGATAGTCCAAGATATACACCCAGTAGTGGCTAATCTATATACTCTACTGACTTCCTTAAAAGAGGAACATAAATGGTTTACTGTACTAGATTTAAAGGATGCCTTCTTTTGCATACCTCTGGATATAGGAAGCCAAAGCATATTTGCTTTTGAATGGGAGAGCCCCGCCACAAGACGAAAGACACAATTAACGTGGACTGTACTTCCACAAGGATTCAAAAATAGCCCTACGATATTTGGGAATCAATTGGCAAAGGAATTAGAGATATGGAAGAAACAGAACCAAGGGGGAGGCACATTGTTACAGTATGTGGATGATATTCTGATAGCAGCAGAAAGTAAAGAAAAATGTTTTGAAATTACTATCAGTCTCCTAAATCTTTTTGGCCAAGGAGGATATAGAGTCTCCAGAGACAAAGCTCAGATAGGAAAAGAAACAGTGATTTATTTGGGATTTGAAATATCTCAAGGACAAAGACGATTAGGAAACGAAAGAAAAGAAGCTATTTGTCAAATTCCTGAACCTAGTAGCCCGAAGGAATTGCGAGCTTTTCTGGGAATGATTGGGTGGTGCCGGCTTTGGATTTTGAACTATGGACTGTATGTAAAACCACTATATGAGGCTTTAAAGGAATCCAAGGATTGGTATCTGACTTGGACACCTGGATGTCAGAAATCATTCAAAGAACTGGAAAGGGCATTAATGATGGCACCTGCTCTGGGATTACCTGATGTGACCAAACCTTTTGAGCTTTTGCACATGAAAGGCAACATCTGGCTCTTGGAGTGTTGACACAATGGCTAGGATCCTGGAAGCGACCAGTGGGGTACTTCTCTAAACAACTTGGCAACGTGAGTAAAGGATGGCCAGGATGCTTACGTGCTGTGGCAGCAACGGTATTGTTGATCCAAGAGGCGCGAAAATTGACCTTGGGTCAAAAGATGGTAGTGTATGCACCACATATGGTAATAACTGTTCTAGAGCAAAAGGGAGGTCATTGGCTATCCCCCAGCAGAATGCTGAAGTATCAGGTTGTCCTATTGGAACAAGATGATGTGGAATTGAAAACCACACCGATTGTTAATCCAGCAATATTCTTATCAACAGAGGATCCAACAGGAAATTTAGAACCCGATTGCCTGTTAACTATTGAGCAAGTCTATTCCAGTAGACCGGACCTGAAAGATGAACCTCTGGAAAACCCTGATCTGGAGTTATTTACAGACGGGGGCAGTTTTGTGCAAGAAGGAAAACGAAAGGACGGATATGCTGTCGTCACCACCACCAAGGTACTGGAATCAGGGACACTACCTATAAACACCTCAGCCCAGAAAGCAGAACTGGTGGCATTAAGGCGGGCTCTGCAAATAGCAGAAGGAAAAAGGGTAAATATTTGGACCGATTCTAAATATGCATTTGGTGTGATCCATGCTCATGGAGCCATCTGGAAAGAAAGAGGACTACTGTCAGCCCAAGGAACATCAATAAAGTATAAAGAAGAAATTCTCCAACTCCTGGAAGATGTGCAGAGACCAGAGGAGGTGGCGGTAATGCATTGTAAAGCTCATCAATTTGGTCAGACGGCTGTAAATATAGGTAATCGATTGGCAGACAAAACTACAAAAGAGGCAGCAGAACAGAGTATCCTTGCACTAGTACCAGTAAAACAAACAAAATTTCAAAATTTAAAACCAAAATATAATAAATTGGATGAGCAGTTAGCAGAACAATTAAAAGCATCACAAAATGTAGAAGGATGGTGGGTAACGCCAGAGAAACAGGTGATAGTAACCCCACAAGTTATGATAGAACTTGCAAAGGAAAAACATGAGCAAACACATTGGGGAGTAGATGCTATGGTTTCGAATTTAAAAACATCTGTAGTATGTGTAGGAATGATAGGAATAGTCAAATCAATAATAGCTAAGTGTCCAATCTGTCTTAAAAATAATCCTATGAATCAAAGGAAACTTCCTTTAGGAGTGACAAAACAAGGAAATTCTCCCGGAGATTATTGGCAAATTGATTTCTCTGAGTTACCCAGACAGAATGGGTATAAGTACTTGTTAGTATTAATTGATACTTTTTCTCTATGGCCAGAAGCCTTTCCTTGCCGCACCAATAAAGCTAGAGAAGTAGTCAAAATACTATTGAAGGAAATAATACCAAGATTTGGAGTGCCATTGGGAATGTCCTCTGATAGGCGACCACACTTTGTGGCAGATGTAGTTCAAGAGATCAGTAAAATTTTGGGCATAAAATGGGACTTATATACCCCTTGGAGGCCACAATTGAGTGGAAAAATTGAGAGATTGAATCAAACATTAAAAAGACAAATAAGTAAGATTTGCCAGGAAACATCTTTGACATGGCCACAGGCTTTACCACTAGCTCTCTTGAGAACTAGGATCCAACCGAGATCAAGAGATGGTATAAGTCCATATGAAATTTTGTATGGTAAACCGTACCAGACTCCTTTAATCCCAGGGGATATGAAGGTAGCTGGGGAAAATGATTTGAAAGTGTATCTGATTTCTTTAGGAAAAGTCCTTGGAGCACTTCAGAGATATATTGTGCTGACTAGGTCACTTGCCTTGGATACGCCTGTACATCAGTATCAGCCCGATGATCTTGTATATATAAAAACTTGGAACTCTGAACCACTGCAGGAAAAGTGGAAGGGACCATTCCAGGTACTGTTAACAACTTATACTGCAATCAAGGTTGCAGGAGTGGAACCGGGGATACACTACACCCGAGTGAAGAAAGCCCCGTCATGGAAGGTCATCAATAGGGATTCAGAGACTGCAAAGTTGACTTTAAACCGTGTTTAAGAAATTATCATTGGAAAATATGGAAAAATGGGTTTTGATTTGGAAACTGATGATGTTGGGAGCATTGTTTGGGGTGACAATAGACCAGTTCGAAGGGAAAGTTGAAGATGAAGTAGGACAACTAATACACATCCCAAAAAGAACCCCAGAGGAGAACTTAATGATAGGATTGATAAAAGAATTTGCAAATTTACAAAATGTGACCCAAATAACCGCATGTCTTCCAATTCCAAGAGCAGTAGGTGAATCAATTCCATGGGGAATATTGACAACAGGTCTAAGCAACAGGGGGTTTAATAATGAGAACATGAGTTGTCAACAAGTTCCAAAACAGGTATAGCTGGAACAATTAAAACTCCAACAAAAGCAAAGATATACTCTGAGCAAAGAGGACTGCGATAAGTTAGGAACAAAGGAGTCAAATAAATACACACCGTTGGCTACATTACAAAATCCAGCACCGGGAGGAACATGTGACTATAAAGAATTAACTAAAAAGAATGTTAGTCAAATGATCATGGAATGGAAATGTGGAGAAACCAATCAGACTAACCAAGGATCAGAGGTTATATGGGAATCAGTGTGATCTATGACCATTTTATCTCAATTTCAATATATGGCCAATGCTTCATGGTGTTTTACCTGGGACGGAACAGTCTTTACAGTTTTCCCATCGGTCAATGAGAAGGGGACCACATCCAGGGAAAAGGAAGACATAGTACCCTGGTGGAATTGTAAAAAGATATATAATTGCAGTACAGTTGATAGAGCAGTCCAAGAAGTCCCTCCCTTAGCAGCTGCATTGAAATATGGGTGTTGGTGTAGAGGACTCAAGAACGATTTAAATTTGACTAGTACGTATAAAATCAAAAGAGAGACTGCATTCAGTTGTAGAAAATCTACAATACAGAGCCCAGGACATTTAGTGTGGGCAATGAGTGATGGAACTTGGACCACCCATTTACCGGTGGATGGGAAAGTAAAACAAATTACTTTAGGAATGCCAACATTATGTCCAATCTGGAGGAAAGCTCATTTTAAAGTAGATTCTGAAAATTTGAGAGATTATTTCAAAACTTCCAAAGGGGGAAATGTAACCAAGGTGATGGGGGAATCAAACAATAACTAGAAAATAGGTTAGTAATAAGTTGTAAAGATGTAACTTTAGGAACAGGTTATGCACCAGCAATGCTGCTCAAGAGCCCATTTAACCCTTTCCATCTTGATTTAATTATCAAGGAATTAAGGTGTAACATTGTGATCATAGTACTATGTTTTGTTTTAATAATGAGTAGCTAGGAAGAAGGAACAACTTGGTCAGTTCTACCTAGACAATGGTTCAATGAAATGTAATTTTGTTGTCTTGAAACAAAAGACTGTAGAATGAATAATTACTTATTGGACTGACAGCCCGTGAAGGTCTATTTAGTGTTGCCAAGCTTAAGTGAGCTTTGTAGGAAAGGTAATTCCAGCAGGGGGAGGTCGCGACCACCCACTCAAGAAACCCTCCGACCCAAAAGATCAAGGAAATAAATTCTTAGAAAGTTATAGTGAGCATGCGTAGTCATTTACATGTTAGGTGAAGAATTTTTAACCAATCATTGTATAGGGGATAATGAATATGTATTTGTGTATCTATAAAAGAATGTTTCTTAGACTGATTGAATGAACATGATTTCGGGAGGAGCTATCCGCTGTGTTCCCGGCGCCGTGAATAAAGAATGCCTGCCTTTTAACACTACATTGGTGTTACGAGGTTTACTCCCGATTTTGGTGACAAGCCCGTCACCCCAGTGGGGCCCACTGGCCTCTGCAGCCCTGCACAGCAGCTCCCCTAACCACTAGCCTGCAGCTAGCGCTTCTTTCCAGGGCCTCTGCTCCCAAGCTGCCAGAGGGTTTTTAAGTATGGAGGTCCGTGAAAGCAACAAATCTTCTCACAAGGAAATTATATGTGCAGAGGATTTGTTTCTGCTTTTCCTGTTGCCTAAAGCAGTTTTCTGCATGGTTACAAAATAGGATGTGGTGCTTCAGCAGCTTGTTTTAGTTGTATGACTTAATTCTGACTAGAGATTACACCAAAGTATTTCAAAGATCAATTAGCAAGAGCGTCTAATGGCATGCCATGCAGCAGAAGTTTACACTTGTGGATATGTTGCTACAGAAAGCTGAACTTTGTGACAATGAATTGTCAAGTAAACAAAAATAGACAAGCCTTGTCATAATTTATATAGGAAAAGGAGTAAGATCCAACTTGAAAGATTCTATGATTATATGATTCTATAATTTTGGACTGAATTTACAGAGTAGGTTGCTGTATGTGAGACAGGCACTGACAGATCATAGAATCATTAAGGTTGGAAAGGACTTCTAAGATCATCAAGTCCAGCCATCAACACAACAGCACCATGCCCATTAAACCATGTCCCGAAGTGCCACGTCTACATGTTTCTTGAATACTTCCAGTTAAGGTGACACCACCACCTCCCTGGGCAGCCTGTTACAGTGCTTAACCACTCTTTCGTTAAAGAAGTTTCTCCTAATATCCAGTCTAAACCTCCCCTGGTGCAACTTGAGGCTGTTTCCTCTCATCTTATCGCTAGTTACTTGGGAGAAGAGACCAACACCCACCTCACCACAAACCCCTTTCAGGTAGTTGTAGAGAGCGATAAGGTCTCCCCTCAGCCTCCTCTTCTCCAGACTAAACAACGCCAGTTCCCTCAGCCGCTCCTCATAAGACTTGTGCTCCAGACCCCTCACCAGCTTCGTTGCCCTTCTCTGGACACGCTGCAGCACCTCAGCATCCTTCTTGTAGTGAGGGGCCCAAAACTGAACACAGTATTCAAGCTGCGGCCTCACCAGTGCCGAGTACAGGGGCACGATCACTTCCCTCCTCCTGCTGGCCACTCTCTTTCTGATACAGGCCAGGATGCTGTTGGCCTTCTTGGCCACCTGGGCACACTGTTGGCTCATGTTCAGCTGGCTGTCGACCAGCACCCCCAGGTCCTTTTCCACCAAGCAGCTTCCCCAAGCCTATAGCGTTGCATGGGGTTGTTGTGACCAAAGTGCAGGACCCGGCACTTGGCCTTATTGAATCTCATACAATTGACCTTCGCCCATCGATCCAGCCTGTCCAGATCCCTCTGCAGAGCCCTCCTACCCTCCAGCAGATCAACACTCCCACCCAACTTGGTGTCATCTGCAAACTTACTGAGGGAGCACTCGATCCCCTCATCCAGATCAACTATAAAGATATTGAACAAGACCAGCCCCAGAACCGAGCCCTGGGGAACACCGCTTGTGACTGGCTGCCAGCTGGATTTAACGCTGTTCACCACAACTCTCTGGGCTCAGCCATCCAGCCAGTTTTTTACGCAGTGAAGTGTACACCTAAGTCACGAGCCTCCTGTTTCTCCAGGAGAATGCTGTGGGAGACGCTGTCAAAGGCTTTACTAAAGTCCAGGGAGACAACGTCCACAGTCTTTCCCTCATCCACTAGGCGGGTCACCTGGTAATAGAAGGAGATCAGGTTGGTCAAGCAGGACCTGCCTTTCATGAACCCATGCTTGGCAAGCTCGTCCACCAGCTCCCTCAGTACTCTTGGGTGGATACCATCAGGCCCCATAGACTTGTGCGTGTCCAGGTGGCATAGCAGGTTGTTAACTGCTTCCTCCTGGATTATGGGGGGTTTATTCTGCTCTCCGTCCCTGTCTTCCGGCTCATGTTGCTGAATACCCTGAGGATAACTGGTCTGACTATTAAAGACTGAGGCAAAGAAAGCATCAAGTACCTCAGCCTTTTCCTCATCCTTGGTGATAATGTTCCCCGCCATATCCAGTAAGGGATGGAGATTCTCCTTGGCTCTCTTTTTGTTGTTAATATATTTGTAAAAGCATTTTTGTTGTCCCTTACAACCGTGGCCAGATTGAGTTATAGCTGGACTTTTACCTTTCTGATTTTCTCTCTGCATGACCTAATGAGATCCTTGTACTCTTCATGAGTTGCCTGCCCCTTCTTCCAGAGGTGATAAACTCTCCTCTTTTCCCTGAGTCCCAGCAAAAGCTCCCTGTTCAGCCAGGCCGGTCGTCTTCCCTGCCAGCTCTTCTTACAGCACATGGGGACTGTTTGCTCCTGCGTCTTTAAGATTTCCTTCCTGAAGACTGTCCAGCCTTCCCGGACCCTTCTGCCCTTCAGGACTGTCTCCCAAGGGACTCTCTCAATCAGTGACCTCAACAGGCTTAAGTGTGCCCTCCGGAAGTCCATGGTAGCGGTTTTGCTGACCCCCCTCCTTACTTCACTCAGAATTGAGAATGCTGTCATTTCATGGTCGCTAAGCCCAAGACGGCCTCCGACCACCACATCTCCCACCAGTCCTTCTCTGTTTGTAAACAGCAGGTCCAGCAAGGCACCTCCCCTGGTAGACTTACTTACCCGCTGTGTCAGGAAGTTATCCTCCACACACTCCAGGAACCTCGTAGACTGTTTCCTCTCTGCTGTTTTATACTTCCAGGAGATGTCTGGTAGATTGAAGTCCCCTACAAGAACAAGGGCTAGCAATTGTGAGACTTCTGCCAGCCACTTGTAGAATGCTTCGTCTGCCTATTTGTCCTGGTTGGGTGGTCTATAACAGACTCCCAGCAGGATATCTGCCTTGTTGGCCTTCCCCCTCATCCTTACCCATAAGCACTCAACCTTGTCATCACAGTCGTTGAGCTCTATACAATCGAAACACTCCGTAACATACAGAGCCACCCCACCGCCTCTCCTTCCATGCCTATCCCTTCTGGAGAGTTTATAGCCATCCATTGCAGCACTCCAGTCATGAGAGTCATCCCACCAGGTTTCTGTGATGGCGACTAAGTCATAGCTGTCCTGCTGCACAATGGCTTCCAGCTCCTCCTGTTTGGTGCCCATGCTGCGTGCATTGGTATAGATGCACTGGAGCTGGGCTATCAATTTTGCCCCCAACACTGGCATGCCATCCCTAGGCTTCTCTCTAGTGATCCTGGTTTTATCCCCTTCCCCCTTCAAACCTAGTTTAAAGCCCTCCTGATGAGCCCCACCAACTCATAAGCGAGAATCCTTTTCCTCCTTGGAGGTAGCAGAACTCCATCTGCTGCCAGCAGGCCCGGTGCTGGGTAAACCTTCCCATGGTCAAAAAAATTGAAATTCCACTGAAGTTTGCACTTGTGGTTAGGCTGCAAAAGAGTACAGCATCTGTGACAAGACCTGGACATGAGGGCATGTCCTAAAATAGTTGTTTGGGGCAATTCTGTAATTTTATAACTGAAGTTAACTGATTGTGCTGAGACATGGCATTTTATGCTCCTGTTGGCCTGTCCTACTTAAGAATTGGCAATGCCTGCAGTGCTCTTGGAGGTTTCCAAGTGTATTGCAGAGCACATAGGTTACAGTAAGCCAGCATAGACAACTCTCATAAGCATGTCTGAAATGAATGATTAATCACCTGTGATTCTAAGGCCAATGGCCAGTTTCTTGGTGCTCTTAGGGATATTCCATTTCTCTTCTTGTATAAAAGAAAAACATATTTCTTACTGTCCTGGTTTCAGCCAGGATAGAGCTGGTTTTCTTCACAGAAGCTAGCGTGAGGATATGTTTTGGATTTGAGATTGATAGGGTGCTGATGTTTTGAGCTGTTGCTAAGCAGTCAAGGACAGTCCAGCTTCTTGTGCTGGCCTGCCAGCGAGCAGGCTGGGGTTGCACGGGGAGCTGGGAGGGGACACAGCCAGGACAGATGACCCAGGCTGGCCAAAGAGATATTCCCTACCATACGACGTCATGCCCAGTACATAAACTGGAGTTAGCCGGGGGGTGGGAATCGCTGCTCGGGGACGGGCTGTCGATCACCAGGTGGTGAGCAATTGCTGCATTGGGCATCACTTGTTCTTGTACATTCCTTTGTCGGTGTTATTGTTGTTGGTATCATTGTTGTTTCCTTCTCTCTTGCTGTCCTATTTAACTGTTTTTATCTCAACCCACGAGTTTTTTCCCAATTCTCTCCCCCGTCCCACTGGGGGAGGGGGGAATGAGTGAGCAGCTGCGTGGTGCTTAGTTGCCGACTGGGGCTAAACCATGACAGTCCTTTTTGGCGCCCAACGTGGGGCAAAAGGCTCGAGATAATAATGGTTGCAGGTCACGATATCAGTTTATTTGATTTGCATCATGCTCTCGTCTTTGCTGTACATGTTAAAGATCATGTAAAAGATCATAAAAAAAATGTGACGTATGCTGTACATCTCAGAGAACAACTTTCTTTTCTATTACTGTAAATCTAGGCATCAGACCAAAGCCTGTGAAATGATCTGGAAGATTTGAATATACTCCATGTAGAAGTGGCCAAGCAAGCAAAGAATACATTGGTGGAGGAAATATAGTCTTTTTCTTTTAGGTATTCAGAAATAAAATTTCAGTGGATGAATGTAAGCAGGAATCCAATTTTGCCTTCAGTACTTCATGAAGGAAAAATTTAAACAATGAAGATGCAACAGTGTGTGTATATGTGTATATCTGTATCTCCAGGCTTAAGAGATTTAAACATGGATTTAAAATTTCCCATCAGCCAAAGGGTCAGAGTCATAGTATTTCAGGTACATTACTGTACAGGCCAAGGTCTTTGAAGCAGTATTAGCCTGGCTGTTCTCAGATAGCGGAGGGATAAGCTGGTATGATTTAAAGCAGATATTAGGTAAATGTAACATTTCTGAGCTGGCTGCAAACATCTGAAAATCACTCAGCTACAATCAAATTTCTGATAGGCCTCTTTTCATGCAGCAGAAACACTATGCCATCAGCTCTCAAGAGTTATTATATATTGCCAAAAAACTTATAGGAACAAAAACTTGCAAGGAAATAGCAGTTTTTCTAAATCACATTATCAAGAAGCACTGAGTAGCCTTCATAGTAACTTCTGTATTGTGGGACATACATAACTTTTCATTCATAAAAATATAAAGGGCAGGCTTTTCAGATGTTGGTGATTTGTTCTTAAAGGTGGTTAAAGGAAATACGTCACTGATCTCTACCAAATAAAACAGAAAAAAATTATAAGTACATTCTTAAAGGCTAGTAGTTGCCTTCTGAACAGGAGTTGTGGTGGAATGTACTTATCACTAAGCAGAAGTGGGTTAGGTAGCACCCAATCAACCTGACCTGTGGTTGATTCCCACACTTTAAAAGGTGACAAGTTTGCAGTAACTGAAACAACTACTGGGGAGTGTCTCTGAAGAGAACCCAAACTGCCAGGAGAGAAGTGAGCTGCTGCCACGCTGCTGCTGAGGATGTGTCACCTCAGCACATGTGGATCCCATCGCTAACCTGGAAACTGCATACATGCATACAGAGACCTAGTTAACCTTACAACCAGGACTGTTGGAAGTAGCAGTTACTCGGCTGACAAGCTGGATTATTACGTTTTAAAGAGCTAAAGCTTTTTGAGAGCCACAAGCGTTCTGTTGCTAGTGAGCAATGTAAGGTTAGGAATTCAACTGATGTCATATTTTTTTTTGAAGAATTAGGTCAAGTACCAAAACTTTTAACTCAGGGAGTACTCTGAGTCATTGCTATCCCTGGGTGGTCTCCAAGCAGTGATATTTAATAAGATCTTGAGTTAATAAGCCAGTGAAGAATAGGTATGCAAACTTCCAGGAGTTGCTCTGCGCTTTTTCTGCCTTGCAGTATCATTTCCATGAGCCTGTATCTGCTAGTTCTCAGACATGATCTCGGTTTAGGTTGGTGTTGGGAACACAAGGAACCTACGGAATACAAATTCAGCACAAAAGGAGATATAGTGAAAGATTCCCAGCTGCATTGATTGCAGCCTGCCTAGGCAGTTCCATACATAATTAATGCAGAACTGGGCTGGTGATAGGATGAAACCCTATGTCCTGGTTTCATCTGGGATAGAGTTAATTTTCTTCCTAATAGCTGGTATAGTGCTATGCTTTGGAGTTGGTATGGGAGTAATGTTGATAACACACTGAAGTTTTAGTTGTGGCTAAGTAGTTGTAGTGCTTATACTAAGTCAAGGACTTTTCAGATTCCCATGCTCTGCCAGTGAGAAGGTGCACAAGAAGCTGGGAGGAGGTATAGCCAGGACAGCTGACCCAGATTGGCCAAAGAGATATTCCCTACCATATAATGTCATGCTCAGTATATAAAACTGGAGTTGGCTGGGGGACGGGAATCGCTGCTTGGGGATGGGCTATTGATCACTAGGTGGTGAGCAATTGTTGCATTGTGCATCACTTGGTTTTGTATATTCCTTTGTCAGTAATATTTTTGTTGTTGTTATTATTTCCTCTTCCATTGCTGTGCTATTAAACTGTTGTTATCTCAACCCACGAGTTTTTTCCCCTGATTCTCTCCCCCATCTATACATACCTATCTCTTTTTCTTTATATCTCTTTATGTGTCTCTATCTCTACACCTATATGTGGGTGTGATTAAGGAATCTTAGTAAGTTTAAATTGATTATGCTGCTAAGTTTTATATGATTTGATACTGTGATTTTATCTCAATATCGTTAGTGAATTTGATCACTGTTATTTTGTATTAGAGTTACACCAAGCACAAGATATATCACTACACCAGAATCCCCGATGCCCTCTCCCTTTAGTCATGAACCGTTGACCAAGTCTGGGACTAGGAGTGGATTCAGCCGCACCTAGACTCCTCTCTGAGAAGGAGTTTAGAAAGCAAGGGGGTCCACTCTGAACCTCGTGACTCAACGGGAGGGTCTCCCCTACTTTCTCTCCTCAATATGCACATCAACTCTCGATTCGATACGAGTACATCATTCCAATTTAATTTTAATTTAGTCTCTCTCTGTATAACTTTTCCATGTTGAATAAGTAATAGAGTGAACCTCGCCATCGAATTCTGTTAAGTCACGCTTATTACAAATTTATATTTAAATAATTTGCTTTTTGATATCTTTGGCGGTGCTTCTTTAAGCGGCCTAAATGATCCATTCGCGACAAATTGGCATAGTTGGCAGGATGGCAAGTAGTATCACTGATTACTTACAAAAACATGGAATAAATCCAATTCCTAAATTCTCAGATTGGGCTCATGAAAATTGGAATAATTGGGAATCTGTGGAAAAGCAGTCAAATGAGGCCAGAGGTCATATAAAAGATGGAAAAGGAAAAGAAATTATTTGCAAAATGTTAGGCACCTTGGCTGCTTGCCAAGATAGGATAACAATAAGAGAGAACAAGGTCTGAAGGAAGAGACAGAAGGCAGAAAGACAGCTGAATTAATACTATCTTTAAAGATTGATCAGCAACAGACACAGTTACAGGATGAAAGAGAGAGAAAACAAAAGTTAGAGGAAAAGATTGAAATTATGCATATGCAGGCCCCCAATCCCCCCAACATTATACATATTAGAAAATTAATAGTGTCTCCTGAAGAATGGGATGGAGACATATGGGACGACTCTGATGATAATGAACCAGACAAAACTGATTCCTTAACTCTTCCAAATTCCCCTGTCCACTAGGTCAGACCTATTATAAAAACAGAAGAAACAACAGGACCTCGGGGTGGTGCCGGAGATCGCACCCAAAAAACTATCCTATTTGACCCAACCCAGTTAGCTAATTTACAAGATCGCTATGGCTGTAAGCCAGGCGAAACTGAGACTGAATATTTGTGGTGTGTTTAACAGGGGGAGATAGGATCTTACTAAGTGGCGATGAAGCCAATGGATTCTGGGGTCCTGGTGTCTTTTTAAATGCTGGCCCAGCACCACTGAATGATCCCCACTCGATAACAAGGAGAGTGCAATACTGGGCTGGTGGAATAGATATGCTAGAGAGCATTAAATCTATAAATGGCCTCTCTACAGCTATCACAAAGGCTGCTGTCATGGTTTAGCCCCAGTGGGCAACTAAGCACCACGCAGCCACTCACTCACTCCCCCTCCCACAGTGGGACGGGGGAGAGAATTAGAAAAAGTTCTCGTGGGTTGAGATAAACACAGTTTAATAGGACAGAAAGAAAGAAGTAAACAACAATGATAATACCAACAAAGGAATGTACAAGAACAAGTGATGCCCAATACAGCAAGTGCTCACAACCCGGCGATCGATAGCCCATCCCCGAGCAGCGATTTCCACCCCCTGGCTAACTCCAGTTTATGTACTGGGCATGACGTCGTATGGTAGGGAATATCTCTTTGGCCAGCCTGGGTCAGCTGTCCCGGCTGTGTCCCCTCCCAGCTTCCCGTGCACCCCAGGCCTTTTTGCTAGCAGGCCAGCACAAGAAGCTGGACTGTCCTTGACTGCTCAGCAAGAACCCAAAACATCAGCACATTATCAACAGTTTCTCATCCCAAATCCAAAACATATCCTCATGCTAACTTCTATGAAGAAAACCAGCTCTATCCTGGCTGAAACCAGGACAGTATCCACCCCTTATTCCATACCATTTACGTCATGCCCGGGTCCTACACTTTTCAATACATTCCAATTGTTCATTATTATCTTCCTGTCTTTTAATATATACACACAGATACGATTCTCTTAGTCCATGGGCCATCACTTTAAAATGTCTGTGGAGTTCATGCAGTCCATGACTCTGGGCTTCATCCATCATGGAAGTCTCTCAGGGCAGGGGAGATGGTATGTGGTGTTGGATTGTCATCTGGCACGGTCCATGTCCATGATCTGCAGGTCAAAGATGTCAATATAGAGGGAATTGTTGGGCGCAAGCTGCTGAAGCCAGTTCTGGTTCCATCACTGCTGCACATTGCTCGGTTTCAGTGAAGCTCATTCTTCATCAGTCTGGGTGATTCTTACTGTAATACCATTGATATGGTAGATAGCAAACATAGTAGTAATGTCATACTGTATTGTGTAACAAATAACATCATACAATTAAAATCATTTACTATTTTCACCCAAAATCAAGTCTCCTTGAGGTACACATCGGACTTCCCCATCCTTCCGCATTACCCACCAAGTGCACCCAGGTCCCTGGGCAAAGGCAATCCCACGAACGGGTTTGCCTTTGCCTGAGGCAGGAGTAACCCAGACTGTCTTCCCCAGCATATTTCTCACATGCACCACAGGGACTTTATCCCCTTCTACAGTATGTAAAAGTTTTGATTGGGCAGGGCCAGCTCTATTAGTAGATCCCCTAGTGTTGACTAACCAGGTGGCTTTGGCTAAATGTTTATCCCAATGTTTGAATGTCCCATCACCCATTGCTCTCAGGGTAGTCTTTAACAGTCAGTTGTATCGTTCAAGTTTTCCGGAAGCTGGTGCATGATAGGGGATGTGATACACCCACTCAATGCCATGCTCTTTGGCCCAGGTGTCTATGAGGTTGTTTCGGAAATGAGTCCCATTGTCTGACTCAATTCTTTCGGGGGTGCTATGTCGCCATAAGGCTTGCTTTTCAAGGCCCAAGATAGTGTTCCGGGCGGTGGCATGGGGCACAGGGTATGTTTCCAGCCATCCGGTGGTTGCTTCCACCATGGTAAGCACATAGCGCTTGCCTTGGCGAGTTTGTGGAAGTGTGATATAGTCAATCTGCCAGGCCTCCCCATATTTATATTTCAACCATCGTCCTTCATACCAGAGGGGATTTAACCGCTTGGCTTGTTTGATCGCAGCGCACGTCTCACATTCATGGATAACCTGTGCAATAGCGTCCGTGCTCAAGTCAACCCCTCGATCCTGAGCCCATCTATATGTTGCATCTCTTCCCTGATGGCCTGAGGTGTCATGGGCCCACCGAGCTATAAATAATTCACCCTTATGTTGCCAGTCCAGATCCACCTGAGCCACTTCAATCTTAGCAGCCTGATCCACCTGATGGTTGTTTTGATGTTCTTCGGTGGCCCGACTCTTGGGTACGTGAGCATCTATATGGCGTACTTTTATGACTAGATTCTTTAGTCGGGTAGCAATATCTTGCCACAATTCAGCAGCCCAGATGGGCTTGCCTCTGCGTTGCCAGTTGCTCTGCTTCCATTGCTGTAGCCACCCCCATAAAGCATTTGCCACCAACCATGAGTCAGTATAGAGATAGAGTATTGGCCATTTTTCTCGTTCAGCAATATCTAAAGCCAGCTGGATGGCTTTCACCTCTGAAAACTGACTTGATTCACCTTGTCCTTCAGCAGCTTCTGCGACTCGTCGTGTAGGGCTCCATACAGCAGCTTTCCACCTTTGATGTTTGCCTACAATACGACAGCACCCATCAGTAAACAGGGCATATTGCCTTTCGTTCTCTGGCAGTTTATTATATGGTGGAGCCTCTTCAGCACGCGCCACCTCCTCTTCTGGCGATATTCCAAAATCTTTGCCTTCTGGCCAGTCCATGATCGCTTCCAAGATTCCCAGGCAATTAAGGTTTCCTATTCAAGCCCGCTGTGTAATAAGCGTGACCCACTTACTCCACGTAGCATCAGTTGCATGATGTGTAGAGGGGACCCTCCCTTTGAACATCCAGCCCAGCACCGGCAGTCAGGGTGCCAGGAGGAGCTGTGCTTCAGTGTCAATCACTTCTGAGGCAGCTCGAACTCCTTCATATGCTGCCAATATCTCCTTTTCAGTTGGAGTATAGCGGGACTCAGATCCCCTATATCCTCGACTCCAAAACCCTAGAGGTCGACCTTGGGTCTCTCCTGGTGCCTTCTGCCAGAGACTCCAGGTAGGGTCATTCTCCCCAGCTGCCGTGTAGAGCACATTTTTAACATGTTGTCCTGCCCGGACTGGCCCGAGGGCTACGGCATGAACTATCTCCTGTTTAATTTGTTCGAAGGCTTGTCGTTGCTCAGGGCCCCATTTAAAATCGTTCTTCTTCCGGGTCACTTGATAAAGAGGGCTTACAATCAGACTGTAATTTGGAATATGCATTCTCCAGAAACCCACAACGCCCAAAAAAGCTTGTGTTTCCTTTGTGCTAGTTGGTGGAGACATAGCTGTTATTTTGTTGTTCATATCCATTGGGATCTGACGACATCCACCTTGCCATTTTATTCCTAAAAACTGGATCTCTTGTGCAGGTCCTTTGACCTTACTTTGTTTTATAGCAAAACCAGCTTTCAGAAGGATTTGAATTATTTTCTTCCCTTTCTCGAAAACTTCTTCTGATGTGTTGCCCCATACAATGATGTCATCAATGTATTGCAGATGCTCTGGAGCTTCGCCCTGTTCCAGTGCAGTTTGTATCAGCCCATGGCAAATGGTAGGGCTGTGTTTCCACCCCTGGGGAAGTCGGTTCCAGGTGTATTGGACACCCCTCCAAGTGAAACCAAACTGTGGCCTGCATTCTGCCACCAAAGGGATTGAGAAAAACACGTTAGCAATATCAATGGTGGCGTACCACTTGGCTGCCTTTGACTCCAGTTCATATTGAAGTTCTAGCATGTCCGACACAGCAACACTCAGTGGCGGCATGACTTCATTCAGGCCACGATAGTCTACTGTCAGTCTCCACTCTCCATTAGGCTTTCGCACTGGCCATATGGGGCTGTTAAAGGGTGAGCGAGTCTTGCTGATCACTCCCTGGCTCTCCAGCCGACGAATCAGCTTATGGATGGGGATCAGGGAGTCTCTGTTGGTGCGATATTGCTGCCGGCGCACTGTTGTGGTAGCGATCGGCACCTGTTGTTCTTCGACCCTTAGAAACCCCACAACAGAAGGGTCCTCTGAGAGACCAGGCAAGGTGGACAGCTGTTTCATTTCTTCTGTCTCCAAGGCAGCTATACCAAAGCCCACCGGTACCCTTTTGGGACCTTGAAATACCCTCTCCTGAGGTAGTCTATGCCCAGGATGCACGGAGCCTCTGGGCCAGTCACAATGGGGTGCTTCTGCCACTCCTTCCCAGTTAGGCTCACTTCGGCTTCCAGTACAGTCAGCTGTTGGGATCCCCCTGTCACTCCAGAAATACAAATGGGCTCTGCCCCTGTATGGCTTGATGGCATTAGGGTACACTGTGCACCAGTGTCCACTAAAGCCTTATACGCCTGTGGGTCTAATGTGCCAGGCCATCGAATCCACACAGTCCAATAAACTCGGTTGTCCCTCTCCTCCGCCTGGCTGGAGGCAGGGCCCCTCTAGTCCTGCTCATAGTACTCGTTACCCACTTCTTGTAAATAGGAATCAGAAGTCCCTTCAAGAGGATCAGAGGTTAGATCAGCTCTTCTATTCTTTCTGGGGAACTGCCCACTGGGAAGTGGAGTGACGATTTTTCTGGAGGAACCTGAACCCCCTTTTGTAATTGTTTTTCCTTGCAGCTCGTATACTCGTGCCTCTAGGGTCGAGGTAGGTTTTCCATCCCACCTCCTCATGTCCTCTCCATAGTCATGCAAGTGAAACCACAGGGTGGCTCGCGGTGTGTATCCTCTCTATCTTCTCTCTTGAACAGAAGAGCACTTACTCCTAATGGCTGAGACACTGGTCCGTATGGGTGGAGGGTAGGGCATATCCTCTTTGAGTTGCTGGAACTCCCGGGACAGTTTCTCTACAGCAGAGACACAGGCCCGTAGGGAGGAAGAGAGACTTTCTTCGTATTGCCGGAGTTGGCCAGCCAATTCATCCACCGTTGGTCTCTCTCTGTCTTTCCAGGTCATTACTCCTAATGAGTTGGCATATGATGATGGTGCACTCCGTACAAACTTCTACCACATAGGTCGCGTGCAATTGACTTCATCTGGATCTTTGGATGATTGTCCATTGTCCAAGTCACCATAAATCACGTCCAGCACAGCTAGCTCCCTCAGGTACTGGATACCTTTCTCCATGGTGGTCCACTTGCCTGGGTGACATAGAACATCTTCCTTGAAGGGATACCTTTCCTTCACACCCGACAGGAGTCGCCTCCAGAGGCTGAGGACTCGTGCATCTATTCCAATTGCTTTGTTAATGCCCCCTTCCCTAGAAAGGGATCCCAGCTGCTTGGCTTCCCTACCCTCTAATTCCAGGCTACTGGCCCCATTATCCCAGCATTGGAGCAGCCAGGTGACTATGTGCTCACCTGGACTGCGGGAGAAGGATGCACTTCACAACTCTATGAGAGTTATATTCTGAAGCCGTTTATTGTCTTGTCTGACTCCAATATATATCATAATCTTTGTTTAGTCACTGCGCACACACTCATGATTGGTTACAGCTTGTTACACACATTATTGCAATTGGCTATATACAAAATATCACACGCTGTCCATGCACCTCTCACACTGTCAGGATTTGCTGCTTGCAGGTGTTCCTGTACTCCTTTGCTTCTTCTTAGTTGTTTACCACAGTTCCTACTCCTCAAGGCCGAGCCGTGCAGATATCCAGCTGTTTACCAGCTTCTCAATGCCACAGCTCCTTCTCCTTAAGGTCGAGCCGTGCAGATCAATGCCACAGCTCCTTCTCCTTAAGGTCGAGCCACGCAGGGTGATCCCAACATCTCCCCCTTTTTGTTTATCTATAAACAAAACCTGATGGATCATTCGCAACCCGAGGTCTGTGAGGAAGATGGACCATCTGTACATTTTTGTATTGTCCTGCGCCGTGAACTCAGGCCAGCAGTCAGTAGGTGCCAGCTTTACGTGGGCGTCCCCACGGAGGCAACGGTGGTCTTGCCGTACACCGGCCCACTGCCCTTCGGGAAATCCCGGTATTTATACATTTGCAGAGGAACGAGTTTTGATACACGTGGCCAGCGAGCGTCGGAACACGCCTTGGTTGTCACCTCTCAACACAGGGAGCCTATGGCGTATGCACCCGCTGGCCAGACGTGCTGCACGCGCCACAGCCATCCTGTCTATTGGTTCGTAGGCTTTGTTCACACGGCATATTACCATAATCCAGCAGTCACATATCAACCATGCTTAAGCCAATAGCAGAATGTTACAAGGCAAACAATTCTAGCTGTACTACTCCTAGCGCTGGAAACTACTCCTAGCGATGGAAAATGTGCTTGTATAAAGCTATGAAAACCAATATTATATCTTACCAAAGGATTTGTAGTTATAGAGCACTTTGCCTTAAAAGCTTTCCATGTTCCTCTAATGATACCGCTAATTTCAGTCTGATTAATTATTTGCAAATTAGAAACTAGGACGCCCATGGTACAGTCCCCTGACCAGTTCCCGGGCAGTTGTTTCACAGCCAATTGACCTCCACACAGCCACCATAACCCTTCTGGTAGATTGAAAAGGGATTGCCCGGGGAGGAAAGAGACAGACAGAAGGTGTCCTGTCCTGTTTGATTTGCTAATGTTACCCATACATTTTCTTTTGGCTGAGGTGGCATCCAGGTTGCGATGACACCTGATAGTGTCAGGATGTGTCCGACAACAACGATGATGACTGTTTCACCCATGGTTTTACCCATTTTGCGGGTACCCAACAAGTTCCAGCATCTGTAATAACACAAGCATAACCTCGTCCCCAGGTTAGCAGTTGAAAAGGTCCTTCCCACATATTCTTTTCCAAATTTTTAACTTTTACTTGCACATTTTGTGTTAACTCAAACAGACTTCCTGTCATTCCTTTTACATGTTTTATTATGGGAGGCACTGTTTCTCCTTCTGCTAGACGCAAATAATTTAACACATATAAGGCTTTATTCAAACGTTCTTGGGGTGGTGTGGCAGCCTCTCCCCCTTTTTGTTTTTGCAATAAACCCTTCAGGGAATGATTCATTCGTTCAACAATAGGTTGAGCAGTTGGGGAATGCGGTATTCCAGTAATATGCGTCACTCCCCATTGAGCAAAAAATGGTTGGGTTGACTGGGCTACATAACAAGGACCATTATCGGTTTTAATTTGTAGGGGTATACCATGGGCTGCGAATGCAGCTCACAAATGCTTTTGTACATGCCTACTAGTTTCTCCTGTTTGTGCAGTGGCCCAAACTACTGCAGAATAGCAATCAATTGAAACATGAACATATTTAAATCTTCCAAAGTCAGCGACATGTGTCACATCCATCTGCCATAGTTGTAGCGAATGCAATCCTCGGGGATTTACTGTAATCGCGATTCCTGGGCCTATTTGTTGACAATCAGCACAAGTCTGTATAATAGCTCTAGCGTCACCTGCACTTAGATTAAATTGTCTCGCTAAAACTTTGGCAGATTGATGGAAAAAGGCATAAGAGGCTTGTGCTTGACCTAAACGATCTGGGACAGGTCCAGCCCATACTGCGGCAGTTAGCCGATCGGCTCTTGCATTTCCTTCCACCAATTCCCCTGGAAGGTTGGTATGGCTGCGTATATGCATAATGTAATAAGGATGTTGTCTTTTCTGCAATAAAAACCAACGTTTTCTAAATTGTTGATATAGCTGTTCCTGCTGTACTTGTCTGAGGATTGAACCTTCCAATCTTTGGAGTACTCCAACTACATATAAAGAATCAGTAATTCTATTCACAGGTTCTTCAGACCATAATTTAAAGGCTTCAATTACTGCCTGTAGTTCTACCTTTTGAACTGATCCTGGCACGACAAGTACCCGTTCTTTCCATTCTCTGTGCTCTCGCCATACTATTGCTGCCTTGCCTGTTTTCCCACCACCATCTGTAAATACTGTAGCACCTTGAACTGGATATTGACTACACTTTGATTTTTCTTCTACTTCATGGTTTTTAAAAAAGGTAAACATTTTGTGTGATGGATAATGAATCTGAATGTCACCTTCAAATCCTGCTAATGCAGTTTGGAAGGGAACAGAGTGCTGCAAAGCCCAAGTCAAATGTTCTTGTTGTAATGGTATTAAAATCGTTTTTGGGTCCTTTGCTGATATATCAATAATTCTATTGCGCCCTTTCATAATCAAATTTGCAAAACACTCTGCTTTTGTGGTGATGGTTTTTCTCTGCTGCTGAGGCAAAAAGACCCACTCTAAAATTCTCAATGGGTCTGCTTTTGATTCTAGCTTTGTTATCCACTGTATTATAAGCGCATAGGGATGTTGCTCATGATTGATTACTGCCAAAGTGGTCCCTATCGAGGGGACTACCCTAGAAGTAAATGCTTGAGTCACCTTTTCAGAAATGTTTGCTACTGCTTCCCGGGCTTCCTTGGTCAATTGTCGAGGAGAGTTTAACCTGCTATCCCCTCGCAAGAGCTGAACCAAAGGCTCCATATCTTGGTTTGTGATCCCACAAATAGGTCGAATCCAGTTAACGTCTCCTACCAGTTTTTGTACATCATTTAATGTTTTAATCTGAATTCTTAATTCAACCTTTTGGGGGGCCACCAACGTTTCAGTGATCATCCACCCCAAGTACCTCCAAGGCGCTTCAGCTTGTATCTTTTCCGGTGCCACTTGCAGCCCACTTTGCCTCAAAAGCTCAACGAGCTCCCTGATCATTTCTTCCGGATTTTATTGATCACCAGCCAACAATATGTCATCCATATAATGATAGATGAAATATTGAGGCCACCTTTTTCTGATTGGCTGTAAAGCCCAATTTACATAAATTTGACACATCGTGGGCGAATTTTTCATGCCTTGTGGCAATACTGTCCAATGATATCTTTGCATGGGTTGCGCCTTGTTTGTACTTGGGACTGAGAATACAAAATCTTTGGCAATGTCTTCATGCAGAGGGATTGTAAAAAAGCAATCTTTGAGATCTATAATCAAAAGCTTCCAATACTTCGGTATCATACAGGAAGATGGTAGCCCTGGTTGCAAGGCTCCCATGTCCACTATAACCTTATTGACTTCTTGCAAGTCATGTAATAGTCTCCATTTTCCACTTTTCTTTGGAATCACAAAAACAGGTGTGTTCCAAGGTGCTCCTGCTGGGCCTATTCCTTGCTGAAAGGGTCCTTGTTGGAAGGATTTATGACCTGTCTCAATCTGCCTAGGTCCTTTCCTTGTGGCCTTACGCTGAGCTCTAAAATGGCCTGTTTTTCCACAATTAAAACATTTTTTCTCCCCTTTTCCATTTATAAATGGCTTAATTGCTGCTGCAAAGGCACTTGCAAGTGTTTCTGCCTGATGTGTGGCAGAGCCTACTCTGTTGCAGGCTTCTATCATTTGTATTAACGTTGCTTCTTTTGGCAAAGCTAACAAAATTATTTTACAATCTACATTGGCATTTTCTACCGCTAAATTCAACAGCACTGCTAGTTTTGCGTCTTCATTGGTATACACCTTATTCAAAGCGTCTCTCAGACGATCAACAAAAGACATATATGGTTCATCTCTCCCTTGTCTAATTTGAGTGTAAGATGGTTGCCTCTTTCCCTCCTCAGGGACTGTTCGCAATGCATTCAACGCTAGTTGCCCAACTAATTGCAAGGCTTCTAAGGGCAGCCGAGCTTGCAATCTAACATCCACAAACGGTCACTGGCCTGTCATTTGTTCCATAGTAATGTTCTGAAGCGGATCGCCGTCTTGACGCTCCAGGTTTCTCAGGGCTTCTTGCATACAGAGTTTATACCATCTGTCTGCCCACAATAACCTTTGGGTTGGTGTCAACAACATATCTATCATCTGCTGACAATCCCATGGTGTAAGAACCATTCCCGTGAATATGTTCTCTAATAGAGCTTGCGTGAAAGGTGATTGCAAGCCATAATTTTGTACTGCCTTCTGCACTTTCTTAATCAAGTCCCAGTGAAATGGGTCCCAGCGATTGGGCCCGTGAGGCTGTACACTATCGGGAAATGCCATCGGTAACTCCGTTTCCTGATCTTTCATTGCTCCTAAAAAAACATCTTTCCACCGCTCTCTAGGGTCGCCTTTCATCCTAGGCTCTTGCCTCCCTATAGTCTCTACAACAGGCTCTTCTTCTTCATCGCTGCTATCAGGCAACAGGGGCCGTAAAGGTGGCAGGGGCTCGGCTGAGGGCTTCAAAACTATGGCTTTCGATCGGTTAAGTCTGGGTGGTTTCAGGGGTGGTGAAGCCCGCCCCATCAATCTTTCACACGAGCACACAGGGGAACATTGAGTACATTGTTCTGGGCAGCTTTGTCCCGTCTTGCCCTCACATATATCATCGTAGATCTGTATCTCTGACTTATCTAATGCGGCATCTGGCACCTCAGGCGGTGCATTCGGAGTCGCTGAAGGTCCTGGACCCTCTGACTCAGTTAAGAAGGGATTGGTTGAAGGCGGTTTAACAGCCTCCTCCATACCAGCTGCGGCTTTTCTCTCTGCCTTTAAGGCTTTTAATGTGGTTAATATCAACTTCCACGCCGTCACTAACTCTGTGGCGGTTTTCTCAATATGCTCCCATAACATTTTTCCTATCTCCTCCCACGTCTCTGCCTTAAACGCCACAGACGGATCGGGGGGGTACCCTTTCTTTCGGCTCCAAATTAGAAGCCTTCTAAGTGTATATTCATCATATTTCAGTCCTCTCTTAGAGAGCATATGCAGCAGGAGTCTGGCTATCGCCCCTTCTTCACGCGATGTGTTCTGCCCCATGCCGCCCCGGTTGCTCACCTCACCTCGCTGGGTGCTTCTTCATTGCAACGTATTCCTTTTTCTTTTTCCTTGCGTCAGTCCTGCTGACTGCAATTCTTCCAACCGGGCTTCTCCCGCGGCATCCTCTGCGCTCGACCGGTGTTCAACGATGAGATCCCAGAGATTGTATCACGTCGGGGTCACCAGTTGCGGGAGAAGGATGGACTTCACAGCTCTATGAGAGTTATATTCTGAAGCTGTTTATTGTCTGGTCTGACTCCAATATATATCATCTTTGTTTAGTCGCTGCGCACACACTCATGATTGGTTACAGCTTGTTACACACATTGTTGCAATTGGCTATATACAAAATATCACACGCCGTCCATGCGCCTCTCACACAGTCAGGATTCGCTACTTGCAGGTGTTCCTGCACCCCTTTGCTTCTTCTTAGTTGTTTACCACAGCTCCTTCTCCTCAAGGCCGAGCCGTGCAGATATCCAGCTGTTTACCAGCTTCTCAATGCCACAGCTCCTTCTCCTTAAGGTCGAGCCATGCAGGGTGATCCCAACACTGGACGATGGCTGAAATCCTTTCGCATATCTCGCAGTTCACTCAGGGATAGAGATTGGGTAGTTACCGTCTCTTTTATGAGTTCTTCCTCTTCCTCCTCTTCAAGCGATGACTCGCTCTCTTCCCTCTTCAGTCCTTGTGATGGCCCTGCTTCGGAGCACTCTGCCTCCTCAATCTCTTCCTCTGGCTCCTTCTTAGAAAAAGCTTCTTCATCCCTTACTAAACGAGCTGACTTCTGCTTCCAAGATTTCTTCTTTTGTACAGGGGCGTCTGATACCGGGACGGGCTGGTTCTCTGATTCAGCTGCAAGGGTTTGAGTAGCTACAGTGCCCATTGCAGGAGTTGGAGTAGTCGCAGTGCCCGTCACATTGTCGTCAGATCCAGAGACACTCTCTCCCTTTTGAATAGTGTTAAATAGAGCTTGGTAGGCATGAGCCAGGCCCCAGCACATTGCAATGATTTGTGTCTCATTGGAACTGCCAGGGCGACAGCATACTTCTTCCAAATATTCTGCTAGTTTATCAGGATTCTGCACTTGTTCGGGAGTGAAGTTCCAAAACACCGGAGGTGCCCACCGCCCTAGGCATTTGCCCATGATGATCCACACACCCTGCCATTCATAACTGTCCAGCCTTGGGGTAGATCTCTGGATGATATTCTTAAATTTCTTGCTAACCTTAGACAAAACCGAAACAGTGCTCCCCAGAAGTACCAATAGAAGTATTTTAGCTACCCAAGGGTGTTCAAAATACTGAAAAGTTATTGTGATGAAGGACATTATGATAGAGGGTAGCAAAGGTACCATTCTGCATTTTCTCCATAAAAAACCTCTCGGAGGAAGAAGTATAATTGCTAATTGTCTCCACGAGATGGTACCCGAAATACAGTAATGGTTTTAGTACAAAGCTCAGATACCACATTAAGCTCAAGGTCAGTGTCCTAAAAACAAATCTCCAAGGCAAAGCATTACTAATCAGTGCAGAGTACAGCAGCCTGCAAAAGTCAACCCCAGTCTTTAACACGTACAGCAAAGACGAGAGCATGATGCAAATCAAATAAACTAATATCGTGACCCACAACTGTTTACAGATATAAATCCCTTAGTACACTCTGATTGATCTGTTATTATCTCAAACCCTTCATGCCCCACGTTGGGTGCCAAAAAGGGCTGTCATGATTTGTCCCCATCCAGCAACTAAGCACCATGCAGCCACTCACTCGTCCACCCTCCCCAGGTGGGATGGTGTCACGAACGGATAATTCAGGCCGCTTAAAGAAGCACCGCCAAAGATATCAGAAAGGAAATGATTTTAATATAAATTTGTAAAAAGCATGACTTAACAGAATTCGATGGGAGGTTCACTCTATTACTTATTCAGCATGAAAAGCTATACAGAGAGGAACTAAATTACAATTAAATTGGAATGGTTTACTCGTGTATCGAATTGCGTTAATGTGTATATTGAGGAGAGAAAGTAGGGGACACCCTCCCGTTGAGTCATGCAGTTCAGAGTGGACCCCCTTGCTTTCTAAACTCCTCAGAGAGGAATCTAGGTGCGGCTGAATCCACTCCTAGTCCCAGACTTGGTCAACGGTTTATGACTAAAGGGATAGGGTATCGGGGATTCTGGTGTAGTGATATATGTTGTGCTTGGTGTAACTTTAGGTCGACAACAATCTAATACAAAATAACAGCGATCAAATTCACTAACAATATTGAGATAAATCACAGTATCAAATCATATAAAACTTAGCAGCATAATCAACTTTTAAACTTACTAAGATTCCTTAATCACACCCACATATAGGTGTAGAGATAGAGACACATAAAGAGATATAGAGAAAAGAGATAGATATGTACAAAGGTACCTATTAAATATCCCACTCGAATTCGGTCAAATACTCACATTGAATGCTTTACGTCGCTCACTGGGTACACAGTCAAGCCTCTGAGTTGATCACGAACTTGAGGGTTCACGGACTCTGAGAGGCGTCCCATGCAGAGGGAGGTGCTGGTCGCAGTCCGCTGTGGTCCAGGAGAGCTCAAAGGGTCTCCCTTGGGACCACTTATTTATAGGACTGGGAGATGATTGACTTTATGCATCAGTGAGTTTCCACAATCCAGGCAGGTGGTTTCTCAAGTTTTAGCAGTAAGGCTGCCAGGATTGTCTGGAGATAATTGATTAGTTCTGTTCTTGTTCTGTACCTTGTTTAGGCGATCACGTCCCTGATACACCCAGTGCCATTCTCCTCCTTGGCTACACAAGAGTGCTTGGTACGGTCGAGGGGCTTTCAACTGCCAAACCCTTTGTTCAGAGGCCAAGGCTTGTCAGGCAACTTAGAGTGGCCCAGGTACAAGGCGAAATGGGGGGGGCGGGGGGGAGTGCACCACCACAATCCACCCCGTGACTAAAGTCAATCCGTCTCTTTCTCACAGGGTGGCAGTGTGGTCGCCTCTTGACTCTGTGCCTATAAATAGAGTAATATTATATTCCAATTGTAATTTAAGGTGGGGGGGAATTTATGTAAGGCGAACCTTTGTAGTTGGTGAAGATTTCATTAGATGAGATTAAACAACATTATAATAATATAATCTGGTGTGCCATTTGCCAAGTTTTGATCTATAGAATAATGATTGACAATAAACATAGTATAGCAAGAGTCAATAGAATTATGATGGGATGTAGCATCCGGTTCAGAATTCCCGTTGCTGATGGAGACCATCCAAATAAAGTGTCCTACCAGTCATGTTCCCCATCTTTCTTCACCCTTTCCAAGACACAGTGTATTTCTGCTGCATCGTGGTAAACAGTGATCAGAGTGTTGTGTCCATTGTTTCGGATGTGTTCTAGTAGTTGACTCAGGTCATCGTGTTGTAACAGTTTTCTCACCAATGTGAGATTCATCCCAATAGGGGTAGGCAGTAAATCTTGATAGGATATATAATTCGATTGTAGCAATCGATAAGATGTGACAGGAGCTGAATAATTAAAGTTTCATCCCATAATTTTGGTAAAGTTACAAACACAAATATTTGAGTGGTTGCTTGTCTCCACAGTCATGTCATCTGCAAACATAGAATCACAAAGGGTTCTTATACAAACACATCCATTTCCAATATACACCAGCACAGTTTCAGTGGTCTCGTTGGGGTGTACTTCAAGATGACAAACATTTTGCTTGGTATCAAGACAAATGTCTTGAGCCTTGATAGTATTACTTTCACAGATAAATCCTTGTTGTTCCCGTACCACACATGCATCAACATCGACAGTTTGCCATTTGTTTCCGTTTTGTTGGGCCCATATTCTATGTCCCAACGGATAGAGTACGGTTCCATGGTGATTTAATCCCAGTGCAATGATTTGGTATATGGTGTATACCGAAGCATTGCGTATTGTCAAAACAAAATCTGTGGCTTTACTGTCTGTGGAGTCATAAGTGAAATTAATTAGACACCACCAAGACTGGAATTCCTTTTCAAATTTGGTTGCATTATTCCAGATTATCTTTTGGTTGGATTTTGGCACTTCCAGTATAATTTAGTAATGCATTATCCCAAAGATTTTGTGTCCAAATTGGAGGGATCATACTTATCCCGATTAAGAGGGAAAGCAAGATTGGGTAGAGAGCATGCTGCCATTGCTGCCATCGAAGTAGATTAATTTTCTCCTGTAAAAGAAAAGAAGGAAAAATGTTTCAGTGGGGAAAGCCGAACGGGTTACCCCTTTTATGATGCAGGATAGATCCATTGTGCACTGATTCTGTGTTTTGCACCATTGTTATCAGCAGTTTCCCATGCATACAGGCCACGAGGTTTAGTTAAAGTCATGGGCACAGTGCCAATGGACAGTAAGTTAACCATTATAGGTTGTCCTGGTTGTAATGTCATAAGGCACCTTTGCTGCTTGGTAGCACTAACCTTAGCCTTTGAAAAGAATGCTCGGCTCACCGGGCTCCCAGTGGGTTCATACCGATTATTCAATTGATAAAGTACTCTGGAAAGTCGAGTATCCCACCGAGCCTTGTGTGGTTCGAGGCTCCTTTTCAATAGGCCATTGGCTCTTTCTACCATCCCGTTTGATTGGGGATAATATGGGGTGTGGAATACCCATTGAATTTCTCTCTGTTTTGCCCATTCCTGTACCTCTTTGCATGAGAAATGTGAACTATTGTCGCTTTGGATGACATCAGGAGTAGGTAGGCCTGAGAACCAAAATGATAATCCTTGTACAGTGTTTTTTCCATCAGCTTTCCGACATTTAGTTGCCATAAGTAAGCCAGAGACTACCTCTACTCCTGTGAGGATATATCGGTATCCTGTGGAGGGTTTGAGTGGTCCAATATAGTCAATTTGCCACATGGACTACAAGGTTTTGCCTTCACTGATATGTAAAGGTGGTGCTTTAGCAGGGCAATCTGTTTGTAGTCTTAATCTACATTGGGGACATTCTGTAAGAATAGTTTCACAAGTTTTCCTGGTAAGAGGCCAACCTTTGCTTTGTGCAGCAAAGAAAAGTGTTTCTTTACCTGTGTGGCCTAGGTTTTGATGTAGCCATTCTCCTAATCAATACCACTCAGGGTCTAAAGTGACTTTCCTGGTTTTTGTTAATTCATCTACCTTTTGGTTCCAATTTGTAGCTGGCTTATTATCCTTAGCATGTGCTTTCACCCATCCCGTCTTAAATGGAGTTTTTCTGGCTGTGTTTAATAATAATTGCCAATCTTGAGTTCTCCAAACTGGGGATCTGTTTACTTCCCAATTTAGAGATTCCCACTGACAGAGCCATTGTGTGTCTCCAGCCCATACAGCATAGGAATCTACATATAAAATTTTTACTCCATTTTGTGCTGCTAAAACAACTGCCCTTAATTCTCCTACTTGTGCAGTGCCTTCACCTTCTTCTATCATTTGTTTGCTGGTGGCAATTTCTAATGCAGCAGCTTTGTATTGCCATTTACCGTTTACCCTTTTTGCTGAAGCATCAGTAAACCAAATGTTTTCTGTAGGTGTTTCCTCAGTGAAGGTGGGTGCATCTAAAATTGGTGAGGGTTTAGAAGGTTGTTGCAATGCCAGTGGGTCAGCATTTATAGACGTTTGTAATTTGGGAACTTTAGTATGTCCTTCAGTTAATTGCATTTCATCTGCCATTCCTGTCAAACAGGCATACCATTTTCTGATGGTAGGTTTTTGTGCAATTCCTGGTGGTGGAGCAGTTCCCTTTAGGACTGTTTCTAATGAATTAAATGGCCCTCTATTTTGAACAGGTTGTTCTTGGCGTATTTTCTCAACTTGTTTGACTGCTTGGACTAAAGAAAAAAGTCCTTTTTCCCATTCAGAATATCTTTGTTCTGTTTCTTTGAATGCAGTTGAGCTGAACAATAAAGGTCTCTTTGGGCCATCAGGGCCAGTTTGGAATAGATTACAGTAAGTACCGTGTTCAGCAAAACCCCATTCTGCTATGATAGGATCGTGGGGATGTACTGGTCCTAATGACCGGTATGTTTTTAACTCCTGTATTAAGGTTTTGATTGCCTCCTCATGTTCTGGGTCCCATTTCCATGGTTTTCCCTTTCGTAGAAGTGAGTACAGGGGGAGAGCACCTGGACACCCACAAGTCTATGGGGCATGATGGGATCCACCCAAGAGTACTGAGAGAGCTGGCGGAGGAGCTTGCCAAGCCACTCTCCATCATTTATCAGCAGTCCTGGTTAACAGGGCAGGTCCCAGAAGACTGGAGGCTTGCCAATGTGACGCCCGTCTACAAGAAAGGCCGGAAGGAGGATCCCAGGAACTACAGGCCTGTCAGCCTGACCTCTGTACCGGGGAAGATCATAGAACGGTTGGTCTTGAGAGTGCTCACAGGGCATATGAAGGACAACCAAGGGATTAGGCCCAGCCAGCATGGGTTCATGAAAGGCAGGTCCTGCTTGACCAACCTGATCTCCTTCTATGACCAGGTGACCCGCCTAGTGGATGAGGGAAAGACTGTGGACGTTGTCTACCTGGACTTGAGTAAAGCCTTTGACAGCGTCTCCCACAGCATTCTCCTGGAGAAACTGGCGCCTCGTGGCTTAGACAGGTTTACTCTTCGCTGGGTGAGGATCTGGCTGGATGGCCGTGCCCAGAGAGTTGTGGTGAATGGCGTTAAATCCAGCTGGCGGCCGGTCACAAGCGGTGTTCCCCAGGGCTCGGTTCTGGGGACGGTCTTGTTCAACATCTTTATTGATGATCTGGATGGGGGAATCGAGTGCTCCCTCAGTAAGTTTGCAGATGACACCAAGTTGGGTGGGAGTGTTGATCTGCTGGAGGGTAGGAGGGCTCTGCAGAGGGATCTGGACAGGCTGGATCGATGGGCAGAGGCCAACTGTATGAGGTTTAATAAGGCCAAGTGCCGGGTCCTGCACTTCGGCCACAACAACCCCATGTAACGCTACAGGCTTGGGGAGGAGTGGCTAGAGAGCAGCCCGGCGGAAAGGGACCTGGGGGTGCTGGTTGACAGCCGGCTGAACATGAGCCGGCAGTGTGCCCAGGTGGCCAAGAAGGCCAACAGCGTCCTGGCCTGTATCAGGAATAGTGTGGCCAGCAGGAGTAGGGAAGTGATCGTGCCCCTGTACTCGGCACTGGTGAGGCCGCAGCTTGAATACTGTGTTCAGTTTTGGGCCTCTCACTACAAGAAGGATGCTGAGGTGCTGGAGCGTGTCCAGAGAAGGGCAACGAAACTGGTGAGGGGTCTGGAGCACAAGTCTTATGGGGAGCGGCTGAGGGAACTGGGGTTGTTTAGTCTGGAGAAGAGGAGGCTGAGGGGAGACCTTATCGCTCTCTACAACTACCTGAAAGGGGGTTGTGGTGAGGTGGGTGTTGGTCTCTTCTCCCAAGTAACTAGTGATAGGACAAGAGGAAATGGCCTCAAGTTGTGCCAGGGGAGGTTTAGATCGGATATTAGGAAAAATTTCTTCACTGAGAGGGTGGTCAGGCATTGGAACAGGCTGCCCAGGGAGGTGGTGGAGTCGCCATCTCTGGAAGTGTTCAAAAAACGTGTGGATGTGGTGCTTCAGGACATGGTTTAGGGAACATGGTGGCTCTGGATTAATGGTTGGACTTGATGATCTTGAAGGTCCTTTTCAACCTAGTGATTCTGTGATTCTGTGATTCTGCTAAACAGAGGATATGAGAATTTTGGAGTTTCCTGGTTTTGTGTCCTGGTTTCAGCCAGGATAGAGTTAATTTTCTTCACAGAAGCTAGTGTGAGGCTATGTTTTGGATTTGGGATGAAGAAATGTTGATAACGTGCTGATGTTTTCAGTTGTTGCTAAGCAGTCAAGGACTGTCCAGTTTTTCATTCTGGCCTGCCAGTGAGAAGGCTGGGGGTGCATGGGAAGCTGGGAGGGGACACAGCCAGGACAGCTGACCCAAAGTGGCCAAAGGGATATTCCATACCATATGACGTCATGCTCAGTATATAAATCTGGGGGAAGAAGAAGGAAGGGGTGGAGGAACGTTCAGAGTTATGGCGTCTGTCTTCCCAAGAAACCATTGCGCGTGATGGAGCCCTGCTCCCCTGGAGATGGCTGAACACCTGCCTGCCGATGGGAAGTAGTGAATGAATTCCCTGTTTTGCTCTGCTTGTGTGCGTGGCTTTTGCTTTACCTATTAAACTGTCTTTATCTCAAACCATGGGTTTCCTCACTTTTACTCTTCCGATTCTCTCCCCCGCCCCACCGTGGGAGAGTGTGCGAGTGGCTGCATGGTGCTTAGTTGCCGGTTGGGGTTAAACCATGACAGTCCTTTTTTGGCGCCCAGTGTGGGGCTCGAAGGGTTGAGATAACAACAAATTTGATGAGAGGGTGTTAAAACAAATTTGTTATAAGCATTCATTATATTACTATAATCATCGCTGGTCACAATGTTGTTTTATTTGTTCTCAGAGTTGTGTTATGTAACACCTTACTTGGCATATATACTGTTTGTCAGTGTTTATGTGGGGTTTATCACCTCTGGGCGTTGTATTAAGGTTATTGCTTTGCCGTGCTGTGTAACACTGGCTTATGGTATGATAAAATCATTGGTCATTAGACCAATTTGGTATTTGTACTCAGCGGCGGCGTGCAGGGTGGCATGTAGGGCGGAGCAGCAATGGCAGCTTCATCTCTGTACTTCGGGAGTCATCTGTCAGAAGCTAGTAATAATTACACTTTCTACCTTTTCTCCTCGGAGAGCCAGTATATGGAGGAGACACCTTCCTTCATCTTCGCCTTCTCCTCCAGGCCAATTACAATAGCTCTTGAGAATTTTGAGTATCTTTGGGATGTTCAAACAAGCATGTTCCTATTGCTAGGTCTCCTGAATGTGTTTCAGGTCTTGATCAGGGTTAAATAACTATTTAAAAATACCACACCATCTGCTACCAGTGCTCGGTGCGGATGTGGGTGCTCTGCAGCTACTCAAACCCCAGCGATGGGCAGCGTGGCTACTCGAACCCTGGCAACAGGCACTGCAGATGAACCAGAGAACCAACCTGTGCCGGTATCAGTCGCCCCTATCCACAAGAAGAAATGGACACGAAAGTCAGCTCATTTAGTAAAAGATGACAAAGAAGGGCCATCACGAGAACCAGAGGAAGAAGAGGCAGAACCAGAGATAACCACCTGATCCCTATCCCTGAGTGAGCTGCGAGATATGCGAAAAGACTTCAGCCGTCATCCAGGCGAGCACATTGTCACCTGGCTGCTCCGATGCTGGGATAATGGGTCCAGTAGACTGGAATTAGAGGGTAAGGAAGCCAAGCAGCTGGGATCCCTTTCAAGGGAAGGGGTCATTGACAAGGCGATTGGAAAAAAAGACACGAGCCCTCAGTCTCTGGAGACGACTCCTGTCTGGCCTGTAGGAAAGGTATCCCTTCAAGGAAGATATTATATGTGGCCCAGGCAAGTGGACCACCATGGAGAGAGGTATCTAGTACCTGAGGAAATTGGCCATGGCAGATGTAATTTAGGATGACCTGCACAACACAGATCCAGATGAAGTCCAGTGCACACGCACCATGTGGTGGAAGCTTGTACGGAGCGCACCATCGTCGTATGCCAACTCATTAGCAGTAATGACCTGGAAAGACAAAGAGGGACCAACGGTGGATGAATTGGCTGGCCAACTCCAGCAGTATGAAGAAAATCTCTCCTCCCTACGGGCCTGTGTCTCGGCTCTGGAAAAACTATCCAAAAATTACGAAAACCTGTTTGAAAAACTGTTCTGGGAGTTGCAGCAACTCAAAGAGGATATGTCCTGCTCCCCACCTGTACGGACCAGTATCTCAGCTGTTAGGAGCAACCGTTCTTCTGCTCAAAAGAGAGAATATAGGGGGTACACACCTCGGGCCACCCTGTGGTTTTATCTCTGTGACCACAGAGAGGACATGAGGAAGTGGATGGAAAAACTACCTCGACCCTAGAGGCATGGGTACATGAGTTGCAAGGAGAGACGATCACAAAACAGGTTCTTCCAGGAAAATTGCTGCTTCAGTCTCCACTGGGCAGTTTCCCAGACAGAGAAGAAGGGCTGGCCTGACATCCCATCTTGATAAAGGGACTTCTGATTCGTATTCACAAGAACTGAGTAGTGGATACTATGACCTGGACTAGAGGGGCCCTGCCTCCAGGCAGATGGAGAAAGGGACAACTGCGTTCATGGGACTGTGTGGATTCGATGGCCTGGCACATCAGACCCACAGGAATATAAGGCTTTAGTGGACACCGGTGCACAGTGTACCCTAATGCCATCAAGCTATAAAGGGGCAGAACTAGTCTGTATTTCTGGAGTGACAGGGGGATCCCAACAGCTGACTGCACTGGAGGCCGAAGTGAGCCTAACTGGGAAGGAGTGGCAGAAGCACCCCATTGTGACTGGCCCAGAGGCTCTGTGCATCCCGGGCATAGACTGCCTCAGGAGAGGGTATTTCAAGGACCCAAAAGGGTACCGGTGGGCTTTTGGTATAGCTGCCTTGGAGACAGAGGAAATTAAACAGCTGTCCACCTTGCCTGGTCTCTCAGAGGACCCTTCTGTTGTGGGGTTTCTAAGGGTCGAAGAACAACAGGTGCCGATTGCTACCACAACAGTGCACCGGCAGCAATATCGCACCAACAGAGACTCCCTGATCCCCATCCATGAGCTGATTCGTCGGCTGGAGAGCCAGGGAGTGATCAGCAAGACTCGCTCACCCTTTAACAGCCCCATATGGCCAGTGTGAAAGTCTAATGGAGAGTGGAGACTGACAGTAGACTATCGTGGCCTGAATGAAGTCACATCGCCACTGAGTGCTGCCGTGCCGGACATGCTAGAACTTCAGTACAAACTGGAGTCAAAGGCAGCCAAGTGGTACGCCACCATTGATATTGCTAACGCGTTTTTCTCAATCCCTTTGGCGGCAGAGTGCAGGCCACAGTTTGGTTTCACTTGGAGGGATGTCCAATACACCTGGAATCGACTGCCCCAGGGGTGGAAACACAGCCCTACCATTTCCATGGACTGCTCCAGACTACACTGGAATAGGGTGGAGCTCGAGAACACCTGCAGTAGAAGCACAGAATCATAGAATCATAAAGGTTGGAAAAGACTTTTAAGATCATCAAGTCCAACTGTCAAACCAACACCACTGTGCCCACTAAAGTATGTCCTGAAGTGCCACGTCTACATGCTTCTTGAACACTTCCAGCGGTGATGACTCCACCACCTCCCTGGGCAGTCTGTTCCAATGCTTGATGACTCTCTCAGTAAAGAAATATTTCTGAATATCCAATCTAAACCTCCCTTGGTGCAACCTGAGGCCATTTCCTCTCGTTCTATCGCTAGTTATTTGGGAGAAGAGACCAACACCCACCTCACTAGAGCCTTCTTTCCGGTAGTTGTAGAGGGCGATAAGGTCTCCCCTCAGCCTCTTCTTCTCCAGAGTAAACAACCCCAGTTCCCTCAGCTGCTCCTCATCAGACTTGTGCTCCAGACCCCTCACCAGCTTCACTGCCCTTCTCTGGACACGCTCCAGCACCTCAGCATCCTTCTTGTAGTGAGGGGCCCAAAACTGAACACAGGATTCGAGGTGCGGCCTCACCAGTGCCGAGTACAGGGGTACGATCACCTCCCTCCTCCTGCTGGCCACTCTCTTTCTGATACAGGCCAGGATGCTGTTTGCCTTCTTGGCCACCTGGGCATGCTGCTGGCTCATGTTCAGCCGGCTGTCAACTAGCACCCCCAGGTCCTTTTCCGCTGGGCAGCTCTCCAGCCACTCCTCCCCAAGCCTGTAGTGTTGCATGGGGTTGTTGTGACTGAAGTGCAGGACCCAGCACTTGGCCTTGTTAAACCTCATACAGTTGGCTTTGGCCCATCGATCCAGCCTGTCCAGATCAACTACATTGATGACATCATCCTATGGGGCAACACAGCAGACAAAGTCTTTGAGAAATGGAAAAAAAGAATCCAAATCCTTTTGAAATCCAGTTTTGTCATAAAACAAAGTAAGGTCAAGGGACCTGCAGAGCAGATTCAATTCTTGGAAATAAAATGGCAAGGTGGACGTCGTCAGATCCCAATGGATGTGATCAGAAAAATACAGCTATGTCTCCATCAACTAGCACAAAGGAAACAGAAGCTTTCTTAGGCTTTGGGGTTTTTTGGAGAATGCATATTCCGAATTACAGTCTGATTGTAAACCTTCTCTATCAAGTGACCTGGAAGAAGAACGATTTCAAATGGGACCCTGAGCAACGACAAGCCTTTGAACAAATTAAACAGGAGATAGTTCATGCCATAGCCCTTGGGCCAATCCGGGCAGGACAAGATGTTAAAAATGTGCTCTACACCGCAGCTGGGGACAATGATCCTACCTGGATTCTCTGTCAGAAAGTATCAGGGGACACCCAAGGTTGACTGCTAGGGTTTTGGAGTCGGGCATATGGAGGATCTGAGGTCCGCTATACTCCACCTGCTCCTTCTGGCACCCCAACTGCCGGTGCTGGGCTGGATGTTCAAAGGGAGGGTCCCCTCTACACATCATGTGACTGATGCTACGTGGATTAAATGGGTCGCACTCATTACACAGCGGGCTCGAAAAGGAAACCCCAGTTGTCCAGGAATCTTGGAAGTGATCATGGACTGGCCAGAAGGCAAAGATTTTGGAATATCACCAGAAGAGAACGCATGCAGAAGATGCTCCATCATCTAATAAACTACCAGAATTCAAAAAGCAATATGCCCTGTTTACTGATGGGTCCTGTTGTATTGTAGGCAAACATGGGAGGTGGAAAGCTGCTGTATGGAGCCCTATACAACGAGTCGCAGAAGCTGCTGAAGGACAAGGTGAATCAAGTCAGTTTGCGGAGGTGAAAGCCATCCAGCTGGCTTTAGATATTGCTGAAAGAGAAAAATGGCCAATACTCTATCTCTATACTGACTCATGGATGGTGGCAAATGATCTGTAGTGGTGGCTACAGCAGTGGAAGCAGAGTAACTGGCAGAACACGGGTAAACCTATATGGGCTGCTGAATTATTGCAAGATATCGCTGCCTGGGTAGAGACCTGGTTGTAAAAGTATGCCATGTAGATGCTCATGTACCCAAGAGTTGGGCCACCGAAGAACATCAAAACAACCATCAGGTGGATCGGGCTACTAAGATTGGAGTGGCTCAGGTGGATCTGGACTGGCAACATAAGGGTGAATTATTTATAGCTCACTGGGCCCATGACACCTCAGGCAACCAGGGAAGAGATGCAACTTGTAGATGGGCTCGTGATCAAGGGGTGGACTTGACCATGGACGCTATTGTACAGGTTATCCATGAATGTGAAACGTGCTGCAATCAAGCAAGCCAAGTGGTTAAAGCCTCTTTGATATGGAGGACAATGGCTGAAATATAAATATGGGGAGGCCTGGCAGATTGATTTAATCACACTCCCATAAACGTGCTGTGGCAAATTAGTGGTTTGGCTGCTTAAAGAATCACCACTGAAGATTGGCTGTCCAGGGAGGTGGTGGCGTCACCATCACTGGAAGTGTTCAAGAAACATGTAGACGTGGCACTTCAGGACATGGTTTAGTGGGCATAGTGGTGTTGGGTTGATGGTTGGACTTGATGATCTTAAAGGTCTTTTCCAACCTTAATGATTCTATGATTCTGTGATATCAGAGAGCAAATGATTTAATATAGTTTTGTAAAAAGGTGCAACAATAGAATTCGATGGCAAGGTCCACTCTATTGCTTATTTAACATGGAAAAGTGTACAAAGAGAAACTAAATTACAATTAGCTTGGAATTATTTACACTGTCAAGGAAATCAAATCAGTTTAGTGTGACTTATGTGTAGATTGAGAAGACAAAGTAAGGGAGACCCTCCCGTTGAGTCACGAGGTTCAGAGTGGACCCCCTTGCTTTCTAAACTCCTTCTCAGAGAGGAGTCTAGGTGCGGCTGAATCCACTCCTAGTCACAGACTTGGTCAACAGTTTATGGCTAAAGGAATTGAGTATCGGGGATTCTGGTGTGGTGATACAGTCTATGATTTTGTGCTTTGTGTAACTTTAGGATAGCAACAATCTAATACAAAATAGCAGCAATTAAATTCACTAACACTATTGAGGTAAATCACAGTATTAAATCATACAATTTCCTAATAAAGCTTAGCAACATACCAAATTAAAACTTACTAAGATTCTCTAATTATGCATACATACACACACAGATGTAGAGATAGAGACATATAAAGAGATACAAAGAAAAGAGATATATATAGAGAGATATGCACACAAAGGTACCTGTTGAAAGTTCCCCTTGAATCCAGTGAAATACTCACATCGAATGCTTTGCATTTCTCAATGGGTGAAGAGTTGAGCTTCTGTTGGGATCACCCTGCATGGCTCGACCTTAAGGAGAAGGAGCTGTGGCGTTGATCTGCACGGCTCGGCCTTGAGGAGAAGGAGCTGTGGTAAACAACTAAGAAGCAGCGAGGAAAACAGGAACACCTGCAAGCAACAATCCTGACTGTGTGAGGGGCGCGTGGACAGCGCGTGCTATTTTGTATATAGCCAATTGCAATAGTGTGTGTAACAAGTTGTAACCAATCATGAGTGTGTGCGCAGTGACTAAGCGAAAATTATGATATATATTGGAGTCAGACAAGACAATAAACGGCTTCGGAATATAACTCTCATAGAGTTGTGAAGTCCATCCTTCTCCCGCAAGCTTCAACAGGGATTTCAGCCCAGGTTCATGTTGGCCTCTGAGTTGATCGCAAACTTGAAAGTTCGTGAGCTCTGAGAGGCGTCCCACTCAGAGGGAAGTGCTGGTCGTGGCCCACTGCAGTCCAGGAGAGCTCAAAGGGCCTCACTTGGGACCACTATTTATAGGATCGGGAGATGATTGACTTTAGGCATCAGTGAACTTCCATCCTGGCTACAACACAGACAGGTAATTTCTCAAGTCTCCAGTAGCACTGGCACCGGTCATTCCAGGGTTGTCAGAAGATAATTAGTTAGTCCTTTTCTCATTCTTCACCCTGGTCAGGCAACCGTGTTCCTGATACAATCAGTGCCATTCTTTACCTTGGCTACACAAGAGTGCTTGATGCGGTCGAGGGGCTCTCAACCACCAAACTCTTTGTTCAAAGGCCAAGGCTTGCCAGGCAACTGAATTTCTCAGTTTGTAGAGCGGTCCAAGTGCAAGGTGAGGAGGAGGGGGGAAATGCACCACCACATCGACCTATGAGACAAAAGGGTTTTGGGGCCCAAGAAGAATTAATTGGTGCCTGAATAAGGGCTAAGGTCTGTTTTATAACTAGATCTCCCACTGCCTTGAAAGAAGCAGTTTCTCCAATTTAGACACATGAATACATTTTACCACCTATGAACTCTATCAATGAGAGTAGCCTGGAAGGAAATGGAAGGTACGGCTGTAGAGAGGCAGGAAGCTGCTGGGTAGGAATCTGCGGTGATGTCCTGGTTTTGGCTGGGATAGAGTTAATTTTCTTCCTAGTAGCTGGTATAGTACTGTGTTTTGGATTTAGTATAAGAATAATGTTGATAACACACTGATGTTTTAGTTGTTGCTGAGCAGTGCTTACACTAAGTCAAGGACTGTTCAGCTTCTCATACTTCCCTGCCAGCGAAGAGGCTGGGAGTGCACAAGAAGCTGGGAGGGGACACAGCCAGGACAGCTGACCCAAATTGGCCAAAGGGATATTCCATACCATATGACATCATGCTGAACAATAAAACTGGGGGGAGTTGGCTGGGGGATGGCGGCTGTGGCTCAGGGACTGGCTGGACATCAGTCAGTGGGTGGTGAGCAGTTGCATTATGCATCACTTCTTTTGTATATTCTTTTATCATTATTATCATTTCCCCTTCCTTTTCTGTCCTATTAAGCTATCTTTATCTCAATCCACAAGTTATACCTTTTTTTCCCCTCGGGGGGTGGGGGAGTGAGCAAATGGCTTTGTGGTGTTTAGCTGCCTGCCGGGTTAAACCACCACAGTTTATTGCAGACAGACTGATGGCTCAGAAATGCATTCAAAATAATTTTAATGTACTGTAGTCAATGATGGAGGTGTGAAGCAAGCCAAGAGAAAGGAAGGCTGAAAAAATGTAGGCTACGCTGTGATGCAAATGCATTTTCACAGTGAGGCATCTCTACAGTTTTGAAACACTCAGATCCTTGGGGAAGACATGGTTAGTGTGAAAGACAAGTGAAACAGAAAACCTTTCAAAGCACTGCAGCAAGAAGTAAGCAGTTTGTTTCCGTCTTTCCTTGTGTTCTACTTTCCCTGCTTTTGTTTTCTTCCTAATTTGTTTATCATTTTCCTCTTCCCTCTCTAATTCCATCACTTGTATTCTTGTTGCTTGGCCTTCTTTGGGTGCAACAGTTAAAATCTAGCTACACTTTTGGATTAAAGAAAGGGATTTTCTCTACTATATTTTCCTTAGAAAATGTAATTTCACTTAAATTTTTTTTGGTTTGTGACAAAATTGAACTGAAATTTTGACCCTAAAATATTTTTTTTAATTTCCAAATTGTTTTCTCCTTTGCTCATGAGTATATGCATTATAGAGATAAAGTTATTTTATTTTATCTTCTTCCCTAAAAAATCATTAAAATTTAAATCAAAGCAATAATCTTTGTGCATTGTTGTGGTTTAGCCCCAGCCAGCAACTAAGCACCACACAGCCACTCGCTCACTCCCCCAGTGGGACGGGGGAGAGAATTGGGAAAAAACTCGTGGGTTGAGATAAAAACAGTTAAATAGGACAGCAAGAGAGAAGGAAACAACAATGATACCAACAATAATAACACCGACAAAAGAATGTACAAGAACAAGTGATGCCCAATGCAGCAATTGCTCACCACCCGGTGATCGATAGCCCGTCCCCGAGCAGCGATTCCCACCCCCCGGCTAACTCCAGTTTATGTACTGGGCATGACGTTGTATGGTAGGGAATATCTCTTTGGCCAGCCTGGGTCATCTGTCCTGGCTGTGTCTCCTCCCAGCTTCCTGTGCACCCCCAGCCTGCTCGCTGGCAGGCCAGCACAAGAAGCTGGACTGTCCTTGACTACTTAGCAACAGCTCAAAACATCAGCACCCTATCAATCTCAAATCCAAAACATATCCTCACGCTAGCTTCTGTGAAGAAAACCAGCTCTATCCTGGCTGAAACCAGGACAGTATCCACCCCTTATTCCATACCATTTACGTCATGCCCGGGTCCTACACTTTTCAATACATTCCAATTGTTCATCATTACTCTTCCTGTCTTTTAATATATACACACAGATACCATTCTCTTAGTCCATGGGCCATCACTTTAAAATGCCTGTGGAGTTCATTCGGTCCATGATTCTGGCCTTCATCCATCACAGCAGTCTCTCAGGGAAGGGGAGATGGTATGTGGTGTTGGATTGTCATCTGGCATGGTCCATGTCCATGATCTGCAGGTCGAAGATGTCGATCTCAAGGGAATTGTTGGGCGCAAGCTGCTGAAGCCAGTTCTGGTTCCATCACTGCTGCACGTTGCTCGGTTTCAGTGAAGCTCATTCTTCATCAGTCTGGGTGATTCTTACTGTAATGCCATTGATATGGTAGATAGCAACTATAGGAGTAATGTCATGCTGTATTGTGTAACAATTAACATCATACAATTCAAATCATTGACTGTTTTCACCCAAAATCAAGTCTCCTTGAGGTACACATCGGACTTCCCCATCCTTCCGCATTACCCACCAAGTGCACCCAGGTCCCTGGGCAAAGGCAATCCCACGAACGGGTTTGCCTTTGCCTGAGGCAGGAGTAACCCAGACTGTCTTCCCCAGCATATTTCTCACATGCACCACAGGGACTTTATCCCCTTCTACAGTACGTAGAAGTTTTGATTGGGCAGGGCCGGCTCTATTAGTAGATCCCCTAGTGTTGACTAACCAGGTGGCTTTGGCTAAATGTTTATCCCGATGTTTGAATGTCCCATCACCCATTGCTCTCAGGGTAGTCTTTAACAGTCCGTTGTATCGTTCAAGTTTTCTGGAAGCTGGTGCATGATAGGGGATGTGATATACCCACTCAATGCCATGCTCCTTGGCCCAGGTGTCTATGAGGTTGTTTCGGTAATGAGGCCCACTGTCCGACTCAATTCTTTCGGGGGTGCCATGTCACCATAGGCTTGCTTTTCAAGGCCCAGGATAGTGTTCCAGGCGGTGGCATGGGGCACAGGATATGTTTCCAGCCATCCGGTGGTTGCTTCCACCATGGTAAGCACATAGCGCTTGCCTTGGCGAGTTTGTGGAAGTGTGATATAGTCAATCTGCCAGGCCTCCCCATATTTATATTTCAACCATCGTCCTTCATACCAGAGGGGATTTAACCGCTTGGCTTGTTTGATTGCAGCGCACGTTTCACATTCATGGATAACCTGTGCAATGGCATCTATGGTCAAGTCCACCCATTGATGCCGAGCCCATCTGCATGTTGCATCTCTTCCCTGATGGCCTGAGGTGTCATGGGCCCACCGAGCTATAAATAATTCACCCTTATGTTGCCAGTCCAGATCCACCTGAGCCACTTCAATCTTAGCAGCCTGATCCACCTGATGGTTGTTTTGATGTTCTTCAGTGGCCCGACTCTTGGGTACGTGAGCATCTATATGGCGTACTTTTATGACTAGATTCTCTAGTCGGGCAGCAATATCCTGCCACAATTCAGCAGCCCAGATGGGCTTGCCTCTGCGCTGCCAATTGCTCTGCTTCCATTGCTTTAGCCACCCCCATAAAGCATTTGCCACCATCCATGAGTCAGTATAGAGATAGAGTATTGGCCATTTTTCTCGTTCAGCAATATCTAAAGCCAGCTGGATGGCTTTCACCTCCACAAACTGACTTGATTCACCTTGTCCTTCAGCAGCTTCTGTGACTCATCATATAGGGCTCCATACAGCAGCTTTCCACCTTCGATGTTTGCCTACAATACGACAGGACCCATCAGTAAACAGGGCATATTGCCTTTCGTTCTCTGGCAGTTTATTATATGGTGGAGCCTCTTCAGCACGCGTCACCTCCTCTTCTGGCGATATTCCAAAATCTTTGCCTTCTGGCCAGTCCATGATCGCTTCCAAGATTCCCAGGCAATTAAGGTTTCCTATTCAAGCCCGCTGTGTAATAAGCGTGACCCACTTACTCCACGTAGCATCAGTCGCATGATGCGTAGAGGGGACCCTCCCTTTGAACATCCAGCCCAGCACCGGCAGTCGGGGTGCCAGGAGGAGCTGTGCTTCAGTACCAACCACTTCTGAGGCAGCTCGAACTCCTTCATATGCTGCCAGTATCTCCTTTTCAGTTGGAGTATAGCGGGACTCAGATCCCCTATATCCTCAACTCCAAAACCCTAGAGGTCGACCTCGAGTCTCTCCTGGTGCCTTCTGCCAGAGACTCCAGGTAGGGCCATTCTCCCCGGCTGCCGTGTAGAGCACATTTTTAACATCTTGTCCTGCCCGGACTGGCCCGAGGGCTACAGCATGAACTATCTCCTGTTTGATTTGTTCTAAGGCTTGTCGTTGCTCAGGGCCCCATTTAAAATCGTTCTTCTTCCGGGTCACTTGATAAAGAGGGCTTGCAATCAGACTGTAATTTGGAGTATGCATTCTCCAGAAACTCACAACGCCCAAAAAAGTTTGTGTTTCCTTTGTGCTAGTTGGTGGAGACATAGCTGTTATTTTTTTGATCACATCCATTGGGATCTGACGACGTCCATCTTGCCATTTTATTCCTAAAAACTGGATCTCTTGTGCAGGTCCTTTGACCTTACTTTGTTTTATAGCAAAACCAGCTTTCAGAAGGATTTGAATTATTTTCTTCCCTTTCTCGAAAACTTCTTCTGCTGTGTTGCCCCATACGATGATGTCATCAATGTATTGCAGATGCTCTGGAGCTTCGCCCTGTTCCAGTGCAGTTTGTATCAGCCCATGGCAAAGGGTAGGACTGTGTTTCCACCCCTGGGGCAGTCGATTCCAGGTGTATTGGACACCTCTCCAAGTGAAACCAAACTGTGGCCTGCACTCTGCCGCCAAAGGGATTGAGAAAAACGCGTTAGCAATATCAATGGTGGCGTACCACTTGGCTGCCTTTGACTCCAGTTCATATGGAAGTTCTAGCATGTCTGTCACGGCAGCACTCAGTGGCGGCGTGACTTCATTCAGGCCACGATAGTCTACTGTCAGTCTCCACTCTCCATTAGACTTTCACACTGGCCATATGGGGCTGTTAAAGGGTGAGCGAGTCTTGCTGATCACTCCCTGGCTCTCCAGCCGATGGATCAGCTCATGGATGGGGATCAGGGAGTCTCTGTTGGTGCGATATTGCTGCCGGTGCACTGTTGTGGTAGCGATTGGCACCTGTTGTTCTTCGATCCTTAGAAACCCCACCACAGAAGGGTCCTCTGAGAGACCAGGTAAGGTGGACAGCTGTTTAATTTCTTCCATCTCCAAGGCAGCTATACCAAAAGCCCACCAGTACCCTTTTGGGGCCTTGAAATACCCTCTCCTGAGGTAGTCTATGGCCAGGATGCACGGAGCCTCTGGGCCAGTCACAATGGGGTGCTTCTGCCACTCCTTCCCAGTTAGGCTCACTTCGGCCTCCAGTGCAGTCAGCTGTTGGGATCCCCCTGTCACTCCAGAAATACAGACTAGTTCTGCCCCTTTATAGCTTGATGGCATTAGGGTACACTGTGCACCGGTGTCCACTAAAGCCTTATATTCCTGTGGGTCTGATGTGCTAGGCCATCTAATCCACACAGTCCAATAAACTCAGTTGTCCCTTTCCTCCACCTGGCTGGAGGCAGGGCCCCTCTAGTCCTGATCATAGTACTCGTTACCCACTTGTATATATGAATCAGAAATCCCTTCAACAGGATCAGAGGTAAGATCAGCCCTTCTATTCTTTCTGGGGAACTGCCCACTGGGAAGTGGAGCAATGATTTTCCTGGAGGAACCCGAACCCCCTTTTGTAATTCTTTTTCCTTGCAACTCACGTACTCATGCCTCTAGGGTCGAGGTAGGTTTTCCATCCCACCTCCTCATGTCCTCTCCGTGGTCACGCAATTGAAACCACAGGGTGGCTCGCGGTGTGTATCCTCTATATCCTCTCTCTTGAACAGAAGAGCGCTTACTCCTAATGGCTGAGACTCTGGTCCGTATGGGTGGAGGGTAGGGCATATCCTCTTTGAATTGCCGGAACTCCCGGGACAGTTTCTCTACAGCAGAGACGCAGGCCCGTAGGGAGGAAGAGAGACTTTCTTCGTATTGCCGGAGTTGGCCAGCCAATTAATCCACCGTTGGTCTCTCTCCATCTTTCCAGGCCATTACTGCTAATGAGTTGGCCTATGATGATGGTGCACTCCGTACAAACTTCCACCACATAGGTCGCGTGCAATTGACTTCATCTGGATCTTTGGATGATTGACCATTGTCCAAGTCACCATAAATCACCTCCAGCACAGCTAGTTCCCTCCGGTACTGGATACCTTTCTCCATGGTGGTCCACTTGCCTGGGTGACATAGAACATATTCCTTGAAGGGATACCTTTCCTTCACACGCGACAGGAGTCGTCTCCAGAGGCTGAGGACTCGTGCACCTTTTCCAATAGCTTTGTCAATGTCCCCTTCCCTAGAAAGGGATCCCAGCTGCTTGGCTTCCCTACCCTCTAATTCCAGGCTACTGGCCCCATTATCCCAGCATCGGAGCAGCCAGGTGATAATGTGCTCACCTGGACGACGGCTGAAATCCTTTCGCATATCTCACAGTTCACTCAGGGATAGAGATCAGGTAGCTACTGTCTCTTTTATGAGTTCTTCCTCTTCCTCCTCTTCAAGCAATGACCCGCTCTCTTCCCGCTTCCATCCTTGTGACGGGCCTGCTTCAGAGCACTCTGCCTCCGCAGTTTCTTCCTCTGGCTCCTTCTTAGAAGAATTTTACTCGTCCCTTACTAAACGAGCTGACTTCTGCTTCCAAGATTTCTTCTTTTGTACAGGGGCAGCTGATACCGGGACGGGCTGGTTCTCTGGTTCATCTGCAACAGTCTGAGCAGTCACAGTGCCCGTTGCAGGGGTTGGAATAGTGGCAGTGCCCGTTGCGGGGTTTGGAGTATTCGCAGTGCCTGTCACGTTGTCATCAGATCCAGAGAGCCTCTCTCCCTTTTGCATAGTGTTAAATAGAGTTTGGTAGGCATGGGCCAGGCCCCAGCACATTGCAATGATTTGTGTCTCCTTGGAACTGCTGGGGCGACAGCATACTTCTTCCAAACATTCTGCTAGTTTATCAGGATTCTGCACTTGTTCAGGGGTAAAATTCCAAAACACTGGAGGTGCCCACCACCCTAGGCATTTGCCCATGCTGCTCCACACACCCTGCCATTCATAACTATCCAGCCTTGGGGCAGATCTCTGGATGATAGTCTTAAATTGCTTGCTAACCTTAGACAAAACTGAAACAATGATGTTCCCCAGAAGTAGCAATAGAAGTATTTTAACAACCCAAGGGTGTTCAAAATACTGAAAAGTTATTGTGATGAAGGAGGAAACATTATGATGGAGGGTAGCAAAGGTACCATTCTGCCTTTCCTCCATAAAAAACCTTTCGGAGACAGAAGTATAGTCGCTAATTTTCTCCACCAGATAGTGCCCGAAATACAGTAACGGCTTTAGCACAGGGCTCAGATACCACATTAAGCTCAAGGTCAGTGTTCTAAAAACAAATTTCCCAGTCAAGACATTACTAATCATTGCAGAGTACAGCAACCTGCAGAAACCAACACCGATCTTTAACATGTACGGCAAAGACGAGAGCATGATGCACATCAAATAAACTGATATCATGACCTGCAACAGTTATTATCTCAAGCCCTTCAAGCCCCACGTTGGGCGCCAAAAAGGACTGTCGTGGTTTAACCCCAGACGGCAACTAAGCACCATGCAGCCGCTCGCTCACTCCCCCTCCCCCAGTGGGACGGTGGAGACAATTGGGAAAAAACTCATGGGTTGAGATAAAAACAGTTTAATAGGACAGCAAGAGAGAAGGAAACAACAATGATAACAACAGTAATAATGCCGACAAAGGAATGTACAAGAACAAGTGATGCCCAATACAGCAATTGCTCACCACCCGGTGATCGATAGCCCGTCCCCAAGCAGCGATTTCCACCCCCCGGCTAACTCCAGTTTATGTACTGGGCATGACATTGTATGGTAGGGAATGGCCAGCTTTGGCTTTGGCCAGCCTGGGTCATCTGTCCTGGCTGTGTCCCCTCCCAGCTTCCTGTGCACCCCCAGCGTTCTTGCTAGCAGGCCAGCATGAGAAGCTGGACTGTCCTTGACTACTTAGCAACAACTCAAAACATCAGCACCTTATTAATCCTAAATCCAAAACATATCCTCACGCTAGCTTCTGTGAAGAAAACCAGCTCTATCCTGTCTGAAACCAGGGCATGCATTTATCTTTGACCCGCTCTTCTCTGCATACTTTTTATTTCCATTTTCTTTCATTTTGCAATTGCACTTCCAATTGCAAGGTTACTTCTGATTTCTAGCTACAATTCACAGTTCCTCTGAGACCTTTTGTAGCCTTTTGATTCCAGTGTGGAGGCATCTCTGAAAGGGGCATCATTTACAACCTCTTGTAAGCTCCTGCAATAATAATAGCGAGGAAAATAGTATTCTGAGTATATTCCAGTGTTCAGCAAGTACAGTTTTTTACCTCAACCAAAGTAGTGTCTCGTGCAGCCCAGATGATACCCTGAAATACATTATAATATATGGGTCTGGTTGAATCACTGCGTTGTTTCTTTTTTTTAACTTTTTCTTGTTGTTGTTAAAGGAAATAGAGCAAATTGTGTAATTAATGTGTAATATATATGTGGTATATTTTCTTTTCCAGTATAGTGATTTCGTTCAGTAACAACTTGTACTGTTCTCACTAACGCTGTTGGTATGTGCATTCTGTTTGCTTCTTGATAGACAGGCGAGACAAGGAAGGAGCAGGTGAGACTAAGATGGCAGTCTGCATACCGGAGTTAGCAGTTTGGCTGCTAGAGAGGGCACTAAGGAAGTCTGTTTCCATCAAAAATGAATTCTAACCCAGGTTTTTTTAAGTCAACAGTTTTATATAGACATAAAGTACAGACATGGCATTGTGCAACTTTCATAAATCAAGTAGTTGAAGGCATTCCTTATTTCAATTTCAAAAGCATACGTCCAAAACCCAGAAATTAAACTAGTTGCAGACACATTCCTGATAATCTTTTGACTTCGGATTTTACTTCCAATTCCTGTACAGCTTCCCAGATTTTCTACCTTAATATTGTTTCTCCATTTTTGCATGAATAATTAATCAGTTTGGGAGGAATCTCAGGGGGTATTTCCATTGCAAAAAGAAACTGAAGATGTAGCTAGGTATCCTTTAATTCAATCCAGTGCTTTTAGAGAGGCTGAGTGTATTTCTTTGAGTATATTTGAACTCAAGTAACGGGAGGTAGTTTCTCTGTTCTCAGTTCCAAGCCTTTTTCAGCACAGACAACCCAAAAGCTGCTTTAGTTTTGTTCATGGTAGTGTTCCTGCCACTGTTTCTCTTTTTGCCTTTTTTTTTTTTGACTTGTCTGCATCTGCAGATTCACATCAGTTATAATTATCTTCAGCTGAAGTGAAAATGAGGCTCTTGGTCTCTTAAATGGAAAAAAGGTCACAGAGAACAGAGGGAGCTAACTGGCTGTTGGGAAGAAATGAATCCCAGGGCAAAGCAGGTTTGTGAACATCTGCCAGAACCTCCTACAGGACCTTATGAAACTATTTAAGGGGACTGTGCTTTCCTCCAGCTCACCTAAAACTGTCATCACATTAAAGGATTACTTACAGAAATCCTGCTTCCCTCAAATTTTTCCTGCCTGACCTGTGGGACTTCAGAAACATCCAACATCAACTTTCTGTTCTACTTCAAACTCAGCATGAGACAAGCTCTTTAGGGCCATATTCATAGAATCATAGAATAGTTTGGTTGGGAAGGGATCGTTTCAGGTCATCTAGTCCAACCCCCCTGCAATGAGCAGGGACATCATCAACTAGATCAGGTTGCTCAGAGCCCTGTCCAACCTAACCTTGAATGTTTCCAGGGATTGGGCATCTACTACCGCTCTGGGAAACCTGTTCCAGTGTTTTAACATCCTCACTGAGAAAAATTTCTTCCTTATATCCAGTTTAAATCTACCCTCTTTTAGTTTAAAACCATTACCCCTTGTCCTATCACTACAGGCCCTGCTAAAAAGTCCGTCCCCATCTTTCTTATAGGCCCCCTTTAAGTACTGGAAGCCTTCTCTTCTCCAGGCTGAACAACCCCAACTCTCTCAGCCTTTCTTCATAGGAGAGGTGTTCCATCCCACTGATCATTTTTGTGTCCCTCCTCTGGACCCTCTCCAACAGGTCCATGTCTTTCCTGTGCTGAGGGCTCCAGAGCTGGATGCAGTAGTCCAGGTGGGGTCTCACCAGAGCAGAGTAGAGGGACAGAATCACCTCCCTTGACCTGCTGGCCATGCTTCTTTGGATGCAGCCCAGGATACAGTTGGCCTTCTGGGCTGTGAGCGCACATTGCTGGCTCATGTCCAGCTTTTCATCCATCAGTACCCCCAAGTCCTTCTCAGCAGGGCTACTCTCAATCCCTTCATCCCCCAGCCTGTATTGATACCAAGGGTTGCCCTGACCCAGGTGCAGGACCCTGCACTTGGCCTTGTTGAACCTCATGAGGTTTACATGGGTCCATTCCTTGAGCTTGTCCAGGTCCCTCTGGATGGCATCCCATCCCTCAGGCATGTCAACCGCACCACTCAGGTTGGTGTCATCTGCAAACTTGCTGAGGGTGCACTTGATCCCACTATGTCATTGATGAAGATATTAAAGGGTACTGGTCCCAATACAGACCCCTGAGGGACACCACTCATCACCGATCTCCATCTGGACATTGAGCCATTAACCACCTACCCTCTGGATGCGACCATCCAAGCAATCCCTCATCCACCCAACAGTCCACCCATCAAATCCATATCTCTCCAATTTAGAGAGAAGGATGTTGCGGGGGACCATGTCAAAGGCCTTACAGAAATCCAGAGAGACGACATCTGTAGCTCTTCCCGTGTCCACTGATGTGGTCACTCCATCATAGAAGGCCATCAGGTTGGTCAGGCAGGACTTGCCCTTGGTGAAGCCATGCTGGCTGTCTTGAATCAACTCCCTTCAGACCACTTGCTATCAGTACAAATCTTGGTTTTGCAACTGCTATGACATCTAGGTTTAAGGGTACGCTCAGCAATTCAGAGCACTGTTTCTACAAGACTTGAAGACTCAGCTTCCTTGTGGCATTGGTGGAGGAGGCATTTATGATAGTGAAGTTAACTTATATGAACCAGTCTGAATGTAGCCCCTGTTCTTTCTTTTGCTTTGGTTTTCCAGCTGTAAAATAAATGTTCAGTAGTTATTTACCTCACTGGGTTCTTGTAAAATTAAACACTTTATAAGACTGTGAAGCACTGAGATACTGCAAGAAGGGAGGTTATGTATATATAATCCAATTATATAAGCTGCTTTAAATGAATTGCACTTTCATTACTATAACCTTCTGCTACGTCCTTGTTTGTTCATGCTATTAGTGGTTGCAGAGAACAGATGTTTTTTTCAGATGAGAAATCACAGTCTTATTTTCTTTACTCGGTGAAGAATTTTGTTTTGGTCATGCGAACGGCTTGCAGGTCACATCGGCTCCATCTGTAGTTGCAAAAACTGAATGCTTCTAAACATTGGAGCCAGTTTTCTGAAGAATTTCAGAATTTATTTACTATAGCATTTCCCTCCGTGCCACTTCCAGGATCAGCTATGACCTATAGCTACAATGTAACTCAAAGTACATTGTCACTCTATGGGAAATGACAACAAACACTGTTTGGAGGGAAGGAGGTACATGTACTAGGCTCAGTAAATAAGTAGACCAACTTGTATTCATCATCAGTTCTCTGTTTACAAACTGTTCCTTGACGTCATTCTATTCTTAGAATGATTTATTTATATTAGCGAGAATATATATTTATTATTTAGAATATATTATTTATTTATATTAGCGAGAACAGAATAGCTAATCAGGTTTGCAGAAAATTTCTGCCTGGTTCGTGCATGAAGTTTGAACCAGGAGCCAAATCCTTGTTTGGACAAACAATTTTCTGCATGCCGTTTGAAAAGTGCTGGCAGTTACCAATTGAACATATTCCTATTTCCTTTCTGTCCTCAGCTGAGGACAACTTCCTGACACAGTTTTTCAGTAACACATCAGAGTACTCTAAGGTAAATATTCTGGTAAAATTTACAAGTAAAAAGCAAAGGTCTAAGTTGCTATGCTGTTATACCTTGGCCAATTTGTAACAACTCTGTCCATGAATGTAAAACATGAACAGACCGTATTTCTTCATTCGTTTACTCCTATGCAGCCTTCTTTCCACAGGCTTACATGACAAAACTGATGAACTATTTTAATTTTCTAGCCAAAGGCAACTGGAGTGTGAGCTGTTCTGGCCACACTCTCACACCTTTGGAATGTTTCATATTCCCACATGTGGGAAGAAGCTGGTGAGAAAGTCAGGTGTATCATCTTTATGCCGCCCAAGGATTGCTTCATTTCCAGGCAAACACAGCTAATCCAGTTTCTGGCCATTTGTGCTGCCACATCAGTGTGAATGCGAAGCCACCGAGGCGAAGGGCTCCGGAGCGGAGGATCGCGCCGGGGGACCCTTCCTAAAGCGGCAAAACCGTGAAGGCGAAAGCGCAGGGAGAGAGAGGGTGCCCCAGCCCCCCACCGAGCCGGCGGAGCGGGCTCCTGACGAGCGGCAGCTCTGACTCAGCGTGGGCGGGGACAAGAGCGACGGCGGCCAAAGACCCTCGCGTACAAGACCAGCCCCAGGGAGCGCGAACGACCCGGAGCACGGCGAACAGGGCGGGCAAACAGAACGTGACGCGTCAGAAGGGGTGACGCGTTAGTTTGCGCAGGCAGGGCGTGCAGGGAAGGCGCGCGGGCAGGGCGCAGTCTCCTTCCCCGACCCGGCACTAGAGGCTCTCTCAACCAGTCGTCATCGCCCTCCCAGAAGAGGCCCAGCTATGGTCTCCACTCGACCGAAAGCCGTGGCCAGAAGGAATGTGGCGACCCCGGCGGAGCTCCCATTCAAACATGCGGCTGTCTAGGTGTCTGGCGGCAAGGAGTGCCGGAGCCTGTCACTTGTGCAGGAGGGCAGCAGGGGCAACACCTGTGTGTGATGTGACCGGGTGAATGATCTGCTCAGCCTGGTGGCAGACCTAAAAGAGGAAGTGGAAATGTTAAGGAGGATCAGGGAGTGTGAGAGGGAGATAGATAGATGAAGCCACACCCTACCATCCCTGAAGCAAAGGCAGCAGGTGGAGGCTCCACAAGCAGCAGAGGATCCCCTACCCTCTTGCCACCAGGCAGAAGGAGGGGACCTAAGACACAAGGGGGAATGGAAACAGGTCCCTGCTCGGGGTGTCAGGCAAATCCCCTCCCGGCCTCCCTCACCTTCCCAGCTGCCCTTACACAACAGAAATGGGGCTCTGGAACTGTGATTCTGTGATTCTGTAACTTGAGGGCGAGGCACATGAGGATGTAGATGAAGGTCCATCCAGGCGGTTGCCTAGGGTGAGTCAGCCCCACACATTACGACTATCTCTGCTAAGAAAAAAAGAGGGTAATTCTTGTAGGTGATTCCCTTCTGAGGGGAACAGAGGGCCCAATATGCCGACCAGACCCAACCCACAGGGAAGTCTGCTGCCTTCCTGGGGCCCAGGTGAGAGATGTTACTAGGAAACTCCCTGGTCTGGTTCGGCCCTCTGATTACTACCTCTGTCCTGGTTTCAGCCAGGATAGAGCTGGTTTTCTTCACAGAAGCTAGTGTGAGACTGTGTTTTGGATTTGGGATGAGAAACTGTTGATAATGTGCTGATGTTTTGGGTTGTTGCTAAGCAGTCAAGGACAGTCCAGCTTCTTGTGCTGGCTTGCCAGCAAGGAGGCTGGGGATGCACGGGAAGCTGGGAGGGGACACAGCCGGGACAGCTGACCCAGGCTGGCCAAAGAGATATTCCCTACCATATAACGTCATGCCCAGTACATAAACTGGAGTTGGCCAGGGGGTGGAAATCGCTGCTCGGGGACGGACTGTCGATCGCCAGGTGGTATTGGGTATTGGCTGTATTGGGCATCACTTGTTCTTGTACATTCCTTTGTTGGTATTATCATTGTTGTTTCCTTCTTTCTTTCTGTCCTATTAAACCGTGTTTATCTCAACCCACGAGGGTTTTTTTTTTTCCTAATTCTCTCCCCCATCCCACTGCGGGAGGGGGAGTGAGTGAGCGGCTGCATGGTGCTTAGTTGCCGGCTGGGGCTAAACCACGACAACCTCCTATTGGTTATGCAGGTTGGCAGCGACAAGGTTGCACAAAGAAGTGTAAAAGCGATTAAAAGGGCTTCAGAGCACTGGGGCAATTGCTTGAAGGATCAGGAGCACAGGTAGTGTTTTCCTCAATCCCTTCAGTGGCAGGGAGGAACACTGAAAGGAACAGGAAAACACACCTGCTTAACATGTGGCTCAGAGGCTGGTGGTGTTGGCGGAATTTTGGGTTTTTGACCATGGGGAGGTTTACACGGGACCAGGCCTGCTGGCAGCAGATGGAGTTCATCTATCTCCAAGGGGGAAAAGGATTCTTGCTTATAAGTTGGCAGGCCTCATAAAGAGGACTTTAAACTAGTTTCGAAGGGGAAGGGGATAAAACCAGGCTCACTAGTGATGAGCGTAGGGGTGGCATGCCGGAGTTGGGGACGAAATCAATAGTGAGTGGGATGACTCACATGACTGGAGTGCTGCAATGGATGGTTATAAGCTCTTCAGAAGGGATAGACAAGGAAGGAGAGGCGGTGGGGTCGCTCTGTATGTTAGGGAGTGCTTTGACTGTATAGAGCTCAATGATTGTGAAGACCAAGTCGAGTGTTTATGGGTAAGGACAAGGGGGAAGGCAAACAAGGCAGATATCCTGCTGGGAGTCTGTTACAGACTACCCAACCAGGACAAAGAGGCAGATGAAATATTCTACAAGCGACTGGCAGAAGTCTCACAATTGCTAGCCCTTGTTCTTGTAGGGGTGTCCTGGTTTCAGCCATGGTAGAGTTAATTTTCTTCATAGAAGCTAGTGTGAGGCTATGTTTTGGATTCGGGATGAGAAACTTGATAACGTGCTGATGTTTTGGGTTGTTGCTAAGCAGTCAAGGGCAGTCCAGCTTCTTGTGCTCTGGCCTGCTAGCAAGGAGGCTGGGGGTGCACGGGAAGCTGGGAGGGGACACAGCTGGGACAGCTGACCCAGGCTGGCCAAAGAGATATTCCATACCATATAATGTCATGCTCAGTATATAAAGCTGGGATGAAGAAGAAGGAGGGGGTGGAGGGACGTTCAGGGTTATGGCATCTGTCTTCCCAAGAAACCATTAGATATTATATTTAAATGCACTACAGAGATTTTTTTCTTTTTTAAAGTCACTTCTAGCATTTAACAGCAGTGTTACTTCACAGTTCTAGTTTTTTTAAACTGTACTTTAAAATAATCTTCACTTTTGACATACACAAGCAACATAAGCCATGACTGAATAGACTGTGGTATCTAAATATATAATATATTGTGATATAGTAAACCTAGCATCAGGACATCTAATAGCAGGTCACATAACTAAGTACTTAAGCACAAAGTACTTAAACTTAGTTTGTCAGTTCAGAGTTCTTTTTTTAAGACTTTACTATAGGTCTGATATCACCTCTTCACACCATTTTTACTTTATCTATACTGGATAAAATATTATTGGTTCAACCAGCATATAGCTAGCATAAGTTCAGCATCAAGATTGTTTTGGTCTGCCCTGGAGAACTACAGCTGTGTGCTTATGCCCAATCCAGATCAAAATTGTACTGTCAGGTGATCTGGTACAGAGATCTCGTACTAAATAACATGAAAAAGTATCTGTTAAAAGGTAACCAAGGCTTTTTTGAGCCATTTTTTCACTGCTTAACTTTTTCTACCATGAACGAAGGGGCACCATGGTCACAGAATCATAGAATCACAGAATCATTAAGGTTGGAAAGACCTTTAAGATCATCAAGTCCAACTACCAACCCAACACCACCATGCCCACTAAACGATGTCCCGAAGTGCCATGTCTACATGTTTTTTGAACACTTCCAGTGATGGTGACTCCACCACCTCCCTGGGCAGCCTGTTCCAATATTTGACGACTCTCTCAGTAAAAAAATTTTTCCTAATATCCAATCTAAACCTCCCCTGGCGCAACTTGAGGCCATTTCCTCTCATCCTATCACTAGTTATTTGGGAGAAGCGACCAACACCCACCTCACCACAAACCCCCTTTCAGGTAATTGTAGAGAGCGATAAGGTCTCCCCTCAGCCTCCTCTTCTCCAGACTAAACAACCCCAGTTCCCTCAGCCGCTCCTCATGAGACTTGTTCTCCAGACCGCTCACCAACTTCGTTGCCCTTCTTTGGACACAATCCAGCAACTCAACATCCTTCTTGTAGTGAGGGGCCCAAAACTGAACACAGGATTTGAGGTGCGGCCTCACCAGTGCCGAGTACAGGGGTACAATCACTTCCCTACTCCTGCTGGCCACACTATTTCTGATAAAGGCCAGGATGCTGTTGGCCTTCTTGGCCACCTGGGCACACTGCCAGCTCATGTTCAGCTGGCTGTCAACTGGCACCCCCAGGTCCTTTTCCGCCAGGCAGCTCTCCAGCTCTCCATCAGGTTGGTCAAGCAGGACCTGCTTTTCATGAACCCGTGCTGGCTGGGCCCGATCCCTTGGTTGTCCTGCACATGCCCTATGAGCACCCTCAAGATGAACCGCTCCATAATCTTTCCCGGTACCGAGGTCAGGCTGACAGGCCTGTAGTTCCTGGGATCCTCCTTTCGGCCCTTCTTGTAGATGGGCATCACATTGAGAAGCCTCCAGTTGTCTGGGACCTCCCCTGTTAACCAGGACTGCTGATAAATGATGGAGAGTGGCTGGGCAAGCTCCTCCGCCAGCTCTATCAGTACTCTTGGCTGGATGCCATCCGGCCCCATAAACTTGTGAGTGTCCAGGTAGCATAGCAGGTCCTTGACTGCTTCCTCCTGGATTATGAGGAGTTTATTGTGCTCTCCATCCCTGTCTTCCAGCTCAGGGGACTGAATACCCTGAGGATACTTGGCCTGGCTATTAAACACTGGGGCAAAGAAAGCATTAAGTACCTCAGCCTTGTCCTCATCCTTGGTGACAATGTTCCCCTCTGCATCCAATAAGGGATGGAGATTCTCCTTGGCTCTCTTTTTGTTGTTAATACATTTGTAAAAACATTTTTTTATCCCTTATGACTTTGGCCAGATTGAGCTCTAGCTGGGCTTTTTCCTTTCTAATTTTCTCTCTGCGTGACCTAACAAGATCCCTGCGCTCTTCTTGAGTTGCCTGCCCCTTCTTCCAAAGGTGATAAACTCTCCTTTTTTTCCTGAGTCCCAGCAAAAGCTCCCTGTTCAGCCAGGCCGGTCGTCTTCCCCGCCAGCTCGTCTTACATCACATGGGGACTGCCTGCTACTGCACCTTTAAGATTTCCTTCCTGAAGACTGTTCAGCCTTCCTGGACCCTTCTGCCCTTCAGGACTGTCTCCCAAGGGACTCTCTCAACCAGTGACCTCAACAGGCTTAAGTGTGCCCTCCGGAAGTCCATGGTAGCGGTTTTGCTGACCCTCCTCCTTACTTCACCCAGAATCGAGAATTCTATCATGCCATGGTCACTAACCCCAAGATGGCCTCCGACCACCACATCTCCCACCAATAATTCTCTGTTTCTAAACAGCAGGTCAAGTGGCGCACCTCCCCTGGTGGGCTCACTTACCAGCTGTGTCAGGAAGTTATCTTCCACACACTCCAGGAACCTCCTAGACTGTTTCCTCTCTGCTGTGTTATACTTCCAGCAGACATCCAGGATATTGAAGTCCCCCACAGGAACAAGGGCTAGCGATTGTGAGACTTCTGCCAGTCGCTTATAGAATATTTCATCTGCCTTTTCGTCCTGGTTGGATGGTCTATAACAAACACCCAGCAGGATATCTGCTTTGTTTGCCTTCCCCCTTGTCCTTAGCCATAAGCACTCGACCTTATCATCACAGTCATTGAGCTCTATACAATCAAAACACTCCCTAACATACAGAGCCACCCCACCACCTCTCCTTCCTTGCCTAGCCCTTCTGGAGAGTTTATAGCCATCCATTGCAGAACTCCAGTCATGAGAGTCATCCCACCAGGTTTCTGTGATGGTGACTAAGTCATAGCTGTCCTGCTGCACAATGGCTTCCAGCTCCTCCTGTTTGCTGCCCATGCTGCATGCATTGGTATAGATGCACTGGAGCTGGGCTATCGATTTTGCCCCCAACATCAGCATGCCACTCCTAGGCTCATCTCTAGTGAGCCTGGTTTTATCCCCTTCCCCTTCAAATCTAGTTTAAAGTCCTCTTGATGAGGCCCGCCAACTTATAAGCAAGAATCTTTTTCCCCCTTGGAGATAGATGAACTCCATCTGCTGCCAGCAGGCCTGGTCCCGTGTAAACCTCCCCATGGTCAAAAACCCAAAATTCCGCCAACACCACCAGCCTCTGAGCCACATGTTAAGCAGGTGTGTTTTCCTGTTCCTTTCAGTGTTCCTCCCTGCCACTGAAGGGATTGAGGAAAACACTACCTGTGCTCCTGATCCTTCAAGCAATTGCCCCAGTGCTCTGAAGCCCTTTTAATCGCTTTTACACTTCTTTGTGCAACCTTGTCGCTGCCAACCTGCATAACCAATAGGAGGTAGTAATCAGAGGGCCGAACCAGACCAGGGAGTTTCCTAGTAATATCTCTCACCCAGGCCCCAGGGAGGCAGCAGACTTCCCTGTGGGTTGGGTCTGGTCAGCATATTGGGCCCTCTGTTCCCCTCAGAAGGGAATCACCTACAAGAATTACCCTCCTCTTTTTTTTTAACAGTGGAAGTCTTGATGTGTGGGGCTGACTGGCTCACCCTAGGCAACCCACTGGATGGTCTTTCACTTACATCTTCATTTGTGTGCCCCTCAAGTTCCAGAGCCCCATATCTGTTGTGTAAGGGCAACTGGGAAGGTGAGGGAGGCCAGGAGGGGATTCGCTTGCTGCCCCAAGCAGGGACCTGTTTCCATTCCCCCCATCTCTTAGGCCCCCTCCTTCTGCCTGGCAGCAAGAGGGAAGGGGATCCCCTGCTGCTTGTGGAGCCTCCATCTGCTGCCTTTGCTTCAGAGATGGCAGAGTGTGACTCCACCAGTCTATCTCCCTCTCACACTCCCTGATGCTCTTTAGCCTCTCCACTTCCTCTTTCAGCTCTGCCACCAGGCTGAGCAGATCATTCACCTGGGTTGTCACCGAAATCGGGAATAAACTTCTTAGCACCAATGTAGCAGGAATTCTTTTATTGCAACGCTGGATGCACGGGGGATTGCGGGAGAAGGATGGACTTCACAACTCTATGAGAGTTATATTCCGAAGCCGTTTATTGTCTTGTCTGACTCCAATATATATCATAATTTTCGCTTAGTCACTGCGCACACACTCATGATTGGTTACAACTTGTTACACACACTATTGCAATTGGCTATATACAAAATAGCACGCGCTGTCCACGCGCCCCTCACACAGTCAGGATTGTTGCTTGCAGGTGTTCCTGTTTTCCTCGCTTCCTCTTAGTTGTTTACCACAGCTCCTTCTCCTGAAGGCCGAGCCGTGCAGATATCCAGCTGTTTACCAGCTTCTCAGTGCCACAGCTCCTTCTCCTTAAGGTCGAGCCATGCAGATCAACGCCACAGCTCCTTCTCCTTAATGTCGAGCCATGCAGGGTGATCCCAACAGGGGATCACTCCACCTAACATGCATGCCCTGAAACAAAATTTCATCCTTTTTATACCTTAAAGACATAAATATTCACACATTTTCCAAGAAGTCTCCGCCTCTCTGCCTATCTACTACATTTACATAATGCTGGCGTTGCAAAACTACACTACGAATGCGCGGGGGTCTCAGGTGGTTGTCGGTGGTCATTTGGGGAGTTAGCCCCCTGCTCCTTTTTCCCTTTTATGGTCACAGGTCTCCTGAGCATAGTTTCTTCTCCTTGGATGCTTGCCCTGAAACAAGGATCTAAAACAATTATAAGGTCAATTTCTCAATATATATACTATTACTATATATATATAGTATATATACTGTATACTAAGAGCAGGGACTGAGAAATTAATGAGTACAGAGAAGATATCTTAACCTTGAGAATAGAAACATCCTAGCAGGAATGCTCTAACAAGGATGATAAGAAGGAACTGCTTGGCTGAACAACACAAGAGGCAAACATCCAAGGAGAAGAAATTATCCTCAGGAGACCCGTGACCATAAAAGGGAAAAAGGAGTAGGGGGCTAACTCCCCAAATGACCACCGACGACCACCCGAGACCCCCGCGCACGCGTAGTGTAGTTTTGCAATGCCAGCATTACATAAATGTAATAGATAAGCAGGGAGGCCACGATTTCTTGGAAAATGTGTGAATATTCATGTCTTTAAGGTATATAAAGGATGAATTTTTGTTTCAGCGCACACGTTAGGAGGAGATATCCCCATGCGTTCAGCGCTGCAATAAAGATGTCTGCTTAATAACACTTTGAAGTTATTGAGTTTAAATTTCTTTAACTTTTTTGAATCAGTCCATTCTGTTGTTCAGCCAAGTGATTCTTTCTTATCATCCTTTTTTGAGCACTCCTGTTAGGATGTTTCTATTCTCAAGGTTAAGATATCTTCTCTGTACACATTAATCACTCATTGGTCTTGTTAAATTCAAAGTTAATCACTGTTTGGTGAAAGAATTTCTCAACATTTCCCCCCTTTGAGACTTCCAAAGTAAAATCTCTTTGGGAGTCTCACCTAGATTGCCATAATTAAGGGTAGATATACATCATAAGACACAGTAAACGTTTTATCATAATCCAGAACTTGATATACAGAATAAGAGTCACAATAAAGAACATGACAACAGGGTGTAGTATTTTGTTTAGAATTCCGGTAGCAGTTGGTGACCACCCAAAAAGAGTGTCCCACCATTTGTGTTCTCCGTCTTTCTTTACTCTCTCTAATACTTGATGTATTGCTTCCACATCATGATGGACAGTAACTAAAGTTTTTTGACCAGTCTCCTGAACCTTCTTCAACAGCCCTTTCAGATCCTCATGTCGTAGAAGTTCCTTTACCGGAGTGAGATTCATTCCTATAGGGACAGGTAACAAATCTCGGAATAAAGTATAATTAGACTGTAGTAATTGGTAAGTCGTAACAGGAGCAGAATAGTTAAAGTCACATCCCTTATTGTTAGTAAAATTACAAACACAAATGTTAGAGTGATTACTTACATCTATAGTCATATCCACAAACACAGAATCACAAGAGGTTCTTATAAAAACACACACTTTACCAATATATACAAGTACGAAGTCTCTTGGTTGATACTGGTGGACAGGAGTGTCTAATGTGAGTGGCCCTCTTAAAACAATATGTCATCGGAGAGCCGCAAGGACTTTCCCTAGAGAAATTATATGCAACTTTAAATCTGTTTTTCCCTTCACATGTATTTCCCCTGGAATCAGTGACGTTTGGTATGGTTTTCCATATAGTACCTTGTGAGGACTAATTTTACTCCTAGACCTTGGTTGTATTCCTGTTCTCAAAAGAGCTAGTGGAAGGGCTTGTGGCCACTTTAAAGAAGTTTCTTGACATATTTTACTAATCTGCCATTTCAGATTTTGATTCATTCTTTCTACCTTCCCACTTGATTGAGGCCTCCATGGGGTATGTAAATCCCACTTGATACCAAGGATTTTACTTAACCGTTGGACTATATCTGCCACAAAATGCAGGCCCCGATCGGAAGATATTCCTATCGGTACCCCAAACCTTGGCATTATTTTGTTTAGTAACAGCTTAGTTACTTCCCTAGCTTTGTTGGTGCGACACAGGAATGCTTCAGGCCATCCAGTAAAGGTATCTGTATGAACCAAAAGGTATTTATATCGGTTATACTGTGGTAACTCAGAAAAAACAATCTGCCAACATTCCCCTGGAAAATTTCCTCGGGTTACTGTTACCTCTCCAGGTGGAGGCCTAGGTGTTATTTTTGGGTTATTCTTACAGCAAATTATGCATTGTCTTACCACCTGGACTGCATATCATCTTGCTGTGGGCCCAATCACATAATCTTCTATATTAGCAATTAATGCCTCGGGTCCCATATGACTGGTTTCATGAACTTGTCGTAACAACTCTCTCATCATGGGTGCAGTTATTATATATTGTCCATTTTTGGTGACCCACCATCCTTCCGTATTCTTTTGACATTTCAGTCTCTCTGCTAATTTGTCTTCTAAGATACCATATTTAGGTATTTCCAATTTCATCCCTCTTACAGGGAATAAAGCTCCCACAATTTCAACATTAGCTGCTTGTTTAGCCTCCTCATCAGCTTTGCAGTTACCCTTTATTATTTCAGTTTGTCCAAACTGATGAGCTCTACAATGCATCACCGCAATTTCTTTTGGTTTCTTTACTGCTTCGAATAATCTTAAAATCTCTTGTCCATATTCCACAGGTGATCCTTGCGGGGTTAAAAGTCCTCTTTCTTTCCAAATTGCCCCATGAGCATGAATCACTCCAAATGCATATTTAGAGTCTGTGTATATGTTAGCCTGTTGATTTTGGGACAGTTTCAGAGCCCTCGTTAATGAAGTATTTGGAGTTAATGGACCAGATTCTAATACCTCCTTCAAAGTCACGACTGCACGTCCAGACTTATGTTCCCTGTTGTCCTGGTTTCAGCCAGATAGAGTTAATTTTCTTCATAGAAGCTAGCGTGAGGCTATGTTTTGGATTTGGGATGAGAAAATGTTGATAATGTGCTGATGTTTTGAGTTGTTGCTAAGTACTCAAGGACAGTCCAGCTTCTCATGCTGGCCTGCTAGCAAGGAGGCTGGGGGTGCATGGGAAGCTGGGAGGGGACACAGCCAGGACAGCTGACCCAGGCTGGCCAAAGAGATATTCCATACCATATGACATCATGCTCAGTATATAAAGTTGGGACGAAGAAGACAGAAGGGGTGGAAGGACATTCAGAGTTATGGCGTCTGTCTTCCCAAGAAACCATTACGCGTGATGGAACCCTGCTTCCCTGGAGATGGCTGAACACCTGCCTGCCCATGGAGAGTAGTGAATGAATTCCTTGTTTTGCTCTGCTTGCGTGTGCGGCTTTTGCTTTACCTATTAAACTGTCTTTATCTCAAACCATGAGTTTCCTCACTTTTACTCTTCCGAATCTCTCCTCCATCCCACCATGGGGGAGTGAGCGAGTGGCTGTGTGGTGCTTGGTTGCCAGCTGGGGCTAAACCACAACAGTCCTTTTTGGCACCTAACGTGAGGCACGAAGGCTTTGAGATAATGACAGATTTGATTGGAATGCGCTAGATAGAGTTTATAGCTGTTATTGCTGTTTAGCTATTAATTGCCAGGCTCCTATGCTTGCCATGGGTTTGCTTTCCTTACTGTATATTAGAGTCTAGTGCTCATTAGTGGCTGCTTTTTGCTTTCACTTCTTGCTGTGCTGCTGTACTGCTTATCGTCTGACTCTGCTGTGCCTGGGAAGATTTTGATAACAGCAATGGCGATGCACCTGGGCTGGCAGATGGCCAGGACATCTCTACTTTTTCTGTGCTGCTGTACTGGACAGGGTGGAACTCCAGTGTGAGCTTGAGTCAAAGGGACTGTGACCTGTGGGTGAGTCCACGTGGGAGCAGGACACCCTGAAGCGTCTGTGGCTGTGGATAAGTCCATGCCAGAGCAGGTATATCTCGAAGCATCTGTGGCCATAGTTATGTCTGTGCCGCAGCAGGTATACCTCTGATGGGACTGTGGCACAAGGATAAGTCCACGCTGGAGAAGGTACATCTCGAAGCGTCTGTGGCTGTGGATAAATCCACGTTGCAGCAGGTACACTTTGAAGCATCAGTGGCTGTGCATGAGGTCATGCTGGAGCACCTCAAAGTGTGTGGCCATAGAGAAGCACTCGACAGCGCAGGTACATTCCTGGAGGGACTGGAACTATGGGTAAGGCCACGCTGGAGCAGCTTTACTTCTGAAGGGACTGTGGCTGTGGATGAGGCCACGCTGGAGCAGGTATATGTTTGAAGTCATTGTGGCCCATAGAGGAGGCGGCCATTTTGGAGCAGGTGCACCTCGAAGTGACTGCAACTGTGGATAAATCTATGCCACAGAAGATATACCCCTGGAGAGACTGTGGCTCATGGAAGGGACTGCAGTCTGTGGATAAGTCCAAGCCAGAGCAGGGGCAAGGGGAGGAGTTCATTGCAATGTTAAACCCTATGGTCCAGTCCAAAGGGGCCAGGGGTGGAGATTGTAATGGCAATACCTTTAAATTGTTGTAACCCATTATTTGAGCTGAATGTTATAGGAACTACTATAGTAGGAACCACCTGAACCAATGGAGGACAAGCCTTACAAGAAGCAGTGCAAGTGCAGCAGTGACCTGACCTGAGCTGGCTTTGGTGCCCAGTAACTCCACGCAACACACCACCTCTCCTGTCCTGAGTGACCACCATAAGAGATGGAACCCAAAGTCATGGACGAAACGAACTCAATGGACATTTCATGGACATTTTACAGGGATGATCTATGGACTAAGGGGATGACAATCTGTGTATTATATCACAGGATGGGAAGGGGGGTGGTGGTCAATGAGGTTGTATTGGATAATGTGGTACCTGAGCATAACGTAAATGGTATGGAATAAGGGGTGGATACTGTCCTGGTTTCAGCCAGGATAGAGTTAATTTCCTTCAAAGAAGCTAGTGTGAGGCTATGTTTTCGATTCGGGATGAGAAAATGTTGATAAGGTGCTGATGTTTTGAGTTGTTGCTAAGCAGTCAAGGACAGTCCAGCTTATTGTGCTGGCCTGCTAGCAAGAAGGCTGGGGGTGCACGGGAAGCTGGGAGGGGACACAGCCAGGACAGCTGGCCCAGGCTGGCCAAAGAGATATTCCCTATCATATGATGTCATGCTTGGTATATAGAGCTGGGATGAAGAAGAAGGGGTGGAGGGACGTTCGGAGTGACGGCGTCTGTCTTCCCAAGAAACCATTACGCGTGACGGAGCCCTGTTTCCCTGGAGATGGCTGAACACCTGCCTGCCCATGGAGAGTAGTGAATGAATTCCTTATTTTGCTCTGCTTGTGTGCAAGGATTTTGCTTTACCTATTAAGCTGTCCTTGTCTCAAACCATCAGTTTCCTCACTTTTACTCTTCCGATTCTCTCCCCCGTCCCACCATGGGGAGCGAGCAAGCGGCTGTGTGGTGCTTAGTTGCCAGTTGGGGCTAAACCACGATACCATTTAATATGAAACTGCCGCCATCAGTATATAAAGTCCAGTCTGTATTTTTGATTGGAGTATCCTTCAAGTCTATCCTGCTCAAATAAACTTGTTCAATAGTTAGGATACAATCATGTTCTGTGTCTCCATCATCAGATACTGGTAATAGCGTAGCTGGGTTTAAAGAAGTAGTTGTTTACATATTCATATCATCCTGTTCCAGCATCACAGCTTGATACTGTACCATCCGACTATGAGATAACTAATGATGTCCTCGTTGCTCCAATACAGCTGTCACAGCATGAGGGACATAAACAGTTATCTTTTGACCTAATGTTAATTTTCTGGCTTCTTGGATTAGCAGCACAGTTGTGGCTACTGCCCAAAGACAAGCCGGCCATCCTCTGCTTATTTGGTCACAGGTCTTCTCTAATCACCTAAAGTTTGTGTTAAAACTCCTAGTGCAGTATGTAATCTCTCATGCACGTACAAGGCAAAAGGTTTAAGTCCGGCAACCCCAACCCAGGGGCTCGCATTAAGGCCCTCTTAATATAGTCAAATCCTTTTCAGAATGGGAGTGTATTCTAAAAATTCATCTGGTCCTTTCACTGCTTCATATAAGGGTTTGGCCATCAGGCCAAAATTATTTATTAACTCCTCCAAACCCAGCTTAGCTTCTAATTTCATAGGGTATTGTCTTTTTCTTACTGACCTTGCATCAGGTTTCAGTTCTACCTTGATTGGCTTAACTTTAGCTTTTCCAGGAATTCCAGTTGACCATACCAGGGGAATCACACCATTTAAAATCTTTTCTGAAATACACGGTTCCTCCTTTTCTGGTCTCTATAATAAACAAATCCGGGCTTTCCAAGCATTAGTGTTCAGAATACACAATTGGGTTGAATTTTCAGAAAATATTACTTGGGCTTGCAACTTATTTAGCAAATCTTGACCTAGGAGAGGTACCAGGCATATATAAAAATGCATGCATTACTGTTTTTTCACCAGTAGTGCACTCCATCGGTTTCAAGAAAGGCCTTATTTCTTTCTTTCCCATTACCCCAACAATTGTCATATTAAATTTACTAAGGGGTCCCTTACAAGTAGTTACCACTGAATAAGTTGCTCCTGTATCAATCAAAAAAATCTATTATTTCATTCCCCAGCTTAACTGGAACCAGGGGATCTGCTGGGGATACCTTTAAAGTCACCCCTGGTCCCCTTCAATCTGTTTCATAATCATTTAACATTAACAAGTCAGCTTCCAGGACTGCACTCCCCTTTGCAAATCCCAGTCTTTTTAATTGGGGACAGTCATTTTTCCAGTGACCCTCCCTCTCACAATATGCACATTGGTTTGGCCCAATTCCTGATTCAATGTTTCGGGGGTGTCTGTCCTTCTGCCTCTACCTCTGTTTCCTCTGCCAGTTCCTCTGTAGGTTCCCTTTCCTCTGCCTCTGTTCGTTGCCCCTGATAAGGCTACTGCTAGCAGAGTTGCTTGTCTTGTTTGATCCCTATCTTTTTCTTCTTGTTCCTTTCTTTGTTTTGTTTCTTCTCTGTTATTATATACCTTATAGGCGATCTCAATTAACTGTGAGGCTGACATGCCTCCAGCCCCTTCCGTTTTCTGCAACTTTTTCCTTATATTGGGGGTGGATTGTTCAATAAATAACATATTAGACATTAATTTGTTATTCTCATCTTCCAGGTTCAAATCTGTCCATTTTCTAGCAGTTTCACATAATCTCTCATAGAAAGCTGAGGGGTTTTTCAGTAAGGTCTTGTTTGACCTCATATAGTTTCGATATATTTCTTTGTTTTGGTACTCCGTGCTGAATTCCATACAAAATCAGTTCCTGATACTGTTTATCATTGCACGACCCCCTGACCTATTAGGGTCCCAATTTGGTTCTGGTTTAGGTAGAAATGGCTCAGGATCACCCTGATTTTGCCTTGCATTTTCCTCCCGGGCCTTGTCTAACACTAATCATTTTTCTTCAGGAGTAAAGAAGGAATTCAGCAGGGTTTGCATGTCTCCCCATGTGGGATTGTGATTTAGAATGATAGCCACTCTGCATTTTTTCTGAATTTTCCCTGTATGATCGTACTGACTCCTTCCAGTTTAATAAATCTGAGGTAGAAAAAGGTACCTGCACAAACACAGGTAATCCTTCAGGTCCTACTGCCTGCCTCAGAGGAGCCTGTATTATAGGGTGTTGTGCTCTAGTTCTTCCCGATATAGGACTGAAATGCTCCAGGGAGTCGCAGCCATTACTACTGCTACTGCCGTCACTCTTCCGGCCCGTATCGGGAGGCACAGATCTTTTCTCTGGTCCCATCAGTAACTGTACATCTTCCTCTTCATCACTTTTCCTAATACAACCTTTCCCTATTTCACACAGCATTTTACTTTCTTTTTCTCATTACCTGCTAGCACATATATCCCATTTGCATTCCCAACCAACAACTTACATTTCTTTCTTATCTTATAATTATTTTGCAAAGCGAAAAACAAATCATCATACGGCATTTCATCCCATTTCTCTTGTCATCTACAAAACAGCATTAACTGTAACAGGGTGTTATATTTTAAAGTTCAAAGCAACACAAGAACACAAAAACAATGATAACACAAGACAAGACTCTCTCTCTCCCTGCGCTTTCGCCTTGGCGGGTTTGCTGCTTTAGGATGGGTCCCCCGGTGTGATCTTCCGCTCTAGAGCCCTTTACCTCGGTGGCTTCGAGGAAGCTCCTTTTCCAGCTTGGAATTAAGAAGTGCCATTCATTAATATGTCAACCAAATTGGTCTGACTGTGCAGAAGGGGCAGGCTTTCTGCAGCCTGAGCAAAAGGTAATGAATCACAAATGCAATTCCTACAGTCAGGTGAGCTCAGAAACTTTACCCTCCATGGGCTTGTACTGCATTTCCAGCTGTAACCTCCCAACCACTAATCTCTCCTTGTAGCTGATGCAGCTGTCTCATTTTACAGCATAGTATTATAGAGGCCCAAACACTGATTTCCTCGTGGGCTTCTCATTGAGAGCTGTTGTCACCTAAGTCTCACCAAGATCATGCCTTTGCCAATTAATTTCAATTTAGTTTCAAGATTTGGGGAAACAGACAAAAACCATAGAATACTGTTTCTGGGACAAGGAAATGCAAAGTAGAGTTTCTTCAATGCAGCCAATTTGTAAGACCAAAACAACTCCCTGTTCATCACTCTGTTACCTCCTACAAACGGCTATGCTTTCTGTTTAACAGTGCATTCAGGAGCAGAGATACCTGAAGTAGTTTTAAGCAAATGTAGCTGAGTATTAGAATCACTGTAGCTATGATAGCCATATGTCTGACAGGGATTCCTAGTTGACCTAGCTTCTTTTTTACTGCTTTGATACCCAAGTCAGCTTACTGAGTATTTATTAGGATAGCTCACCATTGCAGCACTTTGCACAGCATGGATAAACTGTAAGGGGAATGTTCACACATATAAGTCGATCTTTCATAGTTATAAAATGAAAATAATAAACCAGAAGAAATGGATGGGGGGTCTTGGCAACTTTTGTGTTTTCCTGTCACTGCTTCTTTTCACTGTATGTTGTGATACGGTGTTGCATAAACTTGTGGTGTCAAGATACAGCAAGAGGAAATGAATAGGAGCAAGAATGTTTAAGCAGTACATCCATGTTTTAAGACAGCTTCCAACCAATCAAACCAAAATACCAAGGTAGAAAGATTGGCAGGGACATCTTTTGAGTCTTCTGCAACCTCATTAGCTAAAAGAGGAGACACTTCTGTAATGAGGTGAAAAAATGACAGCTGGTCATCTAGGGAATTTTCTGTAATACTCAAATTTCTGTGTGTGGAGACATCAGGACATGTCAAAAGGCAGACATCTCAGACACGTTTTATAAAATTTTCCTTAATTTTCCTTCCAGCTATGGAGAATTTTAGTACCCCAGAGTAGATGTTACTACTACCATTTGAATTTTTGTTCCAAGTGCCATGTTCATACTTTGTGTGGAATGATAAATCAACATGGATACCACAATCTTGTGTGTCACTAATGTTTTCATTAATCATTGACCTCAAAACAGCATCCAAATTATTCAAACCCAAATTCAGAAAAGGTGGACTGAACATAGGCCATTTCCAGGATTTATTCTTTTGATTCAAGAATACTCTCTGATATAAATAGTATCTTCTGATTGGGATTCCAAACCCTTCAAATAGAAATTAAAAAAAACCCATAAAAAACTAAGAAAATATGACAGCAGCAACATCCAGACTGTGACTGTGCAGTATCTGCTGTGTGTTTTAGATGGCTTGATTTCATGTTTTAACTCTGGTAACTCAGGCAACCAGGTTATCCAGTTCTGGTGGAGCGGGATAAACAGCAAATAAGTCCTCACACCTCTCTGCACAGGGATATGAGTTCAGTGGCACTTGAACACTGTGATACCTTTGAAAACATGTCAAGTGAATAGGTATTATGAAGTTTATTGCAAAATTTGTATCCAACATTTCTGATTTCATCAGCGCTGTCTAGATTTTCAAAGTAATTATTTTGAATGAACCAGACTGGTTTCCATGGGAATGTGCTAACTTTTGAATGGAATTTTACATATAATAAGGATGTGGAAGAAGTTAGTGAAATATACAATTCAATGAGACAACTGTGACTGGTGATGGGATCTGAAATAAAACCAAGATAAATTGGAACTTTCCAGCCTTTTGGACAGTATGAATCACATCTCAACAAAGAAAATATAACTCATAGCCACATACTAGCTTGTCAGCAATCCTGGAATTTACTTCAGGGAAAAGTGACTTCAGGACAGTATTGTTACTTCTTGTTCCAAAAGCAGTGTCCTATTTTGACACTGGGCTGATAAGCAAAAAAAGTCTTGTTGGCCTCCTTCCCAACAAAGGAAGAAATTTGAGTAGCTTATTTAACTTGTTTAATTTCTACCCAGGTCCTAAAGCAGAGATGAACAAAAGCACTCACGACAAGCCTTCTTCCAGGACTTTCAGCACACCAGTGTTCAGTCCCAAAAATTGACTCTTAACCAGAGACTCAGGGAGAAAATAAACATGGTATAATATCCAGAATAAAACTATAACAACATAGCAATAATAATTGTTTGCATGTAAAGAAAAAGAACTTGCAGGTTGTTGTGGTTTAACCTAGCAGGTAGCTAAAACAACCACACAGCCGTTTGCTCACCCTCCCACCCCACAGCGGGATGGGGGAGAGAATCGGAAAAAAAAAAAGGTAGAACTTGTGGGTTGAGATAAAGACAGTTTAATAGGACAGGGAAAAAAAATGACAAAAGAATATACAAAACAAGTGATGCACAGCACAATTGCTCACCACCCGCTGACCGATGCCCAGTTAGTTCCCAAGCTGTGGTGCCTCCCTGGCCAACTCCCCCAGTTTATACACTGAGCATGACATTGTATGGTATGGAATATCCCTTTGGCCATTTTGTGTCAGCTGTCCTGGCTGTGTCCCCTCCCAGCTTCCCATGTGCCCCACGCCTTCTTGCTGGCAGGCCAGGATGAGAAGCTGAACAGTCCTTGACTGCTTAGCAACAACTAAAAACATCAGTATGTTATCACCATTATTTTCATCCCAAATCCAAAACACAGCACTATACCAGCTACTAGGAAGAAAATTAACTCTATCCCAGCCAAAACCAGGACATAGGTCCATGTATAACAAGATCAGTGGTAACTTGCCTTAACAGTATCCATTCATTCTTCATTGTCTTTTATGAGAGAAAAATTTAACAACAAAATCACATTTTTTTCTTTTAATTCACTTCTTCCCTCTCAAATTATGTTTTATCTCTTTCATTTATCTGAAATCAGATTGCTTTTTGCCTGGATTTCCTTGGCACTTTACATTACCTGTCAGATACATCTTTTCACCACTTGTGGTTTAGCCCCAGCCAGCAACTAAGCACCATGCAATTGCAATCAACGCCTACTGGAATTACATGAACATTATAGGATATTAAGCTACTACATTCTCTGATCCATATATATTATCTTAATTCAGTTGTGAAAACATGGCCCTGAGCTCCCTGAAGAGTCAAAAGAAAGCGAGAAACAATCTAAGGGAACAGTCCTTCCTGCGGGAGAAGGATGGACTTCACAGCTCTATGAGAGTTATATTCCGAAGCCGTTTATTGTCTTGTCTGACTCCAATATATATCATAATCTTTGTTTAGTCACTGCGCACACACTCATGATTGGTTACAGCTTGTTACACACATTATTGCAATTGGCTATATAGAAAATACCACGCGCTGTCCATGCGCCTCTCACACAGTCAGGATTCGCTGCTTGCAGGTGTTCCTGTTTTCCGCGCTTCTTCTTAGTTGTTTACCACAGCTCCTTCTCCTCAAGGCCGAGCCGTGCAGATATCCAGCTGTTTACCAGCTTCTCAGTGCCACAGCACCTTCTCCTTAAGGTCGAGCCGTGCAGGGTGATCCCAACATCTCCCCCTTTTTGTTTATCTATAAACAAAACCTGATGGATCATTTGCAACCCGAGGACTGTGAGGAAGATGGACCATCTGTACATTCTTGTATCGTCCTGTGCCGCGAACTCAGCCCAGCAGTCGGTAGGTGCCAGCTTTACGTGGGCGTCCCCACGGAGGCAACGGTGGCCTTGCCATACACCGGCCCCCTGCCCTTCGGGAAATCCCGGTACTTATACATTTCCCAAGGAACGAGTTTCGACACACGTGGCCAGTGAGTGTCGGAACACGCCTTGGTTGTCACCTCTCAACACAGGGAGCCTATGGCGCATGTGCCCGCTGGCCAGACGTGCTGCACGCGCCACAGCCACCCCGTCTATTGGTTCATAGGTTTTGTTCACACAGCATCTTATCATAATCCAGCAGTCACATATCAACTATGCTTAAATTAATAGCAGAATGTTACAAGGCAAACAATTCTAGCTGTACTACTCCTAGCGATAGAAGCTACTTCTAGTGATGGAAAAAGTGCTTGTATAAAGCTATGAAAACCAATATTATATCTTACCAAAGGATTTGTAGTTATAGAGCGCTTTGCCCTAAAAGCTTTCCATGTTCCTCTCATGATACTGCTAATTTCAGTGTGATTTACCCATACATTTTCTTTTGGCTGAGGTGGCATCCAGATTGCGATGACACCTGATAGTGTCAAGATGTGTCCGACGATGACGATGGTGACTGTTTCGCCCATGGTTTTACCCATTTTGCGGGTACCCAACAAGTTCCAGAATCTGCAATGACACAAGCATAGCCTTGTCCCCAGGTTAGCAGTTGAAAAGGTCCTTCCCACATATTCTTTTCCAAATTTTTAACTTTTACTTGCACATTTTGTGTTAACTCACATAGGCTTCCTGTCATTCCTTTTGCATGTTTCTCCTTCTGCTAGACGGAAATAATTTAGCAATATAAAGCTTTATTCAAACGTTCTTGGGGTGGTGTGGTAGCCTCTCCCCCTTTTTGTTTTTGCAATAAACACTTCAGGGAATGATTCATTCGTTCAACAATAGCTTGTCCAGTTGGGGGATGTGGTATTCCAGTAACATGCGTCACTCCCCATTGAGCAAAAAATGGTTGGGTTGACTGGGCTACATAACCAGGACCATTATCAGTTTTAATTTGTAGGGGTATACCATGGGCTGCGAATGCAGCTCGCAAATGCTTTTGTACATGCCTACTAGTTTCTCCTGTTTGTGCAGTGGCCCAAACTACTGCAGAAGAGCAATCAATTGAAACATGAACATATTTAAATCTTCCACAGTCAGCAACATGTGTCACATCCATTCTGCCATAGTTGTAGCGAATGCAATCCTCGGGGACTTACTGTAATCGTGATTTCTGGGCCTATTTGTTGACAATCAGCACAAGTCTGTATAATAGCTCTAGCGTCACCTGCACTTAGATTAAATTGTCTCGCTAAAACTTTGGCAGATTGATGGAAAAAGGCATAAGAGGCTTGTGCTTGACCTAAACGGTCCGGGGCAGGTCCAGCCCATACTGTGGCAGTCAGCCGATCGGCTCTTGCATTTCCTTCCACCAATTCCCCTGGAAGGTTGGTATGGCTGCGTATATGCATAACGTAATAAGGATGTCGTCTTTTCTGCAATAAAACCCAGTGTTCTAAATTGTTGATATAGCTGTTCCTGCTGTACTTGTCTGAGGATTGAACCTTCCAATCTTTGGAGTACTCCAACTACATATAAAGAATCAGTAATTATATTCACAGGTTCTTCAGACCATAATTTAAAGGCTTCAATTACTGCCTGTAGTTCTACCTTTTGAACTGATCCTGGCACGACAAGTACCCGTTCTTTCCATTCTCTGTGCTCTCGCCATACTATTGCTGCCTTGCCTGTTTTCCCACCACCATCCATAAATACTGTAGCACCTTGAACTGGATATTGACTACACTTTGATTTTTCTTCTACTTCATGGTTTTTAAAACAGGTAAACATTTTGTGTGATAGATAATTAATCTGAATGTCACCTTCAAATCCTGCTAATGCAGTTTGGAAGGGAACAGAGTGCTGCAAAGCCCAAGTCAAATATTCTTGTTGTAATGGTATTAAAATCGTTTTCAGGTCCTTTGCTGATATATCAATAATTCTGTTGCACCCTTTCATAATCAAATTTGCAAAACATTCTACTTTTGTGGTGATGGTTTTTCTGTGCTGCTGGGGCAAAAAGACCCACTCTAAAATTCTCAATGGGTATGCTTTTGATTCTAGCTTTGTTATCCACTGTATTATAAGCGCATAGGGATGTCGCTCGTGATTGATTACTGCCAAAGTGATCCCTATCGAGGGGTCTATCCTAGAACTAAATGCTTGAGTTACCTTTTCAGAAATGTTTGCTACTGCTTCCCGGGCTTCCTTGGTCAATTGTCGAGGAGAGTTTAACCTGCTATCCCCTCGCAAGAGCTGAACCAAAGGCTCCATATCTTGGTTTGTGATCCCACAAATAGGTCGAATCCAGTTAACGTCTCCTACCAATTTTTGTACATCATTTAATGTTTTAATCTGAATTCTTAATTCAATCTTTTGGGTCGTCACCAACGTTTCAGTGATCATCCACCCCAAGTACCTCCAAGGCGCTTCAGCTTGTATCTTTTCCAGCGCCACTTGCAGCCCACTTTGCCTCAAAAGCTCAACGAGCTCCCCGATCATTTCTTCCGGATTTAATTGATCACCAGCCAACAATATGTCATCCATATAATGATAGATGAAATATTGAGGCCACCTTTTTCTGATTGGCTGTAAAACCCAATTTACATAAACTTGACACATCGTGGGCGAATTTTTCATGCCTTGTGGCAATACTGTCCAATGATATCTTTGCATGGGTTGCGCCTTGTTTGTACTTGGGACTGAGAATGCAAAATGTTTGGCATCATCTTCATGCAGAGGGATTGTAAAAAAGCAATCTTTGAGATCTATAATCAAAAGCTTCCAATACTTCAGTATCATACAGGGAGATGGTAGCCCTGGTTGCAAGGCTCCCATGTCCACTATAACCTTATTGACTTCTCGCAAGTCATGTAATAGTCTCCATTTTCCACTTTTCCTTGGAATCACAAAAACAGGTGTGTTCCAAGGACTAGTGGTTGGCACAATATGGCCTTTTTCATCAATGACTCCAGGGAGAACAAGAAGTCCCTGCTTTGTTGCTGAAGATCATCCTAATAACAAAGCACTCAATCCATATCCTAATGGTCCATTTGCGTTAGTCGGGACATCATAAACCGACATGTCCCATAAGGTAACTTCTACTGTTGTTTCCACGTCCACTCCGGCGCTCCCTCTGGTTTGGGCGCTGAGGCTTGCCAAGCAGCCTGGTGGTGCTTCCCCATTTGTGTCGTCGTGTGGGGTGCCTTCGTGCTCGGTCGCCCGTTTCCCAATTTCATACCATCCCGATGATACTTTGAACAGCATTCTGAGGCTTGATGACCAAATTTTTGACATCGACCACATGGTGCTCCTGCTGGGCCTATTCCTTGCTGAAAGGGTCCTTGTTGGAAGGATTTATGACCTGTCTCAATCTGCCTAGGTCCTTTCCTTGTGGCCTTGCGCTGAGCTCTAAAATGGCCTGTTTTTCCACAATTAAAACATTTTTTCCCCTTTTTCCATTTATAAATGGCTTAATTGCTGCTGCAAAGGCACTTGCGAGTGTTTCTGCCTGATGCGTGGCAGAGCCTACTCTGTTGCAGGCTTCTACCATTTGTACTAACGTTGCTTCTTTTGGCAAAGTTAACAAAATTCTTTTACAATCTACATTGGCATTTTCTACCGCTAAATTCAACAGCACTACTAGTTTTGCGTCTTCATTGGTATACACCTTATTCAAAGCGTCTCTCAGACGATCAACAAAAGACATATATGGTTCATCTCTCCGTTGTCTAATTTGAGTATAAGATGGTTGCCTCTTTCCCTCCTCAGGGACTGTTCGCAACGCATTCAACGCTAGTCGCCCAACTAATTGCAAGGCTTCTAAGGGCAGCCGAGCTTGCAATCTAACATCCACAAACGGTCCCTGGCCTGTCATTTGTTCCATAGTAATGTTCTGAAGCGGATCGCCGTCTTGACGCTCCAGGTTTCTCAGGGCTTCTTGCATACAGAGTTTATACCATCTGTCTGCCCGCAATAACCTTTGGGTTGGTGTCAACAACATATCTATCATCTGCTGACAATCCCATGGTGTAAGAACCATTCCCGTGAATATGTTCTCTAATAGAGCTTGCGTGAAAGGTGATTGCAAGCCATAATTTTGTACTGCCTTCCGCACTTTCTTAATCAAGTCCCAATGAAATGGGTCCCAGCGATTGGGCCCGTGAGGCTGTACACTAACGGGAAATGCCATGAGTAACTCCATTTCCTCGTCTTTCATTGCTCCTAAAAAATGTCTTTCCACCGCTCCCTAGGGTCGCCTTTCATCCTAGGCTCTTGCCTCCCTATAGTCTCTACAACAGGCTCTTCTCCTTTATCACTGCTATCAGGCAACGGGGGCCGTAAAGGTGGCAGGGGCTCGGCTGAGGGCTTCAAAACTATGACTTTCAATCGGTTACGTCTGGGTGGTTTCAGGGGTGGTGAAGCCCGCCCCATCAGTCTTTCACATGGACACACAGGGGAACATTGAGTACGTTGTTCTGGGCAGCTTTGTCCCGTCTTGCCCTCACATACATCATCGTAGATCTGTTTCTCTGACTTATCTAATGCAGCCAGTTCACCCGGTGCATCTGGCACCTCAGGCGGTGCAGTCGGAGTCACTGAAGGTCCTGGACCCTCTGGCTCGGTTAAAAAGGGATTGGTTGAAGGCGGTTTACCAGCCTCCTCCATATCAGCTGCAGCTTTTCTCTCTGCCTTTAAGGCTTTTAATGTGGTTAATATCAACTTCCAGGCCATCACTAACTCTGCGGCGGTTTTCTCAATATGCTCCCATAACATTTTTCCTGTCTCCTCCCACGTCTCTGCCTTAAACGCCACAGACGGATCAGGGGGGTACCCTTTCTTTCGGCTCCAAATTAGAAGCCTTCTAAGTGTATATTCATCATATTTCAGTCCTCTCTTAGAGAGCATATGCAGCAGGAGTCTGACTATCGCCCCTTCTTCACGCGATGTGTTCTGCCCCATGCCGCCCCGGTTGCTCACCTCACCTCGCTGGGTGCTTCTCCGTTGCAACGTATTCCTTTTTCTTTTTCCTTGCGTCAGTCCTGCTGACTGCAATTCTTCCAACCGGGCTTCTCCCGCGGCGTCCTCTGCGCTCGACCGTTGTTCAACGATGAGATCCCATAGATCGTATCACGTCGGGGTCACCAGTTGCGGGAGAAGGATGGAGTTCACAACTCTATGAGAGTTATATTCCGAAGCCCTTTATTGTCTTGTCTGACTCCAATATATATCATAATCTTTGTTTAGTCACTGCGCACACACTCATGATTGGTTACAACTTGTTACACACATTATTGCAATTGGCTATATACAAAATACCACGCGCTGTCCACGCGCCTCTCACACAGTCAGGATTCGCTGCTTGCAGGTGTTCCTGTTTTCCTCGCTTCTTCTTAGTTGTTTACCACAGCTCCTTCTCCTCAAGGCCGGGGCGTGCAGATATCCAGCTGTTTACCAGCTTCTCAGTGCCACAGCACCTTCTCCTTAAGGTCGAGCCATGCGGGGTGATCCCAACACCTTCCCACCTAAAGTTTGAATTGCCACTGTCTATAAATGGCACGTTGCACAACCAGGCTCTTCATTTAAGTACCTAAAGTTAGACAAGAGGAACAGGGGCTTCAGCTTGTTTCTCAGTATCTTACTATCAACTTTGCTAATTAAAGTAAAATCAACTAAAATTAACTCTAGCCCAGCTGAAACCGGGACCCCACTGCTGTCCTCATCTGCTTCCGTACTTTCTTTTTATTATGGGTTTTCCTTTCCTGTGTGTCGAGTGGAGTTCCAGTCTCTCCTTCCTGACATCTTATTTGGAGTTGCCTCTGTGGGACTTCCCATTTCTTCATCCAAAAAGGTCTGGAGCAACGTCTGGAAGCAGGGGAGACAGTGAGCATCATTGGCCTAGCCAGATATTAGGACCACTAACACTGTAAAAATATATATTCTGGGCATCAGTCAGATGATACAGTATATGCTTCAGAGTTGAAAACTTAAGGTTAAACTGATTCCTCAAGGGGTTATAAATCAGTCACTCGATTTACACAGGATTATCATAACTATAGCAGACCAACAAGTTAACTACCTCTCACAAGCACACCTTCATAATTTGGAGATACCAAAGTTTGAAGTTATCAAGCCATGGTTTTGAGCTGTGGAGTATAGCACACGCTTATTTTATAAAAAATGTGGCATCACTCATCGTTCCTGCTGTTTTCAAACTAGCAGGGAATCCTCTGGGATTTATAAAAAAATATCTAGTAACTTCATAGGCTTATCCACTAGACTTCATTCATAGGAGCAGGAACCTTCTTTCTACAGAGACTTGTCAATCAAGAAGACAGACAGGATTCTGGCATACTCAATATTTTCCTTTCTTACTGAGGAATACTATTTTTTCATGTGGATTTTTCTTTCAACTATGTGCTGGTTTTGCTGGGTAGAGTTAATTTTCTTCATAGTAGTTAGTATAAGATTATGTTTTGGATTTGTGCTGAAAACGATGTTGATAATACAGGGATGTTTTTATTATTGCTGAGCGGTGCTTACACAGAGTCAAGGCCTTTTATGCTTCTCACACCACACCACCAGTGAGTAGGCTAGGGGTGCACAAGAAGTTGTGAGGGGACACAGCCAGGACAGCTGACCCCAACTGACCAAAGGGATATTCCATCCCATATGACATCATGCTCCGCATATAAAGCTGGGGGAAGAAGAAGGAAGGGGGGATGTTGGAGTGATGGCGTTTGTCTTCCCAAGTAACCATTATGCATGATGGAGCCCTGCTTTCCTGGAGATGGCTGAACACCTGCCTGCCGATGGGAAGTAGTGAATGAATTCCTTGTTTTGCTTTGCTTGTGCATGCGGATATTGCTTTAACTATTAAACTGTTTTTATCTCAACCCGTGAGTTCTCTCACTTTTACTCTTCTGATTCTCTCCCCTGTCCCACCAGGGGGAAGTGAGTGAGCAGCTGTGTGGTGCTTCGTTGCCAGCTGGGGTTAAACCACGACAACCTGTTACCAAATGGCTACATAAATTCGGGAATGCACATATAAAATCATAAAATCATGTAGGTTGGAAAAAGACCCTTAAGATCATTGAGTCCAACCATAAACCTAACACTGCCAAGTCCACCACTAAGCCATGTCCCTAGGTGGCACATCTACACATCTTTTAAATACCTCCAGGGATGGTGACTCAACCACTTCCCTGGGCAGCCTGTTCCAAAACTTGAAAACCCTTTCAGTGAAGAAATTTTTCCCAATATCCAATCTAAACCTCCCCTGGCGCAACTTGAGGCCTTTCCTCTTGTCCTATTACTTGTTACTTGGGAAAAGAGACCGACACCCACCTCAGTACAACCCCCTTTCAGGTAGTTGTAGAGAGCAATAAGGTCTCCCCTCAGCATCCTCTTCTCCAGGCTAAACCACCCCAGTTCCCTCAGCCGCTCCTCATAAGACTTGTGTTCCAGACCCCTCACCAGCTTTGTTGCTATTCATTCATTGGACAGGCTCTAGCCCCTCAGTGTCCTTGTTGTAGTGGGGGGCCCAAAACTGAACACAGTATTCGAGGTGTGGCCTCACCAGTGCCGAGTACAAAGGGACAATCACTTCTGTAGTCCTGCTGGCCACACTATTTCTGATACAGGCCAGGATGCTGTTGGCCTTCTTGGCCACCTGGGCACACTGTTGGCTCATGTTCAGCCAGCTGTTGACCAACACCCTCAGTTTTTTTCTGCCAGGCAGCTTTCCATCCACTCTTCCAGAAGCCTGTAGTGTTGCATGGGGTTGTTGTGACCGAAGTGCAGGACCCGGCACTTAGCCTTGTTGAATCTCATACAATTAGTCCATCAATCCAGCCTGTCCAGATCCTTCTGCAGAGCCTTCCTACCCTCCAGCAGATCAACACTCCCACCCAACTTGGTGTCGACTACAAACTTACTGAGGGAGCACTCAATCCCCTTGTCCAGATCATTGATAAAGGTATTAAACAAGACCGGCCTCAAAACTGAGCCTTGGGGAACACCACTTGTGACCGGCCGCCAACTGGATTTAACTCCATTCACCACAACTGTTTGAGCCTGGCCATCCAGCCCATTTTTTACCCAGCAAATCATACACCTGTCCAAGCGATGAGCAGCTGGTTTCTCTAGGAGAATGCTGTGGGAGACGCTGTCAAAGGCTTTACTAAAGTCCAGGTAGACAACATCCACAGCCTTTCCCTCATCCACTAGGCGGGTCACCTGGTCATTGAAGGAGATCAGGTTGGTCAAGCAGGACCTGCCTTTCATAAACCCCTGCTGCCTGGGCTTGATCACCTGGTTGTCCTCTATGTGCAGCATGATGGCACTCAAGAAGGTCTGCTCCATAACCTTCCCCGGCACTGAGGTCAGGCTGACAGGCCTGTAGTTCCTCAGATCCTCCTTCCGGCCCTTCTTGTAGATGAGCATCACATTTGCTAACCTCCAGTCAACTGGGACCTCCCTGGTTAGCCAGGGCTGCTGATAAGTGATGGAGAGTGGCTTGGCAAGCTCCTCTGCCAGTTTCCTCAGTACTCTCGGGTGGATCCCATCAGGCCCCATAGACTTGTGGGTGTCCAGGTGGTGTAGCAGGTCACTAACCATTTCCCCTTGGATTATGGGGGCTTCATTCTGCTCCCTGTCCCTGTCTTCCAGCTCAGGGGGCTGGGTACTCCAAGAACAACTGGTCTTACTATTAAAGACTGAGGCAAAGAAGGCATTAAGTACCTCAGCCTTTTCCTCATCCTTTGTCACTGTGTTTCCCCCCACATCCTTAGTCCACCTTTTGTTGCTAATGTATTTATAGAAACATTTTTTTATTGTCTCTTATGGCAGTAGCCAAATTAAGTTCTAGTTGGGCTTTGGCCCTTCTAATTTTCACTCTGCATAACCTCACAACATCCTTGTAGTCCTCCTGAGTTGCCTGCCCCATCTCCCAAAGGTCATAAACTCTCTATTTTTTTTCCTGAGGTCCAGCCAGAGCTCTCTGTTCATCCAGGCCAGTCCTCTTCCCCTCCAGCTCATCTTTTGGCACATAGGGATGTCCTGCTCCTGTGCCTTTAAGATTTCCTTCTCGAAGAATGTCCAACTTTCCTGGATTCCTTTGCCCTTTAGGACTGCCTCCCAAGGGACTCTCTCAACCAGTGACCTCAACAGGCCAAAATCTGCCCTCCAGAAGTCCAAGGTAGCAGTTCTGCTGACCCCCCTCCTTACTTCTCCAAGGATCGAAAACTCTCATTTTGTAATCGCTACGCCCAAGACAGACTCCAACCATCACATCTCCCACCAGTCCTTCTCTGTTCGCAAACAACAGGTCCAGCAGGGCCCCCTCCCTAGTTGGCTCACTCACCAACTGTGTCAGGAAGTTATCTTCCACACACTCCAGGAACCTTCTAGACTGTTTCCTCTCTGATGAATTGTATTTATTTCCAGCAGACATCTGGTAAGTTGAAGTCCCCCACGAGAACAAGGACTAGCGATTGTGAGACTTCTCCCAGATGCTTATAGAGTATTTCATCTGCCTCTTCATCCTGGTTGGGTGGTCTATAACAGACTCCCACCATGATATCTGCCTTGTTGGCCTTTCCCCTGATTCTTACCCATAAACACTTGACCCTTTCATCACTGTCATCAAGTTCTAGACAGTCAAAACACTCTCTAAAATACAGGGCTACCCCACCGCCTCTCCTTCCTTGCCTATCCCTTCTAGAAGAGCTTATAGCCATTCATTCCAGCACTCCAGTTGTGCGAGTCATCCCACCATGTTTCCATTATGGCGACTATATCATAGTTTTCTAGCTGCACAATGGCTTCCAGCTCCTCCTGTTTGTTGCCCATGCTGTGTGCATTGGTGTACATGCACTTCAGTTGGGCCATTGATCCTGCCACCTTTTTTTGGGGAGAAGCTCTTATTCCTATGTAACTGTTAGGCGCTTCCGTGGTTTATAACACATCAATAACCTTTGTGTCTTTGCTGCTGCATGGATATCCACCCCTTACCTCCACTGACATGGCAGACCGAAGGACCTTGCTAGCAGACCGTTGTCGCGACCCGAAAGGAGCCGTTTAGGACGACCTCCTTCCCCGTGAGATCAACGACCAAGTTTGTGATCCCCCTGGACTGAATTAAGGTGAAACTGTCACCGAAATCGGGAATAAACCTTGTAACACCAATGTAGTGTTAAAAGGCAGGCATTCTTTATTCACGGCGCCGGGAACACGGGGGATAGCTCCTCCTAAATCGTGTTCGTCGATCAGTTCAAAAATCAAACATTTATAGGCCTATGATTACAAGATTAATACATATTCATCAAGTTTCCATACAATGATTGGTTAAGTATTCCTCGCCTACCATGTAAATGACCACGCATGCTCACTATAATTTCTTGGGATTTTACTTCCTTAATCTTTTGAGTCGGAGGGTTTCTTGAGTGGGTGGTCTCTGAGTCGGTGGTCGCGATCTCCCCCTGCCGGAATTACCTTTCCTACAAAGTTCACTTAAACTTGGCAACACTAAATAGATCTTCACGGGCTATCAGTCCAATATGCAATCATTCACCCCACAGTCCTTTGTTTTAAGACAAGACTATAGAATGAATAATTACCTACCCACCGGACCGTAGAATTGACCAAGGTGTTCCTTCTTTCTAGCTACTTGTTATTAGAACAAAACATAATACCATGATCACAATGTTACACTTAACTTCTTGATAATTAAATCAAGATGGGAAGGGTTAGGTGGGTTCTCGAGCAGCATTGCTGGTGCATAATGTTCTTATAGTTACAACTTGCTACAAATTCACAAACCTATTTTCTAACCCTATTTTATTTTAATCCCCTACCACCTTGGTTACATTTCCCCCCTTTGGAAGTTTTGAAATAATTTCTTTTCAATACTTCCTTTGCAAATTAATTTCCTTATTAACATTCAATCACTTTATTGTATGATGGTAGGAGCATTATTAGTTAGTCCATTTAAATTTTGGTGTTTTGTAGTCAATGCAAGTATAATTCTGCTATCAATGGTGGCTCTTTTTGTAAATTCCTTTTTCAAACAATGATAAATTAATAATATTCCCAAAGATATTATAAATAATAATAACAGTACCAATTCAGGACTTCACCCAAGAACTCAAGTTCCATCCCAATCCACTGAAAATTTTATCAAACCAATTTTCTTGCATGTCTTGTTGCATTTCCTGAGTATCCTTTTCTATTTTTCTCAATAAGTCCAAATCATATTCAACATTCTGGGTAACATTTGGGATGTGTATGCAACAATGATCTATCCTATCCCTCAGGTATCCACAAACTCCATGTTCTTTTAGTAAGAGCATATCTAGAGCCATCCTGTTTTGTAGGGTCATCTTCAAGTGGCTTGTAACTGTAAATTTAGTTGTTTAAATCCTTTCCTTGTTATATTGGCTAATCTTTCCACTTGACCTGTCAACTTATACAACCAATCCCTATTCCTGTAAGTTGCCAAGGGAGTCAATAAGGATTCTGAGGCTCATCCAAGTTTCACTCCTGTCGAGGGTTCATTCCAATCATCATCATCAATTTGTGATCTTTTTGTCCATATTAACTTTAATTTTTCAGAATCTCCCCTAAAGGGAGCTTTCTTTCAGATTGGACATAATGTTGGCATTCCTAAAGTAATTTGTTTTACTTTCCCATCCATCAGTAAATGGGTGGTCCAAGTTCCATCACTCATTGCCCAAACTAAATGTCCTGGGCTCTGAACTGTAGACCTTCTACAACTAAATATTGATCCCCTTCTAATTTTATATAAACCAGTCAAATTTAAATCATTCTTGAGTCCTCTGCACCAACACCCATATTTCAATGCAGCTGCTAAGGGAGGGACTTCTTGGACTGCTCTATCAGCTGTACTGCAATTATATCTTTTTACAATTCCACCAGGGTACTATATCTTCCTTTTCCCTGGATGTGGTTCCCCTGTCATTAACTGATGGGAAAACAGTAAAGACTGTTCCGTCCCAGGCAAAACACCATGAAGTATTAGCCATATATTGAAATTGAGATAGAATAGCCATAGACCACACTGAATCCCATGCAACCTCTGCCTCTCGCTTAGTCTGATTTTCACAATTACGGACTACACGTCCAGCTTCCTCGGGATCATGTACAGGGAGGCCTCTACTTATTTCTTTGCATAATTGTTTATCCCTTGTGCTTACTGCACTCAAATTTGTTGTTAAGATTCCCCACGGAATTGATTCACCTACCGCTCTTGGAATTGGAAGACATGCGGTTATTTGGGTTACATTTTATAAATTTGCAAATTCTTTTATCAATCCTACCATTAAATTTCCTTCTGGAGTTCTCCTTGGAATGTATATTAGCTGCTCTGCTTCACTCTCCCTTCCAATTGATCTATTATCATCCCAAACAATGCTCCCAACATCATCAGTTTCCAAATCAAAACCTATTTTTCCATATTTTCCAATGATAATTTCTTAAACATGTTTTAAAGTCAACTTTGCCATCTCTGAATCCCTATTGATGACCTTCCATGACGAGGCTTTCTTCACTCGGGTGTAGTGTATCCCCGGTTCCACTCCTCCAACCTTGATTGCTGTATAAGTTGTTAACAGTACCTGGAATGGTCCCTTCCACTTTTCCTGCAGTGGTTCAGAGTTCCAAGTTTAAAGATCACCTGGCTGATACTGATGTACAGGCATATCCAAGGCAAGTGATCTAGTCAGCACAATATATCTCCGAAGTGCTCCAAGGACTTTTCCTAAAGAAATTAGATACACTTTCAAATCAGTTTCCCCAGCTACCTTCGTATCCCCTGGGATTAAAGGAGTCTGGTACGGTTTACCATACAAAATTTCATATGGACTTATACCGTCTCTTGATCTTGATGGGATCCTGATTCTCAAGAGAGCTAGTGGTAAAGCCCGTGGCCACTTCAAAGATGTTTCCTGACAAATTTTACTTATTTGTCTTTTCAACATTTGATTCAATCTCTCAATTTTTCCACTCGATTGTGGCCTCCAAGGGGTATATAAGTCCCATTTTATACCCCAAATTTTACTGATCTGTTGAACTACATCTGCCACAAAGTGTGGTCCCCTATCAGAAGACATTCCTGTTGGCACTCCAAATCTTGGTATTATTTCCTTCAACAACACTTTAACTACCTCCCTAGCTTTGTTGGTGCGGTAAGGGAAGGCCTCCGGCCATCCAGAAAATGTATCAATTAGAACTAATAAATACCTGTATCCATTCTGCCTGGGTAACTCAGAGACATCAATTTGCCAATAATCTCCTGAAGAATTTCCTTGTTTTATCATTCCTAGGGGTGGCCTCTTTTGGTTCATGGGGCTATTTTTAAGGCAGATTGGACTTTTAGCTATTATTGATTTAATTATTCCTGTCATTCCTACACATACTACAGATGTTTTTAAACTTGAAACCATAGCATCTACTCCCCAATGTGTTTGTTCATGTTTTTCCTTTGCGAGTTCTGTCATAATTTGCAGGGTTACTATCACCTGTTTTTCTGATGTCACCCACCATCCCTCTGCATTTTGTGGTGCTTCTAATTGTTTTGCGAACTGCTCATCCAGTTTATTATATTTTGGCTTTGCATCTGAAAATTTTATTTGTTTTACGGGTACTAGTGCAAGGATACCTCGTTCTGCGGCCTCTTTTGCAGCTTTGTCTGCCAATCGATTACCTATATTTACAGCCGTCTGACCAAATTGATGAGCTTTACAATGCATTACCGCCACTTCTTTCGGTCTCTGCACATCTTCCAGGAGTTGGAGAATTTCTTCTTTATACTTTATGGATGTTCCTTGGGCTGACAGTAGTCCTCTTTCTTTCCAGAGGGCTCCATGAGCATGGATCACACCAAATGCATATTTAGAATCAGTCCAAATATTTACCCTTTTTCCTTCTGCTATTTGTAGAGCCTGCCTCAATGCCACTATTTCTGCTTTCTGTGCTGAGGTACTTACAGGTAGTGTCCTTGATTCCGATACCTCAGAGGTGGTGACGACAGCATATCCAGCCATTCGTTTTCCTTCTCGTACAAAACTGCTTCCATCTGTGTATAACTCCAGATCAGGGTTTTCCAGAGGTTCATCTCTCAGGTCTGGTCTACGGGAATAAACTTGTCCAATAGTTAACAAACAGTCATGCTCTAAATTTCCTGTTGGATTCTCTGTTGACAAAAATATTGCTGGATTAACAATCGGTGTGGTTTTCAATTCCACATCATCTTGTTCCAATAGGACAACCTGATACTTCAGCATTCTGCTGGGGGATAGCCAGTGACCCCCCTTTTGCTCTAGAACAGTTATTACCATATGCGGTACGTGCACCACCATCTTTTGACCCATGGTCAATTTTCGAGCTTCTTGGATCAGCAATACTGTTGCCGCTACAGCACGTAAACATCCTGGCCATCCTTTACTCACGTTGTCAAGTTGTTTAGGGAAGTACCCCACTGGTCGTTTCCAGGATCCCAGCCGTTGTGTCAGCACTCCAAGAGCCAGATGTTGTCTTTCATGTGCAAACAACTCAAAAGGTTTGGTCACATCAGGTAATCCCAGAGCAGGTGCCATCATTAATGCCTTTTTCAGTTCTTTGAATGATTTCTGACATTGAGGTGTCCAAGTCAGATACCGATCCTTGGATTCCTTTAAAGCCTCATACAGTGGCTTTACATACAATCCATAATCCAAAATCCAAAGTCAGCACCACCCAATCATTCCCAGAAAAGTTCTCAATTCTTTCGGACTACTTGGTTCAGGAATTTGACAGATAGCTTCTTTTCTTTCATTTCCCAGTTGCCTCTGTCCTTGGGATATTTCAAATCCCAAATTAATTACTGTTTCTTTTCCTATTTGGGCCTTATTTCTGGAGACTCTGTATCCTCCTTGGCCTAGGAAATTTAGTAAACTGATAGCAGAACACTTCCCTTTTGGTCCTGTCTCTTCCATATCTCTAATTCCTTGGCCAATTGATTCCCAAATATCATAGGGCTATTTTTGAATCCTTGTGGAAGTACAGTCCATGTCAATTGGGTCTTTCGTCCTGTGGCCGGACTTTCCCACTCAAAAGCAAATATGTTTTGGCTGCCTATATCTAGAGGTATGCAGAAGAAGGCATCCTTTAAATCTAGTACAGCAAACCATTTATGTTCCTCTTTCAAAGAAGTCAGTAAAATATATGGATTAGCCACTACTGGGTGTATATCTTGGACTATCTGATTTATAACTCTTAAATCCTGAACCAATCGGTATTCCTTGCCTCCGGATTTCCTTACTGGTAATATGGGAGTGTTATATACTGATTCACACTCTGTCAATAGTCCATATTCTAAAAATTTTGTAATCAACCCCTCTAATCCTTTTCGAGCCTCCCACTTAATAGGATATTGTTTTTGTCTTACCAGCTTGGCTCCAGGTTTTAAAATCACCTTTACCAGCTCTGCCAATTTAGATCGTCCCAGAATTCCACTTGCCCAGACCAAAGGAATAACTGCATTTTCCACTTCTTCTGGAATCTGTTCTTCCCTGTAGGAATCCTGTAATATAAACACTCTTGCCTCTATGGCTTTTGATTCTGGTATTAACAATTTAATCTCTCCGTCTTTGAAAGTTATTTCTGCGTCTAATTTACTCAATAGATCTCATCCCAACAAAGGCAGTGGACATTCAGGCATATACAGAAACTGGTGAGTTACCCATTGTTTTCCCAATTTAAACTTTAATGGCTCTAAAAATGGCCAATTTTCCTTCTGCCCTGTCGCACCAACAACATCTACTGATTTGTGACTAAATTTCCCTTTACATGTATTCAATACTGAGTAAGTAGCTCCAGAAACTCTGTTTCTTCATTCCCTAGCTCAAATGTAACCAGACGTTCAGCTAGGGTCGATTCCCCCAGTCCCCTTCATAGTTCTTCATCCAGAGTCATTAATTTAATTGCCCAGAGAGCCGGATCTAATTCTCCTGCCTTAGGACATTCTCTTTTCCAGTGCCCACACTTCTTGCGAACAGCACATTGATCTTCTGCTAATCGGGGCTTATTTTCCTTCTCTCTCCCATATTTATTCCTCGTCCTCTCCCTCTGCCTATCCTGTTATTCCCTGCCAAAACTGCTAGTAGCTTTCCATCCCTTCGGGCTTGCCTCACCTCTTTTTCTTTTTCTCTATTGTTATATACAGCCCAAGCAATTTCAAGCATTTTACCTTAGCCACCCTTTCGGGATCCTCCCGATAGGTACCTGCAGTCTCTTTCCATGATCTTAAATCAGTAATTGAAAAAGGAACTTTCACCACCACTGGACCATCATTCCCCACCGCTTCTCGGAGAGGGGCTTGGAGGGAAGTTAGTCTTACTTCCCCCCTCCTTCTCCCTGAAATTGGGCTAAATCCCCCTGCTTCCCCTTCCTTGGGAGAAATAGGAGGACTATCATCCTCCAAATTTTGGACCTCTCTTCCCCTTTCCCACCTTCGGTGAGGAGCAACCATTAATTCAATATCTTCCTCCTCGGTTCCATTTTTCCAACAATTTTCTTTAGTATTATAAGTAGAACAACCCCTTTTCGAGTTCTCATCACATTTTCCCTTTTTCACAATCTTTATCATGGGATCATACGGATGTATTCCACACTGCCTCTGCCATTCTGGATGATTTTGTAGTGTAAAGAACAAATCAACATAAGCCATTTCTTCCCATTTACCCTCCTTTTTACAAAACAACATTAATTGCAAGATGGTGTTATATTGCAATGTCCCATTTTCTGGCCATTTCTCCCCACTGTCCAACCTATACATTGGCCACCAAACATTGCAATATTCAATTAATTGCTTCCAAGTCAGAGGATCACCTCCCAGATCTTTCCAATGCCTCAAAATACATCCCAAAGGTGTTTTTTTGTGGGATAGATCTTTTACTTGGAAATGTTCCCATCTTCCCAAGACTAGTGGGTGTGATTGTGCACTATCACAGGCACTAGTCGGAGGGACCCCTACTCTCCTCGAGGGTCCCTCCGGATCTTCTAGCCCCCTGCTAGAAATCCCCCAACCTCCTTACCTGGGCCCCTAGCCCAACCTTGCGAGGCTTTCACCGCAACTTATAGGCAGGCATTCCTCGTGAGGGTCTCGTACCCTCACCCTTTCCAGAGGTACCTTTCAGCCCTACTCTGCGTAGCTTTCGCCGCGCCTTACGAGCGAGCTAGTGGGACTCGAACCCACGTTACTTCAATCCTTTAAAGAATGCCTTATTACCTTTCCAGGGGACTTGCTCAGAATTCTTCAGTCCGGGGATCAGAGGTTCTCCCCGAGAATCCCTCGGTGCCGGCTGGAGGTCCTGTGATCCCACAGATACGTTGAGATTCACAGAATCACACAGAATCACAGAATCACTAGGTTGGAAAGGACCTTCAAGATCATCAAGTCCAACCATTAATCCAGCACCACCATGTCCCCTAAACCATGTCCTGAAGCGCCACATCCACACGTTTTTTGAACACTTCCAGAGATGGCGACTCCACCACCTCCCTGGGCAGCCTGTTCCAATGCCTGACCACTCTCTCAGTGAAGAAATTTTTCCTAATATCCAATCTAAACCTCCCCTGGCGCAACTTGAGGCCATTTCCTCTTGTCCTATCACTAGGTACTTGGGAGAAGAGACCAACACCCTCGTCGCCACAACCCCCTTTCAGGTAGTTGTAGAGAGCGATAAGGTCTCCTCTCAGCCTCCTCTTCTCCAGACTAAACAACCCCAGTTCCCTCAGCCGCTCCTCATAAGACTTGTTCTCCAGACCCCTCACCAGCTTTGTTGCCCTTCTCTGGACACGCTCCAGCACCTCAACATCCTTCTTGTAGTGAGGGGCCCAAAACTGAACACAGTATTCAAGCTGCGGCCTCACCAGTGCCGAGTACAGGGGCACAATCACTTCCCTACTCCTGCTGGCCACACTATTCCTGATACAGGCCAGTACGCTGTTGGCCTTCTTGGCCACCTGGGCACACTGCCGGCTCATGTTCAGCCGGCTGTCAACCAGCACCCCCAATTCACAAGCAGTGTCCCATCTGGGTCGCCAAAACTGTCACCGAAATCGGGAATAAACCTTGTAACACCAATGTAGTGTTAAAAGGCAGGCATTCTTTATTCACGGCGCCGGGAACACGGGGGATAGCTCCTCCTAAATCGTGTTCGTCGATCAGTTCAAAAATCAAACATTTATAGGCCTATGATTACAAGATTAATACATATTCATCAAGTTTCCATACAATGATTGGTTAAGTATTCCTCGCCTACCATGTAAATGACCACGCATGCTCACTATAATTTCTTGGGATTTTACTTCCTTAATCTTTTGAGTCGGAGGGTTTCTTGAGTGGGTGGTCTCTGAGTCGGTGGTCGCGATCTCCCCCTGCCGGAATTACCTTTCCTACAAAGTTCACTTAAACTTGGCAACACTAAATAGGCCTTCACGGGCTATCGGTCCAACATGCAATCATTCACCCCACAGTCCTTTGTTTTAAGACAAGACTATAGAATGAATAATTACCTACCCACCGGACCGTAGAACTGACCAAGGTGTTCCTTCTTTCTAGCTACTTGTTATTAGAACAAAACATAATACCATGATCACAATGTTACACTTAACTTCTTGATAATTAAATCAAGATGGGAAGGGTTAGGTGGGTTCTCGAGCAGCATTGCTGGTGCATAATGTTCTTGTAGTTACAACTTGCTACAAATTCACAAACCTATTTTCTAACCCTATTTTATTTTAATTCCCTACCACCTTGGTTACAAAATGACACCAGCCAACCAATTTAACAATTTAATAATACAAAATGCAAGGCATGTGGTTACATAAATGACTCAATGGCAACTACTCTAACTAAATAATTCAACTAAACAAACAAGTCCCCTACAGTTCATCTTTTACACTTCGACAGAGAGGAGAGAGAAAGAGATAGAGAGAAGAGAGAAAGACAGCAAAGAAGATATCACCACCCGTGGATCCAGCGGCGTCCCATTGGTCCTCTTGATGCTCCTTGGTGGTGGGGGTCCCCCTTTTTGCTTCTGATGGTGTCCTTTTTATACAGTCCGAGTCCCACAATCTCCGTCTGCATGCATATACAACAGGCTGCATGCATATGCAACAGGCTGGTTCAGTCAGGAAATGGCACCTCTGCAGGCCTTGGTGTCTCCTCCCGGTCATTGTGCAGGCTGATTCAATCAGGCAATGGCACCTCTTGGTGTCTCCTCCCGGTCATTGTGCAGGCTGATTCAATCAGGGAACCTTATCTCGGTCTTTTCTGGGGTCCACTCCCTATCGAGGCATGTTCAAGCTTTTGTACCAAAAAAAAGGTGTGAGCTCCTCAGAACCCTGAAATGTTTAAGACAGAAACCGCATATTGGTCCGCCACAACTGTCCCTCAAACATTGGCATGCCATCACCAGGCTTATCACTAGGGAGCCTGGTTTTATCCCCTTCTCCCTTCAAAACTAGTTTAAAACTCTTTCAATGAGCTCTGCTAACTCCTGCACAAAGATCCTTCTCCCCCTTTGAGACAGGTGTACCCTGTCTGTCACCAGCAGGCCTGGTGTCATGTAGATGGACCCATGATCAAAAAAAACAAAATTCTGCCAGTGACACCAGTCTCAGAGCCAGGTATTGATTTCCTGGCTCTTCCTGTTTCTTCCCTCATCATTTCCTGCAACTGGATGGATAGAGGAGAACACTACTTGTGCTCCTGATCCCTTAACCAGTCGTCCCAACGCTCTGATTGCCCTCGGACTTCTTGTTGCAACTTCATCGCTGCCTACCTGAAAAATCAGTAATGGATAATAAACTGAGGGTTGTACCAGGGTAGGAAGCTTTCTCTTCACATCTGTAACCCAGGCCCCAGGGAGGCAGCAGACCTCCCTAAGATGTGGGTCCAGTTGGCATATTGGGCCCTCTGTTCCCTTCAGAAGAGAGTCTCCTATGACAATGTGTCATGGTTTAATGCAGCAGGTAGCTAAAAAAACCACACAGCCATTCGCTCACACACACATCCCAGCAGGATGGGGGAGAGAATCAAAAAAAAAAAAAAAAGGTAGAACTCATGGGCTGAGATAAAGACAGTTTAAAAGGACAGAAAAAAAAAAGAATAATAATGATAATAATAATGATAAAAGAATATACAAAACAAGTGATACACAGCACAATTGCTCACTACCGGCTGACTGATGCCCTGTTAGATCTCAAGCTGTGGTGCCTCCCTGGCCAACTCCTGTTGGGATCACCCTGCAAGGGCTCGACCTTAAGGAGAAGGAGCTGTGGCATTGAGAAGCTGGTAAACAGCTGGATATCTGCACGGCTCGGCCTTGAGGAGAAGGAGCTGTGGCACTGAGAAGCTGGTAAACAGCTGGACACCTGCAGGGCTCAGCCTTGAGGAGAAGGAGCTGTGGTAAACAGCTAAGAGGAAGTAAAGGAGCGCGTGGACACCTGCAGGCAGCGAATCCTGACTGTGGAGAAGTGCGTGGACTGTGTGTGGTAACCAACCAGGACGTATTTTGTGGTGCGTGAAAGAGCTGTAACTGCATAAAAAGCGGACACTTGTAGCAATAAAGGTCTTTGGCCTGAAACCCCGCCAGAGTCCATGCCCTGTTACTCCACAAACTCCCTCAGTTTATATACTGAGCATGATGTTGTATGGTCCCTTTGGCTAGTTTGGGTCAGCTGTCCTGGCTGTGTCCCTTCCCAGCTTCCTGTGCACTCCCCGCCTTCTCGCTGGCAGGCCAGAGAATGGGAAGCTAAACAGTCCTTGACTGTTTAGCAACAACCAAAAACATCAGTATGTTATCAACATTATTTTCATCCCAAATCCAAAACACAGCACTATACCAGCTATCAGGAAGAAAATTAACTCTGTCCCAGCTGAAACCAGGACAGTATCCACCCCTTATTCTGTACCATCTACGTCATGCCCAGGTTCTACACTTTCCCATACATTCCAATTAATCACTACCTCTTTTCCTGTCTTTTGATATATACACACACATATCATTCCCTCTGTTTATGGGCCATCCCTCTAAAACATCCATTGAGTTCATTTAGTCCATGACTTTGGGCTCCATCTGACATAAAAGTCTTTCAGGGCAGGAGAAATCATATGTGGTGTTGGATTGTTGCATGCTGAGGCTGGCCCTGGTTCTATCACTGCTGCTCTTTGTGCAGTTTCATTAATCTGGGTGGTTCTTACTATAATACCATTAATATGGCATATAGCAACCATAGCAGTGATGACATACATACAGTATTGTGTAGCAATTAATATCATATAAATCAAATTATTGGCTCTTCTCACCCAAAATCAAATCCCCTTGAGGTACACATCAGACTTCCCCATCCTCCTGCATTACCCACCAAGTGCACAGAGGTCCTTGAGCAAAAGCAATCCCACGAATGGGTTTACCTTTGCCCGAGGCAGGTATAATCCAGACTGTCTTCCCCAGCATATTTTTTATGTGCACCACAGGGACTTTATCCCCTTCTACAATACGTAAGAGTTTTGATTGCGCAGGGCCAGCTTGATTGACAAACCCCCTAGTGTTGACTAACCAGGTGGCTTTTGCTAAATGTTTATCCCAATGTCTGAATGTCCCACCACCCATTGCTCTCAGCATAGTCTTGAACAGTCCGTTTTATCGTTCAATTTTCCTGGAGGCTGGTGCATGATAGGGGATGTGATATACCCGCTCAATGCCGTGCTCTTTGGCCCAGGTGTCTATGAGGTTGTTTCGGAAATAAGCCCGACTCAATTCTTTCGGGGGTGCCATGTCACCATAAGACTTGCTTTTCAGTGCCCAGGATAATGTTCCAGGCGGTGGCATGGGTCACGGGATATGTTTCTAGCCATCCAGTGGTTGCTTCCACCACTGTGAGCACATAGCGCTTGCCTTGGTGGATTTGTGGAAGTGTGATATAGTCAATCTGCCAGGCCTCCCCATATTTATATTTCAACCATCGTCCTCCATACTAGAGAGGCTTTAACCACTTGGCTTGCTTGATTGCAGCACGTTTCACATTCATGGATAACCTGTGCAATAGCGTTCATGGTCAAGTCAACCCCTTGATCACGAACTATCGAGCAAGTTTGCAGACGACACCAAGCTGAGGGGTAAGGTTGACATGCCAGAGGGACGGGATGCCGTCCAGAGGGACCTGGACAAACTCAAGGCATGTGCCCATGTGAACCTCATGAGGTTCAACAAGGCCAAGTGCAGGGTCCTGCACCTGGGTCGGGGCAACCCCCAGGATCAGAAAAGGCTGGGGGATGAAGTGATTGAGAGCAGCCCTGCCGAGAAGGACCTGGGGGTACTGGTGAACGAAAAGCTGGACATGCGCCAGCAATGTGTGCTTGCAGCCCAGAAGGCCAACCATATCCTGAGCTGCATCCAAAGCAGCGTGGCCAGCAGGGCGAGGGAGATGATTCTGCCCCTCTACTCCGCTCTGATGAGACCCCACCTGGAGTCCTGCGTCCAGCTCTGGAGCCCTCAGCACAGGAAAGACATGGACCTGTTGGAGTGGGTCCAGAGGAGGGCCACAAAAATGATCAGAGGGATGGAACACCTCTCCTATGAAGAAAGGCTGAGAGAGTTGGAGTTGTTCAGGCTGCAGAATAGAAGGCTCCGGGGAGACCTTATTGCAGTCTTCCAGTACTTAAAGGGGGCCTATAAGAAAGATGGGGACAGACTTTTTAGTAGGGCCTGTTGTGATAGGACAAGGGGTAATGTTTTTACACTGAAAGAGGGTAGATTTAGACTAGATATAATAATGTCTTTTTTTCACCAGTTGGTGTCAACTGTGGATCAGAAATTACTTTGCAGCTGACATAAAGAAGACTTCATAATTGGATGTCTTTGAATAAATGTAAAAAAAGAATCCAAACTTTCTAATAGAGAGAAAAGTCTTATGTGAAAATACAAATATACAAATTCATAGGTCATTGCCTTTGCTATCAGTTCATTAGTTTCATGCTAATGTCTTTGATATAGTTATAAATATAAAGTCATTGAACTGCTTTCAAAATATTTTGTGTGTTTTTGTGTGTTTTGAAATTATTACCTGCATTAGCAATAAAAAGTCTATGAAGTGTTAAATGTTGAGCTACTTAGACCTATCAAGGGATGTCACTACAGATTGTCAAATATTGGATAAGTGTTTCAGCTCAAAACCACTAAAGTTTTGACATTTATTTTTTTACTTCCCTCCCCTGATGTATCTGTTTATATGACATTATGTTGACCTGCTTACTTGTCATCTTTTCCTCTTCTAGGCTATCTTCTGTGGAGTGAGGGTTATTATTCTTATGACCATTGTATCCTCATCAAAGCAAAGAATGTAACATGCTGCTCTCTGGACTTTTAAGATGGAGAAGTTGCAACTGGATTTAAAAACATGTACTCCACTAATTTATTCACAGAAAGAGTTATAGATCTTATAGCCAATCATAAAACTGAGGAGGTACAGTCACCAGCTGTTACTTTGTTTGATAACTTTTAACCACTGAAGAATGTTGAAAATAATGTTAATGAAATATTAATGCAGAGACCTGCTTGGGCTGTAAATCAGGGCTTTTCAGCAGGGTGCACAGTGACAGCTAAATATAAGAATGATAAAACTTGCCTTGTCTCCTATCAGAATCAGTTTTGGCCGCACAACCCTGGCCAGCTACCCTTCTCCATTTCTTTTTAATTATAAAAGTAATGAATTTATAGAAATGATTTAGCATGTAGTTTGCTTTTCTAAAAAGAGAATGGAAAGTTTAGTGTGAGAAGTTTCATAGAAAGAAACTCTGTTTTATGAAAAAAAGATACACTTGATGTTTTTCCACAGCTTCACATAAGTCCTTTATCAAAGTCTTATTAGTTTATGCTTAGGGATTAGAAGAAAGAAGTGTAAAAGAAATCAAAACACAGTGCCTGTACCTGCTGCTTTTACTGCAGTAACTTTGGCATTTAGTACTTCATGTTCAACTAATTTCCATTCTATCCCTTCCACCCCAGCCCTTCTTTCTCTACCTTGCTTTTCAGTCTGTCCATGAGCCTCTTGAGTCTCTGAAGAATACATGAAACCATATTCCTCTATTAAAGATGGAAAGAGGCGCCATTTGCAGGAACGGTGGCTCTTATGGATGAAGCTGTAGGAATCTTACTGATGCTCTGAAAAGATATGGTCTTTGGGACAACACAGTTCTTGTTTCCTTTACTGGTAAGTTAATTTAAATATTCTTTCAGTAATACCTTTGATATGGTGTTTAACAAGCTGACTTCAGAGACATCTGCCCCCTTTGTCCTTCCTCAGTATATTTTGTAACTACAGAAGAGTGGTGAAAGTGAAACAGAACTTTATACGAGAAGGAGCAGTTTCTCTCCCCCCTCTTATGGCTATCTAAAGCATGACTAAAACAGCTCTGAAGAAACATCTGTGGAAATAGGGGATACTCCTACTGGAGTAAAAACAGCATTGTAAAAACTGAGGAATGCGGTGAAGTTGGAGGCATCTTGCCACTGTGGTCACTGAGTATCTGTCAGAAATGAATCCTTACTGAGAGCTATCTACCAAATTAACTTGTCCTGAGCTATAGGTAGCTGTCTGATCAGTCTATAAATTGCCACATGTTGCATGAGGCACAAACTGCCAGACAACAAGCACTTTGAAGCCAAAACTCACTCTTTCCCTTACTTTCATGTAACATGTAATTTTTGTCTTGCTTGAAATATTTTGCTGGCACCTTACTCCTATGAAGTAAAGGTCTGTTAATAAAAAAGCTTAATATGTGATGATACAGTCTAGGCTGCCAAATTACAGGCTAAGTTTTTGTATGTATTAGTACACGATCTGGTTTCTAGATTATTAGAATAATACAAAAAATACATTACAAAGCAGTCGCCTTTATTTCCAAATTAGGAATGAAACGGAACCTTTTTGAAATACAGCTGCTTGGCTGAGTTTCAGGAAAATAGTAGTTGTTGTTCGGTTGGGACTGGGAAGTAGCCTTTCAATGCTTACAATTGCTCTTTTGCCCAGGCTTTACAGATTAGGGCTGTCAAAATGGCAAATTAATTTTCTGTGAACACTTAAAAAAACCCCAAAACAACAACAAAAAAACCCCCAAAACAAACCCCAAGTTCTGATGAAAATGCAGTGATGTGTTTTGAGTTTAGCAGCTGCCTCATATAGGACTTGGAATCTTGGAATTTCATTTTAAGTCCAAACTGTTTGCCTTGTGGTGTTACATTGGTGTCCAGCTTTTGGCTCTAACAGGATTTGATAACTCTTCTATGCTTGTTTCTGCTTATAATGTTTTCATATTTAGAACTGAAAATAAGCAAGGCCATATGGAAAATGATAGCAATATTTATTCCATATGAAAATATCCAGTCTTTGCTGATGGGACCCTGGTAGAGTTATTTCAGTAATGTTTGTTCAGTGCATTGTGGAATAAAACTAAAGACATCTGAGTTGGAATTATGGGGTATGACTGAATTAAAAAGACAAAATTTTTTTTGTTTATAAACATTTTTCCAAACAATGACAGTATATCCTGCTTTTAACAGTAGTTATCTTGCAATCAGTTACAAGTACATTTCAACAAGAGTCAGAATCTAGTGTCTGTCCTATCTAATGGGACTTGTCTTAACTGACATTTTAAACTGCCAGGAGTGGAATTTAATATGACTGAAATGCAGGGAAATTGGTCCTAGATCAAGCAGATCAGAGGATAGTGATTCATTTTTTTCATTGTTCTCTCTTCACTTCAAACAGTTATTCTTTACAGGCATAAAACATTGCATGTATTAAAGACCGGCTTTCCAAAAAATAAATGTTGAAACCATTAAGCATTTTTTTTAAAAAAGGGAAAAAAAAAGCATGAAATCTATTCAGCTTTTCAATATTATATTTATTGCTTTTGCAGATGGTGTGTTTTAAAATGGGCATTAGAAAGTGGTTGAAAAGAAACACAAGAGGGTCTGCAATTGGGTGTCTTGTGCAGAGTTGTGCTATGTGAGATTTCTCTGCACATCTTTCAAGTCCTTTGTAATTAGGAGTCTTAGTATGCACTGGTAGTTATAATATGGGTATATACTTATAGTATGGTATTACCTTCAGCTCTTGAGGGCATGCCTGCTTGAGGAAGCTGTGCCCCCTCTTTCTGCCCCAAGTGCTCTCCTGGAACCTGTAGACCCTCCTCTTGCTCAGTATGGCAAGAGACACATTTTCCTCTAGGATAAGGGATTCTCTCCAAGAACATTCTTCCCATGTTGTGGAGTTAAGAATCAATTTAAGGATTTAAATGAAGACTGCAGTGGAGAATCTAGGGAAGGATAAAGTGTATCCATAATTTTAATGAGCGGTATCTATGTGTCTCCTCAGCATAGTAGTTAAAGACACAGGATCATAAAAGCACTCTCTGTTTTGTAATAAACCTGTGTAGTTTGAGAACTGTAGTGTTGAAAACCTGTAGAGGGAAAAGAAGTGACAATCCTACTTTTGCAGTAGATTTTACTAGATTCATTATTATTCCCCATTTAATTGTGGCCAAAATTCACACTTGGATGTTTGCATCTCACTCCTTCAAAATTCACCAAAAAAAATTAAAATATAAATTTACAGTGATCATTTGCTATTGTGTGCTATACCAAGTAGCATTGCAACAAACATACAGTATTCCGGTTGATTCCTTCACTGTGAAGTGTCAACCCCAAAATTAGAGATTTCTTTTTAGTGTGTGCTCATTGAAATACTCTAGGAAACAATATAATCTTTGCTCTCATGGTATATTTCTTTTTATTAAACTCCTTTGTGTTTCTTCCTATTTGTATATGTTATGGCTCAACCAGGATTCCCTTGAAAACATGCCAGTTGGCAAATGGAACCACTGCACATTTTAAAAGGGCCTTTAAAGTTCTTTAAAGTGACCTGATGGAAATACTGGATCAAGAATGAAGCAATCTGGTTATTAGCAAAATCTGACTCCATCAGAGTAAATCAACATCTCTGGTGTCTTTTTGAACAGATACACAAGCTATATCTACAGACAAATGAGGGGAAAATAAAAAAAGAAAATAAAAAAAAAGAGATGAGCTAGTTCAATGGTATGTGGTGTTATATTTGTGTATCAAGTAGTACCTTGAAAATTCTTGACTGTTACAATATAAAATATAATTTGCTTTTATAGAGCACCTTTTATACTGCAGATACAAGTAAGTCTATGCTAATGAGATCAGTGGTGAAAATTAAGTCATTGCCTGTTCAAGCAAAACAGATAAAAATGGATGCAGCAATGTCTTGGGTACCCATGGCCTTTTATCTGTTTGAAATCAAAAACAATGAGATGTAGGGTTTATTTTTCTTTTTAGGAAACATAAGAGAATATAACTACAACTTTCCTGAAGATGACCTTGTTTTAAAATAACTAAAAGTCATAAAAAGCATTCAAGTGGTACAAATTTACCGCAACACTGTTAACACTGGCTTGGAGTCCAAGTTTTGCTTCAAATGTAGACCTATGATTTGAGGTAAGAAGTGGGGATTTGCTCTGCATAGCATGTGTTTACAGTTTTTGCAACATATTACAAGTAATTTGGGTGGAAACTTGCTAACATTAGAGCAAAGGAATCCAACCTCTAATTTCAGTTCTGTATTAAAGCTACTATGCTTTGCTTTATTTGACTTTCAGTTTTTTAATATACTAAATAATTTTGAAGCAAAACCCCTTACTGCTCTTTCTTCCAATATATCTGTTAATTCTTAAATGTGGATTAGCACTGTAGTGTCTGGTAGTTGCCATAAGAGGGCTTTGAACAGTAAAATATGTGGAACTTTTGTCTTCAAGCCTTGGTTTACATTGCTAAGAGGAAACCACATAAATCCTTTCCATAATGGAGCATATGATAATGAGGACTGTTTTCACTTGAAAATGTGGTATTTTTATCATTTTATAATTATGATTAATAAGAGCACAGACTGTCTTGGACATACTGATGTTTATACAGTCTCTCTCACACCGCCCCCCCCCGATATTTTTTCCCAAAATTTTATATTATCTCTTCTTAATAAAGACTTCTTCTCAGTCTTTTTTTTTTCTTTTTTTTTTTTCATTCCAGTATATTGTGGCTTTTGTCTAATAAAATGTTGGGGGTTTTTTGTTGCTTCCAGCTTCTACTTTGGTAGAAACCAGGGATCTGACTTTCACTGGTTCCTTGAGGGCAGTTTTTTTATCTTCTCCCTAATGTCTTTGTTCCTGAATAAACTTCTGCTCGTTTTCTTTTGCTGGTAAGGGACTTCAGAGACACTTTTAATTCTAGATTGTTGTTGCAGGTGATTAAGATAAGTCATTGTTATGGGGTTAACTAAAAGGGTTTTATTAATGATCAAATAATGATCAAATGGTAATTAATCGATGACTGAATGAAAATTACATCGCAATCAAATGGTGATTAAGCAATAATTGAATGTGAGTTAAACAGTGATTTAATGATGATCTGATGATGATTTAACAATGATTTAGACAGCAGTCAAACATTCTACTACTTACTACACTTCTAATAATCAAGCTATAGCTGGATATATATGTCACTAGCATACAATATACTTCTAGGCCTAATGTAAAATGTCGCTTACCTCATATCAGATGCCAGGTAAGGGGTCTCTCAGCCTCAAGAAGTAACCTTGAGTGGTGTCCTTACTCAAGGGGGAGATCACTGCTGTGCAGCCTGCTACCATACAAGAGATCTCAATGAGCTTGGAGGGGCTACAGATTTTTATAGCATAAAGTGATTGACTCGTAGTCAACCCCCCCGCCTTTGGTGTATGTGCAGGTGTGCAGCTGTAGCAGTTTTAGTTTTGTCTAGTCACAGCTTGGGCTGGTACTGTTAGCTCCTTATAAGACATGGCCTAGACTCCTTAGTTTCTGAGAAGTTATGGCCTAACACAGTTCTCACGGTTTGCACAGCAGGGCTGACTTCAGTCAGGCCTACTTGTTGGTGATGCCTGAACCAAAGTACTGTTCACTCAGAGTGGATGCATCCGTCACAATTGTCCAAGCCAACTGAAGGACCGATTGGTTAAAGTACTTATTCTCTGGTTGTGTTGTTAGAGGTGCTAATTTTGAGGGCTGTGTTGTCAGACAGATTTCTCTTTTTTAGTAAACCTGCTCAGTTACAGATCTGAAGACCTGCTTTAAATGGTCCTCTCAGGAGGTTCTGAAAGGTTCAGTGCATTGTCAGCAAGGAAAGTGCCTGAGAATCTACTGCCTGAGCATCTACTGCTTCCTAAAGAGGAAATAAGCACAGGTGTCTTAACTGCAAGCACCTTCAATGCAAGAAGTTACTTCAGTCCGTATATTCCCAAATAATACTCTTCTACCTTGATTATTGTCCTGGTTTCGGCTGGGGTGGAGTTGTTTTTTCTTCCCGATAGCTGGTATAGTGCTGTGCTTTGGAGTTGGTATGAGAATGATGTTGATAACACACTGAAGTTTTTAGTTGTGGCTAAGTAGTTGTAGTGCTTATACTAAGTCAAGGACTTTTCAGATTCTCATGCTCTGCCAGTGAGGAGGTGCACAAGAAGCTGGGAGGGGGCACAGCCAGGACAGATGACCCGGACTGGCCAAAGAGATATTCCCTACCATATAACGTCATGCCCAGTACATAAACTGGAGTTAGCCGGGGGGCAGGAATCGCTGCTCGGGGACGGGCTATTGATCACCGGGTGGTGAGCAATTGCTGCATTGGGCATCACTTGTTCTTGTATTCCTTTGTCAGTGTTGTTATTATTGTTGTTGTTGTTGTTGTTGTTGTTATTATTGTTATCACTGTTGTTTCCTCCTCTCTTGCTGTCCTATTAAACTGTTTTTATCTCAACCCATGAGGGGGGGTAGATTTAGCGAGCAGCTGTGTGGTGCTTAATTGCTGGCTGGGGTTAAACGACGACATTATTAAAGCTTGTTATTACATAGGCAAAAGGTACATCTGTATTTGCACTGATCAGAGTTATTGCATGCCAAAGATAAATAATGAATGGTGCATGTGTTTGGTGTTTCATACTCCAGTGCTGGCTTTTATTCTTTTTTTTTACTTTTTTCACATTAAAGTATAGATGGTAAGAATAAATGTTTTTAGAAATAAAAGAATATCTTCTCTGTAGTGTTGTTTGTTACATGGGATGTCTGGATTGTTGCCTTAAGTTGCAGATAGTAGTAATGAGACATCTAGACTGGCTTGTAAGAATATATTATCAAAGGTGGAAATGTTATGATGGAAATTAATTTAAAAAATAAAACTGAGAAGATGTTGATATTCAAGTAATATATTGATCTTTTTTTTCCTGTTCTAAAATCCTATGAAAACCTAAATTGCTTTGTAGGAAATCTTTATTTATCTTCCCTTCCTTGTAGCATTAACCCCTCCCCACTCACCCTGATTTTTCTGTGCAAAACCTAACATTCCAAAATCAAGTTCCTGAAAAGAGGATGACCTTGTGCCAAACATACTAGTTTCATTTTGCCCTTTGTGTTTAAAATTCTGACATAAGTGGAATTTTTAATTATTTTCCCTGTTTTGCGCAAATGCCAGTACTAAAAGTAAATTTTACTTGTGTGCTGCTTTTGGCTGGGATAGAGTTAATTTTCTTCATAGTAGCTAGTATGGAGCTATGTTTTGGATTTGTGCTGAAAACAGTGTTGATAATATAGAGATGTTTTCATTATTGTTGAACAGTGCTTACACAGAGTCAAGGCCTTTTCTGCTTCTCACACCACCCTGTCCTGGTTTCAGCTGGGATAGAGTTAATTTTCTTCATAGATGCTAGCGTGAGGGTATGTTTTGGATTTGGGATGAGAAAATGTTGACAACATACAGATGTTTTGGGTTGTTGCTAAGTAGTCAAGGACTGTCCGGCTTTTCATGCTGGCCTTCCCAGTGAGAAGGCGGGGAGTGCATGGGAAGCTGGGAGGGGACACAGCCAGGACAGCTGACCCCAACTGGCCAAAGGGATATTCCATGCTATATGATGTCATGCTCGGTATATAAAGTTGGGACGAGGAAGAAGGAAGAGGAGAGGGGACGTTTGGAGTTATGGCATCTGTCTTCCCAAGAAACCATTACGTGTGATGGAGCCCTGCTTCCCTGGAGATGGCTGAACACCTTCCCGCCAATTGGAAGTAGTGAATCAATTCCTTCTTTTGCTCTGCTTGTGTGTGCGGCTTTTGCTTTACCTATGAAACTGTCTTTATCGCAACCCATGGGTTTTCTCACTTTTACTCTTCTGATTCTCTCCCCCGTCCCACCGTGGGGCAGTGAGCGAGCAGCTGCATGGTGCTCAGTTGTTGGCTGGGGTTAAACCATGACACACCCCACCAGTGAGTAGACTGGGCATGCATAAGAAGTTGGTAGGGGACAGAGCCGGGACTACTGACCCCAGCTGACCAGAGGGATATTCCATACCATATTACATCATGCTCGGTATATAAAGCTGGGGGAAGAAGGAGGAAGTGGGGAGACGTTTGGAGTGATGGCATTTATCTTCCCAAGTAACCATTATACATGATGGAGCCCTGCTTCCCTGGAGATGGCTGAACACCTGCCCATTGATGGGAAGTAGTGAATGAATTCCTTGTTTTGCTCTGCTTGCGTGCGCGTCTTTTGCTTTACCTATTAAACTGTCTTTATCTCAAACCATGAGTTTTCTCACTTTTACCCTTTCGATTCTCTCCCCCATCCTGCCATGGGGGAAGTGAGCAAGCGGCTGTGTGGTGCTTAGTTGCCAGCTGGGGCTAAACCATGACACATTGTTAAACTGGCTTCTTAAATTTTATAAGTTATCTATGAAATAATTTCACAGTTAATTTTTCATATACTTTCCAGTTCTGCTTCAGTGTGGATGGATCCTCACACTGGCCCCCATATGGTTCTGATTAGGTATAAGAGCATGATTGCTCATAAAGCCTCAGTCCTTCAAAGGAGCACTAGATATATAACTTGTAAAAAATGTTTACAGAATTAAACTGTGGATGAATTGGATATGCCATCTTATTTCTGCCATCCCTTTCTATACTTGCTACTCCCATTAATGTCTATTTGTTGTGGATTAAAGGAATTTATATTGTCGCTAGTATTCAAGGTTGAATTGCATTTAGAATGCAATATTACAATATCAGAAAGAAACATAAAAAACTCAGTATTGCAAAACAAAACCAGAATTACACAAAGGAGAGAAAAAAGGAATATCTTCCGTCGTCCATTTTAGTGGTTCATGTTGTTTTGGATCATTGAGACAAAGGTGGTTGAAAATCTGTCCTCAATCCACCATCCTCTGTAATTCATCCTCTGTTAAGGGAGTTGTGCTCACAGTGGCACAGTTGTAGGATCACTTTAGATGCTGTGAGGTTCAGGATTAGAAGTGTGTTTCTGTTGTTGCTGTTTACAACTCGTCGTAAAAATCCCCTAATGCGGTAGCACAACAAGAAAAGGGAAAAAATTTCCCAAAACATGTGTCTGTTTCATTTTAAGCTTCCATCATTCTGAGCTCAGGTGATGCACAGTGGAAATGTATCAGAAACCTGAGGAGAGGGAAGGAATTTGCTCCTTCTTTATTTTACTAGGATCTAGTGGGTATGGGTTTCTGTTTGTTTCCCTGATTACCCATCTTAGGTATCCAAATGGTGAAATGTCTTCCATTTTCTGTGGGAGACGACTATCTCCTAATCTAACAGGTGATGAAAAAAGCTTAGAAAAACTTTGTGTAAATAAGCTTTCTCTGTTTTTCATCATGACTCTTCCTTGCACAACTTTCAGCATTTCTTTCTTGTCCTGTAAGTTGTTTTAGACTACCACTGTGAATTTACAAATATATTGGGTACTATTAAAGGTACTGAATATTAAGATCTAGCCAAATATATGCCATTTACTGATCAACTAGTTTCTTAACCAACATTAGCAAAGGAGATAGCTACAACATCTCTTTTGCATATTGCCATTATCCTTTTAGAACCTAAATTTCTTATATTTGAACTTTGAATATGCAGCAAAAAGAGGAATATTGTTTTAGTATCACTAGGAATCACTCACTGGAGTGGTTATATACTAAATCTGTCATGCAGAGCACTAACATTTTTTTAGTATCTGCTGTTGTGTTTACTTAGAATAGCTTAATTCTATTTTATAGAAGATCATATAAAAATGTGGTGGAAATACTTATGTCTTTAATATGAAATTATAAATAATGGTTTAATAGAACAAATGTGAATAGACTGAAATTTGAAATTTTATATACACAGATTTTAAAATTTCCTTTGTAGCTGATTAATGTTCTTTGGAACAACACAGAACTGTCTCGCATAAAGTTTTCATATTTATTTAGAAATACTGCTTCTCCAAGAGACTTACTTTGTCAATCATGGACAGCCTTTGCTTTTATTAATCAAAATAGAAACAGAGAGAAAATTTATCATTGATTGACTTAGGAAAGAGACATGCAATATTGTCTGGTCTGGGTTAAGAATTTGGAAGAAGCTGCAGGTGTTGTAAGATGGCGTTAGTCAAATAATTAGTATCTGAAAAAGATTACCTGAATCCCTTCTGAGTTGTTCTGGATCTGTTTTCCTTCTCTGCATTTTCATTTTTTTCATACCTGTATGTTCATATAGATTATGGTTTGGTTAGTACATCTGTTTCATATACTTGAGAATATACCAGAATTGAAGTATGCTCCAAATAATGCTCTTATTTATCTAGCAGGATAGGATAAGAATTTTTTAAGTATGCAAATCTCAACTGTTTTCTGTGCCTTGGAGTGCTTAGAAGAATTAGGTTTTTGATAATTCAAGACAGTGGCTTTGCAGGCTGGGAACATTGTTGCATGCATGAGAATTGGTGCATAAGTAAAAGGTAGAGTAGGCTAGGCAGAAATGTTATTTTAAGTCAAGTCCTCTGACTTAAGACTGATGAAAGAAATCAGGTTGGATAAATAGCAAGAGATCAAAATGTGCAGGGCTTAGAGGAAAAGATGAACTTTAATTTTATGAGGTGGAAAAGAGACCATGGGCGTATTTATGAAAATGTTATGAATGCACCCTGAGGTGAAGAACAAGAAAAGAAACTACGTAGGAGCTCCTGATGGATGATTTTTTAAAAACAAAACAAAACCAAAAAACCCCCACATCACAGAGGAATACTACCTCTTCAGAATGTTGGTGTAAGCTGGAGGAAGCAAGGTTTAGAAAATACCTGGATGCATAGGATGAAGTAGCAGGAACTAAGGATGTTGCCCAATTTGCCAAATTTGGAGTAGGGGGGAGATGGGACTTCTGGACTCATATATACCCAGCTGATCAATACCTGGCTCCATGACTGGTGTCACTGGCAGAATTTTGGGTTTTTTGATCACAGGTCGGTCTACATGACAACAGGCCTGCTGGTGACAGATGGGCTACACCTTTCTCAAAGGGGGAAAAGGATCTGCGCAAGAGTTAGCAGAGCTTTAAACTAGATTTGAAGGGGGAAAGGGATAAAATCAGGCTTGCTAGTGATAAGCCATGGCATGACACAGCAACGTTTGAGGGACAGTGTGCTAGCGAGGCCCTTCAGTCTACTCCATGATGTGCCGAGTGCACCGGAGCACATTTGAAATGTCTCTATACTAACGCACACAGCATGAGGACTAAACAAGAGGAGCTAGAAGCTTTGGTCCAGTCCCAGAGCTATGACATCATTGGCATAAGTGAAATCTAGCGGGATGAGTCCTGTGACTGGGGTGCCGTGATGGATGGTTATAGGCTCTTCAGGAGGCATAGGCAGGACAGGTGAGGTGGGGGGGTGGCGCTGTATGTAAAGGTGGGGTTGGATTGTATGGCGCTTGCAGTTGGCGACGACACAGTTGAGAGCCTCTGGGTAAGGATGAAGGGGAAAGCAAATAAAGCGGATGTTGTTGTGGGAGTCTACTATCGACCACCCAGCCAGGACAATGACACCAATTAATTATTCTAAAAAGGCATTAAGGGATATCTCTAGATCTACTGCCCTTGTCCTTATGGGTGATTTTAACTTCCCAGATGTCAACTGCGGACACAAACAGGTCCAGGAAATTCCTGAAGCACACTGAAGATACTTTCTTGGTGCAGGTACTAAGGGAGATGACTAGGAAAGGTGCCCTCCTAGATTTGTTGTTTGTAAACAGAGAGGCACTTGTGGGCCAAGTGGCGATTGGTGGCTGTTTTGGTCACAGTGACCATGAAGTAGTTGAGTTTCAAATCGTTGGCAATAGGAGAAAAACTGCCAGCAAAACTTCGACCCTGGATATGGGGAGAGCAGACTTTGGGCTGCTGAAGGAGCTAGTTAGTAAGGTCCCCTGGGAATCTGCTTTCGAAGGTATAGGGGTCCATGAATGCTGGTCACATTTTAAGAGCCATCTCTTAAGAGCACAGGAGCAGGCAATTCCAAAGTGTCAGAAGTCAAGCAAGTGGGGCAGAAGGCTGGCTTGGCTGAGCAGGGATCTCCTTCTAGAACTTAGACGCAAAAGGAAGGTGTACGGAAGTAAGGACAGGTGACACGGGAGGACTACAGAGATGCTGTTCGCCTTGTAGGGAGAAAATTCGTGCGGCCAAAGCTCGATTAGAGTTCAAGCTGGCCAGCACTGTGAAGGACAACAAAAAGGTCTTTTTTAAATATGTTAACAGCAAAAGGAGGATCAGAGAAAACATTGACCCATTACTTGATGAGGTCAGTCACTTCACAAATAGGGACATAGACAAAGCAGAGATGTTTAATGCCTTCTTTGCCTCTGTCTTTGTTAACACTGATGATGGGCCCTGGGACCCCTGGAGCTCTGTGTTGGAAGACCGTGACTGGGAGGATGATAAACTCCCAGCTGATCCTGAAGTTCTTCAGGACTTGCTGCTCCAGCTGGATGTGCATAAATCTATGGGGCCTGATGGGATTCATCCCAGGGTACTGAAAGAGCCGGCTGATGTTATCGTGGGACCTCTCTCTATTATTTGTCAACAGTCTTGGGAGTCTGGAGAGGTCCCAGTCGACTGGAAGATGGCAAATGTTGTCCCAATTTTCAAGAAGGGTAAGAAGGAAGACCCTGGCAATTACAGGCCTGTCAGTCTCACTTCAGTGCCTGGTAAAATTACGGAAAAGGTTATTCTGGGAGTTATTGAAAAACACTTGAGAGACAATGCAGTCATTGGTCACAGCCAGCATGGGTTCACAAGGGGAAAGTCCTGCTTAACTAACTTAATTTCCTTTTATGAAAAGGTCACCCATGTAGTTGACAAAGGGAAGCCAGTAAATGTGGTGATTTTGGATTTTAGCAAAGCTTTTGATACTGTCCCTCACAGTATCCTTCTGGACAAAATGTCCAGCATACTGTTAGACAAGTGCATAATATGTTGGGTGAACAATTGGCTGATGGGTTGGGCTCAAAGGTTTATAGCAAATGGGGTTACATCAGGCTGGTGGCCAGTCACCAGTGGGGTTCCTCAGGGCTCAATTTTAGGGCCAGTGCTCTTTAATGTTTTTAGAAATGATCTGGATGCAGGAGTCAAATGTACATTAAGTAAGTTTGCCAATGATACTAAACTAGGAGGAGCTGTGGACACCCTCGAGGGTAGAGAGGCCTTACAGAGAGATCTGGATAGACTAGAGAGCTGGGCAATCACCAACTGTATGAAATTTAACAAGAGCAAGTGCCGGATTCTGCACCTGGGATGGGGTACTCCTGGTTATACATACAAACTGGGGGACAAGAGGCTGGAGAGCAGCCCTGCAGAAAGAGATCTGGGGGTTTGGGTTGAAGGCAGGTTGAATATGAGTCAACAGTGTGCCCTGGCAGCCAAAAGGCCCAACCGGGTCCTGGGGTGCATCAAGCACAGCATAGCTAGCTGGTCAAGGGAGGCGATTGTCCCCCTCTACGCTGCACTGGTGCGGCCCCACCTCAAGTACTGTGTGCAGTTTTGGGCATCTCAATATAAGAGGGGCATCAAACTATTAGAGTGTGTCCGGAGGAGGGTGACCAAGCTGGTGAAAGGTCTTGAGGGCAAGACTTATGAGGAGCAGCTGAGGTCACTTGGCTTGCTCAGCTTGGAGAAGAGAAGGCTGAGGGGTGACCTCATCACAGTCTACAACTTCCTCAAGGGGGAAAGCAGAGGGGGAGGTGCTGATCTCCTCTCTCTGGTGACCAGTGATAGGACATGAGGAAATGGAATGAAGCTGCACCGAATGAAGTTCAGATTGGACATTAGGAAAAGGTTCTTCGCTGAGAGGGTGGTTGGTCACTGGAACAGGCTCCCCAGGGAAGTGGTCATGGCACTAAGCCTGTCAGAGTTCAAGGAGCATCTGGACAATGCTCTTAGTCATATGGTTTAGTTTTAGGTAGTCCTGCAAGGAGCAGGGAGTGGGACCCTTATGGGTCCCTTCCAACTCGAGATAGTCTATGATTCTGTGATTCTATGATTTTTTCATCTTGAACTTCTCCAGTGGCTTTCTGAACCCATGCAAGCTTTCAGCATCAATTGTATGCATCCACAGCTATATCTTAGGGGAAAGGTATTTGAACACACACACAGCAGCTAGTCATTTTGTCTCCTGCTGTCTAAACATACCCTAGTAGGTAAGACTGACTAGAACTCCAGTTACAGTCCTGTAGTGGTGGTTCATGCTTTTCTTTCTCCCAAGTCTGTACTTAATGCAGTCAGTGGCTTCTTGTTTGTTCCCTCCTCTACCTTTGTTATTTACTGGTTAGCTTAATATTTCATCAGTACAGACTCCATATACTTTCAGTATTATGTAACTTGCTCCTCTTTAACATGTTGTTGATATTTGAAGTGCTAGATAATATTTCAGACTGAATGGAAGTAGTTATATATAACTTTGAAAAATGGTATCACTTATCTATAAATTGCCAGTGACTCATCAGCTCTGTTCTGCTTACCTAGGAAGGAAACAAACTTCAGGAATCAAAACAGAAACCATCCTTTTCCCTCCTTCAAAGCTTTCTTGATAACTCAGTCAAGAAATTAAGCAGAAAGGGTGTCTTGAACATGAATTCCTTAGGGAGAAGGAAATAGTAAGTTCTAGCAATGTGAAAATGAGAAGTCAAAATGAGTGCGATGAAGCTTTTTTCATATGTTGGGTTTTTTCATTTACAAATCATTTAAGTTATCAAAACAAGACATTTTCCCCCCCTTTTTTAACTTAGGGTACTATGAATGGATATATGTTAGATAGAATCCTTGTCTCTGGGAATTTATTGCATAATGAAACTGGCACAACATGAATGTCTTCAACTCAACTACAGAAAGTAAAGTCTCAGAAAAAATAATAAGTATAATAAAGATTTGATTGTAACACAGGAAATGCACACTTTTCTCTCTGCAGTATGTCCGAATTGTGTTCTAACATAGTGTAGATAAAAGATACTTTTCATCTTAATGCCACCAAAGGTTAAAAGCTACTGAAATAACTGTCCCCTGAGTATCCCTGACACAAATTCCTGTTTACACTAAGATTAGAAGGAATTGTAGAAACTCATATTTTTTTTGTAACTGGCAACTGCCTAAATTCTCAGATCTCAGCACTCAACATTGTTTTGTGAGAAATATTGGTAGCTAGCATTTGGTTGCCTGCATTTCATATTGAAGACAATAAAGATCTTTTTTTTTTTTTTTTTTTAACCAAAGGGTGTAACTCTTTGAATGCGACCATCCAGCCAATTCCTTATCCACCGAGGGGTCCACCCATCAAATCCATGTCTCTCCATTTTAGAGACAAGGATGTTGTGCAGGACAGTATCAAATGCTTTGCACAAGTCCAGGTAGATGATGTCAGTTGCTCTTCCCTTATCCACCAATGCTGTAACCTCATCCTAGAAGGCCACCAAATTTGTCAGGCATGATTTTCCCTTAGTAAAGTCATGTTGGCTGTCACCAATCACCTCCTTATTTTCCATGTGCCTTAGCATAATTTCCAGGAGGATCTGTTCCATTATCTTGCCAGGCACAGAGGTGAGACTGACTGGCCTGTAGCTCCCCAGGTCTTCCTTTTTTCCCTTTTTAAAAATGGGGGTTATGTTTCCCCTTTCCCAGTCCCTGGGAACTTCACCAGTCTGTCACGATTTTTCAAATATGATGGAGAGTGGCTTAGCAATTTCATCTGCCAGTTCCCTTAGGACCCGCAGATGCATCTCATCAGGTCCCATGGACTTGGGCACCTTCAGATTCCTTAGATGGTCTCGAACCTGATCTCCTCCTATGGCGGGCGTCACTTCTTTCTCCCAGTCCCTGCCTTTGGATTCTGTTAATTGGGCAGCGTGGCTTGAGCACTTGTTGGTGAAGACTGAAGCAAAAAAGTTGTTGAGTACCTCAGCCTTCTCCATGTCAGTTGTAGCCAGGTCTCCCATTTCGCTCATTGGGGGGGTACAGTTTCTTTCATCTTCCTTTGTCGTCCTATGCACCTGAAGAAACCCTTCTTGTTATTTTTCACGTCCCTAGCCAAATTTAGCTCCAGCTGTGCCTTGGCTTTCCTGATCCCCTCCCTGCACTCTCAGGCCATATCCCTATAATCTCCCCAGGATGTATATCCCTGCTTCCACTGTCTATGCATTTTGGTTTTGTGTTTCAGTTTGGCTAAGAGGTCTTGACATAGCCACGCTGTCCTCCTGCTTCCCCTGCCCAACTTCTTGCACATCGGGACTGAGAGCTCTTGCACCCTAAGAAAAATGTCTTTACATATCTCCCAGCTCTCATTTGCTCCTTTGAGGGCAGTTTCCCAAGGGATCCCATGTACTAGCACCCTAAAGAGTCAAAAGTTTGCCTTTCTGAGGTTTAGGGTCCTGACTCTACATTTACCTGTCCTGTACCCCTCAGGACTGAGAATTCTACCAGGGCATTATTGCTGCAGCCCAGACTACCTCCAATCTTGACCTCTCAGATAAGTTCTTCCGCATTAGTGAGCAACAGGTCAAGCAGTGTCTGTCCTCTGTTGGGATCACTCTGCACGGCTCGACCTTAAGGAGAAGGAGCTGTGGCATTGAGAAGCTGGTAAACAGCTAGATATCTGCACGGCTCGGCCTTGAGAAGAGGGAGCTGTGGCACTGGGAAGCTGGTAAACAGCTGGACATCTGCAGGGCTCGGCCTTGAGGAGAAGGAGCTGTGGTAAACAGCTAAGAAGAAGCACTGTATAAGAAAAACAGGATGGAACCCGGACCACGTAGCAGTAACCGCAAGTAGGAGGAGTATGATAATGCAATCTTTAGAGCTAAGCCAATGATTGTAAGACAAGTATGCATAAGGTAGAACTTAGTGTATAAATATGTGTAAGGTTTTGCAATAAAGTTGAAGCTTGCTTTATCACTCATATTGAGTCGACTGCATGCCTTCCCTCGCTCGTCGCAAGTGGCGCCCGAACAGGGACCCCATCCTTGTTTTTCACCGGACAGCGAGATCGGAGAAGCACTGGTAGCAGCGACCAGGGAGCAGAAGATCGGCGGATGCTGCTGCGGTGCGCCTGATCCGTGCTTGAACCCAGGAAAATTAAGAAGGGGTTCGCCGTCCGAAAGAAGGCTACCCATGGGAAAAGGCTGCAAAAATAATTGACCGGATAATTAAGAAGGTCAACATAGCGCGCAATGGAAATAGAGGTAGCGTTCGAAATCTTAAAATGCTTTTTAGAAAAGCGGGGAGTAAGCCAATTAAAAGATCTGGCTGGGTTAATTGCGTTAGGGAAAGCGAAAGGGTCTTTTAAAGACCCTGAAAGTATGTTTGAAGTAGACGAGTGGCGTTCTTATGGAGATTGTTTGTGGGATCTAGTAATCGATGATGATAAATCAGCAAAAAAATTAATGAAATCTTGGAGAGATGTTATTAATTGCATGAAAAGATATAAAACTGAAAAGCGAATAGCACAGGCAACAAAGACAGTATAAAATTTACGACGCTCTGGAGGTTGATCCTAGAGACATTAAAAGAACTAAAGGCAGAACGCATCGCATGAAGAAGGGGCGATGGTCAGACTCCTGCCGCATATGCTCTCTAAGAGAGGACTGAAATATGATGAATATACACTTAGAAGGCTCCTAATTTGGTGCCGAAAAGGGTACCCCCCCGATGCGTCTGTGGCGTTTAAGGCAGAGACGTGGGAGGAGATAGGAAAAATGTTATAGGAACATATTGGGAATGGAGATAAAACCACCGCAGAGTTAGTGACGGCATGGAAGTTGATGTTAACCACATTAAAAGCCTTAAAGGCAGAGAGAAAAGCTGCAGCTGATATGGAGGAGGCTGTTAAACCACCTTCAACCAATCCCTTTTTAACTGAGTCAGAGGGTCCAGGACCTTCAGCAACTCTGACTGCACCTCCTGAGGTGCCAGATGCACCGAGTGAACCGGCTGCATAGATAAGTCAGAGAAACAGATCTACGACGATGTATGTGAGGGCAAGATGGGACAACATTGCCCAGAACAATGTACTCAATGTTCCCCTGTGTGCCCATGTGAAAGATCCATGGGGTGAGTCTCGAAAGGAGATGGGCAAGCAGCGGAGCTAGCAACAACGTGGCGATTGCTATTGGAGACTGTTTTGAAGAGCCAGGGGCTAGCAGCAGACTCTGCAACAGCTTTTGAGTTACCTACCTGGGAGAAAGCAGGGAAATTGGTGTTTGACGCAGCCTCTAAAGAGGATCATACGGCTGCGAAAGTGTTAACAACCTGGCGATTAGTCAGAGACTCTATAAAGGCGATAAAATCAGAGCGGACGGTGGCGGCAGCAGCTGCCACAGCCTCGGGAGAGAAGGGAGGCCGAGCTGGGGATGGTGAGAACGAGCAACCCCCGCCAGCCTCCCCCCCCCACCCCTCCCGCCCCCCACACCCCCCCCCGCTAACGCAACCAACGGAGGTGGCGAGTCCTCCTTGGCCCCCGCCTCCTGACCCGTGCCGCAACAGGAGGGGGCTGCCTGGGATGATCCTTCCCCCAAGTCGAGACACGACCCTGCCCAACATTGGCGAGGCATGAGACAAGAGGCCTTGGCAGAAGGGGAGGGGACGGAGTGAAGTGGGTACCAACCAGGTCGGTACGGCCGGCAGTAAGACCTGAAGATCTTGTCACACATCCCACGGACGCAGTCAACTCCGACGTACCGCCAGCTGATGCTTTCACTCTTTTGTATGCGGAATGACAGCTCATTGACTGTCTCAGCGGCTCTCCCCGGACGGTCAAGAGCAGGAACTTCAATATGCCATATTTGTAAAACGGTGTTGTGGGTTTGTTCTATGTCGTTGTAATTATTGTCACAAATGTATCATTTCTTTTGCAGGGAATCGAAGAGTATATTTCAATTGCTTTTTTACCATTCCCTTAGCAGCTGAGGATGCAGAGAAGTTTGCCTTTATGGTACCATCGGTAAATAAAGGAGAGCTAGCAAAAAGTATCATTGGGTAGTGTTACCACAAGGAATGCAAAATTCACCTACGATGTGTCAGACATTTGTGGCATGGGCTCTAGAACCGGTGTGGAAAAAGTATCCAGATTTAATAATGTATCATTATATAGAATATATATTGATAGCAGGGACACAATTGAATGCAGACCACATTTTACAGCACTTAGAGCACTATTTAGGAAAACGGGGTTTAAAAATAGCACCGAAAAAAAAATTCAAAAGAAGGGACCATGGCAATATTTGAGCTGGATTATTACCAGGACAGCGGTCCACCCACAAAAAATAAAGATTAAGGCGAAAATAGAAAATCTTTCTGATGTCCAAAAATTAATGGGGGATATACAGTGGGTTCGCAATATTTGCGGAATTACTAATGATGATCTGAGGCCATTGATGCCGCTCCTGGAGTCTTCGGTGGAGGCTCCAGAGTGACGTCAACTGGATGAGGATCAACACCAAGCTTTGCAGAAAATTACTGAGAAGATAGCAACAGCCTATGCTCACAGATGTTCACCTACTGAGAATATCTCGCTTATGATAGTTAATTCAGGAGGGGAATGACAATATCCACTAGGATTGATCGTACAGTTAGGAAATACAGCAAACAGTTTGAAAGTATTAGAATGGGTTTTTCTCTCCTATCAACCCAGAAAAACAGTGGTCACCAGATATGAATTATTTGCACAACTCATTATTAAGGGAAGACAAAGAATTGTAGAAATATCTGGATTAGAACCTGTAATAATTTATGTTCCTCTATCTCAAAAGTACTTAGATTGGTTGTTAGCCAGTTCTCTGGAGTTTCAGATCGCAATCTCTGATTTTTTAGAACACGTTACAAATAGCTATCCGTCCGATAGATTATTGTCACTGTTGGCTAATCAACAGTTTGAAGAAATGCCTATGCGATCGGAGACCCCAGTGAATGGGATGACAGTCTTTACCGACGCAGGACGCAAATCCCGTTGTTCATGAGTCTGATAGTCACGTGTTTGATATGCCAGGTTCAGGCGTGGTTTTCCGTTCAACCAAGAAAAAATATCTGGGTTACACTAGCTAATCAAACGGGCCAAGGCCACCTTTGCTTATCTATATCCACTGCTGAGAATCTGTTTACAACATGCTTAGTTGGTCTGCCCTTAGGGGACTATGATTCGACAATGGTGGTAAAGAAGACCACCCCTGATCTAACCTTGTTTTTAAAAAATAACAAACACCTCTGCAGCTATGGATAAGTGGGACGGATGGATGCTTAATACTAATGCTTATTGTACCATGTTTATTGCATTGTCTACAAGGAATGGTTCAAAAGGTAGTAAAGAATGCTTGGCTAGCTAATAACTCAAACAAGTATCTTACACACCCAATGAATGAGCTTTGTTAGATAATCACGCTCAAAACAAAAAGGGGGAGAGGCTACCACATTACCCTAAGAACGTTTGAATAAAGCCTTATATGTGTTAAATTATTTGCGGAAGGAGAAAGGACCTTTTCAACTGCTAACCAGGGGACGAGGTTGACGGTGGTGGCTGTTTTACCCATGGTTTTACCCATGGTTTTACCCACTTTGCAGGTGCCTCGAAGTGGGTGAGGCCATGGGTGGGGCAGTCGCCATCGTCATCGTTGGACACATCATGACACTATCAGGTGTCATCGCAATCTGGATGCCACCTCAGTCAAAAGAAAATGTAGGGGTAAATCACACTGAAATTTGCGGTATCATGAGATGAACGTGGAAAGCTTTTGAGGCAAAGTGTTCTATAACTACAAATGCTTTGGTAAGATATAATATTGGTCTTCATAGCCTTATACAAGTACCTTTTTTCTATCACTAGGAGTAGTTTATATCACTAGAAGTAGTACAGCTAGAATTGTTTTGCTTTGTAATATTCTGCTATTGACTTAAGCATAAGTTGATATGTGACTGCTGGGTTATGAAAAAATGCCGTGTGAACAAAGCCTACGAACCAATAGACGGGATGGCTGTGGCGCATGCAGCACGTCTGGCCAGCGGGCGCATACGCCATAGGCTCCCTGTGTTAAAAGGTGACAACTGAGGTGAGTTCCGACACTCGCTGGCCACATGTGTCGAAACTCGTTCCTTTACAAATGTGTAATACCGGGATTTCCTGAAGGGCAGTGGGCTGGTGTACGGCAAGGCCACCGTTGCCTCCGTGGGGACGCCCACGTAAAGCTGGCACCTACCGACTGCTGGGCTGAGTTCGCGGCACAGGACGATACAAGAATGTACAGAGGGTCCATCTTTCTCACAGTCCTCGGGTTGCGAATGATCCATCAGGTTTTGTTTATACAAAAACAAAAAGGGGGAGATGTTGGGATCACCCTGCATGGCTCGACCTTAAGGAGAAGGAGCTGCAGCATTGAGAAGCTGGTAAACAGCTGGATATCTGCACGGCTCGGCCTTGAGAAGAGGGAGCTGTGGCACTGGGAAGCTGGTAAACAGCTGGACATCTGCAGGGCTCGGCCTTGAGGAGAAGGAGCTGTGGTAAACAGCTAAGAAGAAGCACTGTATAAGAAAAACAGGATGGAACCCGGACCACGTAGCAGTAACGGCAAGTAGGAGGAGTATGATAATGCACTCTTTAGAGCTAAGCCAATGATTGTAAGACAAGTATGCATAAGGTAGAACTTAGTGTATAAATATGTGTAAGGTTTTGCAATAAAGTTGAAGCTTGCTTTATCACTCATATTGAGTCGACTGCATGCCTTCCCTCGCTCGTCGCAAGTGGCGCCCGAACAGGGACCCCCATCCTTGTTTTTCACCGGACAGAGAGATCGGAGAAGCACTGGTAGCAGCGACCAGGGAGCAGAAGATCGGCGGACGCTGTCGCGGCGCGCCTGATCCGTGCTTGAACCCAGGATAATTAAGAAGGGGTTCGCCGTCCGAAAGAAGGCTACCCAAGGGAAAAGGCTGCAAAAATAATTGACCGGATAATTAAGAAGGTCAACGTAGCGCGCAATGGAAATAGAGGTAGCGTTCGAAATCTTAAAATGCTTTTTAGAAAAGCGGGGAGTAAGCCAATTAAAAGATCTGGCTGGGTTAATTGCGTTAGGGAAAGCGAAAGGGTTTTTTAAAGACCCTGAAAGTATGTTTGAAGTAGACAAGTGGCGTTCTTATGGAGATTGTTTGTGGGATCTAGTAATCGATGATGATAAATCAGCAAAAAAATTAATGAAATCTTGGAGAGATGTTATTAATTGCATGAAAAGATATAAAACTGAAAAGCGAATAGCACAGGCAACAAAGACAGTATAAAATCTACGACGCTCTAGAGGTTGATCCTAGAGACATTAAAAGAACTAAAGGCAGAACGCATCGCATGAAGAAGGGGCGATGGTCAGACTCCTGCTGCATATGCTCTCTAAGAGAGGACTGAAATATGATGAATATACACTTAGAAGGCTCCTAATTTGGTGCCGAAAAGGGTACCCCCCCGATGCGTCTGTGGCGTTTAAGGCAGAGACGTGGGAGGAGATAGGAAAAATGTTATAGGAACATATTGGGAATGGAGATAAAACCACCGCAGAGTTAGTGACGACATGGAAGTTGATGTTAAACACATTAAAAGCCTTAAAGGCAGAGAGAAAAGCTGCAGCTGATATGGAGGAGGCTGTTAAACCGTCTTCAACCAATCCCTTTTTAACTGAGTCAGAGGGTCCAGGACCTTCAGCGACTCCGACTGCACCTCCTGAGGTGCCAGATGCACCGAGTAAACCGGCTGCATAGATAAGTCAGAGAAACAGATCTACGATGATGTATGTGAGGGCAAGAGGGGACAACGTTGCCCAGAACAATGTACTCAATGTTCCCCTGTGTGCCCATGTGAAAGATCAATGGGGCGAGTCTTGAAAGGAGATGGGCAAGCAGCGGAGCTAGCAACAACATGGCAATTGCTATTGGAGACTGTTTTGAAGAGCCAGGGGCTAGCAGCAGACTCTGCAACAGCTTTTGAGTTACCTACCTGGGAGAAAGCAGGGAAATTGGTGTTTGACGCAGCCTCTCAAGAGGATCATACGGCTATGAAAGTGTTAACAACCTGGCGATTAGTCAGAGACTCTATAAAGACGATAAAATCAGAGCGGACGGCGGCAGCAGCTGCCGCTGCCACAGCCTTGGGAGAGAAGGGAGGCCGAGCTGGGGATGGTGAGAACGAGCAACCCCCGCCCGCCCCCCCCGCCCCCCCCGCCCCGCCCCCCCGCTAACGCAACCAACGGAGGTGGCGAGTCCTCCTTGGCCCCCGCCTCCTGACCCGTGCCGCAACAGGAGGGGGCTGCCTGGGATGATCCTTCCCCCAAGTCAAGATACGACCCTGCCCAACATTGGCGAGGCATGAGACAAGAGACTTTGGCAGAGAGGGAGGGGACGGAGTGAAGCAGGTACCGGCCAGGTCGGTACGGCCGGCAGTAAGACCTGAAGATCTTGTCACACGTCCCACGGACGCAGTCAACTCCGTCGTACCACCAGCTGATGCTTTCACTCTTTTGTATGCGGAATGATGGCTCGTTGACTGTCTCAGCGGCTCTCCCCGGACGGTCAAGAGCAGGAACTTCAATATGCCATATTTGTAAAACGGTGTTGTGGGTTTGTTCTATGTCGTTGTAATTATTGTCACAAATGTATCATTTCTTTTGCAGGGAATCGAAGAGTATATTTCAATTGCTTTTTTACCATTCCCTTAGCAGCTGAGGATGCGGAGAAGTTTGCCTTTACGGTACCATCGGTAAATGAAGGAGAGCTAGCAAAAAGTATCATTGGGTAGTGTTACCACAAGGAATGCAAAATTCACCTACGATGTGTCAGACATTTGTGGCATGGGCTCTAGAACCGGTGTGGAAAAAGTATCCAGATTTAATAATGTATCATTATATAGAATATATATTGATAGCAGGGACACAATTGAATGCAGACCACATTTTACAGCACTTAGAGCACTATTTAGGAAAACGGGGTTTAAAAATAGCACAAAAAAAAAAAAAAAAAAAAAGGCAAAATTGATTGTAAGACAAGTATGCATAAAGTAGAACTTAGTGTATAAATATGTGTAAGGTTTTGCAATAAAGTTGAAGCTTGCTTTATCACTCATATTGAGTCGACTGCATGCCTTCCCTCGCTCGTCGCAGAACTCTTCATCAAACTCCTCTCCCTGATTGGGTGGCCTGTATTAGAAACCAACCACAAAGTTTCCTTTGTTGGCTTGGTCTCTAATTTTCATCCATAAGCTCTCAGCCTGCACAACGCATTTCTTCAAAGATAGCCGGTTAATCGCCAAGGGGAGCTGCTCCAGAGCCAGACTGACTCGCAGCAGAGTGGCAGATCTTGGTGCACAGGGGATTTCCTGAGGCAGGGAGATGCCAGGGCAACAGAGAGACCTGCCAGGAGCTGGCAGCTCTCCTGGGAGACGATGAAGAGGCCTGGGCGTTGCCAGAGCAATGGCGGCCCACGCCTATAAAAAGCAGCCAGGGTAGTGCTAGCGAACAGAGCAGGCAAACAGAGCGTGGCGTGGCAGCAAGGGTGTGGTGTGGCAGTTTGCGTGCAGAGGGTGTAGTGACCCCATCAGCTCAAGAAGTGAATTCAACTGGTGGTCATCATCCTCTCACAGAACCACAGAACCACAACATCATTAAGGTTGGAAAAGACCTTTAAGATCATCAAGTCCAACCATCAACCCAACACCACCATGCCCATTAAACCATGTCCCGAAGTGCCATGTCTACATGTTTTTTGAACACTTCCAGTGATGGTGACTCCACCACCTCCCTGGGCAGCCTGTTCCAATGCTTGACCACTCCCTCAGTAAAGAAATTCTTCCTAATATCTAGTCTAAACCTCCGCTGGCACAACTTGAGGCTGTTTCCTCTTGTCCTATCGCTAGTTACTTGGGAGAAGAGACCAACATCCACCTCAGCACAAACCCCTTTCAGGTAGTTGTAGAGTGTCCTTCTTGTAGTGAGGGGTCCAAAACTGAACACAGTATTCAAGATGCGGCCTCACCAGTGTCGAGTATAGGGGCACGATCACTTCCCTCCTCCTGCTGGCCACACTATTTCAGTGGAAGCAGGGACAGGTATCCTGGGATGCGCACAAGGACGCTGCCAGGTTGTGTAGGGATGAGGTCAGGAGGGCCAAGGCGCGGCTGGAGCTGAGTTTGGCAAGGGATGCAAAGAATAATAAGAAGGGCTTCTACAGGGATGTCAGCCAGAGAAGGAAGGTCAAAAAAAGCATCTCCCCCTTGATGAGCAAGACTGGCAGAATGGTAGCAACACACAAGGAGAAGGCTGAGGTAGTCAGTGACTTCTTTGCCTCAGTCTTCACTGGCAGTCTCTCTTCCCACACCTCTCGAGGGGATGGACTGCAAGACGGGAACTGGAGGAGCAAAGTCCCTCCCACTGTAAGAGAAGACCCGGTTCGAGACCACCTGAGGAACCTGAACATGCACAAGTCTATGGGACCTGACAAGATGCATCCCAGAGTCCTGAGGCAATTGGCTGATGTAGCTGCCAAGCCACTCTCCGTGATTATTTGAAAAGTCCTGGCAGTCAGGTGAAGTCCCTGGAGATTGGAAAAAGGGAAACATTGCAACCGTTTTTAAAACGGGTAGCAAGAAGGACCCTGGGAACTACCGACCCATCAGTCTCACCTCTGTGCCTGGGAAGTACATGGAGCAGATCCTCCTAGAAGCTGTGCTAAGGCACATGGAGGTCAGGGAGGTGTTTTGAGACAGTTGGCATGACTTCACCAAGGGCAAGTCCTGCCTGACCAACCTAGTGGCCTTCTATGATGGAGTAACCACATCAGTGGACAAGGGAAGAGCTACGGATACCGTCTATCTGGACTTCTGTCAAGGCCTTTAACACAATCCCCCACAACATCCTTCTCTCTAAATTGGAGACATATGGATTTGATGGGTGGACTGTTGGGTGGATGAGGAATTGATTGGATGGTCACATCCAGAGGGTAGCGGTCAATGGCTCAATGTCCAGATGGAGATCGGTGATGAGCGGTGTCCCTCAGTGCTCTGTATTGGGACCAGTACTGTTTAATATCTTCATCAATGACATAGTGGGATCGAGCGCACTCTCAGCAAGTTTGCAGAAGACACCAAGCTGAGTGGTGCAGTTGACATGCCTGAGGGATCGGATGCCATCCAGAGGGACCTGAACAACCTCGAGGAACTGGCCTGCGTGAACCTCATGAGGTTCAACAAGGCCAAGTGCAGGGTCCTGCACCTGGGTCAGGGCAACCCCCGGTATCAATAGAGGCTGGGGGATGAAGGGATCGAAAGCAGCCCTGCTGAGAAGGACTTGGGGGTACTGATGGATGAAAAGCTGGACATGAGTCAGCAATGTGCGCTCGCAGCCCAGAAGGCAAACCCTGTCCTGGGCTGCATCCAAAGAAGTGTGGCCAGCAGGTCGAGGGAGGTGATTTTGCCCCTCTACTCCGCTCTGGTGAGATCCCACCTGGAGTACTGTGTCCAGCTCTGGAGCCCTCAGCACAGGGAAGACATGGACCTGTTGGAGCGGGTCCAGAGGAGAGCCAAAAAAAAAACGATCAGAGGGATGGAACACATCTCCTATGCAGACAGGCTGAGAGAGTTGGGGTTGTTCAGCCTGGAGAAGAGAACACTCCGGGGAGACATTATTGCAGCCTTCCAGTACTTAAAGGGGGCCTATAAGAAAGATGGGGATGGACTTTTTAGCAGGGCCTGTTGCAGTAGGACAGGGGGTAATGGTTTTAAACTAAAGGAGGGTAGATTTAAACTGAATATAAGGAAGAAATTTTTCTCAATGAGGGTGGTGGAACACTGGAACAGGTTGCCCAGAGAGGTGGTAGATGCCCCATCCCTGGAAACATTCAAGGTCAGGTTGGACAGGGCTCTGAGCAACCTTATATAGTCGATGATGTCCCTGCTCACTGCAGGGGTGTTTGAATAGACGACCTTTAAAGGTCCCTTCCAACCCTAAGCTTCCATGACTCTGTGATTCTATGCAAGATAGCTCTGTGCAATCAATCCCATTTTTGCATAGAGGTCAACTCCCCCACTTCTCCTTCCTTGCCTGTCTCTTCTGAATGGTTTATAGATGTCAATCAGAGCACTCCAATTGTGCGATTCATCCCACCAAGTTTCTGTGATAGCAATCAGGTCGTAGTTTTCCATCTGGGCAGCAGCTACCAACTACTCCTGTTTGTTTCCCGTCCGGTGTGCACTGGTATAGAGTCACTTCAGCTGGACTTTTTGCTACATCACCTTTTTGGAGGAGGTCATCCTTGAGGCAATTCACAGGTGTGTTTTAGAGCAAATAAAATTAATATAATTCTGAAAATAACTATAATATATAAATTTTATATAGATCATGATGAAAAATGTTTTTACAGATATATTAACAACAGAAAGAGACCCAAGGAGAATCTCCATCCTTTTTTGGATGGCGGGGGGAACATTGTCACCAAGGATGAGGAAAAGGCTCAGGTACTTAATGCCTTCATTGCCTCAGTGTTTAATAGTCAGACCAGGTATCCTCAGGGTTTTCAGCCCCCTGAGCTGGAAGACAGGGATGGGGAGCAGAATAAACTCCCCATAACCCAGGAGGAAGCAGTTAACAACCTGCTATGCCACCTGGACACCCACAAGTCTACGGGGCCTGATGGGATCCACTCAAGAGTACTGAGAGAGCTGGCGGAGGAGCTTGCCCAGCCACTCTCCATCATTTATCAGCAGCCGTGGTTAACAGGGGAGGTCCCAAATGACTGGAGGATTGCCAATGTCATGCCCATCTACAAGAAGGGCCGGAAGGAGGATCCTGGGAACTACAGGCCTGTCAGCCTGACCTCTGTACCGGGGAAAGATTATGGAGAGATTGGTCTTGAGGGTGCTCACAGGGCACCTGCAGGACAACCAAGGGATCAGGCCCAGCCAGCATGGGTTCATGAAAGGCAGGCCCTGCTTGACCAGCCTGATCTCCTTCTATGATCAGGTGACCTGCCTAGTGGATGAGGGAAAGACTGTGGACGTTGTCTACCTGGACTTGAGTAAAGCCTTTGACAGCGTCTCCCACAGCATTCTCCCGGAGAAACAGGCGGCTCATGGCTTAGACAGGTGTACAGTTCGCTGGGTGAGGAACAGGCTGGACAGACGAGCCCACAGAGCTGTGGTGAACAGAGTTAAATCCATTTGGCGGCTGGTCACAAGCGGTATTCCCCAGGGCTCAGTTTTGAGGCCAGTCTGTTTTAATTATCTTTATTGATGATCTGGATGAGGGGATCAAGTGCTCCCTCAGTAAGTTTGCAGATGACACCAAGTTGGGCAGGAGCATTGATCTGCTGCTGGTTGACAGCCAGCTGAACATGAGCCAGCAATGTGCCCAGGTGGCCAAGAAGGCCAACAGCATCCTGGCCTGTATCAGAAATATTGTGGCCAGCAGGAGTAGGGAAGTGATTGTGCCCCTGTACTCGGCCTTGGTGAGGCCGCACCTTGAATCCTGTGTTCAGTTTTGGACCCCTCACTACAAGAAGGATGTTGAGGTGCTGGAGCGTGTCCAGAGAAGGGCAACAAAGCTGGTGAGGGGTCTGGAGCACAAGTCTTATGAGGAGCAGCTGAGGGAACTGGGGCTGTTTAGTCTGGAGAAGAGGAGGCTGAGGGGTGACCTCATCGCTCTCTACAACTACCTGAAAGGGGGTTGTGGCGACGAGGGTGTTGGTCTCTTCTCCCAAGTAGCTAGTGATAGGACGAGAGGAAATGGCCTCAAGTTGCGCCAGGGAAGGTTCAGATTGTATATTAGGAAAATTTTCTTTACTGTCAAGCATTGGAACAGGCTGCCCAGGGAGGTGGTGGAGTCATCATCACTGGAGGTGTTCAAAAAATGTGTAGATGTGGCACTTCGGACATGGTTTAGTGGACATGGTGGTGTTGGGTTGATGGTTGGACTTGATGATCTTAGAGGTCTTTTCCAATCTTAATGATTCTATAATTCTATAAAAATTATATAGAAAGTAGATATAAATTTTTACATTCTCAGTATAAATTCCAAAATCCTAAAAAAACCCCAGACCTATCTGTAATGATTTTAAGATGATTGGTAGTGCAAATTAGGAACTGTATTATCATGACATAGATTAATATTAAGGTCTTGTGATAAACAGAAGTTCTGAAAACCACATGTGTCTACAGGTGTTCATTTCATGCTTCCTCTACTAAATTTTTACTTGAAGAACCAGGAGAAAGTTAATGGTTAGGAGCATATGGCACGAAAAGATGAACCTCAGAAGCACATATTTCCTGTGGACCAAAAATATCCTCTTTTGCATTCTTTTTACCTAGCTATATTTTAAGTTTCTTTCATACAGTGCATGAAACTGAGGAAATACAGTATTCTTATTCTCATTGTTTGAACTTCTTAGTTAAAGATTAGAAGCTTGTCGAAAGGCATTTTGAACTCAAAAGCTTGTCTGCTCTTTCCAAATTGATCTGCTGACCTAGTAATTTAGGAATTACTGTTGCAACACTGTATCAATGAGAGACCTAATAGAAGAGGAATGTGATTGTATTTAAAAGAGAAGCTGAATCAAAACGGGTTTTACTCACACTCTTACAGTCTGACACTCTCACTTACCAAAAGGTATGTATGTAAGAAGTCTGCCCAGCAGCCAGGCACCAGGGCAGGAGTTTTCAAGCCATGCATCTGGCAACCAGGCACCACGATGCTTGTGACCAGATATTAGGTCCAGGATCTGTTGCAATGGTGCAGAGGTCAAGGGACGCCAGCTGTGAAGTCTTTGTCATATCTTCTGTGTTTTTCTTAGGTTGGTAACCACGCACAGGTTTTGGTTATGCCTTTTTGTACCCTTTTGGTGTAGCTTCTTTAGCCTGTCTCACCTCTGTGAGCCACCAGGTGCCATCACTGTTCTTTGTCTCCAGATGTCCACGTCCTGTGAAACAAGCGTAGATGTTTTGGGATCTTGCTGACCTGCTAATCTGGGTGTTGTTAACACAGGCCATTATGAAAGCCCTTTCCCTGCAGTATGTTCATGCTGTTGTCTCCACAGGCAGATATTCCCAGTCTTTCTCCGTTCATACCAATCTTGGCCTTTGTATTACAGTTCTCTACAGTAAAAGACAGTATGCCAGCAAAAAAGCTTTTCCATCCAATATTTTGTTGCAGCAGATCTTTAGACTAGCAGTTATTTGTCCTGGTTTCAGCTGTGATAGCATGAATTTTCCTCATAGAAGCTAGTATGAGGCTATGTTTTGGATTAGGGATGAAAATAATGTTGATAACATACTGATGTTTTTAGTTGTTGCTAAGCAGTCAAGGACTTTTCAGCTGTCCGTGCTCTGGTCTGCTAGCAAGAAGGCTGGGGATGCACGGGAAGCTGGGAGGGGACACAGCCAGGACACCTGACCCAAACTGGCCAAAGAGATATTCCATACCATATGATGTCATGCTTAGTATATAAAGCTGGGGGAAGAAGAAGGAAGTGGGGGACTTTTGGAGTTATGGCGTTTGTCTTCCCAAGTAACTGTTATGTGTGATGGAGCCCTGCTTTCCTGGAGGTGGCTGAACACCTGCCTGCTGATGGGGAATAGTGAATGAATTGCTTGTCTTGCTTTGCTTGCATGCGCAGCTTTTGCTTTACCTATTAAACTGTCCTTGTCTCAAACCATGAATTTCCTCATTTTTACTCTTCCGATTCTCTCCCCCGTCCCACCATGGGGGAGTGAGCGAGCGGCTGTGTGATGCTTAGTTGCCAGCTGGGGCTAAACCACAACAATTTTTTTTATATATTTTGGTTTTCAGTACTGAATATCTATTATGCCTGTGCTCAGAGAAAGAATTTTGTTGTGCATTAACAGGAAAATGAAAAAGCAAATTATAAAGCACATGAGGCAGTATGATAGTCACCAAGAGATTCAGGATAAAATGCAGTCAAAACAACTAATATTTCTTCAAAGCTTGTTAGCAAGTGTAGGCTTTCAAGTTTTATTCATATATTTTGCAGGGCAAGTTACAGTTTTATATTTTTGGAAATTTGGAAATATCAAAATTGAATGGATGACATAAATGAAGCAAGATCAACTTGAATTGTTATGTACCTGTATTGCATCTGCATGGCAAGGTTTTAGTAGTGGGCGGGGCTGCAGGGGTGGCTTCTGTGAGAAGCTGCTAGAAGCTTCCCCTATGTCTGATAGAGCCAATGCCAGCAGGCTCCAAGACAGACCCACCGCTGGCCAAGGCCAAGCCCATCAGTGATGGTGGTAGCACCTCTGTGATCACATATTTAAGAAGGGGAAAAAAACAGCACACAGCATTTTGCAGCCAGAGAGAGAAGTGGGAATATGTGAGAGAAACAACTCTGTAGACACCAAGGTCAGTGAAGAAGGAGGTGGAGGTGTTCCAGGTGCTGGAGAAGAGATACCCTGCAGCCCGTAGTGAAGACCATGGTGAGGCAGGCTGTCCCCCTGAAGCCCATGGAGGTCCACAGTGGAGCAGATATCCACCTGCAGCCCATGGAGGACCCCACACCAGAGCAGGTGGATGCCCAAAGGAGACTCTGACCCTGTGGGAAGCCCATGCTGGAGCAAGTTTGCTGGCAGGACCTGTGGCCCTGTGGAGAGAGGAACCCACGTTGGAGCAGGTTTGCTGGCAGGACTTGTGACCCTGTGGAGGACCCATGCTGCAGCAGTCTGTTCCTGAAGGACTGCAGTTTGTGGAAGGGACCCAGGCTGGAGCAGTTCATGAAGAACTGCAGCCTGTGGGAAGGACTCATGTTGGAGAAATTCATGGAGGACTGTCTCCTATGGGAGAGACTCCACGCTGGAGCAGGGGCAGAGCATGAGGAGCCCTCCCCCGAGGAGGAAGGAGCGGTGGAAACAACATGTGATGAACTGACCACAACCCCCATTCCCCATCCCCCTGTGCCACTTGGGGGGAGGAGGCAGACAAAATCAGGAGCAAAGCTGAGCCGGGGAAGAAGGGAGCGGAGGGGAGAAGGTGATTTAAGATTTCATTTTGGTTCTCATTATCCTACTGTGATTTGATTCATAATTAAATTAATTTTTTCACCAAGTCTGTTTTGCCTGTGATGGTAATTGCTGAATGATCTCTCCCTGTCCTTATCTTGACCAACAAGCTTTCTATATTTTCTTTCCCCTGTCCAGCTGAGGAGGGGAGTGATAGAGCGTCCAGCCAGGGTCAACACACCACAGTGGATTTTGTTTTGTTTTACCCATAGGTATGAGTAACAATTGCTCAGAAATTTGAGAAAGTAACCTAAATCTGGTCCTATTTGGAGATGGAATTTTGATAGTCGTCTTGTACTCCATATAGAAAGAGCAAAGGTATTGGTTTATGAAAGCTATAGATCATAGAATCATAGAATACTTTGGTTGGGAAGGGACCGTTTAAGGTAATCTAGTCCAACCCCCCTGCAATGAGCAGGGACATCATCAACTAGATGAGGTTGCCCCGAGTCCTGTCCAACCTGACCTTGAATGTTTCCAGGGATGGGGCATCTACCACCTCTCTGGGCAACCTGTGCCAGTGTTTTACCACCCTCATTGAGAAAAATTTCTTCCTTATATTCAGTTTAAATCTACCCTCTTTTAGTTTAAAGCCATTACCTCTTGTCCTATCACAACAGGCCCTACTAAAAAGTCTGTCCCCATCTTTCTTATAGGCCCCCTTTAAGTACTGGAAGGCTGCAATAATGTCTCCCCGGAGTGTTCTCTTCTCCAGGCTGAACAACCCCAACTCTCACAGCCTGTCCGCATAGGAGATGTGTTCCATCCCTCTGATCGTTTTTGTGGCCCTTCTCTGGACCCGCTCCAACAGGTCCATGTCTTTCCTGTGCTGAGGGCTCCAGAGCTGGACACAGTACTCCAGGTGGGGTCTCACCAGAGTGGAATACAGGGGCAGAATCACCTCCCTTGACCTGCTGGCCACACTTCTTTGGATGCAGCCCAGGACAGGGTTTGCCTTCTGGGCTGTGAGCGCACATTGCTGGCTCATGTCCAGCTTTTCATCCACCAGTACCCCCAAATCCTTCTCAGCAGGGCTGCTCTCAACCCCTTCATCCTCCAGCCTCTACTGATAGCAGGAGTTGCCCCGACCCAGGTGCAGGACCCTGCACTTGGCCTTGTTGAACCTCATGAGGTTCACGCAGGCCAGTTCCTCGAGGTTGTTCAGGTCCCTCTGGATGGCATCCGATCCCTCAGGCATGTCAACTGCACCACTCAGCTTGGTGTCTTCTGCAAACTTGCTGAGAGTGCGCTCGATCCCACTATGTCATTGATGAAGATATTAAACAGTACTGGTCCCAATACAGAGCACTGAGGGACACCGCTCATCACCGATCTCCATCTGGACATTGAGCCATTGACCGCTACCTGCGGGAGAAGGATGGACATCACAACTCTATGAGAGTTATATTCCGAAGCCATTTATTGTCTTGTCTGACTCCAATATATATCATAATTTTCGCTTAGTCACTGCGCACACACTCATGATTGGTTACAACTTGTTACACACACTATTGCAATTGGCTGTGCACAAAATATCACGCGCTGTCCATGCGCCTCTCACACAGTCAGGATTCGCTGCTTGCAGGTGTTCCTGTTTTCCTCGCTTCTTCTTAGTTGTTTATCACAGCTCCTTCTCCTCAAGGCCGAGCCATGCAGATATCCAGCTGTTTACCAGCTTCTCAGTGCCACAGCTCCTTCTCCTTAAGGTCGAGCCGTGCAGATCAACGCCACAGCTCCTTCTCCTTAAGGTCGAGCCATGCAGGGTGATCCCAACATCTCCCCCTTTTTGTTTATCTAAAAACAAAACCTGATGGATCATTTGTAACCTAAGGACTGTGAGGAAGATGGACTATCTGTACATTCTTGTATCATCCTGTGCCACGAACTCAGCCCAGCAGTTGGTAGGTGCCAGCTTTACGTGGGCGTCCCCACGGAGGCAACGGTGGCCTTGCCGTACACCGATCCCCCTGCTCTTCGGGAAATCCCGGTATTTATACATTTGCCAAGGAACGAGTTTCAACACACGTGGCAAGCGAGTGTCGGAACATGCCTCGGTTGTCACCTTTCAACACAGGGAACCTATGGTGCATGTGCCCGCTGGCCAGACGTGCTGCACGCGCCACAGCCACCCCGTCTATTGGTTCGTAGGTTTTGTTCACATGGCATCTTACCATAATCCAGCAGTCACATATCAACTATGCTTAAATTAATAGCAGAATGTTACAAGGCAAACAATTCTAGCTGTACTACTCCTAGCGATAGAAGCTACTTCTAGTGATGGAAAAAGTGCTTGTATAAAGCTATGAAAACCAATATTATATATTACCAAAGGATTTGTAGTTATAGAGCGGTTTGCCCTAAAAGCTTTCCATGTTCCTCTCATGATACTGCTAATTTCAGTGTGATTTACCCATACATTTTCTTTTGGCTGAGGTGGCATCCAGATTGCGATGACACCTGATAGTGTCAAGATGTGTCCGACGATGACGATGGTGACTGTTTCACCCATGGTTTTACCTATTTTGTGGGTACCCAACGAGTTCCAGAATCTGCAATGACACAAGCATAACCTCGTCCCCAGGTTAGCAGTTGAAAAGGTCCTTCCCACATATTCTTTTCCAAATTTTTAACTTTTACTTGCACATTTTGTGTTAACTCACATAGGCTTCCTGTCATTCCTTTTACATGTTTCTCCTTCTGCTAGACGGAAATAATTTAACACATATAAGGCTTTATTCAAATGTTCTTGGGGTGGTATGGTAGCCTCTCCCCCTTTTTGTTTTTGCAATAAACACTTCAGGAAATGATTCATTCGTTCAACAATAGCTTGTCCAGTTGGGGAATGCGGTATTCCAGTAACATGCGTCACTCCCCATTGAGCAAAAAAACTTTAGGTTGACTGGGCTACATAACAAGGACCATTATTGGTTTTAATTTGTAGGGGTATACCATGGGCTGCGAATGCAGCTTGCAAATGCTTTTGTACATATCTACTAGTTTCTCCTGTTTGTGCAGTGGCCCAAACTATTGCAGAAGAGCAATCAATTGAAACATGAACATATTTAAATCTTCCAAAGTCAGCGACATGTGTCACATCCATCTGCCATAGCTGTAGCGAATGCAATCATCGGGGATTTACTGTAATTGCGATTCCTGGGCCTATTTGTTGACAATCAGCACAAGTCTGTATAATAGCTCTAGCGTCACCTGCACTTAGATTAAATTGTCTCGCTAAAACTTTGGCAGATTGATGGAAAAAGGCATGAGAGGCTTGTGCTTGACCTAAACGGTCCGGGACAGGTCCAGCCCATACTGCGGCAGTCAGCCGATCAGCTCTTGCATTTCCTTCCACCAATTCCCCTGGAAGGTTGGTATGGCTGCGTATATGCATAACGTAATAAGGATGTCGTCTTTTCTGCAATAAAACCCAGTGTTCTAAATTGTTGATATAGCTGTTCCTGCTGTACCTGTCTGAGGATTGAACCTTCCAATCTTTGGAGTACTCCAACTACATATAAAGAATCAGTAATTATATTCACAGGTTCTTCAGACCATAATTTAAAGGCTTCAATTACTGCCTGTAGTTCTACCTTTTGAACTGATCCTGGCACGACAAGTACCCGTTCTTTCCATTCTCCATGCTCTCACCATACTATTGCTGCCTTGCCTGTTTTCCCACCACCATCCATAAATACTGTAGCACCTTGAACTGGATATTGACTACACTTTGATTTTTCTTCTACTTCATGTTTGGGTTGTTTTTTGGGGGGTTTTTGGGGGGGTTTTTTTGTTTTTTTTAATGGTAAACATTTTGTGTGATGGATAATGAATCTAAATGTCACCCTCAAATCCTGCTAATGCAGTTTGGAAGGGAACCGAGTGCTGCAAAGCCCAAGTCAAATATTCTTGTTGTAATGGTATTAAAATCGTTTTCAGGTCCTTTGCCGATATATCAATAAGTCTGTTGCGCCCTTTCATAATCAAATTTGCAAAACATTCTACTTTTGTGGTGATGGTTTTTCTGTGCTGCTGGGGCAAAAAGACCCACTCTAAAATTCTCAATGGGTCTGCTTTTGATTCTAGCTTTGTTATCCACTGTATTATAAGCGCATAGGGATGTCGCTCGTGATTGATTACTGCCAAAGTGATCCCTATCGAGGGGTCTACCCTAGAACTAAATGCTTGAGTTACCTTTTCAGAAACGTTTGCTACTGCTTCCCAGGCTTCCTTGGTCAATTGCCGAGGAGAGTTTAACCTGCTATCCCCTCGCAAGAGCTGAACCAAGGGCTCCATATCTTGTTTTGTGATCCCACAAATAGGTCGAATCCAGTTAACGTCTCCTACCAATTTTTGTACATCATTTAATGTTTTAATCTGAATTCTTAATTCAACCTTCAGGGGGGTTACCGACGTTTCAGTGATCATCCACCCCAAGTACCTCCAAGGCGCTTCAGTTTGTATCTTTTCCGGCGCCACTTGCAGCCCACTTTGCCTCAAAAGCTCAACGAGCTCCCCGATCATTTCTTCCGGATTTAATTGAACACCAGCCAACAATATGTCATCCATATAATGATAGATGAGATATTGAGGCCACCTTTTTCTGATTCGCTGTAAAGCCCAATTGACATAAATTTGACACATCGTGGGTGAATTTTCATGCCTTGTGGCAATACTGTCCAATGATATCTTTGCATGGGTTGCGCCTTGTTTGTACTTGGGACTGAGAATGCAAAATGTTTGGCATCATCTTCATGCAGAGGGATTGTAAAAAAGCAATCTTGGAGATCTATAATCAAAAGCTTCCAATACTTCAGTATCATACAGGGAGATGGTAGCCCTGGTTGCAAGGCTCCCATGTCCACTATACCTTATTGACTTCTCACAAGTCATGTAATAGTCTCCATTTTCCACTTTTCCTTGGAATCACAAAAACAGGTGTGTTCCAAGGACTAGTGGTTGGCACAATATGGCCTTTTTCATCAATGACTCCAGGGAGAACAAAAAGTCCCTACTTTGTTGCTGAAGATCGTCACAGAATCACAGAATCACAGAATCACTAGGTTGGAAAGGACCTTTAAGATCATCAAGTCCAACCATTAATCCAGAACCACCATGTCCCCTAAACCATGTCCTGAAGCACCACATCCACACGTTTTTTGAACACTTCCAGGGATGGCGACTCCACCACCTCCCTGGGCAGCCTGTTCCAATGCCTGACCACCCTCTCAGTGAAGAAATTTTTCCTAATATCCAATCTAAACCTCCCCTGGCGCAACTTGAGGCCATTTCCTCTTGTCCTATCACTAGTTACTTGGGAGAAGAGACCAACACCCTCATCGCCACAACCCCCTTTCAGGTAGTTGTAGAGAGCGATAAGGTCTCCCCTCAGCCTCCTCTTCTCCAGACTAAACAACCCCAGTTCCCTCAGCCGCTCCTCATAAGACATGTGCTCCAGACCCCTCACCAGCTTCGTTGCCCTTCTCTGGACACGCTCCAGCACCTCAACATCCTTCTTGTAGTGAGGGGCCCAAAACTGAACACAGTATTCAAGGTGCGGCCTCACCAGTGCCGAGTACAGGGGCACAATCACTTCCCTACTCCTGCTGGCCACACTATTCCTGATACAGGCCAGGACGCTGTTGGCCTTCTTGGCCACCTGGGCACACTGCCGGCTCATATTCAGCCGGCTGTCAACCAGCACCCCCAGGTCCCTTTCCGCCGGGCTGCTCTCCAGCCACTCCTCCCCAAGCCTGTAGCATTGCATGGGGTTGTTATGGCCAAAGTGCAGGACCCTGCACTTGGCCTTATTAAACCTCATACAGTTGGCCTCTGCCCATCGATCCAGCCTGTCCAGATCCCTCTGCAGAGCCCTCCTACCCTCCAGCAGATCAACACTCCCACCCAGCTTGGTGTCATCTGCAAACTTACTGAGGGAGCACTCAATTCCCTCATCAAGATCATCTATAAAGATATTGAACAAGACTGGTCCCAGAACCGAGCCCTGGGGAACACCACTCGTGACCGGCCGCCAGCCGGATTTAACGCCATTCACCACAACTCTCTGGGCTCGGCCATCCAGCCAGTTCCTCACCCAGCGAAGAGTAAACCCGTCTAAGCCACGAGCCGCCAGTTTCTCCAGGAGAATGCTGTGGGAGACGCTGTCAAAGGCTTTACTAAAGTCCAGGTAGACAACGTCCACAGCCTTTCCCTCATCCACTAGGCGGGTCACCTGGTCATAGAAGGAGATCAGGTTGGTCAAGCAGGACCTGCCTTTCATGAACCCATGCTGGCTGGGCCTGATCCTTTGGCTGTTCTGCAGATGCCCTGTGAGCACTCTCAAAACCAACCGCTCCATAATCTTCCCTGGAACAGAGGTCAGGCTGACAGGCCTGTAGTTCCCAGGATCCTCCTTCCGGCCTTTCTTGTAGATGGGCGTCACATTGGCAAGCCTCCAGTCTTCTGGGACCTCCCCTGTTAACCAGGACTGCTGATAAATGATGGAGAGTGGCTTGGCAAGCTCCTCCGCCAGCTCTCTCAGTACTCTTGGGTGGATCCCATCAGGCCCCATAGACTTGTGGGTGTCCAGGTGGCTTAGCATGTCCTTGACTGCTTCCTCCTGGATTATGAGGAGTACATTGTGCTCTCCATCCCCATCTTCCAGCTCAGGGGGCTGAATATCCTGTGGATACCTGGAGTGGCTATTAAAGACTGAGGCGAAGAAGGCATTAAGTACCTCAGCCTTGTCCTCGTCCTTGGAGACAATGTTCCCCGCCATATCCAGTAGGGGATGGAGATTCTCCTTGCCTCTCTTTTTGTTGTTAATATATTTGTAAAAACATTTTTTATTATCCTTTACGACTGTGGCCAGACTGAGCTCTAGCTGGGCTTTTGCCTTTCTAATTTTGTCCCTGCTTGACCTAACGAGATCTTTGTACTCTTCATGAGTTGCCTTCCCCTTCTTCCAGAGGTGATAAACTCTCCTCTTTTCCCTGAGTCCCAGCAAAATCTCCCTGTTCAGCCAGGCCGGTCGCCTTCCCCGCCAGCTCTTCTTACGGCACATGGGGACCGCCTGCTCCTGCGCCTTTAAGATTTCCTTCTTGAAGACTGTCCAGCCTTCCTGGACCCCTTTGTCCTTCAGGACTGTCTCCCAAGGGACTCTCTCAACCAGTGACCTGAACAGGCCAAAGTCTGCCCTCCGGAAGTCCATGAGAGCAGTTTTGCTGACCCCTCTCCTTACTTCCCTCACAATCGAGAATTCTATCATGTCATGGTCGCTAAGCCCAAGACGGCCTCCGACCACCACATCTCTCACCAGTCCTTCTCTGTTTGTAAACAGCAGGTCCAGCAAGGCACCTCCCCTGGTGGGCTCACTCACCAGCTGCATCAGGAAGTTATCCTCCACACACTCCAGGAACCTCCCAGATTGTTTCCTCTCTGCCGTGTTATACTTCCAGCAGATGTCCGGTAGGTTGAAGTCCCCCACAAGAACAAGGGCCAGCGAATGCGAGACCTCCGCCAGTCGCTTATAGAATGTCTCATCCGTCTCTTCATCCTGGTTGGGTGGCCTGTAACAGACTCCCAGCAGGATGTCTGCCTCATTGGCCTTCCCCCTCATCCTTACCCACAAGCACTCTACTTGGTCTTCACAATCTTCGATTTCTATGCATTCAAAACACTCCCTAACATACAGAGCCACCCCACCACCTCTCCTTCCCATTCTATCCCTTCGGAAGAGCTTATAGCCATCCATTGCAGCACTCCAGTCATGAGAAGCATCCCACCATGTTTCTGTGATGGCAACTACGTCATAGCTGTCGCGCTGCACAATGGCTTCCAGCTCCTCCTGTTTGGTGCCCATGCTGCGTGCATTGGTGTAGATGCGCCTGAGCCGGGCTATAGATTTCAACTCTGGCACGTTGAACCTACCCCTAGGTTCAACTCTAGTGAGCCCGGTTTTAGCCCCTCCCCCCTCCAATTCTAGTTTAAAGCCCTCTCAATGAGGCCTGCCAGCTCATGAGCAAGAATCCTTTTTCCCCTCGGCGTCAGTTGCACTCCATCATTTGCGAGGAGACCTGGTGCCGTGTAAACCGCCCCGTGGTCAAAAAACCCAAAATTCTGACGACGGCACCAGCCCCTGAGCCATGTGTTGATCAGGTGTGCTTTCCTGTTCCTTTCAGCGTTCTTCCCCGTCACTGAAGGGATTGACGAAAACACTACCTGTGCTCCCGCTCCATTGACCAGTCGCCCCAATGCTCTCAAGTCCTTTTTGACTGCCTTCGGGCTTCTTAGCGCAACCTCATCGTTGCCAACCTGCATGACCAACAGCGGGTAGTAATCAGTGGGCCGAACCAGATCAGGGAGTTTTCTGGTGATGTCTCTCACCCAGGCCCCAGGGAGGCAGCAGACTTCCCTGTGAGTTGGGTCTGATCGACATATTGGGCCCTCTGTACCCCTTAGGAGGGAGTCACCTACAACAATCACCCTCCTCTTTTTCTTAACTAAGGACGTCTTGATGCGTGGGGCTGGTTGACTCACCCTAGGCACCCTCTCGGACGGACCTTCATCAGGGTCCTCATGTTCCTGTCCCTCATGTTCCAGAGCCCCATACCTGTTGTGTAAGGGCAGCTGGGACGGTGAGGGAGGCCGGGAGGGAATTCGCCGACCTCTCCGAGGAGGGACCTGCTTCCATTTCCCCTCATCTCTTAGGTCCTCTCCTTCTGCCCGGCAGCAAGAGGACAGGGGATCTCCTGCTGCTTGTGGAGCCTCCACCAGCTGCCCCTGCCTCAGGGCCGCCAGGGAGTGGCTCCACCAATCTATCTCCCTCTCACACTCCCTAATGCTCCTCAGCCTCTCCACTTCCTCTTTCAGCTCTGCCACCAGGCTGAGCAGGTCGCTGACCTGGTCGCACCGCACGCAGGTAGCGTCCCCATCGGTCTCTGGGACAACCGACAGGCTCAGGCACTCTCTGCAGCCGGATACTTGGACAGCCACGTGCCTGAGCGGGAGCTCCGTCTGTGTCGCCACAGTCTTTCTGGCCCTGGTTTTCAGCCGAGTGGCGACCATGGCTGCGCCTCCTCTGGGAGGACGATGGCCACTTGTACTGTACCCCGCCCGCACGCCTTGCCCGCGCGAACTGCCGCGCAAACTGACGCGCTACGCCCTCCTGACGTGCCACGCCCTGTTTGCCCGCCCTGTTCGCACTCAATCCGTATCCTAATGGTCCATTTGCGTTAGTCGGGACATCATAAACCGACATGTCCCATAAGGTAACTTCTACTGTTGTTTCCACGTCCATTCCGGCGCTCCCTCTGGTTTGGGCGCTGAGGCTTGCCAAGCAGCCTGGTGGTGCTTCCCCATTTGTGTCGTTGTGTGGGGTGCCTTCGCGCTCGGTTTCCCGTTTCCCAATTTCATACCATCCCGATGATACTTTGAACAACATTCTGAGGCTTGATGACCAAATTTTTGACATCGACCACATGGTGCTCCTGCTGGGCCTATTCCTTGCTGAAAGGGTCCTTGTTGGAAGGATTTATGACCTGTCTCAATCTGCCTAGGTCCTTTCCTTGTGGCCTTGCACTGAGCTCTAAAATGGCCTGTCTTTCCACAATTAAAACATTTTTTCTCCCCTTTTCCATTTATAAATGGCTTAATTGCTGCTGCAAAGGCACTTGCGAGAGTTTCTGCCTGATGTGTGGCAGAGCCTACTCTGTTGCAGGCTTCTACCATTTGTACTAACGTTGCTTCTTTTGGCAAAGTTAACAAAATTCTTTTACAATCTACATTGGCATTTTCTCCTGCTAAATTCAACAACACTGCTAGTTTTGCCTCTTCATTGGTATACACCTTATTCAAAGTGTCTCTCAGATGATCAACAAAAGACATATATGGTTCATCTCTCCCTTGTCTAATTTGAGTGTAAGATGGTTGCCTCTTTCCCTCCTCAGGGACTGTTCGCAACGCATTCAATGCTAGTCGCCCAACTAATTGCAAGGCTTCTAAGGGCAGCCGAGCTTGCAATCTAACATCCACAAACGGTCCCTGGCCTGTCATTTGTTCCATAGTAATGTTCTGAAGCGGATCGCCGTCTTGACGCTCCAGGTTTCTCAGGGCTTCTTGCATACAGAGTTTATACCATCTGTCTGCCCACAATAACCTTTGGGTTGGTGTCAACAACATATCTATCATCTGCCGACAATCCCATGGTGTAAGAATCATTCCCGTGAATATGTTATCTAATAGAGCTTGCGTGAAAGGTGATTGCAAGCCATAATTTTGTACTGCCTTCCGCACTTTCTTAATCAAGCCCCAGTGAAATGGGTCCCAGCGATTGGGCCCGTGAGGCTGTACACTAACAGGAAATGCCATCGGTAACTCTGTTTCCTCGTCTTTCATCGCTCCTAAAAAAACGTCTTTCCACCGCTCCCTAGGGTCGCCTTTCATCCTAGGCTCTTGCCTCCCTATAGTCTCTACAACAGGCTATTCTCCTTTATCACTGCTATCAGGCAACGGGGGCCGTAAAGGTGGCAGGGGCTCGGCTGAGGGCTTCAAAACTACGGCTTTTGATCGGTTAAGCCTGGGTGGTTTCGGGGGTGGTGAAGCCCGCCCCATCAATCTTTCACATGGGCACATAGAGGAACATTGAGTACATTGTTCTGGGCAGCTTTGTCCCGTCTTGCCCTCACATATATCATCGTAGATCTGTTTCTCTGACTTATCTAATGCGGCCAGTTCACCCGGTGCATCTGGCACCTCAGGAGGTGCAGTCGGAGTCGCTGAAGGTCCTGGACCCTCTGACTCGGTTAAGAAGGGATTGGTTGAAAGCAGTTTAACAGCCTCCTCCACATCAGCTGCGGCTTTTCTCTCTGCCTTTAAGGCTTTTAATGTGGTTAATATCAACTTCCACGCCGTCACTAACTCTGCGGCGGTTTTCTCAATACGCTCCCATAACATTTTTCCTATCTCCTCCCACGTCTCTGCCTTAAACGCCACAGACGGATCGGGGGGGTACCCTTTGCTTTCGGCTCCAAATTAGAAGCCTTCTAAGTGTATATTCATCATATTTCAGTCCTCTCTTAGAGAGCATGTGCAGCAGGAGTCTGGCTATCGCCCCTTCTTCATGCGATGTGTTCTGCCCCATGCCGCCCCGGTTGCTCACCTCACCTCGCTGGGTGCTTCTCCGTTGCAACGTATTCCTTTTTCTTTTTCCTTGCGTCAGTCCCGCTGACTGCAATTCTTCCAACCGGGCTTCTCCCGCGGCATCCTCTGCGCTCGACCGGTGTTCAACGATGAGATCCCAGAGATCGTATCACGTCGGGGTCACCAGTTGTGGGAGAAGGATGGACTTCACAACTCTATGAGAGTTATATTCCGAAGCCATTTATTGTCTTGTCTGACTCCAATATATATCATAATTTTCGCTTAGTCACTGCGCACACACTCATGATTGGTTACAGCTTGTTACACACACTATTGCAATTCGCTGTGCACAAAATATCACGCGCTGTCCACGCGCCTCTCACACAGTCAGGATTCGCTGCTTGCAGGTGTTCCTGTTTTCCTCGCTTCTTCTTAGTTGTTTATCACAGCTCCTTCTCCTCAAGGCCGAGCCATGCAGATATCCAGCTGTTTACCAGCTTCTCAGTGCCACAGCTCCTTCTCCTTAAGGTCGAGCCGTGCAGATCAACGCCACAGCTCCTTCTCCTTAAGGTCGAGCCATGCAGGGTGATCCCAACAGCTACCCTCTGGATGTGACCATCCAATCAATTCCTCATCCACCCAACAGTCCACCCATCAAATCCATATGTCTCCAATTTAGAGAGAAGGATGTTGTGGGGGACTATGTTAAAGGCCTTGACAGAAGTCCAGATAGACGGTATCCGTAGCTCTTCCCTTGTCCACTGATGTGGTCACTCCATCATAGAAGGCCACTAGGTGGGTCAGGTAGGACTTGCCCTTGGTGAAGCCATGCTGGCTGTCTCAAAACACCTCCCTGCCCTCCATGTGCCTTAGCATAGCTTCTAGGAGGATTTGTAACATGATCATCCCAGGCACAGAGGTGAGGCTGACAGGTCGGTAGTTCCCAGGGTCCTCCTTGCTTATTTGATTCACAATAAATTTTTATTTCCCCAAGTCGAATCTGTCTTGCCCATGACAGTAATTGCTGAATGATCTCTCCCTGTCCTTATCTTGACCTATGATCCTTTTGTTATATTTTCTTTCCCCTGTCCAGTTGAGGAGGGGGAGTGATAGAGCAGCTTTGGTGGGCACCTGGCCTCTAGCCAGGGTCAGCCCACCACAGTACCAAATGGTTACATAAATTTGAGGATCTAAATACTTGTTCTGAAAAATTCTTTTTGTTGTGGTATAAAGTAACGCTGAAGAAAGATCAGTCTAAAGCTGAGAGTAATGTTTTTTTCCAACATATCTGAAATATAATTATTTTCGGAAAACATGTACAAATAGCACCCAGAGAAATACAATATATGGCAAGGTTTTGAAAATGCTTCTGCTAAGTGACACTGGTGATGTTTTTGTGCAAGATACACATATTCATCCTGAAAAACTTTGGATTCCTTTCCAAGTACACCTTCTGTCTATTTAACACCACCACCACCACCAAAATTGAAAGATTGCATGTAGATGTTTGTTCAAGTTCACTGAGAAGTAATAGATCTTTCTGTATGTTTTAAACACTGCAAAGCAGAAGATAGTGATATTCTCAACATAAATTAGCTGATTCTTATACCAGCTCTGAAGTTACTCATATGTTTCCATTAGGATGTTCTTATGTAGAGGATTTTCTTGGAAAAAAATGCCTTTTAACTGCTTAATTAAATGTTCAGTCAACATGGCAGAATAGTAACCAGAGAAAAGAAAAATTTCCTTATTTTTAGGGGGAAGAGCAATATATTAAAACATTGGAGTCTAAAATTAAATATTCTACAATTAGAGAATTGTAAGATATGGTTACACTGGAAGCTGCTAAAATACAAAGACAAGATGCCCTAGAGAATCTTAGTGCTTTCTTATTTTAGCTCCATTTTCTAGAATATATTCCTGATGCAAAAGAAACCTTGGCAGTGATTCAAAAAAAGTTGAATCCCAAAAGAATCTCTAGGCATTTGCAATCACTCTTGTTTAGAATTTCCTAACATTATTATATATCTCTGTAGATTATTTTCGCCTAACTGGGTGAGATCTTCCCCTTGGTATTGGGATTGGTATGGCCGCCCAAATAAAATTTCAAATGGACTTAAATTCTGTTTAGTTCTCGGTTTTACCCTGATTCGTAATAGGGCTAGTGGGAGTGCTTGGTACCAATGTAGATTTGCTTCTTGACTGATTCTAGCTAGCTGTTAAGTGATTCATTTTCTCAACTTGTCCTCTTGCCTGTGGCCGATATGGGGTGTGTAGTTGCCAGTTTGTTCCTAAAATTTTACTAACTTGTTGCACTATTTGCACACAAAAATGAGTACCCCTATCAGAAGATATTACTGCTGGTATTCCAAATCTGGGAATAATTTCATTTAAAAGTACTCGTGTCACTTCCCTAGCCTTATTAGTCTGTCGTAGTTTAGCCCCAGCTGGCAACTAAGCACCACGCAGCGACTCACTCACTCCCCCTTCCCCAGTGGGACGGGGAAGAGAATTAGAAAAAAACTCATGGGTTGAGATAAAAACAGTTTAATAGGACAGAAAGAGAGAAAGAAACAACAATGATAACAACAATAATAATACCGACAAAGGAATGTACAAGAACAAGTGATGCCCAATGCAGCAATTGCTCACCACCTGGCGATCGATACCCCGTCCCCGAGCAGCGATTTCCGCCCCCCGGCTAACTCCAGTTTAGGTACTGGGCATGACATCGTATGGTAGGGAATATCTCTTTGGCCAGCCTGGGTCATCTGTCCTGGCTGTGTCCCCTCCCAGCTTCCCGTGCACCCCCAGCCTCCTTGCTAGCAGGCCAGCACAAGAAGCTGGACTGTCCTTGACTACTTAGCAACAACCCAAAACATCAGCACATTATCAACAGTTTCTCATCCCAAATCCAAAACACAGTCTCACACTAGCTCTGTGAAGAAAACCAGCTCTATCCTGGCTGAAACCAGGACATAGTCCTACAAGGGAAAGCTTCTGGCCAGCCCGAAAAGGTATCTGTTAATATTAACAAATACCAAAATCCCCCTTTTCTTGGGAGTTCAGAAAAGTCCATTTTCCAATTTTGACCTGGAACTTTCCCTTTATCAATACTTCCAAATTTTACACAATTTTCTACCTTTGGATTATTCTTTAAGCATATTTCACATTTATTAACCATGGTTTTTACAGTTTGAAACAAATTCCTGGCTACTATTTGCTTCATAAGGGAATCATACGAGGCTTCAGTTGCCCAATGAGTCTTGTCGTGTTCTGCTTTTACCAGTTTCCATAATATTCTAAAGGGAATGATTATTCTGTTATCTTTTAATTTTGCCCAACCTGATGATTTAACTTCTGCTTCCAAATCTTTAATTAATCTAAGATCCTTCTCATCATAATCAACCAAGTCTGGTAGTGGCAAAGCTTTTTCAGGAATCAAACTTAATACCTCACCTTGTTCCACAGCTCTTTTTGCCTCATAATCTGCCAATTTATTCCCCCCTTCCCGAGCAGTGTTACCCTTTTGGTGCCCCTTGCAGCACATAATTGCAGCCGCCGAAGGCGACTGTACCACGTCCAAAAGTCTTAGGATCATGTCAGCATGCTTAACATGTTTTCCTTGGGCCGTCAAAACTCCCCGTTCCTTCCAGATAGCCCCATGGGCATGAACCAAACCAAAGGCATATTTTGAATTTCTCCAGGTATTCACTCGCAGTCCTTCAACAAGCTCTAATGCTCTCACTAAAGCAATTAATTCGGCTCTTTGTGCAGATGTACCCTTAGGGAGTGACTTTGCTTCCACCACTTGGTCTGTGGTGGTCACGGCATACCCCACCATTCAAGTTCCATTCTTTACAAAACTACACCCGTCGGTGTACCAAGTGTGTTCAGCTTCCTCCAGCAGCTCCTCCTTCAAGTCAGGCTTGCTTACATACAGGGTCTCAATGGTTTCTATGCAGTCATGCACAACAGTCTCCATTTCTTGCTTATCACTGTAGAAAAGAAGCAGGGTTGATAACAGTAGATGTGACAATTTCTACATCAACCTGTTCCATCAGGACTGCTTGATATTTCAGGAACCTTGATGGCGAGAGCTAATGTTGGGATCACCCTGCATGGCTCGACCTTAAGGACAAGGAGCTGTGGCGTTGATCTGCACGGCTCGACCTTAAGGAGAAGGAGCTGTGGCATTGAGAAGCTGGTAAACAGCTGGATATCTGCACGGCTCGGCCTTGAGGAGAAGGAACTGTAGTAAACAACTAAGAAGAAGCAAGGAATACAGGAACACCTGCAAGCAGTGAATCCTGACTGTGAGAGGTGCGTGGACGGCGTGTGATATTTTGTATATAGCCAATTGCAATAATGTGTGTAACAAGCTGTAACCAATCATGAGTGTGTGCGCAGTGACTAAGCGAAAATTATGATATATATTGGAGTCAGACAAGACAATAAACAGCATTGACCTGATCATATTGGTCGTACGCGTCATGTCCGAGACTTCCGCGTCAGGTGGCGCCCGAACAGGGACCCTCTAGTCGATGCTTCCCAGAGCAGAAGAGACAGCAAAGGGGGTGCGGAAGCCAGCCATAGCAGGCACTGCCCCGGTGCCTGGAAGTCGCTAGCGCAACCGAGGAAACTGTTGGAATCTCGCCCTGATCCGGTGAGTGGCTGGGGAGGAGATGGGGTCCACGCTAACAAAAGAGGAAGAAGCAGTGGTTAAGCTCCTCCAACTAATCCTCTCTAAGAGAGGTGTACAGTATGAGGAAGCCGGCCTAAAAAGATTATTGGTATGGGCACGGCAAAAAAGACTAATCCCCTCAGTAAATGAGTCTTTTGAGATCCCGATTTGGGAAGGAATTGGCGCAGCACTGTGGGAGGAAGTCAGCACAGGCAGCAAAGACAGTATAAAATTTATGACACTCTGGAGGTTGATCCTAGAGACATTAAAAGAACTAAAGGCAGAACGCATCGCATGAAGAAGGGGCGATGGTCAGACTCCTGCTGCACATGCTCTCTAAGAGAGGACTGAAATATGATGAATATACACTTAGAAGGCTCCTAATTTGGTGCCGAAAAGGGTACCCCCCCGATGCGTCTGTGGCGTTTAAGGCAGAGACGTGGGAGGAGATAGGAAAAATGTTATAGGAACATATTGGGAACAGAGATAAAACCGCCGCAGCGTTAGTGATGGCGTGGAAGTTGATATTAACCACATTAAAAGCCTTGAAGGCAGAGAGAAAAGCTGCAGCTGATATGGAGGAGGCTGTTAAACCGTCTTCCACCAATCCCTTTTTAACCGAGTCAGAGGGTCCAGGACCTTCAGCGACTCCGACTGCACCTCCTGAGGTGCCAGATGCACCGGGTGAACCGGCTGCATAGATAAGTCAGAGAAACAGATCTACGATGATGTATGTGAGGGCAAGACGGGACAACATTGCCCAGAACAATGTACTCAATGTTCCCCTGTGTGCCCATGTGAAAGATCAATGGGGCGAGTCTCGAAAGGAGATGGGCAAGCAGCGGAGCTAGCAACAACGTGGCTATTGGAGACTGTTTTGAAGAGCCAGGGGCTAGCAGCAGACTCTGCAACAGCTTTTGAGTTACCTACCTGGGAGAAAGCAGGGAAATTGGTGTTTGAGGCAGCCTCTAAAGGGGATCATACGGCTGCGAAAGTGTTAACAACCTGGCGATTAGTCAGAGACTCTATAAAGGCGATAAAATCAGAGCGGACAGCTGACGCTGCCACAGCCTCGGGAGAGAAGGGAGGCCGAGCTGGGGATGATAAGAACGAGTGACCCCCGCCCGCGCCCCCCCCCACACACACCCGTCCCCCCACTAACGCAACCAACGGAGGTGGTGAGTCCTCCTTGGCCCCCGCCTCCTGACCTGGAACATGAGCGCTGGTCGCCCGTGCTGCAACAGGAGAGGGCTGCCTGGGGTGATCCTTCCCCCAAGTCAAGATACGACCCTGCCCAACATTGGCAAGGCATGAGACAAGAGGCCTTGGCAGAAGGGGAGGGGACAGAGCGAAGTGGGTACCGGCCAGGTCGGTACGGCCGGCAGTAAGACCTGAAGATCCTGTCACACGTCCCACGGACGCAGTCAACTCCGACGTACCACCAGCTGATGCTTTCGCTCTTTTGTATGGGGAATGATGGCTCATTGACCGTCTCAGCGGCTCTCCCTGGACGGTCAAGAGCAGGAACTTCAATATGCCATATTTGTAAAATGGTGTTGTGGGTTTGTTCTATGTCGTTGTAATTATTGTCACAAATGTATCATTTTTTTTGCAGAGAATCAAAGAGTATATTTCGATTGCTTTTTTACCATTCCCTTAGCAGCTGAAGATGCAGAGAAGTTTGCCTTTACGGTACCATCGGTAAATAAAGGAGAGCCAGCAAAGAGGTATCATTGGGTAGTGTTACCACAAGGAATGAAAAATTCACCTACGATGTGTCAGACATTTGTGGCATGGGCTCTAGAGCCGGTGCGGAGAAAGTATCCAGATTTAATAATGTATCATTATATGGATGATATATTAATAGCAGGGACACAATTGAATGCAGACCACATTTTATAGCACTTAGGGCACGAGTTAGAAAAACGGGGTTTAAAAATAGTGCCGGAAAAAATTCAAAAGAAGGGACCATGGCAATATTTGGGCTGGATTATTACCAGTGGAGCAGTCTGCCCACAAAAAATAAAGATTAATTCGAAAATAGAAAATCTTTCTGATGTCCAAAAATTAATGGGGGATATACAGTGGGTTCGCAATATTTGTGGAATTACTAATGATGATCTGAGGCCTTTGATGCCGCTCCTGGGGTCTTCGGTGGAGGCTCCAGAGCGCCATCAACTGGACGAGGATCAACAGCAAGCATTGCAGAAAATTACTGAGAAGATAGCAACAGCCTATGCTCACAGATGTTCACCTGCTGAGAGTGAACTACTTATGATAGTTAATTCAGGAGGGGAACGGAAACATCCACTAGGACTGATCGTGCATGGCAAGGCATTCCCTCCCGTTTGAGAGGTGGTCCTTGCACATTGGGGTGTCTGACATTGTTAACTCCCAACACTTCTATGATATTAAACCTTACCCAACGGCATACAATAAAACGACAGATTCAAAAATATCAGGAAGGATGCAATGACCAATTGGATTTTTGGAACGCGGACAAAACCATACTAGCCTCTTTCCTTGCCCCTGGGGTCGCTGCTGCCCAAGGCTTAACCACCTTAAATAGATTGGGATGTTGGCTAGCGAAACAAACCAATGCTACTTCTGCAACACTCAGTGCTTTGTTAATGGAAACTGACTCAATAAGGCATGCGACTTTGCAAAATAGGGCGGCCATCGACTTCCTACTTTTGGCCCAAGGGCACGGGTGTGAGGAGTTTGAAGGCGTGTGTTGTATGAATTTAACAGATACCTCACAGACGGTAACTCAACAATTGCGAAAAGTGAAGGAGTTAACGGACAAGTTACAGACAAGTGCACTAGGCCTCGAATCATGGCTGTCAAGTTTGGGCCTAAGTGGATGGTTACAAGACTTAGTTAAAGGGGCAGTTGTTTTATTACTTGTTATCTTAATAATAATGCTTATTGTACCGTGTTTATTACACTGTCTACAAGGAATGGTTCAAAAGGTAGTAAGGAATGTTTGGCTAGCTAATAATTCAAACGAGTGTCTTACACACCCAATGAATGAGCTTTGTTAGATAAACACGCCCAAAACAAAAAGGGGGAGAGGCTGCCACATTACCCTAAGAACGTTTGGATAAAGCCTTATATGTGTTAAACTATTTCTGGAAGGAGAAACATGAAAAAGGACTGACAGGAAGTCTGTTTGAGTTAACACAACATGTGCAAGTAAAAGTTACAAATTTGGAAAAGAATGTGTGGGAAGGACCTTTTCAACTGCTAACCTGGGGACGAGGTTATGCTTGTGTCATTACAGACTCTGGAACTCGTTAGGTACCCGCAAAATGGGTAAAACCATGGGCGAAACAGTCACCATTGTCATTGTCGGACACATCTTGACACTATCAGGTGTCATTGCAATCTGGATGCCACCTCAGCCAAAAGAAAATGTATGGGTAAATCACACTGAAATTTGCGGTATCATGAGATGAACATGGAAAGCTTTTAAGGCAAAGTGCTCTATAACTACAAATGCTTTGGTAAGATATAATATTGTTCTTCATAGCCTTATACAAGTACTTTTTCTATCACTAGTAGTTTCCATCGCTAGGAGTAGTACAACTAGAATTGTTTGCCTTGTAACATTCTGCTATTAATTTAAGCATAGTTGATATGTGACTGCTGGATTATGGTAAGATGCCGTGTGAACAAAGCCTACGAACCAATAGACGGGGTGTCTGTGGCACGTGCAGCACATCTGGCCAGCGGGCGCATGCGCCATAGGCTCCCTGTGTTAAAAGGTGACAACTGAGGTGAGTTTCGATGCTCGCTGGCCACATGTGTCGAAACTTGTTCCTCTAAAAATGTGTAATACCGGGATTTCCCGAAGGGCAGTGGGCTGGTGTACGGCAAGGCCACCGTTGCCTCCGTGGGGACGCCCACGTAAAGCTGGCACCTACCGACTGCTGGGCTGAGTTCGCGGCACAGGACGATACAAGAATGTACAGATGGTCCATCTTCCTCACAGTCCTTGGGTTGCGAATGATCCATCAGGTTTTGTTTATACAAAAACAAAAAGGGAGAGATGTTGGGATCACCCTGCATGGCTCGACCTTAAGGACAAGGAGCTGTGGCGTTGATCTGCACGGCTCGACCTTAAGGAGAAGGAGCTGTGGCATTGAGAAGCTGGTAAACAGCTGGATATCTGCACGGCTCGGCCTTGAGGAGAAGGAACTGTAGTAAACAACTAAGAAGAAGCAAGGAATACAGGAACACCTGCAAGCAGTGAATCCTGACTGTGAGAGGTGCGTGGACGGCGTGTGATATTTTGTATATAGCCAATTGCAATAATGTGTGTAACAAGCTGTAACCAATCATGAGTGTGTGCGCAGTGACTAAGCGAAAATTATGATATATATTGGAGTCATACAAGACAATAAACGGCATTGACCTGATCATATTGGTCGTACGCGTCATGTCCGAGACTTCCGCGTCAAGCTAATGTCTTCCTTTTTGTTCCAAAACAGAAGTTACGGCATGGGAAGTGTGCAGAATCATCTTTTGCCCCAAAGTGAATTTTCAGGCTTCTTGAATAATCAGAACAACGGCGGCCACTGCCCGAAGGCGTCCTGGCCATCCTTTTCTGACTTCATCCAATTGTTTGGTAAAGTACGCTACTGCTCGCTTATGAGGACCCAGCCTCTGGGCTAGAATTCCCAAAGCCACTCCTTGCCTTTCATTCTAGAACAGCCAGAAGGGCTTTGTTATATGAGGCAGGCCCAGAGTTGGAGCCCTCATTAGCTCCAATTTCAGTTCTTTGAACGCCCTCTTGGCTTCATCAGCCCATATTAATTGTGTCTGGCTATTTTTCAGTCGTTCATACAGATGTTTAACCAAAAGTCCATAATTATAGTTCTATAACCGGCACCAACCTGTCATTCCCAAAAAGGTTCGAAGCTCTTTTACCGCAGTCAGTTCTGGAGTCCTGCAAATAACTTCTTTTTGGTCATTCCCGAGCTGTCTCTGTCCCTTAGAAATCACAAATCCCAGGTATATTACTTCTTTCTTCAAGGTCTGGGCATCTCTGTAATGAGACTCGGTAACCACTTAGTCCAAGAAAATCCAACAAACTCACAGTCCATTCTTTACATTCTTCATCCTTTTCTGTGGCTATCAAAATATCATCTACATACAGCAAACGAATCCCATTTCCCAGGTGTCTTTCCCAGGCCTCTAATTCTTTAGCTAATTGATTTCCAAAGATTGTGGGGCTGTTTTTAAATCCTTGGGGTAGCACTGTCCAGGTTAGCTGGGTTTTTCATCCTGAATCAGGCTTTTCCCATTCAAAGGCGAATAAGCTGCAGCTTTCAGGGGCCAAGGTGAGGCAAAAGAATGCATCTTTCAGATCTAATACTGTGAACCATTTTCTTTTAAATTATTCAGTAAGGTGTATGGGTTTGCCACTACCAGGTGTAAATCTTCAACTATCTTATTTGTTGCCTGCGGGTCTTGTGTCAATCAGTAGGCTTTTCCATCAGGCTTTTTGACAGGCAGAATAGGAGTGTTACACTCTCAAGAGCATTCAATTAATACTCCGAATTTTAGAAATTCTTCTATAATGCTTTTCACTCTTCGCCTGTCTTCCAATTTCAGGGGATATTGCTTTACCCTAACAGGTCCTGCTCCCTTTTTGAGTTTAACAACAACCAATTCTGCATTTTTAGCCTTTCCACATATTCCTGAGGCCGATACTCCTGAGTATACCTGGTCTTTTACTTCTTGTATAATTTCTTCTTCCCTAATTTGGGATTCAGTAAGAGCCAAACTGAAAATTTCATCATAGTTCTCTTCTGGTATTTTAAATTCAATTTCTCCATCTCTAAATCCTATTCCAGCATTCAATTGTTCTAATAAGTCCCTTCCCAAAAGTGGTTTAGGAGCCCCAGGCAGGTAGAGGAATTTATGAATCCCTACACTTTTCCCAATTATGAATTTTAGTGGTTTCAAAAGGAACGCCTTCTCAGCCTGCCCAGTTGCTCCCACAATATTAACAGTTTGCCTACTCACAGGTAATAAGGTCTGATGTAATACTGAAAATGTGGCACCTGTATCTATTAAAAATTCTACAAGTTTCTCTTCTTTCCCTAGCTGAACTTTTACCAAGGGTTCCTCTAGGGAAGATTCCCCTGGTTCCCGTCAGTTATCTTCCAGGTCAGTAATCATCACCGACTTGCCCAGTCTCGGGCACTCCTTTTTCCAATGTCCCCTTTGCTTACAATAGGCACACTGATCTTTCAGGAGGGGCTGATTTCCCCTGGACGGGGCACTTAGGCTACTTCTCATGGCTCCTCCCCTCCCATTAGTGTTGTTTCCTGGTGGGTTCCGAGAGGTTACCTGGCCCCCTGTGGTGCGCAAAGCACCCACTGTAGCGTTGGCAATTGTTTTGCCCATTACTCTCTCTCTTTATTACTCTCTCGCATTAATAAGTCCCAGGCTCCTGGCTGGTTAGGGTCCCAACCGGGATTGGCATCCACTGTTCCTGGCAGAGTTCCAGCCAAAACCAGAGCCTGTACTTGGGGTCTGGCCACTCTCACAACCATCTGCTTTTCTGCCTCACTAAACACTGCATCCAACATTGCATGCACATCCTCGCAGTCAGGGTCAAACAATCCTCTAGTCTCCCATTCTGTGAACCTTTAAACATCTTTGTCCAATGCTGCAAGCTGAGTAACATCTTTTTTGCTTCCTATTTCGCTTATTTTTGTCTTTTTCTATCGCCAGGACCATAGGGTCCTGGGGTGCTAAACTGATTCCACACTTTCTTCCATTCAGGGTGGTTTCGCAGAGTGAAAAACATATATGCATAAACTACTTCATCCCATTTTCCTTCTCTCTGAAGGAACAACATTAGTTGTAACAATGTATTATATTTTAATGTCCCATTAAAGGGCCATTTTTCTCCATCATCTAACTTATAGAGAGGCCACCACTGATTACAATACTTAATTAAGGTTTTTCTATTGACACTTCCTCCCAGCACTCCCTCCCAGATCTTTCCAATGCTGCAAAACACATCCCAATGAACTTTTCTTTAGAATTCCGCCACTCTGTGACTCTCCCATATCTGATGCAAATTTTACCGTTAATGACCAAAATCCGACAAATGACAAACCAATAATCAATACCTGAAATGCATTAGCCAAAAGTCAGATAACAGTTAAACGATCCTGTTTCCAAACGGGGACGCAGCCCCTCCAAATGGGGATGTAATCCCCTACCAAATGGGGACTAAGCCCCTCCAAATGGGGATGTAATCCCCTACCAAATGGGACATAAGTCCCCCAAATGTATACCTGTAAGGTGCTAGCAACCCGGTATATGCCAACCTGCGTGCACGTCTGCACGTCTTATAGACGGTCACAAATCGATCAATCATTACCAAATTTAGGATTTAAAGATGTCTTCTTACCAGAGGGTCTTTGTTCCCAAGGTGATCCAACTGAGAACGGGAGTCTCTCCAGAAAAGATCTCTGGGGGTACCCAAGAGAGTCCCAGACTCATCGGGTCCCGCAGCTGAACAGAGGAGGTCCCATCTGGGTCACCAAATGATTCAAAAATAGTTAAAGAAATTTAAACTCAATAACATCAAAGTGTTATTAAGCAGACATCTTTATTGCAGCGCTGGACGCATGGGGGATATCTCCTCCTAACATGCATGCACTGAAACAAAAGTTCATCCTTTATATACCTTAAAGACATGAATATTCACACATTTTCCAAGAAATCACCGCCTCCTTGCGTATCTACTACATTTACGTAATGCTGGCGTTGCAAAACTACACTACGCATGCGCGGGGGTCTCGGGTGGTCGTTGGTGGTCGTTTGAGGAGTTAGCCCCCTACTCCTTTTTCCCTTTTATGGTCACGGGTCTCTTGAGGATAATTTCTTGCTCGCTAGAGTTGAGCCTAGGGGTAGGTTCAACGTGCCAGAGTTGAAATCGATAGTCCAGCTCAGGTGCATCTACACCAATGCACGCAGCATGGGCACCAAACAGGAGGAGCTGGAAGCCATTGTGCAGTGGGACCGCTATGATGTAGTTGCCATCACAGAAACATGGTAGGATGCTTCTCATGACTGGAGTGCTGCAGTGGATGGCTATAAGCTCTTCCGAAGGGATAGGCAGGGAAGGAGAGGTGGTGGGGTGGCTCTGTATGTTAGGGAGTGTTTTGACTGCATAGAAATCAAAGATTGTGAAGACCAAGTAGAGTGCTTATGGGTAAGGATGAGGGGGAAGGCCAATGAGGCAGATATCCTGCTGGGAGTCTGTTACAGACCACCCAACCAGGATGAAGAGACAGATGAGACATTCGATAAGCGACTGGCAGAAGTCTTGCATTCGCTGGCCCTTCTTCTTGTGGGGGACTTCAACCTACCGGACATCTGCTGGAAGTATAACACGGCAGAGAGGAAACAATCTGGGAGGTTCCTGGAGTGTGTGGAGGATAACTTCCTGATGCAGCTGGTGAGTGAGCCCACCAGGGGAGGTGCCTTACTGGACCTGCTGTTTACAAACAGAGAAGGACTGGTGAGAGATGTGGTGGTCGGAGGCCGTCTTGGGCTTAGCGACCACGACATGATAGAATTCTCAGTTGTGAGTGAAGTAAGGAGAGGGGTCAGAAAAACTGCTATCATGGACTTCCGGAGGGCAGACTTTGGCCTGTTCCGGTCTCTGGTTGAGAGAGTCCCTTGGGAGACAGTCCTGAAGGACAAAGGGGTCCAGGAAGGCTGGACAGCCTTCAGGAAGGAAATCTTAAAGGCGCAGGAGCAGGCGGTCCCCATGTGCCATAAGAAGAGCTGGCGGGGAAGGCGACCGGCCTGGCTGAACAGGGAGGTTTTGCTGGGACTCAGGGAAAAGAGGAGAGTTTATCACCTCTGGAAGAAGGGGAAGGCAACTCACGAAGCGTACAAGGATCTCGTTAGGTCAAGCAGGGACAAAATTAGAAAGGCAAAAGCCCAGCTAGAGCTCAGTCTGGCTACAGTCGTAAAGGATAATAAAAAATGTTTTTACAAATATATTAACAACAAAAAGAGAGGCAAGGAGAATCTCCATCCCCTACTGGATATGGCAGGGAACATTGTCTCCAAGGACGAGGACAAGGCTGAGGTACTTAATGCCTTCTTTGCCTCAGTCTTTAATAGCCAGTCCAGGTATCCACAGGGTATTCAGCCCCCTGAGCTGGAAGATGGGGATGGAGAGCACAATGTACTCCTCATAATCCAGGAGGAAGCAGTCAAGGACATGTTAAACCACCTGGACACCCACAAGTCTATGGGGCCTGATGGGATCCACCTGAGAGTACTGAGAGAGCTGGCGGAGGAGCTTTCCAAGCCACTCTCATTCATTTATCAGCAGTCCTGGTTAACAGGGGAGGTCCCAGAAGACTGGAGGCTTGCCAATGTGACGCCCGTCTACAAGAAAGGCCGGAAGGAGGATCCTGGGAACTACAGGCCTGTCAGCCTGACCTCTGTACCGGGGAAGATTATGGAGTGGTTGATCTTGAGAGTGCTCACAGGGCATTTGCAGGACAACCAAGGGATTAGGCCCAGCCAGCATGGGTTCATGAAAGGCAGGTCCTGCTTGTCCAACCTGATCTCCTTCTATGACCAGATGACCCGCCTAGTGGATGAGGGAAAGACTGTGGACGTTGTCTACCTGGACTTTAGTAAAGCCTTTGACAGCGTCTCCCACAGCATTCTCCTGCAGAAACTGGCGGCTCGTGGCTTAGACGGGTTTACTCTTCACTGGGTGAGGAACTGGCTGGATGGCCGAGCCCAGAGAGTTGTGGTGAATGGCGTTAAATCCGGCTGGCGGCCGGTCACAAGCGGTGTTCCCCAGGGCTCGGTTCTGGGGCCAGTCTTGTTCAATATCTTTATCGATGATCTGGATGAGGGAATCGAGTGCTCCCTCAGTAAGTTTGCAGATGACACCAAGTTGGGTGGGAGTGTTGATCTGCTGGAGGGTAGGAGGGCTCTGCATAGGGATCTGGACAGGCTGGATCGATGGGCACAGGTCAACTGTATGAGGTTTAATAAGGCCAAGTGCCAGGTCCTGCACTTCGGCCACAACAACCCCATGCAACGCTACAGGCTTGGGGAGGAGTGGCTGGAGAGCAGCCCGGCGGAAAGGGACCTGGGGGTGCTGGTTGACAGCCGGCTGAACATGAGCCGGCAGTGTGCCCAGGTGGCCAAGAAGGCCAACAGCATCCTGGCCTGTATCAGGAATAGTGTGGCCAGTAGGAGTAGGGAAGTGATCGTGCCCCTGTACTCGGCCCTGGTGAGGCCGCAGCTTGCATACTGTGTTCAGTTTTGGGCCCCTCACTACAAGAAGGATGTTGAGGTGCTGGAGCGTGTCCAGAGAAGGGCAACGAAGCTGGTGAGGGGTCTGGAGCACAAGTCTTATGAGGAGCGGCTGAGGGAACTGGGGTTGTTTAGTCTGGAGAAGAGGAGGCTGAGGGGAGACCTTATCGCTCTCTACAACTACCTGAAAGGGGGTTGTGGCGACGAGGGTGTTGGTCTCTTCTCCCAAGTAACTAGCGATAGGACAAGAGGAAATGGCCTCAAGTTGCGCCAGGGGAGGTTTAGATTGGATATTAGGAAAAATTTCTTCACTGAGAGGGTGGTCAGGCATTGGAACAGGCTGCCCAGGGAGGTGGTGGAGTCGCCATCTCTGGAAGTGTTCAAAAAACATGTGGATGTGGCAGTTCAGGACATGGTTTAGGGGACATGGTGGCGCTGGATTAATGGTTGGACTTGATGATCTTGAAGGTCCTTTCCAACCTAGCGATTCTGTTATTCTGTGATTCTGTGATTCTTCTTCTTGAATGTTCCCCCCTTCTGTTGTTCAGCCAAGCAGTTCCTTCTTATCATCCTTGTTAGAGCATTCCTGCCAGTCTGTCTCTACGCTCAGGGTTAAGATATCTTCTCTGTCCTCTTTAATCTCTCAGTCCTTGCTCTTAACTCTTCTTTGTTTTAATTTTCATGAGGCCTGCTTTCCTCGTGATTAACTGTTTACACATAGTTACAATGTTAGCACTGAGGCAAATACAGCCTAAGGACTATGAGAATAGGCCGTTAAACATAATAACAGTTATTATGCTAAAGAATTCTATACTACAGTTAAACTAACCATGTAATCAATAACTTTCCAGAAAGTACATATATTAAGAAATTTGCAAAATTTAAGAGTTGATTAGTGACACATGCTTAAACCTTATAATTGTTTTAGATCCTTGTTTCATCAGAACATGTTCCAAGGTGGATCTGTTGTTGAAGCTGTGTCTTTTGAGGGGCCTAAGGTGAGCATGGAGCTCCATAAATGGGAAGGAGGACAATGTTTCAGCACAAGAGAAGGGAACTCTTCTACAAGTGTAAATTCTCTACTTCTTGTCCCCAGGACATTGTTTCTGTCTTCCGGATGTCCTTTCATAGAATCATAGATTTATTAAGGTTGGAAAAGACCTCTAAGATCAAGTCCAACCATCAACCCCTCAAAAACAGTCCTTTTTGGCGCCCAACGTGGGGCTCAATGGGTTGAGACAATGACAAAACTGAATAGAGGGTGTGCTGTGGTTTAACCCAGCAGGTAGCCAAAACAACCACACAGCCATTCACTCACTCTCCCCACACACCACAGCAGGATGGGGGACAGAATCAGAAAAGAAAAAGAGTAAAATTTGTGGATTGAGATAAAGACAGTTTAATAGGACAGGGAAAAAAAACAATACTAATATTTATCAAAATAATGATAAAAGAATATACAAGTGATGCACAGCACAATTGCTCACCACCTGCTGACCGATACCCAGTTAGTTACCTAGCCGCAGCACCTCCCTGGCCAACTCCCCCAGTTTATATACTGAGCATGATGTTGTACGGTATGGAATATCTCTTTGGCCAGTTTGGGTCAGGTGTCCTGGCTGTGTCCCCTCCCAGCTTCCCGTGCATCCCCAGCCTTCTTGCTAGCAGACCAGAGCACGGACAGCTGAAAAATCCTTGACTGCTTAGCAACTACCAAAAACATCAGTACGTTATCAACATTTTTTTCATCCCAAATCCAAAACATAGCCTCATACTAGCTTCTATGAAGAAAATTAACTCTGTCCCAGCTGAAACCAGGACAGTATTCACCCCTTATTCCATACCATTTACATCATACTCAGGTACCACACTATCCAATACAACCTCATTAACCACCACCCCCCTTTCCATCATACAGATACATCATACAATACACAGATATTATTCCCTTAGTTTATGGACCACCCCTGTAAAATGTCTGTAAAATGTCCACAAATATCTGTGAAATGTCCATTGAGTTCATTAATCCAATACTTTGGGCTCCATCTGACATAACAGTCTTTCAGGGCAGGACAAATGGTGTGTGGTGTTGGATTGTTGTATGCTGAAGTCTGTTGTATGAAGCATACGTTGCATGCTGTCTTGGTTCTGTCACCGCTGGTCTTTGTTTGACTTCATTAATCTGGGTGATTCTTACTATAATACTGTTAATATGGCATACAGCAATCATAGTAGTGCTGACATACCATATTATATAGCAAATAACATCATAAAATTCAGATCACTGGCTATTCTCCTATCCTGGTTTTGGCTGTGATGGAGTTGTTTTATTCTTCCCAATAGCTGGTATAGTGCTGTGCTTTGGAGTTAGTATGAGAATGATGTCGATAACACACTGAAGTTTTAGTTGTGGCTAAGTAGTTGTAGTGCTTGTACTAAGTCAAGGACTTTTCAGATTCTCATGCTCTGCCGGTGAGGAGGTGCACAAGAAGCTGGGAGGGGGCACGGCCAGGACAGCTGACCCAGACTGGCCAGAGAGATATTCCCTACCATATAACATTATGCCCAGTACATAAACTGGAGTTAGTCAGGGGGCGGGAATCGCTGCTCAAGGACAGACTATCGATCACCGGGTGGTGAGCAATTGCTGTATTGGGCATCACTTGTTCTTGTACATTCCTTTGTCGGTATTATTGTTGTTGTTATCATTGTTGTTATTATTGTTGTTTCCTTCTCTCTTGCTGTCCTGTTAAACTGCTTTTATCTCAACCCACGAGTTTTTTTTCCCAATTCTCTCCCCTGTCCCACTGGGGGAGCGGGGAGTGAGCGGCTGTGTGGTGCTTAGTTGCTGGCTGGGGCTAAATGACGACAGTCCTTTTTGGCGCCCAACGTGGGGCTCGAAGGGCTTGAGATAATAACGGTTGCAGGTCACGATATCTTTTATTTGATTTGCATCATGCTCTCGTCTTTGCTGTACATGTTAAGGATTGGTGTTGGCTTCTGCAGGCTGCTGTACTCTGCAATGATTAGTCATGTCTTGCCTGCGAGATTTGTTTTTAGGACACTGACCTTGAGCTTAATGTGGTATCATCTGAGCTCTGTACTAAAGCCGTTGCTGTATTTTGGCTACTATCTTGTGGAGAAAATTAGCAATTATACTTCTGCCTCCAAAAGGCTTTTTATGGAGGAAATGCAGAATGGCACCTTTGCTACCCTCTACTGTGATGTTTCCTCCTTCATCACAATAACTTTTCAGTATCTTGAACATCCTTGGGTAGTTAAAATACTTCTGTTGGGACTTCCTGGGAGTATTGTTTCGGTTTTGTCTAAGGTTGGCAAGCAATTTAAGAATATCACCCAGAGATCTACCCCAAGGCTGGATAGATATGAATGGCAGGGTGTGTGGAACAGCATGGGCAAATGCCTAGGACGTTGGGCACCTCCAGTGTTTTGGAACTTTACTCCTGAACAAGTGCAGAATCCTGATAAACTAGCAGAATATTTGGAAGAAGTATGCTGTCGCCCTGGTAGTTCCAAGGAGACACAAATCATTGCAATGTGCTGGGGCCTAACCCATGCCTACCAAGCTCTATTTAACAGTATTCAAAGGGAAGAGAGGGTCTCTGGATCTGAAGACAATGCAACGGGCAGTACGGTTACTCCAACACATGTGACAGGCGCTTCAGCTGAACCAGAGAACCAGCCCGTACCGGTATCAGTTGCCCCTGTACAAAAGAAGAAATCTTGGAAGCAGAAGTCAGCTCATTTAGTAAGAGATGAAGAAGCTTTTTCTAAGAAGGAGCCAGAGGAAGAGAGTGAGGAGGCAAAGTACTCCGAAGCAGGGCCATCACAAGGAGGGAAGAGGGAAGAGAGCGGGTCACTGCTTGAAGAGGAGGAAGAGAAAGAATTCATAAAAGGGACGGTAACCACCCAATCCCTATCCCCGAGTGAACTGCGAGATATGCAAAAGGATTTCAGCCATCATCCAGGTGAGCACATTGTCACCTGGCTGCTCCGATGCTGGGATAACGGGGCCAGTAGCCTGGAATTGGAGGGTAGGGAAGCCAAGCAGCTGGGATCCCTTTCTAGGTAAGGAGACATTGACAAAACTATTGGAAAAGGTGCACAAGTCCTCAGCCTCTGGAGGCGACTCCTGTCGGGTGTGAAGGAAAGGTATCCCTTCAAGGAAGATGTTCTATGTCACCCAGGCAAGTGGACCACCATGGAGAAAGGTATCCAGTACCTGAGGGAGCTAGCTGTGCTGGAAGTGATTTATGGTGACTTGGACAATGGACAATCATCCAAAGATCCAGATGAAGTCAATTGCATGCGACCTATGCGGCGGAAGTTTGTACGGAGTGCACCATCATCATAGGCCAACTCATTAGCAATAATGACCTGGAATGACAAAACCCTGTGGTTTCACTTGCGTGACCACGGAGAGGACATGAGGAGGTGGGATAGAAAACCTGCCTCGACCCTAGAGGCACAAGTACGTGAGTTGCAAGGAAAAACAATTACAAAAGGGGGTTCGGGTTCCTCCAGGAAAATCGTCGCTCCACTTCCCAGTGGGCAGTTCCCCAGAAAGAATAGAAGGGCTGATCTTACCTCTGATCCTCTTGAAGGGACTTCTGATTCCTATTTACAAGAAGTGGGTAACGAGTACTATGACCAGGACTAGAGGGGCCCTGCCTCCAGCCAGGCGGAGGAGAGGGACAACCGCGTTTATTGGACTGTGTGGATTAGATGGCCTGGCACATCAGACCCACAGGAATATAAGGCTTTAGTGGACACCGGTGCACAATGTACCCTGATGCCATCAAGCCATATCGGGGCAGAACTAGTCTGTATTTCTGGAGTGACAGGGGGATCCCAACAGCTGACTGTACTGGAGGCTGAAGTGAGCCTAACTGGGAAGGAGTGGCAGAAGCACCCCATTGTGACTGGCCCAGAGGCTCCGTGCATCCTGGGCATAGACTACCTCAGGAGAGGGTATTTCAAGGACCCAAAAGGGTACCAGTGGGCTTTTGGTATAGCTGCCTTGGAGATGGAAGAAATGAAACAGCTGTCCACCTTGCCTGGACTCTCAGAGGACCCTTCTGTTTCTGTTCTGCTCATTCCTCATTAACCTGGGTGATTCTTACTGTAATACCATTGATATGGTAGATAGCAACCATAGTAGTAATGACATACCGTATTGTGCAGCAATTAACATCATACAATTCGAATCATTGACTATTTTCACCCAAAATCAAATCTCCTTGAGGTACACATCGGACTTCCCCATCCTTCCGCATTACCCACCAAGTGCACCCAGATCCCTGGGCAAAGGCAATCCCACGAATGGGTTTGCATTTGCCTAAAGCAGGAATAACCCAGACTGTCTTCCCCAGCATATTTTTTTACTTGCACCACAGGGACTTTATCCCCTTCTACGGTACGTAAGAGTTTTGATTGGGCAGGGCCAGCTCTATTGGTAGATCCCCTAGTGTTGACTAACCAGGTGGCTTTTGCTAAATGTTTATTCCAATGTTTGAATGTCCCACCACCCATTGCTCTCAGTGTAGTCTTTAACAGTCTGCTGTATCATTCAGTTTTTCCAGAAGGTGGTGCATGATAGGAGATGTGATATACCCACTCAATGCCGTGCTCTTTGGCCCAGGTGTCTATGAGGGTGTTTTGGAAATGAGGCCCGTTGTCTGACTTCGCCATTTCGGTGATACCACGGAGGCAAATGGCTCCAGAGCAGAGGATCGCGCCGGGGGACCCTTCCTAAAGCAGCAAAACCACGGCAAAACCATGAAAGCCACTGCCAGAAGAAATGTGGCGACCCAGACGGAGCTCCTACTCAGGCATGCAGGGGTCCAGGTGTCTGTCTGCAAATAGTGCCTGAGCCTGTCACGTGTGCCAGAGACCACTGGAGACAACATCTGTGTGCGGTGTGACCAGGTGAATGATCTGCTCAGCCTGATGGCAGAGCTGAAAGAGGAAGCGGAGAGGGTAAGGAGTATCAGGGAGTGTGAGAGGGAGATAGATTGGTGGAGCCACACCCTGCCATCCCTGAGGCAGAGGCAGTAGGTAGAGGCTCCACAAGCAGCAGAGGATCCCCTACCCTCTTGCTGCTGGGCAGAAGGAGAGGACCCAGGAGACGAGGGGGAATGGAAACAGGTCCCTGCTCGGGGTGTCAGGCGAATCCCCTCCCGGCCTCCCTCACCGTCCCAGCTGCCCTTACACAACAGGTATGGGGCTCTGGAACTTGAGGGCCAGGCACATGAGGATGTAGATGAAGGTCCATCCAGGACATTGCCTAGGGTGATTCAATCAGCCCTACGCATTAAGACTTCCTCTTGTTAAGAAAAAAAGGAGGGTAATTGTCATAAGTGACTCCCTTATGAAGGGTATAGAGGGCCCAATATGCTGACCAGACACAACCCACAGGGAAGTCTGCTGCCTCCCTGGGGCCCGGGTTGTTACTAGGAAACTCCCTGGTCTGGTTTGGCCCACCAATTACTACCTGCTGTTGGTCATGCAGGTTGGCAACGACCTTACCATGGGGTGGTTTACATGGCACCAGGTCTCCTGGTGGCAGATGGAGTTCAGCTCTCAACAAGGGGGAAAAGGATTCTCGCTCATAAGTTTGCAGGGCTCATTGAGGGGGCTTTAAACTAGATGCAAAGCGGGAAGGGGATAAAACCAGGCCTGCTAGAGATGAACCTAGGGATGGCATGGCAATGATGGGGGCGAGATCGATAGCCCAGCTCAAGTGCATCTATACCAATGCACGCAGCATGGGCAGCAAACAGGAGGAGCTGGAAGCCTGTTGGGATCACCCTGCAAGGGCTTGACCTTAAGGAGAAGGAGCTGTGGCATTGAGAAGCTGGTAAACAGCTGGACACCTGCAGGGCTCAGCCTTGAGGAGAAGGAGCTGTGGTAAACAACTAAAAGGAAGCAAAGGAGTGCGTGGACACCTGCAGGCAGCGAATCCTGACTGGAGAAGTGCGTGGACTGTGTGTGGTAACCAACCAGGATGTATTTTGTGGCGCGTGAAAGAGCTGTAACTGCATAAAAAGCGGACACTTGTAGCAATAAAGGTCTTTGGCCTGAATCCCTGCCAGAGTCCGTGCCCTGTTACTCCACAGAAGGCATTGTGCAGCAGGACAGCTATGACTTAGTCGCCATCACAGAAACATGGTGGGATGACTTTCATGACTGGAGTGCTGCAATGGATGGCTATAAGCCCTTCTAGAAGGGATAGGCATGAAAGGAGAGGCAGTGGGGTGGCTCTGTATGTTAGGGACTCTTATGATTCTATCGAACTCAATGACTGTGATGACCAAGTTGAGGGCTTATGGCTAAGGATGAGGGGAAAAGCAAACAAGGCAGATATCCTGCTGGGTGTCTGTTATAGACCACCCAACCAGGACGAAGAGGCAGATGAAGCATTCTGCAAGAGACTGGCACAAGTGTCACAATCGCTCGCCCTTGTTCTTGTGGGGGACTTCAACATACCAGATGTCTGCTGGAAATAAAACACAGCAGAGAGGAAACAGTCTAGGAGGTTCCTGGAGTATGTGGAAGATAACTTCCTGATGCAGCTGGTAAGTGAGTCCACCAGGGGAGGTGCCTTGCTTGACCTGCTGTTTACAAACAGAAGGACTGGTGGGAGATGTGGTGGCTGGAGGCCGTCTTTGGCTTAGAAACCATGACATGATAGAGTTCTCAATTCTTGGTGAAGTAAGGATGGGGGTCAGCAAACTTCTACCATGGAGGGCAGACTTTGGCCTGTTCAGGTCACTGGTTGAGAGAGTCCCTTGGGAGACAGTCCTGAAGGGCAAAGGGGTCCAGGAAGGCTGGACATTCTTCAAAAAGGAAATCTTAAAGGAGCTGGCGGTCCTCATGTGCCGTAAGATGAACTGGCAGGGAAGGTGACTGTCCTGGCTGAACAGGGAGCTTTTGCTGGGACTCAGGGAAAAAAGGACAGTTTATCACCTCTGGAAGAAGGGGAAGGCAATTCCAGAAGAGTACAAGGTTCTCATTAGGTCAAGCAGAGACAAAATTAGAAAGGCGAAAGCCCAGCTAGAAATCAATCTGACCGCGGTCATAAGGGACAACAGAAAATGTTTTAACAAATATATTAACAACAGAAAGAGAGCCAAGGAGAATCTCCATCCTTTTTTAGATGGCGGGGGGGAACATTGTCACCAAGGATGAGGAAAAGGCTGAAGTACTTAATGCCGCCTTTGCCTCAGGCTTTAATAGTCAGTCCAGGTATCCACAGAGTATTCAGCCCCCTGAGCTGGAAGACAGGGATGGAGAGCAGAAAAAACTCCCCATAATCCAGGAGGAAGCTGTTAACAACCTGCTACGCCACCTGGACACCCACAAGTCTATGGGGCCTGATGGGATCCACCCAAGAGTACTGAGAGAGCTGGCAGAGGAGCTTGCTAAGCCACTCTCCATCATTTATCAGCAGTCCTGGTTAACAGGGGAGGTCCCAGACGACTGGAGGCTTGCCAGTGTGATGCACATCTACAAGAAGGGCCAGGAAGAGTATCCGGGGCACTACAGGCCTGTCAGCCTGACCCCTGTACCGGGGAAGATTATGGAGCGGTTCATCTTGAGGGCGCTCACAGGGCATGTACAGGACAACCAAGGGATCAGGCCCAGCCAGCACAGGTTCATGAAAGGCAGGCCCTGCTTGACCAACCTGCTTGACCAACCTGATCTCTTTCTATGACCAGGTGACCCACCTTGTGGATGAGGGAAAGACTGTGGATATTGTCTACCTGGACTTTAGTAAGGCCTTTGACAGCGTCTCCAACAGCATTCTCTGGGAGAAACTGGCGGCTCGTGGCTTAGACAGGTGTCCTCTTCGCTGGGTAAAAAACTGTCTGGACAGCTGTGCCCAGAGAGCGGCCGGTCACAAGAGGTGTTCCCAGGGCTTCAGTTTTGGGGTCAGTCTTGTTCAATATCTTTACTGATGATCTGGATGAGGGGATCGAGTGCTCCCTCAGTAAGTTTGCAGACGACACCAAGTTGGGCAGGAGTGTTGATCTGCTGGAGAGCAGGAAGGCTCTGCAGAAGGGATCTAGACAGGCTGGATCAGTTGGCTGAGGTCAATTGTATGAGGTTTAATAACACCAAGTGCCGGGTCCTGCACTTCGGTCACAGCAACCCTATGCAACACTACTCCACCAACTTGCAAAAAAGGAACACAAGCTTTTTTGGGTGTTGAGGGATTCTGGAGAATGCATATTCCAAATTACAGTCTGATTGTAAGCCCTCTCTATCAAGTGACCTGGAAGGAGAATAATTTTAAATGGGGTCCTGAGCAACGACAAGCCTTCGAACAAATTAAACAGGAGATAGTTCATGCTGTAGCCCTCGGGCCAGTCCAGGCAGGACAAGATGTTAAAAATGTGCTCTACACGGCAGCCGGGGAGAATGGCCCTACCTGGAGTCTCTGGCAGAAGGCACCAGGAGAGACCCAAGGTCGACCTCTAGGGTTTTGGAGTCGAGGATATAGGGGATCTGAGTCCCGCTATACTCCAACTGAAAAGGAGATATTGGCAGCATATGAAGGAGTTCGAGCTGCCTCAGAAGTGATTGGTACTGAAGCACAGCTCCTCCTGGCACCCCGACTACCGGTGCTGGGCTGGATGTTCATGCAACTGATGCTACGTGGAGTAAGTGGGTTACACTGATCACACAGTGAGCTTGAATAGGAAACCCTAGTCGTCCAGGAATCTTGGAAGTGATCATGGACTGGCCAGAAGGCAAAGGTTTTGGAATATCACCGGAAGAGGAGGTGGCGCATGCTGAAGACGCTCCACCATATAATGAACTGCCAGAGAACGAAAGGCAATATGCCCTGTTTACTGATGGGTCCTGTCATATTGTAGGCAAGCATCGAAGGTGGAAAGCTGCTCTATGGAGCCCTATATGATGAGTTGCAGAAGCTGCTGAAGGACAAGGTGAATCAAGTCAGTTTGCAGAGGTGAAAGCCATCCAGCTGGCTTTAGATATTGCTGAATGAGAAAAATGACCAATACTCTACCTCTATACTGCCTCATGGATGGTGGCAAATGCTCTATGGGGGTGGCTACAGCAATGGAAGCAGAGCATCTGGCAGCGTAGTGGCAAGCCCATCTGGGCTGCTGAATTGTGGCAAGATATTGCTGCCCGACTAGAGAACCTGGTCATAAAAGTACGCCATGTAGATGCCCAAGAGTCAGGCCACTGAAGAACATCAAAACAACCATCAGGTGGATCAGGCTGCTAAGATTGAAGTGGCTCAGGTGGATCTGGACTGGCAACATAAGGGTGAATTATTTATACCTCAGTGGGCCCATGACACCTCAGGCCATCAGGGAAGAGATGCAACATATAGATGGGCTCGGGATCGAGGGGTGGACTTGACCATGGACGCTATTGCACAGGTTATCCATGGATGTGAAACGTGTGCTGCGATCAAACAAGCCAAGCGGTTAAAGCCCCTCTGGTATGAAGGATGATGGTTGAAATATAAATATGGGGAGGCCTGGCAGATTGACTATATCACACTTCCACAAACTCACCAAGGCAAGTGCTATGTGCTTACCATGGTGGAAGCAACCACCGGATGGCTGGAAACATACCCTGTGCCCCATGCCACCGCCCGGAACACTATCCTGGGCCTTGAAAAGCAAGTCTTATGGCGACATGGCACCCCCGAAAGAATTGAGTCAGACAGTGGGCCTCATTTCCAAAAAAACCTCATAGACACCTGGGCCAAAGAACATGGCATTGAGTGGGTATATCACATCCCCTATCATGCACCATTCTCCAGGAAAATTGAATACAGTGGACTGTTTAAGGCTACACTGAGAGCAATGGGTGATGGGACATTCAAACATTGGGATAAACATTTAGCAAAAGCCACCTGGTTAGTCAACACTAGGGTGTCTGTCAGTCGACCTGGCCCTGTCCAATCAAAACTCTTATGTACTGTAGAAGGGGATAAAGTCCCTGTGGTGCACGTAAAAAAAAATATGCTGGGGAAGACAGTCTGGGTTATTCCTGCTTTCGGCAAGGGCAAACCGATCCGTGGGATTGCTTTTGCTCAAGGACCTGGGTGCACTTGGTGGATGATGCAAGAGGTTAGGGAAGTCCAATGTGTACCTCAAGGAGATTTGAGTTTAGGGGAGAATAGCCAATGATCTGAATTATGTGATGTTAATTGCTATATAATACTGTATGTCATCACTACTATGATCGCTATATGCCATATTAACAGTATTATAGTAAGAATCACCCAGATTAATGAAGCCAAAGACCAGCGGTGATAGAACCAAAACTGGCCTCAGCATACAACAATCCAACACCACACACCATTTGTCCTGCCCTGAAAGACTGTTATGTCAGATGGAGCCCAAAGTATTGGATTAATGAACTCAATGGACATTTCACAGATATTTGTGGACATTTTACAGACATTTTACAGGGGTGGTCCGTAAACTAAGGGAATAATATCTGTGTATTATATCAAAGGATGGAAAGGGGGGTGGTGGTTAATGAGGTTGTATTGGATAGTGTGGTACCTGAGTATGATGTAAATGGTATGGAATAAGGGGTGGATACTGTCCTGGTTTCAGCTGGGATAGAGTTAATTTTCTTCATAGAAGCTAGTATATGTCTATGTTTTGGATTTGGGATGAAAAAAAATGTTGATAACGTACTGATGTTTTCGGTTGTTGCTAAGGAGTCAAGGATTTTTCAGCTTTCCATGCTCTGGCCTGCCAGCGAGAAGGCTGGGGGTGCACGGGAAGCTGGGAGGGGACACAGCCAGGACACCTGACCCAAACTGGCCAAAGAGATATTCCATACCATACAACATCATGCTCAGTATATAAACTGGTGGAGTTGGCCAGGGAGGGGCCGTGGCTCAGGAATTAACTGGGCATCGGTCAGCAGGTGGTGAGCAACTGTGCTGTGCATCACTTGATTTGTATATTTTTTTATCATCGTCGTTATTATTATTATTTTTTATTACTGTTATTGATGTTGTTATTTTTTTCCATGTCCTAGTAAACTATCTTTATCTCAATCCACAAATTTTACTCTTTTTCTTTTCTGATTCTCTCCCCCATCCCGCTGTGGGGGGTGGTGTGAATGAATGGCTGTGTGACTGTTTTAGCTACCTCCTGGATTAAACCGCAGCATTTGCACTACCTGGTTCATGCTTCTGTTAACTATGAATGGATGGCAAAAGGCATACTTGATCATAGCTGTAAATGGAGCATCTAGAGGCAGTAAAAGTCTATTAAATCTAAGATAAAATTTTGTTAAATAACTCCAGGCACTCCTAAGTTAAGAGTGTGACCAATAAAGATGTTAGGGGAGGAAAAAAAGTTAACCTGTCACACATATTTTCTGAAAAACATTTTTGTGGCAGTTTTTATGCACTGAATTACTAACCCTGTGGGTTAATTATTGTACTTCCTCTGTATTAATTGCAAGGCTGTACTATTTCAATACATTTAAACTTTCATCTGATTCTCCTTGTTAATTTTGTACTTATTCAAAATGTGTAGCTGTCCTGGTTTCAGCTGGGATAGAGTTAATTATCTTCATAGAAGCTAGTGTGAAGCTATGTTTTGGATTTGAGATGAGAAAATGTTGATAACATGCTGATGTTTTGAGTTGTTGCTAAGTATTCAAGGACTGTCCAGCTTCTTGTGCTGGCCTGCCAGCGAGAAGGCTGGGTGTGCATGGGAAGCTGGGAGGGGACACAGACCCAGGCTGGCCAAAGGGATATTCCATACCATATGACAGCATGCTCAGTATATAAAGCTGGGACGAAGAATAAGGAAGGGGTGGAGGGAGTTATGGCATCTGTCTTCCCAAGAAACAATTCTGCATGATGGAGCCCTGCTTCCCTGGAGATGGCTGAACACCTGCCTGCCGATGGGAAGTAGTGAATGAATTCCTCTTTTTGCTCTGTTTGTGTGTGCGGCTTTTGCTTTACCTATTAAACTGTCTTTATCTCAACCCGTGAGTTTCCTCACTTTTACTCTTCTGATTCTCTCCCCTGTCCCACTGTGGGGGAGTGAGAGAGCAGCTGTGTGGTGCTTGGTTGCTGGCTGAGGTTAAACCACGACAGTAGCATCCAGAAATATTTTTAGAAATTGAATAGAGCAATATTAAATTTAATTAATTGTTATTTAAACTTTTAAATTATGTGTAAATATTGATTAATTGTGCATTTTATACATTAAAATAACAGCCATTTTTTAGGTTTCCACTAAGTTTTATATTACCTGATTTTTTTTTATATACTTAATATCAAGTGGTTTAGGGGCCTTGGTTGCCTTGGTTGATTTTTTTTTTTTGAGTCTTACAATGAAACTCCCTAAAAAAAATCAAGTTATTTGGAAGTTTCTAAGAAGATGTGTTTAGGTTCACCGTCAAATAATAAAATGTTGTGTCATGATGTAGCCAAGGTTCTTTCTAATTATGGCTTCCTATTCACATTGCCCTTTATAAGGAGGAATTTTCTTTTACTCAGTTTTTTAGGACTGTGATTTATTTAACTTAGAAAATTTATGGGTAAGTTAGGCCACTCATTCCACACCATCCCTATGTAGTCACCAGTTAGAGAAAGAGGGATGATTTTTTCACAAGAAGGTTCAGAGTATCTAAATAATCCTTGTCACCTCAATTAATTACAAATCGAAGGTGGGGGTTTTTGAGGGGTAGCTGATGCCTTTAGTGTTTTTTGAGGCACCCAGCCAAAACACTTTCAGCACTCTAGAGTGATGAGTCTTGTTCAGGTATGCAGAGAGCATAGCAAGTCTGGCATGCCAGCTTACACTGCTAAATTTGATTTTTGAAGTTGGTTATTGTGAAACCCTGCTTTGGTACGGCCAATTTTGTACTCTGTAAACTTGTGAATACTCCCAGTAAACACCAGTGAAGTCAGGGAAGTCACTGTTATATATGACAAAATATACATAAAACTGTACTTTTTCAGATCACTGTTCTTTTAATTAACATACTGTTTCTAATGCAACAGAGCATATTAATTTATAGTCCAGTGTTTGGGACAAGAATCCAGCTTTCTTTGTACTTCATCTATTGTGATAACTCGCTCAATTTCTTATAAGTTAACTAGAAGTTGGAATAGTTTTGTGCTTTGCAGGATGAGTCATTGTATTATTTATGACTCTGTTTTTGACCCGGATAGTGAAATTCTTTTTTTTTTCATATAAGGATTAAAATTTCTATTTAGTAATCTGAGATATTAGGAGTAAATGTATGTAACTCAGATGATTTCCTCTTAACACGTCTGTTTTTCATTTGTACAAATTGAGTAATAAGTTTAGAATCAAGATCCAGATAAGTTATATTGGTGTCTCTATTATGCATTAGGGAGACACAAAGCTTGGAATATATAGGTACTTTCATATTTTCAGCAATCATGGCTCTCTTCATGTTTTTTTAAAAAAAAGCATTTTAAAATAAACTGCCCATACAATCTTCCTATCACCAAGGTGATAAACTGTGTGTCACTCTGGAGTCTTGCTCTTTCCTTGACTATTTATTGTTTCTGTTGTGTTTCTCTTGTCTTAACTGTTTTGAGATCAGAGTATTCTTTTGCCTACAGTGCTAAAATATATGCATGTATGTTTTGCTTGGTTCTTTCTCACCTCTTGTGTAGTCTTTGGCCTTCTTTATGCCCATCTTGCCCTTGTCCTAGTCCACTTAAAAAATCACTTCACCTAAATCGTCTTATGTCAGATGAAGCATTCATAATTCATATCATACTAATACTTTCTTTTTTCTAGAAATTGAAATAGAAAGTAAAATAATATCTGGAAGATACAGATTAGCCAAATTGGGTTTGCAGAATACTGTGGAAGAGAAAAGAGGAAATTAAATCTCAAGATACTATTAAACATAACTCAAAAAACTTTCAGGAGGTTGCAGATAATCGGGAGAGTTCTGTTCATATTATTAAGGAAGACACTGTACTGTTGTAGTTGTGCACACATAGGGCATTAAGTTATTGTTGTACTTGCACTTGGTGCCTGTTCAGTGCTCCTGAACTCTTGAGTGCTTTTGCATATAATGTATATATTCTTTCAGCACATATTATTTTTATTTAATGGGTGTGTTTTATCTTCGTCTCTGAATAAACTGATAGTGCATATTTTTAGTAGCATGAATGATAGGATGTCTCATGTAATTCATTGATTTTTGACTGAAATAGGAAAACTGAGCTTTGTTCTGTTCATATTTTTTACACCAAAATAAGCATTCCTTCAGGGAAGAATTTGTGCAAAAGAATTAATTTGGTGTCAACTGTTACAGCCAAGTATTCAACAGAATGTTAAGTTAAAGGTTGGAAATACTATCTTGATTACAGAGCTAACTAAATCTTTGCTACTGTAGTCTGTTAGAACTGACCTTAACCTGTGTGTTTACCACTCATGGGGTAACATCATAAAACTTTTCAAATTCTTAGACTGGGTGCTGGTTTCTAACATCTGGGCATCAGCTAGGGTTAGTCCAGCATATCTGATGAATCTACTGATCAGCATCTACTTACCTTTTTTCAGGATCTCATGTCCAGTGGTAAATACAATAGCCCTACAGTAGTCCTGTGTCAAAGTATTGTACTTCTCTCCTATTATTAATACTAAACAGTGTAAACTAGTTTGCAGTTCCATTTTACAAAAAAATGCTGACAGGTCTTATTTCACGGACTCTTTCAATTAATCGCCTTCTCTCTCTGAGGGCAGACTTTCTTCATTCAAATACAAACCTACAAACCTTTGCAGTGGTCTGAAACATACTGCAGTGTTTTCAACTGTAATTCCTCATTTGCCTTCTTCAGTGCTAAAAAGGAGTTCCCATCCCTGACTGCAGACTTTGCCTGTGGCAGCCCAGTGGAATGGTCGGGGTTAAAAATAATCTTTTCTCTCAATTAAATGGTTTGCAATGTGGACCTACAACAATTGTGGTGGTGTAACAAAGAAGGCGATGGAGTGAAAAACTGGGGTGGGGATGTCCAAAAACTAGGAATGGAAGGCGGGGGGTGGGTGGGGTTGTGTTTTTTGTAGCAAAGCCAATCTTGTGGTGAGCTATTGCCAAGATGGCTAGACTGTGCTCTCCTTTTCTCCCATCCTTTCTTCCTTCCTTTGAGTTGGATCTGGAAATCACATAGCAACAAGATGAGTCTTCTGCCAGATCAGCCTTCATACTATCCTAGGTGGCGGGGGGGAAAAGAGGAGGAAAGTTTCTACCACATCAGCCAGCTCAATCAACTTGCCCTGTAGCTGTATGACTGGGAGTGGAGTGTGTGGCTGGTGGCAGATGGAAGGACTGTCTGCAAGACCCAGCAGCTAGATCAGCTCAGACCACCGGGGAACCTCAGCCAGAAGCAGTAGTTTCATGGAGTTTGAGATAGTGTAGGTCGCTGCTGCCTACCAAAGAGGAAATCCTGCCTCCCACAGCTGCTCACCACCACTCCCCTCTCTCTTGGGTCACCAAATCCACTCATATAGCCAGACTATGAACCAGATCAGGATATTGGTTCAGATTTTAATAACCATTTTTCTTTTTTCTTGGGATGTATCTTGGATATATAGCCAAGTGCTCATTTTGGCACAAAGGGAGGGATTGGAAGGAATTTCGGGGGACAAGTGAGACTGATTCTGTTTGTGGCTCTGGAATTAAATCCTGAGGATTCCGTTTCATAATACAGGATTAAGTGATCCAGCAGGTTTCTGCTGGGGATGTACTTTCCCTTCCTCCCTTCCCCATTCCCAGCCGCACGCTCCTGATGCTTATTTTGCATCCATTCTGGCACTTACTGGATACCTCCATGGACTGATTCAACTTGCTAACCTGGGGTGGGTTTTCCTCTGTCAGATAGGTTGAATCTGCTCACTGGAGGGTGTGATGGATGACAGAGCCAGTGCAAGGTGGGGGCAGAGGGCTGTGCAGTTGGAAGTGGGGAGGCAGAGAGCGTGAAAATCCTCCTAGCGTTGGCTGGCTGCTAGTGGAGCCAGAGCCCCAGGGGGAAGGTGTGGGGGGGGCGAACCTTCTGGTTGGACCTTGCTGCGCTGAAGCAGTCTGGTGAGCTCTGCAAATGGAGCTGGACCCAGGCTCCTCAGAGCTGGTTGCTCTTTTCCCTCCTTGCTAAAAAGCCATTGTTTTTGTCTGTCTTTCTAGTTGTTTCTTCATCACTCTGTTGATTTTTTTTCAAAAGTGATGAATGCATGTCTCAATCACTGGGTCCCAGTTTAGGTTTGTAATTTATTAGAGAGTTTGCAATTACGTAAAAGCAGGATATGAGTATAAAAGATCTACTGTCTTCCAGGTTTGTGTCTGAAACAGTCACATTTTCTGTTAGTTTTAAGAGTTTGGTAGTAAATTAAGAAAATTAAAAACAGAAAGCTAGAATTATGTTGAAACAGTGTATCATTTTCTCTGTAATGTATAGGTTAAAGCTCAAATGAAATGCATAAAGTAACTTAAAAGTTGCATAAATCAAAAATCTGACTTACATGCATTGGAAGTGTCCTGGTTTAGGCTGGGATAGAGTTAATTTTCTTTCTAATAGCTGGTATAGTGCTGTGTTTTGGATTTAGTATGGGAATAATGTTGATAGCACACTGATGTTTTTGGTTGTTGCTGAGTAGTTGTAGTGCTTATCACAGAATCACAGAATCACTAGGCTGGAAAGGACCTTCAAGATCATCAAGTCCAACCATTGATCCAGCGCCACCATGTCCCCTAAACCCTGTCCTGAAGCACCACATCCACACGTTTTTTGAACACTTCCAGAGATGGCGACTCCACCACCTCCCTGGGCAGCCTGTTCCAATGCCTGACCATCCTCTCGGTGAAGAAATTTTTCCTAATATCCAATCTAAACCTCCCCTGGCACAACTTGAGGCCATTTTCTCTCATCCTATCGCTGGTTACTTGGGAGAAGAGACCAGCGCCCTCGTCGCCACAACCCCCTTTCAGGTAGTTGTAGAGAGCGATAAGGTCTCCCCTCAGCCTCCTCCAGACTGAATAACCCCAGTTCCCTCCCTTGTTTCATTGTACTGGGCATGTATCTGCAGCAATAACATTTTTCCTATACCGCTGTCTTTTCTTGGTTGTCAATTGTTTATTATTGTGATCATTTTGTTAGCAAGTACTTCTACTGTTCATATTTCTATATGCAACTCTGTCCTAACTGCCTGTAATGTTATTCACATAATTTCTTTGTCTTGATAGAAAAAAAAAGATCTTATAAACAATCCAATCTGCTTCTAAGGACTCAAAGTAATTATACTGTTGTGTCCTTGGATAACAGTTATATTTAACAAACACACGGACTGTGGATGTTAGCAATTGGACAGTGATTTTTAGGGAGCATAGTGCAAATGGTATTGAAAATCATAATTTATACAGAATTTTTTTTTAAATTACAAATTACTTCTAAAAAACCCCTGGGCCTTTTTGTGTTTATGATTATTATTTTTTTATATTAACTTATAAATAATTGAAAAAGAAACATAATTCTTTAAATCCAACACCCCAATATCCTTTGCTGATTGCAGACTTGTAAAAGTTTATTTTGCTTAGTAAGCACATTGGCTAAACTCATTCTGGAGTGTGACACCTGCATATTTCATGTTGATACAGCTTTAAAACAATAAATGCAACACACCATCTGCTTTAGGAACACAAAATTGAAACATAAAAGAAATTCAGCTTTTAGCATCGACGGTGAAGGCAACTAAAAATTTATCTATCTGTGCTTTTCAGATATTCATGGTCATACCTCACATTTTTTCAAATGACAATATTTTATTTTATTGGTGGTGGTGTTTCAACATACAGAACATACAGAATCCTAAAACCAGCTGTGGTATAAATGGGTGCAATCGTACAATCATAGAATATAAGAATCATAGAATATAAGAATCATAGAATAGTTTGGGTATGAAGGGACCTTTAAAGGCCATCTAGTCCAACCCCCTGCCATGAGCAGGGACATCTGCAACTAGAGCAGGTTGCTCAGAGCCCCGTCCAGCCTGACCTGGGATGTTCCCAGGGATGGGGCATCTACCACCTCTCTGGGCAACCTGGGCCAGTGCTTCACCACCCTCACTGTGAAAAATTTCTTCCTCATACCCAGTCTGAATCTCCCCTCTTTTAGTTTAAAACCATTACCCCTTGTCCTATCACAACAGGCCCTGCTAAAAAGTCTGTCCCCATCTTTTTTATAAAGGGGGAGTGTTGGGATCACTCTGCACGGCTCGACCTTAAGGAGAAGGAGCTGCAGCATTGAGAAGCTGGTAAACAGCTGGACATCTGCACGGCTCGGCCTTGAGGAGAAGGAGCTGTGGTAAACAGCTAAGAAGAAGCGAGGAAAACAGGGACACCTGCAAGCAGCAATCCTGACTGTGTGAGGGGCGCGTGGACAGCGCGTGATATTTTGTATATAGCCAATTGCAATAATGTGTGTAACAAGCTGTAACCAATCATGAGTGTGTGCGCAGTGACTAAGCGAAAATTATGATATATATTGGAGTCAGACAAGACAATAAACGGCATTGACCTGATCATATTGGTCGTATGCGTCGTGTCCGAGACTTCCGCATCAGGTGGCGCCCGAACAGGGACCCTCTAGTTGATGCTTCCCAGAGCAGAAGAGACAGCAAAGGGGGTGCGGAAGCCAGCCATAGCAGGCACTGCCCCGGTGCCTGGAAGTTGCTAGCGCAACTGAGGAAACTGTTGGAATCTCGCCCTGATCAGGTGAGTGGCTGGGGAGGAGATGGGGTCCACGCTAACAAAAGAGGAAGAAGCAGTGGTTAAGCTCCTCCAACTAATCCTCTCTAAGAGAGGTGTACAGTATGAGGAAGCCGGCCTAAAAAGATTATTGGTATGGGCACAGCAAAAAGGACTAATCCCCTCAGTAAATGAGGCTTTTGAGATCCCAATTTGGGAAGGGATTGGCGCAGCACTGAGGAATGAAATCAGCACAGGCAACAAAGACAGTATAAAATTTACGATGCTCTGGAGGTTGATCCTAGAGACATTAAAAGAACTAAAGGCAGAACGCGTTGCTACTGCTTCTGCCTTTGCAGCTCTGTCAGCTGAATTTGGGGATCCGAGAGGCACCGCTACCTCTATGACATTTGAGGGTCCGGTAGTTCCTCGGGTGCCCCCGAAAAGAAGTGAGGCCATTCCAACCGTAGTCGCGGCGCCAGAGCAAGATAGCCAGGAATGGCCGGGGTTACCACTTAGGAGTCCCCGGAGCGAGTCGCCGGAACGACCTTCACCGTCACTGCGGCTAGTAAATGAGGGGGAGCTCCGTGGCAAAATGGAACAACAGTTGCAGGAGCTGACAGAAAGGCTGAAGCAGTTAGAGACTCGGCTGGACCATACAGTGCTACCCGCCTCCAGAACACCACCGCCACCCACAAGTCTGTTTCTGCGGGGTGGGGTGGGGGCGGGAGGTCAGGAAGGAATATCAGTATTTGACCCACTGCTACCCTCTGCACCGGCGCAGGAAGGGGCAGTGGGAGGTATTGGTACATATGGTGAAGGGGGGCCCGTGCAACGATGGAAGAAGGTGGCGAGAGAAGCTATTGGTGATGGGGAGTTGGTAAAACCAATGGCTTTCCCAGTGGTGACTACTCAACAGGGTGATAATATATGGGAATCGGTAGAATGGAAGCTGATTAAGGAGGCTAAGACAGCAATCTCCCAGTATGGGCTGAAGTCGCCTTATACTAGTTCCGTGTTACAGCACATCTTTGCCTCTAATCTAATGTGTCCATATGATATAAAAATGATAGTACAAACATTATGTACCCCATCACAGCAACTGCAGTTTTTTCAATGATGGCAGATGGCATGTGACGAGGTAGCGGCGACAATACGACAACAAGGAGATCCTTTATATGGGGTGCAGGCTCAAATGTTAACTGGGGCAGGGCCCTATGCGAATCCTGATTGGCAAGTAAGGTTTCGGGCCGAAGTGTTATGGAAGAGTCAGGAACTAGCACTAATGATTTTATTGACACTGCATGACGAAAAATCGACACCCGCTTTTACGACAGTTAAACAGGGGCCATCAGAGTCTTATGCAAAGTTTATTGATCGGCTACATGTGGCTATCAGTGGCAACCCAGATTTATCTAACGATATGAAAGTGAAATTTTTGGATATGCTCGCTTTTGATAATGCAAACGAAAAGACAAAGAAAGCCCTAAGCTATTTACCTCGTGGGTCATCAGCGGCACAGCTGTTGGAAGTAGCCGATCGAGTACTTGAACAGGAGAGGGCTGCTTTTATGGCCGCTGCGGTGGGGGCTGTAGTTAAACCGATTGTACAAGGAAAAGGGGGGCAAAGAAAATCAGACAAAAGATGTTTTAATTGTGGGGGATTTGGACACCTTAAGGCACAATGCAGAAACCCTCCAACTAAACCAGAGGCCAGAACGCAGTTGCAGGGCTTCCGAAAGTGGTATGAGCAATGCCAAAAATCCACCCGTAACACCAATGAATGTCGTAGAAAGGGAAACGGAATGCGGAGCACGCCTCGCCCTCGCGCAACGATACAAAATCAGGGTGCTTGGACAGCTGCTCCGCAGCCACCTCTGGAAGCGCCGGAGTGGACCTGGCAACAGCAGTAGCTGTCACTCTTGACAACACTGATGTGCAGGTGATAGAATCAACTCTCAGGGGACCTTTAGGTCAAAATTTAAGTGCTCTGTTAATAGGACGATCCTTGGCGTCTAGGCGAGGTATTTTTGTAATCCCAGGGTTGATTGATGTTGATTATCATGGGGTCATTAAAATTATGCTACATACCCCTACTCCTCCATTGACAATCTTAGCAGGGTCAAAAATCGCTCAACTGATTCCGTTTAAATCGATAGTGCCCAATGCTAGCACAAGAATAAGGGGGGATCAAGGTTTTGGATCTACAGGGCAGCCAGATGTTTTATTGGCTTTAGATATTAGTAGGGGAAAACCTGAAGAACAAATGGAATTAAGACATCCCAATGGGCAACTCACTAGATTAGGTATGGTTATTGATACAGGGGCAGATGTCACCATTGTCTCCTATCATAGGTGGCCTAAGGACTGGCCCTTGATGCCGGCCAATACAGGGATTATGGGAGTAGGAGGGACACAAGCTACATTGGTGAGCAAAGACGTAAATTGCTTTTACATTCCCAGATGGAAGAACGGTTTCTACATGACCATACGTGATGCATTTGCCTGTTGCCTTGGTAGGCGGGGACCTACTTAGTCAAATAGGGGCTCGACTAGTTTCACCACCTTTTTAGGGGCGGTCACTGAGCAGCAGCCAATCCTAAAACTGAGTTGGAAAACAACTAAACCGGTATGGATAGATCAGTGGCTGCTGAAGCAAGAACGGCTGCAAATTGTTAATAGCTTGGTGAAAGAACAATTGGAAGCTGGGCACATTGTGCCGTCGACCAGTCCGTGGAATACACCCCTATTTACTATACCGAAAAAATCTGGCAAATGGCGGCTACTACACGACTTGCAGGCAATCAACGCGGTAATGTGTGACATGGGGACATTACAGCCTGGACTACCCTCTCCGGTTATGTTACCAGAGGATTGGGATTTGTTGATAATTGATCTAAAAGACTGCTTTTTTACCATTCCCTTCGCAGCTGAGGATGCAGAAAAGTTTGCCTTTACGGTACCATCGGTAAATAAAGGAGAGCCAGCAAAGAGGTATCATTGGGTAGTGTTACCACAAGGAATGAAAAATTCACCTACGATGTGTCAGACATTTGTGGCATGGGCTCTAGAGCCGGTGCGGAGAAAGTATCCAGATTTAATAATGTATCATTATAAGGATGGTATATTAATAGCAGGGACACAATTGAATGCAGACCACATTTTACAGCACTTAGGGCATGAGTTAGAAAAACGGGGTTTAAAAATAGTGCCGAAAAAATTCAAAAGAAGGGACCATGGCAATATTTGGGCTGGATTATTACCAGTGGAGCGGTCCACCCACAAAAAATAAAGATTAATTAAAAAATAGAAAATCTTTCTGATGTCCAAAAATTAATGGGGGATATACAGTGGGTTCGAAATATTTCCGGAATTACTAATGATGATCTGAGGCCTTTGATGCCGCTCCTGGGGTCTTCGGTGGAGGCTCCAGAGCACCGTCAACTGGACAAGGATCAACAGCAAGCATTGCAGAAAACTACTGAGAAGATAGCAACAGCCTATGCTCACAGATGTTCACCTACTGTCAGCCTGACCTCTGTACCGGGGAAGATCATGGAGCGGTTGGTCTTGAGAGTGCTCACAGGGCATCTGCAGGACAACCAAAGGCTCAGGCCCAGCCAGCATGGGTTCATGAAAGGCAGGTCCTGCTTGACCAACCTGATCTCCTTCTATGACCAGGTGACCCGCCTAGTGGATGAGGGAAAGACTGTGGACGTTGTCTACCTGGACTTTAGTAAAGCCTTTGACAGCGTCTCCCACAGCATTCTCCTGGAGAAACTGGCGGCTCGTGGCTTAGACGGGTTTACTCTTTGCTGGGTGAGGAACTGGCTGGATGGCCGAGCCCAGAGAGTTGTGGTGAACGGCGTTAAATCCGGCTGGCGGCCGGTCACAAGCGGTGTTCCCCAGGGCTCGGTTCTGGGGCCAGTCTTGTTCAATATCTTTAGAGATGATCTGGATGAGGGAATCGAGTGCTCCCTCGGTAAGTTTGCAGATGACACCAAGTTGGGTGGGAGTGTTGATCTGCTGGAGGGTAGGAGGGCTCTGCAGAGGGATCTGGACAGGCTGGATCGATGGGCAGAGGTCAACTGTATGAGGTTTAATAAGGCCAAGTGCCAGGTCCTGCACTTCGGCCACAACAACCCCATGCAATGCTACAGGCTTGGGGAGGAGTGGCTGGAGAGCAGCCCGGCGGAAAGGGACCTGGGGGTGCTGGTTGACAGCCGGCTGAACATGAGCCGGCAGTGTGCCCAGGTGGCCAAGAAGGCCAACAGCGTCCTGGCCTGTATCAGGAATAGTGTGGCCAGCAGGAGTAGGGAAGTGATTGTGCCCCTGTACTCGGCACTGGTGAGGCCGCACCTTGAATCCTGTGTTCCGTTTTGGGCCCCTCACTACAAGAAGGATGTTGAGGTGCTGGAGCGTGTCCAGAGAAGGGCAACGAAGCTGGTGAGGGGTCTGGAGCACAAGTCTTATGAGGAGCGGCTGAGGGAACTGGGATTGTTCAATCTGGAGAAGAGGAGGCTGAGGGGAGACCTTATCGCTCTCTACAACTACCTGAAAGGGGGTTGTGGCGACGAGGGTGTTGGCCTCTTCTCCCAAGTAACTAGCGATAGGACAAGAGGAAATGGCCTCAAGTTGCGCCAGGGGAGGTTTAGATTGGATATTAGGAAAAATTTCTTCACTGAGAGGGTGGTCAGGCATTGGAACAGGCTGCCCAGGGAGGTGGTGGAGTCGCCATCTCTGGAAGTGTTCAAAAAACGTGGAAATACGTGGAAAAAACGTAGGAAATACGGTGGACAGTTTAAAAGTGTTGGAATGGGTTTTCCTCTTGTTTTATTACTTGTTATCTTAATAATAATGCTTATTGTACCGTGTTTATCACACTGTCTACAAGGAATGGTTCAAAAGGGAGTAAGGAATGCCTGGCTAGCTAATAATTCAAACGAGTGTCTTACACACCCAATGAATGAGCTTTGTTAGATAAACACGCTCAAAACAAAAAGGGGGAGAGACTACCACATTACCCTAAGAACATTTGAATAAAGCCTTATATGTGTTAATTTATTTGCGGAAGGAGAAAGGACCTTTTCAACTGCTAACCTGGGGACGAGGTTATGCTTGTGTCATTACAGATTCTGGAACTCGTTGGGTACCCGCAAAATGGGTAAAACCATGGGTGGAACAGTCACCATCATCGTCGTCAGACACATCATGACACTATCAGGTGTCATCGCAATCTGGATGCCACCTCAGCCAAAAGAAAATGTACGGGTAACATTAGCAAATCAAACAGGACAGGACACCTTCTGTCTGTCTCTTTCCTCCCCGGGCAATCCCTTTTCAATCTGCCAGAAGGGTTATGGTGGCTGTGTGGAGATCAATTGGCTGGGAAACAGCTGCCCGGGAACTGGTCAGGGGACTGTACCATGGGCGTCCTAGTTCCTAATTTGCAAATAATTAATCACACTGAAATTAGCAGTATCATTAGACAAACATGGAAAGCTTTTAAGGCAAAGTGCTCTATAACTACAAATCCTTTGGTAAGATATAATATTGGTTTTCATAGCTTTATACAAGCACTTTTTCCATCACTAGAAGTAGCTTCTATCGCTGGGAGTAGTACAGCTAGAATTGTTTGCCTTGTAACATTCTGCTATTGATTTAAGCATAGTTGATATGTGACTGCTGGATTATGGTAAGATGTCGTGTGAACAAAGCCTACGAACCAATAGACGGGATGGGTGTGGTGCATGCAGCACGTCTGGCCAGCGGGCACATGCGCCATAGGCTCCCTGTGTTGAAAGGTGACAACCGAGGCGTGTGTCGAAACTCATTCCTCTGCAAATGTGTAATACCGGGATTTCCCGAAGGGCAGTGGGCCGGTGTACAGCAAGGCCACCATTGCCTCCGTGGGGACGCCCACGTAAAGCTGGCACCTACCAACTGCTGGGCTGAGTTCGTGGCACAGGACGATACAAGAATGTACAGATGGTCCATCTTTCTCACAGTCCTTGGGTTGCGAATGATCCATCAGGTTTTGTTTATACAAAAACAAAAAGGGAGAGATGTTGGGATCACTCTGCACGGCCCGACCTTAAGGAGAAGGAGCTGCAGCATTGGGAAGCTGGTAAACAGCTGGACATCTGCACGGCTCGGCCTTGAGGAGAAGGAGCTGTGGTAAACAGCTAAGAAGAAGCGAGGAAAACAGGGACACCTGCAAGCAGCAATCCTGACTGTGTGAGGGGCGTGTGGACAGCGCGTGATATCTTGTATATAGCCAATTGCAATAATGTGTGTAACAAGCTGTAACCAATCATGAGTGTGTGCGCAGTGACTAAGTGAAAATTATGATATATATTGGAGTCAGACAAGACAATAAACGGCATTGACCTGATCATATTGGTCGTATGCGTCGTGTCCGAGACTTCTGCATCAGGGGAGTATCCCACCTATATGAAAGATGGTAGGGGGAGATACCACCCCTTTAGGTACTGGAAGGCTGCAATATGGTCTCCCTGAAACCTTCTCTTCTCCAGGATGAACAACCCCAACTCTCCCAGCCTGTCCTCACAGCAGAGCTGTTCCAGCCCTCTGAGCATTGCTGTGGCCTCCTCTGGACTTTTCAGCTTCCCATGCTCTACAAGCTGGGAGGGGGCACAGCCAGGAGAGCTGATCCAGGCTGGCCAAAGAGATATTCCCTACCATATAACGTCATGCTCAGTATATAAAACTGTCTATTGACAAACCCCTCTTACTCCAGCTACAGGAGGCATCTTGCTCGCAGGCTCTTCTCACCCTGCTGGGGGACTTCAACCACCCCGACATCTGCTGGAAAAGTAGCACGGCATGCTGTAGGCAATCCAGGAGACTCCTGGAGTGCATGGAGGATAACTTCCTATGCCAGGTAATAGACAGCCCCTTCCAGAGGGGATGTGATACTGGACCTGCTGGTCACCAACATGAGTGAGCTACTTGGTGACATCAAGATTGGAGGCAGCCTGGGCTGCAGTGATCATGCACTGCTGGAGTTCACAGTCCTGAGGGATATGGGGCAGGCGAAGAGTCAAGTCAGTACGCTGAATTTTAGGAAAACAAACTTCCAGCTCTTCAGGGACATAGTCAAAGGGACCCCCCTGGGAAAAGGCCCTTTGGGACAAGGGAGCAGAACAGAGCTGGCAGATCTTTAAGGACACTTTCCATAGAGTGCAATAGCTCTCGATCCCCAGGTGTAAGAAATCAGGAAAGGAAGGCAAGAATCCAGCATGGTTGAGTGGAGACCTGATGGGCAAACTACAGGCCAAGAAGGAAATGCACAGGCAGTGGAAGCAGGGACAGGTATCCTAGGATGCGCACAAGGACGCTGCCAGGTTGTGTAGGGATGAGGTCAGGAGGGCCAAGGCGCAGCCGGAGCTGAACTTGGCAAGGGATGCAAAGAATAATAAGAAGGGCTTCTACAGGGATGTCAGCCAGAGAAGGAAGGTCAAAAAAAGCGTCTCCCCCTTGATGAGCAAGACTGGCAGAATGGTAGCAACACACAAGGAGAAGGCTGAGGTAGTCAGTGACTTCTTTGCCTCAGTCTTCACTGGCAGTCTCTCTTCCCACACCTCTCGAGGGGATGGACTGCAAGACGGGAACTGGAGGAGCAAAGTCCCTCCCACTGTAAGAGAAGACCCGGTTCGAGACCACCTGAGGAACCTGAACATGCATAAGTCTATGGGACCTGACAAGATGCATCCCAGAGTCCTGAGACAATTGGCTGACGTAGCTGCCAAGCCACTCTCCGTGATTATTTGAAAAGTCCTGGCAGTCAGGTGAAGTCCCTGGAGATTGGAAAAAGGGAAACATTGCACTTGTTTTTAAAAAGGGTAGCAAGAAGGACCCTGGGAACTACCGACCCATCAGTCTCACCTCTGTGCCTGGGAAGTACATGGAGCAGATCCTCCCAGAAGCTGTGCTAAGGCACATGGAGGTCAGGGAGGTGTTTTGAGACAGTTGGCATGACTTCACCAAGGGCAAGTCCTGCCTGACCAACCTAGTGGCCTTCTATGATGGAGTGACCACATCAGTGGACAAGAGAACTATGGATACCGTCTATCTGGACTTCTGTTAAGGCCTTTAACACAGTTCCCCACAACATCCTTCTCTCTAAATTGGAGAGCTATGGATTTGATGGGTGGACTGTTTGGTAGATGAGGAATTGCTTGGATGGTCGCATCCAGAGGGTAGTGGTCAATGGCTCAATGTCCAGATGGAGACTGGTGATGAGCGGTGTCCCTCAGTGCTCTGTATTGGGACCAGTACTGTTTAATATCTTCATCAATGACATAGTGGGATCAAGCGCACCCTCAGCAAGTTTGCAGAAGACACCAAGCTGAGTGGTGCAGTTGACACACCTGAGGGACAGGATGCCATCCAGAGGGACAAGAACAACCTCGAGGAATGGGCCCGCATGAACCTCATGAGGTTCAACAAGGCCAAGTGCAGGGTCCTGCACCTGGGTCAGGGCAACCCTTGGTATCAATACAGGCTAGGGGATGAAGGGATTGAGAGCAGCCCTACCGAGAAGGATTTGGGGGTACTGGTGGATGAAAAGCAGAATGGAACATCTCTCCTATGAAGAAAGGCTGAGAGAGCTGTGGTTGTTCAGCCTGGAGAAGAGAAGGCTCCGGGGAGACCTGATTGCAGCCTTCCAGTACTTAAAGGGGGCTTTTAATAAAGATGGGGACAGACTTTTTAGCAGGGCCTGTAGTGATAGGACAGGGGGTAATGGCTTTAAACTAAAAGAAAGTGGATTTAGACTAGATTCACTAGAAGACATTTTTCTCAATGAGGGTGGTGAAACACTGGAACAGGTTGCCCAGAGAGGTGGTAGATGCCTCATCCCTGGAAACCTTCAAGGTCAGGTTGGACAGGGCTCTGAGCGACCTGATGTAGTTGAAGATATCCCTGTTCATTGCAATGGGGTTGGACTAGATGACCTTAAACGGTCCCTTAGAACCCAAACCGTTCTATGATTCTTTGACTTTATTGCAAAACTCTCCTAGTATTGATTGTTGCTTATGTGGTGCCTACCATCGAAAGGAAATCTCCTTTATCATACATGGGTAAGGACAGCAGGGGACCAGAAGCTCAGAGAGGTGTTTTAGCTATTCTGATAGCAACAAGCTGAGATGCTATTAAAAGAAGGTTTTACAAAGTGATAGTATAACATGGAGGTATTCCACAAAACATCCTCAGTGACTGAAACAAAATAGCATGTAATTGAATTTGAGGATGTAGCCAAGATTATATACGTTCAGTGAATGTAGTCTAGTACAGTTGGAACATGGCTGTTACTGGCAAAACAGATGATGAATTTCACAGGTAAAGAATTTTATGTCTCATCTAGTGTTTCAGCATGTTTGTGTTTTTCTTGCTGTGGGTATATACTGTGTAGTAGTGCCATTTGGCATTGTAGATGATGTCTATTCAGGTCATGTAGAGACTGTAGTCATATTGAATATAGTAACGACTACCAAGATGATGTGGTTTCATTCAGATACTTCACGACGTCTGAGTAGTAAGCACTCCAAACTATTTGGCCTGTGTGTTACATTGATATGTCCCCTGTCACTTAAAACATTAAGGATTTGATTATTTCATTGCATTTGTCTCAACATCACACAAGATGGGAAGAACCTTCCTGTGCACCTGCAGGGGATGGAAGCAGCCTGGTCCCTGGAGTTCCCTAGAATATAGGAATTTCATTAAGCAGAATGTACATCTGTCGCGAATGAATAATTTAGGTGGCTTAAAGAATCACCACCAAAGATATCAGAAAGCGAATGATTTTAATATAAATTTGTAAAAAGCGTGACAACAGAATTCGATGGCAAGGTCCACTCTTACTTATTCAACATGGAAAAGGTATACAGAGAGAAACCAAATTACAATTAAATTGGAATGTTTTACTCATGTATCAAATCGAGTTAATGTGTATATTGAGGAGAGAAAGTAGGGGAGACCCTCCCGTTGAGTCATGAGGTTCAGAGTGGACCGAAATCCACCCCTAGTCCCAGACTTGGTCAACGGTTTATGACTAAGGTTACGTAAGGAAAGTAAAGGAATGCCCTCCCGTTGAGTCACGAGGTTCAGAGTGGACACCCTTGCTTTCTAAACTCCTTCTCAGAGAGGAGTCTAGGTGTGGCTGAATCCACTCCTAGTCCCAGACTTGGTCAACGGTTATGACTAAAGGGATAGGGTATCAGGGATTCTGGTGTAGTGATAGATGTTGTGCTTGGTGTAACTTTAGGACGGCAACAATCTAATACAAAATAACAGCGATCAAATTCACTAACAATATTGAGATAAATCACAGTATCAAATCATATAAAACTTAGCAGCATAATCAACTTTTAAACTTACTAAGATTCCTTAATCACACCCACATATAGGTGTAGAGATAGAGACACATAAAGAGATATAGAGAAAAGAGATAGATATGTACAAAGGTACCTATTAAATATCCTCCTCGAATTCGGTCAAATACTCACATTGAATGCTTTGTGTCGCTCACCAGGTGCACAGTCAAGCCTCTGAGTTGATCACAAACTTGAGGGTTCACGGACTCTGAGAGGCGTCCCACGCAGAGGGAGGTGCTGGTCGCAGCCCACTGCGGTCCAGGAGAGCTCAAAGGGTCTCTCTTGGGACCACTTATTTATAGGACTGGGAGATGATTGACTTTAGGCATCAGTGAGTTTCCACAATCCAGGCAGGTGGTTTCTCAAGTTTTAGCAGTAAGGCTGCCAGGATTGTCTGGAGATAATTGATTAGTTCTGTTCTTGTTCTGTACCTTGTTTAGGCGATCGCGTCCCTGATACACTCAGTGCCATTCTCCTCCTTGGCTACACAAGAGTGCTTGGTACGGTCGAGGGGCTCTCAACCGCCAAATCCTTTGTTCAGAGGCCAAGGCTTGTCAGGCAACTTAGAGTGGCCCAGGTACAAGGCAAAGGGGGGGGCGGGGGATGCACCACCACAATCCACCTTGTGACTAAAGTCAATCCGTCTCTTTCTCACAGAGTGGCAGTGTGGTCTCCTCTTGCCTCTGTGCCTATAAATAGGCACACATAATATTATATTGTAATTAAGGGGGGGGGGATTTATGTAAGGCGAACCTTTGTAGTCGGTGAAGATTTCATTAGATGAGATTAAACAACATTATACGTGTGAGGAGGTTTTTGCACTAACATAATCTGGTGTGCCATTTGCCAAGTTTTGATGTATAGAATAATGATTGACAATAAACATAGTATAACAAGAGTCAATAGAATTACGATGGGATGTAGCATCCGGTTCAGAATTCCCATTGCTGTTGGAGACCATCCAAATAGAGTGTCCTACCAGTGATGTTCCCCATCTTTCTTCACTCTTTCCAAGACACAGTGTATTTCTGCTGCATCATGGTGAACAGTGATCAGAGTGTTGTGTCCATTTTTTCGGATGCGTTCTAGTAGTTGACTCAGGTCATCGTGTTGTAACAGTTTTCTCACCAATGTGAGATTCATCCCAATAGGGGTAGGCAGTAAATCTTGATAGGATATATAATTCGATTGTAGCAATCGATAAGATGTGACAGGAGCTGAATAATTAAAGTTTCATCCCATAATTTTGGTAAAGTTACAAACACAAATATTTGAGTAGTTGCTTATCTCCACAGTGGTGTCATCTGCAAATATAGAATCACAAAGGGTTCTTATACAAACACATTCATTTCCAATATACACCAGCACAGTTTCAGTGGTTTCATTGGGGTGTACTTCAAAATGACAAACATTTTGTTCGGTATCAATACAAGGTCTTGAGCCTTGATAGTATTACTTTCACAGATAAATCCTTGTTGTTCCCGTACCACACATGCATCAACATCGACAGTTTGCCATTTGTTTCCATTTTGTTGGGCCCATATTCTATGTCCTAACGGATAGAATACAGTTCCATGGTGATTTAATCCCAGCGCAATGATTGGGTATATGGTGTATACTGAAGCATTGCGTATTGTCAAAACAAAAGATGTGGCTTTACTGTCTATGGAGTCATAAGTGAAATTAGAACATATCTTTTATGTCTAGTGCTGCCGTCCATGGGTGCATGGCTGCTTGGAGTGTGGTTGTTAAAGTTGCAATATTAGGTACTGCAGTTGTTAATGGGCCTGTGTTAGCATTTAAACGCCAGTAATCAATAGTTAATCGCCATCTCCCATTTGGTTTTCTGACCAGCCAAAAAGGTGAATTATATGGGGAGTGGGTTCTGGAGATAATTTGTTGTTTTTTCCAAATCTGCTGTTATCTCCGAAATCCCTTTCTGTGCCGCAGCAGAAATCAGGTATTGTGGGACGTTAGTAATTTTCAAATCAGGGAGTGCAGGGGCTGCACGAAGTACTCGCACTTCTAGCCTCCTGAATTTTGTTAGGGTCAAATTTGATTTTTGAGCCAAAAGACCACACACTGACATCTGGCAGGCGCCAGGTTCAACCACTCAAAACATCAAAGCCTAAAATATTTTCATTGTGATCTTTAACTGCAAAGCGAGCAGAGGACATAGGCTTCTCGCCCGGGAGCCATAAATTAGCTTTGGCAGTTTGGCAAAGAACACTTGCTCTGTTTACTCCAGTGATGTTAACTCTTTGCCATCCAGGTCATATACCCAGTTTCTCAGTATCCTGTTGTGTTAATATTGAAATTTGTGCTCCCATATCTATTAGGAATTTTACCAATTGTTTTCGAGGGCCAACTGGGATCAAAATGTATGGACCGTTATCGTTTATCCATTGATAAGGTTCTACTCGCCGGACAGGCAGGCCCAATTGCGGTCCAGGCGCTACTCATTTTTTGACTTCGGATTTTGGGGAGGGAAGGGGTTATTGTTCCCTCTAGGAGTTGGTGTTGGTGTCTGAGTGTTTGGGGTGCCTTTTTTCTGGAATGCAATAATTAGGCTCTGTATAGCGCTAGGAGATTGTCTCTGAATTGCAATTTTTGGAATGCCTAATGCTAATGCTTGATTATATAGTTCCTTCCACTTCTGGGTTCTAAGGTGGCACTCGGTGGGCTCCGAACTGTTTTGGGGAGTTTGCTTAAGTTGTCTAATGTTACGGCCTGTAGTCCGGTTTTCAGTAGGCAAATCACCCCATCCCATTTCTCGCCTGTCCTGGTTTCAGCCAGGATAGAGCTGGTTTTCTTCACAGAAGCTAGTGTGAGACTGTGTTTTGGATTTGGGATGAGAAACTGTTGATAAGGTGCTCATGTTTTGGCTTGTTGCTGAGCAGTCAAGGACAGTCCAGCTTCTTGTGCTGGCCTGCCAGCGAGCAGGCTGGGGGTGCACGGGGAGCTGTGAGGGGACACAGCCGGGACAGCTGACCCAGACTGGCCAAAGAGATATGCAACATATAGATGGGCTCGGGATCGAGGGGTGGACCTGACCATGGATGCTATTGCACAGGTTATCCATGAATGTGAAACGTGTGCTGCGATCAAACAAGCCAAGTGGTTAAAGCCCCTCTGGTATGAAGGACGATGGTTGAAATATAAATATGGGGAGGCCTGGCAGATTGACTATATCACACTTCCACAAACTCGCCAAGGCAAGCGCTATGTGCTTACCATGGTGGAAGCAACCACCGGATGGCTGGAAACATACCCTGTGCCCCATGCCACCGCCCGGAACACTATCCCGGGCCTTGAAAAGCAAGTCTTATGGCGACATGGCACCCCAGGAAGAATTGAGTCAGACAATGGGACTCATTTCCAAAACACCCTCATAGATACCTGGGCCAAAGAGCACGGCATTGAGTGGGTGTATCACATCCCCTATCATGCACCAGCTTCTGGCAAAATTGAACGATACAATGGACTGTTAAAGACTACCCTGAGAGCAATGGGTGACGGGACATTCAAACATTGGGATAAACATTTAGGAAAAGCCACCTGGTTAGTCAACACCAGGGGATCTACTAATAGAGCCGGCCCTGCCCAATCAAAACTTTTACGTACTGTAGAAGGGGATAAAGTCCCTGTGGTGCATGTGAGAAATATGCTGGGGAAGACAGTCTGGGTTACTCCTGCCTCAGGCAAAGGCAAACCCGTTCGTGGGATTGCCTTTGCCCAGGGACCTGGGTGCACTTGGTGGGTAATGCGGAAGGATGGGGAAGTCCCATGTGTACCTCAAGGAGACTTGATTTTGGGTGAAAATAGTCAATGATTTGAATTGTATTATGTTAATTGTTACACAATACAGTATGACATTACTACTATGGTTGCTATCTGCCATATCAATGGTATAACAGTAAGAATCACCCAGACTGATGAAGAATGAGCTTCACTGAAACCAAGCAACGTGCAGCAGTGATGGAACCAGAACTGGCTTCAGCAGCTTGCGCCCAACAATTCCCTTGAGATCGACATCTTTGACCTGCAGATCATGGACATGGACCGTGCCAGATAACAATCCAACACCACATACCATCTCCCCTGCCCTGAGAGACTGCTATGATGGATGAAGCCCAGAGTCATGGACTGAATGAACTCCACAGACATTTTGAAGTGCTGGCCCATGGACTAAGAAAGTGATATCTGTGTGTATATATTAAAAGACAGGAAGAGTAATAATGTATAATTGGAACGTATTGAAAAGTGTAGGACCCGGGCATGACGTAAATGGTATGGAATAAGGGGTGGATACTGTCCTGGTTTCAGCCAGGATAGAGCTGGTTTTCTTCACAGAAGCTAGTGTGAGACTGTGTTTTGGATTTGGGATGAGAAACTGTTGATAATGTGCTGATGTTTTGGCTTGTTGCTGAGCAGTCAAGGACAGTCCAGCTTCTTGTGCTGGCCTGCCAGCGAGCAGGCTGGGGGTGCACGGGGAGCTGGGAGGGGACACAGCCGGGACAGCTGACCCAGACTGGCCAAAGAGATATTCCCTACCATATGACGTCATGCCCGGGTTGGAGTTGGCCGGGGGGTGGAAATCGCTGCTCGGGGACGGGCTATTGATCACTGGGTGGTGCGTAATTGCTGTATTGGGCATCACTTGTTCTTGTACATTCCTTTGTTGGTATTATCATTGTTGTTTCCTTCTTTCTTTCTGTCCTATTAAACCGTGTTTATCTCAACCCACGAGTTTTTTTTTCCTAATTCTCTCTCCCGTCCCACTGTGGGAGGGGGAGTGAGTGAGCGGCTGCGTGGTGCTTAGTTGCCGGCTGGGGCTAAACCACAACATCGCCCATGATTTATAATAACATGCATTAGTGTTGCCCAGGTAGAGAGGATGTATTAATTCTTCTTCCTGATCTTCAATAGCATTCCTCATGTTTAATAGTGCATTAAAATCCATTTCTCTCCTAATTTCATCTCATTTTGCAATGAGGTAAGGTTTAAGCATGGCAGAGGCTACCTTAATTAATGGCTTTATCATCTCATGTTAAGAATTAGGTGGCCCAGGTTCAAGGCAAGGGGAGGGGGGGGAGGATGCACCACCACAACATCTAGCAGAAGATTTTAATTCATGAGGGACTGCAGATGTCACCCAACTTTGTAACCGGTTTCTGAACCTTTTCAGTTGTACTGTATTCTTTTTGAGATGGGAAGACCAGAAATACAGTTTTCCAGTTGCATATAGCTTTTTGCTTTGTTCACTAGTGCTTTTCAAATAAATCCTTGCATTCAGTTTTCTTTTTGACCAGTGCTGACATAATTCTGAAAAAGTGTCAGCTCAACCTATCATGATCCCAAGGTTTCACTCATAGACAATTATGGATGACGCACAGGCCATCATTTTATATGTGAATTTAGGATTGTTATTTCACACATGCATCACTTTACCTGTATCTATGTTAAATATCATTGTGTATTTTAAATGCCCACTCACCTAGTCTCATAAAGACCTTCTGTTGTTCTTTACAGTCAGATTTAAATAACACATCCACAGACTGTAATCTCACTGTTCAGTCCCCTTTCCAGGTCATTTGGAATACATTCAACAATATGAGTTCCAGCATAAATTCCCTGAGGAATCCAATGGTGGCCTCTCCACTGTGAAATCAAAACTTTTTTTGTTTCCCATCTTATTGGATGCTTTTTTATCCATGTGAGGATTCCTCTTCTTTCCCCATGGCTGCTTAGTTTCTTGGCCTAGATGGCCTATATGGCCATATGGTACAAGAAGTAAACTTTTGTTCTATGTGGATCCTGTTATGTATTATTTAAATATTGGAGTGCAGAAACCAAATAAGTGATAGGGGGAGTTGCATAGCCAGACAAACTTTCTAATGAAATAGAACTCTCGAGAACTATAGAGATAATTTTTAGTTACTAAGACAATATCTAGGGAATCCTTTTGTGTGATATATGTTGTAAACTGCAAGGTATCAAACTATTTAGACATCCAGGTAATGTAATATGCACACACACTTGTGTTACAGGAAATGTTGGTGATATTCCTGCTTTGGCTGGAAGCTCTTAAATGTACTTTGCGTTACTGACCTACAAAGCAGTAGCACTTGTTTATTATTTGTTTCAGATGTATTCCTAATTTACACTGGAAAGAGCGTGAGCCATCTAAAATCTTAATTCATCATAAAATTTATGGCTTTTCTTGATGCATGCTTTTCAATCTTTTTGATCAAAAGTGGATTGCAATTAAGCTTGGAGCTTTTTATGATTATATTTTCCCTGTCATATGGCTGAGTCTGATATTACATAACGTTATCGTAAATAGAAGTTTGAATATAGAGAATGCTGTTATTTTTCACTTTTTCCTTTGGGAAATATACTGCAAAAAGTAGGTAACTTCTAATGTCCTTGTTTCGCAAATAAAGAAATGAAGGTAGAAGCTTCATTTGCTTCTGTTGTCCAAAAACGGGCACTGATTTTATGTAGCTGCTTATAAATTCATGTTTTTGTTACTGTGTAGCATATTGGAAAACTGTAGAGGCACAGTCAATCTGACACTCACTTGGGCAGTTTAGATTTACTCTTTGGGCAGGGCTCTGTTCTCCAAATAAATAATAAATTAGCATTCTTTTGTCTTCCTCTGTCGTGGTTTAGCCCCAGTCGGCAACTAAGCACCACGCAGCCACTCGCTCACTCCCCCACGGTGGGACGGGGGACAGAATCGGAAGAGTAAAAGTGAGAAAAGTCATGGGTTGAGATAAAGACAGTTTAATAAGTAAAGCAAAAGCCGCGCACGCAAGCAAAGCAAAACAAGGAATTCATTCACTACTCCCCATGGGCAGGCAGGTGTTCAGCCATCTCCAGGGAAGCAGGGCTCCATCACGTGTAATGGTTTCTTGGGAAGACAGACGCCATCACTCCGAATGTCCCTCCACCCCTTCCTTATTCTTCGTCCCAGCTTTATATCCCGAGCATGACGTCGTATGGTAGGGAATATCCCTTTGGCCAGTTTGGGTCAGCTGTCCTGGCTGTGTCCCCTCCCAGCTTCCCGTGCACCCCCAGCCTTCTTGCTAGCAGGCCAGCACGAGAAGCTGGACTGTCCTTGACTACTTAGCAACAGCTCAAAACATCAGCACATTATCAACAGTTTCTCATCCCAAATCCAAAACATAGCCTCACACTAGCTTCTGTGAAGAAAATTAACTCTACCCTGGCTGAAACCAGGACATCCTCCAAAATCACTCTCCACAAGCCAACATTTCCTCCCCACACACTAGTATTGTAGACCACAATGTGCAGAAATATAGCATGATTCAAGCAATATTGTTTTGGACCCTTTAAATTTTGCGGTCGGGACCTTGCTAAATGGCACGTTGGAGAGAACTGTGTGTTCTTTGATCTCTTATGAACCAAGAAAACCTCTTCTCAACATGGGTAATTTTTATCATCGTAATCATAGAACAAAGGCAGAACATTTAATTTTTAGATAAAAATAAATTTATAACTCCACATTTTAGGTTTCTACCAATTTCTTGAGTTGGTCTCACTGAAAGAAAGAAAAAGGAGAGCTAGAGGAATGCAAAGAGTAATTGATCTATGCTTATTAGATCTGTGCAATTATCATATATAGGTAGATATAGAATATATATTCCCATATATATTCTCTTTTTTTAAATATCAGCTGAAAATTTGCAGTTTATCTTTGTTGTGGTTTAACCTGGCAGGTAGATAACCACACAGCCATTCACTCACCCTTCCGCCCCCCAGCGGGATGGGGGAGAGAATTGGAAAAAAAAAAAAGGTAGAAGTCCTTGGTTGAGATAAAGATGTTTTAATAGGACGGGGAAAAAAAAGAATAATAATGATGAAAGAATATACAAAACAAGTGATGCACAGCACAATTGCTCACCACCCACTGACCAATGCCCAGTTAGTTCCCAAGCTGCTGCTCCTCCCCAGCCAACTCTCCCAGTTTATATACCGAGCATGATGTCATATGGTATGGAATATCCCTTTGGCCAGCCTGGATCAGCTGTCCTGGCTGTGTCCCCTCCCAGCTTCCTGTGCACCCCCCACCTTCTCTCTGGCAGGCCAGAGCATGGGAAGCTGAACAGTCCTTGACTGCATAGCAACAACTAAAAACGTCAGTATTTATCAACATTATTTTCATCCCAAATCCAAAACACAGCACTATACCAGCTATCAGGAAGAAAATTAACTCTATCCCAGCTGAAACCTTCTTATGATTAAAAATTTGAGAGCAAAGGTTAAATGAATATACTCTTAAATAAATTCATTACATTTAATGAAATGTTTCTACAAATTTGTCTTTTAGACTGAGATAAAGTGGAGCCTTTCTTTAAAAAAAGTTCAGATCATATCTTTTCTCTTTTTTTTTAACCTTGCAAATTTACGCAATGCAGTAAATGACTATCCTGAAATAATTGCTTTTTTTTTTTTTTTTGCAAATTATGGTCATGGGGTACTTAAAATATATGCTTTGCAAAGTAGAAATCAAAAGATTGAATCAAATCATAGCAAATATATACAAAGATGCTGACAGATCTGAATTTTCAGCCTAGCTATCAAGTACTGTGGTGCAGTGGCTTTTTGTTGTTCTTTTTGCTATTTTTTGATTTTGCTTGCATTAGGAAAAAATTTGGTTTTAGTGTTTACTCTTGATTGAATATCAAATATTTCAGATAATATCAATTAAACTTGTCAGGAACATCATGAGACAAAAGAAACAAGTTGGATTTATAAGCCCTGTACAGGAAGAGGAGTAGAGAGTTTCTGATAAGACATCTAAAGCTGTAAAATGTAGTAAAACTGCATCAACCCTTCTTTATTTTATTGCCACATAGCATTGCAGGCATCAAAGGGTTACAAAGTTATTTTGGTGTAAAGCAGTAGTAGAAGAACTTAAAAGGTTTTGAGTTATACAGAAAATAAATAATACACGTGATCAAACTGCAGAAAAATAAAATGTCTAGTCTCTTTGCAGAAGCATAAGCATTGCATTTTTGATATATGAGTCTATAAAGAGAATATGTGGGCATGTGAAGGCAGACTTGATTACAGAGATCCATAAAAGCATCCATCCTCTGACTGCTGAATTAGTCCATGGGGCTGTTGTTACTGCCTGGTCAACTATGCTGGGGAAAAAAAAAAAACCCAACCAAAACAATCTAGAGCAAATGTGGAGAAAAACTGCTTAGATGCTTAGGGAATTAACATTTTATCTTACAAAGGAAACAAAAAGAATGTGACTTCTTTAGTCTGCCAAATGGGAAAAGGGATCCCTGTAAAATTCATATGGTGGGGAGAAGACTGCCCAGGTATTTTGCATTTCACCTGCCATAGCAGAAGCTGAAGAATGAAGACAGAGGTAGAAACTTAGCTGTGCTGAAGAGAAGGAGGAAGTCAGGTAAATGCAAGGGGAGGAATATTCTAGCTTAAGGTGAAAGCCATACGATGAGAAGAGAACTCATATCAAGCAATGTCTTTATTTATCTTAATACTGTATCGAGTGCTTATATAATGTAATAAACTGGCAATCCTATAAATATCCTATATAGAGCACATTCAAACAAGCATTAGTCTGTTTTCCATGGCTGGTATGTCTGATGAAAGCTGACCTGTACTGCCTGTGAAGCAATGCACTTCGCTGAATAATAGATGGTACATTTCTTCGGCACAAGTGCTTGCAATGGGTGAGTTAACATGACTGACAGTTCTGTTTATAATAGCTCAACATGAGTGCATTTATCTTTTTCTCTTTGATAAATTTTGCTGAAAGATAATATTCTACCAAGCAATTTCAACTACAAGCTCTGGTAAAAGCATTTCTTAGTTTAGGAGTTGTTTGGTTTTGTTACCTGGACCAAATAACTTTTTTTTTAATTGGTTTATCTTCTTGAATCTTATTATAAGTTTCATGTATGGCATTCTAAGGATATTTTGCAAAGTATGTCTAAAAATACAGTCTTTCATATTGTTTATTGGAAGTATTTTAAATAATTTATCTTGTGTAATGCTATAGCTTCATATACCGTAGCTCAGCAACCTGAAGCATATTCTGCATGTTAAACCTTGAAATCGGAAATGCAGATTCTCATAATTTTTCCTTTAGACCAATCCCTAATATTGTCATTTTGAGATGTAATGTTTAAAAAAACATGGTTGTGTTTTTTGATCTGCTGAATGTCTTTCACAGTCACGTTTCCAAACCACTTTCCAGAAGTGGAACAGAAATAAAGTTGTCATTGGTTTGAAGCTGCTCATAAAAAAAACAAACACAAAAACAAACAAAAAACCCACAGAACTAAAAGCAAAAATGTGCATTTGCAAATGAAGGCTTTGGTTCCTGTGTAAACAAAGCCCACCCTATTTCTGAAAGCTCCTTCTACTTCCCTAAGCAGCTGCACATAAAGGTGCCTTGTTCCTCTAGGAGCTGCAAACAATTTCATGCTCCCCCTACAGCTCCTTTTTATTAAACTGTATTAAAATAACATTTTATCAGCAGTTGAGTGTCAAGTGGCTTGGGTCTTGCAGAAAGGATCCCTGCCAGCCCCTGGAGAGTAGCAAGTTCTGTAGAGCAAGCCATTCACAAGCATCCCTGGCCAGCAGCTGCTCAAATCCATGGATCTTTGCATCTTTGTTTCCTTCATCTGTTCCCCACCACAGCTCCAGTCCTTTCACTGGCTTCAGTCTGTATTCCTTTTTCCAGAGACCTACTGAAGCCATGGAGCCAGTTGCAAGATTAGTAAGGTACATTGCAAAACCAGAAATCTTTTCTAAGCTTCAGCAGTGCTGGATAAGCACACCAGTCAGTATTGTCACTAAAATGATCAGCAGCAAAACAGTCAAAAATATAAACAATGTAAAGTGTTGCACTGCAATTCACTGTAGTTAAAACCATGAGGGGGGTACATCCTACAACTGCCACTGACATGTACATCTGTAAAATGAGGGGGAGAGCACTATGCTGAGTGACATTTAGAAGTCATTCCTTGCAACCATAGGGGCCATACATTTTTATATAGATATATAAATAAACCAACTCAATTCCAGATCTTATACACACACACACACAAAGTAATCAGTGTAAAACTGAATATCCTGATGTGAAAATTCAGATGTTTTGGTACAAAACCTATTTCTCCCAGCTTCTTATTGAGAAATGCTAGTATATACAGTATGTTTAGTGTTTTGAGAAGTACTGATATGGTGTAGCGTCACGCAGCTGGCCATTTTAACCACTGCCGTGGTGTGTGCACACATGATCGCTCATATGTGAGTGTGATGATACACTTAGTATAAGAGCTAGTTCATACATATAGATGTTATTCACATGCACACACACACACACACACTGGTCAAAATGGGACTTGAGAAATACTGGTGTGGTGCGGGAGAAGGATGGAATTCACAACTCTATGAGAGTTATATTCCGAAGCCGTTTATTGTCTTGTCTGACTCCAATATATATCATAATTTTCGCTTAGTCACTGCGCACACACTCATGATTGGTTACAACTTGTTACACACATTATTGCAATTGGCTATATACAAAATATCACGCGCCATCCATGCGCCTCTCACACAGTCAGGATTCGCTGCTTGCAGGTGTTCCTGTTTTCCTCGCTTCTTCTTAGTTGTTTATCACAGCTCCTTCGCCTCAAGGCCAACCCCTGCAGGTGTCCAGCTGTTTACCAGCTTCTCAATGCCTCAGCTCCTTCTCCTTAAGGTCGGACCGTGCAGATCGATGCCACAGCTCCTTCTCCTTAAGGTCGAGCCATGCAGGGTGATCCCAACATCTCCCCCTTTTTGTTTATCTATAAACAAAACCTGATGGATCATTCGCAACCCAAGGACTGTGAGGATGATGGACCATCTGTACATTCTTGTATCGTCCTGTGCCACGAACTCAGCCCAGCAGTCGGTAGGTGCCAGCATTACGTGGGCGTCCCCACGGAGGCAACGGTGGCCTTGCCGTACACCGATCCCCCTGCCCTTCGGGAAATCCCGGTATTACACATTTGCAGAGGAATGAGTTTCGACACACGCCTCGGTTGTCACCTTTCAACACAGGGAGCCTATGGCGCATGTGCCCGCTGGCCAGACGTGCTGCATGCACCACACCCATCCCGTCTATTGGTTCGTAGGCTTTGTTCACACGACATCTTACCATAATCCAGCAGTCAAATATCAACTATGCTTAAATCAATAGCAGAATGTTACAAGGCAAACAATTCTAGCTGTACTACTCCCAGCGATAGAAGCTACTTCTAGTGATGGAAAAAGTGCTTGTATAAAGCTATGAAAACCAATATTATATCTTACCAAAGGATTTGTAGTTATAGAGCACTTTGCCCTAAAAGCTTTCCATGTTTGTCTAATGATACCGCTAATTTCAGTGTGATTAATTATTTGCAAATTAGGAACTAGGACGCCCATGGTACAGTCCCCTGACCAGTTCCCGGGCAGCTGTTTCCCAGCCAATTGATCTCCACACAGCCACCATAACCCTTCTGGCAGATTGAAAAGGGATTGCCCGGGGAGGAAAGAGACAGACAGAAGGTGTCCTGTCCTGTTTGGTTTGCTAATGTTACCCGTACATTTTCTTTTGGCTGAGGTGGCATCCAGATTGCGATGACACCTGATAGTGTCATGATGTGTCTGACGACGATGATGGTGACTGTTCCACCCATGGTTTTACCCATTTTGCGGGAACCCAACAAGTTCCAGAATCTGTAATGACACAAGCATAATCTCGTCCCCAGGTTAGCAGTTGAAAAGGTCCTTCCCACATATTCTTTTCCAAATTTTTAACTTTTACTTGCACATTTTGTGTTAACTCACATAGGCTTCCTGTCATTCCTTTTACATGTTTTATTATGGGAGGCACTGTTTCTCCTTCTGCTAGACGCAAATAATTTAACACATATAAGGCTTTATTCAAACATTCTTGGGGTGGTGTGGCAGCCTCTCCCCCTTTTTGTTTTGGCAATAAACCCTTCAGGGAATGATTAATTCGTTCAACAATAGCTTGTCCAGTTGGGGAATGCGGTATTCCAGTAACATGCATCACTCCCCATTGAGCAAAAAATGGTTGGGTTGACTGGGCTACATAACAAGGACCATTATCAGTTTTAATTTGTAGGGGTATACCATGGGCTGCGAATGCAGCTCGCAAATGCTTTTGTACATGCCTACTAGTTTCTCCTGTTTGTGCAGTGGCCCAAACTACTGCAGAATAGCAATCAATTGAAACATGAACATATTTAAATCTTCCAAAGTCAGCGACATGTGTCACATCCATCTGCCATAGTTATAGCGAATGCAATCCTCAGGGATTTACTGTAATCGCGTTTCCTGGGCCTATTTGTTGACAATCAGCACAAGTCTGTATAATAGCTGTAGCGTCACCTGCACTTAGATTAAATTGTCTCGCTAAAACTTTGGCAGATTGATGGAAAAAGGCATGAGAGGCTTGTGCTTGACCTAAATGGTCCGGGGCAGGTCCAGCCCATACTGCGGCAGTCAGCCGATCGGCTCTTGCATTTCCTTCCACCAATTCCCCTGGAAGGTTGGTATGGCTGCGTATATGCATAACGTAATAAGGATGTCGTCTTTTCTGCAATAAAAACCAAAGCGTTCTAAATTGTTGATATAGCTGTTCCTGCTGTACCTGTCTGAGGATTGAACCTTCCAATCTTTGGAGTACTCCAACTACATATAAAGAATCAGTAATTATATTCACAGGTTTTTCAGACCATAATTTAAAGGCTTCAATTACTGCCTGTAGTTCTACCTTTTGAACTGATCCTGGCACGACAAGTACCCGTTCTTTCCATTCTCTGTGCTCTCGCCATACTATTGCTGCCTTGCCTGTCTTCCCACCACCATCCGTAAACACTGTAGCACCTTGAACTGGATATTGACTACACTTTGATTTTTCTTCTACTTCATGGTTTTTAAAAAAGGTAAACATTTTGTGTGATGGATAATGAATCTGAATGTCACCTTCAAATCCTGCTAATGCAGTTTGGAAGGGAACAGAGTGCTGCAAAGCCCAAGTCAAATATTCTTGTTGTAATGGTATTAAAATCGTTTTCAGGTCCTTTGCCGATATATCAATAATTCTGTTGCGCCCTTTCATAATCAAATTTGCAAAACACTCTACTTTCATGGTGACGGTTTTTCTGTGCTGCTGAGGCAGAGACCCACTCTAAAATTCTCAATGGGTCCGCTTTTGATTCTAGCTTTGTTATCCACTGTATTATAAGCGCATAGGGATGTCGCTCGTGATTGATTACTTCCAAAGTGATCCCTATCGAGGGGTCTATCCTAGAACTAAATGCTTGAGTCACCTTTTCAGAAATGTTTGCTACTGCTTCCCGGGCTTCCTTGGTCAATTGTCGAGGAGAGTTTAACCTGCTATCCCCTCGCAAGAGCTGAACCAAGGGCTCCATATCTTGTTTTGTGAACCCACAAATAGGTCGAATCCAGTTAACGTCTCCTACCAATTTTTGTACATCATTTAATGTTTTAATCTGAATTCTTAATTCAACCTTTTGGGGGGTCACCGATGTTTCAGTGATCATCCACCCCAAGTACCTCCAAGGCGCTTCAGCTTGTATCTTTTCCAGCGCCACTTGCAGCCCACTTTGCCTCAAAAGCTCAACGAGCTCCCTGATCATTTCTTCCGGATTTAATTGATCACCAGCCAACAATATGTCATCCATATAATGATAGATGAAATATTGAGGCCACCTTTTTCTGATTGGCTGTAAAGCCCAATTTACATAAATTTGACACATCGTGGGCGAATTTTTCATGCCTTGTGGCAATACTGTCCAATGATATCTTTGCATGGGTTGCGCCTTGTTTGTACTTGGGACTGAGAATGCAAAATGTTTGGCATCGTCTTTATGCAGAGGGATTGTAAAAAAGCAATCTTTGAGATCTATAATCAAAAGCTTCCAATACTTCGGTATCATACAGGGAGATGGTAGCCCTGGTTGCAAGGCTCCCATGTCCACTATAACCTTATTGACTTCTCGCAAGTCATGTAATAATCTCCATTTTCCACTTTTCTTTGGAATCACAAAAACAGGTGTGTTCCAAGGACTAGTGGTTGGCACAATATGGCCTTTTTGTAGCTGTTCTTTTACCAAATCTTCCAGGTGGGCGACCTTTTCTGCGGTCAGCGGCCATTGATTTACCCACACTGGATCATCGGTTTTCCATTCCAGTTTGAGCACAGGTCGCGTTTCAATGGCCGCTACCGAAAACCCTGCGGATCGCTAGAGAGTGATATATTCATTTGACTCAGTACATCCCGCCCAAGCAGACTTAATGTTAATGCGGCTACATAGGGTCGTACTGAACACACTAGCCCATCTGGATTTTCACAGGTTAGAGTTGTTACGCTCTGTTCTGTTGCAGAAAATCCACCGACCCCTACAAGTCTGTGAGCTGGAGACTGAGCCAGCCAGCCTGGCGGCCACTCTCAGTGACTGATAATGGTCACATCAGCTCCTGTATCCACTAACATATCGAAGGTCCATTGTCGCGGTCGCACGGTGGAGTCAGGATGCCTAAACTTCATTTTCAAAGTCGGTTTTCTTCTGCTGATATCTAATGCTAGAAAGGTTTGTGGTCTTCCTATTGAGCCAAACCCTCCATTCCCCCTCACTGATTGCGCTGCCTGAGGTACAGAAGCAGTAAAAGGCACCAATTGTGCAATACGTGTGCCTGCAGGAACCGCAACAGGAGGAGATGGTGTCCACAACATTACTTTGATGGTTCCCGTATAATCAGCGTCAATGACTCCAGGGAGAACAAAAAGTCCCTGCTTTGCTGCTGAAGATCGTCCTAATAACAAAGCACTCAATCCATATCCTAATGGTCCATTCGCATTAGTTGGGACATCATAAACCGATGTGTCCCATAAGGTAACTTCTACTGTTGTTTCCACGTCCACTCCGGCGCTCCCTCTGGTTTGGGCACTAAGGCTTGCCAAGCAGCCTGGTGGTGCTTCCCCATTTGTGTCATCGCGCGGGGTGCCTTCGCGCTCGGTCGCCCGTTTCCTAATTGCATACCATCATGATGATACTTTGAACAACATTCTGAGGCTTGATGACCAAATTTTTGACATCGACCACATGGTGCTCCTGCTGGGCCTATTCCTTGCTGAAAGGGTCCTTGTTGGAAGGATTTATGACCTGTCTCAATCTGCCTAGGTCCTTTCCTTGTGGCCTTGCGCTGAGCTCTAAAATGGCCTGTCTTTCCACAATTAAAACATTTTTTCTCCCCTTTTCCATTTATAAATGGCTTAATTGCTGCTGCAAAGGCACTTGCGAGTGTTTCTGCCTGATGTATGGCAGAGCCTACTCTGTTGCAGGCTTCTACCATTTGTACTAACGTTGCTTCTTTTGGCAAAGCTAACAAAATTCTTTTACAATCTACATTGGCATTTTCTACCGCTAAATTCAACAGCACTGCTAGTTTTGCATCTTCATTGGTATACACCTTATTCAAAGCGTCTCTCAGACGATCAACAAAAGACATATATGATTCATCTCTCCCTTGTCTAATTTGAGTATAAGATGGTTGCCTCTTTCCCTCCTCAGGGACTGTTCGCAACGCATTCAACGCTAGTCGCCCAACTAATTGCAAGGCTTCTAAAGGCAGCCGAGCTTGCAATCTAACATCCACAAACGGTCCCTGGCCTGTCATTTGTTCCATAGTAATGTTCTGAAGCGGATCGCCGTCTTGACGCTCCAGGTTTCTCAGGGCTTCTTGCATACAGAGTTTATACCATCTGTCTGCCCACAATAACCTTTGGGTTGGTGTCAACAACATATCTATCATCTGCCAACAATCCCATGGTGTAAGAACCATGCCCGTGAATATGTTATCTAATAGAGCTTGCGTGAAAGGTGATTGCAAGCCATAATTTTGCACTGCCTTCCGCACTTTCTTAATCAAGTCCCAGTGAAATGGGTCCCAGCGATTGGGCCCGTGAGGCTGTACACTAACGGGAAATGCCATCGTCTTTCATTGCTCCTAAAAAAACGTCTTTCCACCGCTCTCTAGGGTCGCCTTTCATCCTAGGCTCTTGCCTCCCTATAGTCTCTACAACAGGCTCTTCTCCTTCGTCGCTGCTATCAGGCAACGGGGGCCATAAAGGTGGCAGGGGCTCAGCTGAGGGCTTCAAAACTACGGCTTTCGATCGGTTAAGTCTGGGTGGTTTCGGGGGTGGTGAAGCCCGCCCCATCAATCTTTCACACGAGCACACAGGGGAACATTGAGTACATTGTTCTGGGCAGCTTTGTCCCGTCTTGCCCTCACATATATCATCGTAGACCTGTTTCTCTGACTTATCTGATGCAGCCGGTTCACCCTCGGGAGGTGCATTCGGAGTCGCTGAAGGTCCTGGACCCTCTGACTCGGTTAAGAAGGGATTGGTTGAAGGTGGTTTAACAGCCTCCTCCATACCAGCTGCAGCTTTTCTCTCTGCCTTCAAGGCTTTTAATGTGATTAATATCAATTCCCATGCCGTCACTAACTCTGCGGCGGTTTTATCTCCATTCTCAATATGTTCCCATAACATTTTTCCTATCTCCTCCCACGTCTCTGCCTTAAACGCCACAGACGGATCGGGGGGGTACCCTTTCTTTCGGCTCCAAATTAGGAGCCTTCTAAGTGTATATTCATCATATTTCAGTCCTCTCTTAGAGAGCATATGCAGCAGGAGTCTGACTATCGCTCCTTCTTCATGCGATGTGTTCTGCCCCATGCCGCCCCGGTTGCTCACCTCACCTCGCTGGGTGCTTCTCCGTTGCAACGTATTCCTTTTTCTTTTCCCTTGCGTCAGTCCTGCTGACTGCAATTCTTCTAACCGGGCTTCTCCCGTGGCATCCCCTGCGCTCGACCGGTGTTCAACGATGAGATCCCAGAGATCGTATCATGTCGGGGTCACCAGTTGCGGGAGAAGGATGGACTTCACAACTCTATGAGAGTTATATTCCGAAGCCGTTTATTGTCTTGTCTGACTCCAATATATATCATAATTTTCGCTTAGTCACTGCACACACACTCATGATTGGTTACAACTTGTTACACACATTATTGCAATTCAGAATCACAGAATCACAGAATCACTAGGTTGGAAAGGACCTTCAAGATCATCAAGTCCAACCATTAATCCAGCGCCACCATGTCCCCTAAACCATGTCCTAAAGTGCCACATCCACACGTTTTTTGAACACTTCCAGAGATGGCGACTCCACCACCTCCCTGGGCAGTCTGTTCCAATGCCTGACCACCCTCTCAGTGAAGAAATTTTTCCTAATATCCAATCTAAACCTCCCCTGGCGCAACTTGAGGCCATTTCCTCTTGTCCTATCGCTAGTTACTTGGGAGAAGAGGCCAACACCCTCGTCGCCACAACCCCCTTTCAGGTAGTTGTAGAGAGCGATAAGGTCTCCCCTCAGCCTCCTCTTCTCCAGACTAAACAACCCCAGTTCCCTCAGCCGCTCCTCATAAGACTTGTGCTCCAGACCCCTCACCAGCTTCGTTGCCCTTCTCTGGACACGCTGCAGCGCCTCAGCATCCTTCTTGTAGTGAGGGGCCCAAAACTGAACACAGCATTCAAGCTGTGGCCTCACCAGTGCCGAGTACAGGGGCACGATCACTTCCCTGCTCGTGCTGGCCACACTATTCCTGATACAGGCCAGGACGCTGTTGGCCTTCTTGGCCACCTGGGCACACTGCTGGCTCATGTTCAGCCGGCTGTCAACCAGCACCCCCAGGTCCCTTTCCGCCGGGCTGCTCTCTAGCCACTCCTCCCCAAGCCTGTAGCGTTGCATGGGGTTGTTGTGGCCGAAGTGCCATATACAAAATGGCTATATACAAAATATCACGCGCTGTCCATGCGCCTCTCACACAGTCAGGTTTCGCTGCTTACAGGTGTTCCTGTTTTCCTCGCTTCTTCTTAGTTGTTTACCACAGCTCCTTCTCCTCAAGGCCGAGCCGTGCAGATATCCAGCAGTTTACCAGCTTCTCAATGCCACAGCTCCTTCTCCTTAAGGTCGAGCCGTGCAGGGTGATCCCAACAGTGTGGAATCATGTCAGTCCTAGTACACTATTGTTCTGTCCTATTTTGCAGCACAGCTTATACCAGCCCACTTGAACCATATCTGTGAATCCAAATTCTGCAGAACGAGGAGGCTACCAGTACAAACTCACAGGTGACCTCCCTACACCTGTCAAGCTGCGTACCACAGTCTTAGCAGCAAGTATAATTCTGATGATTTTTTTTTTTAAGCCTCCAGGTGTGATAGCTTTCTACATCAGTTACCCACCAGTTCTGACATTCCTGAACAGGCCATTTCCCTATCCCACAGCTCCCTTGTCCCTACCATCCAAGCAGCATTTGCAGAAAACCTTTGCAGGCATACCTTCCTTCTCTGGTTCAGGGTATGCCTACATGTTCCTTTTACAAGTAGACTCAAGCTGTACTTCAAGTTGGCCTGCACGCTGTATATGCATAACACAGTCTCCAGCTTCTCAGCAGGACTTATTTAGCTTTGATCTTCCTGACTGCTGTATGAGACACAGAGCTGGCTTAGACCACAAGCATGGGAGCCTCCATAGACCTGTGCAATATTATATAGGTCACAACATTCATCTGCGAGTGGAACAAAGCCCCTTAAGGACCCTATCTCCCATCTTATTTCCCTTGATACAACCACACATGCATATGTTGCATGACCAAGCAGCTTCTCACCATGTGACCTGATGTTGTGCGTTCTCTCCTCAGGCTCCCAGACACCTCTCATAGGGAGGTGGGAGAAAACATCTGCACCTTGGCCATGTGGCAGATGGCATCCAATTCTAGTACTGGGGAAAGAGGATGACAGGGCCTTGGGATGCAGAACTACCCAGGGCAACTACTGCTCACCTTCTGTCCATGCCTGAGGTGCGTTGGGAGGAGGAGGTGACTGAAAAGGGCAACATGAGCCAAACGAATTACTCTGGCCAGCTGCCTATATAATCCAGGGGCTCTGGTGTAGTCACACCCTTGTCCACCCCCTTGTCCCTTAGGCACATTCTGGATAGGCCTGGATCAGAAGTTGCATCCTAGATCACCCCCAGGCCACACCTAGTGATGCTGCCTACCACACATGCACCCGCTGGTGTGAGACTAAGTAAGAGTTGCGACTGAAGCTCTTCCCACAGTGTGAGCACTTGAAAGGTTTCTCCCCAGTGTGGGTACGATGATGACAGATGAAGGTAGAGTTATCACTGAAGCAGGTCCCACACTCAGCACGCTTGTAGGTCTTCGCCCCAGTGTGGGTGCGATGGTGCTGGACAAGGTGTGAGCACTGGCTGAAACTCTTCCCACAGTCAGGGCACAAGTATGGCTTCTCGCCTGTATGGACATGCCAGTGGATGACCAGCTTAGAGCTCTCACTGAAGCACTTATTGCAGTCAGCACACTTGTAGGGCTTCTTGCCCGTGTGGAGCCACTGGTGAGCAATGAGGTTGGAGCTGTTTCATTGTGCTCTTTAAGAAAGTAAATGGCAAAGATGAGTATTCCCAGTAGCAAACAGTATGACAGAATAATACATAACATAATGATGCTGAAAAGTAAGCAATATTAATCTTTAAACTCTTTTGTATCTGCTATAGACATCACATGGCTGTGTATGGATTTATCTTCCAGAAGAGATCCTTCTGGGTTTTTTTATTAATCTTTCCTTGTTTTTATAGGGTGGGGTGGTTGTTTATACCATCAGCTTCAGTGCTTCATGATCTAAGATGAGCTGAGCCCTCCCCAATCTGTGCATGCATATTCTAAACAAGTAGTCCCCTTTTATAGCCTTATTTATCTGGGAACATTATACAAGTTTGATGTAAAAAGAGAACTTGGGTATGCACAAAAAGTGCTTATTAAAGAAAAACTGATTCAAAGTATGAAGCCCAGTAATAAAATAGAAACTTAGCAGGACCCTCATAAAAAAACAGAGAAATTGTGTACCAGCATTTCCTTTCCAAACTGTCTGCTGCTCTCTTCTATCTGATGTGTATTTGCCCCACTGTGATGTACAGAATCTACTCTTTTTAGAAACCTCTAGTACTGCTTCTAATATTGGATCTCACATGATCATTGTACATCTCATGGATTATATCTTTTTCATTTCAGTGGCAAAAATCTGCTAGCTGAGTCCTTCAAATTTCCTAAGCTGGTTGAAAATCATCTCTTGAAAGATACTAGAAAATCATCATTGGTTTCTCTCTACCTCCTGATGTCTTGTTTCTAGTCTGATTATAGTTGCCTTTTGGTAGTTTTTGGGTAAACAGGTATCAGCTGATACAGTTAATATATAAAACTCTTAGATTTTATTTCTTAAAGTCTTGTCTTGTTTATGAAAGCTGATATGCAAGAACTGGTCTCCTGATCATCCCTGTTGTATGTATGTTAGTTTTTTTCTGAGCTCCCTCCTATAAAGAGCTTCAAGACTCCCGAGAGTGAATTTGCACATGGTTGACACTTGAGAGTTTGCTGCGGTATCTGGATATGGGGCCATGTCATATGCAACTCTTTCTACGAAAGACACTGTGAAGACATGCATCACATTCTGAGTCATGCCACAGAAGTACCTTGCTGGCCAGATGTGGATCTGGCTGCTCATTTCAGAGAGCGTCAGCTCTCTATATGTGGATACAAGTCAGGACCTAGGAGTTGCTCCCTGGAGTGATCTATGAGAATTAACAGTAGTAGCACTGATTCAGGAGATTTTTCAATACTATATTCCTAACTGGCAAAAGATATAGGCACTTGTATGAGCAAATTTAGCAATTACAATCATGAGCATTCTTAATATAGGTCTATGAGATACACATATGATATCTGTATACGAGATGAGTCCACTTATGCAGACTCAGGCATGGCTTTCTCCACTGGTAACCATATCACTTTTTGGGGTGCAGTTCAAGTTCTAAGAGTTAAATACATCCAGTGAATTGTAGCACAGATCTTTGCACATATATATAACAAATTATTTATCCAACACGTAAAAATAAATGGATGATACTGCTTTTTTTTCCCAACAGAGTTCTAAAAATGACTTTATGTATATGCAATGTACCTAACGTAATTTACTGTTCCGTTAAGGTCTTTGCATTGACAATAGGACATCTTTGCCACAGAACAATTCTTTTCCATGGGATGATACACTTTTCAACATATCCAAGCATGATGTCATATGGTATGGAATATCCCTTTGGTCAGTTGGGGTCAGCTGTCCTGTCTGCATCCCCTCCCAACTTCTTGTGCATCCCCAGCCTACTCGCTGATGGAGTGGTGTGAGAAGCAGAAAAGGCCTGTGTAAGCACTGCTCAAGCAATAACTGAAACATCTCTATATTATCAACACTGTTTTCAGCACAAATCCAAAACATAGCACTATACTAGCTTCTATGAAGAAAATTAGCTCTATCCCAGCCAAAACCAGCATGGGGAATTTGCCTCCCATCTGACTCTCTGACAAAGTGGTTTAATGGTAGTAATGCTACTAGGCATATTTCCAAAGCTCTTCCATGTTTTCTTTAAGCAGCAGTAAACGAGCTTGAGGTTACACAGAGAATCCTATTAGACCTGTGCCACCCTATTGCAAACTTACTAAAGGGTTGTGATGAAAAGGATGATAATGACAGAAACACTGATATGGGATGTATGATAGAGTATGGCACACCAGGACACACTATCTGTATGCGTAGTCATGTTTATAATCCTAGGGCCTGGGAAACCCAAATGAGAAATATGCAAGTGAATCACAAAACACAGAAGGCAAATAGTCTAAATGAAAGAAAACTTGACAAAGAAAAAATATATAATGTCAAGCAATTCATGCTGATCCAGAATCTAACCATAGGTGTGAGATGTGCTTAGCCTAGGAACACCAAACCATTGCCAAAATGTTGCATCTGTCAAGGGAGAATTCATTTTCCTGCCTACCTGTTCCTTTGATGGCCCACTGCAGCCCCCTCCAACCGGACCCTGAGGCTGTGTGTCTCTCATAATACTAACCTTGCCTCCAGCACAATGGATAGGTCAGAGGGCCCTTTCTACAGCTCAGCCCTTCCCTTGGTAGTCCCTTTGCAGCCCCACTTTAAGTGGACCCATAGGTTTCGTGTCTCTCTAGCTATAAAAAAGCTGAGGTTTGTAATGGGAAAGTAGTGCTTTTTCTAAGAGAAGAAAAAAAACAACCTACCAATTCTAAGTTTGAGGAGGTTTGTAAGCAATTTTTTTGTCAGCAGATTTCCAACTGAGTGTTTTAACTCTTTCAGCTTACTGTCTTTGTCAGCTGCAGACAAAGAATGGACTTGATTCAGATTGTTATATGGGAAGATCCTGGTTAAATATACAGTGTAGAGAGTTCCCTGGGGTCCCAAGCTGCTTTGAATAATCTGATTCCAGTGCTCTCACATGTCATCTTCTGATGCTGTACAATGTATGTATGAGCTCATCTACAATGAGCAGAACTGCTGCAAGGAACAATAAAAACATTTTGGCACACAGCAGGCAGAGTGAGTCAGCCATCCAACCATGGATGGGTTCAGTGATGGCCCTTGTTATAATTGCATACTGTGATTAGCGGAGGCAAAGAGGATGATGCATTAAGTTCTTGTATTAGTGTTCCCTCCCGAGAGTGTTATTTTTGCGGGGTGGAGTGGAGAGAGATTGGAAAGGTATATCTGTTGCCAAGTTTCTAAAAAGTAACTATCGGCTGCCATCATCAAAGCAGCTACTGGCTGTTGATCCCCTAATTCTGGCTAAACTCAGTAGCAACAAAGGCAGCTATATTTTGTCTGCAGGACTATAGTTAGAAAAAGTACAGTCAGTATCGCTAGATTTGTATCTAAGGAATGCAGTGCTTATTTGGATGAATCTTCAAAAGCCACAACAAGGTACTAAACCAAAGCCACAGTTCTGTGCTGCCAGATTCTGGCATTCAGGACAGTGACAAAAACAAAGAACTCTGTCTTGCTTTGTGCCATGCATTCTTATGATTCCTTCGAGCAAACAAGGAGTTAGAATGCAGTGAATACACATACAAATAGTAAGCTGTGTTCTCTATTCAGCAATGCTTGTTGAGTAGTTTTGGGCATAGAGCCCACAGTAATGAATGGAAAACTTTGATCAGGACATCTGTGGCCTGCCCAAATCATTTCATGGGATCTAAAATTCTGACAGGAACATCACTCGATGGCCCTATTAACACAGTGTGTTCTGGCTTTACTTTATAATGAAAACAGCATGGTCATGGTATATTAATCAACTGGATAAGAGCAACATATACATTAACATTATTCTGCTTCTAGCTAAAGCTCTGAGACTAATATAGTGGAGAAGCCTGGCTAAGAATTTACTGATAGTTTTCTTTTGCCATAAATCCAGCCTAAAAAAATCCAGAACAGCTGAAATGGCACAGCCTTTGGTTGAGTAAAAAATAGACACATTTATAATATCAAAGAAGACTTATGAAAATATCCCAGCTGGATTTTGAAAAATGTAGGAGGGAATAGAGTATTTATATTTGCCCTAGAAAATAGCCCACTCTGAAGAAACATTAACAGAAGTGAATAACTGAGAGATTGTCTCTTAGAGGCAGCAGGTATAAGGTATCTGAAATTCGTTTGAGTTATAATTGCTTATTAACAACAGGATTTTTTGGTAATTATTTTTGCCCATGATACACAGGGATTTAATGTACATTGTTTTATGTGGATTTTTTTTAGAATTCAGCCTTTTTCTGTATTTACTTTATAATAAAGAAAAGAAGGACATGGTATATTAAACAAATGACTAAAAGCAAAATTTTCTTTAATTATAATTCTGTCTCTAGAAAATGGAGAGCATTTTCTTACAAAAAGGAAAATTTTTCAATCCAAATTTGTATTCTACTTATAGCAATAGATAAAATTGCAATAAGCCATCTTTTTGTCTATAAAGACTGAGTTCAGAGGCAAGTCTAATTATTAACTCACAAATATTATTGATTATATTTGTAATATTAAAATAATTATGCATTTTATGTTTAACTTGTGACATCATAATAAAAAATGCTTCTACAAATATATTAACAAAAAAAAGAGAGGCAAGGAGAGTCTCCATCCCCTACTGGATATGGCGGGGAACATTGTCTCCAAGGACGAGGACAAGGCTGAGGTACTTAATGTCGCCTTTGCCTCAGTCTTTAATAGCCAGTCCAGGTATCCACAGGGTATTCAGCCCCCTGAGCTGGAAGATGGGGATGGAGAGCACAATAACCCGCCCATAATCCAGGAGGAAGCAGTTAAGGACATGTAAACCACCTGGACACCCACAAGTCTATGGGGCCTGATGGGATCCACCCGAGAGTACTGAGAGAGCTGGCGGAGGAGCTTTCCAAGCCACTCTCCATCATTTATCAGCAGTCCTGGTTAACAGGGGAGGTCCCAGAAGACTGGAGGCTTGCCAATGTGACGCCCGTCTACAAGAAAGACCGGAAGGAGGATCCTGGGAACTACAGGCCTGTCAGCCTGACCTCTGTACCGGGGAAGGTTATGGAGCGGTTGGTCTTGAGGGTGCTCACAGGGCACCTGCAGGACAACCAAGGGATTAGGCCCAGCCAGCATGGGTTCATGAAAGGCAGGTCCTGCTTGACCAACCTGATCTCCTTCTATGACCAGATGACCCGCCTAGTGGATGAGGGAAAGACTGTGGACGTTGTCTACCTGGACTTTAGTAAAGCCTTTGCAGCGTCTCCCATAGCATTCTCCTCGAGAAACTGGTGGCTCGTGGCTTAGACAGGTTTACTCTTCGCTGGGTGAGGAACTGGCTGGATGGCCGAGCCCAGAGAGTTGTGGTGAACGGCGTTAAATCCGGCTGGCGGTCGGTCACAAGCGGTGTTCCCCAGGGCTCGGTTCTGGGGCTGGTCTTGTTCAATATCTTTATCGATGATCTGGATGAGGGAATCGAGTGCTCCCTCAGTAAGTTTGCAGATGACACCAAGTTGGGTGGGAGTGTTGATCTGCTGGAGGGTAGGAGGGCTCTGCAGAGGGATCTGGACAGGCTGGATCGATGGGCAGAGGCCAACTGTATGAGGTTTAATAAGGCCAAGTGCCGGGTCCTGCACTTCGGCCACAACAACCCCATTCAACGCTACAGGCTTGGGGAGGAGTGGCTGGAGAGCAGCCCGGCGGAAAGGGACCTGGGGGTGCTGGTTGACAGCCGGCTGAACATGAGCCGGCAGTGTGCCCAGGTGGCCAAGAAGGCCAACAGCGTCCTGGCCTGTATCAGGAATAGTGTGGCCAGCAGGAGTAGGGAAGTGATTGTGCCCCTGTACTCGGCCCTGGTGAGGCCGCAGCTTGAATACTGTGTTCAGTTTTGGGCCCCTCACTACAAGAAGGATGTTGAGGTGCTGGAGCGTGTCCAGAGAAGGGCAACAAAGTTGGTGAGGGGTCTGGAGCACAAGTCTTATGAGGAGCGGCTGAGGGAACTGGGGTTGTTTAGTCTGGAGAAGAGGAGGCTGAGGGGAGACCTTATGGCTCTCTGCAACTACCTGAAAGGGGGTTGTGGCGACGAGGGTGTTGGCCTCTTCTCCCAAGTAACTAGCGATAGGACAAGAGGAAATGGCCTCAAGTTGCGCCAGGGGAGGTTTAGATTGGATATTAGGAAAAATTTCTTCACTGAGAGAGTGGTCAGGCATTGGAACAGGCTGCCCAGGGAGGTGGTGGAGTCGCCATCTCTGGAAGTGTTCAAAAAATGTGTGGATGTGGCACTTCAAGACATGGTTTAGGGGACATGGTGGCGCTGGATTAATGGTTGGACTTGATGATCTTGAAGGTCCTTTCCAACCTAGTGATTCTGTGATTCTGTGATAAAATATGTATGAACCTAGTCCAAACCCCCAAATTCAAACAAAGCAAGCTTCTATTTTATCTAAGTTTGTTTTACTTCTAAATTTCACATTTTGGGTCTCTGGTTCTAAATACCAAGATGAAATTACTCAGTGCATTAATATCTATTTTTTTCAGAAGCAGTGATGATGCTGATACCCTGCTACAATAATGTCGTTTAACAGCCATTCTTCTCATGACCTATAGAAATGTATTTGTAAGTGTCCTGATTTCAGCCAGGATAGAGTTAATTTTCTTCATAGAAGCTAGAGTGAGGCTATGTTTTGGATTTGGGATGAGAAAATTAACTCTATCCTGGCTGAAACCAGGACAGTAAGTATCACGAGCTGCTAGCAAAAGCTGACTTTTTAATAGCAGCCACTATCCATCCTTTTACTTAATATGATTTAATGACATCTGTTTGATGGCATGTCCGAATAAAGTAATAGCCTCATTTTATATGTAAGTGCTGTTTTTATCCATAGTTTATTTTCATTGTGCTTTGCATAAATGTACTGCTGATGTGCATTAAAGAAAATGTTTTTTCACACTTGGTGTGAAATGTATGCAAAGCAGAGAGAGATTTAGAAGAGAATGCATCGGCAATTATTACACCCTATTTTTGATAGGTCCACCACCTTCTGAAATCAGCTGCCTGGAGGAAGGAACACTGGCAATAGTGTAGGGAAGTGCAGTCTCAGGCTCTGCACTCTATTAATTAGGTGCCTGAGACTCACTGTTAAGTGATTAATGTTCCTTTATATTTTGCTAGTTTCTTTCTTGTGGGAAAAGATCACATAAAGCTGAAGTACTTTCAAATAGCTGTCGATATTACTTGATAAAATTTTTAAAAAGTTATTTCTAAATTTGTGACCAACAAATTAAGAATAAAACTCTCATCAATGTGTGTCAATAAACTAAATCAGATTAATATAACTGCACTTTACTATTGTAACTGCTTCTTTTTTCCACACTGTTGTTTTATTTTTTTTTAAATTTCAGTCTCCAAATTCCTCCTGATTGATGCACTGATATTTTAACAACGATGTCAGACAAGTGCTAATTCCCTTGAGGAATCTGGCAGGGCTGTGGGAATCTTCCGGCCATAATTGTATCTCTGTCACAAATGTGATGATATTGTCAACTTCAGCTGAGTTGACAGAATGTGCTGTTGGTGCTGAGGGTGGATTATATCAACCTTCTCTATTGACCTACGAGTCTAAGGGTAATTTATTTAGGCATTCTCCACTGTCTCTGGTGGGGTTTTTTCGGTACTGTTCTAGAAGATGTTAGAGATATAAATGCATGCTGTATTTAAACAAAGACAGACTTTAATCAGAAAAACTAAAAGGGAAACTCGACAGGAAATCCTAATTATATAGTTAAAATAAAATTACTAGAGAAAAAAAAGGATGGTGAATTATAATCAGTGAGACTGAATTTTGATGGATGTACTAATGGGGTAACAAAGACAACTTTCATTTGATTAATTTGAACATTTAAGAGAAAAATAAAGCAATATGAAGATGTGAATGTAGTTCCCCTTACTGTACAACCATGTGACTCCAAATCTTTGATTTACTTATTCAATTGTTTACAAGTTATTTTAGCTGAACTCTTTACTATGTTTATTTTTCTTTAACAGTTTCTAAGTGCAAAATAATTTGTTGTAAAATAATTTTGTGGGCAAAGAACTTTACAGTTGATTCAGTAAATGCCTAAATGTGTAACCTCCTCGTTTATTCAGTTTTTGGATCTCTGCCTCAAGCCATGATTATCATTTGTTCAAATTCTGTCATGGACCATCCATTTTTCTGGTAATTTTAACAGGCTTTCCCTAAGTACAGGGAAAAGAAATCTTGATTTTTATTCTTGTGAGTTACTCTACAATTCTACTTTCTCTGTACATACATAAGAAAAATGGAAGCTACCTGTCATTCAAATGATCTAGTAGACATATGAGTTGCAAAATATTTATTCACTGGATTTTATTTTCTATGATCAGAATATCAAAAAATAAATTCTGGGCGGGGGGGTGGGTGTGTCCTTTTTGTTTTTTTTTTTTTCTTTTTAGGAGGGAGTGATTAATTTATTTTAATCATAATAGCACTAATGGAAGTCAGGCCCTTTATGGTTCTTTAATTAATTTGAAAGGGGAGAAAAACAGGAGCCTTACTATATCTGGGCTCACTGAAGTCCACTTGGCCTACAATCAGTTTCGGAAAGACCATGATTTGGCTTTGAGTTAGATGTTTCAATTGAAATCACGTAGCCAAAACCACAAGAATCTAACTTGTTAGAAATGGTGACTGTTCCAAAAATGTGAATCCACAAGACTGGCATACACACAGTAAGTAGAGGGCATACATAAAAGCTTCTGCTGTACCCTTAGCATAGGGTTTTGTTAATTTTGCCGCTGTTACATCCTTGGGAAACCATGTGCACTTTGCCATGAGAGACTGGTTTTCTTTGTTTGCTGTTGCAAAGCCAGAATATATATTCTGTATATTAACAGTGGCTTTAATTCTAATTTTCACTGTGTAGTACTTGGTCTGAAACTGCTGCATGGAACCATTTCTTAATGACCTCGTACCATCTTCCCACAGTGCTCAGAATGACCATGCTTACTGAGCGCGTCCCTGCCACACTGCAAATTCCCTGACAAAACATGATGCTTCCCTTTATTGGCACAAAGAGGTCTAATTCTTCATGGCTTACTAAATCATACTTAGAATTTTCTTCTTTAGGAATTTCTCCCAGTGCCATCTCAAGGATTTATAAACAAATGCGACTCCCAGGAAAGATTATCAACTGAATTAGTATTGATGTTAAGGTATGACTTTTGCTTGCATGTCATTCAGTGATTTTGCAAACATGCCTACCACTTTCTTGTGTAACCATCCCCCAAGTACCAAATAAGGAAAGTCTGGGAAAAAAAACTCTTCTGAGAAATAGTACTAGCTGAAATTTGCCATTTTTTAAAACTACCTCACCTAACAAAAATATGTATGTTAAAGGTTTCAGTGGGATAGTTAGCCAGGTTTATTACTGTGAGGTGGCCAGCACTGTATTATTTTGTGAACTACACTTGATGTACCATATAATTATTGAATTTGGCTATGATGCTTTCCTGGTTTCAGCTGGGATAGAGTTAATTTTCTTCCCAATACCTGGTATAATGCTGTGTTTTGGATTTGGGATGAAAATAATTTTGATAACATACTGATGTTTTTAGTTGTTGCTAAGCAGTCAAGGACTGTTCAGCTTCTCATGCTGGCCTGCCAACAAGAAGGCAGGGGTGCACGGGGAGCTGGGAGGGGACAGAGCCATGACAGATGACCCAAACTGGCCAAAGGGATATTCCATACCATATGACGTCATGCTCAGTGTATAAACTGGGGGAGTTGGGACGGGGAGGGGCCACAGCTTGGGAACTAACTGGGCATCGGTCACTGGGTGGTGAGCAATTATGCTGTGCACCACTTGTTTTGCGGCAGCTCTGACTCAGCGTGGGCGGGGACTAGAGCGGCGGCGGCAGTTTAAAAGCCAGTGCGCCCGCCATTTCGGCGAAGGGTTTTGGAGTGAAGGATCGCTCTGGTGGACCTTTCTTGAAGTGGCCTAAATCGCGAAGGCAGCAGCACAGGGAGAGAGGGTGCCCTGGCCCCGAACCAAGCCGGCGGAGCGGGCTCCTGACGAGCGGCAGCTCTTGACTCAGCGTGGGCGGGGACTAGAGCGGCAGCAGCCAAAGCCCCTTGCCTACAAGAGCAGCCCCAGGGAGCGCGAGCGACCCGGAGCGCGGTGAACAGGGTGGGCGGGCAAACATGACGTGGCGCGTCAGTTCGCCCAGGCCGAGCGTGCAGGGAAGGCATGCGGGCAGGGCGCAGTTCCCCCCCAGCACTAGAGGTACTCTGACAAGTGGCCATCGTTCTCACAGAAGAGGCTCAGCCATGGTCGCCACTCGGCTGAAAACCGTGGCCAGAAAGAATGTGGCAACACAGACAGAGGTCCCGATCAGGCACACGGCTGTCCAAGTATATGGCTGCAAAGAGTGCCTGAGACTGTCGGTTGTTCCAGAGACCAACGGGGACACCACCTGCGTGTGCTGCGACCAGGTGAGCGACCTGCTCAGCCTGGTGGCAGAGCTGAAAGAGGAAGTGGAGAGGCTGAGGAGCATCAGGGAGTGTGAGAGGGAGATAGATTGGTGGAGCCACACCCTGCCATCCCTGAAGCAGGGGCAGCTGGTGGAGGCTCCACAAGCAGCAGGGGATCCCCTGTCCTCTTGCTGCTGGGCAGAAGAAGGGGACCTAAGAGATGATGGGAAATGGAAGCAGGTCCCTGCTCAGGGTATCAGGTGAATCCCCTCCCGGCCTCCCTCACCATCCCAGCTGCCCTTGCACAACAGGTATGGGGCTCTGGAACTTGAGGGCCAGGAACATGAGGACCCTGACAAAGGTCCATCCAGGGGGTTGCTTAGGGTGAGTCAGCCAGCCCCATGCATCAAGACGTCCTCTGTTAAGAAAAAAAGGAGGGTAATTGTCATAGGCGACTCCCTTCTGAGGGGTACAGAGGGCCCAATATGTCGACCAGACCCAACTCCCAGGGAAGTCTGCTGCCTCCCTGGGGCCCAGGTGACAGATGTCACCAGGAAACTCCCTGGTCTGGTTCGGCCCACTGATTACTACCCACTGTTGGTCATGCAGGTTGGCAACAATGAGGTTGCACTAAGAAGCCCAAAGGCAGTCAAAAAGGACTTGAGAGCACTGGGGTGACTGGTCAATGGAGTGGGAGCACAGGTGCTGTTTTCATCAATCCCTTCAGTGACAGGGAAGAATGCTGAAAGGAACAGGAAAGCACACCTGATCAACACATGGCTCAGGGGCTGGTGCCATTGTCAGAATTTGGGGTTTTTTGACCACGGGGCGGTTTACACGGCACCGGGCCTCCTTGCAGCAGATGGAGTGCAACTGACTCCAAGGGGCAAAAGGATTCTTGCTTATGAGCTGGCAGGCCCAATCGAGAGGGCTTTAAACTAGATTTGAAGGGGGGAGGGGATAAAACCAGGGTCACTAGAGTTGAGCCTAGGGGTGGCGTGCCAAAGTTGAAATCGATAGCCCAGCTCAAGTGCATCTACACCAATGCACGCAGCATGGGCACCAAACAGGAGGAGCTGGAAGCCATTGGGCAGCGGGACAGCTATGATGTAGTTGCCATCACAGAAACATGGTGGGATGCTTCTCATGACTGGAGTGCTGCAATGGATGGCTATAAGCTCTTCCGAAGGGATAGGCAAGGAAGGAGAGGTGGTGGGGTGGCTCTGTATGTTAGGGAGTGTTTTGATTGCATAGAAATTAATGATTGTGAAGACCAAGTAGAATGCTTATGGGTAAGGATGAGGGGGAAGGCCAATGAGGCAGATATCTTGCTGGGAGTCTGTTACAGGCCACCCAACCAGGATGAAGAGACAGATGAGACATTCTATAAGCAACTGGCAGAAGTCTCACATTCGCTGGCCCTTGTTCTTGTGGGGGACTTCAACCTACCGGACATCTGCTGGAAGTATAACACGGCAGAGAGGAAACAATCTGGGAGGTTTCTGGAGTGTGTGGAGGATAACTTCCTGACGCAGCTGGTGAGTGAGCCCACCAGGGGAGGTGCCTTGCTGGACCTGCTGTTTACAAACAGAGAAGGACTGGTGGGAGATGTGGTGGTCGGAGGCCGTCTTGGGCTTAGCGACCATGACATGATAGAATTCTCAGTTGTGAGTGAAGTAAGGAGAGGGGTCAGAAAAACTGCTACCATGGACTTCCGGAGGGCAGACTTTGGCCTGTTCAGGTCACTGGTTGAGAGAGTCCCTTGGGAGACAGTCCTGAAGGACAAAGGGGTCCAGGAAGGCTGGACAGCCTTCAGGAAGGAAATCTTAAAGGCGCAGGAGCAGGTGGTCCCCATGTGCTGTAAGAAGAGCTGGCGGGGAAGGCGACTGGCCTGGCTGAACAGGGAGATTTTGCTGGGACTCAGGGAAAAGAGGAGAGTTTATCACCTCTGGAAGAAGGGGCAGGCAAGTCAAGAAGAGTACAAGGATCTCGTTAGGTCAAGCAGGGACAAAATTAGAAAGGCAAAAGCCCAGCTAGAGCTCAGTCTGGCTACAGTCGTAAAGGATAATAAAAAATGCTTCTACAAATATATTAACAACAAAAAGAGAGGCAAGGAGAATCTCCATCCCCTACTGGATATGGCGGGGAACATTGTCTCCAAGGACGAGGACAAGGCTGAGGTACTTAATGTCGCCTTTGCCTCAGTCTTTAATAGCCAGTCCAGGTATCCGCAGGGTATTCAGCCCCCTGAGCTGGAAGATGGGGATGGAGAGCACAATAACCCGCCCATAATCCAGGAGGAAGCAGTTAAGGACATGTAAACCACCTGGACACCCACAAGTCTATGGGGCCTGATGGGATCCACCCAAGAGTACTGAGAGAGCTGGCGGAGGAGCTTTCCAAGCAACTCTCCATCATTTATCAGCAGTCCTGGTTAACAGGGGAGGTCCCAGAAGACTGGAGGCTTGCCAATGTGACGCCCGTCTACAAGAAAGGCCGGAAGGAGGATCCTGGGAACTACAGGCCTGTCAGCCTGACCTCTGTACCAGGGAAGATTATGGAGGGGTTGGTCTTGAGAGTGCTCACAGGGCATGTGCAGGACAACCAAGGGACAAGGCCCAGCCAGCATGGGTTCATGAAAGGCAGGTCCTCCTTGACCAAGCTAATCTCCTTCTATGACCAGGTGACCCGCCTAGTGGATGAGGGAAAGGCTGTGGACGTTGTCTACCTGGACTTTAGTAAAGCCTTTGACAGCGTCTCCCACAGCATTCTCCTGGAGAAACTGGTTGCTCGTGGCTTGGGCGGGTTTACTCTTTGCTGGGTGAGGAACTGGCTGGATGGCCAAGCCCAGAAAGTTCTGGTGAATGGCGTTAAATCCAGCTGGCGGCCGGTCACAAGCGGTGTTCCTCAGGGCTTGGTTCTGGGGCCAGTCTTGTTCAATATCTTTATTGATGATCTGGATGAGGGGATGTCGTGGTTTAGCCCCAGCTGGCAACTAAGCACCACGCAGCCGCTCACTCACTCCCCCTCCCACAGTGGGATGGGGGAGAGAATTAGAAAAAAAAAAAAAACCCTCGTGGGTTGAGATAAACACAATTTAATAGGACAGAAAGAGAGAAGGAAACAACAATGATAATACCAACAAAGGAATGTACAAGAACAAGTGATGCCCAATACAGCAATTCCTCACCACCCAGTGATGGACAGCCTGTCCCCAAGCAGCGATTTCCGCCCCCCAGCCAACTCCAGTTTATGTACTGGGCACGACGTCGTATGGTAGGGAATATCTCTTTGGCCAGTCTGGGTCAGCTGTCCTGTCTGTGTCCCCTCCCAGCTTCCCGTGCACCCCCAGCGTCCTTGCTAACAGGCCAGCACAAGAAGCTGGACTGTCCTTGACTGCTTAGCAACAAGCCAAAACATGAGCACCTTATCAACAGTTTCTCATCCCAAATCCAAAACACAGTCTCACACTAGCTTCTGTGAAGAAAACCAGCTCTATCCTGGCTGAAACCAGGACAGTATCCACCCCTTATTCCATACCTTTTACATCATGCCCGGGTCCTATAATTTTCAATACATTCCAATTATACATTATTACTCTTCCTGTCTTTTAATATATACACACAGATATCACTTTCTTAGTCCATGGGCCAGCACTTCAAAATGTCTGTGGAGTTCATTCGGTCCATGACTCTGGGCTTCATCCATCACAGCAGTCTCTCAGGGCAGGGGAGATGGTATGTGGTGTTGGATTGTTATCTGGCACGGTCCATGTCCATGATCTGCAGGTCAAAGATGTCGATCTCAAGGGAATTGTTGGGCGCAAGCTGCTGAAGCCAGTTCTGGTTCCATCACTGCTGCACGTTGCTTGGTTTCAGTGAAGCTCATTCTTCATCAGTCTGGGTGATTCTTACTGTTATACCATTGATATGGCAGATAGCAACCATAGTAGTAATGTCATACTGTATTGTGTAACAATTAACATAATACAATTCAAATCATTGACTATTTTCACCCAAAATCAAGTCTCCTTGAGGTACACATTGGACTTCCCCATCCTTCCGCATTACCCACCAAGTGCACCCAGGTCCCTGGGCAAAGGCAATCCCACGAACAGGTTTGCCTTTGCCTGAGGCAGGAGTAACCCAGACTATCTTCCCCAGCATATTTCTCACATGCACCACAGGGACTTTATCCCCTTCTACGGTACGTAAAAGTTTTGATTGGGCAGGGCCGGCTCTATTAGTAGATCCCCTGGTGTTGACTAACCAGGTGGCTTTTGCTAAATGTTTATCCCAATGTTTGAATGTCCCGTCACCCATTGCTCTCAGTGCAGTCTTTAACAGTCAGTTGTATCGTTCAATTTTGCCAGAAGCTGGTGCATGATAGGGGATGTGATATACCCACTCAATGCCATGCTGTTTGGCCCAGGGGTCTATGAGGTTGTTTCGGAAATGAGTCCCATTGTCTGACTCAATTCTTTCGGGGGTGCCATGTCGCCATAAGACTTGCTTTTCAAGGCCCAGGATAGTGTTCCGGGCGGTGGCATGGGGCACAGGGTATGTTTCCAGTCATCCGGTGGTTGCTTCCACCATGGTAAGCACATAGCACTTGCCTTGGCGAGTTTGTGGAAGTGTGATATAGTCAATCTGCCAGGCCTCCCCATATTTATATTTCAACCATCATCCTTCATACCAGAGGGGCTTTAACCGCTTGGCTTGTTTGATCGCAGCGCAGGTTTCACATTCATGGATAACCTGTGCAATAGCATCCATGGTCAGGTCCATCCCTCGATCCCGAGCCCATCTGTATGTTGCATCTCTTCCTTGATGGCCTGAGGTGTCATGGGCCCAGTGAGGTATAAATAATTCACCCTTATGTTGCCAGTCCAGATCCACCTGAGCCACTTCAATCTTAGCAGCCTGATCCACCTGATGGTTGTTTTGATGTTCTTCAGTGGCCCGACTCTTGGGTACATGAGCATCTACATGGCGTACTTTTATGACGAGATTCTCTAGTTGGGCAGCAATATCTTGCCACAATTCAGCAGCCCAGATGGGCTTGCCTCTGCGTTGCCAGTTGCTCTGCTTCCATTGCTGCAGCCACCCCCATAGAGCATTTGCCACCATCCATGAGTCAGTATAAAGATAGAGTACTGGCCATTTTTATCGTTCAGCAATATCTAAAGCCAACTGGATGGCTTTCACCTCTGCAAACTGACTTGATTCGCCTTGTCCTTCAGCCACTTCTGCAACTCGTCGTATAGGGCTCCATACAGCAGCTTTCCACCTTCGATGTTTGCCTACAATACGACAGGACCCATCAGGAAACAGGGCATATTGCCTTTCGTTCTCTGGCAATTTATTATATGGTGGAGCCTCTTCAGCACGCGCCACCTCCTCTTCTGGTGATATTCCAAAACCTTTGCCTTCTGGCCAGTCCATGATCACTTCCAAGATTCCCGGGCGATTAAGGTTTCCTATTCGAGCCCGCTGTGTAATAAGCGCGACCCACTTACTCCACGTAGCATCAGTTGCATGATGTGTAGAGGGGACCCTCCCTTTGAACATCCAGCCCAGCACCGGCAGTCGGGGTGCCAGGAGGAGCTGTGCTTCAGTAACAACCACTTCTGAGGCAGCTCGGACTCCTTCATATGCTGCCAATATCTCCTTTTCAGTTGGAGTATAGCGGGGCTCAGATCCCCTATATACTTGACTCCAAAACCCTTAGGGTCGACCTTGGGTCTCTCCTGGTGCCTTCTGCCAGAGACTCCAGGTAGTGCCATTCTCCCCGGCTGCCGTGTAGAGCACATTTTTAACATCTTGTCCTGCCCGGACTGGCCCGAGGGCTACGGCATGAACTATCTCCTGTTTGATTTGTTCGAAGGCTTGTCGTTGCTCAGGGCCCCATTTAAAATCGTTCTTCTTCTGGGTCACTTGATAAAGAGGGTTTACAATCAGACTGTAATTTGGAATATGCATTCATTCTCCAGAAACCCACAACGCTCAAAAATGCTTGTGTTTCTTTTTTGCTAGCTCGTGGAGACATAGCTGTTATTTTGTTGATCACATCCATTGGGATCTGTCGACATCCATCTTGCCATTTTATTCCTAAAAACTGGATCTCTTGTGCAGGTCCTTTGACCTTACTTTGTTTTATAGCAAAACCAGCTTTCAGAAGGATTTGAATTATTTTCTTCCCTTTCTCGAAAACTTCTTCTGCTGTGTTGCCCCATACGATGATGTCATCAATGTATTGCAGATGCTCTGGAGCTTCACCCTGTTCCAGTGCAGTTTGTATCAGTCCATGGGAAATGGTAGGGCTGTGTTTCCACCCCTGGGGAAGACGATTCCAGGTGTATTGGACACCCCTCCAAGTGAAAGCAAACTGTGGCCTGCATTCTGCCGCCAAAGGGATCGAGAAAAACACGTTAGCAATATCAATGGTGGCGTACCACTTGGCTGCCTTTGACTCCAGTTCATATTGAAGTTCTAGCATGTCCGGCACAGCAGCGCTCAGTGGCGTCGTGACTTCATTCAGGCCACGATAGTCTACTGTCAGTCTCCACTCTCCATTAGACTTTCGCACTGGCCATATGGGGCTGTTAAAGGGTGAGCGAGTCTTGCTGATCACTCCTTGGCTCTCCAGCTGACGAATGAGCTCATGGATGGGGATCAGGGAGTCTCTGTTGGTGTGATATTGCCGCCGGTGCACTGTTGTGGTAGCGATCGGCACCTGTTGTTCTTCGACCCTGAGCAACCCCACCACAGAAGGGTCCTCTGAGAGACCAGGCAAGGTGGACAGCTGTTTAATTTCTTCCGTCTCCAAGGCAGCTATACCAAAAGCCCACCGATACCCTTTTGGGTCCTTGAAATACCCTCTCCTGAGGCAGTCTATGCCCAGGATGCACGGAGCCTCTGGGCCAGTCACAATGGGGTGCTTCTGCCACTCATTCTCATTTAGGCTCACTTCAGCCTCCAGTACAGTCAGCTGTTGGGATCCCCCTGTCACTCCAGAAATACAGATGGGTTCTGCCCCTATATGGCTTGATGGCATTAGGGTACACTGTGCACCGGTGTCCACTAAAGCCTTATATTCCTGTGGGTCTGATGTGCTAGGCCATCTAATACACACCGTCCAATGAATTCGGTTGTCCCTCTCCTCTGCCTGGCTGGAGGCAGGGCCCCTCTAGTCCTGGTCATAGTACTTGTTACCCACTTGTAAATAGGAATCAGAAGTCCCTTCAAGAGGATCAGAGGTTAGATCAGCTCTTCTATTCTTTCTGGGAAGCTGCCCACTGGAAAGTGGAGCGACGATTTTTCTGGAGGAACCTGAACCCCCTTTTGTAATTGTTTTTCCTTGCAGCTCGCGTACTCGTGCCTCTAGGGTCAAGGTAGGTTTTCCATCCTACCTCCTCATGTCCTCTCCGTAGTCACGCAATTGAAACCACAGGGTGGCTCGCGGTGTGTATCCTCTATATCTTCTCTCTTGAACAGAAGAGCGCTTACTCCTAATGGCTGAGACACTGGTCCGTACGGGTGGAGGGTAGGGCATATCCTCTTTGAATTGCCGGAACTCCTGGGACAGTTTCTCTACAGCAGAGACGCAGGCCCGTAGGGAGGAAGAGAGACTTTCTTCGTATTGCCGGAGTTGGCCAGCCAATTCATCCACCGTTGGTCTCTCTCCGTCTTTCCAGGCCATTACTGCTAATGAGTTGGCATATGATGATGGTGCGCTCCGTACAAACTTCCACCACATAGGTTGCGTGCAATTGACTTCATCTGGATCTTTGGATGATTGTCCATTGTCCAAGTCACCATAAATCACTTCCAGCACAGCTAGCTCCCTCAGGTACTGGATACCTTTCTCCATGGTGGTCCACTTGCCTGGGTGACATAGAACATCTTCCTTGAAGGGATACCTTTCCTTCACACGTGACAGGAGTCGTCTCCAGAGGCTGAGGACTCGTGCACCTTTTCCAATTGCTTTGTCAATGTCCCCTTCCCTAGAAAGGGATCCCAGCTGCTTGGCTTCCCTACCCTCTAATTCCAGGCTACTGGCCCCATTATCCCAGCATCGGAGCAGCCAGGTGACAATGTGCTCACCTGGACGACGGCTGAAATCCTTTGGCATTCTCGCAATTCACTCAGGGTCAGAGATCGGGTAGTTACTGTCTCTTTTATGAGTTCTTCCTCTTCCTCCTCTTCAAGCGATGACTCGCTCTATTCCCTCTTCCGTACTTTTGATGGCCATGCTTCAGAGCACTCTGCCTCCTCACTCTCTTCCTCTGGCTCCTTCTTAGAAGAATCTTCCTCGTCCCTTACTAAACGAGCTGACTTCCGCTTCCAAGATTTCTTCTTTTGTACAGGGGCAACTGATACCGGGATGGGCTGGTTCTCTGGTTCAGCTGCAACAGTCTGAGTAGCTACAGTGCCCACTGTGGATGTTGGAGTAGTGGCAGTGCCCGCCGTGGGGGTTGGAGTAGTCACAGTGCCTGCCACAGGGATTGGAGTAGTGGCAGTGCCTGTCACATTGCCATCAGATCCAGACAGCTTCTTTCCCCTTTGCATAGTGTCAAACAGAGCTCGGTAGGCATGGGCCAGGCCCCAGCACATTGCAATGATTTGTGTCTCCTTGGAACTACCAGGCTGACAGCATACTTCTTCCAAATATTCTGCTAGTTTATCAGGATTCTGCACTTGTTCGGGAGTGAAGTTCCAAAACACCGGACGTGCCCACTGCCCCAGGCATTTGCCCATGCTGCTCCACACACCCTGCCATTCATAACTATCCAGCCTTGGGGCAGATCTCCGGGTGATATTCTTAAATTGCTTGCCAATCTTAGACAAAACCGAAACAATGTTCCCCAGAAGTAGCAATAGAGGTATTTTAACTACCCAAGGGTGTTCAAAATACTGAAAAGTTATTGTGATGAAGGAGGAAATGTTATGATAGAGGGTAGCAAAGGTACCATTCTGCATTTCCTCCATAAAAAGCCTTTCAGAGGCAGAAGTATAATTGCTAATCGTCTCCACAAGACAGTAGCCAAAATACAGTAACGGCTTTAGTACAGAGCTCAGATGATACCACATTAAGCTCAGGGTCAGTGTTCTAAAAACAAGTCTCGCAGGCGAGACATTACTAATCATTGCAGAGTACAGCAGCCCGCAGAAACCAACACCGATCCTTAACATGTACAGAAAAGACGGGAGCATCATGCCAATCAAACAAACTGATATTGTGACCTGCAACTGTTATTATCTCAAGCCTCGAGCCCCACGTTGGGTGCCAAAAAGGACTGTCGTGGTTTAGCCCCAGCCAGCAACTAAGCACCACACAGCTGCTCACTCACTCCCCCTCCCACAGTGGGACGGGGGAGAGAATTAGGAAAAAAAAAACCACCCTCGTGGGTTGAGATAAACACAGTTTAATAGGACAGAAAGAGAGAAGGAAACGACAATGATAATACCAACAAAGGAATGTACAAGAACAAGTGATGCCCAATACAGCAATTGCTCACCACCCGGTGATCGACAGCCCGTCCCCGAGCAGCGATTTCCGCCCCCTGGCTAACTCCAGTTTATGTACTGGGCATGACGTCATATGGTAGGGAATATCTCTCTGGCCAGCTTGGGTCAGCTGTCCTGTCTGTGTCCCCTCCCAGCTTTCCGTACACCCCCAGCCTCCTTGCTAACAGGCCAGCACAAGAAGCTGGACTGTCCTTGACTGCTTAGCAACAACCCAAAACATGAGCACGTTATCAACAGTTTCTCATCCCAACTCCAAAACAGAGTCTCACACTAGCTTCTGTAAAGAAAACCAGCTTTATCCTGGCTGAAACCAGGACAGGGGATCGAGTGCTCTCTCAGTAAGTTTGCAGATGACACCAAGTTGGGTGGGAGTGTTGATCTGCTGGAGGGTAGGAGGACTCTGCAGAGAGATCTGGACAGGCTGGATTGATGGGCAGAGGTCAACTGTATGAGGTTTAATAAGGCCAAGTGCCAGGTCCTGCACTTCGGCCACAACAACCCCATGCAAAGCTACAGGCTTGGTGGGGAGTGGCTGGAGAGCTGCCCGGCAGAAAAGGACCTGGGGGTTCTGGTTGACAGCCGGCTGAATATAAGCCGGCAGTGTGCCCAGGTGGCCAAGAAGGCCAACAGAGTCCTGGCCTGTATCAGAAATAGTGTGGCCAGCAGGAGTAGGGAAGTGATTGTGCCCCTGTACTCGGCACTGGTGACGCCGCACCTTCAATACTGTGTCCAGTTTTGAGCCCCTCACTACAAGAAGGATGTGGAGGTGCTGGAGCGTGTCCAGAGAAGGGCAACAAAGCTGGTGAGGGGTCTGGAGCACAAGTCTTATGAGGAGCGGCTGAGGGAACTGGGGTTGTTTAGTCTGGAGAAGAGGAGGCTGAGGGGAGACCTTATCGCTCTCTGCAACTACCTGAAAGGGGGTTGTGGTGAGGTGGGTGTTGGTCTCTTCTCCCAAGTAACCAGCGATAGGACGAGAGGTAATGGTCTCAAGTTACCCTAGGGGCGGTTTAGATTGGATTTTAGGAAAAATTTCTTCACTGAGAGGGTGGTCAGGTATTGGAACAGGCTGCCCAGGGAGGTGGTGGAGTCGCCATCTCTGGAAGTGTTCAAAAAACGTGTGGATGTGGTACTTCAAGACATGGTTTAGGGAACATGGTGGCACTGGATTAATGGTTGGTCTTGATGATCTTGAAGGTCCTTTCCAATCTTAGTGATTCTGTGATTATTATTAGTAGTAGTAGTAGTCATATTAAACTGTCTTTATCTCAACCCATGAGTTCTACCTTTTTTTTTTTATTCAATTCTCTCCCCCATCCCGCTGGGGAGGGAAGGGTGAGCGAACGGTTGTGTGGTTGTTTTAGCTACAAACTGTTGGTTCCACTGTGCAACTTGAAAAGGGGCATGTCGCAGAGGCTTATCAATACAAATTAATCAGATTTTATATTTCAATGGGATTTATTGTGGGTAAAGTAAATTCAGTGCTCCGACAAACAGTAGTCAGTCACAGGTTCAGGTTGCTAGGCAGGAACTACTACTACCCAACCGACTTGAGAATTCTTAAGTTTTAGAATGATGATCCAAAATGCGCAATCACTTACCTAACAAGGTGAGGGCTCTCAACCTTGAGGAGTTACCTTAGGCAGCACCCCAACCCAAGGGGAGAGTCCCTAACTGCAGACCTGCTGCTCTGAGGAGGACAGACTCAGTAGGACTCCTGGCAGGGCTCCGAATCTGACCTGTGGTCATATATGGTCATATTAGTTCTCATTGGTTGGAGACCTCATTTTCTGGATGGCAACAGCCATCGCTTAACCTAGGGGTGGGTGTACCGGCCACAGGGCACAAGACCTCAGTCTCTGGAGGTGACTCCTATCAGGTGTGAAGGAAAGGTATCCCTTCAATGAAGATGTTCTATGTCACCCAGGCAAGTGGACCACCATGGAGAGAAGTATCCAGTACCTGAGGGAATTAGCCATGCTGGAGGTGATATATGATGACCTGGTCAACAAGCACTTATCCAAAGATCCAGATGTAGTCAAGTGCACCCAACCCATGTGGTGGAAGTTTGCATGGAGCGCACCATCGTCGTATGCCAATTCATTGGCAGTAATGACATAGAAATATGGAGAGGGAAAAATGGTGGATGAATTGGCTGGCCAGCTCTGGCAATATGAAGAAAGTCTCTCTTCCTCCCTCGTCTTGGCTGTGGAGAAACTGGTCCAGCAACTCAAAGGGATAGATCCTACTCCCCACCTGTATGAACCAGTATCTCAGCTGTTAGGAGTAAGCCTCCCTCTGCTTCTGTTCAAGAGAGAGGATATAGTGGGTGCACACCATGGGCCACCCTGTGGTTTTACCTGTGTGACCACAGAGAGGACATGAGGAAGTGGGATGGAAAATATATCTTGACTGTAGAGGCACGGGTATGTGAGTTGCAAGGAAAAACAATCACAAAAGGAGGTTCTTCCAAGAAAATGGCTGCTCCAGTTTCCAGTGAGCCATTTCCCCCACAGAGTAGAAGGGCTGGTCTGATTTCTGATCTGAATAAAGGGACTCCTAACTCATACTCACAAGAACTGAGTAACGGATACTATGACCAGGACTAGAGGGGCCCTGCTTCCAGACAGGTGGAGGAAAGGGACAACCAAGTTGACTGGGCTGTGTGGATTCAGTGGCCTGGCACATCAGATCCACAGGAGTATAAGGCTCTAGTTGACACCAGTGCACAGTGTACCCTAATGCCATCAAGCTATAAAGGGACAGAATCCATCTGTATTTCTGGAGTGACTGGGGGATGCCAAGTGCTAAATGTATTGGACGCTGAAGTGAGTCTACCTGGGAATGAGTGGTAAAAGCACCCCATTATGACTGGCCCAGAGGCTCCGTGCATCCTTGGCATAGTCTACATCAGAAGAGGGTATTTCAAGGACCCACAAGGGTACCACTGGGCTTTTGGTATAGCTGTGTCTTGGTTTAGCCCATCTCTGGGCTAAACACTAGCAATTGCTCTATCACCCGAAAACCCCCTCTCAGCCGAGAAAGTGAAATCAGGGAAAAAAAGGAAACTCATGGGTTGAAATAGAAACAGATTTAATAAAACAATAAGACTAATATTAATACTAAAGCAATATAAAGTACACAGAATTCTACTCAGCTCATATAGCGGTCGCAAGCTGCCCACTCCCAGCAGCGAACACTGGTTGGCGAACACTGCGAGCAGCACAGCTCCAGTGAAGGAAGAGTAAGCCTCAGGAGCAGAGCGAGAGGTGAGACCCTCCAGGGATGGCAGCCACTGAGAGAGAGAGAGTGCGCTGTTCCCAGCAGACTCCCCAATTTATGGTGAGCGTGACGTTTATGGTGTGGAATACTTCTGTTGCCCAGCCTGGGACAGCTGCTTTGGCCTCCGTTCCTCCTAGCTTGAGCGCTTGGCTGTCTCAAGACTGCTAGAGGCCTTGATCACTATGGAAACCCGCATACCATGGCTGTCCATGAACAAAAACAAAGTTTCTTATCAACTTTGTTCTCACAGTAGCAGGTGCTGCAGTTGTCTTAGAAATGCAGCTTTCCTGAAAAGAAAATTGATTTTATGATTCTATCCCAGCAAAACCAGGACAGTATTACACCCCTTATTCTATATCATTTACATCACACTCAAGTCTCTGCTACCTTTCCCCATCTCTCTCTCTTTATATAAAAACACAAATATAATTCCCTTACTCTATGGGCCATCTCTCTAAAGAGTACATTTAGTCTAAAATTGTGGGTTTCGTCTGTCATAATAGTCTCTCAGGGCAGGAAAGATGGTGTGGCATTCGCTCATTCAGCAGATCAGGACCCAATCTCAATACGGTGTGATGGACGGGTGAAGTTGGGTGCAGCAGGATGATGTGTTCTGCATCTGGGGCTTGCAGCTGGTATATCCGGTACGGTCCATGTTCACAGTCTGCAGTGAAGATATTGATCTCAGGAAAATTACTGTAATAGCTAATTAAAGAAATGATGATAAGCAGTACCATGCAACAACTGCCATCATACAGTTCAAATTATTGGCTTGAGGTAAACAAAGAACTTCCCCATCCTCCTGCATCACCCACCAGGTGCACCCAGGTCCTCGAGCAAAAGCAGTCCCACAAATGGATTTGCCTTTGCCCAGGGAGGGAATACCCCAAAGTATTTTCCCCAACATATTTCTTACATGCAGCATGGGGACTTTATCCCCTTCTACTGTATGTAGAAGTTCCAAATGAGCAGGACCAGCTCGATTGGAAGATCCCCTGGTGTTAAGCAACCAGGTGGCTTTCCCTAAATGTTCATCCCAGTTTTTAAATGTCCCAACACCCATTGCTTTTACAGAATCACAGAATCACAGAATCACTAGGTTGGAAAGGACCTTCAAGATCATCAAGTCCAACCATTAATCCAGCGCCACCATGTCCCCTAAACCATGTCTTGAAGTGCCACATCCACACATTTTTTGAACACTTCCAGAGATGGCGACTCCACCACCTCCCTGGGCAGCCTGTTCCAATGCCTGACCACCCCCTCAGTGAAGAAATTTTTCCTAATATCCAATCTAAACCTCCCCTGGCCCAACTTGAGGCCATTTCCTCTTGTCCTATTGCTAGTTACTTGGGAGAAGAGGCCAACACCCTCATCGCCACAACCCCCTTTCAGGTAGTTGTAGAGAGCGATAAGGTCTCCCCTCAGCCTCCTCTTCTTCAGACTAAACAACCCCAGTTCCCTCAGCCGCTCCTCATAAGACTTGTGCTCCACACCCCTCACCAGCTTCGTTGTCCTTCTCTGGACATGCTCCAGCACCTCCGCATCCTTCTTGTAGTGAGGGACCCAAAACGGAACACAGTATTCAAGCTGCGGCCTCACCAGTGCCGAGTACAGGGGCACAATCACTTCCCTACTCCTGCTGGCCACACTATTCCTGATACACAGGCCAGGATGCTGTTGGCCTTCTTGGCCACCTGGGCACACTGCCGGCTCATGTTCAGCCGGCTGTCAACCAGCACCCCCAGGTCCCTTTCCGCCGGGCTGCTCTCCAGCCACTCCTCCCCAAGCCTGTAGCATTGCATGGGGTTGTTGTGGCCGAAGTGCAGGACCCTGCACTTGGCCTTATTAAACCTCATACAGTTGACCTCTGCCCATCGATCCAGCCTGTCCAGATCCCTCTGCAGAGCCCTCCTACCCTCCAGCAGATCAACACTCCCACCCAACTTGGTGTCATCTGCAAACTTACTGAGGGAGCACTCGATCCCCTCATCCAGATCATCGATAAAGATGTTGAACAAGACCGGCCCCAGAACCGAGCCCTGGGGAACACCGCTTGTGACCGGCCGCCAGCCGGATTTAACACCGTTCACCACAACTCTCTGGGCTCGGCCATCCAGCCAGTTCCTCACCCAGCGAAGAGTAAACCTGTCTAAGCCACGAGCCGCCAGTTTCTCCAGGAGAATGCTGTGGGAGACGCTGTCAAAGGCTTTACTAAAGTCCAGGTAGACAACGTCCACAGTCTTTCCTTCATCCACTAGGCGGGTCGCCTGATCATAGAAGGAGAACAGGTTGGTCAAGCAGGACCTGCCTTTCATGAACCCATGCTGGCTGGGCCTGATCCCTTGGTTGTCCTGCACATGCCCTGTGAGCACTCTCAAGACCAACCGCTCCATGATCTTCCCCGGTACAGAGGTCAGGCTGACAGGCCTGTAGTTCCCAGGATCCTCCTTCCGGTCTTTCTTGTAGACGGGCATCACATTGGCAAGCCTCCAGTCTTCTGGGACCTCCCCTGTTAACCAGGACTGCTGATAAATGATGGAGAGTGGCTTGGAAAGCTCCTCCGCCAGCTCTCTCAGTACTCTCGGGTGGATCCCATCAGGCCCCATAGACTTGTGGGTGTCCAGGTGGTTTAGCATGTCCTGGACTGCTTCCTCCTGGATTATGAGGAGTACATTGTGCTCTCCATCCCCATCTTCCAGCTCAGGGGGCTGAATACCCTGTGGATACCTGGACTGGCTATTAAAGACTGAGGCAAAGGCGGCATTAAGTACCGCAGCCTTGTCCTCGTCCTTGGAGACAATGTTCCCCACCATATCCAGTAGGGGATGGAGATTCTCCTTGCCTCTCTTTTTGTTGTTAATATATTTGTCGAAGCATTTTTTATTATCCTTTACGACTGTAGCCAGACTGAGCTCTAGCTGGGCTTTTGCCTTTCTAATTTTGTCCCTGCTTGACCTAACGAGATCCTTGTACTCTTCTTGACTTGCCTGCCCCTTCTTTCAGAGGTGATAAACTCTCCTCTTTTCCCTGAGTCCCAGCAAAATCTCCCTGTTCAGCCAGGCCAGTCACCTTCCCCGCCAGCTCTTCTTACAGCACATGGGGACCGCCTGCTCCTGAGCCTTTAAGGTTTCCTTCTTGAAGAATGTCCAGCCTTCCTGGACCCCTTTGTCCTTCAGGACTGTCTCCCAAGGGACTCTCTCAACCAGTGACCTGAACAGGCCAAAGTCTGCCCTCCGGAAGTCCATGATAGCAGTGTAGTCTTGTCCTGGTTCCAGATGGAATAGAGTTAATTTTCTCCATAGAAGCTAGTATGAGGCTATTTTTTGGATTTGGGTTGAGAAAATGAGAAACTGTCCAGTTTTTCATTCTGGCCTGCCAGCAGGAAGGCAGAGGGTGCATGGGAAGCTGGGAGGGGACACAGCCAGGAATGCTGACCCGGGCTGGCCAAAGAGATATTCCATACCATATGGCATCATGCTCAGTATGTAAGGCTGGGGCAAAGAAGAAGGAAGGGGTGGGGGGGACATTTGGAGTTATGGCATATGTCTTCCTAAGTAAGCTTTATATGTGATGAAGCCCTGCTTCCCTGGACATGCCTGAACACCTGCCTGCCGATGGGAAGTAGTGAATGAATTCCTTGTGTCATGGTTTAGCCCCAGCCAGCAACTACGCACCACGCAGCCGCTCGCTCACTCCCCCACGGTGGCACGGGGGAGAGAATCGGAAGAGTAAAAGTGAGGAAACTCATGGTTTGAGATAAAGACAGTTTAATAAGTAAAGCAAAAGCCGTGCACGCAAGCAAAGCAAAACAAGGAATTTGTTCACCACTCCCCATGGGCAGGCAGGTGTTCAGCCATCTCCAGGGAAGTAGGGCTCCGTCACGCATAATGGTTTCTTGGGAAGACAGACGCCATAACTCCAAACGTCCCTCCACCCCTTCCTTCTTCTTTGTCCCAGCTTTATATACTGAGCATGACGTTATATGGTATGGAATATCTCTTTGGCCAGCCTGGGTCAGCTGTCCCGGCTGTGTCCCCTCCCAGCTTCCCGTGCACCCCCAGCCTGCTCGCTGCAGGCCAGCATGAGAAGCTGGACTGTCCTTGAGTACTTAGCAACAACTCAAAACATCAGCACCTTATCAACATTTTCTCATCCCAAATCCAAAACATAGCCTCACGCTAGCTTCTATGAAGAAAATTAACTCTACCCTGGCTGAAACCAGGACACCTTGTTTTGCTTTGCTTGCATGTGTGGCTTTTGCTTTACCTATTAAGCTGTCTTTATCTCAACCCATGAGTTTTCTCACTTTTACTCTTCTGATTCTCTCCCCCATCCCACCGTGGGGGAGTGAGCGAGCATCTGTGTGGGGCTTAGTTGCTGGCTGGGGTTAAACCATGACAAGTCTTTAATAGTCCATTGCATCGTTCGACTTTCCCAGAGGCTGCTGCATGATAGGGAATGTGTTATACCCACTCAATGCCATGCTCTTTGGCCCAGGGGTCTATGAGGTTGTTTGGGAAATGAGTCCCATTGTCTGACTCAATTCCTTCTGGGGTGCCATGTCGCCATAACACTTGCTTTTCAAGGCCCAGGATAGTGTTTCGGGCAGTGGCATGGGGCACAGGATACATTTCTAGCCATCCACTGGTTGCCTCCACCATTGTGAGCACATAGCGCTTGCCTCTGCGGGTTCGTGGAAGTGTGATATAGTCCATCTGCCAGGTCTCCCCATATTTATATTTCAACCGTCATCCTCCATACCACAGAGTTTTCAACCATTTGGCTTGTTTAATTGCAGCACGTTTCACACTCATGGATAACCTGTGCAATAGTGTCCATGGTCAAATCCACCCCTCGATCATGAGCCCATCTATATATTGCATCTCTCCTTCATGGCCTGAGGTGTCAAGGGCCCACCGAGCTATAAATAATTCACCCTTATGTTGCCAGTCCAGTTCTACTTGAGACACTGTAACCTTAGCAGCCTGATCCACCTGCTGGTTGTTTTCATGTTCTTCAGTGGCCTGACTCTTGGGTACGTGGGCATCTATGTGCCGTGCTTTTCAAACCAGATTCTCTAGCCAGGCAGTAATATCTTGCCATAATGCGGCAGCCCAGATGGGTTTACCCCTGTGCTTCCAGTTACTCTGCTTCCACTGCTGTAGCCACCCCCCCAGAGCATTTGCCACCATCCATGAGTCAGTTATAGGGATGGAGCACTGGCCACTTTTATCGGTCAGCAATGTCTAAAGCCAGCTGGATGGCCTTCACTTCTGCAAGTTGGCTCGATTCACCTTCTCCTCCACCAGTTTCTACAAATCTTCGTATAGGATGCCATATAGCAGCTTTCCACCTCCAGTGCTTTCCCACAATGCAAGAGGACCCATCAGGGAACAGGGCAAACTGATTTTCATTTTCTGGTAGTTTATTATATGGTGGGGCCTCTTTATCGTGCATGACCTCCTCCTCTTCTGGCAATATTCCGAAATCATTGCCTTCTGGCCAGTCCACGATCACTTCCAAGATTCCTGGGTGACTGGGGTTTCCTATTCGAGCCCGCTGTGTGATAAGTGCAACCCCACTTACTTACTCCACGTAGCATCAGTCGCATGATGTGTAGAGGGGACCCCCCCTTTGAACATCCAGCCCAGCACCGGCAGTCGGGGTGCCAGGAGGAGCTGTGCTTCAGTACCAATCACTTCCGAAGCAGCTTGAACCCCTTCATATGCTGCCAATATCTCTTTTTCAGTTGGACTATAGCCAGCCTCAGATCCTCCATATCCCCGACTCCAAAACCCTTAGGGTCGACCTTGAGTCTCTCCTGGTGCCTTCTGCCAGAGACTCCAGGTAGGGCCATTCTCCCCGGCTGTGGTGAAGAACACATTTTTAACATCTTGTCCTGCCTGCACTGGCCCAAGGGCTACTGCATGAACTATTTCCTGTTTAATTTGTTCAAAGGCTTGTCCTTGCTCACGGCCCCATTTGAAATCTTTCTTCTTCTGGGTCACCCAATAGACAGGGCTTACAATCAGACTGTAATTTAGAATATGCATTCTGCAAAAACACTCAACACCTAAGAAATCTTGTGTTTCCTTTTTGCTAGTTGTTGGTGGGGACATAGCTGTTATTTTGTTGATCACATTCATTGGGATCTGATGATGTCCATCTTGCCATTTTATTCCTAAAGACTGGATTTCCTGTGCAGGGCCTTTGACCTTACTTTGTTTTATGGCAAAAGTGGCTGTCTGAAGGATTTGAACTCTTTTCTTCCCTTTCTCAAAAAATACTGCTGCTGTGTTGCCCCAGATGATGATGTCATCAATGTATTGTAGGTGTTCCAGAGCTTCACCCTGTTCAGGAAAGCTGCCTGGCAGAAAAGGACCTGGGGGTGCTGGCTGACAGCTGGCTGAACATGAGCCAGCAGTGTGCCTAGGTGTCCAAGAAGGCCAACAGCATCCTGGCCTGTATCAGAAACAGTGTGGCCAACAGGAGAAGGGAAGTGATCATCCCCCTGTTCAGTCTGGATAAGAGAAGGCTGAGGGGAGACCTTATCACTCTCTACAACTACCTGAAAGGAGGTTGTAGTGAGGTGGGTATCAGTATCTTCTCCCAAGTAACTAGCAGTAGGACGAGAGGAAATGGCCTCAAGTTGCACCAGGGGAGGTTTAGATTGGATATTAGGAAAAATTTCTTTACTGGAAGAGTTATCAAGCACTGGAACAGGCTGCCCAGGGAGGTGGTGGAGTCACCATCACTGGAAGTATTCAGAAAACGTGTAGACGTGACACTTCAGGACATGGTTTAGTGGGCATGGTGGTGTTGGGTTGATGGTTAGACTTGGTGATCTTAGAGGTCTTTTCCAACCTTAATGATTCTGTGATTCTATATGTTTCCCGTTGTGCTGTTTATCATCTCTGGGACCTGGTCAAGCTTATCATTGTGCTGTACTTTTTAACAGCCTTTTATGACATGATAAAATGGCTAGTCGTGACAGTAATCTGGTATCTGTACTCAGCTTTGCCAAACACTGCGAGCAGCACAGCTCCAGCGAATGACGATGTACTGGGTTTGCGTGGCAAAGTTTTGGTAGCGGTGGGGGTTGCAGGGGTGGCTTCTGCAAGAAGCTGCTAGAAGCTTCCCATTTGTCCGATAGAGCCAGTGCCAGCCAGCTACAAGACTGACCCGCCACTGGCCAAGGCTGAGCCAATCAGTGACAGTGGTAGTGCCTCTGTGATAACATAGTTAAGAAGGGGAAAAAAAAGTGCACACAACAATTGCAGCTGGAGAGTTGAGTGGGTATATGTGAAAACAACTGTGCAGACACCGAGGTCAGTGAAGAAGGAGGGGGAGGAGGTGCTCCGGGCACTCGAGCCGGGATTCCCCTGCAGCTCGTGGTGAAGACCATGGTGAGGCAGGCTGTCCCCCTTCATCCCATGGAGGTCCACGGTGGAGCAGATATCCACCTGCAGCCTGTGGAGGACCTCATGCCGGAGCATGTGGATGCCCGAAGGAGGCTATGACCCCGTGGGAGGCCCTTGCTGCTGATATCTGAGACAAATGGAAGCTTCTGGGGGCAGCTCAGTAGGAGTCAACACAATCAAAAAAGATTAATGAAACCAGGTTTAGTGGTCAAGAAGATGATGAAGTAGTTGTACTTAAGCAGTAAACCATGAAGACTTAGTTGTTCCTGCACTCTTGAAAAATCGGTCATGGAGTCAGCAGGATCCACAGTAGCTAGGGTAAAGGTAAAGGTGGCAGGGGGAGATCATGAGAACCGACTCAATTGAGGGACTATGCAAATTACCCCCACACACTTTCTAGGAGCACACTTTTCGGGGGGGGGGGGAGAGAGAGAGTGCGCTGTTCCCAGCAGACTCCCCAATTTACGTTGAGCGTGACATTTATGGTATGGAATACTTCTGTTGCCCAGCCTGGGTCAGCTGCCTTGGCCTCCGTTCTTCCTAGCTTGAGCGCTTGGCTGTCTCAAGACTGCTAGAGGCCTTGATCACTATGGAAACCCGCATACCATGGCTGGCTGTGAATAAAAACAAAGTGTCTTATCAACTTTGTTCTCACAGTAGCGGGTGCTGCAGTCGTCTTAGAAATGCAGCTTTCCTGAACAGAAAATTGATTTTATGATTCTATACCAACAAAACCAGGAAAAGCTGCCTTGGAGACAGAAGAAATTAAACAGCTGTCTACCTTGCCTGTTCTCTCGGAGGACCCTTCTATTGTAGGGTTGCTGAGGATCAAAGAACAACAGGTGCTGATCACTACCACAGCAGTGCACTGGCGCCAACCGAGACTCCCAGATACCCATCCATAAGCTGCTTTGTTGACTGGAGAGCCAAGGAGTGATCAGCGAGACTCACTCACCCTGTAACAGTCCCAGTGCAAAAGTCTAATGGGGAGTGGAGACTAACAGTACACTGTCGTGGCCTGAATGAAGTCACGCTGCCACTGAGTGCTGCCATGCTGGACATCCTACAACTTCAATATGAACAGGAGTCAAAGGCATCCCAGTGGTATGCCTCAATGGATATCGCTAACGTGTTTTTCTCAACCCCTTTGGCAGCAGAGTGCAAGCTACAGTTTGCTTTCACTTGGAGGGGTGTCCAGTACACTTGGAACCAACTGCCCCAGGGGTGGAAACACAGACCTATTATTTGCCATGGACTGATCCAGACTACACTGGAATAGGGTGGAGCTCGAGAACACCTGCAGTAGAAGCACAGAATCATAGAATCATAAAGGTTGGAAAAGACTTTTAAGATCATCAAGTCCAACTGTCAAACCAACACCACTGTGCCCACTAAAGTTCTCTGAGAGCCGCTATTACTTTCCGCTGTCCTTGTCTATATCCTTCTTCTCTATTGCTGAACACTCTCCATGCCTCATCTAACAATATTTCCAGATTCCTTCCTTCTGTAGTGCGTAGCTTCTGAAGCTTACGCCTGATGTCCCCTGTAGATTGACCCAGGAACAGAGAGACTAATTGTTGTATTCCTATTTCTGACCCAGGATCTAGCGGTGTGTTACGGCGCATTACATCTCTCAACCGATCCAGGAATTCAGATGGGGACTCGGAGGGGCCCTGTTTGACTGCATACAAAGCTGACCAATTTATTGTTTTGGGGATAGCTCTTTCTATTCCTCTCGAAATCCATTCCTGATACCCCTGCAATCTTTCCATATGTGAGGATTTGTTAGGATCCCATTTCGGATCTTGGAGAGGAAAATAATCTTTGACGTCCCCTCCTATACTCTTATAATGATCTTCGGCTAAATTCCCTGCCGTCTTTAAAATCAGCTGTTTTTCTGTCTCAGTCATATATTCTAATAATAACTGTATATCTTTCCAGTCAGGGTTGTGCTGTTTCACAATAAATTGAAAATGCCTCATTACTCTCACTGGATCAGCTCTGTAATCCTTCGCAGCCCCTTCCCATCCTTGTAAGTCAGCAATAGAAAAAGGCACTCTGATTAGCATTGTCCCACCTTCGGGTCCTACCGCCTCTCGGAGAGGTGCCTGTAAGGCCACTGGAGCAGACTTCCCCCTAGTGCGGGAAGATACGGGGCTATCTGGGGGGGTGGAAGTTTCGTCTGAGTCCACATCCCGTTCCTGAGATCGAGGGGGAGGCTTAAATAGGTCAGTTAAATCTGGTTCCGGTGCCTGGTGGGTTTTGTTTACTTTAATGCATCTTTGTCCAATGCTGCACGCCGAGCAACATCGCTTTAATTTACCTCTAAGTTCTTTATTATTTTCCCGCTCAAGTGTGAGTACCAGGGGGTCCTGTGGTGGCACCATTCCACAGTCCCTTTGCCACTCCAGATGGTTTCGGAGGGTGAAAAACATGTCTGCATATGAAACTTCATCCCATTTCCCTTCTCTCCTTAAAAACAACATCAATTGTAAAAGGGTATTATAGTCTATAGATCCATTAAGTGGCCACTTAGCATCATTCTCTAACTTATACAATGGCCACCACTGATTACAATATTTAATAAGGGTTTTTTTACTTTCTGTTCCCCCAATCCCAACAATGTTTTTCCAATGAGCAAGCACACAGCCTAGGGGGCTTTTCTTTAAAACTCCCTTTTGAGTGTTACCCATTTTTGCAAACCTCTTCTATTACTTTAGTTTCTGATATACTTTTCAATAAGTTTCCACACAAGCTGTTCCTTAGACTTCTTTATGGTTTCTTTCCAGTTCTTTTCCCACACTTCCCAAATTTCCGGGATTAGATTTTCCTTTCCACACACAAAACAGGGAATTACTCCTATTTGTCCACCAACACTGGGATTTACAAAAAACGTCTGAAGGTTGTTCCCAATCTGAGGCCACTTTCCACCCTGCAGGAGTCACATACGCTCCTCAGATAAAATTGTTCATTTCCCCTTTTTATCCAATGTCTTCCTTCATTTAGATATCCCCAAGGTTCGAGCCCAAACCACTGAAGGAGTAATTCCCTTTGCCCCGCTTCTTCATTAACATATAAAGGTATTCACAATCTTTCTATATATTACACACATAAAGACAAAGACTTTTAACATAAAATTCCCGGGTACTTAATTTATACATTCATCACTCCAGGTAACACCCATCCAGCAGCTGCAAATATATAAAATAATAACCCTACCGCAATTGCGAGGAGGTCTGCTTACCCTTCTCCTGCTTCTTATATACCAGTCATTAGCAGGTCCATCCTGGCTCCCGACACTGGGATGCAGCGGTGACCTCGGATTTGCTCGATCTACCCTCAAGATCGCTAGCGGCCGCCCCTTCGGTCAGCAAATCCCCTTATTCCCATACAGGGTACCCTCCTCCTACGGGGACTGTGCTGCACGCCAGACGTCTCTGCGCGATTTACCAGCTGCCCCGGCCACGCGTACGACTTACAGGCTCCCCTCATAAAACATACCGTTTTCTTCCGCGGCTTCAGGAGGTTGTTGTCTGCTCCCGCGGTGAGCAGCTGGCAGCGGAGTCCCCTCCGAGGAAAGTGCTCGAGGTGCGCCCAGGGGCGTCCGCTCCACAGCCGGTCCCGTGGTTAAGCAGAGAGTCTCCTGCCTGGCTCGCCAAAACTGACGTGCAGAAAACAGACTCCACAATCTGTAAGATTGTAAAGTAGGTATGTTTATTCAGCGCTGGGCAGCATGGGGGGTAGTCCCACCAAAAACCGTGCGTGCCCAACGCGGCACTTACTTCAAATATATACAGCAAAGTGTTGCATATACATAAAGTTTAGCAATATACCTATACATATGCATGATCTATCCCCGCTTCGTATTAAAATGAGTTCTCCTCCCATCTGCGCTTGCGTGTTGCCTCCTGGTGGTGGTCGTCGGGGGTCGTGGGGATGAAGGCCGGTGGTTCCTCTTCATCACCGCTAGTAACCTTTTGACTTTGCGCAGGCTCCGTTGTTTTTTGGCTTCTATCCAAACCGCAGAGTCAGTTTTAGCTAGTTTCTTGAGGTAAGTTCTTAATTCTTATCAGGGACCGTCCTTGTGAGAAGCCACAAATCTTCTTGCTCCTTTCAGTTTATCAGGACTTGTCTTTGGGAGGAACTACAGTTCTCCTGCTTTAACTACTTCACACAATAGCTAACAAGATTTCAAGCTTCATCTACTAATTAACTGCTAAGACTCCCTTAACCCCTTCTCTCATATTTTACTTCTTGTTCTACAAACTGTAGCTTTGATCGGGACAACTTTAATCCCTTTTCCCCTAGAAAATTTAACAATTTAATGGTGGCTTTTCAGGTCCCCTCTTCAGTTTCTCCTGCTACTAATAAATCGTTCACATATTGCAATAATTTTACCTCCTTGGGTATTGTGAAATCTTGTAAGATTTTCTCTAAAGTTTGTCCAAATAGATTTGGTGACTCTGTAAACCCTTGTGGTAACACAGTCCATCTTAATTGTTGTTTTCGTCCTGTTTCGGGGTCCTCCCACTCAAAGGCAAAATAATCTCTGGATCCCTCATCCAGAGGACAGGCCCAAAAAGCATCTTTCACATCTATTACACTATACCAAGTATGTTTGGGAGATATATGACTCAATAAAGTATAAGGATTTGCCACCACAGGGCCAAAAGTCTGTCAACTACAGGTTTTAATCCTTTTCGACCCTCCATAGGTATAGGGTATTGCTTGATTCTAATTGAGCGGTGCGGATCTATTATTTGAATGCTTATGGTGTCCATTTTTACCTTTCCAGTTTCCCCTTCTTTATACCACACTGTCGTGGTTTAGCCCCAGCCGGCAACTAAGCACCATGCAGCTGCTCACTCACTCCCCCTCCCACAGTGGGATGGGGGAGAGAATTAGGAAAAAAAAAAAAAACCCTCGTGGGTTGAGATAAACACGGTTTAATAGGACAGAAAGAAAGAAGGAAACAACAATGATAATACCAACAAAGGAATGTACAAGAACAAGTGATGCCCAATGCAGCAATTGCTCACCACCTGGCGATCGACAGCCCGTCCCCGAGCAGCGATTTCCACCCCCCGGCCAGCTCCAGTTTATGTACTGGGCATGACGTCGTATGGTAGGGAATATCTCTTTGGCCAGTCTGGGTCAGCTCTCCTGGCTGTGTCCCCTCCCAGCTTCCCGTGCATCCTCAGCCTCCTTGCTGGCAAGCCAGCACAAGAAGCTGGACTGTCCTTGACTGCTCAGCAACAAGCCAAAACATGAGCACATTATCAACAGTTTCTCATCCCAAATCCAAAACACAGTCTCACACTGGCTTCTGTGAAGAAAACCAGCTCTATCCTGGCTGAAACCAGGACACACACTGAGGGGTTAATAGCTTCTTCATCCTCTTGTGTTAAAGTGTATAATTTAATCTGCAATTTGTCCCCTTGACTCTGAATGCTCAAGTTTAACTTCAAAATCAAATCCCTTCCTGATAAATTGTATTCTGCTTCAGGGAGAAAAGTAAATCATTAAGACAAATTTTCTTTTCTGTTTCTACTTCTGCATCTTTCAATATACTTACTTTAAAAGGCTCTCCTTTTGCTCCTACTACTGACATATAACTCTTCCCTTTTTTCTGTTCCTTTTTGAAGTTTTTGAATGGTTGATTTTTCGGCCCCTGTATCCACTAAAAATAAAACTCCCTCTTTATGGGGACCAATTAATAATTTTATCAAGGGCTCTGTTGATGTTGAGGTCCCCAGAAGATAGAGCCCCTGACACCCCTAATCTTCTTTGAACATTTTCTCATCTTGTTCCTGCTTACGGCAGTTCTTCTGAACATGTCCCCTCTTGTTACAGTAGTAACAGACGGGAATTGTAAATCTTTCTCGATAAGGCTGTCCCCGGGGTGTCTGCTCTATTCTTTTTTCCCTTTTCTCTCCAGACGGAGTCTTATTTTTCTGACTTTCCCTTACTGCTGCTACAAAAATTTTTGCTTTTGCTTTCTGTTTTTCTTCGTCCCTCCTAACATAGACTTTCTGGGCTTCTCTAAGTAACTCCTCTAATCCTCTTTCTTGCCAATCTTCCAATTTTTCTAATTTCCTTCTTATATCCCCCCAGGATTTAGCTACAAATTGTGTTTTAAGGAGTGCGGTCCCAGCCACTGTATTCGGATCAATTCCAGAATACATTTGTAGGTTTTTCCTCAACCTCTCCAACCATTCTGTTGGAGATTCGTCTTTCCCTTGTTGTTCATTAAATGCTTTAGTAATGTTTTGCCCTCGGGGAACCGCTTCCCTTATTCCCTGTATGATTAACGTTCTCAAATCCCTCATATTTTGTCTTCCTTGGGGTTGTTGATGATCCCAGTGGGGATCCACATTTGGCCATTTCTGATCTCCCGGGGGTCCTGCCTGATTCTGTCTTTCCCAAATTCTCATTCCAGCTTGTCTAATCATTCCCCTTTCCTCAACAGTGAATAGGATCCCTAAAATGGACTGTATTTCTTCCCAGGTATAAGTATTGGGGCCTAGGAATTGGTCCAGTTTTTCAGCTACTCCGAGAGGATCATCTAATAGGGTCCCCATTTCTTTCTTGAAGTTTCTTACATCTGTGGTATTTAATGGGACTGCCACAAACCCGACGCCTCCCTGACTGCCTCTGAGGGGTACTTCTCGTAAGGGATATAGAGAAGCTCCCTCAGATACAGCAGTCCTACTTCTCGTACATGCAGCCGGAGGTCGATCTAATTCCGGTGCTGTTGGTGGTGGAGATAGGGGCAACGGTGGTACAGATAGAGGTACTACAGCCACCGGAGGGGGAGCCACTGCCGGAGATGGATTATTAGAATATGGAGGCGGTAGGTTATCCAGTGGCTCCCATTTATCATCTTTTTCATTTCCCTTTTCATTTTTATCTCCTTCTTCTTCCTCAAGCTTTTAATCCGTTTTTAATGTAAGTATTGAGGCTGGAAAAGGACGTAAAGTTCTATCCCATAATCCTGCATAATCACTTTCCTCCTGACTAAAAGGTTCCTTTGAATTAACATATATATTTAAGGCCTGGCAGACCCAGTCTTCAAAAGATCCAAAAACAGGCCAAAAGACGTGGTCTCAAAGGTTCTTTTGGCCATTCTACCATACAATATTGAACTAATTTTAATTTACTTTTTCCTTTTCTGGGGCCCCTATCATTCCAATTTTTAATCATTATTCCTAATGGACTCTCCGGAGGTATGTCTGGTAATTTGCTCCCTTTCTTCTGGTCCTGGGTTCTCGATTTCGTCTGACCCATCCAGGAATTTTTACTGTGGCAATTCCTACAGCCCTTGGTTACCAGTAAGAGTGTCTTGCAGGGGGTTTAGGACCTATCACCCACCCACGAATCCCATAGGAATCACTTCGGTCCTTCACCGGCCAAGTCCCTCGCGGGAGATTGGAACCGCGGTTAGAAGACCTCCACAATCGCTTTGGAACTAGGTTCCGTCTCAGTCACACTCTTACACACACAGGCAACCGAATCCCACCCAACCGAACGGTATACACCTTAAATACTTACGATTCCGTCGTCTTCGTTCGGATCTTCGTGCGCAGAATTACGGGCAAAATAAACTGTTGCAGCCGGCAAGGGAGCTCATAAAAAAAATCAAATTCTTTGCTTGCCCCTATTTGGGTTCAGGATGGCATTAGTCCCGACCTGATCAGGAGCCACCAAATGGTGGGGCGCCCCTCCTAGATCAAGTCAGAATTCAGGAACGAAGACCATCCCGGACAAGCTCCCAATTGTGATAAATTATTTAGTCCCAAACAGGATTCCAATTTAAGTTTACAATTTATTAAGCAAATAGCGGCAAGCAAACAGCGCTGGGTGCGCCAGGAGTCTCCGCTCCACCAAGACGCACGCAGTACAGTTCCTGTTCTTGGTTTATATCCTGTCTGCTAATACATATTCATGAATAGGCGTGTCTTCTTCGGCGCATGCCCTCTCCTCCTCCTTCTAGAGTCTTCTCGAATCTTCCTCAGCGTGCCCCCAGGATGACCCCAAACTTTATGCATGCACTTTACAAGTTTCTCTTTACACAATACTATGCGGTCAGTGGTCAAACTGGTTTGAGCTGATATACCAGCAAAGTAGTTTAAGTTTCTCCTGTAAAATACCCCTTTTTATGGTGCAGGAGAAATCCGTAAAAGTATAGAAGGTTACACTTCATCACACGAATCAGATGAACATATTTCACACACCCCATGGTCAAAAACCCCAAAATTCTGCTGATGGCACCAGCCCCTGAGCCATGTGTTGACCAGGTGTGCTTTCCTATTCCTTTCAGTGTTCCTCCCTGCCACTGAAGGGATTAAGGAAAACACTACCTGTGCTCCCACTCCATTGACCAGTCACCCCAGTGCTCTGAAGTCCCTTTTAATTGCTTTTAGACTTCTTTGCGCAACCTCGTCGTTGCCAACCTGCATGACCAACAGCAGGTAGTAATCAGTGGACCGAACCAGACCAGGGAGTTTCCTCATAACATCTCTCACCCAGGCCCCAGGGAGGCAGCAGACTTCCCTGTGGGTTGGGTCTGGTCGGCATATTGGGCCCTCTGTTCCCCTCAGAAGGGAATCACCTACAAGAATCACCCTCCTTTTTTCTTAGCAGAGGTAGTCATAACGTGTGAGGCTGACTCACCCTAGGCAACCCCCTGGATGGACCTTCATCTACATCCTCATGTGCCTGGCCCTCAAGTTCCAGAGCCCCATACCTGTTGTGTAAGAGCAGCTGGGACGGTGAGGGAGGCCGGGAGGGGATTCGCCTGACACCCCGAGCAGGGACCTGTTTCCATTCTCCCTCATCTCCTGGGTCCTCTCCTTCTGCCCAGCAGCAAGAGGACAGGGGATCCTCTGCTGCTTGTGGAGCCTCCACCAGCTGCCCCTGCTTCAGGGATGGCAGGGTGCGGCTCCACCAATCTATTTCTCTCTCACACTCCCTAATGCTCCTCAGCCTCTCCACTTCCTCTTTCAGCTCTGCCACCAGGCTGAGCAGATCATTCACCTGGTCACACCACACGCAGGTGTTGCCTCTACTGGCCGCTGGCACAAGTGACAGGCTCAGGCACTATTTGCAGACAGATACCTGGACCCCTGCATGCCTGAATGGGAGCTCCGTCTGGGTCGCCACATTTCTTCTGGTGGTGGCTTTCAGCCAAGTGGAGACCATAGCTGGGCAGCTTCGGGGAGGGCGATGACCACTCGTTGAGAGAGCCTATAGTGCCGGGAGGAGACTGCACCCTGCTCGCACGTCTTCCCTGCAAACCCTACCTGCGCAAACTGCCGCGCCAGACCCTGTTTGCACGCCCTGTTAACTGACGCGCCACGCCCTTCTGACACGCCACGTCCTGTTTGCCCGCCCTGTTAACTGACGCGCTGCGTTCTGGGTTGCTCGCGCTCCCTGGGGCTGCTTTTGTACATGAGCGGCGTTGGCCGCCATCGCTCTTGTCCCCGCCCACGCTGGGTCAATGCTGCCGCTCGTCAGGAGCCTGCTCTGCCGGAGTTTGCATGGCTAGGTATTGAAGTGGGAATTTCAATTGATAAATGTCATATTTAAAACTCAGAGTCTTGAATTATTTACACCTAATGAATGTCTTGGTTTGTTCAGTAGAATGGATACTGCTAATTTGAATTCCCATGAATTACTGCCTCAAAGTGCACTTAAAAATATTCTCTGTCCTAGAGCCCCAAATTATGGGAAAGGATATAAAACAGCTGTTACTGCTGTTGTGTCAGGCAGCATTTAGTTGCCTAGACAGCTTTTTGTCATACTACTTAAAATAATATGTATTTCAAAAATACAGATTAAACACAGTGATAAATCTGGATCCCTTCAGTGATCCTGAGTGTCTGCATTCAGTTACAGCCTTCTTACAGTACAGTGGTGGATTCATGCTTGTACCATACTTGCTGAGTCCCAAATTAGTTTAACAGTTACGGTTCCCAAAACACCAAGCTTGGTTCAGAGCTAGAATGTGAGACCTCAGAATACTCAGCCAGGGTCCTCTTGACACCCACCAAAGGCCTTCATCTCTTCTCATGTTGTTGATACTTTTTCATAGTATCAAAACAATCTCCATACTATGAAACTGACTTTACTAATGTGAGGGTGTACAGAGTCACCCTAGATTTCTTTCTCCTGTTATCTCTCTGGACGTTTTGGAGGTAAGCCATTAATTCAAATTCAGTACAGTTAAAGACAGCTCCCAGCCTTTCCTTCCAAACCTTCCTCCCATTACCTTCCTCATTGCAGACAACATCTCTGTGCTTTCTGCTATTCAGCACTGATCTCTCCCTAGGTCTGCACATGCAGATAGTCTAGCTATTGTACATTGATTCTGTACATAATATCTTTGAAATAGGATGTTTTCTGTCTATCCATGGCGAAAACTCTCACACAAACTTTATTTTGGGTCTGGACTATAAAATTCCTTTTCTCTGAACTTGATAGATTCAATATGATACTGCTGTTATCCACTCAGGATGCTGCTGCACCCTTTTTCTTATTGTCTTCAACGTAAGATGCTAATTTTGAATGTCCTTTTCAGCTTAACCACAGCCTCTTCTCATCTCTCATTTGCTACCAAAATGTACATTATATTACAAAGAATCCATGATGATAGATTTACATGAGGGGAAAAGGTTCAAAAATAGAAGCTTTGCAGACAATTTTTGAGATATTTTCTTGCAATGTAAGTTGTATAATAATTAACTGCATTTTTTTCAGGTCTAGACAGAGAGGAATGTTTGGAAATGAATGTTGGTTATTTAAACCGACAGAATGACGTATCAGCGTTTATTTGGACAATTTCCAGTGACGACTCTTTCGCCAGCACGCTAGGACAGCTGTGACACGACCCGGCATGCCCGAGCGCGGGGCGCTCGGCGGAGCACCACCGGGACGCCGTGGCAGTGGTACCCGCCCAGCCGCAGCGGCTGCCCAGACGGCGCCTCCCTCCCCTCGCTCATTTCCCGCCCGGCCCCGCTCCGGGCGAGCCACTCGGACATGGGCACCCTGTCGCGGCCGGCGGTGTCTGGGCGGGGAACATCAGTGTGAGGGGGCCGGTCCGGTCCGGGGCAGGGTCAGGGCCGCCGCATCTCGTTCCTCCCAGCGGCTCCCTCCTTCCCTCTGGCTGGGTCGGCGTTCACCGGGATTCCATTCCTCCTCCCTCGGTGCTTGGTCGCGGCGGGAGCGGGGAAGGGTAAGCATGACGGGGTGTGGGCCGGAGGCGGCGGAGCTCCAGCACGTAGGAGCCACCATTGCCCGGCGGAGGTGGTGCTGCTTTCAGCATTTCATGGGGGGGATTGGGGGCAAGGATGAGGATCGCTGGGTGTGTTTCCATTCATTGCCCATGCGGCGGTGTCCTGGTTTCAGCGAGGATAGAGCTGGTTTTCTTCACAGAAGCCAGTGTGAGACTATGTTTTGGATTTGGGATGAGAAACTGATTATCAACAACGTACTGATGTTTTGGGTTGTTGCTAAGTAGTCAAGGACAGTCCAGCTTCTCGTGCTGGCCTGCTAGCAAGAAGGCTGGGGTTGCACGGGAAGCTGGGAGGGGACACAGCCAGGACAGCTGACCCAGGCTGGCCAAAGAGATATTCCCTACCATACGACGTCATGCCCAGTACATAAACTGAAGTTAGCCGGGGGGCAGAAATCGCTGCTCGGGGACGGGCTATCAATCACCGGGTAGTGAGCAATTGCTGCATTGGGCATCACTTGTTCTTGTGCATTCCTTTGTCGGTATTATTATTGTTGTTATCATTGTTGTTTCCTTCTCTCTTGCTGTCCTATTAAACTGTTTTTATCTCAACCCACGAGTTTTTTTCCTAATTCTCTCCCCCGTCCCACTGGGGGAGGAGGGAGTGAGCGAGCAGCTGCGTGATGCTTAGTTGCCGGCTGGGGCTAAGCCACGACAGGCGGCCGGATTGCCAGTACCCTCGGGCCGGGGGTGTAGCCGCAGGACGGGCCGCGAAACCGCTGCGGGGGGATGGGGCGCGGAGCGGAGGTAACGGTGAGGTCTGCAGGGGATAGGGCTCCGTCGGCTAGAGCCGCCCCACATCCGCCGGGGAAGCGGCGGGGCAGGAGGGCGCCCGCTCATTCCTTCCCCGCGGGGCGGCAACGCTGCTCGGGGAACCAGGGCACGACCCGGCCTGCGGCGGGGCGCCCGGAGCCGACGAGCAGGGCCCGGCGGGGAGGGGCAGAGGCGGGCGGAACAGTAGGAGCGCCGCCCGCTGGGGGGTCGCATGGCTGCTTCGTGCGGGACGGGGGGGTGTGAGGAGGGGTCGGAGGGGGAGCGGCACCTGCAGCCTCCTCCGGGGGGCGGTCGGTGGGGCAGGCGGGGGCCGCTCATCTCAGCGAGGTGCTTGGGGAAAGAGAGTTCAAAGCTCACCTCGGCGTCTTCCCACCTCTGATGTGGCCGCAGCTTGAATACTGCGTTCAGTTTTGGGCCCCTCACTACAAGAAGGATGTTGAGGTGCTGGAGCGTGTCCAGAGAAGGGCAACGAAGTTGGTGAGGGGGCTGGAGCACAAGTCTTATGAGGAGCGGCTGAGGGAACTGGGGTTGTTTAGTCTGGAGAAGAGGAGGCTGAGAGGAGACCTTATTGCTCTCTACAACTACCTGAAAGGGGGTTGTGGCGACGAGGGTGTTGGCCTCTTCTCCCAAGTAACTAGCGATAGGACAAAAGGAAATGGCCTCAAGTTGCGCCAGGGGAGTTTTAGATTGGATATTAGGAAAAATTTCTTCACTGAGAGGGTGGTCAGGTATTGGAACAGGCTGCCCAGGGAGGTGGTGGAGTTGCCATCTCTGGAAGTGTTCAAAAAACGTGTGGATGTGGCACTTCAGGACATGGTTTAGGGATCATAGTGGCGCTGGATTAATGGTTGGACTTGATGATCTTGAAGGTCCTTTCCAACCTAGTGATTCTGTGATTCCTTCTCTTCACCTTTCTGGGCTCTGCTTTTGAGGGGCGTTAAGGGTATTTTGTTTCTTAGGATCCTTCAGGAAAGGGCAAGAAGTGAATGACACAAGTTATCAGTGAAGGTTTGTTGGTAGTTTAGGCGTTGCTCTGAAGGAACTCAGAAATATACCGTTGAGACTCCATAATTCAAAAGTTGTGGGTGCGTTGGAGCAATATCAAGCAAAACAACATGGGCTGGCAGTGCTGTGTCCTGACAAGTGCACGTGGTGCCAGTACCTGGTGGCAGAGTGGCTGGGTTGCTCCGTTGCAGTAAGTTTACACTGAGACAGGAGTAAGCTGACGAGATGCTGTGAGTGTGTGCATCCTGATGAGAGATATGTTATTAGGAATAACTGGGAAAAAAATAAAAAGCTCTAGCTGACCTCATCTGGAAGAAAATATTATATACGTTAATTAAAAGGTTTGGCTTCCTTAGGGAAACATTCCTAGGCACCATTACCGATACCTTAATGAAAATATCTGCTTGGTCCCAGTCTGAGAGTGGATTCTGGCTGCGCGAGCTCACACCTGCAAGGGACCCTGTTGTTTTTAGGGTGTTTGGTCACAGAAACCTTATAGAGCTCTAACTGATCGAAGCCTAAATATATACTGTGCACAATGTCTGCAAGAAGGCAGGTTAAAAAAGAATTTGAGGAATAAGTTGAGGACCAGGAAGTCTGACAGAGAGTCTGTAGGGCCAACAGATAATCAGGGAATAAAAAGAATGTTCAGGGAAGGTAAGGCCATAATAGAAAAACTAAATCAATGTTTTTCTTTTCTGTTCATGGTGGAAGAAATTGATGGAGGTTTCTGCCCTGGAGTTGTTTTTTTGTTTATGGGAGACTTATTAGAGGGTCAGTCTCAAATTGAAATGTTGGCAGAAGGTAGAGAAGAATTGACAAAAATGAACAAGAACCATTTGCCAGATTCGGATTCACTCAGAAATTAAATAACTGCTATATGTGCTGTGACAATTTCTTTAAAATGCTTTGGTAGTGAAGGACTGAAAATGGTAAATGCGTAGCAGCTTTGGTGGGATTCCAAGGGAGTTTTGGGAACTACAGAGCAGCGTGCCTGCTGTCTGTAATATGCAGGTGTACCAAGGAGTAGACATAGTGGACACATGCATAAATACAAGGTAATGGGAAAGATATAACATGAGTTTTTCAAAGGGGAATAATGCCTCATAAACCTGGAGGCACATAGATGATGGAGATCAAGTTGATTTTTAGGCTTCCTAGATTTCAGGAAGGTTCTTAAGGAAAGTAAGCTGCTATGGGAGAAGTGAAGCTTCTTGCACAGATAAGAAAGCAGAAAACTGAGGGTAGACATAAAATGGTTTGTTGTCACAATGAAGGGAATTTACCAGTGGAGGTGCATATGGATCTATTGTAGTGCCTCTGCTATTCATTTGTTCATACCCGATTCTGAAGAGATGATAGGTTGCATGTGTTGCATGTGCTGCTGTGTTATTTAGGGTAGTATTCATGTGCAGAAATACTTTATAAGACCAAGTAACTAGGCAATAAAACAGTATATGCAACTCAGCATTGAAGAAAAACTGATGAAGTATCAGGGGGCAGGGAGAGCAGACCTACCTTTGCTTGTCAAGTGGTGGGCTCTGAGCTGACTATTCTCTCTTGGATATAAGACCTTAGATTTGGAATAAATGGTTCCATGAGTATGTTACAGTCAAAAAAGCAAACTGAGTGTTAGAAATCTGGGGGTTTGTAATTGTTTCTTAAAGGAATAGGGCACAAATCCACCATTTGTGTTGATGGTGTACCCACATCTTGCATGTTGTGTTCATTTCTGGACCACCATCTCAAGAGGGATCCAGGAGGACTGGAAAAGACCCAGAGAAGTGCTGCAAGAACAATCAGAGATGCGTATCACCTTCCATACAAAGAGCAGTTAAGTTGATGAGGAAAAATGACAACTGAGTATGCGATAGTTTTATAAAATAATGAATGGCATGGCAAGGGTGATAGGGATCAGTTTGTTGTCTCTCCCAATACAAGAACTAATGAGCATGTAAATGAAACTAGCAGGTGTGGGATTCGGAACAGCAAAAAGAGGAGTTTTGTTTCATGAACATATCATTAAGTTGTCTAACTCCACAGGATGTGGTGGATACTGAAAATTTATACCAATTCAAATGCAGACTGGACAAAATGAATGGAAGAAAAGGTTTGTAGAGAATTATTAAATACAGAAGCATGGCCTCTGGCCTTGAAAGTCCCTGAGCTGCATATTGTTGGAGGCTGGAGAGTATTTGGGGAAAGTATGACTAAACGCTTACACTGTTCTTGTCCTCTTCCCCAGACATCTGCTTTTGTCTGCTCTTGGAGATGGGGGTACTGGGTAGAAAATTTGACCTGGAATAATTTTAGATTTGACTTTTTAAATTGTAAAACCTGAAGACACATTTTTCTGTGAGTTAGCAGCTCAGGGTAGCATCTGCAAATCTTGTACTTTGTAGAACAAAAGCCTCTGTGGTGGGTTGACCTTGGCTGGATGCCAGATGCCACCAAGCCGCTCTATCACTCCCCTCCTCAGCAGGATGGGGGGGAGAAATTAGGATGGAAAAAATAACCAAACACATGGGTCAAGATAAAGGCAGTTTAATAAAGCAAAGACCGTGTGCAGAAGCAAAGGAAACCAAAAGATTTACTCTCTACTTCCCATCAGCAGGCGATGTTCAGCCACTTCCCGGGAAGCAGGGCTTCAGTACACATAGCAGTTGCTCCAGAAGACAAACGTCGTGAAAATCGAATCTCCCCCCCTTTCTCTTAGCTTTTATTGCTGAGCTGACATCATATGGTATGGAATATCCCTTTGGCCAGTTTGGGTCAGCTGTCCTGGCTATGTCCCCTCCCAAGATCTTGCCCACCCCCAGCCTACTGGTGGGTTGGGGAGAATGGTGGAGAGACAGCCTTGATGCTGTGCGAGCACTGCTCAGCAGTAGCCAAAGCACTGGTGTGTTATCAACACCTTTCTAGCTACCAATACACAGCACAGCACTATAAGGGCTGCTATGGGGAAAATTAACTCCATCTCAGCCAGATCCAATACAGCCTCCTATTCATTTTCCTTAAAATTTAATAAAGAAGTACATTTTTAACAAAACACAAAAACTGCAATGAACATTTGCCTGTCTCCTGCCATTTGGCATCAACTGCAACTTATGTTTCATTTCAGTCATGCTAAACTTCCAGATGAGATAATACATATTGTCTCACTTAGGGAATCTAAGCTGCTATGTCTGTAATCCTAACTTGTTTATTCTGATATATTTTCTCCCACACTTGCATGAAGTTGTATTTAATATGGAAGTTTTGCATTTCTCTGCCTGCCTTTCTACTGTAAATACATTTTAACTGCTGACATGAACACAAATATGTGAGATTTCCTGTGGAGTTAGACAAAAGACTGAAAGCTCATAGGTCTCTGATTGGGACAGAGATTTATAGAGGGAGGAAGATTTATTCTTCTATAGACACTGATTTACTGGATTGATTTAGAGCGTTGATTTAATCATACATCTTTAGGGCACTCACTAGCAGATCAAAAATGCATAAACACATGATGCAGACATCTTGTGTAAACATAAATCGTCAGCCCAAATTTTAAATAGTTAACCTTGTAGTAGTAGGTTTTCTGCTATGTCAGGTTTTGTTTTTATCTGTTGTGGTTTAACCCAGCAGGTGGCTAAAATAACCACACAGCTGTTCACTCACCCTCCCCACTGCAGCGGGATGGGGGAGAGAATCAGAAAAAAAAAAAGGTAGAACTCGGGTTGAGATACAGTTTAATAGGACAGGGGGGAAAAAAGAATAATAATGATAATAATAACGATAAAAGAATATACAAAACAAGTGATGCACAGCACAATTGCTCACCACCTGCTGACCGATGCCCAGTTAGATCCTGAGCCACAGCGCCTCCCTGGCCAACTCCCCCAGTTTATATACTGAGCATGATGTCGTATGGTATGGAATATCCCTTTGGCCATTTTGGGTCAGCTGTCCTGGCTGTGCCCCTCCGAGCTTCCCGTGCACACCCAGCCTTCTCGCTGGCAGGCCAGCATCAGAAGCTGAACAGTCCTTAACTGCTTAGCAACAACTAAAAACATCAGTATGTTATCAACATTATTTTCATTCCAAATCCAAAACACAGCACTATACCAGCTATCAGGAAGGAAAATTAACTCTATCCTAGCTGAAACCAGGACAGTCTCTTTACAACTCAGACAATGCCACAGCAGGTATTGTTCATCCTTCTTCAGTTGGCATGAAGTCGGTATGAATGCAGTATCCTGCGCTCTGGCAAACTTGACAGAAATGTGATTGCGACCACAGCTGCTCGGGGGTAAATTTGTATTGCGTGGTGATTGTACCAGATGGTAATGTATCAGATGGTAATCTGGCATTAATGAAGAGAGCACCATGTGTTGCACATGTATTCTTTACTCTTCTGTCATGTATTGATATATTTAACACACTTTTGCTGGGTTTTCCAAAGTGGCTATGAGGGTTAAATTAACAGTGCCTTTTACTCCAGACTGTATCGGCAGGCTTCTTCACATCTTACCACCTAAATGTTTCCTCTATTCTTGTAATACCAAATAAACAATTTTATCCTCCTTTTCTTTGTAGTCTGAGGCATGGGGGAAAGTAACTTTGCCTGGAGATGGAAAGCCTGGGTAGTGACTGCCATAGAGCTTTTTTTCATAGCAGGTATTAGACCATTCTGTGTTACCGGTGCTTGAGTTCCCAGGTTATATTGTGCTGCTGCAGTGGAGGCTGGATTAAAAAGGCAAGGATCATGCAGGCATTAGGAAGTTCCTTCTTGAGCCTTTTTAGTCTGTTCCCACATCTGCTGCTGAAGTAGATTGATCATATTGAAAATCCATATGGTTTACTTTACATACCAAAGTGGGCTTTATTGAAGTATGTGGCTTTGGAGGTGGGGAAGGCAGGACCGCCCAGAGGTCTGAGAGGTAACATTTGTGTTTTTGTAGGTGAGGCTATTGAAGTTTGTTGTAAATAACTGAGAGTGCTGTTTTGTTATTGTTGGGATGTTTGTATACAGTAGCTACTTTGACCTCTGCACGTTGAGTGAACGTTAACTAATGTTACTACGGCAGAGTTGTTTTATGACTACCTTAAGAATAAACTGTAGGAAACCCCAGAAGTATTATCATGTTCAAATATCATCTGATACCTGTAAATATTTGAATTGATGATGTACTTGCACATAGCAAATACAATTCTCTTCTCTGAAGGTTTATTAAAGTTGTGCCAAATGCAATTAGTCATAGTCAACAGCATCACAGCTGAGTATTTCGGAATTGATAAAGGAAGATAAGTTTTCTGTTTAGACAGTAAAGTGATCTGGTCCAGCTTTTCTTTTTCTGTTGGACTAAAACACCTCTCCTGTGTGGACATAGGAAGGTTCAGCCATGTCATTAACTGATTATACTTCTGAGAAGTATGTCAGATAACATGAAGCTACTGTTTAGATACCTAACAGTCTACCTTTTAGTGGAAGAATAATGCAAGGTTCTTTGCCAGAGAATCAGGGAATATATCCGAGGGGCTCATACTTTAGATATAATCTGTGAAAACAGTCCAAAGGAAATCTTTTTAATGTTTCCCCCCCCATTTAGCCTTTTGCTATTGAGTTATGCTGCAAAAGAAAGAAAAGAGAAGAAAAATGGCCTTGTATCTAGCTATCAATCAATTGATCATTGACCTCAGACGTAGTATCCATGATAGTGATTGTTCTGCTAAGTTTTTATGTAACCAGACCATACTTTTTAGGAGAAAACTGTTAGACACTCTTTTTTGAGGTTAGATTATGGAAGGGAAATCATTAATTAAATGATACTCCAAAGAAGTCTACTACCGTCCTTTCCTCCTGCAATAACAATAGTTAAAATTTAGAGTGTGGTAATAATAATAATAGTAGTAAGACATATCTGTCAGAGTTGTTCAGGCACTATTTTATTCTTCATTCTATATTATATGCTTCCTAAAGATGTCAGGATCTTGCTCAAATACACAAGAAGTTCTAATGTCATAAAAAAAAATGATAACCAATTAACAAATCTTTCATTTGAAGTTTTTCATTCTGAATCCTTATCTGTGGCCAGAGTTCTCTGCCGAGGGATAGTCTACATTTACAGTCAGTGATGTTTATTGCTTCACTTTCCATTTGTGCTTACTCTTGCAACTAAATAGAATATATTATTTTATTGAGTACTTTTTTTTTTTTAATGTGGATGAAGAGTTCAGATTTGTATCAAACAAGCCAGGTAATTTGGAAAATGAATGTCCCTTTCTAATCTACTTTCCTCTACTGGAAAGACTGAACAAAGACAAAGACTGATCAAAATCAGTGCACTCATTACTCACTTGTGTTTTTCTGTATCTGATAATATGAAAGGTTATTTATAAGCACTGATTAATTAAAATCCAGTGCATCAGACCTGTGTCTGTCTTTGCTGAGATATCATTCATCAGCTGAGAGGAGTAGTGTACATGTAGCCATCTTTGCAAACACACATAATATACTCCACACTATCTCTAAAATCCTCAGACATTACAGCCCGTTGCAGGAAGATGTTGATCTGATAAATGAAGAACGGGCAACTACAGTCCCATTGTGTGGCATGGTGAACCAGTTTGCAATCTAGGGGGAAAAAATTATCCAATACTTATTTTTTGTGGGCTGACTTAGGCCATTATGTGCCCCTCCTCAGTCAAGTTCTCAAAAATATAAAGCTTATTTCCCATTTCTGTTTTAAGAAAGCAGTGTTTTGTTTTTAATGTTATTTTCCCAAAGTCTCAGAAGCTCAAAACATCATTATGTATCTCCTTATTCAGAGAGGAAACTGGTACGGTAAAGTGGTTTTTTTAAGGGAACCATAATTGATAAGAATAGCTTAAAAAAATACATAAAATAGTAACAAATAAGCACTGGCTTCATATTCACAGTCATTGTCTAGAAAAATCCTGCACATGGGACATTGTCATCGTAAAGAGAGGAACAGACAGAAGGTCTAAGTGATGGTGCAAGGGTGAACGCAAGGGCTTGACATGTGGACTCCAAAATCTGGGCTCCTCATGGCAAAACCTGCAGTGCTCTCCTTTCTCCCCAACAGTTTTCTGTGAGCTTCCTTGCCTAGGGCAGAGAGCTCTCAGTTGTTTTGGATCACCACAAGCATCTCAATTTCGCTTGTGAGAAGCAAACAGTGTACCTTCTAATCTGTGTTTATCTCATTACCAGATGATAGAAATAGTCTCTGCTGGTCTTGCAGTGAAACTAGTGTCCTGTTTAAAGAATAATAAATATGTCCACCTACTGTTTCTGTCTGCTGTTTGCAACTGGCAACTTCTTAAAGTCTCTTTTCTGTACACTACCATTCTGTTCTTGCATATAACTCTAAATTGTTTGATCGTGAATGAGTTATATGTCCTAGTACCTCTGTATTTAACTAGTTCAAATTAAATGTTTCTTTTGTTTTAACATGCGCATGCTATTACTCCATTAATGGTTGAGTAATATAGTAATAGTCTTTGTTTATGAACCAAGAGAGGAATGAAAATTGCTGCTCAGCATTGTCCTTAATGGGTAGAGGCTGATCCATGTTTTAAGCTTTGAATCTTAATTTTTCCATGCATACTTTATTCTAGGGGTTTTTTTGTGTCTTCATGTGACTGAGATAAAGACTTAAAGGGATATATTACTATATATGGCTATAGTCAGCTAAACCTGTCTATGCAGCAGAAGCTTGATCTTTTTTTCTGTGAAGTTTGCATGCTCTCACAGTCGAATAAATGATTCAGTAGTTGGTCCCTCCCCGAGGATCACGGCTCTGCTGAGAGCCAAGTTTTTGAATGGCTCCTGTTTCATCTATTTTGTTTTAAAGATAGGGTACATACGGTTTTTAAAAAAGGCAGTTTTACTGCAGTGACATTTCTTATCTGTCAGCCAGTTGGAAGAGAAGCAACCATTGAGTGAAAAATTTCATATTCCTTCTCCTCTAATTAAACGTGTTCGGGAAGTACTTGGTTTTCCCTTTCCTTTTGCATGGAGGTTTGGATGTTTGTAACCTGTATGCTGACACAAGTCGATCTGCACCCACTTCTGTGGTTGTTGACTGTGGCTCAGAGAGCTCTGCAGTTCTGAAGGCCTTTGCATCTTGAAGTTTAAAAAAATAAATGAAGCAGTCAATGGAAGACTTTGTCTAAAAATGAATTAATTTCTCCTGTCATGTTGGAATTATTTGGGGATGCAAACCTGTGCAGAGGCCTGTAGCTATTCTTGCATCCTCAAATGCCATTGGGATAGCCAGAGTTCAGTCTGGCAATGGTAGTAGTTCTTGAGGTGCTGGTAACCATTTGGTGAATGTGTCTCTAATTTTCTAGCCACATGTAAGTGATCTGAGCATTGCCCTGATTGGGTTAGTTGCTTCATCACTATTATGCGTGACTTTCTGGGGGGAGTGTGTGATCCAAGACACCTCACAGATTTCCTGAATGTGGCCCACACAGAATCATTAAGGTTGTAAAAGACCTTTAAGATCATCAAGTCCAACCATCAACCCAACACCACCATGCCCACTAAACCATGTCCTGAAGTGCCATGTCCACACGTTTTTTGAATACTTCCAGTGATGGTGACTCCACCACCTCCCTGGGCAGCCTGTTCCAATGTTTGACCACTCAGTAAAAAAATTTTTCCTAATATCCAATCTGAACCTTCCCTGGCACAACTTGAGGCCATTTCCTCTCGTCCTATTGCTAGTTACTTGGGAGAAGAGACCAACACCCACCTCACTACAACCTCCTTTCAGGTAGTTGTAGAGAGCGATAAGGTCTCCCCTCAGCCTCCTCTTATCCAGACTGAACAGGGGGACGATCATTTCCCTACTCCTGCTGGCCACACTATTTCTGATACGGGCCAGGATGCTGTTGGCCGCATTGGCCACCTGGGCACACTGCTGGCTCATGTTCAGCCAGCTCTCGACCAGCACCCCCAGGTCCTTTTCCGCCTATTGCTTTGAAGAAAATCCTGTGTACTGAGTTATGCTGTGAAATAAAGCCTTCATAATATGTTGATTTAAATATTGAACTTCTAGAGACACATCTGCATACTTAGCTTACACCCACACTGTAGTTGTGTCTGTTATTTATTATATCCTTTCAGAAACAGAAGATAAACTAGTTTCCACAATGATTATGGTTTTTTTTCGTATGCTTAAATGAGTTTCTGCCTTTAGAGGGAAGTTATTTTGGCTCCCTTTCACTAGTTGTCTGTGTACTAGTGTTCTTGCTCAGCTGGAAGATTCACCACCTATGCATCAGTTTGTTCCAGCACAAGGTAGATAGCTATTTAAATATGTGAACAGTTAAATTTTTAAACACATGCACTGTCTGGAAAATAGTATAAAAGTAAGTGGCTATGTGTTGCAATTTTTATGATATTTAATGTGATTTTAATAATAATTGTGATTACTTGTTACATAATTAATTTTTGAGATGTATTTCTAGTCTTATGTACACAGACACATTCTTAATTTTGTTTAATTGGACATGTGAAAAAAGTATTGTTTGGCCATAATTTCATAAATAATTTTTTAGAACTCACAATTGACTCCTGTGCAAAACTAATATATAATTTCTCAGAACAGGAATCTGTTAAGGAAATACCAGCAGAGACAGACATCATAGTATCATCCCTCATTCAGCATCAAGCCTCCCAAATTAAATTTCAGTTGGAAAAACACTATATTGAGTTTTATCTTTAAAAATGTTATTTAATTCCATGCAGTTTAAACTAAAAAGCAAATGGGACTGGAAACATAAAAACTGTTAATATTTAAAGAAATGGGAGAATACATAAGATCTGAGTTTGAGATAGTAACAAAAAAAGATCATTTCCAGTTAAGTGTGCAAAAATATTCTATGGACCAAGAAAGGGGGAAAAGATAAAGTGTTTCTTCCCAGTTTTATAACACACCTCTCTGTCCTGGAATAAGTTTACATTTGTTTGAATTGCAGGCAGTTTGAGGTACCTGTTATGAAAAGATGTTGACAGAATCAAAGGAATTAAGAAGAAGGTATCAAAAGGGTCAAAGGGTTGGTGGGATGATTTATGAGGAAAACAAAACTACTCAATGGCTTTGTTAAACAGTGGTGAAATGAGGTCAAAGCAGCAAGGTGATAATAGGATGAAATGAAGAAAATGTGGGCTGTGTGTTGGTGTTACTTCTCTGGAACTGTTTCTTGTCAAATACCAAAAATTGCATTAGTCAGATATGATAAACTTTAATATGATAATTTGTTCACAAAGCAATGCTGTAACAAGCAGTCTTGCATTGACCTAGACTGACCAGACTGACTGTTCCCTATCTCCAGTTTCTAAGAACAGTTTGTGGGGGTTTTTTGTTGTTTTGTTTTTAAACAAACTTTGGTTTCATTAGTGCTAAAGTTCACTAGTTCTTGAACTTGTGTTAGAAGTTGTGATGGAAATATTGTTTGAATATTGACTTTAATATATGGAACCTGGAGGGTCACCACAATACTTGGATGTGTAGGTCTGTAGTTAACCCTTTCACTCCCCATCTCTGGGAAACTTTTCCATTTCATGCATTGAAACTGGTTTGTTTTCCATGATTTTTCCCCTTTTATGATTTTCTTTTTTGTTTTCTTTAATAATGTGGTTGTGCTTGTCATTCCCATCTCCTCTCTTTCTTGAGGCTCATCAGTCATAAGCAGAGAGAGGGCACTGAGCTGGATGAACTGTGAACTGTATCCTGCCCCCCATGTCTCTCCTTCATGAGAAATCCACGGTCTCACCATGCAGCATTACTGGGTACTTATCAACTGCGGGTGCATGGCCATGTGACTGGAGGACAGATGTGTGGATCATGAAGCCAGAGATCATGCCATACCTGTTACATTAACTGGTGTCCTGGTTTCAGCCAGGATAGAGCTGGTTTTCTTCACAGAAGCTAGTGTGAGACTATGTTTTGGATTTGGGATGAGAAACTGTTGATAATGTGCTGATGTTTTGGGTTGTTGCTAAGCAGTCAAGGACAGTCCAGCTTCTTGTGCTGGCCTGCTAGCAAGGAGGCTGGGGTTGCACGGGAAGCTGGGAGGGGACACAGCCAGGACAGCTGACTCGGACAGGCCAAAGAGATATTCCCTACCATACGATGTCATGCCCAGTACATAAACTGGAGTTGGCTAGGGGGCGGAAATCGCTGCTCGGGGACGGGCTGTCGATCACCGGATGGTGAGCAATTGCTGTATTGGGCATCACTTGTTCTTGTACATTCCTTTGTTGGTATTATCATTGTCGTTTCCTTCTCTCTTTCTGTCCTATTAAACTGTGTTTATCTCAACCCACGAGGTTTTTTTCCTAATTCTCTCCCCCGTCCCACTGTGGGAGGGGGAGTGAGTGAGCGGCTGCATGGTGCTTAGTTGCCGGCTGGGGCTAAACTGCGACAACTGGGATTTATACATTTTGATTGTATGAATGTATATACATATAGTTATTTATGACTGAATATTTGAGAAATTATAGATCTTGTAGTAGCCAAAAGGGTGGATGCTCCGTTTCATTGAACATCCACCGTCAGACATAGCCACGCAATTCCTTTTTCTTATATCAAATGCATTTGAAGTTACTATTAAATACATAGAATAATACTGGGGACTTGAATATTTTGGATACTATTGATGGTACAGCTGGTAGAAGAGTTCTCAGTCTTTCACGTGTGATGTGAAGAGGTGATTTATAACATCTTTCATTGGAGACTTTTAAATGTAACTGACAAACAATGAACTACATTGAACAAAGCAAGCTAATACAACCTCTAATTTAAAATATGGGGAAATGGGGAACAGCTGATCTATTTCCATTCCCTTTCCAAAACCTCGTAACTAAATCCCCTCTTGTGAATTAATAAGTACTGTTCACAATGTACTTTTCAGATAACTCAGAGACCAACAACATTGTAGTCATATATTCTTCTGGTGTTTCCTGAAGTGGTGGGATGTGGCATACTACCAGGAAATGTGGTTTATTAAATTAATTATCTGTGGTAAATGCAAATTTTGAAGATATGAGGCACTTCACAATTTTAGACAACTTTCTGTGATTCTGTCTGCTTTTATTTTTAGTTTGTGGATTGACAATTGATATTTCAAAAAGATGAACATTATCTAAAAATGAACAAATTTTGTTCCTAAAGGCAAAGTTAGCTTATCCATTTTTGCAGTTATCTTTTCATCACATTGTTGCATGAATGTTTTGAGATGGTTGACTTTTAAAGAAACAACCAGATCCTCAACCATCCATATTCTGGCATGGCTGCTATTGAGAAAAAGTGCTTCTAAGAACCCTTGGTATTCTGAAACTTAACAGAGGGATAATGTGTGATTAGTAAAACATGTAGAACATCAGTTGGTCTTTCATTTATAGCTAGGGAAATTTTTTTAGTATCATCGTTTAAAACAATTTCTGTAAATTTGTAAAACACTTGATTTGGTTGTATTGTAAAATAGGCTCCAATAGGGGTTTTTTTGTTGTTTTCCTGCTATAAACAGATGAAGATGCAAAATTAGATTCAAAATTGGAGTTTTCTTTGGTTTGGCAGGAACAGGACAGCAGAAATTTGAGCCATCTTGGCTGGGGGGTGTCAGTTTCTAGATAAAATTTCAAGTATTGATTTTTTGTATTGAAAACATGCTTATTAAAGGGAGTCTGTCTGTCTTGTTTTAGCTGTAATGAAGATACTTGCTTGAAAAGAGTGCATGTTCACTTCAGTACCTTGAATTATTTTATCTCCTGCCCCTCCCATTTCCTCAGAGCCTGTATTTATTATTCCTTTAGTCAATTTATAAAGCTTTATGTTGAGCATTTGAAAAAGAAATGAGTTCAGGTAACGCTGGAAGGTGAGAGATTGTATTGGGTTTGCGTGGCAAGGTTTTGGTAGTGGTGGGGGTTGCAGGAGTGGCTTCTGCAAGAAGCTGCTAGAAGCTTCCCCTGTGTCCGATAGAGGCAGTGCCAGCCAGCTCCAAGATGGACCTGCTGCTGGCCAAGGCCAAGCCAATCAGCAATGGTGGTAGCGCCTCTGTGATAATAATAATAAACAGGGACAGTGATGTGGGAAGGTTGGTAAGCTGAGTCTGGCTAATGGCAATTCTGAAGTCAAAGTCATCCTGATAAGAAATGAGAATAACTCCCATGGGCATGTTCTGTATGAAACGTGGCAACTTTGAATAGAGGGTTGCACCGGATAATCAGCTCAATGTGAGCTCTCAACGTAGCAGTATTCCCGGAAAGGACTAATGCAATTCTTAGATATTAAAAATGAGGTGCTCTGCCTAGGTAGTAGACACTACAGAGGTTATAACATTTATTTGGCACTGGTACAACTGCTACTGGAATACCCTGCTACTGCCCATGAATCAAAGATGATGTTGACTATGACCAGAGAAGAGCCAGAGAAATCCATAGTGGACTGAGAACTATGCCCTATAGTGTATTTATTTCATTTAGGGTGTCAGTAAGAAAGTTATGGGCAATTCTAGAGTCAAGTTTACACTTTTTCCCTCCTGAAAAATAAACTGTAATTCAACACTGAATTATTTCAGGGAAGTCATGGCTTGAGTTACATAGCAGTCCTTTCTAGCTCCATAAGGTATGAATCTATTTCACTTGCTGGTCAGAAGGTTATCTATATTTCTAGCCATGTGTATTTGCATAGAGGCCATCTGGCAAAACCCTGGCTTTCATATGTCAAATTCTGGGCTAATCTGTGTACCATACAGTACTGATGAACATCAAAGTCTGTTAGAGTGTTGCACTTCGAAAACTCTAGAAAAAGCCCTGACCAAAAAAAAAAAAAAAAAAAAAAAAAAGGAAAAGTTAGCAATGATTGAAATTGGCTGAACTGCAGCACTGCTTTCATGTCAGTCAGGATAACCAGTGAGTCTCTGGGTGTGCTTTCTACCCCAGTGAGCTTGTTTTGGGGTAGTCCCTCCTGCAGCGCAGTCACCTACACACAGGTGAAGTATCACCACGTTTAGCTGGCCTGATAGACCCTACTAGTGCTTACCTTGGCAGCAACCTGTGGCATAGAGTTTTTTCCCCTCACAAGCCTGAATGCTTTTTGGGAGACTTCTCTTGTATGAAATAATATATCCTTGAAGACCTGAATATAATTGAGAATGTCTGTAAATCCAAATAATTTCTCTAGATATATTACTCTTTAGTAATAAACCATGGCAGCTGGGGGACTGCTTTATTTATCTCTCCCATGTCTTATTTCCAGTCTCAAACACCAACATGTATATTTGATTTCTTTAAAAAAAAGTTGTCTTCCCAGCTGCAATACTTGACTTCTTCAGGCCAGAAGGAGAGATATCTTTTTGGGAGCTTTTGTTGTTGTCATTCCATTGTATGTCCATTATAGGTGCTGATTTTGGCATGTTCTCATTAGCAGAGCAATTGCCATGCCACCAAAGCTCTCTGATTTTTAAGTCTGTTCTTTGCAGCATGACTTCTGCTGTTTCACACACCACCACCCCAAAAAGAGCCAAACAAACCCCCAACCATTCTTGTCTTTTTTGCCCTTCCCTACCAAATTAACTTTGTTTGAGATCTCCTATGGTATAGTAAAATAAAAACAAACCTTGATCTGATGTAGTGCTTTGAAGAAAATCCTGTGTACTGAGTTATGCTGTGAAAGAAAGCCTTCATAATATAATGATTTTAAATATGAACTTCTAGAGACACATCTGCATACTTAGCTTAAAAATAGATAGTACATGTTGAAAAAGCAAATGAAAAACATGCTTGAGCAATGTAGACTTACCTTTATTTTGCAAAAACAACAGTTTGAAAATAGAGTAAAAATGCAAAATGGAGTCAAAATGCTAGAAATATTAAACAAGGTCTGGTTTTAGTTCATGTTAAGATTTTCAGTCTGAGCGTGCAATGACTTTTACCTAATAAGAAAAGGAGTGAATAATCAGTTGTTTCTAGAAATTAACTGATCAGCCTGCAGGATGATAATTAAAATGAGTCATACATGTAAAAGGAAACTGAAACTTTCTCTCCCTTGACTCATTTTTCTTCCATAAATTTGTTTTCAGAATGGCTTGCTTTAAAATTCTTCCAGAAATTGATATACCAGTATATTAAGTCATAAAAATTCTGGGTACAATTTCAAAGCAACTCCATGTGCAACTCTCATGCTGAGATGAAAAATTTGGCACCTGATTAACATTACCTGAGCTTAGAGCCTGCTATGTTTGTAGAGTTAGTAGAGAGAACCGGAGATCTCCAAGGAAATGGTGAGGCTTGCGGAATTAGCCTGTGGAAAGTGTTGCTCATCTCCTGCCTATCTTTGGAGCAGAGGCACCTGGATGGTCTGGTGGGTGCTGGTCATCCCTACCAGTGTGGGATCCTCTTCTGAGGACATGTAGGTAAAAGATCTGTGCCCTGCCCTGCAGGTGGTAGTGCCATCACCTCGCTTTGCCTGCTAGTTGGGGTGCTTGCACAGAAAATGGATAGCCTATATTCAAATCCTGCTGGGGGAACCATGTGTGGTCACCACCTCTGAGTGGTGTGTCCTCACCATCAGGATACAGATTTGTCTGAGGGAGAGGAGTTGGAGTATCTGCCCCTCTTACTGAAGCTGACCCACTTATGCTAAGAATAAGGGAGCCAGGAGGCCAAGGAGGAAGGAGAAAATGGTTGAGGGAACCTGATGCTGTGTGTTTTTCAGCTGGGAGTGGGGAGTTACTGTTTCTGGTCTCTATGCTTAGGAGCATGACTGTTTTTAGGTGACTTGTTAAATATATGAACAATATAAAATGCCCAAAGAGTCTGGGGAGTGTAAAGCATCACATCCATCTCATGGTTTAAGCAGAATTTTGAGTTGTTATCTGTGACTGGTGATGAAGGCAGGTGTCAGGCTTCTGATGCAGTTCTGCATGTGAAGAGCACCCATGTTTTGGCACCAGTGAAAGAAACTCTCAAGCCCAACAAAGAGCCAGCTGCTGAGCTGTCAGTGCTATGGGGCAGGTGGGCAGGCTGGCTGCTGCCATGTTGGCTCATTAGACTTGTATTTCAGAAGCTACCTTCCTCCTAATTCTAATTTTAGGTGCCAGCATAAGCAACTTGATTTTAACTTTACTCACCTAATTACCATTTGTGTTTGAAAATTTCACTCACAGTATCACCAGAAAAAAAGGAAGTACATGGTATTTGCTAGTATATTTTGGAAGTATGTGATGTATCCTTTGTTTATTGCCATGAGACGTCCCTGATATTCAAGGCTTGATTACTTCCAAGGAGCTGAAAACCAATGGCTCCAGTAAAAATCGTTGGAAGATACACTGCTCGCTATCCCTGACTGCTTTTTATCCTAGATCAAAGGGAAGTAATCTTGGTTTTCTTAACCATGCTAGGATTAAAGGTAAAATTCATCCATTCTCTAGCATATCTTTTGCTTCTGGTGCTTGCTTAAAGACTGTTTACTGGGAGCTGTGCTAATATATGTTAGTTTTTCCAAAGAGATTGTCAGAAATTGATTTTTAAAAAATGGTTTTGTTTTTTAAAATTGGTAATCCTCTCCTGAAGAAAGATAAGAAAAGACTACGTGCTCTGCTAGTTGAAATTTATCCAGCAATTGACTTCAAATGTTTTACTAGGTAAATTTTCAGGGATTTCTTCATTAGGTAAAATTGTAAAGACTTTAAATGAGAAAATTGATTTAAATTAGTTTTTCGGATCATAAAGAATCAGAAATAGCATTCAGACCACCAGGTTCCTAGTTGATAATTAAAGTAAACCTTAAAAAAAGTTACTTCATGTACAAATGTTGCCATTTGATCATGGCTATTGTATGTATTTCCACAAAGGAAATGGGCTGCAAATAGTTTTTAAGGCTGTCATATACCTTCTGCAGGGGTTAACTTCTCTTTAAGTGATTATTCAAACTGGTTAGATATTTTGCCAATTAAGAAGCAATAGATTTTTTTCTGACCCTCTAGAGGTGGGTGTTGTGGTTTAACCCCAGCCGGCAACTAAGCACAACGCAGCCGCTCGCTCACTCCCCCACAGTGGGACGGGGGACAGAATCGGAAGAGTAAAAGTGAGGAAATTCATGGGTTGAGATAAAGACAGTTTAATAGGTAAAGCAAAAGCCGCACACGCAAGCAGAGCAAAACAAGGAATTCATTCACTACTCCCCATGGGCAGGCAGGTGTTCAGCCATCTCCAGGGAAGCAGGGCTCCATCACGCATAACAGTTTCTTGGGAAGACAGATGCCATCACTCCAAATGTCCCCTTTCCCCTTCCTTCTTCTTCCCCCAGCTTTATATACCGAGCATGATGTCATATGGTATGGAATATCCCTTTGGCCAGTGTGGGTCAGCTGTCCTGGCTGTGTCCCCTCCCAGCTTCCCGTGCACCCCAAGCCTTCTTGCTTAGCAGGCCAGCACGAGAAGCTGGACTGTCCTTGACTACTTAGCAACAACCCAAAACATCAGCACCTTATCAGCATTTTCTCATCCCAAATCCAAAACATAGCCCCCTACTAGCTTCTATGAAGAAAATTAATTCTATCCTAGCTGAAACCAGGACACCCATGCAGTAGTGAGCATGGCCAATTCCACCCCTCAATCCTGAGCCCATTGAAACGTTGCATCTCTTCCTTGATGGCGTGAAGTATAGGCCCACAGAGCTATAAATAACTCACCCTTATGTTGCCAGTCCAGATCCACCTGAGCCACTTCAATCTTAGCAGCCTGATCCACCTGATGGTTGTTTTGATGTTCTTCAGTGGCCTGACTCTTGGGTACATGAGCATCTACATGACGTAATTTTAGAACTAGGTTCTCTACCAAGGCAGCGATATCTTGCCATAATTCAGCAGCCCAGGTAGGTTTATCACTGCACTGCCAGTTGCTCTTCTTCCATTGATGTAGCCACCCCCATAGAACATTTGCCACCATCCAAGAGTCAGTAGAGAGATAGAGTATTGGCCATTTTTCTCGTTCAGCAATATCTAAAGCCAGCTGGATGGCTTTCACCTCTGCAAACTGACTTGATTCACCTTGTCCTTCAGCAGCTTCTGTGTTTAGGGCTCCATACAGCAGCTTTCCACCTTCGATGTTTGCCTACAATACAACAGGACCCAGCAGTGAACAAGGCATATTGCTTTTTGTTTTCTGGCAGTTTATTTTATGGTGGGGCCTCTTCAGCACACGTTATCTTCTCTTCTGGTGTTATTCTGAAATCATTGCCTTCTGGTCAGTCCATGATCACTTCCAAGATTCCTGGGCGACTGGGGTTTCCTATTCGAGCCCGCTGTGTGATAAGTGCAACCTACTTACTCCACATAGCATCAGTTGCATGATGTGTAGAGGGGACCCTCCCTTTGAACATCCAGCCCAGCACTGGCAGTCAGGGTGCCAGGAGGAGCTGTGCTTCAGTACCAACCACTTCCGAAGCAGCTTGAACCCCTTCATCTGCTGCCAATATCTCCTTTTCAGTTGGAGTTTAGCGGGCCTCAGATCCTCTGTATACCTGACTCCAAAACCCTAAGGGTCTACCTCGAGTCGCCCCTGGTGCTTTCTGCCAGAGACTCCAGGTAGGGCCATTCTCCCTAGCTGCGTTGTAGAGCACATAAAAATGGACTGGCCCGAGGGCTACTGCATGAACTATCTCCTGTTTAATTTGTTCAAAGGCTTGTCCTTGCTCACGGCCCCATTTGAAATCTTTCTTCTTCTGGGTCACCCAATAGACAGGGCTTACAATCAGACTGTAATTTAGAATATGCATTCTGCAAAAACACTCAACACCTAAGAAATCTTGTGTTTCCTTTTTGCTAGTTGTTGGTGGGGACATAGCTGTTATTTTGTTGATCACATCCGTTGGGATCTGACGACGTCCATCTTGCCATTTTATTCCTAAAAACTGGATCTCCTGTGCAGGCCCCTTGACCTTACCTTGTTTTATGGCAAAAGTGGCTTTCAGAAGGATTTGGACTATTTTCTTCCCTTTCTCAAAATCTTCTTCTGCTGTGTTGCCCCACACAGTGATGTCACCAATGTATTGCAGGTGTTCTGGAGCTTCACCCTGTTCCAGTACAGTCTGGATCAGCCCATGTCACGTGGTCGGGCTGTGTTTCCACCCCTGGGCAGTCAATTCCAGGTGTACTGGACGCCCCTCCAAGTGAAACCAAACTGTGGCCTGCACTATGCCACCAAAGGGATTGAGAAAAACGTATTAGCAATATCAATTGTGGCGGACCACTTGGCTGCCTTTGACTTCAGTTCATATTGAAGTTCTAGCATGTCCAGCACGGCAGCACTCAGTGGCGGTGTGACTTCATTCAGGCCACGATAGTCTACTGTCAGTCTCCACTCTCCATTAGACTTTCGCACTGGCCATATGGGGCTGTTAAAGTCTTGCTGATCACTCCCTGGCTCTCCAGCCGATGAATCAGCTTATGGATGGGGATCAGGGAGTCTCTGTTGGTGCGACATTGTCGCCAGTGCACTGTTGTGGTAGTGATTGGCACCTGTTGTTCTTCAACCCTCAACAACCTCACAACAGAAGGGTCCTCTGAGAGACCAGGCAAGGTGGACAGCTGTTTAATTTCTTCCGTCTCCAAGGCAGCTATACCAAAAACCCACCGGTACCCTTTTGGGTCCTTGAAATACCCTCTGCTGAGGTAGTCTATGCCCAGGATGCACGGAGCCTCTGGGCCAGTCACAATGGGTTGCTTCTGCCACTCCTTCCCAGTTAGGCTCACTTCGGCCTCCAGTACAGTCAGCTGTTGGGATTCCCCTGTCACTCCAGAAATGCAGACTAGTTCTGCCCCTTTATAGCTTGATGGTATTAGGGTACACTGTGCACCGGTGTCCACTAGAGCCTTATATTCCTGTGGGTCTGACGTGCCAGACCATCGAATCCACATAGTCCAATATGCTCTGTTATCCCTCTTCTCCACCTGTCTGGAGGCAAGGCCCCTCTAGTCCTTGTCATTGTATCCATTGCTCACTTCTTATAAATACGAATCAGAAGTCCCTCTGTTAAGACTGGAACTCAGACCAGCCCTTCTACCCTGTCTGTGAAACTGATCGCTGAAACCGGAGCAGCTGTTTTCCTGGAAGAATGCCCTTTTGTGATCATTTCTTCTTGCAGCTCACGTACCCATGCCTCTAGGGTCGAGGTGGATTTTCCATCCCACTTCCTCATGTCCTCTCCGTGGTCATGCAGATAAAACCACAGGGTGGCCCGAGGTGGGTACCCCCTATATCCTCTCTCTTGAGCAGAAGAACGCTTACTCCTAACAGCTGAGATACTGGTCCATACAGCTGGGGAGCAGACCATAGCGTCATTAAATCGCTGAAACTCTTGGGACAGTTTCTTGGCCATCATGTCTGGCAGTTTCTCCACAGCCAATATGCAGGCCCGTAGGGAGGAGGAGAGATTTTCTTCATATTGCTGGAGTTGACCAGCCAATTCATCCATTGTTGGTCCATCTTCCTCTTTCCAGGTCATTACCGCCAATGAATTGGCATATGACAATGGTGTGCTCCATACAAACTTCCAGCACATGGATCATATGCACTGGACTTCATCTGGATCTGTGTTGTCTGGGTCATTATAAATCACCTCCACCATGGCTAATTCCCTCAGGTACTGGATACGTCTTTCCATGGTGGTCCACTTGCCTGGGCGACATATAGCCTCTTCCTTGAAGGGATACCTTTCCTACAGGCCAGACAGGAGTTGCCTCCAGAGTCTGAGGGCTTGTGGTTTTTTCCCAATTGCCTTGTCAATGTCCCCTTCCCTAGAAAGGGATCCCAGCTGTTTGGCTTCCCTATCCTTTAATTCCAGGCTACTGGCCCTGTTATCTCAGTATCGGTGCAGCCAGGTGACAATATGCTCACCTGGACAACGGCTGAAGTCTTTTCGCATAACTCGCAGCTCACTCAGGGACAGGGATTGGGTGGTTATCTCTGGTTCTGACTCTTCCTCCTCTGGTTCTTGTGATGGCCCTTCTTCATCATCCTTTACTGAACGAGCTGACTTTCATGTCCATTTCTTCTTGTGTATAGGGGCAACTGATACTGGCACAGGTTGGTTCTTTGGTTCACCTGCAGTGTCTGTCGCCAGGGTTTGAGTAGCCACAGTGCCCATCACCGGGGTTGGAACAGCTGCAGTGCCCGCCGCAGGGGTTCGAGTTCTGGCTGGAGGCAGGGCCCCTCTAGTCCTGGTCATAGTACTCGTTACCCACTTCTTGTATATATGAATCAGAAGTCCCTTCAAGAGGATCAGAGGTGAGATCAGCTCTTCTATTCTTTCTGGGAAGCTGCCCACTGGGAAGTGGAGCGACGATTTTTCTGGAGGAACCTGAACCCCCTTTTGTAATTGTCTTTCCTTGCAGCTCGCGTACTCGTGCCTCTAGGGTTGAGGTAGGTTTTCCATCCCACCTCCTCATGTCCTCTCGGTAGTCACGCAACTGAAACCACAGGATGGCTCGTGGTGTGTATCCTCTATATCTTCTCTCTTGAACAGAAGAGCGCTTACTCCTAATGGCTGAGACACTGGTCTGTATGGGTGGAGGGTAGGGCATATCCTCTTTGAGTTGCTGGAACTCCCGGGACAGTTTCTCTACAGCAAAGAGTCAGGCCCGTAGGGAGGAAGACTTTCTTCGTATTGCCGGAGTTGGCCAGCCAATTCATCCACCGTTGGTCTCTCTCCATCTTTCCAGGCCATTAATGCTAATGAGTTGGCATATGATGATGGTGCACTCCGTACAAACTTCCGCCACATAGGTCGCGTGCAATTGACTTCATCTGGATCTTTGGATGATTGTCCATTGTCCAAGTCACCATAAATCACTTCCAGCACAGCTAGCTCCCTCAGGTACTGGATACCTTTCTCCATGGTGGTCCACTTGCCTGGGCGACATAGAACATCTTCCTTGAAGGGATACCTTTCCTTCACACGCGACAGGAGTCATCTCCAGAGGCTGAGGACTCGTGCACCTTTTCCAATTGCTTTGTCAATGTCCCCTTCCCTAGAAAGGGATCCCAGCTGCTTGGCTTCCCTACCCTCTAATTCCAGGCTACTGGCCCCATTATCCCAGCATCGGAGCAGCCAGGTGACAATGTGCTCACCTGGACGACGGCTGAAATCCTTACTCATATCTCGCAATTCACTCAGGGTCAGAGATTGGATAGTTACCGTCTCTTTTATGAGTTCTTCCTCTTCCTCCTCTTCAAGCGATGACTCGCTCTCTTCCCTCTTCCGTACTTTTGATGGCCCTGCTTCAGAGCACTCTGCCTCCTCACTCTCTTCCTCTGCCTCCTTCTTAGCTGGATCTTCCTCATCCCTTACTAAACGAGCTGACTTCCGCTTCCAAGATTTCTTTTGTATAGGGGCAACTGATACCGGGATGGGCTGGTTCTCTGGTTCAGCTGCAACAGTCTGAGTAGCTACAGTGCCTGTTGCAGGGGTTGGAGTAGTCACAGTGCCTGCCACATTGCCATCAGATCCAGAGAGCCTCTCTCCCCTTTGCATAGTGTTAAACAGAGCTCTGTAGGCATGGGCCAGGCCCCAGCACATTGCAATGATTTGTGTCTCCTTGGAACTGCCAGGCTGACAGCATACTTCTTCCAAATATTCTGCTAGTTCATCAGGATTCTGCACTTGTTCGGGAGTGAAGTTCCAAAACACCGGAGGTGCCCACCGCCCTAGGCATTTGCCCGTGCTGTTCCACACGCCCTGCCATTCATAACTATCCAGCCTTGGGGTAGATCTCCGGGTGATAGTCTTAAATTGCTTGCCAACCTTAGACAAAACGAAACAATGTTCCCCAGAAGTAGCAATAGAGGTATTTTAACTACCCAAGGGTGTTCAAAATACTGAAAAGTTATTGTGATGAAGGAGGAAATGTTATGATAGAGGGTAGCAAAGGCACCATTCTGCATTTCCTCCATAAAAAGCCTTTCAGAGGCAGAAGTATAATTGCTAATCGTCTCCACAAGACAGTAGCCAAAATATAGTAACGGCTTTAGTACAGAGCTCAGATGATACCACATTAAGCTCAGGGTCAGTGTTCTAAAAACAAAACTCGCAGGCGAGACATTACTAATCATTGCAGAGTACAGCAGCCCGCAGAAACCAACACCGATCCTTAACATGTACAACAAAGACGAGAGCATCATGCCAATGAAATAAACTGATATCGTGACCTGCAACTGTTATTATCTCAAGCCTCGAGCCCCACGTTGGGCGCCAAAAAGGACTGTCGTGGTTTAGCCCCAGCCGGCAACTAAGCACCATGCAGCCACTCACTCACTCCCCCTCCCACAGTGGGATGGGGGAGAGAATTAGGAAAAAAACCTCGTGGGTTGAGATAAACACGGTTTAATAGGGCAGAAAGAAAGAAGGAAATAACATTGATAATACCAACAAAGGAATGTACAAGAACAAGTGATGCCCAATACAGCAATTGCTCGCCACCCAGTGATCGACAGCCCGTCCCCGAGCAGCAATTTCCACCCCCCGGCCAACTCCAGTTTATGTACTGGGCATGACGTCGTATGGTAGGGAATATCTCTTTGGCCAGCCTGGGTCAGCTGTCCCGGCTGTGTCCCCTCCCAGCTCCCCGTGCAACCCCAGCCTGCTCGCTGGCAGGCCAGCACAAGAAGCTGGACTGTCCTTGACTGCTCAGCAACAACCCAAAACATCAGCACATTATCAACAGTTTCTCATCCCAAATCGAAAACACAGTCTCACACTAGCTTCTGTGAAGAAAACCAGCTCTATCCTGGCTGAAACCAGGGCACAATGGTAACAACATCGCAGGGTTCAGGATATTGCATCTCTTCAGAATAACATTATCTGCCGTTTCGAGGAATAGTTCATACGTATGTGCTAGTTGTGGTGACAATGCTTGGGTCACATAGTGTTTCAGTTTGGGACATAAACTGTGACTGGATGTCCTAAGATGAGTGGGCAACTATTCTCCTATATAGCTGCTGCTGCCACTACTGATTTAATACAAGCTAGTGCCCCTGCCACCACTGGATCACAGGCAGCTGGCCTGTGATTTCTGTGTTATTTCTCCACTGGCTACCCCTTTACATTCATAAGTGATTACTATAAGAGCTGTTAAATTAAATATCATTTCTTTCTCCTTGCTATAGGCTGCCCGATCAAGGGGAGGCTATTGATGAAGCCTTCTTACTCCAGCTACAGGAGGTATCGCACTCACAGTATCTCATCCTGCTGGGGGACTTCAACCACCCCGACATCTGCTGGAAAAGTAGCACAGCGAGCTTGTAGGCAATCCAGGAGACTCCTGGAATGCATGGAGGATAACTTCTTAGGCCAGGTAATAGACAGCCCTACCAGAGGGGATGCAATACTGGACCTGTTGGTCACCAACACAAGTGAGCTAATTGGTGATGTCAAGATTGGAGGCAGCCTGGGCTGCAGTGATCATGCACTGGTGGAATTGACAGTCCTGAGGGATATGGGGCAGGCGAAAAGTAAAGGACAGACCCTGAATTTTAGGAAAACAAACTTCCAGCTCTTCAGGGAGTTAGTCAATGGGACCTCCTAGGAAACTGCCCTCAGGGACAAGGGAGCAGAAAAGAGTTGGCAGATCTTTAAGGACACTTTCCATAGAGCACAAGAGCTCTCGATCCCCAAGTGTAAGAAATCAAGAAAAGAAGTCAAGAGGCTGGCATGGCTGAGTGGAGACCTGCTGGTCAAACTAAAGGGCAAGAAGGAAATGCACAGGCAGTGGAAGCAGGGACATGTATCCTGGGAAGAGTACAGGGATGCTGCCTGGTTGTGTAGGGATGGGGTCAGGAAGGCCAAGGCGCAGCTGGAGCTGAACTTGGCAAGGGATGCAAAGAATAATAAGAAGGGCTTCTACAGGGATATCAGCCAGAGAAGGAAGGTCAAAGAAAGCTTATCTCCCTTGATGAGCAAGACTGGCAGAATGGTAGCAACAAATGAGGAGAAGGCTGAGGTACTCAACGACGACTTTGCCTCAGCCTTCACTGGCAACCTCTCTTCCCACACCTCTTAGGGGATGGCCTGCAAGATGCAGACTGGAGGAGCAAAGTCCCTCCCACTGTAAGAGAAGATCAGGTTCGAGACCACCTGAGGAACCTGAACATGCACAACAAGTCTATGGGACCTGACGAGATGCATCCCTGAGTCCTGAGGCAATTGGCTGATGTAGTTGACAAGCCACTCTCCATGATATCTGAAAAGTCATAGCAGTCAGGTGACTGGAAAAAAGGAAACATTGAACCCATTTTTAAATAAGAGTTGCAAGGAGGACTCTGGGAACTACTGACCTGTTAGCCTCACCTCTGTGCCTGGGAAGTACATGGAACAGATCCTCCCAGAGGCTATGCTAAGGCACATGGAGTCCAGGGAGGTGATTCAAGACAGCCAGCATGGCTTCACCAAGGGCAAGTCCTGCCTGACCCACCTAGTGGCCTTCTATGATGGAGTGACCACATCAGTGGACAAGGGCAGAGCTACCAGTGTCGTCTGTCTGGTCTTCTGTAAGGCCTTTGACCCGGTCCCCCACAACGTCCTTCCCTCTAAATTGGAGAGCTATGGTTTTGATGGGTGGACTGTTGGGTGGATGAGGAATTGCTTGGATGGTCGCATCCAGAGGGTAGTGGTCAATGGCTCAATGTCCAGATGGAGATTGGTGACAAGTGGTGTCCCACAGTGCTCTGTATTGGGACCAGTACTGTTTAATATGTTCATCAGTGACATAGACTGGGATCAAGTGCATCCTCAGAAAGTTTGCAGACAACACCAAGCCAAGTGGTGCGGTTGACATGCCTGAGGGATGGGATGCGATCTAGAGGGACCTGGACAAGCTTGAGGAATGGGCCTGTGTGAACCTCATGAGGTTCAACAAGGCCAAGTGCAGGGTCCTGCACCTGGGTCGGGGCAACCCTTGGTATCAATAGAGGGATTGAGAGCAGCCCTGCCAAGAAGGACTTGGGGGTACTGGGGGATGAAAAGCTGGACATGAGCCGGCAATGTGTGCTCGCAGCCCAGAAGGCTAATCGTATGCTGGGTTGCATCCAAAGAAGTGTGGCCAGCAGGTCGAGGGAGGTGATTCTGCCCCTCTACTCCGCTCTGGTGAGACCCCACCTGGAGTCCTGCGTCCAGCTCTGGAGCCCTCAGCACAGGAAAGACATGGACCTGTTGGAGAGGGTCCAGAGGATGGCCACAAAAATGATCAGAGGGGTGGAACACCTCTCCTATGAGGACAGGATGAGAGAGTTGGGGTTGTTCAGCCTGGAGAAGAGAACACTCCGGGGAGACCTGATTGCAGCCTTCCAGTACTTAAAGGGGGCCTATAAGAAAGATGGGGACAGACTTTTTAGCAGGACCTGTTGCAATAGGACAAGGGGCAATGGTTTTAAACTAAAAGAAGGTAGATTTAGACTAGATGTAAGGAAGAAATTTTTTTCAGTGAGGGTGGTAAAACACTGGAAGAGGTTGCCCAGAGAGGTGGTAGATGCTCCACCCCTGGAAACCTTCAAGTTCACGTTGGATGGGGCTCTGAGCAACCTGATCTAGTTGAAGATGTCCCTGCTCATTGCAGGGGGGTTGGACTCGATGACCTTTAAAGGTCTCTTCCAAACCAAACTAATTCTGTTATTCTGTGATTCGGGGGTGTTGGACTGAAAACGAAACAAAGCCTGCAGCTGTTAGTTTAGAGTGTCTGTGAGTATGTGTGAGATGTCTTTTTTTTTTTTTCCTTCCAGTGTATCACGATGGGATAGCCATGCAGCATTCTGTTGCGACGAGTGAGGGAAGGCATGCAGTCGACTCAATATGAGTGATAAAGCAAGCTTCAACTTTATTGCAAAACCTTACACATATTTATACACTAAGTTCTACCTTATGCATACTTGTCTTACAATCATTGGCTTAGCTCTAAAGATTGCATTATCATACTCCTCCTACTTGCCGTTACTGCTACGTGGTCCGGGTTCCATCCTGTTTTTCTTATACAGTGCTTCTTCTTAGCTGTTTACCACAGCTCCTTCTCCTCAAGGCCGAGCCCTGCAGATGTCCAGCTGTTTACCAGCTTCCCAGTGCCACAGCTCCCTCTTCTCAAGGCCGAGCCGTGCAGATATCTAGCTGTTTACCAGCTTCTCAATGCTGCAGCTCCTTCTCCTTAAGGTCGAGCCGTGCAGAGTGATCCCAACATCTCCCCCTTTTTGTTTATCTATAAACAAAACCTGATGGATCATTTGCAACCCAAGGACTGTGAGGAAGATGGACCCTCTGTACATTCTTGTATCATCCTGTGCCGCGAACTCAGCCCAGCAGTTGGTAGGTGCCAGCTTTACGTGGGCGTCCCCACGGAGGCAACGGTGGCCTTGCTGTACGCCAGCCCACTGCCCTTCAGGAAATCCCGGTATTACACATTTGTAGAGGAACGAGTTTCGACACACGTGGCCAGCGAGTGTCGGAACTCACCTCAGTTGTCACCTTTTAACACAGGGAGCCTATGGCGTATGCGCCCGCTGGCCAGACGTGCTGCACGCGCCACAGCCATCCCGTCTATTGGTTCGTAGGCTTTGTTCACACGGCATTTTTTCATAACTCAGCAGTCACATATCAACTTATGCTTAAGTCAATAGCAGAATATTACAAAGCAAAACAATTCTAGCTGTACTACTTCTAGTGATATAAACTACTCTTAGTGATAGAAAAAAGGTACTTGTATAAGGCTATGAAGACCAATATTATATCTTACCGAAGCATTTGTAGTTATAGAACGCTTTGCCTCAAAAGCTTTCCACGTTCATCTCATGATACCGCAAATTTCAGTGTGATTTACCCGTACATTTTCTTTTGACTGAGGTGGCATCCAGATTGCGATGACACCTGATAGTGTCATGATGTGTCCAACGATGACGATGGCGACTGCCCCACCCATGGCCTCACCCACTTCGAGGCACCTGCAAAGTGGGTTACCCATGGTTTTACCCATGGTTTTAAACAGCCACCACCGTCAACCTCATCCCCTGGTTAGCAGTTGAAAAGGTCCTTTCTCCTTCCGCAAATAATTTAACACATATAAGGCTTTATTCAAACGTTCTTAGGGTAATGTGGTAGCCTCTCCCCCTTTTTGTTTTGAGCGTGATTATCTAACAAAGCTCATTCATTGGGTGTGTAAGATACTCGTTGGAGTTATTAGCTAGCCAAGCATTCTTTACTACCTTTTGAACCATTCCTTGTAGACAATGCAATAAACATGGTACAATAAGCATTAGTATTAAGATAACAAGTACTATAACAACTGCCCCTTTTATTAAGTCGTGTAAGCATCCACTTAGACCCAAACTTGACAGCTATTAACGTGGGGTTCAAGCATGTTTTAAAGGGCTCAGTTGCCGTAGCTGAACTCAGGCAAAAGTCTGTCGTCCCAGTTTTATTCGCCCACGCCACCCATAAGTTCGTACGGTCAGGTAACAGTATCGCTGGGACCAGTACGAGTAGAACTACGCTGATCATCATCAGCAATGGCAGCTTTGGTCCAGCGGCTTGGAATCCACTTCGGCCCTGTGGGAGTAAGTACACACATATAACCTCTACCCATATACTTCACTTCTGCTGGACCTTTCCACAGTCCGGTTGCTGGATCTCTATACATAACAAAAACTGGCTTATCATCCTTATTTTCTTTAGGATAGCTATGCACCCATGCTGGTGGCTCTTTCTGGTCTACAAAAATACATAAATGATTTAACACAAAAAGAGTCTTAACAAGTCTTTCTTGTACATCTGAGATTTCCCTAAATTTTTGCAAATATTGTTTCAGCATTTGATGTGCTCTTTCAATAATAGCTTGTCCCGTGGGTGAGTGTGGAATACCAATAGTATGTCGCACTCCCCATATTTGGCAAAAACGTTTCATCTTGACGCTTATGTAGGCAGGGCCATTGTCAGTTTTTATCGTTTGTGGTACTCCCATAACTGCAAAACAACTAGTCAAATGTCGCATTACGTGGAGTGCTCGTTCCCCTGTCTGTGCCGTGGCCCATATAAATTTGCTATAGGTGTCAATCGTAACATGTACATATTTCAATCTGCCAAAGTCAGCAACGTGAGTCACATCCATTTGCCACAATTCTCTGGCCTCGAGTCCCCTGGGATTCACACCGATCCCGAGACCGGGCCCATGATGGCTACACGTAGGACAGGCCCGCACAATCCCCTTGGCTTCTTCCATGGTGATACTGAACTGTCGGTGCAAACCTCGCGCATTTTGGTGAAAAGCACTGTGTGCCTCCCGTGCCTTCACAAACTCATTCAGGGGAGCCGCCATGGACACGAGTTGGTCAGCACGTGCATTCCCTTCTCCAAGTCCCTCAGACCACTTGTGGCTTCGGATATGTATGATACAATAAGGTAGCGTGCGTTGCTGTATGGCTGATTGCAGTTGTCGAAGTAGCTCAAACAGCCGCAGGTTCTGCACTTCCTTGATTTGAGCGTCTTCAATGCGATTTACGATACCTGCTACATACATCGAGTCAGTTACTATGTTCAGTTCCTTGTGCATCCATTGCAGGAATGACCAAACAACAGCAGCCAATTCTAATGTTTGTAGGGAATCACCTGTTTCTGCTTGAAGGAGTTGATGTTTCCACTGACCATCTTCGTGCCACGTTGCTGTTGCTTTTCGTGACCTTTTTCCTGCGTCTGTGTATATCGTAACAGCATTTGATAGAGGTCGTTCACTGCGTTTCGGCCGCTCTATCCAATCATTATTACTAATCCATTTTAACAAAGGTGCTTTTAGTGACTCTACCTTAATGTCTAGAGCTTCACTCAGTAGACTCAACTGTAATGCCGGCGATCTTTGTAGCCACCACTCTAGATCTTCTCTACGTATTGGTAAATACACAACATTTGGTTCTGTTCCGGTAATTTGTAAGATGCGTGATCTCCCTTTCCGGATAATTTCCGCTAAATTTTGTGTCTTCTCTTGAATTGTAGTCTTTGGTTGCATTCCGGTAAAGATCCATTCTAATACTCTCACAGTCTCCCCCTTTTTCTTTTTGCATTGCGTGAGTGCACCAATAAAATGTGTGGGGCCGTGCAAAACGGTTAAGTCCACAGGTAAGTCAGGGTCAATACGATCCACTGCTCGGTCAACGATGTGGGCACTGAGTTCTTGAATCATGGTTTTTTGTGGCTCTGTCAGTGTGACGACGCTGGCTGGATTGGTTCCTTTTAATAAGGGACGTAAGACCTCTAACTCATCATTTGCAATTCCTGCCACAGGACGCAGCCATTGTAAGTCACCCAATAGTTTTTGTGTATCATTTAAGGTGTGAATCTCTGTTCGTATGGTTAATTTTTGTGGGCTCACTTGTGATTCACTGATGTTCCAGCCAAGGTATTTCCACACTGGAGACCGCTGGATTTTCTCTACTGCTATCATGAGATTTTTAGTTTGAAGCTGCTGTTGTAAAAATGTTTCTTGTTGCAGCAAAAAAGGTCGTTCTTGTGCAAACAAGATATCGTCCATATAGTGATAGATAGTTGTTTGGGGCCATGCCTCTCGAACAGGCTTTAAAGCTGCATCAACGAACAATTGACACAAGGTGGGACTATTTTTCATGCCTTGAGGTAATACAGTCCACTCAAACCGCAAATCAGGCCCTTCTCTGTTGATGGCTGGTAAGGTAAAGGCAAATCTTTGAGTGTCATCGGGGTGCAGCTGAATTGTAAAAAAACAGTCTTTCAGATCAATTATTAAAAGATGCCATCCTGTGGGTAACATGGCCGGATTTGGAAGGCCTGGTTGCAGGGCTCCCATAGCTTGCATTTGTTGATTCACTGCTCTCAGATCATGAAGTAGTCAATACTTTCCGGATTTTTTCTTGATTACAAATATGGGTGTATTCCAAGGACTGGTAGAAGGTTTGAGATGACCTTGCATCAGTTGCTCTTGCACCAACAGATGTGCTTGTTGCAGACTTTCCCTTTTCAACGGCCACTGCCTGATCCATACAGGCTCGTTTGTTAGCCACTTCAACGGGATCGGGAAAGTCCACGTGGCAGTGACCGTACCTAAAAAGGTGGTTCTGTAGTAAGAATAACTCCTAATTGATTCAGCACATCTCGTCCAATAAGTGCGTTAACTCCTGTTGGTAGGGGCATAACTGTCACATAAATTGATGCAATTCTCCCATCAATGACAATGTGTATTCTTTGTTGACTGCGCTGAACAGATGCCGTTCCTCCCACTCCTTCTACTCCCCCTATTGCATTCTGTAAAGGCCAGTGATTAGGCCACTGGTTGTTGGCGATGATGGTAATGTCGGCACCCGTGTCTAAAAGTGCTGATAGCTGTTTTTTATCAGTTCCATGTAAAAGTGTGACGCGAGCGAGTGGGCGCTGGTTCATTGGTATAGCTAACATTACCAGTCCTCCTGTAGATCCAAATCCACTTGATCCACGAAATTGAGCGGTCTCCGCTGCCATCTGTTGAGTTAATTGTTGAATTGGTACAAGTTGGGCGATGCGGCTTCCCTTTGGGATATGAACTGGTGGGAAGTTTGTTTGTACAACTATATAGATTTCTCCTGTAAAGTCACAATCGATTACTCCTGGTAATATAAAAAGTCCTTGGAGACCACTGGATGATCGCCCTAACAACAACGCTCCATGAGATTGTCCATTGATAACTATGGGTCCTTTAATTCCTGTAGCAATTTTTTGCGGCCGGTCGTCAATTAGCGTGACATCTACTGCTGTCGCCAGATCCAGTCCGAGGCTCCCCCTGGTTGCTGGTCGAAGTTGGGTTGCTGGTCGAAGCTGGGCAATGGCGTCTGATTTCTCTGCACTGTTATTTGGTTGGGGGCTGCCATTGGTCTGAAGGTGACCGGAGCCGCAATTGGTGTCGGCGCGCTGCGGCTCTTGGCGCTCAGTTTCCCGTTTCCCGAATGCCGGCAGGCTGTAGTATTATGATTGTTCATTTGACAGTTCTGGCACCACACTTGTGGCTCCCGACATTGTTGGCGGACATGTCCTGGGCGGCCACATCGGAAACACTTATACTCTCTTCGGCCAGTCGTCTTGCTTTGGTGGGCATCCGGAGGCTTCAGTGGGGCAAGGGCTGCAAACGCCTGTCCCTGCGCTTTGACTAAATTTTCCCCTAGTTCTTTGATTGTCTCAACTAACATGGCTTGAGCTCCTACAGGAACTCTACTCATTCGCTCTAACATGACTTCTATGCTGGCGTCTAAGGGTAAGGTGACAAGGATGCCCTTCGTGCAAGTATTACAATTCTCTAATACACACTGTCTCAGCAAAGGTCCTTTCATAAAATCTGCCATATCTGCATGGTTAATAGCGTCTGTGACTCTATCTACAAAAGATGCAAAAGGCTCCTCTCTCCCTTGTTTAATTGACATATATGAGGGAGTAACTGGTGCAGTTTTAACTTTCTGCAAGGCCTCTCGCGCTAACTTCATAGATTCTAACAACACGTCTGGGCCAGTTTGCATCTGTATTTCTACAGAGGCAAAAGGACCTATACCCATTAGCTGTTCTACAGTTATTCCAGCCAAACGATCATTTGGGGCTCGAGGCGAGTGCGCAGATATTTCACAAAGTCTTTGCCAGTGGGCTTGCCAAATTAATTGTTGTGATTGCTTCAAAATAAGTCTCATTATGTTCTTAATATCTTCTGGACATAGCATCCCGCTACCCCAGATATAGTTTAGCATTTGCCTTGCAGGCTCGCTATGCACTCCCGACTCATTAACTGTGTTTCGTAATTGATTTAATATTTTCCAATCTAGGGCCTCATGCACCCCAGTCATAGCCCCCGCATTATCTACCTGGTAGATTACCGGGAAGGCTTGAGGGTTAATTTGATCTAATAAATCAAAATCTTTTTGTTCAACAGCTTCTCGTGCTATTTTGTCCCAACCAATCCGCACTAAACGCAGCTGTCGATGAGCTTGGGATGGTTTGGGGGTGGCCTTTAGAAGACTATCAGCTTGAGCAGTCTCCTGACCGCTACTGTCTACCCTCTCTTCCTCTCTTGGACCTCCCCTCTCCCCCTCCCTCTCCCCCGGCAGTGCGGAGGGACAAGCCCTTTCTGTCGGTGGATCAGGAGGGGGATGAGAGGGTCGGCGAACAACGGGAACAGGAATTCCCGAAGGCGGAGGTGAAAAATAGTCACCCCCTGCTGTGAGACGTCCAGCGGCAGGATCGGACTGCTCGAGCCGATCAGAGGCAGCTGTAGCTATTCGCTTTTCAGCTTTATATCTTTTCATGCAATTAATAACATCTCTCCAAGATTTCATTAACTTTTTTGCTGATTTATCATCATCGATTACTAGATCCCACAAACAATCTCCATAAGAACGCCACTCGTCTACTTCAAACATACTTTCAGGGTCTTTAAAAGACCCTTTCGCTTTCCCTAACGCAATTAACCCAGCCAGATCTTTTAATTGGCTTACTCCCCGCTTTTCTAAAAAGCATTTTAAGATTTCGAATGCTACCTCTATTTCCATTGCGCGCTACGTTGACCTTCTTAATTATCCGGTCAATTATTTTTGCAGCCTTTTCCCTTGGGTAGCCTTCTTTCGGACGGCGAACCCCTTCTTAATTATCCTGGGTTCAAGCACGGATCAGGCGCGCCGCGGCAGCGTCCGCCGATCTTCTGCTCCCTGGTCGCTGCTACCAGTGCTTCTCCGATCTCGCTGTCCGGTGAAAAACAAGGATGGGGGTCCCTGTTCGGGCGCCACTTGCGACGAGCGAGGGAAGGCATGCAGTCGACTCAATATGAGTGATAAAGCAAGCTTCAACTTTATTGCAAAACCTTACACATATTTATACACTAAGTTCTACCTTATGCATACTTGTCTTACAATCATTGGCTTAGCTCTAAAGATTGCATTATCATACTCCTCCTACTTGCCGTTACTGCTACGTGGTCCGGGTTCCATCCTGTTTTTCTTATACAGTGCTTCTTCTTAGCTGTTTACCACAGCTCCTTCTCCTCAAGGCCGAGCCCTGCAGATGTCCAGCTGTTTACCAGCTTCCCAGTGCCACAGCTCCCTCTTCTCAAGGCCGAGCCGTGCAGATATCCAGCTGTTTACCAGCTTCTCAATGCTGCAGCTCCTTCTCCTTAAGGTCGAGCCGTGCAGAGTGATCCCAACATTCTGTGACAGGCTCAGGCTCTCTACTAGTTAAATTAAATGGTGCATTATTTGCTCGTGTCTTAACAGAACTCCACAGTTGCCATCTCCAGGCCTTCAGTAGAAGATAATTGAGCTGTCTTCCTTGGAGTTGTTCTGTTCCACTTCTGCCAGTAGACTACTTTATTTGTAAATTTACTGTTTTGCCGACCACAGTGTGTGGTAATCCAGGGACAATAATTCGGATGCTAATAATACTCTTTAGAAGTTGTTATTTTTTAAACCAGGTCACATTTAGATAGAATAACCTGAGCCTGTCAAGTGATTCTAGCTCATTGCTGAGGAACATGCTACTGGTTAGAGTATTTAATTAGCAACCAAATGTCAGGGCCCCAAGGGCACTAAGGGGCCTCGGCCTCCCCTGGTGGAATATTCCATGTGCCAGGAATTCAGAGGCCATTTAAAGCCTTGCTTGACTTCCTAGTGCTCCCAGTACATTTTCCTCTGTCCTTGGCAGCATGCTTTGCTAGGAGTTCTGCACTGATTTTTCCATTGTGAAACCATCTTCTCAAAAGCCAAATTATCTCTCTTTGTTAGAGTCTACTGACCTTCTCACTCACTTTGTTCTTCTAGATAAGGGGAGGTTCTTCTTATATCCTGTCCTGATGTATGTATAAAACTGCAAATTTGTTATTATTGTCAGAAATCCTGTAGTTCAGCATCACCGAATCAAGCTTACGTTACCTTTATCACCTTATTTTATTACTTTTTAGTACTGGAGATCAAAAAGTAGACGTGGTATTCCAGATGTGTATTCCAGGAGTGCTAGGTAAAGGCAAATAATCAGTTATTAATGAGAGCTTAGCCTGTAGCTATATACCTGTATTATCTCGGCCTTCCTTGCCACCAGGGCTAACTGCTGGCTCATGTTTAGCCCACTGTCCACCTGGACCCCCAGCTCCATTTCAGCAGAGCTTCTCCCCAGGTAGTCAGTGTCCAGCCTGTCCAAGGAATTAGCCCATCCCAGGTACAGGACTTCACGTTTATCCTTGCTGAATTCCATGAAATATATGTGTGTGGGGTGGCGGAAGGTGTTGGAGCTGCGTTTCATAAGTTTCATAAGTGGGGTGAACATGCTATGTAGTCTAGGTTTTTATTCCAGTGGCTTAGGAAGTTTTGTAGTTCTTCCTAAATCACACATGATTTTAACACTGTCATAATTTGGAATAGAATATACAAATAATTTTAAATTTATTTTCAAATCTTGGCATATATTATTAGTAAAATAGAGGAAGACAAAAAGATGCAATTTTAAGCATGCTTCGTGGTTTATGTGTTACTCTTTCACACGTGCATATTTTTATTAGCTCCTTGGTGTTTTGGAGTAATGTCCAGAATGATGCATTTCTAGCAAAGGAGAAGTGTCCTGGTACTAAAATGTTACCCATGTGCGTATAATCTCTTACAAGCAGAGTTGTACCATTCCAGCCACAAATACTAATCATAAATATTGTTTTAATGTTTTTGGCTCCCTACCTTTCTTACATTTTACATCAATTATTTCTCTAGGTATTGCCAGGCATCTGAAGTGGTTGACCAAGACCTAAGGACTTGGAACAGTGGTGAGTAAATAAAATTAAGATTATATTATCTGGTATTTTCACATGCTGTCTGACTCTGAGGTTTGACTGCTGTTTGAGGGATGGAAGATGTGCAGTAGGTTATTCTTTTTGCATATTTTCTTCTGAGCACCAATTTCCTGTTCAGAGCATTCATCTGACTTTTTTAAGAAGGCAAAGAGGAGGTAGTCTCAGTGACTGCTTTTGGATTAGAAAATATTGAACTTAAAGTATTTCAAGCAGAATAGTTTAATCTATACTTGAAGCAGTAACATACACTGTGGCCCTTTGTATTAAATGAGTGATGCTTGAAATCCAGACTTCTCAGAACCACGTCAGTGTATATGTTAAGCAATTATAAAATCAGATACCATTCTGAAATACATGGAAATCTAAGGTAAGTTAAGTTAATAAATTACTGCAAGTTGAATTTTTTCTTTCTTTAAACCCCCAAGTTTATGTCTCTGGTTCTTAATTCCCCTTCTGCAAACTGTGGTGTCCTTTGTAAAGATAGTCTTGTTGATCCTCTATGCCCTTTGCATTGTTGATACTTCACATCCTATGTCCTATTTATGCGCCTGTTCTGACTAGAGAAGAACAAAGGGAGGGTCTAAGGAAGAACTTCATAAAATTTGAAATACTTTTTCAAGTTAATTTTGTTTAGTAAAGCGTTTATAAATATCTTATTTGCACTTCCCTGGCTGTAGGTATAGGCTGACAGAGAACGCCTTACAAATGCAGAGATAAATTCATGTGGTAGGTTGATCTTGGCTGGATGCCAGGTGCCACCAAGCTGCTCTACCACTCCTCTCCTCAGCAGGATGGGGGGGAGAAATTAGGATGGAAAAAATAACCAAACACGTGGGTCAAGATAAAGGCAGTTTAATAAGCAAAAAGCAAAGGCCGCACGTGGAAGGAAAAGAAAACAAAAGATTTATTCTCTCCTTCCCATAAGTAGGCGATGTTCAGCCATTTCCCAGGAAGCAGGGCTTTGGTACGTGTAGTGGTTGCTCTGGAAGAAAAACGTTGAAAAAAAATGAATGCCCCCCACTCCACTCCTCCTCCTTTCTCTTAGCTTTTATTGCTGAGTTGACATCATATGGTATGGAATATCCCTTTGGCCAGTTTGGGTCAGCTGTCCTGGTTATGTCCCCTCCCAAGATCTTGCCCACCCCCAGCCTACTGGTGGGGGGAAATGTTGCAGAGACAGCCTTGATGCTGTGTGAGCACTGCCCAGCAGTAGCCAAAGCATTGCTGTGTTATGAACACCTTTCTAGCTACCAATACACAGCACAGCACTATGAGGGCTGCTATGGGGAAAATTAACTCCATCTCAGCCAGACCCAATATAATCTCCACCCCTTATTCCATACCATTTGCATCATGCTCAGGTCCCACATAATTTAATACATCTCTCTCTCTCTCTCATAGAATCATAGAATCTTTGGGTTGGAAGAGACCTTTAAAGGTCATCTAGTCCAACCCCTCTGCAATGAGCAGGGACATCTTCAAATAGAACAGGTTGCTCAGAGCCCCGTCCAATCTGACCTTGAATGTGAGACTGATGGGTCAGTAGTTCCCAGGGTCCTCCTTTCTACCCTTTTTAAAAACTGGTGCAATGTTTCCCTTTTTCCAGTCACCAGGGACTTCACCCGGATGACTGGATATACTGGACTGTGTGGATTCGATGGCCTGGCATATCAGACCCACAGAACTATAAGGCTTTGGTAGACACTGATGCAGAGTGTACGCTGGTGCCATAAGGGTATAGGGACACAGAACCCATCTGGATCTCTGGAGTGACAGGGTGTGTTGGGTTTGCTTGGCAAGATATTGACAGCAGAGCAACTACAGGGGTAGCTTTTGTGAGAAGCTGCTAGAAGCTTCCCCCATGTCTGATAGAGCCAATGCCAGCTGGCTCCAAGATGCACCTGCCACTGGCCAAGGCTGAGCCTATCAGCGACAGTGCTAGCGCCTCTGCGATAACATATTTATGAAGGGGAAAAAGTTGCTGCACAACAGCAACTGCAGACAGGAGAGAGGAGTGAGAATATGTGAGAAACAACTCTGCAGATACCAAGGTCAATGAAGAAGGAGGGGGAGCAGGTGCTCCAGGTCCCAGAGCACAGATTCCCCTGCAGCCCCTGGTGAAGACCATGGTGAGGCAGGTTGTCCCCCTGCAGCCCATGGAGCTCCACAGTGGAGCAGATCTCCACCTGCAGCCCGGTGGAGGACCCCACGCCGGAGCAGGTGGATGCCCAAAGGAGGCTGTGACCCCATGGGAAGCCTGTACTGGAGCAGGCTCCTGGCAGGACCTGTATATCCGTGGAGAGAGAGGAGCCCACGCTGGAGCAGGTTTGCTGGCAGGACTTCTGACCCCATGGGGGACCCACACAGGCGCAGTTCATGAAGAACTGTAGCCTGTGGGAAAGATTCATGTTGGAGAAGTTCGTGGAGGACTGTCTTCCTTTAGGAGGGACCCCATGCTGGAGCAGGGGAAGAGTGTGAGGAGTCTTCCCCCTGAGGAGGAAGGAGCAGCAGAGACAATGTGTGATGAACTGACCACACCCCCATTCCCCATCCCCCTGTGCCGCTTGGGGGTGTGTCATGGTTTAACCCCAGCCAGCAACTAAGCACCACGCAGCGGCTCGCTCGCTCACTCACTCCCCCACAGTGGGATGGGGTAGAGAATTGGAAGAGTAAAAGTGAGAAAACCCATGGGTTGAGATAAAGACAGTTTCATAGGTAAAGCAAAAGCCGCGCACACAAGCAGAGCAAAACAAGGAATTCATTCACTACTTCCCATCGGCAGGCAGTTCTTCAACCATCTCCAGGGAAGCAGGACTCCATCACGCCTAATGGTTTCTTGGGAAGATGGACACCATAACTCCGAACGTCCCCTCCACCCCTCACTTCTTCTTCGCCCCAGCTTTATATACTGAGCATGATGTCATATGGTATGGAATATCTCTTTGACCAGCCTGGGTCTGTGTCCCCTCCCAGCTTCCCATGCACCCCCTGCCTTCTCACTGGCAAGGCCAGCATGAAAAGCTGGACAGTCCTTGATTGCTTAGCAACAACCGAAAGCATCAGTACCTTATCAACGTTTTTTCATCCCAAATCCAAAACATAGCCTCACACTAGCTTCTTTGAAGAAAATTAACTCTATCCCAGCTGAAACCAGGGCAGTATCCACCCCTTATTCCATACCATTTACATCATGCTCAGGTACCACACTATCCAATATAACCTCATTAACCACCACCACCCTTCCCATCCTTTCATATATTACACAGATATCATTCCCTTAGTCTATAGACCACCCCTGTAAAATGTCTTTAAAAAGTCCACAAATGTTCATGAAATGCCCATTGAGTTCATTTAGTCCATGCCTTTGGGCTCTGTCTTTTATCGTGGTCACTCAGGACAGGAGAGGTGGTGTGTTGCGTGGAGTTACTGGGCACCAAAGCCAGCTCAGGTCACTGCTGCACTTGCACTGCTTCTTGTAAGGCTTGTCCTCCATTGTTTCAGGTGGTTCCTGCTATAGTAATTCCTATAACACGTAACTCAAATAATGGGTTACAAGAATTTAAAGGTATTTCCATTACAATCTCCACCCCTGGTCCCTTTGGGACAGGTTACAGGGTTTAACATTGCAATGAACTCCTCCCCTTGCCCCTGTTTTGGCTTGGACTTATTGACAGACTGCAGTCCCTTCTATGAGCCACAGTCTCTCCAGGGGTATACCTGCTGTGGCATAGACATCCACAGTTGCAGTCACTTCGAGGTGCACCTGCTCCAAAATGGCCTTCTCCATGGGCCACGATGACTTCAAACATATACCTGCTCTAGCGTGGTCTTACCCACAGCCACAGTCCCTTCAGAAGTAAATCTGCTCCAGTGTGGCCTTACCCATGGTTCCAGTCCCTCCAAGAATGTACCTGCACTGTCGAGGGCATATTCATGGCCACACATTTTGAGGTGCTCCAGCATGACCTCATGCACAGCCACTGGTGCTTCAAGGTGTACCTGCTGCAGTGTGGATTTATCCACAGCCACAAGATGTACATTCTTCAGCATGGACTTACTTATCCTTGTGCCACAATCCCATCAGAGGTATACCTGCTGCAGCACAGACATATCCATGGCCACAGATCCTTCAAGATATACCCGCTCTGGCATGGGCTTATCCACGGCCACAGACGCTTCAGGGTGTCCTGCTCCCACATGGACTCACCCACAGGTCACAGTCCCTTTGACTTGAGTTCACACTGGAGTTCTAGCCTGTCCAGTACAGCAGCACAGAAAAAGTAGCGATGCCCTGGCCATCTGCCAGCCCAGGTGCATCACTATTGCTGTTATCAAAATGTTCCCAGGCACAGCAGAGTCAGACGATAAGCAGTACAGCAGCACAGCAAGAAGTGAAAGCAAAAAGCAGCCACTAACGAGCACTAGACTAATATACAGTAAGGAAAGCAAACCCATAGCAAGCACAGAAGCCTGCCAATTGATAGCTAAACAGCAATAACAGCTATCAATTCGATCTAGCACATTCCAATCAAATCTGTTCTTATCTCAAACCCTTTGAGCTCCACGTTGGGTGCCAAAAAGGACTGTCGTGGTTTAACCCCAGCTGGCAACTAAGCACCACATAGCCGCCCAATTGCTCCCCCACAGTGGGACGAGGGAGAGAATCAGAAGAGTAAAAGTGAGAGAACTCATGGGTTGAGATAAAGACAGTTTAATAGGTAAAGTAAAAGCCATGCATGCAAGCAAAGCTAAATAAGGATTCCATTCACTACTTCCCATCGGCAGGCAGGTGTTCAGCCATCTCCAGGGAAGCAGGGCTCCATCACGCGTAACGGTTACTTGGGAAGACAGACGCCATAACTCCGAACATCCCCCTCACCCCTTCCTTCTTCTTCGTCCCAGCTTTATATACTGAGCATGATGTCATATGGTATGGAAAATACCTTTGGCCAGCCTGGATCAGCTGTCCTGTCTGTATCCCCTCCCAGCTTCCTGTGCATTCCCAGCCTTCTCACTGGCAAGGCCAGTAAAAAAGCCAGACAGTCCTTGACTGCTTAGCAACAACTGAAAACATCAGTAAATTATCCCACATTTCTTTCATTTAAAATTCAAAACATAGTCTCATACAAGCTTCTATGAAGAAAATTAACTCTATCCCAGCTGAAACCAGGACAGGGTGTTAAGGGAGAAGCCACTGCCAGAGCATTCACACACCAATCAAGGAGTTGCACACAGACTACCCAAGACTTTAACTGCTAGGACTGGAGTTCCTTCGCAGCAGGCAACTCCAGTGAGCCGACGGGTGCCCCTTTCGACTCCTCGCACACACACACTCTCACTCTTGGGCGCTTCCTCTTCCCTCAGGCTCAACCCTGGGTTTCCTGAAGCAGAATCTCTGACATGATGTGGGAGAAAGATGGACTTCACAACTCCATGAGAGTTATACTCTGAAGCCGTTTATTGTCTTATCTGACTCCAATATATATCATAATTTTTGTTTAGTCACTGCACACACACTCACGACTGGTTACAGCTTGTTACACACATTATTGCAATTGGCTATATACAAAATATCACGCGCTGTCCACGCGCCTCTCACACAGTCAGGATTCACTGCCTGCAGGTGTCCACGCGCTCCTTTGCTTCCTCTTAGTTGTTTACCACAGCTCCTTCTCCTCAAGGCTGAGCCCTGCAGGTGTCCAGCTGTTTACCAGCTTCTCAATGCCACAGCTCCTTCTCCTTAAGGTTGAGCCCTTGCAGGGTAATCCCAACATCTCCCCCTTTTTGTTTATCTATAAACAAAACCTGATGGATCATTCGCAACCCGAGGACTGTGAGGAAGATGGACCATCTGTACATTCTTGTATCGTCCTGTGCCGCGAACTCAGCCCAGCAGTCGGTAGGTGCCAGCTTTATGTGGGCGTCCCCACGGAGGCAACGGTGGCCTTGCCGTACACTGGCCCACTGCCCTTTGGGAAATCCCGGTATTTATACATTTGCAGAGGAACGAGTTTCGACACATGTGGCCAGTGAGTGTTGGAACACGCCTCGGTTGCCACCTCTCAACACAGGGAGCCTATGGCATATGCGCCCGCTGGCCAGACGTGCTGCACGCGCCACAGCCACCCCGTCTATTGGTTCGTAGTCTTTGTTCACACGGCATCTTACCATAATCCAGCAGTCACATATCAACTATGCTTAAGCCAATAGCAGAATGTTACAAGGCAAACAAAATTGTGAATTGTGCTTTATATTCCTCCGTTACTGCACGTCTTCCACATCCTCCACTAACCTTGATCAACTTTCTTATCTCTGTGGGCTGTTTTCTCTCACCCAGCATAGTATCTATTTCTTACCCAGCCATCCGTTTCCTCCTATGCTAACTGCAGTTTTTCTCACAGGCCAAAATTCCATCTCTTAACCCCTCCGTATACAGCTGCAAGCCTAAAATCGCGTCTACAGTGCAATTAGCAATATTTTCCATTTCTGCTGACAAGTTAACTATTGCTTTTTCTAGCTGTACTACTCCTAGCGATGGAAAAAGCACCTGCACAAAGCTATGAAAACCAGTATTATATCTTATCAAAGGATTTGTAGTTATAGAGCACTTTGCCCTAAAAGCTTTCCATGTTCCTCTAATGATACCGCTAATTTCAGTGTGATTAATTATTTGCAAATTAGGAACTAGGACGCCCATGGTACAGTGCCCTGACCAGTTCCTGGGCAGCTGTTTCCCAGCCAATTGATCTCCACACAGCCACCATAACTCTTCTGGTAGATTGAAAAGGGATTGCCTGGGGAGGAAAGAGACAGACAGAAGGTGTCCTGTCCTGTTTGATTTGCTAATGTTACCCATACATTTTCTTTTGGCTGAGGTGGCATCCAGATTGCGATGACACCTGATAGTGTCATGATGTGTCCGACGACGACGGTGACTGTTTCGCCCATGGTTTTACCCATTTTGCGGCTACCCAACGAGTTCCAGAATCTGTAATGACACAAGCATAACCTCGTCCCCAGGTTAGCAGCTGAAAAGGTCCTTCCCACACATTCTTTTCCAAATTTTTAACTTTTACTTGCACATTTTGTGTTAACTCAAACAGACTTCCTGTCATTCCTTTTACATGTTTTATTATGGGAGGTACTGTTTCTCCTTCTGCTAGACACAAATAATTTAACACATATAAGGCTTTATTCAAACGTTCTTGGGGTGGTGTGGTAGCCTCTCCCCCTTTTTGTTTTGGCAATAAACACTTCAGGGAATGATTCATTCGTTCAACAATAGCTTGTGCAGTTGGGGAATGCGATATTCCAGTAACATGCGTCACTCCCCATTGAGCAAAAAATCTTTGGGTTGACTCGGCTACATAACCAGGACCATTATCGGTTTTAATTTGTAGGGGTATACCATGGGCTGCGAATGCAGCTCGCAAATGCTTTTGTACATGCCTACTAGTTTCTCCTGTTTGTGCAGTGGCCCAAACTACTGCAGGATAGCAATCAATTGAAACATGAACATATTTAAATCTTCCAAAGTCAGCGACATGTGTCACATCCATCTGCCATAGTTGTAGCGAATGCAATCCTCGGGGATTTACTGTAATCGGGATTCCGGGGCCTATTTGTTGACAATCAGCATAAGTCTGTATAATAGCTGTAGCGTCACCTGCACTTAGATTAAATTGTCTCACTAAAACTTTGGCAGATTGATGGAAAAAGGCATGAGAGGCTTGTGCTTGACCTAAACGGTCCGGGACAGGTCCAGCCCATACTGGAGCAAATAACTGATCTGCTCTAGCATTTCCTTCCACTATATCTCCTGGCAAATTCGTATGGCTTCATATATGCGTTAGAAAATCTGGTTGGTGTCTTTCATTAAGTAGATACCATAATGTTCGAAACTGTTGATACAAATCCTGTTGTTTCACTGTTGTCCTGGTTTCAGCCAGGATAGAGCTGGATTTCTTCACAGAAGCCAGTGTGAGACTGTGTTTTGGATTTGGGATGAGGAACTGTTGATAAGGTGCTGATGTTTTGGGTTGTTGCTGAGCAGTCAAGGACAGTCCAGCTTCTTGTGCTGGCCTGCCAGCGAGCAGGCTGGGGGTGCACGGGGAGCTGGGAGGGGACACAGCCGGGACAGCTGACCCAGACTGGCCAAAGAGATATTCCCTACCATACGACATCATGCCCAGTACATAAACTGGAGTTGGCCGGGGGGTGGAAATCGCTGCTTGGGGACGGGCTGTCGATCACTGGGTGGTGAGCAATTTCTGTATTGGGCATCACTTGTTCTTGTACATTCCTTTGTTGGTATTGTCATTGTTGTTTCCTTCTCTCTTTCTGTCCTAATAAACTGTGTTTATCTCAACCCACAAGGTTTTTTTTTCCTAATTCTCTCCCCCACCCCACTGTGGGAGGGGGAGTGAGTGAGTGGCTGCATGGTGCTTAGTTGCCGGCTGGGGCTAAACCACGACAGTCCTTTTTGGCGCCCAACGTGGGGCTCGAGGCTTGAGATAATAACGGTTGCAGGTCACAATATCAGTTTATTTGATTTGCATGATGCTCTCGTCTTTGTTGTACATATTAAGGATCGGTGTTGGTTTCTGCGGGCTGCTGTACTCTGCAATGATTAGTAATGTCTCGCCTGTGAGTTTTGTTTTTAGAACACTGACCTTGAGCTTAATGTGGTATCATCTGAGCTCTGTACTAAAGCCGTTACTGTATTTTGGCTACTGTCTTGTGGAGACGATTAGCAATTATACTTCTGCCTCTGAAAGGCTTTTTATGGAGGAAATGCAGAATGGTACCTTTGCTACCCTCTATCATAACGTTTCCTCCTTCATCACAATAACTTTTCAGTATTTTGAACACCCTTGGGTAGTTAAAATACCTCTATTGCTACTTCTGGGGAACATTGTTTCGTTTTGTCTAAGGTTGGCAAGCAATTTAAGACTATCACCCGGAGATCTACCCCAAGGCTGGATAGTTATGAATGGCAGGGCGTGTGGAACAGCACGGGCAAATGCCTAGGGCGGTGGGCACCTCCGGTGTTTTGGAACTTCACTCCCGAACAAGTGCAGAATCCTGATAAACTAGCAGAATATTTGGAAGAAGTATGCTGTCAGCCTGGCAGTTCCAAGGAGACACAAATCATTGCAATGTGCTGGGGCCTGGCCCATGCCTACAGAGCTCTGTTTAACACTATGCAAAGGGGAGAGAGGCTCTCTGGATCTGATGGCAATGTGGCAGGCACTGTGACTACTCCAACCCCTGCAACAGGCACTGTAGCTACTCAGACTGTTGCAGCTGAACCAGAGAACCAGCCCATCCCGGTATCAGTTGCCCCTGTACAAAAGAAATCTTGGAAGCGGAAGTCAGCTCGTTTAGTAAGGGATGAGGAAGATCCAGCTAAGAAGGAGGCAGAGGAAGAGAGTGAGGAGGCAGAGTGCTCTGAAGCAGGGCCATCAAAAGTACGGAAGAGGGAAGAGAGCGAGTCATCGCTTGAAGAGGAGGAAGAGGAAGAACTCATAAAAGAGACGGTAACTACCCCATCTCTGACCCTGAGTGAATTGCGAGATATGCGAAAGGATTTCAGCCGTCGTCCAGGTGAGCACATTGTCACCTGGCTGCTCCGATGCTGGGATAATGGGGCCAGTAGCCTGGAATTAGAGGGTAGGGAAGCCAAGCAGCTGGGATCCCTTTCTAGGGAAGGGGACATTGACAAAGCAATTGGAAAAGGTGCACGAGTCCTCAGCCTCTGGAGATGACTCCTGTCGCGTGTGAAGGAAAGGTATCCCTTCAAGGAAGATGTTCTATGTCGCCCAGGCAAGTGGACCACCATGGAGAAAGGTATCCAGTACCTGAGGGAGCTAGCTGTGCTGGAAGTGATTTATGGTGACTTGGACAATGGACAATCATCCAAAGATCCAGATGAAGTCAATTGCACGCGACCTATGTGGCGGAAGTTTGTACGGAGTGCGCCATCATCATATGCCAACTCATTAGCAGTAATGGCCTGGAAGGACAGAGAGAGACCAACGGTGGATGAATTGGCTGGCCAACTCCGGCAATACGAAGAAAGTCTCTCTTCCTCCCTACGGGCCTGACTCTCTGCTGTAGAGAAACTGTCCCGGGAGTTCCAGCAACTCAAAGAGGATATGCCCTACCCTCCACCCGTACGGACCAGTGTCTCAGCCATTAGGAGTAAGCGCTCTTCTGTTCAAGAGAGAAGATATAGAGGATACACACCGCGAGCCACCCTGTGGTTTCAGTTGCGTGACTACCGAGAGGACATGAGGAGGTGGGATGGAAAACCTACCTCGACCCTAGAGGCACGAGTACGCGAGCTGCAAGGAAAAACAATTACAAAAGGGGGTTCGGGTTCCTCCAGAAATATCGTCACTCGACTTTACAGTGGGCAGTTCCCCAGAAAGAATAGAAGAGCTGATCTCACCTCTGATCCTCTTGAAGGGACTTCTGATTCATAATTACAAGTGGGTAACGAGTACTATGAGCAGGACTAGAGGGGCCCTGCCTCCAGCCAGGCAGAGGAGAGGGACAACCGAGTTTATTGGCCTATGTGGATTAGATGGCCTGGCACATCAGACCCACAGGAATATAAGGCTTTAGTGGACACTGGTGCACAGCGTACTCTAATGCCATCAAGCCATACAGGGGCAGAACCCATCTGTATTTCTGGAGTGACGGGGGGATCCCAACAGCTGACTGTACTGGAGGCCAAAGTGAGCCTAACTGGGAAGGAGTGGCAGAAGCACCCCATTGTGACTGGCCCAGAGGCTCCGTGCATCCTGGGCATAGACTACCTGAGGAGAGGGTATTTCAAGGACCTGAAAGGGTACCGGTGGGCTTTTGGTATAGCTGCCTTGGAGACGGAAGAAATTAAACAGCTGTCCACCTTGCCTGGTCTCTCAGAGAACCCTTCTGTGGTGGGGTTGCTCAAGGTCAAAGAACAACAGGTGCCGATTGCTACCACAACAGTGCACCGGCGGCAATATCGCACCAACAGAGATTCCCTGATCCCCATCCATGAGCTGATTCGTGGGCTGGAGAGCCAAGGAGTGATCAGCAAGACTCGCTCACCCTTTAACAGCCCCATATGGCCAGTGCGAAAGTCTAATGGAGAGTGGAGTCTGACAGTAGACTATCGTGGCCTGAATGAAGTCACGCCGCCACTGAGCGCTGCTGTGCCGGACATGCTAGAACTTCAATATGAACTGAAGTCAAAGGCAGCCAAGTGGTACGCCACCATTGATATTGCCAACGCGTTTTTCTCGATCCCTTTGGTGGCAGAGTGCAGGCCACAGTTTGCTTTCACTTGGAGGGGTGTCCAATACACCTGGAATCGACTGCCCCAGGGGTGGAAACACAGCCCTACCATTTGCCATGGGCTGATCCAGACTGCACTGGAACAGGGTGAAGCTCCAGAGCATCTGCAACACATTGATGACATCATTGTATGGGCTAACACAGCAGAAGAAGTTTTCAAGAAAGGGAAGAAAATAATTCAAATCCTTCTGAAAGCTGGTTTTGCTATAAAACAAAGTAAGGTCAAAGGACCTGCACAAGAGATCCAGTTTTTAGGAATAAAATGGCAAGGTGGACATCGACAGATCCCAATGGATGTGATCAACAATACAACAGCTATGTCTCCACCAACTAGCAAAAAAGAAACACAAGCATTTTTGGGTGTTGTGGGTTTCTGGAGAATGCCTATTCCAAATTACAGTCTGATTGTAAGCCCTCTTTATCAAGTGACCCGGAAGAAGAACGATTTTAAATGGGGCCCTGAGCAACGACAAGCCTTCGAACAAATCAAACAGGAGATAGTTCATGCTGTAGCCCTCGGGCCAGTCCGGGCAGGACAAGATGTTAAAAATGTGCTCTACACGGCAGCCAGGGAGAATGGCCCTACCTGGAGTCTCTGGCAGAAGGCACCAGGAGAGACTCGAGGTCGACCCTAAGGGTTTTGGAGTCGAGGATATAGGGGATCTGAGTCCTGCTATACTCCAACTGAAAAGGAGATATTGGCAGCAGATGAAGAGGCTCGAGCTGCCTCAGAAGTGGTTGGTACTGAAGCACAGCTCCTCCTGGCACCCCGACTACCGGTGCTGGGCTGGATGTTCAAAGGGAGGGTCCCCTCTACACATCATGCGACTGATGCTACGTGGAGTAAGTGGGTCGCGCTTATTACACAGCGGGCTCGAATAGGAAACCTTAATTGCCTGGGAATCTTGGAAGTGATCATGGACTGGCCAGAAGGCAAAGATTTTGGAATATCACCAGAAGAGGAGGTGGCGCGTGCTGAAGACGCTCCACCATATAATGAACTGCCAGAGAACGAAAGGCAATATGCCCTGTTTACTGATGGGTCCTGTCGTATTGTAGGCAAACATCGAAGGTGGAAAGCTGCTGTATGGAGCCCTATACGAGTGGCAGAAGCTGCTGAAGGACAAGGTGAATCAAGTCAGTTTGCAGAGGTGAAAGCCATCCAGCTGGCTTTAGATATTTCTGAACGGGAAAAATGGCCAATACTCTATACTGCCTCATGGATGGTGGCAAATGCTCTATGGGGGTGGCTACAGCAATGGAAGCAGAGCAACTGGCAACGCAGAGGCAAGCCCATCTGGGCTGCTGAATTGTGGCAAGATATTGCTGCCAGACTAGAGAACCTGGTCATAAAAGTACGTCACGTAGATGCTCACGTACCCAAGAGTCAGGCCACTGAAGAACATCAAAACAACCATCAGGTGGATCAGGCTGCTAAGATTGAAGTGGCTCAGGTGGATCTGGACTGGCAACAGAAGGGTGAATTATTTATAGCTCGGTGGGCCCATGACACCTCAGGCCATCAGGGAAGAGATGCAACATATAGATGGGCTCGGGATCGAGGGGTGGACCTGACCATGGACGCTATTGCACAGGTTATCCATGAATGTGAAACGTGCGCTGCGATCAAACAAGCCAAGTGGTTAAAGCCCCTCTGGTATGAAGGACGATGGTTGAAATATAAATCTGGGGAGGCCTGGCAGATTGACTATATCACACTTCCACAAACTCGCCAAGGCAAGCGCTATGTGCTTACCATGGTGGAAGCAACCACCGGATGGCTGGAAACATACCCTGTGCCCCATGCCACCACCCGGAACACTATCCTGGGCCTTGAAAAGCAAGTCTTATGGCGACATGGCACCCCCGAAAGAATTGAGTCAGACAATGGGACTCATTTCCGAAACAACCTCATAGACACCTGGGCCAAAGAGCATGGCATTGAGTGGGTGTATCACATCCCCTATCATGCACCAGCTTCTGGAAAAATTGAACGATGCAACGGACTGTTAAAGACTGCACTGAGAGCAATGGGTGACGGGACATTCAAACATTGGGATAAACATTTAGCAAAAGCCACCTGGTTAGTCAACACCAGGGGATCTACTAATAGAGCCGGCCCTGCCCAATCAAAACTTTTACGTACCGTAGAAGGGGATAAAGTCCCTGTGGTGCATGTGAGAAATATGCTGGGGAAGACAGTCTGGGTTACTCCTGCCACAGGCAAAGGCAAACCCATTCGCGGGATTGCCTTTGCCCAGGGACCTGGGTGCAATGGTGGGTAATGCGGAAGGATGGGGAAGTCCGATGTGTACCTCAAGGAGACTTGATTTTGGGTGAGAAGTCAATGATTTGAACTGTGTTACGTTAATTGTTACACAATACAGTATGTCATTACTACTATGGCTGCTATCTACCATATCAATGGTATTACAGTAAGAATCACCCAGACTGATGAAGAATGAGCTTCACTGAAACCAAGCAACGTGCAGCAGTGATGGAACCAGAACTGGCTTCAGCAGCTTGCGCCCAACAATTCCCTCGAGACCGACATCTTCGACCTGCAGATCATGGACATGGACCGTGCCAGATGACAATCCAACACCACATACCATCTCCCCTGCCCTGAGAGACTGCTATGATGGATGAAGCCCAGAGTCATGGACTGACTGAACTCCACAGACATTTTAAAGTGATGGCCCATGGACTAAGAAAGTGATATCTGTGTGTATATATTAAAAGACAGGAAGAGTAATAATGAATAATTGGAATGTATTGAAAAGTGTAGGACCCGGGCATGATGTAAATGGTATGGAATAAGGGGTGGGTACTGTCCTGGTTTCAGCCAGGATAGAGCTGGTTTTCTTCACAGAAGCTAGTGTGAGACTGTGTTTTCGATTTGGGATGAGGAACTGTTGATAATGTGCTGATGTTTTGGGTTGTTGCTGAGCAGTCAAGGACAGTCCAGCTTCTTGTGCTGGCCTGCCAGCGAGCAGGCTGGGGTTGCACGGGGAGCTTGGAGGGGACACAGCCGGGACAGCTGACCCAGGCTGGCCAAAGAGATATTCCCTACCATACGACGTCATGCCCAGTACATAAACTGGAGCTGGCTGGGGGGCGGAAATCGCTGCTCGGGGACGGGCTATCTATCACTGGATGGTGAGCAATTGCTGTATTGGGCATCACTTGTTCTTGTACATTCCTTTGTTGGTATTATCATTGTTGTTTCCTTCTCTCTTTCTGTCCTATTAAACTGTGTTTATCTCAACTCATGAGGTGTTTTTTTCCTAATTCTCTCCCCCGTCCCACTGTGGGAGGGGGAGTGAGTGAGCGGCTGCGTGGTGCTTAGTTGCCGGCTGGGGCTAAACCACGACAACTATCTTTAAAATAGCTCTTTCTATTCTTTGAACTACACCAACTACATATATTGAATCACAAACAACATTCATGGGTTTATTCCGCCAAAGAATTTTGAAGTCCCCATTCTAAGTAATCGTTCTGAATTGGTATTAAAATATGTTGTGGTTCGCCTCCTACTGTTTCCACCACCCATGTTCTACTTTTCATAAGTAATATCGAAAATATTTCCGGTCAGGTTACAATCTTTTTTTTGGGTTGGAAAGCGGCAAAAACCCATTCTAGCACATGTAATGGATCCTTCTCGTTTTCATCCCACGGCATTAAGATTGGAAAAGGATGTTGTTCATGATTTGTGATAGCAACCTGGACACCTTGTTCCAATATTCTGCGATGTCCATAGGCTATCGCTATTTTCTGACTAATTACTGATAATGCTTGTTTAGCTTCTTGCGTTAATGCTCTAGGAGCATTCAAGTTTGAATCTCCTGATAACAGATTCAACAATGGTGTCATTTCTACATTTGTTATTCCACAAATATTACGAATCCAATTCAAATCTCCCACTAATGTTTGAACATCGTTCAATGTTCTGATTTTGGTTCTCAACATCACATTCTGTGGAAAAATGGCTGTTTGCGTGATTTTCCATCCCAAGTAACTCCATGGTGGTTTATGCTGTATTTTTTCCGGAGCAATTTGCAAACCAGATGAACCTAGCTGTGTTGTTAGTTCGTCTACTAATCGTTTCTTTTCAAGGTTTTCTCCCGCTATTAATATATCATCCATATAGTGGTAAACCAACAGCTGACCCCATCGAGCCCAAATAGGCTGTAGAGCCCAATCAACAAATATCTGACAAATTGTAGGTGAGTTTTTCATACCCTGTGGCAACACTGTCCAATGATATCTTTTCATAGGCTCAGCTTTGTTAACTGATGGCACTGAAAAAGCAAATCTCATTGCATCTTGTTCATGCAAAGGAATGGTAAAAAAGCAATCCTTCAGGTCGATTGGGATCAAAAGATCCCAATTCTTTGGTATCACACTAGGGGACGGCAAACCTGGTTGCAAGGCCCCCATGTCTTCAGTTACCTCATTCACTTTTCTTAAATCATGTAACAATCTCCACTTGCCACTTTTTTTTTTAGGAATTACAAATACAGGTGTATTCCATGGACTTGTAATGGGTTTAATATGTTTCTTTTCTAATTGCTCTTTTACCAATTCCTGTAGCTTAGCAACCTTTTCTTGAGATAACGGCCATTGATCCACCCAAACCGGTGTATCAGTTTTCCATGTCAATTTGAGTGTTGGTCGCTCCTCAATGGCCGCTCCACAAAATGTTCAGGAGTGCTACTTAGAACACAACTCATTTGTCCCAAAACGTCTCTCCCTAGCCAATTGATTGGGATGGGAGCTACATATGGTTTTACTGTTACTGTATACCCATCTGGGTTCTTACATTGCAAGAGTACTGAACTTTGCATGGTATTAGAGACGCCTCTGACCCCAATCAACCCATGGGTTGGATTATGTGTTGGCCAGGTTGTTGGCCAGTCCCTGCTGGAAATAATGGTTATATCCGCTCCTGTATCTATTAGCATATGACAACTCCATTCTTTTGGGTCTGCTTGGTTGTTGCAAAAAGTCATTTTTGAGGTAGGTTTTCGTTCCCCTATTTCGAGCGCCCAAAAAACTTCTGGCAGATTGCAAGTGGTATTTATCCTTTTTCTGTTGTTGATGGTGCTTCGTCCCCAGAAATAGTCTGCCCATGGCTGCACTCTTACCATGAACTTACTGCCTCCCTCCATCTTCGTTGCCTGATATATTGTTCTATAATACAACAGAAATATCGAATATACCCAAAATTCTCTATCCCCCCAACTCTGTTACACCGTATACACCGTGGGGAGAGTGTCTTATTCAAATATACTCTTTGATTCCCTGCAAAAGAAATGATACATTTGTGACAATAATTACAACGACATAGAACAAACCCACAACACCGTTTTACAAATATGGCATATTGAAGTTCCTGCTCTTGACCGTACAGGGAGTGCTGCTGAAACAGTCAATGAGCCGTCATTCCCCATACAAGAGCAAAAGCGTCAGCTGGCGACACGTCGGAGTTGGACTCTGCGTCCGTGGGACGTGACAGGATCTTCTGGTCTTTAGCAGTGGGGTGGGGGGCGCGGGCGGGGGTCGCTCGTTATCATCATCCCCAGCTCGGCCTCCCTTCTCTCCTGGGGCTGTGGCAGCGGCAGCTGCTGCCGCCGCTGTCCGCTCTGATTTTATCACCTTTATAGAGTCTCTGACTAATCACCAGGTTGTTAACACTTTCGCAGCCGTATGATCCCCTTTGGAGGCTGCGTCAAACACCAATTTCCCTGCTTTCTCCCAGGTAGATAACTCAAAAGCTTTTGCAGAGTCTGCTGCTAGCCCCTGGGTCTTCAAAACAGTCTCGAATAGCAATCGCCACATTGTTGCTAGCTCCGCTGCTTGCCCATCTCCTTTCGAGATGGCATCCCACAACATCATCCCTCCGTTCACCCATGTTTCTGGCTCAAAGACAGTCACAGCATCTGCTGGCACGCCCTGATTTCAGAACCATTTTAAAACCCTCCTTACTGAGGTTTCATCATGTTTTATTCCTCTCCCTTGTCTAATTTGAGTGTAAGATGGTTGCCTCTTTCCCTCCTCAGGGACTGTTCGCAACGCATTCAACGCTAGTCGCCCAACTAATTGCAAGGCTTCTAAAGGCAGCCGAGCTTGCAATCTAACATCCACAAATGGTCCCTGGCCTGTCATCTGTTCCATAGTAATGTTCTGAAGTGGATCGCTGTCTTGGCGCTCCAGGTTTCTCAGGGCTTCTTGCATACAGAGTTTATGCCATCTGTCTTCCCACAATAACCTTTGGGTTGGTGTCAACAACATATCTATCATCTGCCAACAATCCCATGGTGTGAGAACCATTCCCGTGAATATGTTATCTAATAGAGCTTGCGTGAAAGGTGATTGCAAGCCATAATTTTGTACTGCCTTCCGCACTTCCTTAAGCAAGTCCCAATGAAATGGGTCCCAGCGATTGGGCCCGTGAGGCTGTACACTAACGGGAAACGCCATAGGTAACTCCGTTTCCTCGTCTTTCATTGCTCCTAAAAAAAGTCTTTCCACCGCTCTCTAGGGTCGCCTTTCATTCTAGGCTCTTGCCTCCCTATAGTCTCTACAACAGGCTATTCTCCTTCGTCGCTGCTATCAGGCAACGGGAGCCATAAAGGTGGCAGGGGCTCAGCTGAGGGCTTCAAAACTACGGCTTTCGATCGGTTAAGTCTGGGTGGTTTCGGGGGTGGTGAAACCCGCCCCATCGATCTTTCACACGAGCACACAAGGGAACATTGAGTACATTGTTCTGGGCAACGTTGTCCCCTCTTGCCCTCACATACATCATCGTAGATCTGTTTCTCTGACTTATCTAATGCAGCCGGTTCACCCGGTGCATCTGGCACCTCAGGAGGTGCAGTCTGAGTCGCCGAAGGTCCTGGACCCTCTGGCTCGGTTAAAAAGGGATTGGTTGAAGGCGGTTTAACAGCCTCCTCCACATCAGCTGCGGCTTTTCTCTCTGCCTTCAAGGCTTTTAATGTGGTTAATATCAATTCCCACGCCGTCACTAACTCTGCGGCGGTTTTATCTCCGCAAAAGAAACACTCCCACCACTTCTGCCCAGTGAGCATTGCCTTGATTTTGTTGATGGAAGCACATGGGCTTCAATTTCTTGCTTTCATGACTGGGGAGAAAAAACGTCTGGGGGGTTGTTCTCTGTTTTCCCTCTGATTTTTACAGTGCATCTGTTTGACAACATGCATCATAGTTTATCAGAACTGGAATAACACTTACCTCCCTGAGATACAGAGCATGACTTTGAATTAATTTAGATGTACGTGTAGTATTATTGTGAGACTTAAAAATTTTCTATATGCTAATGCTTTATTTTGCCAAGCTAAATATAGATATTTTTAAAAGATATGTTCTTTATATGCTACCTTACATAATGAACTGAGTTTATAGTAGATTTTTAAAATCAGCTTTTAAGAAAGGTAGAGTAGTGGAAGTGTCACAATATTCCCTGTTTTTCCAGTATCGATGCAAATATGGCTTATGTCTGCCAAGGCAGGGAGGAAAAAAAGGTAAATAGAGATTTTCTGTGTTAATCGTTTCCATGCCTTACTTGTCTTACAAAGACATCACTTGTTTTTGAGTGATTAACTACCACTTAAGTACAATACCAACAATCCTAAACGAATGCTTTTTTCTCTGCTGTCTCAAAAAGCAGAAGAGAAAATGGACAAGTCATCCTTGTTTTTCTCAGTATTGTGCTGCTAAACAGTAATTTTTGAACTGTTTCAAAACCAAGCTTAGGATAATTCCTGCCTTCTAAGCAATATTCATATTTGCTCATAATCATCATAAGGGCATGACTCTGCAGTGTGAGATAAAAATCCTTGCAGCTGTACTGAATTATTGAATGCTCTACTTCCTTAGTTATAAGATTTTCAATGGTAGCCTACCCTTAGGAAACTGAGTTGTTTGGGGTCTGATAAAGGGATGTAGCCAGTTTTAGTCTAACTCAACTTGTCTTCAGCATCATTCTTCTGTGTATATCTTCCTAGTATTTTCAGGAGACAAAATATAGTTTAAAATGCATGGAAGGATAACTGCCTGCTTGTCCCAAGACTCTTCTTGATCTTTTCCTCACAAAGAAACAATAGTTTAAGCTTTGGATTTTAGCCTGTCATTCTAAAGGAATAGACTGTGGGAAAGTTAGACTTATTTCCATAATCCATGTTCTTCATGGGTTTAAGGGAATTGCTTACAAGAATTCATAGGTGTCCTGTTTCTTGGTCTTAGTTGAGGCTGGGTTGAATTTATTTATTTCCCCCCCCCAGCACTACATTCTTCAATGTTGAAAGGTTACTGCTATGTTTGATAAATTCCAGTCATCTGTATTAAACTTCTTTTTACAAATCCACAAAGAGTTTTTAAAGGTTAAACCATCACTGACTGTTCTTTTGCATACATTTCAATTATCTGCTGTTCTTCTACAGATTCTTATAAAATCCAGTATCACATTTCCTAGGTCATCATTTAACATTTGTATTTTAAATTTCTGGTTATGTAATTTTTTGTGCCAATAAGTGGTATAAAGCATATGCACCTCAGAGGCACCTGGAGTGAGGACACCTGCTCACGTCAAACCTGCCCTGAGTCAAGCAGAGCTTGCTTCTCTCCACTGTTGTTGAGAAGCAATGGTGCTGCTGAGCTGCCCTGCCAGGTTGTCCTTGAAGAACAGCATAGGCTTTCTGAGTTGTCCTTCAGCAGTGAGGCTCTAGGAGCATGAACAAATGCATCAGTCTCCACACAGGTGCAACTGAATAGCCATCATTTCTATCATTCTATCAACTCTCATCATCTTTGAGTATAGTAGTAGTGCTTTGACCTTTTCCTATGTATGCAGCTTTCCTGTGCAAGTTATTGTAACAGTCTGTGTTTGCATTTCCATAGTGTACTTTGTTCCACCACACTCCCTCTCACCAGCCGTTTCCTATTCCTTTATTTTCTTTTTTAACCATATTTGCATGAAGACATGGATGTTTTACTGTTACTTTCCTTCCTCACCAACTCACAACTGCTCCAGGTTTATTTTTAGTATTTCACCTTATCTTTTCCTTGCATTTGCTTGTGGTTTAAGTACTTTCTGCTTATTGTTTCTTTTTATAGTTCCCTGTAAAAAAATAATCCTTAAACATAAATATTGGTTTGGAAACAAGGGAGAGGATTGATTTACTAGGTATAACTGTGACCAATATGTTAGTTTTACATTTCAGACACTCATGCCTAATCTAACCTAACCTGTCACGTTTTTTTGTTTTTTCTACCAACCAAACAACTTCCCAAGTACCTTTTTATACAACCTTATTGTAACAGCTCATAAAGAAACCAAAAATCTGGTACACAAAAGGTTTTCCACATTTGGGGAAAGGAGCTATATGCATTCTTGTTCTTATTGCAGCATATTTCATTGCAGTTTCAACTGCTTTTAAGCCCTCACACGTACGAGACAGCATCTGTGGAATAACAAAGAGAATAAGGGCTGCACACGTGCTGCAAGCAGTATCTGGCTCTAGCATATGGCAATTGAGAGCAGTGTTGCTGCACAGCTCCTGCGGTTTCTTTCTTTAACCTGTAGTTGGGAGACAAGATGTTGTGCAAGTCCTAGATAAACAGACTCTTCTCAAACTCTTCAAAATACTTTAGAGTTTTTTTCTGATAATTTTATGTTAAACCCCCCCGGAGTGGATACTGATGTTCTTCCTTTGTAGCTATGTATTTTAAAGAAATTCAAGAGTTCAATACAGCTACTAGGATTCATAGAAGTTTTACCTCACACTACGGAGTCATGCCCTTATGATGATTATGAGCAAATACGAATATTGCTTAGAAGGCAGGAATTATCCTAAGCTTGGTTTTGAAACAGTTCAAAAATTACTGTTTAACAGCACAATACTGAGAAAAACAAGGAGGACTTGTCCATCTAATACCTTCTGCCTTTTATATGCTCTTCCCTGAATAGGATAGCAGATTTTGATTGTAGTGAAAAAGGAATAAAGTAGTTTCTTTCCCTTCTTGGGAAAAACACATGGAGTATACAAATGTCAGTGTTCTTGTAGTCAGTGACACACACCTTGAACACGGAGGAGCACGATTGCCATTCATCTCCTGCAGCAATCTGTGAAGGTATCTTCCAGTCCTGAGAAGATAAGCCTGTGAATTTTGGTAAAACATAAGCTGTGTTCTTTAGTGCTCTATCCAGACCTGCTCAGGCAGCGTCTTAAAATATTGCTCAGTACTCAAGCAGGTATCATCAACAGTGCAGATGCCATCAGCTATGAAGCCAGTGGCAACATCTCCACTACCAAAGTCTGGTACATGGAAAATTTTTCCAAATACAAAGGCAAGCAATTGAGGTCGATCTCAGCCCTACAAGGGCAAAACCAGTAAGGGCACAGGGCATGAGTAGCAGCTGGGAGAGGACAGCCTGCTGCTGAGAGGCTCCTGCAAGCACTACCGGCAGCTCTGACCTAGCTGTGCGCATGTACCAACTGGCCTCTGGGCACATCCCTAGGAGTGTCTGCTTTAAGAGTCTCTCATCTCTGTTTTCCAACAAAACCCTCTTTCTAGGAGACTTGCAGAAGAATCTAGATTTTGCAACAGCAATTATATCATATCAAGTCACTTAGTATTTTCACAGCTTCTTTTCAGATGAGATCATTATCCAAATGATGAGTCAGACCAGTTAAATATTATTGCATGCTCTGGCTGTGCTGCAAATGGACCAGTCTCCATGGAAAAGCTTGGAGAGCTTCTACTCAGTTACTCCTGTGCCATCTTGACAGCTCAGAGAATAGACAGGCAAAAGTGATTCCGGGATCAAGGACTCAAATGGTCAGTTCAACTTGTTTGTGTTTTCTTTTTTAACTTGGGAAGTTCTGTCTTACCCCAGTGCAGAAAGCGTAGTGTACACGAACCAGTGTATTTTTGGAATTTATCCTATGCAAAACACCAAATTGATCTGTCAACTCTTGTTGCAGACAATGAATTCAAGTTTAAAGGAAAAGAAAAAAAACAAACCCAAAACAAATAACCCCTTACTTTTTTAAAGATGGCATTCGCTGAACACAGATTAATTAATTTTATGTCCACTATCATGTAGAAATGAATCCCCTGTCATATAGATAAGGAGCCTACTGTGCCATTTTGGCACAAGAGGTGCCAAATTGATGATCTCCTGCATGTGCTGCAGACACTACTCATGCAACAGTTCTTGGAGACTGGCAGTGTACTTGATGTGCATGCAAGCGGCTTTGTTTCTATTTTGATTTATTGAGTGGATGGTTGAATTTGTAACAATTTTTTTTTCTTAGTGCTTTGAGATGATGATCATTGTTGAAGTTCGGCTTTTTATATAGGCATTTTTGATGGTCAACTCTAAATAAAATAAGAATTCGGCCCACTGATTACTACCCCCTGTTGGTCCTACAGGTTGGCAACGATGAGGTTGCACTAAGCAGCCCAAAGGCAGGCCTCATCGAGAGGGCTTTAAACTAGATTTGGAGGGGGGAGGGGATAAAACCAGGCTCACTAGAGTTGAGCCTAGGGGTGGCGTGCCAGAGTTGAAACCGATAGCCCGGCTCAAGTGCATCTACACCAATGCACGCAGCATGGGCACCAAACAGGAGGAGCTGGAAGCCATTGTGCAGCGGGACAGCTATGACTTAGTCGCCATCACAGAAACATGGTGGGATGCTTCTCATGACTGGAGTGCTGCAATGGATGGCTATAAGCTCTTCCGAAGGGATAAGCATGGAAGGAGAGGTGGTGGGGTGGCTCTGTATGTTAGGGAGTGTTTTGATTGCATAGAAATTAATGATTGTGAAGACCAATTAGAGTGCTTATGGGTAAGGATGAGGGGGAAGGCCAATGAGGCAGATAACTTGCTGGTAGTCTGTTACAGACCACCCAACCAGGATGAAGAGATAGATGAGACATTCTATAAGCGACTGGCAGAAGTCTCGCATTCGCTGGCCCTTGTTCTTGTGGGGGACTTCAACCTACCGGACATCTGCTGGAAGTATAACACGGCAGAGAGGAAACAATCTGGGAGGTTCCTGGAGTGTGTGGAGGATAACTTCCTGACACAGCTGGTGAGTGAGCCCACCAGGGGAGGTGCCTTGCTGGACCTGCTGTTTACAAACAGAGAAGGACTGGTGAGAGATGTGGTGGTCGGAGGCCGTCTTGGGCTTAGCGACCACGACATGATAGAATTCTCAGTTGTGAGTGAAGTAAGGAGAGGGGTCAGCAAAACTGCTACCATGGACTTCCGGAGGGCAGACTTTGGCCTGTTCAAGTCACTGGTTGAGAGAGTCAAAAAGCTGGGCTTTTGCCTTTCTAATTTTGTCCCTGCTTGACCTAACGAGATCCTTGTACTCTTCGTGAGTTGCCTGCCCCTTCTTCCAGAGGTGATAAACTCTCCTCTTTTCCCTGAGTCCCAGCAAAAGCTCCCTGTTCAGCCAGGCCAGTCGCCTTCCCCACCAGCTCTTCTTACGGCACATGGGGACCGCCCTGTTCCTCTGCCTTTAAGATTTCCTTCTTGAAGACTGTCCAGCCTTCCTGGACCCTTTCGCCCTTCAGGACTGTCTCCCAAGGGACTCTCTCAACCAGTGACCTCAACAGGCTGAAATGTGCCCTCCGGAAGTCCATGGCAGTGGTTTTGCTGACCCCCCTCCTTACTTCACTAAGAATTGAGAATTCTATCATGTCATGGTCGCTAAGCCCAAGACGGCCTCCGACCACCACATCTCTCACCGGTCCTTCTCTGTTTGTAATCAGCAGGTCAAGCGAGGCACCTCCCCTGGTAGGCTCACTTACCAGATGTGTCAGGAAGTTATCTTCCACACAGTCCAGGAACCTCCTAGACTGTCTCTCTGGGTTATACTTCCAGCAGACGTCCGATAAATTGAAGTTCCCTAAAAGAACAAGGGCCAGCGATTGTGAGACTTCTGCCAGTCGCTTGTAGAATGGTTCATCTGCCTCTTTGTCCTGGTTGGGTGGTCTATAACAGAATCCCATCAGGGTATCTGCCTTGTTTGCTTTCCTCCTCATCCTTATCCATAAGCACTCGACCTTGTCATCACAATCGTTGAGCTCTATACAATCAAAACACTCCCTAACATACAGAGCCACCCCACCACCTCTCCTTCCTTGCCTATCCCTTCGGAAGAGCTTATAGCCATCCGTTGCAGCACTCCGGTCCTGTGAGTGATCCCACCATGTTTCTGTGATGGCGACTAAGTCATAGCTGTCCCTCTGCACAATGGCTTCCAGCTCCTCCTGTTTGGTGCCCATGCTGCGTGCATTGGTGTAGATGCACTTGAGCTGGGCTATTGATCTTGCCCCCAACACCAGCATGCCATCCCTAGGCTCATCTCTAGTGAGCCTGGTTTTATCCCCTTCCCCCTTTGAATCTAGTTTAAAGCCCTCTCAATGAGTCCCGCGGACTCATGAGCGAGAATCCTTTTCCCCCTTCGAATCTAGTTTAAAGCCCTCTCAATGAGCCCCGCGAACTCATGAGCGAGAATCCTTTTCCCCCTTGTTGACAGCTGAGCTCCTTCTGCCACCAGCAGGCCTGGTGCCATGTAAACCACCCCATTGTCAAAAAATCCAAAATTCTGCCGATGGCACCAGCCCCTGAGCCATGTGTTAACCAGGTATGTTTTCCTGTTCCTTTCACTGTTCCTCCCTGCCACTGAAGGGATTAAGGAAAACACTACCTGTGCTCCCACTCCATCGACCAGTCACCTCAGTGCTCTGAAGTCCCTTTTAATCACTATTAGGCTTCTTTGTGCAACCTCGTCGTAGTCAACCTGCATAACCAACAGCGGGTAGTAATCGGTGGACCGTACCATACCAGGGAGTTTCCTCGTAACATCTCTCACCCAGGCCCCAGGGAGGCAGCAGACTTCCCTGTGGGTTGGGTCTGGTCGGCATAAGCTCTCTGTTGTTTCAAAGGGTGTATTTGAGTCACCAGTCTGTCAGGTTGCTTGAAAACTTCATGCTTTTCCAAAAAAAAAAAAAAAAGGAAAATGAGATGAACTATTGTCTCAGTAGGGCTAAAAGCACAACTTAATATGTTTTGCCTTTTCTTAAAGCAATGCTGTAACATCGATCTAAGGGATACAAAATTCAGTTGTTGGCATGGCAGCTTAAGTCTGTGTATCTGTCAGTACCAAAAGAGTCTGCAGATCTAGACGAGGAATAATAATAACGTGGATAAAATGTTGATGATCCACTATAACTGGTATAGGAGAGAGTAAAAATTACTGGATGATAATTCTGAATGTGTTGAAGATGTGTGGTTTACGTTTTGAATTCAGTGGGACTAGGATTCAACCGCTGGGCTCTAAACTCTTAAGAAATTAAATACCAGCTCCATGACCAAAAAAAATTGAGACACGAACAGGGATGTATGTTTTTCTGGCATGTGCTGACCCCTTTGTGTTTGGCAGTAGTGCAGCGGTGAGGTGCAGATCTGGTTCTTGACTCTTTTACCTCCAGTTGAATGTTGGTATCTTTTTTTGTGAGGAAAACTTGGTAGTGCTACATCCCCATGTGTTGAGTTGACCCTGGCTGGATGCCAGGTGCCCACCAAAGCCGCTCTATCAATCCCCTCATCAGCTTGACAGTGGAGAGTTATTATAACAGAAGGCTCGTGGGTTGAGATAAGGGCAGGGAGAGATCATTCAGCAGTTACGGTCATGGGCAAAATACACTCGACTTGGGGAAATTAGTTTAATTTGTTACCAATCAAATCAGAGTAGGGTAATGAGAAATAAAAACAAATCTTAAAACACCTTCCCCCCATTCCTCCCTTCTTCCCGGGCTCAATTTCATTCCCAATTTATTCCACCTCCTCCCCCCAAGCAGCACAGGGGGACAGGGAATGGGGGTTGCGGTCAGTTCATCACACATTGTCTCTGCCATTCCTTCCTCCTCACACTCTTCCACTGCTCCAGCATGGGGTCCCACCCACAGGAGACAGTCCTCCACGAGCTTCTCCAACATGCATGCTTCCAACAGGCTACAGTTCTTCATGAAGTGCTCCAGTATGGATCCTTTCCACGGAGTGCAGTCCTTCAGGAACAGGCTGCTCCAATGTGGGTCCCCCACAGTGTCACAAGTCCTGCCAGCAAACCTGCTCCAGCGTGGGCTCCTCTCTTCACAGGTCCACAGGTCCTGCCAGGAGCTTGCTCCAGCACGGGCTTCCCACAGGGTCACAGCCTCCTTTGGGCACATCCACCTACTTCAGCGCTGGGTCTTCCACGGGCTGCAGGGTAGATATCTGCTCCACCGTGGACCTCCATGGGCTGCAGGGGAACAGCCTGCTTCACCATGGTTTTCACCACGGTTTTCACCACAGGCTGCAGGGGAACCTCTGCTCTGGCACCTGGAGCATGTCCTCCCCCTCCTTCTTCACTGACCTTGGTGTCTGCAGAGTTGTTTCTCTCGCGTATTCTCACTCCTCTCTCTTCTGGCTGCAAAATGCACAGTTTTTTGTCCCCCTTCTTAAATATGTTATTACAGAGGCGCTACCACCGTTGCTGATTGGCTCAGCCTTTGCCAGTGGCAGGTCCGTCTTGGAGCTGGCTGGCATTGTCTCTGTCATCAGACATAGGGGAAGCTTCTAGCAGCTTCTCACAGAAGCCACCCCTGTAGCCCCCCTGCTACCAAAACCTTGCCATGCAAACCCAATACATCTCATCACCGAAGGGGTAACATGAGGGCATTTCCTGCCCCCCCCCCAAGTGTCATAGTTTCTGTTCAAGTGCAGAAGCATGTGCAATGACCTGTTTGTTATTTTAAGGACGATATTTGGATACGAGTTCGAAGTATAGCGATCTCTGATTACATCTCGTACTAAGGTAAGTGTAACTCTAGAAATGTCATCAGCTACTGTTCAAAGGCAGCATAAAAGCTTGGGGAAAGCCCTTTTTTTTCCTGCAGTCCCAGCTTGCAGAGGACTGTGGAAGGGCAGGGATTGAGGGGAGTTAGGAAGCTCATGGCTGACTGGCAGCTCCTCTCACCGGGGCTCTTGGCTGCTTGGCAGCGACTGGGACATTTTTCCACAGTTTCCTATTTACAGTGGCATAGGTCACCTGGAGGCTGCTGGTGTCAGCATCATTTCAAGACAAGGTGTGACATACCTGCAGGCAGATCACTTTTCTGAAACACTAGCGTAAAGCTGGATACAGAACCCAGGGAAACACCGGTTCTGCAAAACCCACACTTCAGTGTCACCATGTTGCGGGATGGGCTGTCCATGCTGTAATCCTGTTTGCTTCCTCTCGAGACTGGGACTGAGTCGGCTGCAGTCAGGAGAAGCCTAGAAGGTTGCAGGAGCTCCTTGCACTGCAGGTTGGAAGGCAGTTCCTTCATTGCCCCTCGCACCTGGGTGACTGTGGCATATAGAGCTGTGCCCAGCTTCCTTTCCAAAGGCATGCCATGCTGCTTCCCTGAATCAAAGGCAGGGCAGCAAGCCCCCTGAGCTGCACGTCTGTGAAACTGGTTAAACGTGTATGAACATTTTGCTGGGTAACTGCCAGCAACCTTGGTAATTTTGACAAGAGGAAGATGATGGAGGTGTGGTGGTAGGAGTGGGTGGGACCACTGGGTGTTACTGAGACCTTTGCTTGCAAAGGGCTTGACAAACACTGGCAATGGGTTGCACTGCCAGGCAGAGGGAGATTAATCACTCCCTTGGGACAAACCCAGGAGGTTTCCAGCAGGGTCTGTTTGACAGGCCCTCATTAGAGCTTTTTCATGTTGATGTGGATCTGCACAGGATCTTGGTTTGTTGTGGGGGTGGAAATGAAAACTTTTTTCTCGCTGCTGCTGTGTTGTCTCTTTTTTTTCTTGTAGATGTGTGATGTCAAACAGTGGGCAGTCCTTGCAACCTCCCCCACCAGCCTGCAGCATCGTATGCCAGTATGAATGTTAAGAAAGAAAAGCATACTTCAGAGATCAGCATCCCAGAAAGAAAAAAGGAAGAACTAAACAGAGAGAACAGATTACTGTACTGCTTGCAAAACTTGGGGCCATTCACTTTTTCTCCTGAGAAATTTTGTCTTGGCCATTGTGAGAGAGCTGAAAGAGCAAGCAGAGCAGCCACAGTGACTTTCTAAGGGTCCTTCTTTTCTTGCTTAATTTAATTCTTTTTCCCCTCGTGCTTGGATTTTAAGACTGTCAGCTGCACTGATCAAAAGCACTGAACATCAAAATGTGTCATGTCATTGTAACATGTCGGTCAATGCTATGGACTCTCATGAGTATTGTCGTGGCTTTCACAGAGCTCACTGCTTTCATGAGTGCAGACTGGCTGATTGGTAAAGCAAACAGTTTGAGCTCTGAGGACATGGACAACAGAACAGGGGGGTTGCAGGAGCCTTACCATCCAACGCTGGGCATCTATGGGCGCTGCACCAGAATCTCCCATATGCATCTTTCCAGATGAGACACACTTTGTGGTCCTTATGCAGAAAACTTCAGTGAGATTGCCAGTGGATTCTGGCAGGCAACCGCTATTTTCCTAGCCTCAGGAATCATGATTCTCTGCGCCATGGCATTTGTGTCCATCTTTACTCTGTGTGTGCAGAGTATTATGAAGAAAAGCATTTTTAATGTCTGTGGGCTGCTACAAGGGATTGCAGGTAAGTGTACTTTGAGAGCAGCTAAAGATTTTAATTTTTGTGCCATTCAGCTGAAGAAACAGTGATTCTGTCCTGTCTACAAACAGACTGCGTTAGGCGGACCCAAAGCAGTTCTATATGCTGGTGTTTATTCAAACACAACTGAAATTTATAGCTACAGAGCATGTAATACATTGACATTGGCAGCAGGATTGCAGCCTGGTGCGTGCCAAAATGAACTGACCAATGTTGCTTTTGTTTGCTGTTCAGTTTTTTCCCCTCTGTTTGAATTTCAGTAACAAAACCTTCTCTCCTTTGTTACCAGCAGAGAGCAAAGTTAATACTCTTGTTAAGGCAGTCTATCTCCCTCTTACTACTTTAGTAATTTTTATGTCTCAGACACTTCATGACTGTAGTGAGAGCAAATACCACCCCAGAGATAAGAACAGCCTGCAGTCACACACCCATGGTTTCATGCTAAGTAGCCTCCTTCAAGGCTGTGAGCTTGACAAGCAATACCTTACAAAAAACCCTTCCTTTAGCCCGCTTATTGTTCAGCTGTAATTACACAGACCTGTGAGCTTATCTCTTCACCATCCAAGTCTCAGCTGTGCTTTGCCTGAAAAGATGAATTGGTTCTAGTGTTTCTGCTTAAACCCGTGGATTTTACAGAGATTAAGTGACTGTTATGTAAACCAACACTGGACAGTCCTAGTTAGAGCAGTATTTGGCTTTCTTTACTCACCAGTGAGCCATGTGAAGAACCTGTCCCATACGCAGGTTTTCATCTTCTGTGGCGTGAGTGTGGTCATCTGGAGGAGGAGGGTGGTCTTCTGCCCTACCTCTGGCAGCCCTCAGAGACCTGTGAGGAGGTAAGGAATGAACAGGGCCAACTCCTCTTTCCCTCTTGGTGATGCTCTTAAGCAGATGTTTTTAATTCATAAAATGGTTTCATTACAATAAAAATTAGGAATTTTAACTTGTTTGCTCAAAATGGGAATCTGGCTTCCCCCCTCCTCACCTCTATTGAGGCAGCCAAACATGTCTGTGGTAGCCATACCTAGACAGGAGGTGTAACAATAGGTGTTCAAACCTTTATGAAGTTGGCTGGTTTCATTTGCTTAGTTGAGGCCTAAATTAATCTTATTCTAAACACACATGGGGAAGTAGTCAAAAACTGAATTTGATGCCCACTGCAGCCCTCCGGAGCCAGCAGTACAGGCCAGGGCCAGGCCGACACTGACTCCTAAAGCACTAGTGCAATGACTCACTGTCCTCCATTTCAAGCAATTTCAGTATAAAAGCGTACTGCTTATTTCGCATCACCCACAATGTAAGGTTCATGCTTCTGGAGCAGAATTAGATCCCTAAGTTGGCTCAAGATGCTTCTGTCCAGATGATGGCATACAAGTAGCAGATTAATGATCTGCTTTATCTGATTTATCCTTTAGATAAAAATTACACATTTTGCTGTAGTCACTCCTGGTTTACAGGATTTGCCAGAACCAGCGTGACAAAGTAAGCAGCTCTGCAGTGCAGATTAGAGCCAGGAGGAGGTTTTATCTTCTTGCTTTCTTACCCTGTACTTCAGAAATAATCCATGAAACCTGATTTTCAAGAGATGATATTACTTCTTTTCTGTTGGAACTGTATTTGTACGAGAGAGATTGGTTAGCAGCATAAGTAGATGTTTGGCACATCAAACTTGGGTCTATTGAAAAGATAACCTTACTTACAATTCTGGTACCATCTCAAAATATCTAGTCGGACATCAAGATTAGCAGGAAGTAGATTCTTGTATCTTAGAAAACTGTTCTGGAGACCATGTATTTGTCAGAAAATATATGCAAAGGCAGTTTTATGTTTTATTATCATAGAACAGTTTGGGTTGGAAGAGATCTTTAAAGGTCATCTAGTCCAACCCCTATCAAACCAGATGTACCTGTAAAGGGACTCGTGACCTCAAGAACTGAACAATATAGTAGATGAAGTATTTCTTACATGTTAGGGGATAGATCAGTCCTTTTTTGAGCTGTATTGAGGATAGAAGCACTTCCCTTCTTATAATTCAGATAAATAATGACACAGCATGAAACTGGATGATTGAAAGGTCACATTACTGAAACCATTGCTATGAGAAGTACGCCTGCCAGTATTTGCAGCCAGGCGTCTTGTGGCTAACAACTTGTTTTCTTGAGATTAATTTTATTGGGTCCACTGCTACTTTTGTGCCAGTAGCATTACAGCATCTGCTTACTTAGTTGAAAGTATTTTCCTTATGACTTATCACAGCTGTTAATTTCATCTTTCTCAGTTCCCAAGTTTTGGAAAATGTTTAAGCAATTTGTTCAAGAAGGACAGTTTGTCCTTGATTAACCCTGTCATCATGGTTAATCCATACAAGGATTATAATAGCTATATTAATGCCCTGACCAGAGAACAAGATACAATCCAGCCTTAATCATCTTAAGCATAAGATCATTCTTTCAAATGTGGACGATTATGTTTTTTTTAATAAATGTAGGAGAAGAATTCACAAAATCATTTTGTTTATCAGCCTATATCAGTACAATATTTGCAAGTATGTCAAACGTCATTTTCAAAGATAAGATGTACCCACAGCAGAGTCATCTATGGGAACTCAGGACCTTGCAGACTTAATCTCATTTAAGATATCTATATTTTTGCTGTGGAGATTTAATATAATTAAAAACATACAGAAAGTTAATTTATTCCTGGAATTCATAATGAAAAAACATTAACAGATACCGGATATATCTTTTCAGTCTAGCAACATTGGTTGTGACCTGGATGATGCCTACGGTGAAATTGCAGAACACAGAGCCACATCTCTTCTGTTATGGCCCTTGGAGAAACATGCAAACTCTCATTTAGGTCAATGGGAAGGAGCCATACACATATCTGGTTCACAGAGGGTTGTTTTTTTTGTGGCAGAAAATTAGAAATACAAAGCTATAAAGGAAGAAAATATGGCTCTTGTTTAAACTCATGTAACTCCTTTGTTATAGAGCAAGATTTTCTACCACTTATTTTCAGACTGCAGGGTCTTTCATTCTGGAGCTGTAGAAATAGTAATCAGTAGCCCTGGTTTTGGAAATGTTTGAGGATTGTTTCATCTGGAAAAGCATCTTTGCAATAGATAGAGCAAAGAATGGAGCCATGTAATAAAATAGATAATTACTACCCAGCAGCAAGAAGGCCAGGCAGACTTTCATTTGAATGTCTTTTTTTGGGGAAGTATTCTATTTTTACAGTCTGTTAATCACTTGAAATGGGGAGGCTAGAAGAGGCAGTATGTTATTATATGGTAGCTGATAAGAACCAATTCAAAGTAAATTTTCACAGTAATCATATATTTATAGGAAGTAAATAATTGATGATCCCCTATTGTTGCATTAAGAGGCAGAGCAATTTGGCAGAAACTAAACCCCCTTGCTTTCCAGTCGATCCTCAGATATCAGAGGGACTGGGGGTGGCTGAGCTTAGGTTCTGAATGATGCCCAAAGTTAGCGTTAGTAGTCCGGTCGCACCCAACACCTTCGTTGGACTATCACGGGTCCGGATGCACTACTAACATCACACTACCTGCTCAGCTGGACACCTCCTGAACTCACACGGCCACACTCAGAGGTAAGAGGTACGGTCACGTTCAGGGACAACACACACACGGCTGAGTCAATCAATAGTGCGATTTATTGAAGCAACAGACACACAGGTTCTTTGGATTGCCGGTGATAAATTCACTGCCTACAAAGCACGTGCAAATGCCAAAAGTATGAGTAACACTGCTTGGCTATAAACGTGTTAAAAGATGTAAAGTGACTCTATAGAGATTTCTAAGTTTCCCGGGGAGGCACTTGGTATGACCAAGTGTTCGAATCTTACCCAAAGGCGTCCCGATGGGGGGGAAGAGAGGGTCAGCCCGTCGGTGGATCCTAAAAGTCAGGAGTGATGGTGTCTTCCCTGACATCCAGCTCTTTTCAAACTATTTTATAGTGTTTTACTTTGCAGGTGGAGCTTGAGTGACTCTAGTCATACATACCTTTATCAGGATTGGTTCAAAATTCTCTCGCTTCGCATTTAAAGGTACAGACTAGGAAAAATTCAGTGCGCATGCTCATTGAGGAGTGGTCGCACCTTGGGAGGTGGGTAACTTTTGAGAGGGGTGTGCGTTTTAGTATTATAATGATATTATAATAAGCAAAGTTCACTCCAAGTACAGCATTTCATCAAAGTTGACAGGTCACTGACCCAGGGCATCACATGTGCAGCTTATTAATGTACACACTGTGTACCCTTAAATTCCCCTGTTCACAGAGCGTGGCCGCGATGTCTCCACTCCGCTCCACCCTCCATGCAATCTCTCCCAGAGTCAGCACACCAAGTGCCCCTGATGTTGCCAACATCTAGGGTTGTCTAGGGAATCGCCATGGTACAGACTCGTTGTACACTAGCACTACGTTCCACCCGGTTTCAATGCTGTTCTTAGAGGGTAAATTTCCAAAGTGCCCCTCAGCGATTACTCCACACCTATTGACATATATTGATATGGATATAGGATAGTTGCATATATGTTTACAAGCTTTATTTGGGCTTTGGTACTGCACTGTAGTATAATCTAAACATATCCTGGCCTCAAAAGGAGGGTAGGGGGGAGCTTAGGATAGAGCCTAAAACAGGTTCAGCCTTCTGTCTCTGACACAATTTCCTTTATGAAGTTCATCAATCAACAACTTTTCTTGGCTTTTTTTTTTAACCTCTAAGGGCACAGCTCGGCACAGCTGGGCCCCAGTTTCATGGCTGAGCAGACACAGCCTCTTCTCCACAGCCAGCAGTGTGGCCGGTGGCTGACACATGCAGGTGAGCCATGACCTGCTAGTGACATACTGACTGCATGTCAAGAAGCAGAAGCTAAATTAGCAGCACATATATTATCTCGACCTCAAAACTTGAGCAGGCCCCTGTGTTTCCTTGTGGGGAACTACACCATCATGTGCCTGAGAAAGCTTTGGAGAGAGCAGAGGGGAAGGGGTGCTGGAGTGTCAGGAAGGCAGCTTGGTTTGGGAATTCAGTTTCTGTTATTCCTGCTTTTCCGTGCCAGAGTAGGGCTGTATTGCCAGGTAGGTTTACCAAAAAGGGATAAAATAGCTCCTGTTATGTAAGGTCTTTCCAGAGTGTTGATGGCTTCATCTGGGAGGCCTCTTACAGGTCACCCCCCTCTCACCCCTTTGTTCATGATCCACAGTCTCCTAGTTCAAACGGGGCTTGACTAAAAGGGTTTCTGACAGAAGCATGCAAAAAAAAAAAAAGTATGTAAAAATCCTGTTATGTCAGTCAGGAGACCAGCTGCGTGCTGGCTGCATGCCAAGGGGTGTGTCTGGTTTCGTCAGGTGAATGCATGGCTGCATTTTGCTGTTGTGTGGCTTAAGCAGACTGGGCCAGGCCACAGTTATGCCTTTAATGGTTGTACATTCAGTCAGATGAGGCAGAGGCTTTTGTCTTCAAGGGCTGCTGCAGATGGGCTGGGAGTGTTAGGTTCCCCCAGCCACTTTCAGCTTGGGCCAAACACTGCAGGTTTGGGATTCTCTCCCTCACCCCAGCAGTTTCTCCTCCAGCATTGCCAGGGAGATGACTCAGCTTCTTCCCATGAGAAACCTTTGTTGGGTCCCACTTTAGTATTCTCCTCTCATCTTCCAGCACTGGGGTTTCCTTAACATTTCACCCTACTTTATTCCTGCCCAGCATTTCCTCTTGTACCCCGGCTTTGTTCTGAGGATGGTTTTTTCTTCCCCCGGCGCTTGTCCTGCTCAGCCCCAAGCAGTGAAGTCTCTTTCTTTTTTCTCTTTCTCTTTTCAGGTATCCTCACAAGCTCTCCTGCATTCATTTTTCTGTCCTCTTCATGATTTCTTATTTTTCCCTTGTATTACTGTTCATGCCTTCGGTTCCCTGCTGTGGTACCTTGGGGGGGGTTCCTCGATCAGAAACTACTGCAGTACCCGGGCAATAGTTCAGTTACAGGAGTACAGCTTTATTCTCAAATGCAAGGGAACATCTTGACAATTTTCTAAAATGAAAAGATGAAAGTTTGAAGCCAGCTGTGTCTGTAACAGTCCATCTTTGCTGCTGGAAGAGTTTGTTTTACATCCATTGCACTAAGAAATAGTTTGGCGTGTTATAATTATTGGTCATCATTTTCATTTGGGAGGTTGGGTGATTACAAGATTACCTGAGCAGGGAATGATGGGAACCATCTGAAGGGGAAGAGGATCTTCTGTAAGGCCTTTGACATGGTCCCCACAACATCCTTCTCTCTAAAATGGAGATGATGGGTGGACTGTTGGGTGGATGAAGAACTGGTTGGATGGCCACATCCAGAGTGCAGTGGTCAATGCCTCAATGTCCAGATGGAGACTGGTGACAAGTGGTGTCCCTCAGGGGTCCATGTTAGGACCAGTATTGTTTAATATCTTCATCAATGACATAGTGGGATCGAGTGCACCCTCAGCAAGTTTGCAGACGACACCAAGCTGAGTGGTGCAGTTGACATGCCTGAGGGATGGGAGGCCATCCAGAGGGATATGGACAAGCTGGAGAAGTAGGCCTATGTGTACCTCATGAGGTTCAACAAGGCTGAGTGCAGGGTCCTGCACCTGGGTCAGGGCAACCCCCGGTATCAGTACAGGCTGGGGGATGAAGGGATTGAGAGCAGCACTGCTGAGAAGGACTCAGGGGTACTGGGGGATGAAAAGCTGGACATGAGCCAGAAATGTGCACTTGCAGCCCAGCAGGCCAACCGTATCCTGGGCTACATCCAAAGAAGTGTGACCAGCAGGTTGAGGGAGGTGATTCTGTGCCTCTCTGCTCCACGCTGGTGAGACCCCACTTAGAGTACTGCAACCAGCTCTGGAGCCCTCAGTACAGGGAAGACATGGACCTGTTGGAGAGGGTCCAGAGGAGGGCCACAAAAATGATCAGAGGGGTAGAACACCTCTCCTATGAGGAAAGGCTGAGAGAGTTGGGGTTGTTCAGCCTGGAGAAGAGAAGGCTCCAGGGAGACCTGATTGCAGCCTTCCAGTACTTAAAGGGGGCTTATAAGAAAGATGAGGACAGACTTTTTAGCAGGACCTGTTGCGATAGGACACTGGGTAATGGTTTTAAACTAAAAGAGGGTAGATTTAGACTAGATATAAGGAAGAAATTTTTCACAATGAGGGTGGTGAAACACTGGAACAAGTTGCCCAGAGAATTGGTAGATGCCCCATCCCTGGAAACATTCAAGGTCAGGTTGAATGGGGTTCTGAGCAACCCGATCTAGTTGAAGATGTCCCTGCTCACTGCAGGGGGGCTGGACTAGATGACCTTTAAAGGTTCCTTCCAACCCAAACTATTCTATTATTCTATGATTCTATGATCTGGAGCTGCTTGTGGGGGTGTACAAAGTAGGATCCAGCTGCATGGGGGGAGGCGCAATTTTGAGGATTCACAGTATGTGGGGCCATGCAGCTGCATGCTCCTGGCTGCTGGGAGGTAAGGAGGCCCTTGGGAGTTGCAGAGGAGGAAGCTGAGGAAGAAGAGGTCAACCGGGACTTTCCTTGGAGAGGGGAGAAAACGCAGGAGAGCAAGCTCTTGCAGAGGGGGCATGAGGCTGCTAGAGCTCTGATGCTCAGAGCATGACGCGAAAGGTTATGATAGTTCTAGAATAGTTTAGGATATTTGGTTGCAGGCAGCAGCACGCTGTAAAGATGTATTATTTTGTCTGAGAAAGGGCCAAGCGGATGAGCAAGGAAGAAAGCACCTTTTGAGCTCATGTTGCTGCCTGTGGGTGACGGAAGCTGTTGCTCAGCTGGGGAGCCTGGGCAGTAGGAGAGCAGAGCAAGAGCAGTTTTGCCTTCGAAGGCAAGGAAGCTTCTTGTTTGTCTTTCTAAAACGCAGAGCATGCGTTTTTCAAAAAGCATATTTCCTCCTGGAATTAGCTTAGTTTTTTTCTTTTCTGATGCCAAAATTCTGAATTCTTGGGGTGAGAAGAAAGAAAAAAGGAGGGGGGATTTCTAATGGAAATCCTGATGGTCTGAACTGCTTTCTGTAGTATAATGCTTCCTGTGACCTATATGGCCAAATGCCAGCGCAACATCTAATATACACTTGACTGCTGAAAGTTCAAGCTAAGGAGACTGCTGTGATGGAATATGCCAGAGAAGGAAAATGAGTTCAAGTGCTAAATTGCCATTGAGCCTGAGGGAGAGTATTAGTAACTTCAAAGAAATAAAGTGAAGGTTTCTGTGTTTGGTTAGATTTGGTGGTTGGTTCATCTCCTGTGGTACCAAGATGGAACCAGTATACACCCAGCAGATTGTAAATAGAAAAGAAAAATAGACAAAAATGCAGGTTTTCACTGATCAAGTTTGGCAGCTGATGTTCTCAGCAAGCATAAATTTCTTCCATCAAATGGTGCTCAGTGTGAGACTCTCGCGCTACCCACTGAGAAATGTTTTACTGTGGCACATGTGCATGCCAAAGTCCCTTACCTCTACTGGTGTAGGTGAGATGCTGAGAACTTTTTTATGCTCCCCCTGTCCTGGCGATGCAGGGCTGCCCCCCAAGAGGGTGGGGGTGATGGGAGAGTAGCGGGGCTCCCTTTTGGTTTGATTTTTGCTTCCAGGCTTCAGAGCCAAGACTGATGCTGCTGTTATATATAGGTTGCAAGCACTAGCAGACTATTTAAATTTAACAAAGGCTGTGTTTTCACTCAAATGCAAGAAAAAAGATGAAAGTGGTTCTTTCAAGATGGGGGGGCTAACTGATGCTTAGCTCCTCTCTTCGGTGCGCCTGGCATGGTGGTGCAGGAAATTGGTGGGTTTGAGCTGTGTTTCCTTCCCCAACACGGGCAGCCTACATTCTGCTGCAGTATGGCCCGCCAAGCCACCCAAAATTCTCCCCTTCCTATGTTCCCCTCTGCCTTTTCCTTCTCGCTGAGCCTTAGCCCCTCTGCAGCCTGCCCCAAGGTCATCTTTGCGCTGCGGGATCAGTATTGAGGGAATGTAATGCCATGAAAAAAAAATGGCCTGCAGCCTTTTTACCTCTGTTTAAGCTGAGGCAGGTTGTTGCTTTAGCCTCCTTTATAGAGCCATGGTCGCCAGGTAGTGTTTTTCTTTCCTTTTCCGATGATTCAGCATAAGCAACTGATGGTTTGGAGGGCACTGATTCTCACCAGTCGGACAGCACTGGGAAAGGTTATGTCAAGTGTTGTGAAACGCACCAGGTGTTCTCTGCTTCTTTTGGGGATGGAATAATTGACATAGCCCATTATTTCCTTCCCTAACTCAGGAACCTCTCAAATTTACTATCCGCAATTTAGTTACTCATTTAGCAGTTTCAAGCCTGTTATTGGGCTGTCCTAGATTAAAAACACTTGATGCTTCATTGGCTTTTGAGGCCAAACATGGGCAGTGACCAGCCCTCACAGCTGTGCCTGAGCAGTGGCCCTGCAAGCAGAGGTCTTCGGTTACCTTTGCACTGCTGAAAACTCATAAGCATTTGGCTTTTCCCCTATACAGTGCTTGATCTTGACTTAATTGCAGGGCTAGCCTCTTCTGCACAGGAGCCCCTGTGAAGTGCAGTGACATGACTCCACATGGCTGATGGCCAGCAAAGGGCCTTTGGTGTCATTTCAGGGCTTGGGACTCATCTTACTTTGAATCTCCATGTTTCCTTCCTTCTCAACTGTGACGGTGAGAAAGAGACTTCACTGTAAGGTTCAAATTAGATATTTGAACTTCACTTACAGGTCCAGTAACAATATATTTGAACTTCACTCATAGGTCCAATACACCACTGTTGCAGGTTTTTATGGATACAATGGAGGAATGCACTATTGCAATTCTAAACCACAGGTGTGCTAGACATTAATACCTTAAAAGAGTGCACCAATCACAATCCCAAAGCATGCCAAACACCGCATGCGTGTTTCTTAATCACTTACCCTCTGTCAAGCAAGGCCTCCTAATCCCTGGGAAGTTACCTTGTACAGCGTCCATTGCTCCCCCACTCCTACCCTGTGCAACTTCTTGCTGCAGCCGAGCCACAGACAGCTTCTCCCTGCTCGGCGGTGGGGTGTGCTGTGGCGGGCGGGGGCAGCCCATCCCAACCGGTTCTTCCTGCCGGTTTTTCCCGCCCAAAGCCTTATGGCCTTCATTTATGGGCGGGGGCAGGACTCACCTGAGTGGATTATGTGTTTATCTCTGGTGGTATGATGGTCCATCAGCACACCAAATAACTGAAAAGTGGTGGAATGGTACTCAGGGCATTTGCTTGTTAATGGATTATTCAAGGCTCCATTCAGGTTTCAGTTCTTATCATGATGTTCAGGCAACACCGGGCTGAGCCATTTCTGCAGCTCCCCCCAAATCATCTCTGCATAGATAAGGGTCTGTCAAGGTGAGACGAAGCTGAGTCGATTCACAGCTCCCTGCATCTCGCCCCCGTGCTCCGAAACCGGTCTAGCCGGGCAATCCCATACACCAACTAATGGGGACTCTTACCACATATATAAAATTTGTTAAAAGCTAATGGGGAATTGGCCCTTCCCCTCCTAAAAACAGGAGTCTACAGCCTCATGCTTTGTTAAAGAGGAGTTCAATCAGTAAGATCACACCAATATCAAAAAACCAAATCACAAATCCCCCATATGCTGTCATTCTGCCAAAGCAAAGCAACCCACATCAAGATTTATAATCTGATTTTTTTTTGGCTTTTTCTGTGGGTAGCAAAATATACTTAATAGTCTGAGTCTCCCATCAGTAGCCTTCCCTGTTACACAGATCCCCTGCACTGTATTCCTGTTCCTATTTCCACACCCTAACATCAGTAATGCCATCAGAAGTATTATTTTTACATAGGTTTGGTTATGAATGAACATCTTTTATTTGCTTAATAAATGGGGAAAGATACATGAGCAAATGGCATAGTTAATTTACTGTTGAAAAGACTAGGGATCTTATCCTCTTCCTCAGCTTGGGGTAGGCAGTGGTAACCTCTTAGGATGATCACTTCCCCTTATATAACCCTAAGACAATTTTAAAGGGGAAAAAAAACCTGTGCAGGTTTTGAGAGATCATCTGGTTATAATTTTAAACAATGAATTCTCCTGCCTCGGCTTAGGGTATCCCAGGTACATTGAAATCTGCATATGGCTGCGTTCCTCAGCAGTGACTGCAGGTATGGAGGTATGGACTTTGCCTTGGTGCAAATGAGCAACCCTCCCCAACATCAACAGCCATGCTTCCAACTTATCCCAAATCCCCTCTGCTTGTGTGAACCTGCATTGAGTGCAGTGTCTGAGTAGGTTTTTTTAAGCATTGATCTTCTTATTGTTAGGAATTTTTCTTCTGTTTGTTTTGCAACATTTCTTAGCGGGCCAGATGTTATCTCCAAGGCGCTCAGACTTGCAGAGTCTCCTCTTTCTTTTTGTGCAAAGTCCTTCTTGCCTCTGGTCAGCTGCTTGTGTTCAGTGGGGCCTACAGTCATCCAGGTGGATGGAGAGCAGCTGCGGAGGCAGGTCTTGGGCACCATGCCGTAACTGGCACTCCTTTCAGTGCCTTGGCACTACCCTCACCCCTTTTCCTAGCCAGTGTGGAGTGCTGTGACCACCACGTCAGCTGGCCTGAGCCTGCCTCGTTAGCTCTGATCTGATTGAAATGGGATTACTGTATCATTTCACAGGGCTGAAGGCATCTGTTATACAGCTGCTGAGTATGAGGCTGTTGCTTTAGTTGTTTGTCGGTGGATGAGGCAGTCAAAGGCACATGAATGGTGACCTGGTGGGTAGGGTGTTTGTCAGGTAAAGTTTGCGTATGTGAAAGCTTCCTTAGATTAAGCTAACATAGTGCATTTGTACAAATATTTTAAGCATGAAATTGTTCAGGTAGCATATTGACACATTTGGAAATATGAGCAATAAAGGCAGGTTTATTTTGCCTGGCTGGTGCAATGCCCTTGGGCTGAAGCATTAATCTCTTGTGGTTGTGCAGAAGTTGAGAATGATCAGGATCGCTGCCATTGAGGAAGCGACCTGCTTGTGCTACCTGCATGGTGTTGGGAAAGACTAATCCCTCCCTGCCTTTACCCTTTTTTCTCTTCCTGTCTCAAAATGTTGTTGCTCGGTTGTGCTGCTCCATGGGAGCCTGTTGCATTGCCACCTCATTGATCACAGTTGCTTAATTTCTTGTTTCTTTGGCAGCATTTAAAAGCTTTTTTTGCTATTTTGCTAGGAAACGAGAAGATAGTTTCAGGCTTTGCAATGGAAATTGTCTTTGTTAGTATATGTTGTTGTTTAATATGGCACAACAGCTGCACAGGAGACTGACAAAACTAAGTAGCATGCCTTCACTTAGCTAAACAAGCATCTGCCTAACCCCTGTCTTGAGGATTGTTTCTAAGGATGGAATGAAAAAGCTTTTACTCAGATCTGACCCCAGCACTGACCAGCCTATAATATGACATACAAATGCCCATAACAATAGATCAGTCTGTTGGTTTTCCATTATGTTAGCCAAGCAGCACTACTGCAGTGTATAAAAATGAGGAGCGATTGCTTCCTGCAGTTCCAGGCCCTTAGAAGGGGAAAAGTTCTTAGTGTACAAATACAAAAAGGGTTCTCCTATAGAAAAAGCATTACTGAACTGTCTTCAGAAACATCATCGCAAAGCGGTGCATCGACATATTCGTATTGTTATTTCACAGTATGCTGCATTGTTTTGCTTTGGTGTTTTAGGAGAAAGGAGTTGATTTTACATCATTTGAATATAGAAGGGCTGATGTTTAATAGGTTGTCTATGTTGTAATCAGGAAGTCTAATTAATAATTTTAGTCTAATAATCCAAATAAAATCTAAACCTCATCTAGATTTTTTATTTCTCTTTGAAAGCAAGTAATTAGGGATTGATAATAAAATGTTATGTGAGCAAATTGCCTTTAGTGAAACATGGGAAAATGTTCTCTGCTGACAGACTTATACCAAAGAGTTTTAGATGAGGTCTCTGGATAAAAAAAATCATTTAAATAGTTTGCTGTTGTCGTTCTTAGGCATCTGGTGGCATTGTGTAGCATTCTTTCAGACCTCTGTTTTAAGGAATCCTAAGATAAAAGGTAACTGAGAACTGGCAACAACTAAGAAGGAAAATGTAACTGTGAAAAATTATCATACTGATTTAAAGAAGTGGGATAGAGCTAATTAAGAAGTAAGAACAAGAGTATGCGTACAGCAGAAGCTGCACCCCCCAGCACTGCAGCTGTGCTCAGAGAGGGGGTTAAATCTAGAACAGAGCAAGCCTGAGCTCTGTGAGCCTGTAGAGGAGCACAGTGGAAAACAGCCTGTAATGTTTTCAAAATGAATTTTTTCCTCCCAGCAGGTGGAACAAACAGTAATTAATCCACAGGTAGATTGGCTGTGAATTAAAACTCTCATTTACTGTATGTTAGCACAAGGAACTGGAAGGATTCCTTGCAGAAAACTTTTCTTCAGATAGAGCACCAGATTTTTGTTCTCTGTTCTTTCTCTTGAAGATTGCCTTCTGGTCAAAGACACTGGGACAAGAGCAAAAACTGATTTTTTATCAAGAAATTTATTAAGAAAAAGAAATCTGTATCATTAATATTTACTGTCCTCCTGCCAGATCCATCTCAAGGCAAACTGTTGACAGGAGATAATTGTTGCTTCATCAGATTATGCTGACATAAAATTATACAACACAAAACTGAGCTCTGTACTTCTACAACTAACAAAAGCATAAGTGCTTTAATCTTAACTTACAGCATTAAATGGCTTAGAAAGCAGCATAATGCAGATTAAATAAAGTAATATTTGAATGAGTCAAGCGTAAGAATAACTGAGTCAAATTCAAGAAACCTGAGAGTTAGAATAGTTAATTGATCCAGAAAGCAACTTTTGTACACAAATTGGTAGATTGTGCTAGGAGCTGGTCTTTTGTTCCTGTGCACTGTGAGTATAAATGAATGCCAAGGATAAGGCGCTTGGCTCCCCTTTCCAGACCCTTGTAAGCTCCAGGCCATGCTCTCTGATGTCTTTCGTTCATTAGGGGGATACTTTGCTCCTGGCTTTGTGCAGCCCATCCATCACCATCCTCCACCACCCCCCCTGGGGACTCTTCAGAAAAAAAAAACATGCACACCCATGCTGCTTTGTGCTGTCCACAAGCAACTGAAATCCCATTTCTCTTCCTTTGACATTGTGGTGGGTTGACCTTGGCTGGATGCCAGGTGCCCACCAAAGCCACTCTATCACTCCCCCTCCTCAACTGGACGGGGGGGAGGAAAATATGATGAAAGGCTCGTGGGTCAACATAAGGACAGGGAGATCACTCAGCAATTACCGTAATGGGCGAAACAGACTCGACTCGGGGAAATTAATTTAATTTATTACCAATCAAATCACAGTAGGATAATGAGAAATAAAACCAAATCTAAAACCACCTTCCCCCCACCCCTCCCTTCTTCCAGGACTCAACTTTATTCCTGATTTCTCTACCTCCTCTCCCTGAGCGGCACAGGGGGATGGGGAATGAGGTTGCAGTCAGTTCATCACACATTGTCTCTGCCGCTCCTTCCTCCTCACACTCTTCCCCTGCTCCAGTGTGGGGTCCCTCCCACGGGAGGCAGTCCTCCACAAACTTCTTCAACATGGGTCCTTCCCATGGGCTGTAGTTCTTTACAAACTGCTCCAGCCTGGGTCCTTTCCACTTGTCCTTTCCACAAGGTGCAGTCTTTCAGGAATGGACTGCTCCAGAGTGGGTTCCTCTCTCCACGGGTCCACAGGTCCTGCCAGGAGCCTGCTCCAGCATCTGCTCTCCATGGGGTCACAGCCTCCTTCAGGGCACATCCACCTGCTCCAGAGTGGGGTCTTCCACAGGCTGCAGGGTAGATATTTTCTCCACCATGGACCTCCATGGGCTGCAGGGAGACAGCCTGCCTCACCATGGTCTTTACCAGGGACTGCAGGGGAATCTCTGCTCTGGTGCCTGGAGCATGTCCTCCCCCTCCTTCTTCACTGACCTTGGTGTCTGCAGAGTTGTTTCTCTCACGTATTCTCACTCCTCTCTCTTCTGGCTGCAGTTGCACAGCAGTTTTTCTACCTTCTTAAATATGTTATCACAGAGGCACTACCACCGTTGCTGATTGGCTCAGCCTTTGCCAGTGGCGGGTCCATCTTAGAGCCAGCTGGCACTGTCTCTATCGGACATAGGCTTCTAGCAGCTTCTCACAGAAGCCACCCCTGTAGCCCCCCTGCTACCAAAACCTTGCCATGCAAACCAAATATAGACATTTTTCTTGTCTTGTTGCAAAGGCTGTAAAAGAAAAACTTGGTTATTGTCAGGCTATGGATGTGATGAAACTATTGCCACTGTGCTGGTTGGGGTTATCTCGCTTCTGCTTTGTGCTCTGTCTCTGTGTGTCTTGTCTGAAAAGTAGGTTGTCAGCTATTGGAGGCAGAAACTGTGAGCAGAGCTGTCAGGCTCTGCGGTAATGCAAATAAATAACCAAAATGAGACACCTGCAGGCAGGCGAGCCCCAGGGACTGAGCAGTGGCTACAGAAAGGCAGGGATATAGGTTATTAAGCATAAACTTCTATGAAAGCAGCAGAGATGTAAGGGACCTGGCGAGGCTCTGCCCTGTGGATGCTGATATGAGTAATCAGTGCTGAGGATTTACCATGGTTTTTCCCCTTGTGGATCGTCTAGCCGCAGACTGGCCTCTAAGTGTTTTTTGCTCAACTGCAGCTGCATGGATGTGTGTTAGATGTAGATCAAGGCTACAGAGTAAGCCTTAGAAACAGCCCTCTGGCTTTTTCGTGTTGCATAAAATGGTTGTGCGTTTCTCCTTAGGTCAATGGTGGAAGAACATAGAGACTGCTGCGCTATTCATATCACATTTAACCAGTTCACCTGTTTAAAAGCAGACCTTGCCTTTCCAAGCAGTATCATAACCTCTCCTGCCCTTGCTACCCCTGCTATATCTTACCTTGTTCTTTCCACATGGATATTTTTCCTTCCTTCTGCATCCCTGTTCCTGGGAGCACAGAAGTGGTTCTTTTCTTTGGGTCTCTGGAAGCTGCTGCTCTGGTTACAGGTGGTTGGACAGTTAAGTGCTTTGGATTGCTGGCTTCTGCTTTAGCCCACAGTTTGCTCTGTTGGTGGGCGGTAAAGCATCTTGTGTGTATTTTGTTTAAGCTGCAGGAATCATAGAAATGAGCTCTGTAGCTCTTTTGTAGTTACTAGGAAGCAAGAAGCAAAGCTCCTCTTGATCTTTTTATATGAACACCCCTTTTTGGGCAGAGAGGGAGAGTCAGGAAGGCATCTTTGTACCCTGTGCAGCTCAGCCATTGTGCTGGGTACTGGAGCTTTGAGCTGAATATGTGAAGTCAGAGTCTGTGCCTCTCCACTTGCTGTTAGTCAGCATGAAATCCAAAGGGTGTTGTTTCTGTTGTTGGTATGTTGAATTGGCTTAATTGAATCATCTTTATTCACTTTTCCCAGCAAGTAGGAACCAGGTATTAATGAAATGAGAAATGACGATAAATATTAGTGATAGTGAGAAGAGGTGCATGTCCTGAGAAGCTTTCTGTCTGCACTGAAATGGAGTAGAAGGTAGGTTTGGTAGTAAAAACATTACATTTTTTTTCTTTTATTATGCTAGGCCAGTATAGGATTCACGAAGTTAGCCATCTAAAGGAAAAAAAAAACAGATGAGAATGACTGTATTCACAGCCCATAATTAAGACTTTTCTCCAAATTTTGTTTTCAACTGTAAGAAAACAGCTGTAGTTTATCAAATTGTGGGCTGCAGTCAATATTTCTCCAGGAATTTTCTATACTCTTTAAAAAAATTTAATTCAGTAAAGTCCTGATTAATACACTTGACAGTGCTGCAGCCTTTTGAGGGGGCTGAGTTTTGAGTAATGGCTTTTCAGCTTGGGGCATACATACATTGAACCAGTAGCTTTCAGGAGTTGTTCAGTGCTCTATTGTTGGTAAAGAGAGATGGATGTAACTTCTCAGTCCTGCTTGTGACTCAGCCATAAGCCAGGTTTGCAGTTAAACACAGGCTCTCTAGGTTTGTTAGTGATGAGGGGGTAAACTTTAAAAGCTTCCTTGGTGGCAGCAGCTACATTGACATTTCAGATTCGGTTTCTTACTTCAGTGATGGTGATTTTTAACTACCAAAGGGCTTGTGATCATTAGAGAAAAATGGCAACTGGACCAATGTACAGTCAGAAAAATACATCATGTAGTCATGCTGGTTACACAGAACAGGAAAATAGTGATGAATAGAGGAGAAGGAACTGCTGTTTTTTAGTCTGAAACAACTGCTGGGCTCAGCAGGATGAAAGTACAGCTTATCTAGGTCTGTCCAAGATAAAGCAATACTTTATACTTAATGTAGTTTGGCCAATCAGTCAGGAAACACTGCATAAAATTTGTCATTTGTTCTTATATGTAAGCAGTGATGAAATCCCTTCACAGAGAACAGATATCACTCACTAATGGATTTTGCTGCCATGAAAAATGACATTTAGTTCATTCATGCCCGTGGTGTTGTGTCATCGTTAGAAAAATGCTGGAGGAAGGACTTTCTTTTGTGAACTGTCTGGCATTCATAGACATTAATTTTAGACAGTTGGATGATGGTTTTTGCATTTTGTGTATATTAACTGCTTACTAGGTAGGACCCAGTTTTTCTTTCTCAATGAGGATTTTTTTTTGCATGTCTGAATTACTTTAAACAAACAATTAAGAAAACCTAACATGCGGGAGAAGGATGGACTTCACAGCTCTATGAGAGCACAATGTACTCCTCATAATCCAGGAGGAAGCAGTCAAGGACATGCTAAACCACCTGGACACCCACAAGTCTATGGGGCCTGATGAGATCCACCCAAGAGTACTGAGAGAGCTGGTGGAGGAGCTTGCCAAGCCACTCTCCATCATTTATCAGCAGTCCTGGTTAACAGGGGAGGTCCCAGAAGACTGGAGGCTTGCCAATGTGACGCCCATCTACAAGAAAGGCCGGAAGGAGGATCCTGGGAACTACAGGCCTGTCAGCCTGACCTCTGTACCGGGGAAGATTATGGAGCGGTTGGTCTTGAGAGTGCTCACAGGGCATGTGCAGGACAACCAAGGGATCAGGCCCAGCCAGCATGGGTTCATGAAAGGCAGGTCCTGCTTGACCAACCTGATCTCCTTCTATGACCAGGTGACCCGCCTAGTGGATGAAGGAAAGGCTGTGGATGTTGTCTACCTGGACTTTAGTAAAGCCTTTGACAGCGTCTCCCACAGCATTCTCCTGGAGAAGCTGGCGGCTCGTGGCTTAGACAGGTTTACTCTTCGCTGGGTGAGGAACTGGCTGGATGGCCGAGCCCAGAGAGTTGTGGTGAACAGCGTTAAATCCGGCTGGCGGCCGGTCACAAGCGGTGTTCCCCAGGGCTCAGTTCTGGGGCCGGTCTTATTCAATATCTTTACTGATGATCTGGATGAGGGAATCGAGTGCTCCCTCAGTAAGTCTGCAGATGACACCAAGTTGGGTGGGAGTGTTGATCTGCTGGAGGGTAGGAGGGCTCTGCAGAGGGATCTGGACAGGCTGGATCGATGGGCAGAGGCCAACTGTATGAGGTTTAATAAGGCCAAGTGCAGGGTCCTGCACTTTGGCCACAACAACCCCATGCAATGCTACAGGCTTGGGGAGGAGTGGCTGGAGAGCAGCCTGGCGGAAAGGGACCTGGGGGTGCTGGTTGACAGCCGGCTGAACATGAGCCAGCAGTGTGGCCAGGTGGCCAAGAAGGCCAACAGCGTCCTGGCCTGTATCAGGAATAGTGTGGCCAGCAGGAGTAGGGAAGTGATTGTGCCCCTGTACTTGGCACTGGTGAGGCCGCACCTTGAATCCTGTGTTCAGTTTTGGGCCCCTCACTACAAGAAGGATGTGGAGGTGCTGCAGCGTGTCCAGAGAAGGGCAACGAAGCTGGTGAGGGGTCTGGAGCACAGGTCTTATGAGGAGCGGCTGAGGGAACTGGGGCTGTTTAGTCTGAAGAAGAGGAGGCTGAGAGGAGACCTTATTGCTCTCTACAACTACCTGAAAGGGGGTTGTGGCGACGAGGGTGTTGGTCTCTTCTCCCAAGTAACTAGTGATAGGACAAGAGGAAATGGCCTCAAGTTGCGCCAGGGGAGGTTTAGATTGGATATTAGGAAAAATTTCTTCACCGAGAGGGTGGTCAGGCATTGGAACAGGCTGCCCAGGGAGGTGGTGGAGTCGCCATCTCTGGAAGTGTTCAAAAAATGTGTGGATGTGGCGCTTCAGGACATGGTTTAGGGGACATGGTGGCGCTGGATTAATGGTTGGACTTGATGATCTTGAAGGTCCTTTCCAACCTAGTGATTCTGTGATTCTGTGAAAATTCTTTTACAATCTACATTGGCATTTTCTACCGCTAAATTCAACAACACTGCTAGTTTTGCGTCTTCATTGGTATACACCTTATTCAAAGCGTCTCTCAGACGATCAACAAAAGACATATATGGTTCATCTCTCCCTTGCCTAATTTGCGTGTAAGATGGTTGCCTCTTTCCCTCCTCAGGGACTGTTCGCAATGCATTCAACGCTCATCGCCCAACTAATTGCAAGGCTTCTAAAGGCAGCCGAGCTTGCAATCTAACATCCACAAATGGTCCCTGGCCTGTCATTTGTTCCATAGTAATGTTCTGAAGCGGATCGCCGTCTTGACGCTCCAGGTTTCTCAGGGCTTCTTGCATACAGAGTTTATACCATCTGTCTGCCCACAATAACCTTTGGGTTGGTGTCAACAACATATCTATCATCTGCCGACAATCCCATGGTGTAAGAACCATTCCCGTGAATATGTTATCTAATAGAGCTTGCGTGAAAGGTGATTGCAAGCCATAATTTTGCACTGCCTTCCGCACTTTCTTAATCAAGTCCCAATGAAATGGGTCCCAGCGATTGGGCCCGTGAGGCTGTACACTAACAGGAAATGCCATCAGTAACTCCGTTTCCTCGTCTTTCATTGCTCCTAAAAAAACGTCTTTCCACCGCTCCCTAGGGTCGCCTTTCATCCTAGGCTCTTGCCTCCCTATAGTCTCTACAACAGGCTCTTCTTCGTCGTTGCTATCAGGCTGAGGGCTTCAAAACTACGGCTTTGAATCAGTTAAGTCTGGGTGGTTTCGGGGGTGGTGAAGCCCGCCCCATCAGTCTTTCACATGGACACACAGGGGAACATTGAGTACATTGTTCTGGGCAGCTTTGTCCCGTCTTGCCCTCACATATATCATCGTAGATCTGTATCTCTGACTTATCTAATGCGGCCGGTTCACCCAGTACATCTGGCACCTCAGGAGGTGCAGTCGGAGTCGCTGAAGGTCCTGGACCCTCTGACTCGGTTAAAAAGGGATTGGTTGAAGGCGGTTTAACAGCCTCCTCCATATCAGCTGCAGCTTTTGTCTCTGCCTTTAAGGCTTTTAATGTGGTTAATATCAACTTCCACGCCGTCACTAACTCTGCGGCGGTTTTCTCAATATGTTCCCATAACATTTTTCCTATCTCCTCCCACGTCTCTGCCTTAAACGCCACAGACGGATCGGGGGGGTACCCTTTCTTTCGGCTCCAAATTAGGAGCCTTCTAAGTGTATATTCATCATATTTCAGTCCTCTCTTAGAGAGCATATGCAGCAGGAGTCTGACTATCGCCCCTTCTTCATGCGATGTGTTCTGCCCCATGCCGCCCCGGTTGCTCACCTCACCTCGCTGGGTGCTTCTCCGTTGCAACGTATTCCTTTTTCTTTTTCCTTGCGTCAGTCCCGCTGACTGCAATTCTTCCAACCGGGCTTCTCCCGCGGCGTCCTCTGCGCTTGACCGGTGTTCAACGATGAGATCCCAGAGATCGTATCACGTCGGGGTCACCAGTTGCGGGAGAAGGATGGAGTTCACAACTCTATGAGAGTTATATTCCGAAGCCCTTTATTGTCTTGTCTGACTCCAATATATATCATAATCTTTGTTTAGTCACTGCGCACACAGTCATGATTGGTTACAGCTTGTTACACACATTATTGCAATTGGCTATATACAAAATATCACGTGCTGTCCACACGCCTCTCACACAGTCAGGATTCGCTGCTTGCAGGTGTTCCTGTTTTCCTCGCTTCTTCTTAGTTGTTTTCCACAGCTCCTTCTCCTTAAGGTCGAGCCGTGCAGGGTGATCCCAACACTAACATACTGCAGAATGGGCTAGTCTAACTGAACTGAAGATGCAAACAAGTCTTTACAGCTGTTCTTGGTAATCTGTTAGTATAGGGTAGAAAAAGTGACTGGTTTATTACTTAATAGAAATTTTGAAATTGGATGAAATCTATGGATGAACCAGCACCACACATAAAAAGCACAACTTTCAGCCCACTTCTAGAAGATGATAACACCTTTACCAGCTATTTTCCTCAAGGTGCCAGGCTGAATAAAGTGCTTTACAGTGCAGGGCAACAAAATCAGTAATGTTTATGGGATCTGGAAGGCTGTATTCATTTTCTGGATAAACTGATTGTGTTTAAGCAAAAACTATTTTGCATAATTATTCCTCTTCTTATAAGTAAAATTTTAAAGAAAACGGAAAACAAATTTTGATACCTGTGAGCTGTCCTGATGTTTAGTTACATACCTTGTAGGAAGGAGATCTGGTTTTAACTCATTGTGTCTCACAGAAGCCACTCCTGTAGCCCCCCCCGCTACCAAAACCTTGCCACGCAAACCCAGTGCGCAGGGCTAATATGAGACCATTGTAGTCACTAGCATATTAGGCATTTTGATTAAATCTCTCACCTTTGTACAAAGACACATCATATGTACAGGGACTCTAATGTGACTTTTCATTTCCTTAATGAAGCTCTTCACTGCTTAGATACAGACTGGTCCTCATAGGAGAGAAAACTATCAATATGAGAGACAATCAGATGGGCAAAACATCTAGTTTGAGCTTTTTACTTCCAGGCTGAGGCACAGTAGGGTGTTCGGGTGGTTTAGCAAGATCAGGAGTTGAGGCTTTTGCTCATGCATCACTAGAAATGTGCTTTCCTTCTGCAGCAGTTGATCACCTGTTTAGAGGATCCCAGTGTTACTTATGCACTGGCGACAGGTACTTAGATCCGTTAGTTTGTGGCTGACTCCAGAATCCCTTCATTGCAAAAGCAGCTTATTGAACTGTCTGTCTTATTTGTCTACTGTGGCCAAATAAGCAAATGCCGTTTGAAATTTTATTTTTTCCAGGCAAGAAAATCAAGGTAGGAAAAATCCAGAGGAAAAAGACAACAATGTTTATGATGAATGACTAAATAAAGCTGAGAGGGCTAGCTAAATACAAATTCAAAAGGGGATGAAAACATTCCTAAGTATTTGAAAAGTGCAAGTATAAACAGTAGATAGGGATGCTCAAATGTTTTGCAAGCTCTGTATGCCTAGCAATAATGTGTGAAAACAAAGGATGTAGAAGGAATACAGGGATTAAAATTAAGAACAAAGTCATTATCATATGAAGTAAACCTTTCATAAGAAAAATTGTAGGATAGCTCCAAGTTTAGATAAAACACTGTGTGGTATATACTAGGGAACAATCAATAAAGGACGGATGGATGGGGAAGAGTCATCTTCTCCCAATCCTGGTACTTATGAGTGAGTAGTCACCATGATAACCATTACTACATGTGCTGTGTTTGGTGTTAAACTGATCATTTGTTAAACTTCTCTCTTCTTTCTATTTTTATTTCTAGGCCTCTTCCTTATCTTAGGCTTGATACTTTACCCTGCAGGTTGGGGATGCCAGAAAGCAATAAACTATTGTGGACCTTATGCTTCTGCTTACAAACTAGGAGACTGCTCCTTGGGCTGGGCTTTCTACACAGCTATTGGTGGCACTATTCTGACGTTCATCTGTGCAGTCTTCTCGGCGCAAGCTGAAATAGCCACATCCAGTGACAAAGTGCAAGAAGAAATAGAAGAAGGAAAAAACCTTATCTGCCTCCTTTAACTCCAGTGGGAAAAAACACCAGCACGTGGATCTTAATTTGCTTTCCATTGACTGGACAAGCAGATCAGCTTACCTGTTTCCACCATTCGTGTGATTGAGCCCCATGCATTCCAGCCCTGAACTACTGAAATGGTCTTTCTTCCCTGCTGGGCAACGAGGATCAACGGATCCCAAGAAAGCAGAATGTAAATACTTGGGAATGTTTTAGTTTCATTCTATTATCAGGATGCAGTGGATTGAGGAGGTATGGAATCATGTGTATATAGCAGGAATGCTGTTGTTATAACTGACAAATTCTGATTGATCGGATTGCCTTATCTACCTTGGTCACTTTGAAGAATTTGGATTTAAAATAATAAAAGCCAGCACATTTTTTTTTCTTATACAAAGAAATATTTTAATTAGTTTTAATTATCTATTTTAATTAGGCTTTGTTTCCAAGGGCTCCCCTCACCTGTGAATATTTTACCACCACCTGATATGGTACCATACTTTTCTTTGAGGTACTTTTTGATACTGAACTTCCTTAAAGTACAGTGCCTTCTTGGATAGCAAGTATATGATAGAGAGAGCAAAGTTGATGTGACACCATTTACACCAATCTTTAAGCAGTTAAAGTTGAGTCCCTGCCAGGTTTCTTTGTCTTGAAACTTATGGTGCAAGGTGTGTGCCACTTAGCAGGTAAATGATTCTGGTTTCATTGAGTGGACAAAGAAGCTGTTGTTACACTGGCTTTCACCTGATTCTGATAAAATTGTTAGAAATCCCATTGTTAGAAATATTTCTACAGCCTTTATTAGAAACTCCTGAAATCCCAAGCAGATGCCCACTCCCCACAGCACAGCTGGGCATTATGTTGTGAATGCCAACAGCCCAGCCTGGGCTTTAGCCTCTCCTACAAATGTAGATCACACATTGGACTTAAACAGTATTATTCTTTCTCTTGCCAGTAAAACCTCATTACTAGTCTACAGATCAGTATGTCTCATGTCCCAGAGCCAGCTGAGTCCTTAAGAAATTTACATTTTTTCAGGAAGTCATATCAAAGTCTAAATGGCTGTGAAGATCTTTTCCCATCTTTTTAACCACATGTAGTATGGACCCTTTTCCAACTAAATCAGCAGAAATAAAACAGACCTTGCCACAAATTACATTCCTTTCTCAAAGGCAGTTGGTTGTATTACTTGTGGTGTCACATCACTTACTATAACTATTTCTGAAAACAAATTTAAAAGGTATTTAAAAAAAAAGGAATTATGCAACTGTGGTTGCATTGGGAAGAATTAATCTGAGGTGTAATTCTAATGAAATATTAAGTGAATTTTAGACTCCTCTTCTTACTTCTAGGTAATGTTTAACATCATCCAATGCCAGTGTTGTTCTCCATCACTTCACTGTATAATATGGAGCAGAGATTCTCATTTATGCCTGGTCAGTCCATTAAAGTGTGCCATTAGTTATTTATAGATATTAAAAACTTTTTGTTACTGTACAGGTAGATAGCTAATTTCAATACATTGCTCAAGTCATTCACAATACAAGACTTGTTCAGCAGTCACAATTGCAAGCCCAGGGCTAGCCTTGAGCATGGGCAAACACCAGTAGTCCCAGTATTTGAGCACCCCTTCAGTGCCTGCTGTGCAGCACAGACACCATCTCGTCCCAGCCAAGCTATGGAGCAAACCAGGCCCAGATCCCAGCTTGAGCACATCTGTGCCCAGTGTGCATTCAAGCCACATGCTGGATGGATATGGAGGTGATCTCTGAGCCACTGTGCAAAAACCAAGGTCAACTTCTGCCAATATTAAAAAGAGATTGTTTTAATCTAGCCTCTTCTTGCATTCACCTGCTTCTGCAGCCCACTTACACCATATTCTAGTCTAAAATGGGTAATTAACTTTAAAATATTTAATTAAAAAAACCCAAAGTTATGATAGACTGGAACCATTTATGCTGACTACCTGCACAAAGGAAGATTTTAACAAATCAAAATCACTAGCACAAAGCAGTGTCTGAGGATGAAAATCACAGCCAGCATGTCCTGTCCACACCTGTGTTTTTCTTCTTGTTTTTTTTTCCTATAACACACAAATATACCATCTGAAGAGCATGCACTTGGCTTGTCCAGCACAACTGTAAGGTGATTCAAACCATCCTTCTGATGTTCTTCCTGAGGCCCCTTCTGGAGTGTGTGTTACAGAGGCTGGGGCACCAGCTCAGCTGTGCTTTGGCTTAGAAGTAAACAATGACCAACCTTCATATACATTACTAGCCAACCTCTGCTGTGATCTACAGAACGCTTAGAAAAATTGAATAGTGGGGTTTTTAGGTATTTTCAGTGGAATGTTTTGCTTTTGTTTGCATTTGTAACCAAGAAGAACCAGCTTTTCTGCTTGTTGCTGGTATACTATCTACTTGCTCTGCAACAGCATAATCAACTAACTTGCAAGAATATCCATGTTCATCGCATAGCACAGACAGAAGACAGGCTGGGAAAAAAATACAGAAAAAAAAAAAAATTCTTTTTCTCAGGGTCCTGTTTTTCTAGCAAGTGATAAGATGGTATATACTGCAGATTCAGGTGTAGGGTGCACTCATTAAATTTGACAGCTGTTTAAAGTTGTTCCTGAATTTCACCTCAGCAATAGCTTTCAAAGATGTTTTGAAAAAAAAAAAAAAGAGAAATCAGCTTATAGTTAGTTTAATTAATTTCATGAGGGAGCTACAGAGTGTAACTACTTCTTAATGTACATGCACTGCATAAGATCTAGAAGAACTTGCTGTGGATTCTTTAAAATCTGTGTGCCAATTAGTTCAGTTTAACTTTGTTTTTGTGGTATTGAAGAATTCTTCAAACGTCTGTGGTTTGATTGACTTTGTAAACTTATATTCTGTAAAGTGCATAGTCCTTTTTTTAAAAATTGTAGCATTTTTTAATATATATTTATCTATATATAAACTTGTGTGAGGCGTGCAATAACAGGAGTGGGTTTTGGTTTTGGGTTTTTTTGTTTGTTTGGGGGGGTGGTTTATTTTTTATGGTTTTGGTTTTAAACAAGATATTTGAAAAGTGACTTCCCAGGGAAGAAGTGGCTGGAGTTTTGATGGTGTAGACAAACTAAGCATAGAGTAATTCAACAAAATCACTGATTTTGAAGATGAATACAACAGTAGTAACAGTAGCTTAAAGTTTTAAACAAAAACCTCTTCTAGATTGATTTGAAATACTCAGATCTGTATAATACAGACAATTAAAATGTGAAGCTGTATCCATCTCTGGCAATATACAATCTAAAAGCTGAAAAGGCTCAGCAAATTTACTTAATGTGTTTTGTTTATAATGTGGCACTGCAAAAAACATTCCTATTGAGCTATTTCTGGGTTGTCTATATCACCTTTGTATGTATTTTACTCAATAAAATTCTCTGGATTCTGAGATTTTTTTCAGCCAAATCATTTCCATTTTACATTGTTATCCCATATCAGAGTATCTATCTCACATTCTAGTGGTAAACAGAGAAGAGTGCAAGTCTTCCTTGAAAGCAGCAGGCACTGGTGCCTACCACAAGGAATGGACAGAGCCCAAGAAAAGCAGAGCATGGCAGCAACGTAGACACCACAGCTGCCTTGTATAGGAAGAGAGGCTGTGGCAATCCAGCTACAGTAGATTCTGAGCCATGGTTTATTTGTGGTACTGTTATTCTGTTCTTAAGTCACCACTATGTACATTTGTTAGCATGAATGATATACCTAATGTGCTATTTTTAATCTAAATTTCAATTAAAATGTGAGCATTTTTAATCACATTTCTCTTCCCTGTGCTGTCTTCTCTGTGTGTGCTTGCTTTCCCAACTTAGTGCTTACAACTAGCCTGTGCAAATCAGGGGAATTATCTCCCCACAACAACACTTAAATTGTGCAATAATTTCAATCATAAAACATGATTGTATCATGCTGCACAACAAGTTCAAAAACTTTAGTCTGCTGCCACTGCCACCCTAGAACTGTAAAAATTACAAAGAAACAGATTAAGAATTGATTAAGAATTTCACTACTAAATGATGCATGCATGCACAGGTATCTTCAAAAACTCACATCTGCTATCTCCCAAAATAATCCTGATTGTACCTCAGAGCACTGTTCTCTCTATTGTGCATTATTTGCAAACGTAACTACATCACAGTGGTCTAGATGAACTCGTTTTGCCCTTCAAAGAAAAACTGGTAATAAATTCAGTACTAGAGAGCAGGTGTTACAGTTGATATGAAAAAAAATCAACAGATTGTGACAGTGCCTAAAAAAAAAGAAAGACACAGCAGTGATACAGAAGTGTCAATTCATAGACAGAAATTAGGAAAATAAACAGTACCAAAGCAATGCTGTTTTCAGCAACTTCATTTTACTTTCAATAATGTTTTAGGATTCACTTAATACCTGTAGAATTTCATTCAGTAATGACAGAACATGTTTAGATTTTAACCCTCAAGTTTACAGCACAAGAAAATGGGCTGCAAGTGTTTAAGAATTTTCTTCATAACAGCTGAGTAGACTAATTCTCATTACCCTAATGTATTATTTTGATAGTGGACATTTTGCTTCCCCATTTCATCAGAATTACAGCATTTATATACAGAATTATAAGAACCGAGTGAGACTTTTACATAGATCAGCCACCCTGCATGTTATCCTGACCTTTAAAAGAAAAATCCCTATATTGTTCAAAACTATAAAGAGCAAACATCCAGGAAAAAAGTCTTTTTTTATTCTATGACACTGTGTTAATACAATAAATGTACAAAACTTCTGAACTACTCAGACATGCAACAGAGGGACAGAAGAAGTGCATTTGTAGAGAACCATGACACTCACCAGGATGGCAGATCATTGTTAGTAATTTACAAAATATACAAACATCCCTCAGATAAATAAAACCAACTCCTAAATTACAAATCAATGATTATAGACATTCCAGTGTTTAAACTTCAAATTTGTACGCAATTTGACACAATACTACAAAATGACAACTTAAGTGGGTGTCATACTCTGATTAATTAATAAAAGACTGTAAAATCTAGTTTTAGTTAGGTACAAAATATTTTAACAAATATCAGCCTTCTGTTGTCAAAGCTAAACTCAAACTTCTTCCCTTTTGGGCTTCAAAGTCAGAGATTTATGTTTTAAACAATTCACATGTAACTGAACTCTGAATTTCACTTAGGAGGTTTAAATCTGTACCTTCAACCCATGACATTACAAATCAATGATCCCTATACACAGAACATTAAATATGCTTTCTCAAAGAGCAGTTAAACATTTAGGAAAAAAAAAAATCTACCTGCCAAATTCAGGTTTTATTCCTAATGTTTTTTCCATAATACATTTTGGTAATGTATGTTATTATGCAATCTTAAAACTTAAATTAAATTGCAAGGATGACGCCCCTAGGATTGATATCCAAGAGATATCCAAGAGAATTGCTTAAATGTAGATTTAAAAGTAAACCATATTAGAGTTCCTAGATACAACTCTCAAGTTAAATTAAAAAGATTATGAAAACAATCTTGATATACAGCTGCTAGAAGTGATGCCTGATCTCAACAGAAAATTGTGACTTTTGTCTGGAAAGCTTTTAATAACATTCCAAAAAAATTTAAGTTCAATGCTAGCATGTCCACTTGTATAGAATTTTAGAGCCCCTATTACACAGAATATTTAAATTACTTTTAACTTCATGATGCAGAGAATGTTCAGAAGCAAGTATATTCATTAATATGAACTTCAGCATAGGTGAAACTACTACATTTATCCAAATTCAACTTGGATTTAAAGGAGTTGGTAAAAGAAAGGAGACTAATAGGGATTTCATGCTAAAAGTACAATACTGATCCAGGGATTAAGCTAAGGGGTTTATTTTTTGTAATGCTCTTATGTTATTATGAATGCACTGTAGTAAAAAAGAATTAATCTATGAAAGTCTGTCCACATTCAGAACATGAAGGGGCCTCAGAATTTTATGCTCAGTCTAGTAAGGTAATTCACCTTAAGAGCTGAATTCATTTCAGCTACAGTGTGTACTTATACAGGTTGTGGGATGTGGTCCCTTCCTGTTTTAATTTTCTAAAACAGAGTTTTAAAAAAAAGCCCAAGTATTGTGGGCTTATACATGAGGCAATCCAAGAATATCAAATAGCCTTCAAAGGAGAGAAACATCACTTTATAGTGAATATTTTGATGGTATGTACCATTATGGATTGTTCAGTTCCACAGCAACACTTTAACCTCTTAGGCCTCCAGTTCAATGAGTTAAATTTTAACTTTGTGAAAGATGAAGATTTCTCACTTTTCCAACTGAAAATAGTTTAAAAGCTTTTTTCCCAGCTTAAATCAAATCACAGAGATGTTTGAGTTATGTTAAAATGAAATCATGTATCTGTTAAATGCCATTGCTTAAAAAGCTTGATTTTAGACAATATTCCTGGTAGAAAATTAAATACTGTATATTTAGATTTTTGGACAAGCAGTAAACAGAGTGACTGACAAGGCTAGAGATTTAGTACCACTGTTAAACACAAATCTACACTAAAAAAAAAATCCCAAACACAATAAAAATACCACTGCATTTAAGAGGGAAGGGGGGCATAAAACTAGTGTTCTAAAGGTCAATATTTGTTTCTTTTCCAGCAAAATGATTACCCCAAGACATGAATACTGGAATTAAAAATAACAAATATATAATTTAGCTCTGTGATTGAAACCATCAGTTAACTTCCTTAAACTGTACACTGCATTACACGTTCTATTACAGAGAATGTTTCTGCACCATAGTAATTTCTCACAGGTAGAGAATACTCCATGAAAATAGATACAAACAAACACTATAATTATAAAGTGACGCAGGTAAATTCTGGACCAAAACACTATTTAAACAAGATCAGATAACAGTATTCATGCAAACTTACAGGTTTATATCAAAAGACTTATCCGAAGAAGACTTTTCCAAAGAAAAGAATTTATAGCTATCCTACTTGTATTTATCCTCCAGCAGCTGCTGAAATTGCAAAAGCAGTTGCCAAACCTAATTTCCTACATCTCTCAGTCTATCCCACTTCTTATAGCAGAAATAGGGAAAACAGTTCTTACAAAGAAAAAAACTGATCCAAAGCGCTTTCCTGAAGTTAAAAAAAAAAAAAAAACAAAGCGAACCACTAAAAAACCCTCCAAATTCTTAATATATCTGTTTGATCATTATATACCACAATCCATTCTCAGGACAATTGTTGAGATTATTTATCCTCCATAAAATATGGAAGGCTTTATATTCTAGAATGCAACATGTTAAAGAAGGGCAGAGAATAGTTATCTTTTTAAAATAAATAAATTTATAATAAAATAAAACAAACATTTCCCATTTTACCCATGCACAGCTGCAGGAGAGACAAACATGCTGTGTGTATTTTGATCTATGTTTTTAGAGAATATAAGTGACTGGAAAATGAAGTACAGTCGAAGAGAATCGTCATGACTTTTTATATTTCTCTACATTCGGTTACCCTTGAATGCATTCTGAGTTGCACTGGTTGCTGCTGTTGAAGCGGCGTTGGCTGCAGCAGTTTGTACAGTTTTGTTGGACATCACTCCCGTTGCAAACTCCTGCTGCGCTTTCTCAAAACTAGCACCAGTTGTGCGGTAGAGGCCATGCACCTAGGGAGGTGGAAAAGCAGTGAAAAAAGTGTGCTGAGCCTTCCATTTCTTGGTAGAGTAATAGCAAAGTCTCAAACATGAAGCAGAGCTGTGTGGTGGAGAAATCTGGTTTGCTCATATGTTTGGGAGGATCCGGAAATGAGTAAACAGACTTTTTTTTCCATAAATCCTACAACTTCTGATTGCCCTGCTGTGCACACACAGTTTGACTGTAGGGATACCTGTAACTTTTTGCAAGTTCAGAGGGGTCTTAATTTTGATTCATATTCAATCAAGGAGAAGGGGCATCTCCAGGCTATGCTTAAAATTTCTACCTTACTGTAAACAGGCCAGAAGAGTTTGGGTATGTGAAAAACTTTAAGCATAACTGTAACTGAGGTTGAATTATTAGAATTGCCAGCACATCATCATCAGAATTCTGTTACATTTAATCAAAACAACATAAAAAACTTACTAGCATATTAGTATCTAAACTTAGGCCTTCTGGATGGAAATTCACAAAAAGGAACCAAGAGAGAAAAGCATCTTTCTTTGAGCTTTTATGCTATGCAATCATTAATTGATGGCAAAATGTTAAAATAATATAAGCAGATGAATAAAAATCCTTTTCTGAGGTGCCAGGCATCTCCCTCTTCTACTGATTTTAATGTGAATGATTTTCATAAGAGCTGAAACTTAGCGATCATTTGAATAACGCTTCACTCAGCCTGATGAATCACCACAGATGCAACCTGGCATCTACAGATCCTACCTTAGTGTCCAGTGCACTCACCTACCCTTTCATTGTGGGCTTACCTCCAACTTCTCTCATTCAAAGCTATCCTTCCCCATTTTAGTTTGCAGAAATAAGTGTACTGTAAAAGCAGCATTTCATAACTCCATGACAGTATAAGCAAAAAAGTACTATAGAAGCACAGTTGTTAAAAGGTAAGGCACACCCCCAAGAATATCATTTAATTCCCATTACTTTGTGAGAGAGTACCTCTCAAGCAGGAAAGCAAAATCCAGAACAAACATAGGAAACAGAAGAGGGGAATAAGTAACTTACCTTTTTAAACATAACTAATGAAATAATAGCAGATGCTGTGAAAAGTGCAGCTATGATTATCATCATAATGCCAACAGGGATACTCTTATTAAGACCAGTAAGAGATGAAATCCACCCACTGAAGGAAAAAGAAAAGACAAACTTTACTAGCACAGCACATGAACCATTCAACCACAGGTATCCACATCAAGGGAAGCTTTAAAACCTCCTGGTTCTGATTAACTGAATATTTCTGAAGAAAAAGTCATGGAAATTATACATGAGCATATTTCTGTTCTATAATAAGCTTTTACAGCTTAGTTGCCATTTTCCCAATGCATGCAGTGAAACTATAAGGAAAATTTTAGCAAAGATGATTATCCTTGAGGAGAGTTGAAGAAATTAAGAGAGACATTAGAGAGTTGCTCATCGACTTTTTGGGTTTTTTTGTCATACTGTAATTTCAGAATAATTTAAGACTACATGACTTCATGGAAGAGAAAATGTCCCTAAAAAGATAGCTTCTAACTTCTTCAAAAATAGAACTAAAACATGCCACACACACAGAGGGTCTATGTGGGACAACTAATTTAGTTGTATTAATGATGCTTTCTCAATTGGGGTTAATTTTTAAAGTACATAGTGTCAGATTAATTAAGAGAAAAGAATGCTATATCATTATCTACTTCAAATATTTCCCCATTCTTCAAAATTGAAACACCAACATAAAAGTACAATATCAAACTTGAAGCCACAAAAAGCAGGTTGCCTTAAGAAAAATAAAACATTAAGATGGAAAAGATTCTTCCACCAAAAAGAGCAAAAAATTTCTGTAAACTCAAACAACCTTAAAACTTTCCTCTACTTGTTTCAAATTGCTTTGATATCCCCCATGTCCAACTGGACTTTACCACAGAACTCCAAAATCAAAACTGTAATTAGCATCTTCTGATGATCTGACTATTTTTCATACCCCTTCCCCAAGTATCCTTAAGAGCACACTCCACATACTCGGAGAGTTGGCCCTCTGAAATTACTTTTTTTTTCATGTCAATCAAGGTATCTATGAAAAAGCAAAATATTGGATTTGAGAGCAAAAATAATAAACCAGGATTTTTCCTTACACTCCAGTTTTAAAGCAATGATGTTTTTGTCTGCCTTATGTACATTTGGAGGTTAGCAGAAAACCACTGATGCACAGAAATGTCATTAGTCAGGTACATTATTGCCAGTCATAGCTCTCCATGCTATCAGCTGGCTACTACAACCATGGTTTTTGTTAATTCAAGTTTGTTGTGTTTTTTTACAAGAAGGGTGACTGATTCCCAATAGCTTTTCCTTTTAAAATCTAAATATTAGACCTTGAAGCTTCAAATAAAAGCTATATATACATAAAAGCTTCAAGTAAAAGCTTATATACTTATAAGCATCAAAATGAAAAATCAACTATTACAGAATAAGGAGTTGACTTGGACAAATGAGCTTTTCAAATAATATCAAAGATGTACCACTGTATTCACCTGAATACATTGTTGACTCATTCTTCAAATTTTAGCCATAAATTTCATTAGTGAGTATATTAATATAATTAGAAATAAATAACAATAAAAAATAATATTCAAACAGTATATTATTACAGCCTAAATTATTCTCATTTTCTCTAAGTTTTGCTTATTTCTTTATCCTAAATATAGAGCAAACAACATCTCCACACACCACTAAAATAGGGGAGGCAATGTATAAAAGAGTAGTTCAAAGTGGCTTACATTGAAAGATAAAATTTTGACCAGTCTAATAAAAGAAGTACCTCACACTCTTGAGATATTTCACACACTTTTCCTAGTTAAGAGCACTCCAAAAATGCTTTTTTGAGTGCTAAATGTAACAATTCCTGTGAACACGATTTTTTTTTAAAAAAACACATAGACTGTATTGAAGTTGCTATAGCAAATATGAGTGTTTGTCTTACAGACAGTACAATGCTACAGAAAACAGAATACTCACCAGTTTCCCCATCTTTGAAATCCTGCAGCTTGAAGTACATGTACAGCAAACTGACAGATATATACAAAGAAGAACACAAAGAACCTGAATGAACTGTCACTCCTGAAAGGGCGGGGGGGGGGGGATTAAAGCAGACAGGAAATTTATTACTTTTTACAAATACTGTAGTACCAATCTAAATTTTTTTTCTGTGTTACCTAGAGGAAAAGTGCTTTGATTTATTGATGGTGACCAGTAATTCTGTGGTTTTGTAGAGTGTTTATTTACAAGAGCTGCTGCTTCTTCTTCAATATAGTATTTCTGCCACTTGCACCTCTAACAGAGGTGAGAATAGCAGCAAGATACTACTCCTTAGTATTCTGTTCAGCACACAGCAGGGCCTCTTAGACTAAACATACAACTTTTGCTACAATGCATGAAAAACAGAAGTCTGCTCCACTTTCAGACTGAAGTTCACAGCACTGGCAGGATGGGAAGAAAATATTTTACTTGTAAGAGGAAACAAAATCTAATATGGAATTACTGAAACATAATGCAGATCAGAATACTGAAGCAGCTGTTGTTTAAAAACGAAATATACAAAATATGTTGCTGTTTAAATTACTAAAATGTCAGCCTGACAAAGAACGAAAGTGTTAAAAGCCTGTTAAAAAAAACAAATATAAACATACCAGCAAAATCTCAACAAAGACCTCAATGCATTACTATCAAAACTAATGATTGCATGATATGCTTCCTACCAAATTTCTAAACGAAGTAAAAATCACTTAAGTCACAGAGCCAGATTTTGCCAGTAATATCTCTTTCTGCAGAAGGGAATTTGTTCATTTCTATTTATTCAATCAGTTCAGTTCAATAACTATTTCGTCTTCAGCTGAACAAATGATTGAAAGTTGAATATGCAAGTAGTAGTTTTCCTTTTCCAAACAATAAATATTCACTAAGAAATGCTAAGGACTTACTAGATATAAAACCCTGAAAGATAATGTGACACTGAACTCTACCAAATCAGGAATAATAATTTCATATAAAACAACACTACTAAGAGAGAGTATGTAAGATTGTCGTGGTTTAGCTGAAACCAGGACAAAGATTTATAATTAGTTAATGAAAGCTACCATTTTAAAATACTGGCGATTCTCTGTATTTTTAATTTATCTCAATTTGTACCCACATTGTAACTCAAGTCATGAACAAAAGTTAGACTAGTAAATGAAAAACACTCTTCTCATTTTTTAGCCTTAAGGATGTAAGAATTTAGTGTATGAGCAAATGCAAGTTAAACTATATGATTCCTCAAAGATGTGTGGGTACAGCAATATCTCCTTGGTTAGCAAAAAGAAACCTCTCATTTAGTCTAAAGGTTATGCTCAACTGCAATTTATGGCTATCTATTTCTCTACAAAAATTAGTGCATTTAAACTGAGAACATCCCAATTCTTTTCAATATAAAAAATAATTCCCAAGAAATACTGTAAGAGTATAAGAATTTAGAATCTCTACACGCTGATTTTCACCAACAAAAGTTCAATTTTGCATGCAAACCAACCATTCTATTTTTAAAGACTAAGATACCAGACCTCAAGCTTGAGAAGTCTGCAAAATCCAGATTGCTAAAAGCTAGGAAAAATACTGGAGTTTGATTAGTATATACCTGGTCAACTCATTCTTAAGAATCTCAGTCTACTTCAGTTACAGACACTGCAGGTCACTTGACAATATAAAATTTTTTAAGTGTAGAGTTTTATGAAGTTAATTCAGGAAGCCAAAAACTGAAGACACCCTTAACTATTAACCTGCTTGTGAAAGGATAGAGATTTAATGAGAATTTTAAAATTGTTATCAGCCCAATACAAAGTTAAATATTTCCTACAACTATTATGCCAATGGTAGAAGCTATTAATATAATTAATATAATATAATATTTTTCAGTTAGAAGGGACCTACAACTATCATCTAGTCCAACTGCCTGACCGCTTCAGGGATGACCAAAAGTTAAAGCATGTTATTAAGGGCATTGTCCAAATGCCTCTTAAACACTGACAGGCTTGGGGCATTGACTACCTTTCTAGGAAGCCTCTTCCAGTGTTTGACCACCCTCATGTTAAAGAAATGCTTCCTAATGTCAACTAGGAACCTCCCGTAGTGCAGCTTTGAACTGTTCCCACACATCCTGTCACTGGATACCAGGGAGAAGAGATCAGCACCTCCCTCTCCATTTCCCCTCCTCAGGAAGCTGTAGAGAGCAATGAGATCATCCCTCAGCCTCCTTTTCTCCAAACTAGACAAACCCAGAGTCCTTAGCCGCTCCTCATAGGACATGCCTTCCAGCCCTTTCACCAGCTTTGTTGCCCTCCTCTGGACTCATTCAAGTACCTTCACATCCTTCTTAAATTGTGGGGCCCAGAACTGCATACAGTACTCGAGATGAGGCCGCACCAATGCTAAATACAGCAGGATAATCACCTCTCTTGACTGGCTGGTTATGCTGTGTTTAATGCACCCCAGGATGCAGTTTGCCCTCTCAGCTGGCAGGGCACACTGCTGACTCATATTGAGCCTGCTGTCAACCAGCACCCCCAGATCACTTTCTGAAGGGCTGCTCTCCAGCCATTCCTCTCCCCTTTTATACTTGTGCCAAGCATTACTCTGTCCCAGGTGCAGGATCCAGCACTTGGACTTGTTAAATTTCATGCCACTGACGATTGCCCAATGCTCCAACCTATCTAGACCCCTCTGCAATGCCTCTTGTTCCTCAAGACAGTCAACAACACCTCCCAGCTTGGCATCATCAGCAAACTTGATAATGGAGCATTCAACTCCTGCATCCAGATCGCTGATAAAAATATTGAACAGAACTGGCCCTAGAACTGAGCCCTGAGGAACTGGTGACCGGTCGCCAGCCAGATGTAGCCCCATTCACTACAACCCTTTGAGCCCTACTGTTCAGCCAGTTCTTCACCCAGTGCACTGCATATCTGCTCATCCCACAGCTAGACAACATGTCAAGAAGGATGCTGTGAGGGACAGTATCAAAAGCCTTACTAAAATTTTTAAAAAGCTACATCCACCACCTTCCCTCCACCCACTAGGCAGGTGACCATAGAAGGACATCAAATTAGTTAAACAGGACTTTCCTTTTATGAACCCATGCTGACTGCCTGATGACTGCATTGTTCTTTAAATTCCTTTCAACAGCACCCAGTATGATCTTCTCCATAATTTTTCCAGGAACTGAGGTTAGACTAACAGGTCTGTAGTTTCCTGGGTCTTCCCTCATGCCCTTCTTGTAAATTGGAATAACGTTGGCTAGCTTCCAGTCAGCAGGGATCTCCCCAGACTCCCAAGATCTTTGGTAGATGATCCAGAGGGGTCCCGCCACAGCATCTGCTAGCTCCTTCAGTACTCTGGGATGAATCCCATCAGGTCCCATGGATTTGTGAACATTCAACTGATACAGCTGGTCCCTTACAATTTCAGTGCCACAAATGGAAAGTCACTGTTCCTGCAGTCATGGTCCTCTGCCTCAGAGGACCGGGCAGCCCAAGGTCTATCAGTATTATTAAAGACCAAGGCAAAAAACATTGAATGCCTCCACTTTTTCTTCATCCCTATTAGTCAGGTGACCATCTTCAACAAGTATCAGTCCAATGTTTCCTTTAGACCTCCTCTTGCTATTAACATACTTTAAAAAGCCCTTCTTGTTGTCTGACACAGCGCTGGCCGATTTCAACTCTAATTGAGCTTTGGCTTTTTGTGTCTTCTCCCTGCATATGCTAACCATGGCTCTGTAATCTTTCTGCAAAGCCTGACCTCACTTCCACAGATCATACAATTTCTTTCTCCTCTTGAGTTCAACGAGTTCCCTGTTAAGCCAAGCTGGTCTTCCGCCCCGCTTGCATGATTTTTGACACAATGGGATTGCCTGCTCCTGCGCTTTTAAAAGGTGGTTCTTAAAAGCTGACCAGCACTTGTGGACTCCTAAGGTCTCAAAAGCAGATTCCCAGGGTACTCTGCTAAGTAGCTCACTGAGTAGCTTAAAGTTTGCTCTCCTGAAGTCCAGGGTAGCAACTCTGCTGACCTTTTTTCTCATTACACCGAAAATTTTAAACTCAACCATTTCACGATCACTGTGGCCAAGACAGCCACCTACCATCACATCTCCCACGAGTCCTCCTCTATTCACAAACAAGTCTAGGAGGGCATCTTTCCTAGTTGGCTCCCTCAGTACCTGTATCAAGAAGTTAACCTCCACAAACTTCAGGAATTTCCCAGGCTTGCTCGTCACAGCAGTATGGTATTCCTACTTGATGTCTGAGAAGTTAAAATCTCCCATAAGGACAAGGGCTACCGATGCAGAGATTTCTCCTAATTGCCTATGAAATAACTCATCAGTGCTATCATCCTAGCTGGGTAATCGGTAGTAGACACCCACTACGTCATCTCCTTTGTTTTCCATCCCCCTAATCCTCACCCAGAGGCTCTCAACCACATCATCCCTAACTGTGAGGGCTGTACGATCAAACCTCTCCCTTACATACAGTGCAACTCCTCCACCTCGCCTGCCCTGCCTATCCCTCCTGAACAGCCTGTAGCCCTCCATCCAGAGCACTCCAATCATAGGAGTTATTCCACCAAGTCTTGCTAATACCAATGACATCATAGCTCTGGGAACTAATTAACGCTTCCAGTTAATCCTGCTTGTTTCTCATACTGCGTGCATTGATGTACAAGCATTTCAGATGTGCTCCTGAACCTTCTGTGCTCCCAGGAGCAAATATCTTTAAAATATTTTAAAGGATATCCTATGATATTCCTAACTGTTGCCATCGACATTTCAGATACAGCAACTGAATTAATGGCAAACATTCTACTTGTTTCTAAAGAAATCGTATTAAAGGATTATCATAATTACAAACAAGCAAATTCTGGAATCTTAATGCATTTCAACAAGTGTAGTACTTTTAAAAAATATCTTCAGTTAAGCTGAAGTTCTTACCTGAAAGCTCCATAAAGTGGTCTGTACCAGCAGACAAAAGAACAAGGTGTAAAAAGCAAGAACCAGAGGATACTCAATCCAAAATCAACCCCTCGCGTGGCATCAATGCAAAACCAGGCCAAACATCCAAAGATATTAAGAAACAGTGTCACTGTATGGACTATAGAAGCAAAATCAAAAAAGTCTTAATTAAATTATGTTCATATAATAAATTATTACAACTGTTAAAGCAATACACAAACTGTGCATTTTTAATCAAAACATAAGCATGCTGACAATAAATCACTATCCTCTCTAAGCAATAAGTTGATTTTTATAGTTTTCTACCTTTCAGGTTAAAGCCAGAATTCACAAGTGAAAGTACTGAACATGAAAATTCAAGTAGCATCAGGTGTATAGTAAAGAAAAAAAAATCTGAAATATAAAAAAAATACTTTCAAACCTAAAATGATGAAAAAGAGGTTTCTACAGCTGTAATAATTGATACTTCTTCTACAGTAATTACTGCATACAGACATTTGCACTTTTTTTAACATGCTGGTTATTTATTTTCTTTTAAAATCAGGCAAATAAATGAGTGCAGGACTCTCAGCCTTAATATTACAATACAAAACTACTGGATCTTTTTTAGAGAAATGCTTATAAATTATATAAAATACATCATAAATTTAGCACTGTACACATTGTAATTTGAAATGACAAATTTTTAAAAAATCTTTTAATGAAAAGCTTTCTCTTACATTTAATAAAGAAAAAAAACCTACGTAACAAAAATGTTTCTCAGTGAAACAATATCTGCAAGAAGTTGTTCTAGAACCTTTAATAAATAATGCATATTCAAATATTTCTTATAACACTGGTCTTAAACATCTGCCTTTTTGGTGCTCAGTTCTTAGCTCAATACTGACATTTCCTCACTGGCACAGGTTAACTACTGAATTTCTACTAAAGAAAATCCATAAGGGCATTACAGCTTCAGAGTTTATTTCAAATATGTTTAGTTCTTGGAACAGAAAAATATACAGCAGCAGTAAGAAACATTACAACTACTACTTTCATGCTATCTGGCACAGAAGTTAGTTCTGACAGACTTAAAAGATGAACATGAATTTCTCTCTGTCTTCAACGATAACCAGTGATCCAGCAGTGATTTTGCTACCTGAGAGGACAGTTTCTATCCTTGTGGACCAGGATAGAGTAGAGTATTTATAACTGAGAGTGCACAATCACCTTCTTAAAGGAATGTTTTTTTATTTAAGTCCAGAGAAACATTCTAGTCATTCTACAGGAAAATAAGGTTAAACAGAAAAATCATAGAATGGTTTTGGTTGGAAGGGACCTATAAAGGTCATCTAGTCCAAGCCCCCTGCAATGAGCAGGGACATCTTCAACTAGAGCAGGTTACTCAGAGCCCCATCCAGCCTGACCTTGAATGTTTTCAGGGATGGGGCATCTACCAACACTCTGGGCAACCTGTTCCAGTGTTTCACCACCCTCATTGTGAAAAATTTCTTCCTTATGTCTAGTCTAAATCTAACCTCTTTCAGTTTAAAACCATTACCCAGTGTCCTATCGCAACAGGCCCTGCTAAAAAGTCTGTCCCCATCTTTCTTATAAGACTGGATGCAGGACTCCAGGTGGGGTCTCACCAGAGCAGAGCAGAGGGGCAGAATCACCTCCCTCGACCTGCTGGCCACGCTTCTTTGGATGCAGCCCAGGATACGGTAGGCCTTCTGGGCTATGAGTGCAGATTGCCAGTTCATGTTCAGCTTTTCATCCCCAAGTACCCCCAGGTCCTTCTCAGCAGGGCTGCTCTCAATCTCTTCATCCAGCTCTGGAGCCCTCAGCACAGGAAAGACATGGACCTGTTGGAGAGGGTCCAGAGGAGGGCCACAAAAATGATCAGAGGGATGAAACACCTCTCCTATGAGGAAAGGATGAGAGAGTTGGGGTTGTTCAGCCTGGAGAAGAGAAGGCTACAGGGAGACCTGATTGCAGCCTTCCAGTACTTAAAGGGGGCTTATAAGAAAGATGGGGACAGACTTTTTAGCAGGGCCTGTTGCAATAGGATACTGGGTAATGGTTTTAAACTGAAAGAGGTTAGATTTAGACTAGATATAAGGAAGAAATTTTTCACAATGAGGGTGGTGAAACACTGGAACAGGTTGCCCAGAGTGTTGGTAGATGCCCCATCCCTGGAAACATTCAAGGTCAGGCTGGATGGGGCTCTGAACAACCTGCTCTAGTTGAAGATGTCCCTGCTCATTGCAGGGGGGTTGGACTAGATGACCTTTAAAGGTCCCTTCCAACCCAAAGTGTTATGTGATTCTATGATTCTATGATTCTATGATTTTATTATAAAGGAAATGGATATTACACTTCTTAAACTCACAAGTCTATTATCACTAATTGTGAAATATATTTCTTAATATATAAGCTGATTTTAAAAACAGTAAAATTATTTCTAATGCAATAAATGGTCAAGGCTCATTTTACAACAAGAGGGATATTTAGAACAGAAAATTGCAATATACTATAGCCAAACTGCCTTAGGGTAACCGTCCCCCTTTTTTTCTACAGAAGTTTCTATGAAATTATCCAATACTTTTAAAACTGAAGCTAACAAAAAGATTTCACTTCAACATTCAATTTCTGGTTTTAAAACAATTTCTAATTACAGATGTTGCAAAAGCCAAAGTAGCAGGTATGTATCATCGAGTTTGAAGAGGCATTTTGTTTTTTCTTTAAAAAAAACAACTTACACATCCACAAATAGTACATAATCTTTACTGTCTTTTGGAATTCTACAGGAATATCTACAGAAAAGTCCTGGTAGAAACATGGACCCACTGGAAAATTCTCAGGAAGAGGTGGCCAGTTGTTTTTTCTACCTGCAAAGCAGAGGGGAAAAAAAAAAAAAAAGCACGCTTTATAATTCAATTTTAATCTCTGTATACCAGAAGGAGATATGCATTTGGACTTGTTCAAATTGTTTTATGCACAAATTTCACAACTGTATGGATAACTTGGGCTACCAAAATCCAAGAGTTCTATTAGCAATTGTCACATAATACTGAAAATAAACTTCAGAAATAAAATACAATGAAGTGCAGACAGATCAAGGAAAGTAAAAGACTAAGCAGGCATCTGACAGTTCCTATAAAGTAATGAGAAAAGAAAATTCTTCGCAAAACAGTTTCTCAGTGTTCCTTGACTTTTAAATGCATGTTTCCCTAAGTCCCACCATACTCTCATACTTTGTGGAACACAAAGACTGGGGACTGAAAAGCATTCTCCATTCTCAGAATCCTGATATTTTTAACACCCGGATATCTCTAACACTTTGAACTAGTTCCCAATACATTTTATAGTCAAAGCTTTACCTAAAAGCCTGTAAGCCTGAAGAAAGGCAGGTATTTAAATGGTCCAAACTACTTTTTTGTTACAAGATGCCCTACAGCATCAATATATTTTGATACAGTTGTGTGACAGAGTGAGGACACCACAAAGGACAACACAGTATCAGACACTTGGATTTCCTGTATGCTGATTTGCTTACAGACTAGAGCATACATTCTGCCAAACACAAGTCATACCAAGCATAGACTCAGAGATTCAACTAAGATAACCGCAACAAATCTTTACCATAGCATTTTGAATTCTGGATGCAAGAGATACATTAATCACCATATTCCAAAAGTGGAGTTGAACTAGAGATTAACTTAAAGGCACCTTTATTTGAAATTCTGACAAGGTTTTGCTTGCAGTTTCTATCTTCAAACATATCTTTACTAGCAGTTCATCTGGTAAGAACAGAAAACTTGCAAAGCTTACACACTTGCATTATTTCTTATTTCTTTCCCCACTCAGACAAGATGAAGCTGACAGTTCTGTCCAAACAGGTCCAGGGCACTAAGTATCTCTCAAATTTTCTGCTTCTTTCACTGAACATTTTTTATCAAGCCTTTTAGAGCAGGGGATTTACAGAGGGAGCATACAGACGGTAATCAAGTAATATTCCCATCCATATTAAAAACTTCTTTGGGATTTCTTACATGAAAAATAACTGATAGTAATTCAGATCTTCATTAAGCAGTATATGGATATTTCTTTCAGGACCGATAGTTTCAAGACAGAGTCACAAAAAAATCAGATATCTTATAATAGGTCAAGTTCTTATTTAAGAATTTTATTTGATGTGCTTTCCCACTCCTGTGGCACAGGTTTCAAAATTTTCAACTAAGACTGAAAGACAGCTTGGTAAGATGGTTTGAGATCAAAAACGAAGTGGCCTTTTTCTAAATACACTTTGGATACTCATATTCCAAGATTGTATCTTGATAAGCAAAGAGCTAACTCAGAGTTATTTCATTCAACACAACAATTTACTATCTCAAGGCCTATTAACATAACTTCAATGGCATGCCAACACTATGAATGCAGACACCCACAAACTAGCTTCATGCAAACCCAGAAAGGGATTTTCAGGCATGCCCAAATGAACTAGCTGAAATAGGAAGCAGCACACTTTAATAAGCTCAAGTGCAATACTGCACAGGACCTGAGCAGAGAAGACCGAAGACACTGAGCTGACCAGACCAGCTTGAAGATCTTTGCACTATAGTCAATTGCATATGACGATAGTGTCCTAGGTGTGCAGCCAGCATCTTAAATTGAATGCAAATAGCTAGAGTACTGTTGCAAAAGACCTTGCCCTCCAATCAAAACATCCCTACAGTGTTTCCAAAGGAGTTTGAATGAACGTACAAAAAAAAAAATCAGAAGGAAAAGAACATTTTTCTCCTCAGTCACAACATAAAATTTCTGATTTGCAGCATCTTTTACACAGTCATTTGGCAAAAACCCAATACCCTCTTTAAAGCTTTAAGAGCTCTCTCTATTCAGCCTTCCTAAAGAATCCTTTAGATTCTTCATGGACTCTTCAAGCACTTAGATGTGAACAACTGCAACCTAATAACACAGTAAATACCCATTTTAGAAATATCCTGAAACATGAGGTATCAGTTATGTTCCCTACGATACAGATGAACAAAACTGTCCCTGAAGCCTGAAAGAGACATGTAATCAATCCAGACCATCAATATAAAATAGTGAAATTAGATGAAGAGGAATATATGGAGAAGGAAAGTAAAACAAAAAAAAACCCCAAAAAAATCATTATCTGGGAGAAGAGGTACAGAGATTTAATAAAGAGATTGAAAAGAATAAATACTGAGAAAATAAAAATGGTTTAATGTAGGGACAATATCACCATGATTCTTTTCCTTAGAAGAAAAATAGCAATTCCCCATTCCCAGATCCTAGCATATGACCGGCATAAATTTCCCTGAGAATTTGAATCAATAAGCGATTATGCAATCCGGAATTGTACCGCTGTATATTCCAGTTTCGACAGGAGCAAAAAAACAGCACATGTAGAAATACAACAGTCAGAATTATAGATACAAGTGAAAAGATCACACAAAGTCAACCTTGCACACAGTGGGTTTTTTGTTTGTTTTTCTAACTTCAGTCTGAAGTTCTTTCTTTTGAAAAGGAATATTCCCATAGATCTACTTCTAGCAAAGTATCTTCAGTTAAGAGAATGTAAATCTACTCTTTTGTGAAATCGCAGTACGAAAACTGATAGTTTCACACAGCACACTTATAGTTTGTGGCAAAATGAGATATGGATCCTGACTATGGGTTCCAAAGTGTCATATGAAAAATTAATAAAAGATTAATAATAGACTAAATCTTTCTGCTATTTACATAGAATACTGTGTCTGTAACATAGCAAAAGATAAGAAAATGTTTCAAAACAGTAAAGTTCTCCTGCAGCTATAAATACTGACAGAAGAGAAATCAAAGAGATGTTACTTCTGAAGTTATTTTTACTTCTTCTCAAACTGCTCCATTTCTATTCAGTAGTATCACTTGGATATTAACCTAGAATAAAAATAGCTGATAGCAGAGAGTAACATGTAACATAGGCCACATTTAAAATTTCTGCTGTAAAAATTTGCACAGGCCAGGCCAGTTTTTATTCACTGTATGCACTGTCCCAAAGGAGATAAATTTTCTTTTCCTGAAGAGATTATAAAAACATCTCTTGAATCTGTTTCACAATGTCACTGTAAAACTAAAACAGTTTCTAAGAAAAAGTGACATTTCTGCAGTTTAAAAAAGTATTTTTTCATGCATACCACCCTGCTGATTGAGACTCTGCATTTCCCTTTCTCTGCGATCTAGTTCAGCTGCTTTTCTTTCCAGTTCTTCTTGACGCTTTAGCAGTTCTGCCTGGGCCAAGGCATGCTCCTGAACAAAACAAGCATCGTTAGATATTGATAAAAAAAATACAAACACAAAATAAATATTCCAAGTCTATTTTCCATAATTAAGCATCTCCAGTTATGGATGAAGACTGACCTAATATTACACAAATTCATGCAGTAACTGATTACTTAAAGGCAGTATTGATTTTCATAAAACATCAGGAAAGCAATGCTTATTTATAAAAGACAATATTCCAGAACTGCATTTATATGATTATAATTGAAAGGAACCTAGTACCCAAAAGTTATAGACAAACCTTTGCAATTTGTCTGTAAGCAGGTGTTTCTTCGGTTGGTTTCATTATTGCTGGCTGGGTACTGGGTACATTAGGCATTTTCACATTTCCTGGAGGAGGCTAAGAAAACAAGAGACAATTCTAGGGAAACAGTCTCCTATTCTAATAAACATTTTTTCCATTAACTCTGTAAGAACCAATCCAGTTGTTTTAAAGGAAGTGTTACTGATAAACTGAAAATCTGACATGCTGCCTGCAATATTTATAACCTTTAGGAAAAAGAAGATAACTATATTCTGTGGTGCAGAGTTCTGCTTGTTTGTTTTTACACTGCACTACTTGCCATAAACACACATGGAATTTTATGGATCAGTAGAAAGTAAACAGAATTTTAATTCTGTTGAGACATGGATATGAATAAGGACAGGTACTGTTTAAGAGAATTGCAGGATTTAACAGTGATCTATTCATATTCTCAAACATTAAATCATTTATTAGTAATGTCTTCCAGAGCTTTCTACTAAACAAAGTCTTATATCACATGGCTTAGATAAGCAATGTACCGTATTAAATTTTCCCACTGAGGATCCACAATCTATTGCTTAACTATTCCACCAGTATGTGCTGTAGTATCTAGTTTCAAGTACCACTAGCAATTCGGTCACTTGGTCATTACCTATAAGAACGCATCTTACAAGAAGCTTTTAGTACCTCAGTTTTTTTCAATTTTGTGTGTTTGGGTTTTTTTAAATCCTCTCCTGCTTATTCCTGTTTGTCATCTCCTCTGACTTTCTCCACATCTCTCTGTCATACGCAATGTTAACCAGTACCTATCAAACCAAGGAAATTACTACTGCCTAGATTAAAGTTAGTGGCTGAACTTTACCAAAGCAGACCAGTATAGCCCAACTATGATGTTATTTTACTCTTATATATGATTGTGAGAAAACTACAATTCAGATCTTTGTGTAGAGCTTGCAACATGAAAGATTCCCTCATTCTGTGATCTTTTAAGACAGAGAACGACTTGTTCCTAATAAGCCTGAAATCAAGAACAAAAATGTGGTGGTAAGTAAGTGTGATATTTTAAATACAAAAGCACCTTAAAACAAAGCAGGAATCAATTGAATACCACTAACTTGGCAAATTATGACTTGGCCCAGCTTATCTGCATCTTTTCCAACTGCGGTGGGTTGACCCTGGCTAGATGCCAGGTGCCCACCAAGCTGCTCTGTCACTCCCCCTCCTCAGCTGGACAAGGGAGACAAAAATATAATGAAAAGCTTGTAGGTCGACATAAGGATAGGGAGAGATCAGTCAGCAATTACCATCGTGGGCAAAACAGACTCAACTTGGGGAAACTGACTTAATTTATTGCCAATCAAATCAGAGTAGGATAACGAGAAATAAAACCAAATGTAAAAACACCTTTCCCCCACCCCTACCTTCTTCCCAGGCTCAACTTCACTCCCGATTTTCTCCACCTCCTCTCCCTCCGAGCAGCACAGGGGGAATGGGGAATGGCGGTTGCGGTCAGTTCATCACATGCTGTTTCTGCTTGCTCCTTCCTCCTCAGGGGGAGGACTCCTCACACTCTTCCCCTGCTCCAGCGTGGGGTCCCTCCCACAGGAGACAGTCCTCCATGAACTTCTCCAACGTGGGTCCTTCCCACTGGCTGCAGTTCTTCACAAAGTGCTCCAGCCTGGGTCCCTTCTACGGGGTGCAGTCCTTCAGGAACAGACTGCTCCAGCGTGGGTCCCCCACAGGGTCACAGGTCCTGCCAGAAGACCTGCTCCAGCGTGGGCTCTCCATGGGGTCACAGTCCCCTTTGGGCATCCACCTGCTCTGGTGTGGGGTCCTCCACGGGGTGCAAATGGATATCTGCTCCACCGTGGACCTCCATGGGCTGCAGGGGGACAGCCTGCCTCACCATGGTCTTCACCAGGGCCTGCAGGGGAATCTCGGCTCCAGTGCCTGGAACACCTCCTCCCCTTCCTTCTTCACTGACCTTGGTGTCTGCAGGGTTGTTTCTCTCACATATTCTCACTCCTCTCTCCCACTTCTGTTCCACAGCAGTTCCACACCCCCCCCCCCCACCTTCTTAAATATGTTATCACAGAGGTGCTACCACCATCGCCAATTGTCTCAGCCTTGGCCAGTGGCAGGTCCATCTTGGAGCCAGCTAGCATTGGCTCTCAACCCAGCTCACAGACATAGGGGAAACTTCTAGCAGCTTCTCACAGAAGCCACCCCTATAGGTCCCCTGCTACCAAAACCTTGCCACGGTATATTGGGTCTTCCTGAGATGAAGTTAATTTTCCCCATAGCAGCCCTCATAGTGTTGTGCTTTGTATTGGTAGCTAGAAAGGTGTTGATAACACACCAGTGCATTGGCTACTGCTGAGCAGTGCTCGCACAGCATCAAGACTGTCTCTACAACATTCCCCCCAACCCACCAGTAGACTGGGGGTGGGCAAGATCTTGGGAGGGGACATAGCCAGGACAGCTGACCCAAACTGGCCAAAGGGATATTCCATACTATATGATGCCAGCTCAGCAATAAAAGCTAAAAGAAGGAAGGGGGGGGTATTAATTTTTTCAACGTTTGTCTTCCAGAGCAACTGCTATGCGTACTGAAGTCCTGCTTCCCGGGAAGTGGCTGAACATCGCCTGCTGATGGGAAGTAGAGAATAAATCTTTGTTTTCTTTTGCTTCTGCACGCAGCCTTTGCTTTTTGCTTGTTCAACTGCCTTTATCTTGACCGACATGTTTGGTTATTTTTTTTTCCATCCTAATTTCTCCACCCTGTCCTGCTGAGGAGGGGAGTGATAAAGCAGCTTGGTGGCACCTGGCATCCAGCCAAGGTCAACTCACTACACACAGAAACCCAATATACCAACCATCTTTTGAAATGCACAAATGCAATACACTGAGGAGAAAACATTATGCCTGAGTAAACTCCGCCTCTGTGTGTAATATTGCAGCATATCTCAGCAACATCGCCCGATTCCAGCATTTCAAAATTGTCTTTCCACCTTATACATCAGCTCCTAACAGAATACCGAAATATCAGAGAACTCTCATTTCTCAGAAATACTCAATGATTTAAGCTTTTCATCATAAGAAAGATTATTCAGTATTCTAGGAAGAAGATAGCCGAAGTTGGTTAAAGACAGTTAGTACTCCTATTCCTTATATTGGAGCGTTCTGTGATAAGGACAAAGGTCTCTAGTATGAGAACTCCTACAAAAACTAGAAAATCATCAAGAGTCTTATCATCTGCTTCAAACATAAGATACAAACCCTGCACCAGAGTAACAAATATCTACTGAACAAAACCTCTATGCGTTATGCATTGTAGGCCAGAGCAATGCTACAAAACCCCTGAAAAGTCTGATTATTGTAGCTCTGTGGCTAAAGTAACAATAGCTTTGAAAGCATAACTGCTAAGCAGCTGCCTGCTAGACTAATGAGCAAGACTGCCCACAATCTCCAATAAGGACTCCAGTAGCCCTTCACAGACACCTGTAATAGTGGTGTCTGTGATAATAATAACAACAAATAAATAATAAAGGTGGATCGGCAGACTAGAAAATTTTGAACAATTAATTCAAAGATACTTATCCTTGAAAGATACTTTGTCCAAACAGCCTGCAATGCTGCTAATGACTGGAACATGCATATATGCTTATGAATAAAGGAACCGATCAGAAAGCTCATTAGATACATAATCAAAGATGCTAGCCAACAGCATATATGATAGATGACATTAATATAAGGAACTAATTATGTACAAGATTCTTTGCATTCAGATTTCTGCATTGTTTAGGTTCCACTATATGCTGGTCACCTATACAGTGTTAGAATTGCTGTCCACTATGCACATGCCTAGGTAAGAGCCTGTGCTCCCTGGAAGAAGAGACTAAAACAGTGATTTGTAGCAGGGGCTGTGCATTCTGGAATCCTAAGAAAGTCTAGAGGGGCTGGGGGACAAAAGCTGTTAAGAAATGTTATAAAAGCTGCCTCTTCCAGCAGACTCTGAGACCTGGGGATGACTCCTTTCCAACTGCTGGAGCCTAGTCCAGCATATCTTCAGATCCTCTGAGGGCTCTCTGTCCCAGGCTGACAGATACAGCTGCTGCTTTCCTGTTTCCAGGTTTGGCTAGTAGCAAAGTTGAGTGCATATCCCAGAGATGCACACAAATACACACACAACCACACGTATCAAAGACACTAGCACAGCCATAGGCAGGGCACTGCCTTTAACAACACACCCACATAACACTATCAGAACTACATAAAATATAGGTACACAGAGTCATGTCCCATTCCTCCTCTCCAGCTGATCAGCACTGAAGTTCACTATTGAAAAACACATGCCTCACTCTCCAGATTTACAAGCACACCAACAACTGCAGATCTCTCAGATATGAGCATGGGCCCTCAGCCTGATATACCTACCTGGATCTGGGGCCCTCTTACCTGGTATACCGGTTTCCTCCTGTTTGCCAGTTAGCCCAGCTTGATGTTCACTAGCAGATTCATGCACTCAAACACTAGTCTTGCAAGCATCCCCCACCCTTGCAGCTCCCTCAAACACCAGCATGGGCTCTCAGCTTGCCATATATCTAGGCCCAGATCCTGGACTCTCTTACTCACTTTTGGCTCAGACTTTGAGTCTTCTCAGAGACAGGTTTTCCTCCTATTTGCCAGCTAGTCCAGCTTGAAGTTTGCTAGTGAATTGCACGTATACACACAGAGGAAAACACACTGGTCCCTCCAGTTGCTGGCACCGCAAACACATAGGCCCTACGACCCACGGTACCTCCAGCTGCTGACACTGAGATGCTCAGTTGTTGACATGGCAGACATACAGACCACTACTACCTGGGGTCTGACCAGATTGCTGGCACCTAATTCACTCACTCTGGTCTCTCCAGTTGCTGGCACTTAGACCTTGCAGCACTCACAGATGGTATAGAGTGAAATTTCACAGTAAGATAGTTAAGAAAGGATTCAACAATAACTGCAATGATTAGACACATAGCTCTGTCAGACAAGTGTACTGACCGGTAGCAACTTACATGCAACCAGCCCCTTTCATCCATCCTCTTCGCTAGTCTCCTCCTTGTTCCTCCTCAGTCCCCAATTGTTCCACACCTTTGACTATTCCTCTAAATATTACTTAATAAATTTTGCATAGTCCCACAGGCTCCCCTCAACTGTCCATAATATTCATGCGTATCTCCTTTCACCCTTCTTATCAATTACAAAGTCCAGGTTGAACCTCTTCAAAGCTACACCTGCTGTTTCTTAATGGCCCATCAATTAGTGGCTGAAGAGTTTTACTTACTTTATGTCTCTCATCACTTATCTATCTGGTTTGTGTTTCTGTCAGTTTTTTTTCATTTTCCCTGTTACTTATTACTCCCTTTAAACTGAAAAGGTCTATAACCTTAATGAAACAGATGCTCTCACATTCCACATATCCTTACAGTAACCAGTATGACTGACTAGAGAGACCTGGGGCTGTTTAGTCTGGAGAAGAGAAGGCTGAGAGGGGACCTTATCAATGTCTATAAATATCTGAAGGGTGGCTGTCAGGAGGATGGAGCCAGTCTCTTTTCAGTAGTGCCCAGTGACAGGACGAGGGGCAATGGGCATAAACTGCAGCACAGGAAGTTCCACCTCAACATGAGGAAAAACTTCTTTACTGTGAGGGTGACAGAACACTGGAACAGGCTGCCCAGAGAGGTTGTGGAGTCTCCTTCTCTGGAGACCTTCAAAACCCAACTGGACATGTTCCTGTGCAACCTGCCCTAGGTGATCCTGCCTTGGCAGGGGGGTTGGACCAGATGATCTTCAGAGGTCCCCTACCATTCCGTGATTCTGTGACTATGGTGAGGCTGCACCTCGAATACTGTGTTCTGTTTTGGGCCCCTCACTACAAGAAGGATGCTGAGATGCTGGAGCATGTCCAGAGAAGGGCAACGAAGCTGGTGAGGGGTCTGGAGCACAAGTCTTATGAGGAGTGGCTGAGGGAACTGGGGTTGTTTAGTCTGGAGAAGAGGAGGCTGAGGGGAGACCTTATCGCTCTCTACAACTACCTGAAAGGGGGTTGTGGCGAGGTGGGTGTTGGTCTCTTCTCCCAAGTAACTAGTGATAGGACGAGAGGAAATGGCCTCAAGTTGCACCAGGGGAGGTTTAGATTGGATATTAGGAAAAATTTCTGACCACTGAGAGAGTGGTCAAGCATTGGAACAGGCTGCCCAGGGAGGTGGTGGAGTCACCATCACTGGAAGTATTCAAAAAACGTGTAGACGTGGCACTTTGGGACATGGTTTAGTGGGCATGGTGGTGTTGGGTTGACAGTTGGACTTGATGATCTTAGAGGTCTTTTCCAACCTTAATGATTCTATGATTCTATGACTTGAATATTTCGACAGTCATGACCATCATGGAGGTTTGCAAATGAAAGGCTATCGTGACTTTTTCAAGGATAGTACATGATTAGCAATTAATTGGCCCTTTGGATACTCTGTAATAATATGACTGGGATTATGATCTTCCTTCAGGCCTCAGCCCCCCCAAAACCATACAGCCATATCACTATAGTAACATGAAGGAGGACACTCCAGGCTTATTTCTTCAAGCACTGCAGTGTAAGGAAGCAGCTGCCCTGAGTCTCATGTTGTCAGATCTGTGCGCTGCAGTCCATTACTTAATGCAGGAATGACTCAGCAGTCAAGGCAACTTCCATGTCTGTCTGAAGGTTAAAGCCCCTGTATGTCTAGAGTTCTGCAACAAATCACCCCAAAACAAACAAAAAACCCAAACAACCAACAAACATTTATGTTTAGTAGACTTCCCCACCATCCCCTTCTACTTGCCCAGTAAAGAACTTGTACCTTCTGGCCTCTTAATTTCTTGAATCCTTTTAAGAGCTTTTTCTATAGTGAGTGTGACAGCCATCACTTTTCATTCCTCTAGTATAAGGCCAGCTGAGGTACATTCTAGTTCATGCTTTAGCAACTTTCCATCTTAGTTTTCTTAACACTCAACTGAACACGACCTGTTTCCAGCAAGTTATTGCTTCTCTAAAGCCTGTTCTATTAAGAATTCAAGTTTAAGACACTTCCCTTGTAAAGAAACAATTTGGCTTTTTCCTACATCTTTATCGTCTATTAGTACTCTTACAACCTTAAAGTTGGTGGAAGTTTCCCACTTTCAGAGTTTTAAGCTTGCCTTAGTTTCACACTTAGCTTGCCAGAGCCTAAGCTCTTAAGTTTTCTTTGAAAAGAGTTTACACTTTTCTAAAGGCTGTCTTACCCCAGTAGCACACTTGACACTGTTAAAATCAAAAGCAGCAAAAAGTCAGCATGGTTAGTCTCTTATGGTACATCTAAAGTACCTATTTTTGAGTTACAGTAGGTATGTCTACACCATTAGTTTAAGTTATTGTGTGTTTAATATCACTTATGTGTTACTTGATATCACTTGCTGGAATTAGTGCAACGATGTAAGAAAAAGTAGAGAGAAGAGCTTGTAAGAGAGTCAGAGTAAGGAAATGATAAGAAAAATCATGTATCTGCCTCAACAACTGTTGTTAATTTTTGCTGGGTATCACTCCAGAATTGCTGCTAGGTTGATATATATTAAAAATGTAATAAATAAATAATAAAATAAAAAATAATAAAAAATAAATAATGTGTGCACAGGGGAACTAAGTGTCAGTGCTCAAATCTACCTCTAATGGTGGAAGTTTAATATTGCTTTAACGTGCTTATTTTTCCAGGCTACTATTTAAAGACCATAATTCAATGCACAACAGGCACAGGTATTATAAACCACCTTCTAAGAAATTTTTTACGATGAGGGTGGTGAAACACTGGCACAGGTTGCCCAGAGAGGCGGTAGATGCCCCATTCCTGGAAACATTCAAGGTCAGGTTGGATGGGGCTCTGAGCAACCTGATCTAGTTGAAGATGACCCTGCTCATTGCAGTAGGATTGGACTAGATGACCTTTAAAGGTCCCTTCCAACCCAAACTATTCTATGATTCTATGACTAAGAGTGTCATCCAGACACTCCTTGAAACTGTGACAGGCTTGGTGCTGTGACCACTTCCCTGGAGACCCAGTTCCAGTGACTGACCACCCTCCCAGTGAAGAACCTTTTCCTAATGTCCAATCTGAACTTCCCCTGACACAGCTTCATTCCATTTCCATGTGTCCTAATGCCGGTCACCAGAGAGAGGAGATCAGCACCTCCCCTTCTGCTGCCCCCCTTGAGGAAGTGATAGACTGCGATGATGTCACCCCTCAGCCTTCTCTTCTCCAAGCTGAACAAGCCAAGTGACCTCAGCTGCTCCTCATAAGTCTTGCCCTCGAGACCTTTCACCATCTTGGTCGCCCTCCCCTGGACACACTCTAATAGTTTGATGTACTTATATTGAGGCGCCCAAAACTGCACTCAAGGTGGGGTTTAACCAGTGCAGCGTAGTGGAGGACATTCATCTCCCTCAACCAGATAGCTATGCTGTGCTTGATGCACCCCAGGACACAGGGGGACCTTCTGGCTGCCACTGTTGACTCATATTCAACTTGCCACAAACCCAAACCCCCAGATCTCTTTCTGCAGGGCTGCTCTGCAGCTTCTCAGCCCACAATTTCTATGATTTACATCAGTCCCAAACTCTGAAAACAATACCCCACAAATCTTACCTAAAAAGATTAACAGCATTGTCCTGGTTTCAGCTAGGATAGAGTTAATTTTCTTCCCAGTAGCTGGTATAGTACTGTGTATTGGATTTGGGATGAAAATAATGTTGATAACATACTGATGTTTTCAGTTGTTGCTAAGCAGTCAAGGACTGTTCAGCTTCTCATGCTGGCCTGCCAGCAAGAAGGCAGGGGATACAAGGGAAGCTTGGAGGGGATGTAGCCAGGACAGCTGACCCAAAAAGGCCAAAGGGATATTCCATGCCATATGACATCATGCTCAGTATATAAACTGGGAGAGCTGACCAAGGAGGGCTGCTGCTCAGGAAATGGCTGGGCATTGGTCGGTAGGTGGTGAGCAATTGCACTGTGCATCACTTCTTTTTTATATGCTTTTCTCATCATCATCATTATTATTACCATTACTTTTATTATTTTCCCTTCCTTTTCTGTTCTATTAAAATGTGAGTGAATGGCTGTGTGGTGTTTAGCGGCCTGCCGGGTTCAACTACAGCAGTCCTTTTTGGCACCCAATGTGGGGCACAACATGTTGAGATAAAGACAGATCTGACCAGAGTGCATTAGAGCAAATTTGTTATAAGCATTCATTATAATAGTTTGATAGTTGCTGGTCACAATGTTGATTTATTTGTTCTCAAAGTTGTTGTGCTTATTCTCAGGGTTGTGTCATGGAACACGTTACTTGCTGTATATGTTCCCTTTTGTGCTGTTGATAATCTCTGGGAACTGGGTCAAGATTATCATTTTGTTGTACTTTGTAACAGTGGCTTATGATATGATAAAACTGCTGCTAGTGACATTAATCCAGTTTCTATACTCAGCATTGCCGTCACTTCCATACTTTGTGATACATCTCTTGGAAACTATTAATAATTACACTGTTTACCTTTTCTCCTTGGAGAGCCAATTTACGGGGAAGACACCTCCGTTCAACTTCCCCTTCTCCTCCAGGCTAGCAACAATAGCTCCTGAGAATTTTTAATACCCTTGGGATGTTCAAACCAGCATGTTCCTGTTGCTCCTACTCCTGAATGCATTTCAGGTCTTGTTTAAAGTTAAACAGCTACTTAAGAATATCACCCAGTAATCTACCCTGAGGCTGGACAGTTATGAGTGGCAGGGTGTGTGGGATAATATGGGCAAGTACCTAGGACAGTAGGCACGTCCAGTGTTCTGCAACTTCACCCTGAACAAGTGCAGAATCCTGAAAAACTAGTGAAGTATTTGAGAAAAGTATGCTGTCACCCTGGCAATTCCAGAGAAACACAAATCACTACAGTGTGCTGGGGCCTGGCCCATGCCTACCAAGCCCTGTTCAACACTATTCAGTATCCTCCAGGGGAAGAGAAGGTCTCTGGATCTGACAAATAAACAACAGGCACTGTGGCTACTTCAACGCCCATGACAGGCACTGCAGCTGAACCAGAAAACCAACCCATGCTGGTATCAGTCATCCCTATACACAAGAAGAAATAATGGAAGTGGAAGTAAACTTGTTTAGTAAGGGATGAAGAAGCTTCTTCTAAGAGGGAGCAGGAGGAAGAAGTGGATGAGGCAGACTACTCCAAAGCAGGGCCATCACGAGAACAGGAGGAAGAAGAGGAAGAACGCATAAACGAGGCCATAACCACCAGATCTCTATCCCTGAGTGAGCTGCAAAATACGTGTCGTGGTTAGCCCCAGCTGGCAACTAAGCACCCAGCCGCTTGCTCACTCCCCCACAGTGGGACGGGGGAGAGAATCAGAAGAGTAAAAGTGAGGAAACTCACCCCCAGTCTTCTTGCTAGCAGGCCAGCACAAGAAGCTGGACTGTCCTTGACTGCTTAGCAACAACTCAAAACATCAGCACGTTATCAACAGTTTCTCATCCCAAATCCAAAACATAGCCTCACACTAGCTTCTGTGAAGAAAATTAACTATCCTGGCTGAAACCAGGACAATATGCAAAAAGATTACAGCCTTCATGCAGGTGAGCATATTGTCACCTGGCTACTCCAATGCTGAGATAACAGGGCCAGTAGCCAGAAATTAGAGTGTAAGGAAGCCAAGCAGCTGGGATACCTTTCTAGGGAAGAGGGCACTGACAAAGCTGTTGGAAAAGGGGCACAAGTCCTCAGCCTCTGGAGGCGACTCTTGTTGGGTGTGAAGGAAAGGTATCCTTTCAAGGAAGATGTTCTATGTCACCCAGGCAAGTGGACCACCATGGAGAAAGGTAACCAGTACCTGAGGGAATTAGCTGTGGTGATGATTTATGATGACCTGAACAACGAGCAGTTATCCAAAGACCCAGATGAAGTACACACGACCCACGTGTCAGAAGTTTGTACTGAGTATACCATCATCATATGCAAACTCATTGGCTGTAATGACCTGGAAAGATGGAGAGGGAAAAATGGTGGATGAATTGGCTGGCCAACTCTGCCAATATGAAGAAAGTCTCTCCTCCTCCGTTGTCTCAGCTGTGGAGAAACTAGTCCAGCAAATCAAGGAGGATAGATCCTACTACCAATCTGTACGGACCAGTATCTCAGCTATTAGGAGTAAACGTTCCTTTGCTCGAGAGAAAATATAGCAGGTACACACCACTGGCCGCCCTGTGGTTTTAACTGTGTGACCACGGAGAGGACATGAGGAAGTGGGATGGAAAAATCTACCTTGACCCTAGAGGCACGGGTACGTGAGTTGCAAGGAAAAACAATCACAAAAGGAAGGAGGTCTTCCAGGAAAATTGCTGCTCCAGTTTCCAATGGGCAGGAACTCTGTCTGTTCCCCAGACAGAGTAGAAGGGCTTACCTTACTCCTGATTTTAATTAAGGGACTTCTGATTCTTATTTACAAGGAGTAATGAATGCTGTAACCAGGAATATAGGGGCCCTGCCTCCAGCCACCTGGAGGAAAGGGACAACCAGGTTTATTGGACTATGTGTATTCAATGCCCTGGCACATCCGACCCACAGGCTCTAGCGGACACGGATGCACTGTGTACCCTAATGCCATCAAGGTATAAAGGGGCAGAAACCATCTGTATTTCTGGAGTGACTGAGGGATGCCACCTAAATGTCTTGGAGGCTAAAGTGTGCCTAACTGGGAAGGAGTGGCAAAAGCACCCCATTGTGACTGGCCCAGAGGCTCTGTGCATCCTGGGCATAGACTACCTCAGGAGAGGGTATTTCAAGGACCTGAAAGGGTACCGGTGGGCTTTTGGTATAGCTGCCTTGGAGACAGAGGAAATTAAACAGCTGTCCACCTTGCCTGGTCTCTCAGAGGACCCTTCTGTGGTGGGGCTGCTGAGGGTCAAAGAACAACAGGTGCCGATCGCTACCACAACAGTGCACCGGCGGCAATATCATACCAACCAAGATTCCCTGATCCTATCCAGATGCTGATTCATCGACTGAAGAGCCAAGAACTGATAAGTAAGACTTGCTCACCCTTTAACAGTCCCATATGGCCAGTGCGAAAGTCTAATGGAGAGTGGAGACTGACAGTAGATTATCACGGCCTGAAGTCACACTGCTGCTGAGTGCTGCCGTGCTGGACATGCTAGAATTCCAATATGAACTGGAGTCAAAGGCAGCCAAGTGGTATGCCATAATTGATATCACCAATGTGTTTTTCTCAATACCTTTGGTGGCATAGTGCAGGCCACAGTTTGCTTTCATTTGGAGGGGCGTCCAGTACACCAGTACAACTGGAACAGGGTGAAGCTCCAGAACAGCTGCACTATATCAATGCAGAATGCATATTCCAAATTACAGTCTGACTGTAAGGCCTCTATATGCCAGAAGAACGACTTTAAATGGGGCCCTGAGCAACGACAAGCCTTCGAACAAATCAAACAGGAGATAGTTCATGCCGTAGCCCTCGGGCCAGTCCGGGCAGGACAAGATGTTAAAAATGTGCTCTACACCACAGCTGGGGTAAACAGCCCTACCTGGAGTCTCTGGAAAAAAAGCACCAAGGGAGACTCAAGGTCCACCCCCAGGGTTTTAGATTTGGGGATACACAGGATCCGAGGCCTGCTATACTCCAACTGAAAAAGAGATATTGGCAGTATATGAAGGGGTTCAACCTGCTTCAGAAGTGATTGGTACTGAAGCACAGCTCCTCCTGGCACCCCGACTGCCAGTGCTGGGCTGGATGTTCAAAGGGAGGGTCCCCTCTACACATCATGCGACTGATGCTACGTGGAGTAAGTGGGGCGCACTGATCACACAGCAGGCTCAAACAGAAAACCCCAGTCGCCCAGGAATCTTGGAAGTGATCATGGACTGGCCAGAAGGCAAAGGTTTTGGAATATCGCCAGAAAAGGAGGTGGCGCGTGCTGAAGAGGCTCCAATGCAAAATAAATTGCCAGAAAATTAGAAGCAATATGCCCTGTTCATTGATGGGTGCTATCCCATTGTGGGAAAGCATCGGAGGTGGAAGGCTGCTGTATGTAGTCCTATATGACAAGTCACAGAAACTGCAGAAGGAGAAGGTGAATCGAGCCAATTTGCAGAAGTGAAGGCCATCCAGCTGGCTTTAGACATTGCTGACTGAGAAAAGTGGGCAGTGTTCTGTCTCTATACTGACTCATGGATGGTGGCAAACTCCCTGTAGGGGTGGTTACAGCAATGGAAGCAGAGCAACGGGCAGCGCAGGGGCAAACCCATCTGGGCTGCTGAATTGTGGCAAGATATTGCTGCCCGACTAGAGAATCTAGTCATAAAAGTACGCCATATAGATGCTCACGTACCCAAGAGTCGGGCCACTGAAGAACATCAAAACAGCAGCCTGATCCACCTGCTGGTTAAGACTGAAGGGGCTAAGGTGGATCTGGACTGGCAACACAAGGGTGAATTATTTATAGCTCACTGGGCCCATGACACCTGAGGCCATCAGGGAAGAGATACAACTTGTAGATGGGCTCATGGTCAAGGGGTGGATTTGACCACGGACACTACAGCACAGGTTATCTATGAATGTGAAATGTGTGCTGCAATCAAACAAGCCAAGCAGTTAAAGGCTCTCTGGCATGGAGGACAATGGCTGAAATATAAATATGGGGAGGCCTGGCAGATTGACTATATCACACTCCCACAAACCCACTAAGGCAAACGCTATGTGCTCACAATGGTGGAAGCAACCACCAGAGCAGAGTAGAGGGGCAGAATCCCCTCGCTCGACCTGCTGGCCACGCTTCTTTGGATGCAGCCCAGCATATGATTGGCCTTCTGGGCTGCGAGTGCACATTGCTGGCTCATGTCCAGCTTCTCATCCACCAGTACCCCCAGGTCTTTCTCAGCAGGGCTGCTCTCAATCCCTTCATCCCCCAGCCTTTTTTGATCCTGGGGCTTGCCCCGACCCAGGTGCAGGACCCTGCACTTGGCCTTGTTGAACCTCATGAGGTTCACATAGGCCCATTTCTCCAGCTTGTTCAGGTCCCTCTGGATGGCATCCTGTCTCTTGGGCATGTCAACTGCACCACTCAGCTTGGTGTTGCCTGCAAACTTGCTGAGGGTGCACTCTATCCCACTGTCCATGTCATTGATGAAGATATTAAACAGTACTGGTCCCAATACGGACCCCTGAGGGGCACCACTCATCACCAATCTCTGTCTGGACATTGAGCCGTTGACCACTGCCCTCTGGGTGCAGCCATCCAACCAATTCCTCATCCACCAGACAGTCCACCCATCAAATCCATAGCTCTCCAAGTTAGAGAGAAGGATTTTGTGTGGGATCATGCACCAGCCTCCGGGAAAATCAAATAGAACGGACTGTTAAAGACTACACTGAAAAGAACAGGTGGTGGGACATTCAAACATTGGGATACACATTTAGCAAAAGCCACCTGGTTCATCAATACTAGGGGACCTAGATATCAAGCTCGCCCTGCCCAATCAAAACTTTTACGTACTGTAGAAGGGGATAAAGTCCCTGTGGTGCATGTAAAAAAATATAATGGGGAAGACAGTCTGGGTTATTCCTGCCTCGGACAAGAGCAAACCCATTCATGGGATTGCTTTTGCTCAAGGTGCACTTAGTAGGTGATGCGGGAGGATGGGGAAGTCTGATGTGTACCTCAAGGGGATTTGATTTGGGGGTGAATAGCCAAAGATGTTAATTGCTATATAATACTCTATGTCATCACATCAACAGTCAAAGACTGTTCAGCTTCTCATACTGGCCTGCCAGCAAGAAGGCAGGGGGTGCATCGGAAGCTTGGAGGGCACACAGCCAGGACAGCTGACCCAAACTGGCCAAAGGGATATGCCATACCATACGACGTCATGCTCAGTACATAAACTGGGGGAGTTGGCCAGGGAGGCGCCGTTGCTAGGGAACTGGCTGGGCATTGGTCAGTGGGTGGTGAGCAATTACACTGTGCATCACTTTGTATATGTTTTTATCATTATCGTTGTTGTTGTTATTATTATTTCCCCATCCTTTTCTGTCCTATTAAACTGTCTTTATCTCAACCCACAAATTTTGCTTTACTTTTTCCCCTGATTGTCTCCCCCATCCCACTGTGGCTGGTGGGCAGAGTGAGCAAACCGTTGTGTGGTGTTTAGCTGCCTACCGGGTTAAACCACAACATAGCATTATTAATAAATAAATGTGCTTACTGTTCTTAAATCAGAGAAGGGATTGTATTCATCTAGCCGTCGAGGAACATTTCTTGTCACTTGTGTAACAGAATGATCCTAGAAGAGAAAACACTTCTGTAAATGTATGCATATTTATACAAGCAACAAGTCAACACATATCATTATATCATATAAAACTCATTATATCATAGAAAACTCTAAAAAAGTTTGTTTCACTAAAAAAGCCTGTAAATATCCACCTCTTTCTGTCCTCAAATGACATCATACAATCTTGAGCTTCTTACAAAACTAGATGTCGTGGTTTAGTCCCAGACGGCAACTAAGCACCATGCAGCCACTCGCTCCCTCCCCCACGGTGGGACGGGGGAGAGAATCAGAAGAGTAAAAGTGAGGAAACTCATGGTTTGAGATAAAGACAGTTTAATAGGTAAAGCAAAAGCTGCGCATGCAAGCAAAGCAAAACAAAGAATCCATTCATTGCTTCCCATCAGCAGGCAGGTGTTCAGACATCTCCAGGGAAGCAGGGCTCCATCACACGTAATGGTTTCTTGGGAAGACAGATGCCATCACTCCGAACGTCCCTCCACCCCTTCCTTCTTCTTCGTCCCAGCTTTATATACTGAGCATGACACCATATGGTATGGAATATCTCTTTGGTCAACCTGGGTCAGCTGTCCTGGCTGTGTCCCCTCCCAGCTTCCCATGGACCCCCAGCCTTCTTGCTAGCAGGCCAGCACAAGAAGCTGGACTGTCCTTGACTACTTAGCAACAACTCAAAACATCAGCACGTTATCAACATTTTCTCATCCCAAATCCAAAACATAGCCTCACACTAGCTTCTGTGAAGAAAATTCATTCTATCCTGGCTGAAACCAGGATACTAGATTATCACAGTCTAAAAGAAACTCCATCTGTCATACATTTGATTTATAAGGGAAAAAAGCTCTCAGTAAAGAAGGGAAGAAAACCATATCCTGCTCTATTGACCACTGGACTCCACAACTATACACCCAAAGAGCACGACAAAAGAAAAGTTTTTTCTATAAACTTTCGGTTTTCCCTACCCAGATGTACCACCAACACCTTAAGGAATAAATAAAGTATTTCAGAAGAATGAAGCTGAGGAAACAGTGTCCCATAATGTCAAAAGTACCTCTGGTTCAGCTTCTACCTGATCTAGTAAAATTAAGAAAAAGGTGTAATTTTTTCCTCCAATGAACTCCACAGTAAAAAAGACTGCTCAAGTTTTAGCTTGAGAAAGCAACTTCAGGAATGAAACATTTCTCTGTGCTAGAGACAGGCAAGCTTGATACTACAGAAGAGCAGAATTGCCCACTATCATAGACCACACTAACATCATATGAAGACAAATTGTACATTGTGTCATCTGATGCCTGGTTCCACTACATTATATCTGTGGCTTAATTTAAGGTTTTGGCATCTTAAGAACATAAGAATGTATGAAAGGAAGGTTTTCTTGAAAATTAAAAAAATCTACTTATTTGATATGGTGAGTTGCATTTATATTTACATAAATACACAAAACAAGCGTACAATATTTCATACGTATAGCAAACATACAAAATAGCTATAAATATACTATTTAGTAATTTATAACTGTTGCCTATATATACGCATACATATTTTCTTAATTACAACAGTCTAGTTCAACATTAGAAAATGAACTGAAGTTGATAAAGGCTGGGACAAAGATAAGTATTTACATTTATATACATAGAATCATAGAACCATCGGGTTGGAAGGGACAGAATCACAGAATGGTAGGGGTTAGAAGGGACCTCTGAAGATCATCTGGTCCAATCCCCCTGCCAAGGCAGGATCACCTAGGGCAGGTTGCACAGGAACACGTCCAGTTGGGTTTTGAAGGTCTCCAGAGAAGGAGACTCCACAACCTCTCTGGGCAGCCTGTTCCAGTGCTCTGTCACCCTCACAGTAAAGAAGTTTTTCCTCATTGTTGAGGTGGAACTTCCTGTGCTGCAGTTTATGCCCATTGCCCCTCGTCCTGTCACTGGGCACTACTGAAAAGAGACTGGCTCCATCCTCCTGACAGCCACCCTTCAGATATTTATAGACATTGATAAGGTCCCCTCTCAGCCTTCTCTTCTCCAGACTAAACAGCCCCAGACCTTTAAAGTCATCTAGTCCAACCCCCCTGCAATGAGCAGGGACATCTTCAACTAGATCAGGTTGCTCAGAGCCCCATGTCTTCCCTGTGCTGAGGGCTCCAGAGCTGGATGCAGTACTCCAGGTGGGGTCTCACCAGAGCGGAGTAGAGGGGCAGAATCACCTCCCTCAACCTGCTGGCCACACTGCTTTTGATGCAGCGCAGGATACAGTTGGCCTTCTGGGCCAACCATATCTCTCCCAGGTATGTATTACCAATCAAATACCCAGTAGCCTTTGTTTTGCTGCATGAAAAGGGTAAGCTCTTTTTATTTCAAGATAAGCTCTCCATTGATTATCACAAATTATTCCCTATATGCACTTCATATTGCCCTTTTAGAGAAGTGAATAATACTAATTGTACACTTTCTGGTAAGAATTCATCCCGAGTGTTATTTGATAGTAACAGTTGTACTTCCTAAGATCACACCACTGGCTCAGAAAATTAAGCAAAATGCAACAAAAAATACCTGAAATTATGTTTGTTGGCCTGAGTTTTTTGATGTCTTGATCAAAGAGAACACTATCCATCCCACTCTTCATAAAGGAATGAGTTCTGAAGAGCAATCAGAGCTACTGTTTCACTTGAAACTCTCCATATGATATACTTTGCTTTCAATATGTCCTCATGAGCATTTCTGGGGAGAGATTTCTGACAAAGTTCTGCTTTTAAGAACAAAATTGGAAGGAGAAAAAAAAAAAGTATTTGGCCAGCAATGGACAAAGTTTTTTTTTCCTCCTGCATTAACTGTTGGGTCTCAGCTTTTAAATTAGGACCTGACACTTAGAAAAGAACATAGCCTGCACATGAAGGATGTGTTTTTCAGTCCCATAACACTGTCTACATTCAGCCAGATTAAGCCTCTCAGATTGCAATTTACACATGTTCAGTAAACATTTGGCATAAATCAAACAGCTAAACTCCCCAAAGACTTCCTCCCTGTTCGTGCCACAACAAGCTGCAAATGGAAAAGTTTCAAGAAGCTATTCCTGTTTTGACGCAGTGTCAAACACTGCTGGTTCTTCATGCTTTATTTATATCATCCCAGGCCCAAGAAGGAGTAAAGTTACAGGAACTTCACAAACAGCAACTTAATTGAGATTTCATGTCTCGGTGTCCTAATAGTACATTAGCAGTATAAACAGTTTACATTTAACAGCATGAAGGAAGCCTTAATGTCTTGCCCCTACAATAGTATATTTTAACCTATGATTAAAAACCACTTGCTACAAGAAAGAACTGTCCCGAAAGGTTACACACGTAACACCCAGAGGAATTAATGACTTAAAGGCAAAATAAAGGTTATTTCTGTACACAATTATTAAATAGGATAGTGCAGAAGTAGACAACTGGGGTTTCTTATATTTGGCTTTCAAGCATCACCCATTATAGGCCACTTTATCTGATAGCCACAGAGCTATGAAGGGTTCTGAGCTACTGAGCAAGGCAAATTCCCCCCACCTCTGAAACAGAAAACTTCATAAACTCACAAGGCCAAATTTGTCCTAAAGCCCACACCAGTCCCATCTTGCAATGGAGTACTGGATGCCTAACAAAGCATTATTTCTCTCATCATTATTCTCAAAATTCTCCCCTTCCTCAGCTCTGAAAGGTGTGTTATGTTCCTCTTTGTAATGTTAAAGTCTCAACATATACTACAAGACTAATGCAATATGTGCTAACACTTTACTGAAAGTCGGGGGGGGAATGCAGCTATAATCAATATTGAATATCTACTAAAACACTTCACAGTTTTAATAGATTACAGTGCAGTTACAGCGCTGATGAAGTGTACTCTCAAAAGCTAACTACCATGCAGGACAGCTAAAGGACATTTCCAACATCATGATGTTCAGCATTAAATTATGCAAGATTATGGGGAATTTATAAAGTTTGAAGTCATGAAGGGAAAACCAAATACAAATATTTTTCTGACTTTCTAAGTCCTTTACTAATTTAAAGACGAACAATTTGGTATATTTTATAGTCATATAAAAGAATTAAAACTAAGTTATGCATACAGGCACACAACAGAAGTTTTTAATTCTAAAGCACAAATACTGTGGAAACACTTCAAGTAATTAGGATCCTGATCCTTCAAAAATAATTAAGACTTCTCTTCCTTGCTATAAGTTTCTATCACTTTAGCTTCACTTGAACAATAGCAGTCAAGGTGCAAGCTGTATAGACTCTGCTGCTACACAAGTTAGCAGTCTCGCCAATGCACTATTGACTGCAGCATCAGCTCTCCAGCTTGTACTTCCTGCCAAATCAGATAGAAGATTACTTTGTGCTCACGTGAGTCAGATTAAATGTAATATCCAAATTATAACTGGAACTAGCTCTGCAGTAAAGTTAAACTCTAGCATAAACTTAGCTCTAGTGACTCAAGTAATACTGTGACCTCAGCAGGAGCAACTCAGGTGCCTAATGCCATTTTTAGATATCTTACAGCATCTCAGACATCCACACAAGAATGGCAGTCATTACAGAACTACAAGAAACCCACGTCTTTTTTGGAGCAAAAACTCAAAGCTAACCACTGTTTGGATACCTAATCCCACTGTATAGGGATGCATGGCAAGGTTTAGGGAGGCTGGGGGGGGGGTGCAAGGGTGGCTTCTGTGAGGAGCTGCTAGAAGCTTCCCCTATGTCCAATAGAGCCAATACCAGTCAGCTCAAAGATGGACACACCGCTGGCCAAGGCCGAGCCAATCAGTGATGACGGTAGCACCTCTGTGATACCATATTTAAGAAGGTGGAAAAAAATGACAACAGCAATTGCAGCCAGAGAGTATTGTCCTGACAAGTGGGATCTTTACCAGGTATGCAAGGCCAATATTCACACAGGGTCAAGGTATTCCTTTTATTGAAGGTTTGCGCAAAGCTGGAAGCTAGGTGGTATCCCACAAAGCTAGCTTAGCTCAGTACAAAATCTACATGTTTACATTGTTACATGATTAGTAAAACAATAAAAAACCCACTCAAGTTTACATTCATTGATTAGCAATTACTATATCACTTGCTATTGGTTACACATATTTAAATTAGCATGCATGCTCCTAGAAAGTGTGGGGGAGTAATTTGCACAGTCCCTCAATTGAGTTGGCAGTCGTGATCTCCCCCTGCCACCTTTGCCTTTACCCTAGTTATTGTGAAATTTCACTGACTTCATGCCGGTAGCATTCTCCTATTCTTGTTATCTTCCCTGTGGCAAGACATTTCTTTTATCAGTCCCTGAAGCCCCCTTTTCCATTCCTCCTCTGGAGACTGGCAATTAGTAAGGCATGCAAGTTTACATAATCTTGCTAAATTCACACAATACAGCTACTCAGCTTAATGGTTAACACTTATCTTCGGCTTATCAAGAGGAGTGAGAATATGAGAGAAACAACTCTGCAGACACCAAGGTCAGTGAAGGAGGGGGAGGAGGTCCTCCAGGCGCCAGAGCAGATTCCCCTGCAGCCCCTGGTGAGGCAGGCTGTCCCCTTGCAGCCCATGGAGATCCACAGTGGAGCAGATATCTACCCTGCACCCCGTGGAGGACCCCACACCAGAGCAGGTGGATGCCTGAAGGAGGCTGTGACCCTGTAGGAGGCCGGCACTGGAGCAGGCTCCTGGCAGGACCTATGGACACGTGGAGAGAGGAGCCCACACTGGAGCAGGTTTGCTGGCAGGACTTGTGACCCTGTGGTGGACCCATGCTGGAGCAGTCTGTTCCTGAAGGACTACACCCCATAGACGGGACCCAGGCTGGAGCAGCTAGCAAAGAACTGCAGCCAGTGGGAAGGACCCATGTTGGAGAAGTTCATGGAGGGCAGTCTCCTGTGGGAGGGACTCCATGCTGGAGCAGGGGAAGAGTGTGAGGAGTCCTCCCCCTGAGGAGGAAGGAACAGCAGAAACAACATGTGATGAACTGACTGCAACCGCCATTCCCCATCCCCCTGTGCCACTCAGAAGGGAAGGAGGTAGAGCAATCGGGAGCAAAGTTGAGCCTGGGAAGATGGGAAGGGTGTGGGGAAGGTGTTTTAAGATTTGGCTTTATTTCTCATTATTTACTCTGATTTTGACTGACAATAAATTAATTTCCCCAACTTGAGTCTGTTTTGCCCATGATGGTAATTGCTAAATGATCTCTCCCTGTCCTTATCTCAACCCACAAGCTTCTCGGTATATTTTTCTCTCCCCTGTCCAGTTGAGAAGGAGGCATGATAGAGCAGCTTTGGTGGTGTGGCGGACCAACGTGTGGACTTTGTCTTAAACATTTCTTGGTACGGAGGCCTGCAGAGCAGAGCCACGGCGCAGGCACAGTGGTAAATACAGCACTTGACAAGGGCACCCGACAATCGACGACCCCCCCAAGTATGCAAGATACAACATGGTCCTCACATGGGCGCTAAGGGATGAGTGAGACGTGCTGTTTCCTCAGGCAACCGGAGTGAAAAGGCAGGACTAAAAAGTATAAAAGGTGGTGCTCACAGTGGCTGGAGAGACCCCCACCACCAAGGAACAACAAGAATCAAGAGGACCAATGGGATGCCGCTGGATCCACAGGTGGTGATATCTTCTTTGTTTGTCTCTGTCTCTCTCTTTCTCTTCCTCTCTTTGTCAAATTGTGAAAGACGTGTTGCATGGGACTTGTTGGTCTAGTTGTATTGTTTAGTTAGAGTAGTTGCCATTGAGTTATTCCATGGAACCTCATGCCTTGCATTTTTGTACTATTAAATTGTTAAATTGGTTGGTTGGTGTCGTCTCACCTTAATTCAGTCCAGGGGGATCACGAACTTGGTCATTGGTCCCAAGGGGAGGGAGGTCGTCCTAAACGACTCCTTTCAGGCCACAACAGGTGGGCACCTAGCCTCTAGCCAAGGTCAACCCACCACAGTCCTTTTATCATTCATTTCAGAAACAAAAAAAAACCCAACACATTTTTTAAGAGTAGATAAATTGCTGAATTGTTTCAGAATAAATGAAACATATTGAATTTCAAGAGATTGCAGTTTCAGAACCTTTGTATCATCTCCCAAGATGGAAGGCTACAACTATCCCCTGTCCTATGACTTAACAACACAAAAGAAAACCAACACACACACACCAAGGAGACAGCTACATAGGAAAAGGTTTAAGATGATCTTAGAAATTCACCTTTGTAAATTTATTTCATACTGGTTTAGTCTATTCAAGAATAAACTTTCAGGGCCTTAAGGATGCTCAAACCCCTCCTAGGTTGTCAGACATGCCTCATCACTAAGGACTTGCCTGGTCATCATGAGACTGCTGGCCAACCCTGGTTACTTTTGCTGGACCTGATCCTGACCCCAACTTGACTTTCTAACTTGGGCTTGGATCTGCCTCCTCAATACGGACTTGTCTAACACTCTTGACTGAATGCAGTTACCATCACTGGACCTGCTCTGCTAACCCTGCTTGGGTGCTGTGGGACTGCACCATTTGTCAGTGAGAACTTCACCAAGTGTGAATTCGTACTCACAAGCTGTGAAAATTGTTCCTCAGTAAAAGGAATTAAAAAAGCTTTCATTATCAGCCTGCTTCCATCTAATGATACTTGAGGTTACACCAAATGTGTATTTCTTCAAAACACTATTTCTATAGAAGGATTATCGTGTCTTCATTTGAATGGTACATTGATGTATTTTCTTCTGCACAACTTTAATGTGATCAACAGTTTTTTAACTTTAGAACATTACTTATCTATTTGTTTCATTACCTCTTGTCTTTCAAGCCAAAACACATCTTGTTTTGGTTGGTACACCATCCAGAGGACAGCTATTTACAGAGAAATACTATGACTTCTAAAGCATATCAGCCTTTGGGTTCAATTCAGGGATTGGGGTTGGGGGAGGGGGGGGTTGATTTTTTTTTTTTTTAAAGAAGAGTACCACATTAAAAAAAGCAAAGGTTAAATAGCCACCGTCTCAAAATCAACAATGTTTTATGATCAATCCAAGCAAGCAAATACTTGAAACAAGAAATCCTATTTTACAAACTAAATTCCTTTACTTCCAGGAGATAGCAAAACAGAAACATAACTTAATTTTGGACTTCCAAAAGAATTAGCTACCCAAAATACTGAGCAGACTAGATGGTTCTGCTTTACCTTTATCTTTCCAAAGAACATATTTCTTCATTCAACATCAAGCAAGAATCTCTGCTGTAATCTTAATAAAAGGCATAAGAATAGTCACAGGAAACCTCACAAGTAGTTAGCAAAACCAAAATATTTAAGAAAAAGCAGGATCTATCTTTAAACCTTGACAATAACTCTTTGACATGATGCCCCCCTCTCCTTTCTCTGTGTCATGGTTTAACTCCAGCTAGCAACCAAGCACCACACAGCCACTCGCTCACCCCCCCTACCCCATAGGAGAATCATGGGAGACAATCGGAAGAGTAAAAGTGAGAAAAATCATAGTCTGAGATAAAGACAGTTTAATAGGTAAAGCAAAAGCCACGCACACAAGCAAAGCAAAACAAGGAATTAGTTCACCACTTCCCAGGCAGGTGTTCAGACATCTCCAGGAAAACAGGGCTCCATCACATGTAATGGTTACTTGGGAAGACAGATGCCATCACTCTGAACGTCTCCTTTCCCCTTCCTTCTTCTTTGTCCCAGCTTTATATACTGAGCATGACATCATATGGTATGGAATATCCCTTTGGCCAGCCTGGGTCAGCTGTCCTGGCTGTGTCCCCTCCCAGCTTCCTGTGCACCCCCAGCCTTCTTGCTGGCAGGCCAGCACGAGAAGCTGGACTGTCCTTGACTACTTAGCAACAACTCAAAACTTCAGTACCTTATCAACATTTTTTCATCCCAAATCCAAAACATAGCCTCATACTAGCTTCTATGAAGAAAATTAACTCTATTCCAGATGAAAACAGGACACTGACATACTAGTTTGTGATTTTACACAAGCACAGGAAGTGGCTTCAAAGGTAAGGAAAATAAATAATCTCATCATACATAAAATTATCAAGCACAAATAAAAATACGAATACATTTGAATAAGGTGTTCAGACAATACAACTTAGGTTGTCACGGTCCCTCTGGAAATACTGGTTCTATGTATAAAGTATTTTAAAACACATAGTCAAACAAAACTGAAATGCAGACACGCATTAATAACCACAAATTTCAAAGTTGTTATACCAACAGCATAACAATCAAGGTTTGGCATATACATGAGGCCTTCTACCCCTTCAAGTAAATGAATGGATGAGTAAAAGCATGCAAGATTACCTTTTCTGGGCAGTGGGACGAGACAGAAATCAGCAGAGATTGAAAGAATTTTTAAAAAGCCTCCGAAAAAAAAAATAGGAAAAGTGTACAGCTTTCCAAAAACAACTTCTCACCAAGGCGAGCAGCTCCAGTACTGGAAAGATCCGCAGCAGTGCGCAGCGGGGTTTCACGAACCGGGAGAACCTCCAGGGGAGCAGAGAGACACCAGTAGCCTGCAGCTGGCGCGACATCGGCTGACAAGACAGAGCCAAGAGCAACGGCTGCAAAGCCCACCCCCCCACCCCCCCATAAAGGAAGCCCTTAGGGAGCAATAGCGACCAGGGCATGATGCAGCAGTTGAGTCACCATCCCTGGAGGTATTTAAAAATGTGGCCCTTAGGGACATGGTTTAGTGGTGGACTTGGCAGTGCTAGGTTAACAGTTAGACCTGATAATCTTAAAAGGTCTTTTCCAACCTAAATGATTCTATGATTACACAACTAAAAGAAATTCAGAACCATGTTTAACAGTGAGCTTCAAGTTAGAGAAGTCGTTATAGAGTCCTTTTATAATGATGCATTGCAGATAAGTAGATCATGCATTTTGCCTGACAGGTACAATAGAAGTCTTTCCCTGATGAGAAACTGGAATCAACTATTGCACTTTAAGCAATGTCTTCAGTCGGTCACTGAAGGGAACTGCTCCAGAGCTGGCCTGATCCACAGCCGAGTGGCAGAACTTGGCACACAGGGGGTTTTCCTGAGGCAGGGAAACAACTGGGCAGAGGAGAGACCTGCCAGGAGCCAGCAGTTCTCGAGGGAGACACTGATAAGGCCTGAGCATTGCCAGACCAACGGCAGCCCACACCTATAAAAAGCAGCCTAGGAAGCGCTAGCGATCAGGAGCACTGTGACCAAAGCAGGCAAACAGAGCATGGCATGTCAGAAGGGCATAGTGGTGTGGAAGGGCGTGCAGGAAGGGCATAGTCACCCTACCAGCTCAAGAGATGAGTTCAGTTGGTGGTCATCACCCTCTCGGGAGGAGCTTAGCTATGGTAGCCACCCAGCAGAAAGCCATGTCCACCAGAATGGATGTGGCAACCCAGACAAGAGCACCTACGGAAACATGCAGCCATCCAGGTCTCAGGCTGCAGGGGGTGCCAGAGCCTCTCACTGGCAACAGTTGGCAGCAGTGAGAGCAGCTTTGTGAGGTGTGACCAGGTGGATGATCTGCTCAGCCTGGTGGCAGAGCTACAAGAGGAGGTAGAAAAGTTAAGGAGCATCAGGGAGCCTGAGGAAGAGATAGACTCAAGGAACCATACTCTGCCCTCCCTGAGACAGAAGCAGGAACAGCCACCAGAAAAAAAACCACAAGATCAAGGGGATCCTGTATCCTCCCCCCAGCCAGGCTGAAGGCAGTAGCTTAAAGGAAAGGAGTGAATGGAGGCAAGTCCATGCTACAGGCAGCAGGCAAACCCCTACCTTGCCTTCCCAGGTGCCTCTGTACAACAGGTATGAAGCTCTGGATGTGGAAGGCCAGTCCATGGATGATGGTCCAGCTACACCAGAGGGTTTATGAAGGTCAGAAAAGCCTACCCCCCGTATGACAATCACCTCCACAAGGAAGAAAAAACAGGTTATAGTTGTAGTCAACTCCTTTCTGAAGGGAACACAAGGTCCAATATGCTGGACAGACCCTTCTCTTAGGGAAGTCTCATCCCTCCCTGGAGCCTGGGTTAAGGATATCACTAGGAAACTTCCTAGCCTGGTACGGCCCTCGGACTGTTACCCGCTACTGCTCTTCCATGTGGGTGGCGATGAAGCTGCAACACATAGTTCAAGGGCAATCAAAAGAGACTTCAGGGCCTTGGGATGGTTGGTTAGGGAATCGGGAGCACAGGTTATTTTTTCCCCTCTCGCCTTCCATTTGCAGGCAGCAATACTAGAAGGAACAGACAGGCCTACTCTATTAATACATGGCTCCATGACTGGTGTCACCGCCACAATTTTGTGTTTTTTGATAATGGGATGGCCTACAGAGCACCAGGCTTGCTGGCATCGGATGGGATTCACCTTTCTCAAAGGGGGAAGAGGGTCTTTGCTCGCAAACTAGCAAGGTTTATTGACAGGGCTTTAAACTACACTTGAAGGGGGATAGTATCAGGCTTGCCCATGACATGCCAAAGTTAGAGGGTTGGGATGCTAGCAAGGGCCCTCAGCCTGCTGCTCTGAGACGTGCTGCCTACACTGCAGCCTTATGGAAAAAAGCCAGGGGCTCCTGAAGTAACAGAAGCCAACAGGGAAACACTAGTAAAATACCTCAAAAGAATTAAGGGGTGTTCATCTAAGAAAGTTGTGGAGTATTAAGGCACGGACTCCGGCAGGGATTCGAGCCAAAGACCTTTATTGCTACAAGTGTCCGCTTTTTATGCAGTTACAGCTCTCTCACACGCCACAAAATGCATCCTGATTGGTTACCACACACAGTCCATGCGCTTCTCACACAGTCAGGATTAGCTGCCTGCAGGTGTCCACGAGCTCCTTTGCTTCCTCTTAGTTGTTTACCACAGCTCCTTCTCCTCAAGGTTGAGCCCTGCAGGTGTCCAGCTGTTTACCAGCTTCTCAATGCCCCAGCTCCTTCTCCTCAAGGTCGAGCCCTTGCAGGGTGATCCCAACATCTCCCCCTTTTTGTTTGTCTATAAACAAAACCTGATGGATCATTCGCTGAAGCATGGTGCGCAGACATGAAAGCAAACAAGGAACAATTAACAAAATACAACAAAAAATGGCCAATGCTAATAATGCTGTTTTACACAAAGACTTTAGCCATCCTGTTATGCCCCAGCCATTCAATAACTTGTCAACCCAAGAGGTGTCATCAGACGCCATGGCATGTAATACCTTGGCATGCCGCCAAATATCATTAACGTCTGTGAGTATTTTTCCAGCATTATCCACATAAGCACAACAGGTCTCGTTTATCAGAGTACAGACTCCACCTGCTTGAGCAGTGAGGATGTCTAAAGTTTTACGGTTTTGCCATACTATAGTTCTAAGAGATTGAATCTCTTGCTGCAAGCCTAAAATTGCATCTACAGTGTGATTAGCAATAATTTCCATTTCTGCTGACAGATTAACTATTGCCTTTTCTAACTGTACTATTCCTAGCGATGGAAAAAGTGCCCGCACAAAGCTATGAAAACCAGTATTATATCTTACCAAAGGATTTGCACTTCGCTTAGCTCTAAAGGTTTTCCATGTGCCCCTAATGATACCACTAATTTCAGTATGACTAATCAGCTGCAAATTAGGAACCAGGAAGCCCATGGTACATTCCCCTGTCCAGTTTCTGGGCAGCTGTTTCCTGGCCAATTGATCTCCACACAGCCACCATAACCCCTCTGGTAAGTTACAGGTGGCATTTAATGCAAGACCGCTATTGGTGGTGCTCCTTCCTCAAAAATAGTCTGCCCATTGCTGCGCCTTACGTCCCTGTGAATAATTCGAAGCGCTGTTGCTGTTGTGAGATACCTTCAGCGCAATGGCTGTCCAGTTTCCCTCGGTCTGATTAAACTTTGCCAGGCTCATACCATTTTCAGCTGTATAATTAACATACACTACTGTTATATTGACTAATGTCAGAGTATAGTGTTGATCTTGATATGGTACAAAGTGGTGTTTGCACTGATAACTTGTATTAAACAGCTCATAGGGATTCTTCTCCGTCCAATTGCTCAGAGGAATGCCCAACAACGGGCCCTGTATCTGATCTGCAGTTCCACAGATCCAGCAGTTGGTAGTGTTAGCATAATTAACCGCACTCTGCAGCGGTGACACAAATGTGTTTGCTGTAAAGCCCACATGGACACTGCTCACAGCTATCAGTCCAAGCAACACCACCACCATGGTTTTACTACCCCTCCCCATTATCTTTGCCTGATATATTGTTCTGTGTTACAACAAAAATATCGAATATACCCAAAATTCTCTATCCCCTCAACTCTGTTACACCGTATACACCACGGGGAGTGTCTGGTTCAGGTATACTCTTTGATTTCCTGTAAAAGAAATGATATATTTATGACAATAATTACAACGACATAGAACAAACCCACAACACCGTTTTACAAATAGGGCATATTGAAGTTCCTGCTCTTGAACGTCCAGGGAGTGCCGCTGAGATGGTCAACGAGCCATCATTTCCCACACAAAAGAGCGAAAGTGTCAGCTGGCAATACGTCGGAGTCGGACTCCGCGTCCGTGGGATGTGTGACAGGATCTTCTGGTCTCACCGCTGGCCGTACCAACCTGGTCAGTACCCACTTCGCTCCGTCCCTTTGCCAACGTTGGGCAGGGTCATATCTTGACTTGAGGGAAGGATCGCCCCAGGCAGCCCCCTCCTGTTGCAGCACAGGCGACCAGCGCTCATGTTCCGGGTCAGGGAGGACTCGCCACCTCCATTGGTTGCATTAGCAGGGGGGCACTGGGCTCAGGCTGCTCATTCTCATCATCCCCAGCTTGGCTTTCTTTCTCTCCCGGGGCTGTGGAAGCAGCAGCTGCTGCCGCCGCTGTCCGCTCTGATTTTATCGCCTTTATAGAGTCTCTGACTAATCGCCAGGTTGTTAACACTTTCGCAGCCGTATGATCCCCTTTGGAGGCTGCGTCTAACACCAATTTCCCTGCTTTCTCCCAAGTATCTCGCTCAAAAGCTGTTGCAGAGTCTGCTGCTAGCCCCTGGCTCTTCAAAAATGCTAACAATAATCGTAACGTTGTTTCATCATAAGTAATCCCCCTCTTCTTCAAAATCTTTAATACAAAGGATTGCTTTTTCTTCCGAGGACATTTGTGACCCCATTACTTCACGTCCCCAGCTGCTCACCTCTTTTGGTGATTATTCGTCCGGACTGCAGCTCTCTGTCCCGCTGCTTCTATCTTCGTTCAGCTGGGCTACTCCACCGGTCGTTCTCTTTACCACAACTGAAGTCCCGATTCGGGGCGCCATTTGTGGAGTACTAAGGCATGGACTCCGGCAGGGATTCAAGCCAAAGACCTTTATTGCTACAAGTGTCCGCTTTTTATGCAGTTACAGCTCTCTCACACGCCACAAAATGCATCCTGATTGGTTACCACACACAGTCCATGCGCTTCTCACACAGTCAGGATTAGCTGCCTGCAGGTGTCCACGAGCTCCTTTGCTTCCTCTTAGTTGTTTACCACAGCTCCTTCTCCTCAAGGTTGAGCCCTGCAGGTGTCCAGCTGTTTACCAGCTTCTCAATGCCACAGCTCCTTCTCCTCAAGGTCGAGCCCTTGCAGGGTGATCCCAACAGAAAGTGACATGGCCAACAGCCCAGCTGAAGTGCCTCTACACCAATGCACACAGCATGGGCAAACAGGAAGAGTCGGAAGCCACTGTGCTGCTAGAAAGCTATGACCTGGTTGCCATTACTGAAACTTGGTGGGACAAATCCACCCTCATGAGGTTCAACAAGGCCAAGTGCAGGGTCCTGCACCTGGGTTGGGGCAACCCCCAGTATCAATACAGGCTGGGGGATGAAGGGATTGAGAGCAGCCCTGCTGAGAAGGACCTGGGGGTACTGGGGGATGAAAAGCTGGACATGAACCGGCAACATGCGCTCGCAGTCCAGAAGGCCAATGGTATCCTGGGCTCCATCCAAAGAAGCGTGGCCAGCAGGTTGAGGGAGGTGATTCTGCCCCTCCACTCTGGCGAGACCCCACCTGGAGTCCTGCATTCAGCTCTGGAGCCCTCAGCACAGGAAAGACATGGACCGGTTGGAGGAGGTCCAGAGGAGGGCCACAAAAATGATCAGAGGGCTGGAACAGCTCTCCTATGAAGAAAGGCTGAGAGAGTTGAGGTTGTTCAGCCTGGAGAAGAGAAGGCTCCAGGGAGACCTGATTGCAGCCTTCCAGTACTTAAAGGGGGCCTATATGAAAGATAGGGACAGACTTTTTAGCAGGGCCTATTGCAACAGGACAAGGGGTAATGGTTTTAAACTAAAAGAGGGTAGATTTAGACTAGATATAAGGAAGAAATTAGTGGTCAAGCATTGGAACAGGCTGCCCAGGGAGGTGGTAGAGTCACCATCACTGGAAGTATTCAAAAAAACGTGTAGACGTGACACTTCAGGACATGGTTTAGTGGGCATGGTGGTGTTGGGTTGATGGTTGGACTTGATGATCTTAAAGGTCTTTTCCAACCTTAATGATTCTGTGAAATGTTTCACAATGAGAGTGGTGAAACACTGGCACAGGTTGCCCAAAGAGGTGGTAGATGCCCCATCCCTCGAAACATTCCAGGTCAGGTTGGACAGGGCTCTGAGCAACCTGCTCTACTTGAAGATGTCCCTGCTCATTGCAGGTGGGTTGGACTAGATGACCTTTAAAGGTGCCTTCCAACCCAAACTATTCTATGATTCACACTGTAAGTACAGTTGAGGTAGATCGCTAGATTAGGTCACGGAAACACTATATAAAAGACAAGTTACCTGGGCTGATGAGCCATGCAGGGGCAGCTATACGGCTTCTAATACCCCTAACCACTCTGGGTATCTATACATACTATGGTTTGCTATATGTTATTTTCATCATTACTATAAAAAGAAAGAAAAGCATCACATACTTTTGTTGCTGAAAACATATTCTAGAACAATGACACCTTTTCAGTACTTGGTGCCAAAAGGTATTTAGAAGAACAGTGCTCACTGCCATTGGTGCCCATCCAAACTATTCTTGGTGGCAACCTCAACACCAGGGCTGCTGTTCATCTGGAAGGTCACTGCACTGTGTAAGACATGAAGAAAAAACAGAGTGACTAGCCTGAAAAATACACTTTACTAAATTTTATGACAATAAAAACTAAACTAATGATTCAGACAGACTCCAATAAATAAATGTCAGTAACACTATGCTTCCAGCAGCTACCTGCACAAAAATATGCTTGAAATGCAACAGCTCAATTTTTAAAAGGCTTAGTTATTGTAGCTAGCATCCTAAAGTTGCTGACATATCGTAAGTGTATGCTTTAAAGTGTCAGCAGGAGATACAAGTGAGGCACAAAGAAATTCGTTAAGATTATGAAACTAAGTAGCTCAAGAAATAATTTGAACTGGATTCAAATAGCAAAGAAAGAACAGATAACAAGGGGAAGCATCCAAGGAGGTCAGCTCTTCTTGGCAGCTGAAGCCAGGAGAGCAGGTAAAGAAACTAGTCTCAGCTGTATGACAGGTCAGTAATGCAAGAACTAAAACCTTTAAAATATACTACAACACATCATTTTGAGATGCAGTGTAGAACTTATGCCTAGCCATCAGTAGTACCCTGTGTGCTTCAGAAATAACGTAAAGAAGTGGGTAAGCTTGATGGGAGCTGGGAGGAGGCGAGAGAGAAAAAAGGGGGTAAATTCACTAAACTATCTGGGTCAGTCAAATGGAAAAAAAAGCCGTTGTAGCATTATGCACACATACACTAAGTTACTGCCAAAATCAAGACACTTTTTTCCTTCAAAATAATACACCTGAAACGCAAGTTATGTTATTTTAGCAACAGAAGGCAAGACAAAACACAGAAACCTGAACTTGTGAAACAGCTGTGCCCGTTTCTAGGGCTTCCAAAGGCGCTGTTTATTTTACAAGCCCCCCCCAGAGTCGTCGTGCGATCTGCGCCGATCAGCGCACCCGATCAGCGCCGGCCAGCTCCCCCCGAGGCCCTTCCCCACCTGTCACGGCTGGGAGCGGCCCCCCGCACACAGCGGGGCCGGTACCACTCCCTCCCCCGGGACGCCCAAGGCTCGGCGCAACTCGCTCTACCCCCGCCGCAGTACCGAGGAAGGCTCGCAGACCCCCGCCCGCAGCCTCACCTTGAAGGGGTTGTTGAGGTCCGGGTCAGCGAAGGGGTTGCTATCGAAGGTCGACATGGCAGGGGCAGACGGGCACTACGATCGCCAGGAGACAACTCTTCCCCTGTAGCAACACCCACCAGCTCGCCAGCTCAGCTCAGCTCAGCTCAGCTCAGCTCAGCTCAGCTCAGCTCAGCTCAGCTCCGCTCCCCTACCCTACCCTACCCTACCCTACCCTACCCCCATCACCAGCCACTACAACTTACACCCCACCAGCCACAACGCACCGACCTCCCAAAATGGCTGCCCTGGAAATGAGGTTGCACAGCGGAACGGCCATAAAAGGAAGCAGGAGGGGCGAGCAGGAGGCAGGGAGGGAGTAAGACTTGGAAGAGTTTGTTCCCGGGGTGGGGAGAGAGGTGAGCTGGAAGAGTCTATTCCTGAGGGGGGTGGGTTGTGAGGGTTGGAGACTTGCTGTGGTGAGGGCTGTTAGGTGCCCGTCGCTCTCGCCGCATCGCCTGAGCTGACGAAGGGCAATGGGGGGCTCTATCCCGCCGCCCTCGCACGCTAGGGGGGAAGGAGGCTCAGCGCGACAGCCGGGGAAGCGCGCGCGTGCGTTGCTAACAGCCGTGGCGGCAGCGGGGTGCCTCCCCTCAGAGAGCGGCATCCGGCCGGGCAGCTCCGAGCCGCCGGCTCAGCCAGGGTAGCCCCCATTTGGTAACCCTCTCTCGGGGCTACTCGGTACCGTGCAGATGGTAGCCAAAGGGAAGAGGTGCGTGGCCTCTCCTTTCCTCCTTCCCTGCCCCTCAGAATGGGTCAGGACAACCCGTCTTGTCTGGAAAGTGAAATGCATATGCAAAGGTAACAAGAAAGCCTTCATATTTGAGGCTTATTTGGTAAAACACAAATTTACTCCCTTATTCCCTTCTGCTGTTGGCATGATAAATAGCATGCCAAGTGCACAGCTTCTCAGATGTCTTGTACAAAGGTTCAACAAGGCCTGTAGGTAGGGTATGCCTTTGAACCATGGTCACAAAATCCTGCTTAATTGGGTGGAGACATTGAAAGGGCTTCTTGGAAATGTTCAAGCATTTTGAACTATTCAAAAGACTTTTCAAATACTTCCTCCAGAAATACTGATACTGCAGTTTGAAGAACTCAGTCTGAATGATGCAAATAAATGGGAACAGCTGTTTGAAGCACTGAAGAACCTTTGGTTCAGAGCTATCACTGAAATCTGAAATCTTGTATACTTGATATTGAAAAGTAACAGTCTACATTGATGCAACACTTTTAAAACCAGTGAATTCTGGATTTCTTTACATGCTTTCTAAAGAAATTATTTAAAGTTTCATTTAAATGCAAAAAGAGAGGTTTGAGACAAGTTAGCCTGTACTCTACCTAAAAGAAATTGCTATGAGAGTAAAATTTTCCTTTTAACTTTTTGGTATTCAAATCTGATTTTTTTCCCATGTAAACAATCATAGACTAACGTTGAGGCACACTGTCTAGGGTTTGTTGAAGGCTGACTCAGAATGTTAACACTTTTATGTATTTTAATGGCTCTACATATATCATTACTCTGATCCTGACACTGGCAGTCATTGTGATGGTAGTGTTCCATCAACAAGTCAGGAAAAACCCTACATGTACAAAAGAATTAATTTTGCATGGATCAGTAAAAAAGCAATAACTGCCTCAAGGCTTTCTCTAATTTATGCAGAAGTTTCTCAATTATTTGTGAAAGACTGTCAGATATAAGTTGGTATGTGAATGGAACAAATCATAAAAGCATAGCTTCTAAAGAACAAAACATTTTCAACTTTGTTGCAATGAAGTGTAAAACACTTCATACTTCAAAAAACACAAAGGCGGCTGTTGTACAATCAACAGAAGTACATTACTGTATTAGGATCATAGAATCATTTAGGTTGGAAAAGACCCTTAAGATCATCGAGTCCAACTGTAAACCTAGCACTGCCAAGTCCACCACTAAACCATGTCCCTAAGGGCCACATCTACATGTCTTTTAAATACCTCCAGGGACAACGACTCAACGACTTCCCTGGGCAGCCTGTTCCAATGCTTGACAACCCTTTCAGTGAAGAAATTTTTCCTAATATCCAATCTAAACCTCCCCTGGCACAACTTGAGGCTGTTTCCTCTTGTCCTAATGTAGACTGAGTAAAACCATATGTTTGAGTTAATGCCTAGGTTATAGTGACACTGTTTCATTTAGGCCTGGTTACTTTGTATAAACTTGCATGCCTTACTAATTGCCAACCTCCAGAGCAGGAACTGAAAAGGTGGACTTCAAGGACCGGTAAAGGAAAGCATCTTGCTACAAGGAAGATAACAAGGATAGAAGAATGTCACTGGCATGAAGTCGGCAAAATCCAGAGTAACTGGGGTAAAGGTAAAGGCGGCAGGGGGAGATCACGACCACCGACTCAGTTGAGGGACTGTGCAAATTACTCCCCCACACTTTCTAGGAGCGTGCATGCTAATTTAAATATGTGTAACCAATAGCAAGTGATATGGTAATCACGAATCAATGAATGTAAACTTGGGCGGGTTTTCCACTGTTTTTACTAATGTAACAAGATAAATACGTTGTAGTTCCTTTGTGTGGTGTGCTAGCTTTGTGGAATTACCACCTAGCACCCATCTTTGCACAAACATGAAATAAAGAAATATCTTGGCTCTGTGTGTAAGATTGGCCTATTGCACACCAGGTACTGGACCCCGCTTGTGGGACAACACTATCACTTGTTATTTGGGAGAAGAGACCAACACCCACCTTGCTACAACCTCCTTTCAGGTAGTTGTAGAGAGCAATAAGGTCTCCCCTCAGCCTTCTCTTCTCCAGACTAAACAACCCCAGTTCCCTCAGACACTCTTCATAAGACTTGTGCTCTAGACCCTTCACCAGCTTCGTTGCCCTTCTTTGGACACCCTCCAGCACCTCGATGTCTTTCTTGTAGTGAGGGGCCCAAAAGTGAACACAGTATTCAAGGTGCGGCCTCACCAGTGCCGAGTACAGGGGCACAATCACTTCCCTACTCCTGCTGGCCACACTATTTCTGATACAGGCCAGGACGCTGTTGGCCTTCTTGGCCACCTGGGTACGCTGCTGGCTCATATTCAGCCGCTGTCGACCCAGGTTCTTTTCCGCCGAGTGGCTCTCCAGCCACTCCTTCCCAATCCTGTAGCTTTGCATGGGGTTGTTGTGACCAAAGTGCAGGCCCCGGCACTTAAACTTGTTGAATCTCAGACAGTTGGCCTCAGCCCATCGATCCAGCCTGTCCAGATCCCTCTGCAGAGCCTTCCTGACCTTGAGCAGATCAACACTCCTGCCCAACTTGGTGTCATCTGCAAACTTACCGAGGGTGCACTTGATCCCCTCGTCCAGATCACTGATAAAAATATTAAACAGAACTGGCCCAAATACAGAGCCTTGGGGAACACCACTTGTGACCAGCTGCCAACTGGATTTAACACCATTCACCACAACTCTCTGGGCTTGGCCATCCAGCCAGTTCTTTACCCTGTGAAGAGTACACCTGTCTAAGCCATGAGCAGACACTTTCTCCAGGAGAATGCTGTGGGAGACAGTGTCAAAGGCTTTACTAAAGTCCAGGTAAACAACATTCACAGCCTTTCCCTCATCCACTAAGCAGGTCATCTTGTCATAGAAGGAGATCTGGTTAGTCAAGCAAGACCTGCAAGAAGAGCCAGACCTGCCTTTCATAAACCCATGCTGACTGGGCCTGATCACCTGGTTGTCCTGTATGTGCCGTGCAATGGCACTCAAGATGATCTGCTCCATAACCATCCCCAGCACCGAGGTCAGACTGACAGGCCTGTAGTTCCCCAGATCCTCCTTCTGGCACTTCTTGTTGATGGGCATCACATTTGCTAACCTCCAGTCAACTGGGACCTCTCCGGTTAGCCAGCACTGCAGATAAATGATTCAAAGTGGCTTGCTGAGCACTTCCACCAGCTCCCTCAGTACCTTTGGGTGGATCCCATCCGGCCCCATAAACACGTGTGTCGAAGTGGTGTAGCAGGTCAGTAACCATTTCCTCTTGGATTATGAGGGCTTCATGCTGCTCCCTGTCTTCCAGCTCAGGGGGCTGGGTACCCCAAGAACAATTGGTCTTACCATTAAAGACTGAGGCAAAGAAGGCATTAAGTACCTCAGCCTTTTCTCAGCCTTTGTCACTGTTTCCCCCTGGATCCCATAAAGGATGGAGATACTCCTTAGCCCTCCTTTGTTGTTAGTGTATTTATAGAAATGTTTTTTATTGTCTTTTACGGCAGTAGCCAGATTAAGCTCTAGTTGGGCTTTGGCCCTTCTAATTTTCTCCCAGCATAACTTCACAACATCCTTGTAGTCCTCCTGAGTTGCCTACCCCTTCTTCCAAAGGTCATAAACTCTCTATTTCTTTCCTGAGTTCCAGCCAAAGCTCTCTGTTCAGCCAGGCCAGTCTTCTTCCTCGCTGGCTCGTCTTTCGGCACATGGGGACAGCCTGCTCCTGCCCCTTTAAGATTTCCTTCTTGAAGAATGTCCAACTTTCCCGGATTCCTTTGCCCTTCAGGACTGCCTCCCAAGGGAGTCTGTCAACCAAGCTCCTAAACAGGCCAAAGTCTGCCCTCCAGAAGTCCAAGGTGACGTGCGGAAACAAACTTCACAACTCAAAAGAGTTATAAAGCAGGTATGTTTATTATGGCACCAGGTGCAAGGGGGATCGCTCCTCCTAACTTGCACACCATTTCGGCGAGCAGGCAAATATTTATTACACAAAAGAATACATATTCATATGATTACACAATACAAAACATACATATGAAGTGAGGCGGAGTAGTTCAAAAGGTTTGCGTCAGCAGTTTATGTTATCAATGATCTGTCTCTGGTGGTCATTTACTCCTTCAGGGGTCTTATCTTCCTCTTTTGTCTTTTAGATGAACTTCAGTCATTTACACATGCTCTCTTCTTACTTGATGATTTCAACAGTTGTTAACAAGTTCTAGCCGGTTCTGTGATAAGACTAACACTGTAGTTCCTGTTATCACTTCCTTTGTGTAGCAAGTCAGTCCTTGACAAATACCAGTCCTTGATAAGCTTAACCCTTAACAGACGTCACAGATGCCAGCCTTGGTAAGTGAGTTTTAAAAAGAATAAACAGAAGACAATAAACAAGGATCAATATCTAAGTGTTTAAAAGCAGATAGTTATGTCTCTATATCAAAGGTAGCAGTTCTGCTGACTCCCCTCCTTCTCCAAGAATCAAAGACTCTATCATCTTGTGATTGCTATGTGTCCTGGCTTTGGCTGGGATGGAGTCGTTTTTTTCTTCCCGATAGCTGGTATAGTGCTGTGTTTTGGAGTTGGTATGAGAATGATGTTGATAACAGACTGAAGTTTTAGTTGTGGCTAAGTAGTTGTAGTGCTTGTGTAACCAAGGTGGTAGGGAATTAAAATAAAATAGGGTTAGAAAATAGGTTTGTGAATTTGTAGCAAGTTGTAACTATAAGAACATTATGCACCAGCAATGCTGCTCGAGAACCCACCTAACCCTTCCCATCTTGATTTAATTATCAAGGAGTTAAGTGTAACATTGTGATCATGGTATTATGTTTTGTTCTAATAACAAGTAGTCAGAAAGAAGGAACACCTTGGTCAGTTCTACGGTCCGGTGGGTGGGTAATTATTCATTCTATAGTCTTGTCTTAAAACAAAGGACTGTGGGGTGAATGATTGCATATTGGACCAATAGCCCGTGAAGATGTATTTAGTGTTGCCAAGTTTAAGTGAACTTAGAGGGAAAGGTAATTCCGGCAGGGGGAGATCGCGACCACCAACTCAGAGACCACCCACTCAAGAAACCCTCCGACTCAAAAGATTAAGGAAGTAAAATCCCGAGAAATTATAGTGAGCATGTGTGGTCATTTACATGGTAGGCGAGGAATACTTAACCAATCATTTCATGGACACTTGATGAATATGTATTAATCTTGCCTATAAATGTTTGATTTTTGAACCAATCGATGAACACGATTTAGGAGGAGCTATCCCCCGTGTTCCCGGCGCCGTGAATAAAGAATGCCTGCCTTTTAACACTACATTGGTGTTACGAGGTTTATTCCCGATTTCGGTGACAGTTTTGGCGACCCAGATGGGACACTGCTTGTGAATCTCAACGGATCCGCGGGATCACGGGCCCTTCAGCCGGCACCGAGGGATTCTCAGGGAGAACCTCTGATCCCCGGACCGAAGAATTCTGAGCAAGTCCCCTGGAAAGGTAATAAGGCATTCTTTAAAGGATTGAAGTAACGTGGGTTCGAGTCCCACTAGCTCGCTTGTAAGGCGTGGCGAAAGCTACGCAGAGTAGGGCTGAAAGGTACCTCTGGAAAGGGTGAGGGTACGAGACCCTCACAAGGAATGCCTGCCTATAAGACGCGGCGAAAGCCTCGCAAGGTTGGGCTAGGGGCCCAGGTAAGGAGGTTGGGGGATTTCTGGCAGGGGGCTAGAAGATCCAGAGGGACCCTCGAGGAGAGTAGGGGTCCCTCCGACTAGTGCCTGTGATAGTGCACAATCACACCCACTAGTCTTGGGAAGATGGGAACATTTCCGAGTAAAAGATCTATCCCACAAAAAACACCTTTGGGATGTATTTTGAGGCATTGGAAAGATCTGGGAGGTGATCCTCTGACTCGGAAGCAATTAATTGAATATTGCAATCATTGGTGGCCAATGTATGTCCAAGGTTGGACAGTGGGGAGAAATGGTCAGAAAATGGGACATTGCAATATAACACCATCTTGCCATTAATGTTGTTTTGTAAAAAGGAGGGTAAATGGGAAGAAATGGCTTATGTTGATTTGTTCTTTACACTACAAAATTATCCAGAATGGCAGAGACAGTGTGGAATACATCCGTATGATCCCATGGTAAAGATTGTGAAAAAGGGGAAAAATGTGATGAGAACTCGAAACAGTGGTGGTGAAAGTTCCTTTTTCAATTACTGATTTAAGATCATGGAAAGAGACTGCAGGTACCTATCGGGAGGATCCCGAAAGGGTGGCTAAGGTAAAATGCTTGAAATTGCTTAGGCTGTATATAACAATAGAGTAAAAGAAAAATAGGTGAGGCAAACCCGAAGGGGTGGAAACCTACTAGCAGTTTTGGCAGGGAATAACAGGATAGGCAGAGGGAGAGGACAAGGAATGAATATCAGAGAGAGAAGGAAAATAAGCCCCGATTAGCAGAAGATCAATGTGCTGTTTGCAAGGAGTGTGGGCACTGGAAAAGAGAATGTCCTAAGGCAGGAGAATTAGATCCGGCTCTCCAGGCAATTAAATTAATGACTCTGGATGAAGAACTATGAAGGGGACTGGGGGAATCAACCCTAGCTGAATGTCTGGTTACATTGAAGCCAGGGAATGAAGAAATAGAGTTTCTGGAGCTACTGAATACATGCAAAGGGAAATTTAGTCACAAATCAGTAGATGTTGTTGGTGCGACAGGGCAGAAGGAAAATTGGCCATTTTTAGAGCCATTAAAGTTTAAATTGGGAAAACAATGGGTAACTCACCAGTTTCTGTATATGCCTGAATGTCCACTGTCTTTGTTGGGACGAGATCTATTGAGTAAATTAGATGCATAAATAACTTTCAAAGACGGAGAGATTAAATTGTTAATACCAGAATCAAAAGCCATAGAGGCAAGAGTGTTTATGTTACAGGATTCCTACAGGGAAGAACAGATTCCAGAAGAAGTGGAAAATGCAGTTATTCCTTTGGTCTGGGCAAGTGGAATTCTGGGACGATCTAAATTGGCAGAGCTGGTAAAGGTGATTTTAAAACCTGGAGCCAAACCGGTAAGACAAAAACAATATCCTATTAAGTGGGAGGCTCGAAAAGGATTAGAGGGGTTGATTACAAAATTTTTAGAATATGGACTATTGGTAGAGTGTGAATCAGAATATAACACTCCCATATACCAGTAAGGAAATCCGGAGGTAAGGAATACCGATTGGTTCAGGATTTAAGAGTTACAAATCAGATAGTCCAAGATATACACCCAGTAGTGGCTACTCCATATATTTTACTGCCTTCTTTGAAAGAGGAACATAAATGGTTTACTGTACTAGATTTAAAGGATGCCTTCTTCTGCATACCTCTAGATATAGGCAGCCAAAACATATTTGCTTTTGAGTGAGAAAGTCTGGCCACAGGACGAAAGACCCAATTGACATGGACTGTACTTCCACAAGGATTCAAAGTAGCCCTACGATATTTGGGAATCAATTGGCCAAGGAATTAGAGATATGGAAGAGACAGGACCAAAAGGGAAGTGTTCTGCTATCAGTTTACTAAATTTCCTAGGCCAAGGAGGATATAGAGTCTCCAGAAATAAGGCCCAAATAGGAAAAGAAACAGTAATTTATTTGGGATTTGAAATATCCCAAGGACAGAGACAACTGGGAAATGAAAGAAAAGAAGCTATCTGTCAAATTCCTGAACCAAGTAGCCTGAAAGAATTGAGAACTTTTCTGGGAATGATTGGGTGGTGCTGACTTTGGATTTTGGATTATGGATTGTATGTAAAGCCACCGTATGAGGCTTTAAAGGAATCCAAGGATCAGTATCTGACTTGGACACCTCAATGTCAGAAATCATTCAAAGAACTGAAAAAGGCATTAATGATGGCACCTGCTCTGGGATTACCTGATGTGACCAAACCTTTTGAGTTGTTTGCACATGAAAGGCAACATCTGGCTCTTGGAGTGCTGACGCAACGGCTGGGACCCTGGAGACGGCCAGTGAGGTACTTCTCTAAACAACTTGACAACGTGAGTAAAGGATGGCCAGGATGTTTACGCGCTGTGGCAGCAACAGTATTGCTGATCCAAGAAGCTCGAAAATTGACCATGGGTCAAAAGATGGTGATGTATGTACCGCATATGGTAATAACTGTTCTAGAGCAAAAGGGGGGTCACTGGCTATCCCCCAGCAGAATGCTGAAGTATCAGGTTGTCCTATTGGAACAAGATGATGTGGAATTGAAAACCACACCGATTGTTAATCCAGCGATATTCTTGTCAACAAAGAATCCAACAGGAAATTTAGAACATGACTGTTTGTGAACCATTGAACAAGTTTATTCCAGCAGACCAGACCTGAGAGATGAACCTCTGGAAAAGCCTGATCTGGAGTTATACACAGATGGAAGCAGTTTTGTACGAGAAGGAAAACAAAAGGCTGGATATGCTGTCATCACCACCTCTGAGGTATTGGAATCAAGGACACTACCTGTAAGTACCTCAGCACAGAAAGCAGAATTGGTGGCATTGAGGCGGGCTCTACAAATAGCAGAAGGAAAAAGGGTGAATATTTGGACTGATTCTAAATATGCATTTGGTGTGATCCATGCTCATGGAGCCCTCTGGCAAGAAAGAGGATTGCTGTCGGCCCAAGGAACATCAATAAAATATAAAGAAGAAATTCTCCAACTCCTGAAAGTTGTGCAGAGACCGAAAGAAGTGGCGGTAATGCATTGTAAAGCTCATCAGTTTGGTCAGACGGCTGTAAATGTAGGTAATCGATTGGCAGACAAAGCTGCAAAAGAGGCTGCAGAACGAGGTATCCTTGCACTAGTACCAGTAAAACAAACAAAATTATTAGATTTGACACCGAAGTACAAAAAATTGGATGAGCAATTAGCAAAACGATTAGAAGCATCACAAAATGCAGAGGGATGGTGGGTGACATCAGAAAAACAGGTGATAGTAACCCCGCAAATTATGACATAACTCGCAGAGGAAAAATATGAACAAACACATTGGGGAGTAGATGCAATGGTTTCAAGTTTAAAAACATCTGTAGTATGTGTAGGAATGATAGGAATAGTCAAATCAATAATAGCTAAGTGTCCAATCTGTCTTAAAAATAACCCCATGAACCAAAAGAGGCCAGCTCTAGGAATGATAAAACAAGGAAATTCTTCAGGAGATTATTGGCAAATTGATTTCTCTGAGTTACCCAGTCAAAATGGATACAGGTATTTATTAGTACTAATTGATACATTTTCTGGATGGCCGGAGGCCTTCCCTTGCTGCACCAACAAAGCTAGAGAGGTAGTTAAAGTGTTGTTGAAGGAAATAATACCAAGATTTGGAGTGCCATTGGGAATGTCTTCTGATAGGGGACCACACTTTGTGGCAGATGTAGTTCAACAGATCAGTAAAATTTTGGGTATAAAATGGGACTTATATACCCCTTGGAGGCCACAATTGAGTGGAAAAATTGAGAGATTGAATCGAATGTTGAAAAGACAAATAAGTAAAATTTGTCAGGAAACATCTTTGAAGTGGCCACAGGCTTTACCACTAGCTCTCTTGAGAATCAGGATCCCATCAAGATCAAGAGACGGTATAAGTCCATATGAAATTTTGTATGGTAAACCGTACCAGACTCCTTTATTCCCAGGGGATATGAAGGTAGCTGGGGAAACTGATTTGAAAGTGTATCTAATTTCTTTAGGAAAAGTCCTTGGAGCACTTTGGAGATATATTGTGCTGACTAGGTCACTTGCCTTGGATACGCCTGTACATCAGTATCAGCCAGGCGATCTTTGAACTTGGAACTCTGAACCACTGCAGGAAAAGTGGAGGGGACCATTCTAGGTACTGTTAATAACTTATACTGCAATCAAGGTTGGAGGAGTGGAACCGGGGATACACTACACCCGAGCGAAGAAAGCCCTGGCATGGAAGGTCATCAATAGGGCTTCAGAGACTGCAAAGTTGATTTTAAAACATGTTTAAGAAATTATCATTGGAAAATATGGAAGAATGGGTTTTGATTTGGAAACTGATGATGTTGGGAGCATTATTTGAGATGATAATAGATCAATTGGAAGGGAGAGTGAAGCAGAGCAGCTAATATACATTCCAAGGAGAACTCCAGAAGAAAATTTAATGGTAGGATTGATAAAAGAATTTGCAAATTTACAAAATGTAACCCAAATAACCGCATGTCTTCCAATTCCAAGAGCGGTAGGTGAATCAATTCCGTGGGGAATCTGAACAACAAACTTGAGCTCAGTAAGCACAAGGGATGAACAATTCTGCAAAGAAATAAGTAGAGGCCTCCCTGTACATGATCCCGAGGAAGCTGGACGTGTCGTCCATAATTGTGAAAATCAGACTAAGCGAGAGGCAGAGGCTGCATGGGATTCAGTGTGGTCTATGGCTATTCTATCTCAATTTCAATATATGGCTAATACTTCATGGTGTTTTGCCTGGGACGGAACAGTCTTTACAGTTTTCCCATCAGTTAATGACAGGGGAACCACATCCAGGGAAAAGGAAGACATAGTACCCTGCTGGAATTGTAAAAAGATATGTAATTGCAGTGCAGTTGATAGAGCAGTCCAAGAAGTTCCTCCCTTAGCAGCTGCATTGAAATATGGGTGTTGGTGCAGAGGACTCAAGAATGATTTAAATTTGACTAGTGTATATAAAATTAGAAGGGGATCAATATTTAGTTGTAGAAGGTCTACAGTTCAGAGCCCAGGACATTTAGTTTGGGCAATGAGTGATGGAACTTGGACCACCCATTTACCAATGGACGGGAAAGTAAAAAATTACTTTAGGAATGCCAACATTATGTCCTATCTGAAAGAAAGCTCCCTTTAGGGGAGATTCTGAAAATTTAAAGTTAATATGGACAAAAAGATCACAAATTGATGATGATGATTGGAATGAACCCTCGACAGGAGTGAAACTTGGATGAGCCTCAGAATCCTTATTGACTCCCTTGGCAACTTACAGGAATAGGGATTGGTTATATAAGTTGACAGGTCAAGTGAAAAGATTAGCCAAAATAACAAGGAAAGGATTTAAACAACTAAATTTACAGTCACAAGCTACTTCGAAGATGACCCTACAAAACAGGATGGCTCTAGATATGCTCTTACTAAAAGAACATGGAGTTTGTGGATACCTGAGGGATAGGATAGATCATTGTTGCATACATATCCCAAATGTTACTCAGGATGTTGAATATGATTTGGACTTATTGAGAAAAATAGAAAAGGATACTCAGGAAATGCAACAAGACATGCAAGAAAATTGGTTTGATAAAATTTTCACTGGATTGGGATGAAACTTGAGTTCTTGGGTGAAGTCCTTAATTGGTACTGTGTTATTATTATTATTAATATCTTTGGGAATATTATTCATTTATCATTGTTTGAAAAAGGAATTTACAAAAAGAGCTACCATTGATAACAGAATTACACTTGCATTGACTACAAAACACCAAAATTTAAATGGACTAACTAATAATGCTCCTACCATCATACAATAAAGTGATTGAATGTTAATAAGGAAATTAATTTGTAATGGAAGTATTGAAAAGAAATTATTTCAAAACTTCCAAAGGGGGGAAATGTAACCAAGGTGGTAGGGAATTAAAATAAAATAGGGTTAGAAAATAGGTTTGTGAATTTGTAGCAAGTTGTAACTATAAGAACATTATGCACCAGCAATGCTGCTCAAGAACCCACCTAACCCTTCCCATCTTGATTTAATTATCAAGGAGTTAAGTGTAACATTGTGATCATGGTATTATGTTTTGTTCTAATAACAAGTAGTCAGAAAGAAGGAACACCTTGGTCAGTTCTACGGTCCGGTGGGTGGGTAATTATTCATTCTATAGTCTTGTCTTAAAACAAAGGACTGTGGGGTGAATGATTGCATATTGGACCGATAGCCCGTGAAGATGTATTTAGTGTTGCCAAGTTTAAGTGAACTTAGAGGGAAAGGTAATTCCGGCAGGGGGAGATCGCGACCACCAACTCAGAGACCACCCACTCAAGAAACCCTCCGACTCAAAAGATTAAGGAAGTAAAATCCCGAGAAATTATAGTGAGCATGCGTGGTCATTTACATGGTAGGCGAGGAATACTTAACCAATCATTGCATGGACACTTGATGAATATGTATTAATCTTGCCTATAAATGTTTGATTTTTGAACCAATCGATGAACACGATTTAGGAGGAGCTATCCCCCGTGTTCCCGGCGCCGTGAATAAAGAATGCCTGCCTTTTAACACTACATTGGTGTTACGAGGTTTATTCCCGATTTCGGTGACACTTGTACTAAGTCAAGGACTTTTCAGATTCTCATGCTCTGCCAGTGAGGAGGTGCACAAGAAGCTGGGAGGGGGCGCAGCCGGGACAGCTGACCCAGACTGGCCAGAGAGATATTCCCTACTATATAACATCGTGCCCAGTGTATAAACTGGAGTTAGCCGGGGGGTGGGAATCGCTTCTTGGGGATAGGCTATTGATCACCGGGTGGTGAGCAATTGCTGTATTGGGCATCACTTGTTCTTGTACATTCCTTTGTTGGTATTATTATTGATGTTATCATTGTTGTTTCCTTCTTTCTTGCTGTCCTATTAAACTGTTTTTATCTCAGCCCACAAGGTTTTTTCCTGATTGTCTCTCCCATCCCACCTGGGGGGGGGAGTGAGCGAGTGGCTGTGTGGTGCTTAATTGCTGGCTGGGGCTAAACCACGGCAGTCCTTTTTGGTGCCAAACGTGCGGCTCGAAGGGCTTGAGATAATAACGGTTGCAGGTCATGATATCAGTTTATGTGATTTGCGTCATGCTATCATCTTCGCTGTACATGTTAAAGATTGGTGTTGGCTTCTGCGGGCTGCTGTACTCTGCAATGATTAGTAATGTCTTGCCTGGGAGATTTGTTTTTAGGACACTGACCTTGAGCTTAATGTGGTATCTGACCTCTGTACTAAAGCCGTTACTGTATTTCGGGTACTGTCTTGTGGAGACGATTAGCAATTATACTTCTGCCTCTGAAAGGCTTTTATGGAGGAAATGCAGAATGGCACCTTTGCTACCCTCTATCATAATGTTTCCTCCTTCATCACAATAACTTTTCAGTATTTTGAACACCCTTGGGTAGTTAAAATACCTCTATTGCTACTTCTGGGGAACATTGTTTCGTTTTGTCTAAGGTTAGCAAGCAATTTAAGAATATCACTCGGAGATCTGCCCCAAGGCTGGATAGTTATGAATGGCAGGGTGTGTGGAACAGCATGGGCAAATGCCTGGGGCGGTGAGCATCCCCAGTGTTTTGGAACTTTACTCCTGAACAAATGCAGAATCCTGATAAACTAGCAGAATATTTGGAAGAAGTATGCTGTCGCCCTGACAATTCCAAGGAGACACAAATCATTGCAATGTGCTGGGGCCTGGCCCATGCCTACCGAGCTCTTTTTAACACTATTCAAAGGGGAGAGAGGGTCTCTGGATCTGACAACACAACGGGCACTGCAGCTACTGCAACCCCCGTGACAGGCACTGCGACTACTCCAACCCCTGTGACAGGTGCTGCAGCTGGACCAGAGAACCAGCCCGTCCTGGTATCAGTCGCCACTGTACAAAAGAAGAAATCTTGGAAGCGGAAGTCAGCTCGTTTAGTAAGGGACAAGGAAGAAGCTTTTTCTAAGAAGGAGCCAGAGGAAGAGAGTGAGGAGGCAGAGTACTCCGAAGCAGGGCCATCACGAGGATGGAAGAGGGAAGAGAGCGGGTCATCGCTTGAAGAGGAGGAAGAGGAAGAACTCATAAAAGAGACGGTAACTACCCGATCTCTGACCCTGAGTGAATTGCGAGATATGCGAAAGGATTTCAGCCGTCGTCCAGGTGAGCACATTGTCACCTGGCTGCTCCGATGCTGGGATGATGGGGCCAGTAGCCTGGAATTAGAGGGTAGGGAAGCCAAGCAGCTGGGATCCCTTTCTAGGGAAGGGGGCATTGACAAAGCAATTGGAAAAGGTGCACAAGTCCTCAGCCTCTGGAGACGACTCCTGTCGGGTGTGAAGGAAAGGTATCCCTTCAAGGAAGATGTTCTATGTCACCCAGGCAAGTGGACCACCATGGAGAAAGGTATCCAGTACCTGAGGGAGCTAGCGGTGCTGGAAGTGATTTATGGTGACTTGGACAATGGTCAATCATTCAAAGATCCACATGAAATCAATTGCAAGCAACCTATGTGGCAGAAGTTTGTACAGAGTGCACCATCATCATATGCCAACTCATTAGCAATAATGACCTGGAAAGCCAGAGGGAGACCAACGGTGGACGAATTGGCTGGCCAACTCCGGCAATACGAAGAAAGTCTTTCTTCCTCCCTACAGGCCTGCATCTCTGCTGTAGAGAAACTGTCCTGGGAGTTCCAGCAATTCAAAGAGAATATGCCCTACCCTCCACCCGTACAGACCAGTATCTCAGCTGTTAGGAGTAACCGTTCCTCTGTTCAAGAGAGAGGTTATAGGGGGTACACACCTCGGGCCACCCTGTGGTTTTATCTGCATGACAGAGGACATGAGGAAGTGGGATCAAAAATCTACCTCGACCTTAGAGGCCCGGGTACGTGACCTGCAAAGAGAATCAATCACAAACAGGAGTTCTTCCAGGAATATTGCTGCTCCAGTTTCCAGTGAACAGTTTCCCAGACAGAGTAGAAGGGCTGGTCTGACTTCCAATCTTAATGAAGGGACTTCTGATTAGTATACACAAGAAGTGAATAATGAATCCTATGACTAGAGGGGCTCTGCCTCCAGCCAGATGGAGGAGAGGGATAACAGAGTTTATTGGACTATGTGGATTCGATGGCCTTGCAGGTCAGACCCACAGGAATATAAGGCTCTAGTGGACACCAGTGCACAGTGTACCCTAATGCCATCAAGCCATATAGGGGCAGAACCCATCTGTATTTCTGCAGTGACTGGGGGATCCCAACAGCCAACTGTACTGGAGGCTGAAGTGAGCCTAACTGGGAAGGAGTGGCAAAAGCACCCCATTGTGACTGGCCCAGAGGCTCTGTGCATCCTGGGCATAGATTACCTCAGGAGAGGATATTTCAAGGACCCAAAAGGGTACTGGTGGGCTTTTGGTATAGCTGCCTTGGAGATGGAAGAAATGAAACAGCTGTCCACCTTGCCTGGTCTCTCAGAGGACCCTTCTGTGGTGGGGTTGCTCAGGGTCGAAGAACAACAGGTGTCGATTGCTACCACAACAGTGCACCGGCGGCAATATCGCACCAACAGAGACTCCCTGATCCCCATCCATGAGCTGATTCGTGGGCTGGAGAGCCAAGGAGTGATCAGCAAGACTTGCTCACCCTTTAACAGTCCCAATATGACCAGTGCGAAAGTCTAATGGAGAGTGGAGACTGACAGTAGACTACTGTGGCCTGAATGAAGTCACACCGCCACTGAGTGCTGCCATGCCGGACATGCTGGAACTTCAATATGAACTGGAGTCAAAGGCAGCCAAGTGGTACGCCACAGCTGATATTGCTAACGCATTTTTCTCAATCCCTTTGGCGGCATAGTGCAGGCCACAGTTTGCATTCACTTGGAGAGGTGTCCAGTACACCTGGAATCGACTGCCCCAGGGGTGGAAACACAGCCCTACCATTTGCCATGGACTGATCCAGACTGCACTGGACTAGGGTGAAGCTCCAGAACACCTGCAATACATTGATGACATCACTGTGTGGGGCAACACAGCAGAAGAATATTTTGAGAAAGGGAAGGAAATAGTCCAAATCCTTCTGAAAGCTGGTTTTGACATAAAAAAAAGTAAGGTCAAGGGACCTGCACAAGAGATCCAGTTTTTAGGAATACAATCTCAAGATGGACATCGTCAGATCCCAATGGATGTGATCAACAAAACAACAGCTATGTCCCCACCACCTAGCACAAACGAAGCACAAGATTTCTTAGGCGTTGTGGGTTTCTGGAGAATGCATATTCCAAGTTACAGTCTGATTGTAAGCCCTCTCTATCAAGTGACCCGGAAGAAGAACGATTTTAAATGGGGCCCTGAGCAACGACAAGCCTTCGAACAAATCAAACAGGAGATAGTTCATGCCGTAGCCCTTGGTCCAGTCCAGGCAGGACAAGATGTTAAAAATGTGCTCTACACCGCAGCTGGCGTAAATGTCCCTATCTGGAGTCTCTGGAAGAAAGTATTACAGGAGACACAAGGACGACCCCTAGGGTTTTAGAGTTGGGGATACAGAGCATTTAAGGTCTGCTATACTCAAACTGAAAAAGTGATATTCGCAGCATATGAAGGAGTTCGAACTGCCTCAGAAGTGATTGGTACTGAAACACAGCTCCTCCTGGCACCTCGCCTGCTGGTGCTGGGCTGGATGTTCAAAGGGAGGGTCCCCTCTACACATCATGCAACTGATGCTATGTGGAGTAAGTGGGTCACACTTATCACACAGTGGGCATGAATAAGAAACCCCAGTCGTCCAGGAATCTTGGAAGTGATCATGGACTGGCCAGAAGGCAAAGATTTTGGAATATTGACAGAGGAGGAGGTGACACGTGCTGAAGAGGCCCCACTGTAAAATAAACTGCCAGAAAATGAAATGTAATATGCCCTGTTCACTAATGGGTCCTGTCGCATTGTGGGAAAGCATCGGAGGTGGAAGGCTGCTGTATGTAGTCCTATACAAGTCGTAGAAACTGCTGAAGGAGAAGGTGAATCGAGCCAATTTGCAGAGGTGAAAGCCATTCCGCGGGGTGTAGATATCGCTGAACGAGAAAAGTAGCCAGTGCTCTATCTTTATACTGACTCATGGATGGTGGCAAATGCCCTGTGGGGGGTGGTTATGTTGAAGGTATGCAATGAATGAAGCTGGGGGTATTGTTTAGTCTCTGTGAGCAGTTAACAAGGTGCAGCCTTGAGGGAAGGAACAAGATAATCACAAAAGAAACACAGCTACTGAACCTTGAGAGAACTATCCTAATTAACATCGAATTAACATATAATTGGCATAATAGAAACCTGCCCCTGGGCGGGGAAAGCCCCCTCTCCACAAAAGCCCCTTCCGCACTGAGCATGCCTAGGAAAAAAGAAGGATGCTGTGACTTTAAGTGGAGACGAGGTTTGCGGGAACCAATGGGAACAAGGGTAACAGAGCCAACTTTTAAAAAATACTGATAACTGTTGCTCGAAGTGTGACCCACTTACTCCACATAGCATCAGTTGCATGATGTGTAGAGGGGACCCTCCCTTTGAACATCAAGCCCAGCACCAGCAGGCGAGGTGCCAGGAGGAGCTGTGTTTCAGTACCAATCACTTCTGAGGCAGTTCGAACTCCTTCATATGCTGCGAATATCACTTTTTCAGTTTGAGTATAGCAGACCTTAAATGCTCTGTATCCCCAACTCTAAAACCCTAGGGGTCGTCCTTGTGTCTCCCGTAATACTTTCTTCCAGAGACTCCAGATAGGGACATTTACGCCAGCTGCGGTGTAGAGCACATTTTTAACATCTTGTCCTGCCCTGACTGGACCAAGGGCTACAGCATGAACTATCTCCTGTTTGATTTGTTCGAAGGCTTGTCGTTGCTCAGGGCCCCATTTAAAATCGTTCTTCTTCCGGGTCACTTGATAGAGAGGGCTTACAATCAGACTGTAACTTGGAATATGCATTCTCCAGAAACCCACAACACCTAAGAAATCTTGTGCTTCGTTTGTGCTAGTTGGTGGGGACATAGCTGTTGTTTTGTTGATCACATCCATTGGGATCTGACGATGTCCATCTTGAGATTGTATTCCTAAAAACTGGATCTCTTGTGCAGGTCCCTTGACCTTACTTTTTTTTATGTCAAAACCAGCTTTCAGAAGGATTTGGACTATTTCCTTCCCTTTCTCAAAATATTCTTCTGCTGTGTTGCCCCACACAGTGATGTCATCAATGTATTGCAGGTGTTCTGGAGCTTCACCCTGTTCCAGTGCAGTCTGGATCAGTCCATGGCAAATGGTAGGGCTGTGTTTCCACCCCTGGGGCAGTCGGTTCCAGGTGTACTGGACACCTCTCCAAGTGAATGCAAACTGTGGCCTGCACTGTGCCGCCAAAGGGATCGAGAAAAACGCATCAGCAATATCAATGGTGGTGTACCACTTGGCCGCCTTTGACTCCAGTTCATATTGAAGTTCTAGCATGTCCAGCACAGCAGCACTCAGTGGCGGTGTGACTTCATTCAGGCCACAGTAGTCTACTGTCAGTCTCCACTCTCCATTAGATTTTCGCACTGGCCATATGGGACTGTTAAAGGGTGAGCGAGTCTTGCTGATCACTCCTTGGCTCTCCAGCCGATGAATCAGCTTATGGATGGGAATCAGGGAGTCTCTGTTGGTGCGATATTGCCGCTGGTGCACTGTTGTGGTAGCAATCGGCACCTGTTGTTCTTTGACCCTCTGTGACTCCACCACAGAAGGGTCCTCTGAGAGACCAGGCAAGGTGGACAGCTGTTTCATTTCTTCCATCTCCAAGGCAGCTATACCAAAAGCCCACCGGTACCCTTTTGGGTCCTTGAAATACCCTCTGCTGAGGTAGTCTATGCCCAGGATGCACGGAGCCTCTGGGCCAGTCACAATGGGGTGCTTCTGCCACTCCTTCCCAGTTAGGTTCACTTCGGCCTCCAGTACAGTCAGCTGTTGGGATCCCCCTGTCACTCCAGAAATACAGATGGGTTCTGCCCCTATATGGCTTGATGGCATTAGGGTACACTGTGCACTGGTGTCCACTAGAGTCTTATACTCCTGGGGGTCTGATGTGCCAGGCCACCGCATCCACACAGTGCAGTCACCTCAGTTGTCCCTTTCTTCTACCTGGCTGGAGGCAGGGCCCCTCTAGTCCTGGTCATAGTATTTGCTACTCACTTCTTGCAAATATGAATCAGAAGTCCCTCTATTAAGATCGGAAGTCAGACCAGCCCTTCTACCCTGTCTGGGAAAACAGACAGGGCTGTGAGGGCTTTCCCCGCCCAGGGGCAGGTTTCTATTATGCCAATTATATGTTAATTAGATGTTAATTAGCATAGTTCACTCAAGGTTCAGTAGTTGTGTTTCTTTTGTGGTTATCTTGTTCCTTCCCTCAAGGTTGCACCTTGTTAACTGCTCACAGAGACTAAACAATACCCCCAGCTTCATTCCTTGCGTATCTTCAACAAGCGCGTTTAGTAAGGAATGAAGAAGCTTCCTCTAAGAGGGAGCAGGAGGAAGAAGTGGATGAGGCAGACTACTCTGAAGCAGGGCTATCACAAGAACAGGAGGGAGAAGTGGAAGAACTCATAAACGAGGGGATAAACACCCAATCCCTCTCCCTGAGTGAGCTGCAAGATATGCGAAAAGATTTCAGTACATTGTCACCTGACTGCTTGGATGCTGGGATAACGGGGCCAGTAGCCTGGAATTAGAGGGTAAGGAAGCCAAGCAGCTGGAATCCCTTTCTAGGGAAGGGGGCATTGACAAAGCTATTGGAAAAGGTGCACGAGTCCTCAGCCTCTGGAGACGACTCCTGTCGGGTGTGAAGGAAAGGTATCCCTTCAAGGAAGATGTTCTATGTCACCCAGGGTTGTGGCGACGAGGGTGTTGGCCTCTTCTCCCAAGTAACTAGCGACAGGACAAGAGGAAATGGCCTCAAGTTGCGCCAGGGGAGGTTTAGATTGGATATTAGGAAAAATTTCTTCACTCCATGGACCACCATGGAGAGAGGTATCCAGTACCTGTGGGAATTAGCCATAGTGGAGGTGATTTCACAGAATCACAGAATCACAGAATTGCTAGGTTGGAAAGGACCTTCAAGATCATCAAGTCCAACCATTAATCCAGCGCCACCATGTTCCCTAAACCATGTCCTGAAGTGCCACAACCACACGTTTTTTGAACACTTCCAGAGATGGCGACTCCACCACCTCCCTGGGCAGCCTGTTCCAATGCTTGATCACCCTCTCAGTGAAGAAATTTGGGACAACAAACTGACTTCCGCTTCCAATATTTCTTCTTTTTTATAGGGGGGACTGATACTGGCATGGGTTGGTTCTCTGGTTCAGCTGCAGTGCCTGTTGCCGGGATTGGAGTATCTGCGGTGCCTGTTGCTGGGGTTGGAGTAGCCACAGTGCCTGTCATTTTGTTATCAGACCTTGTCTTCCCCTTGAGGGTACTGAATAGTGTTGAACAAGGCCCAGTAAGCATAGACCAGGCCCCAGCACATTGCAGTGATTTGTGTGTCCCTGGAACTGCCAGGGTGACAGCATACTTTTCCCAAATACTTTACTAGTTTTTCAGGATTCTGCACTTGTTCGGGGTGAAGTTGCAAAACACTGGAGGTGCCCACTGTCCTAGGTAATTGCCCATACCATCCCACACACCCTGCCACTCATAACTATCCAGCCTTGGGGTACATGTCTCGTGATATTCTTAAATACTTTTTTAACATTAAACAAGACCTAAACGCATTCAGGAGTAGGAGCAACAGGAACATACTAGTTTGAACATCCCAAGGGTATTCAAAATTCTCAAGAGCTGTTGTAACTAGCCTGGAGGAGAAGGGGAAGTTGAAGGGAGGTGTCTCCCTTGTAAATTTGCTCTCCTGGCAGAAAAGGTAAATAGTGTAATAATTAATAGTTTCCAAGAGATGTATCACAAAGTATGGAGGCGACGGCAATGCTGAGTACAGAGAGAGAGCAGCTTAATGTTCCTACTGGACAATTTATCATTTCATAGAATCATAGAATCTTTGGGTTGAAATGGACCATTAAAGTTCATCTAGTCCAACCGCCCCGGCAATGAGCATGGACATCTTCAACTAGACCAGGTTGCTCAGAGCCCCATCCAGCCTGACCTTGAATGTTTCTGGGGATGGGACATCTACTGCCTCTCTGGGCAACCTGTGCCAGTGTCTCACCACCCTCATTGAGAAAAATTTCTTCCTTATATCTAGTCTAAATCTACCCTCTTTTAGTTTAAAACCATTATGCCTTGTCCTATTGCAAAAGGCCCTGCTAAAAAGTCTGTCCCCATCTTTCTTATAGGCCCCATTTAAGTACTGGAAGGCTGCAATAAGGTCTCCCTGGAGCCTTCTCTTCTTCAGGCTGAATAACCCCAACTCTCTCAGCCTGTCCTCATAGGAGAGGTGTTCCATCCCTCTGATCATTTCTATGGCCCTCCTCTGGACCCTCTCCAACAGGTCCATGTCTTTCCTGTGCTGAGGGCTCCAGAGCTGGACGCAGTACTCCAGGTGGGGTCTCACCAGAGCAGAGTAGAGGGGTAGAATCACCTCCCTCGACGTGCTGGCCTCGTTTCTTTGGATGCAGCCCAGGATACAGTTGGCTTTCTGGGCTGCGAGCACACATTGCCGGCTCATGTCCAGCTTTTCATCCGCCAATACCCCCAAGTCCTTCTCAGCAGGGCTGCTCTCAATCCCTTCATCCCCCAGCCTGTACTGATACCAGGGCTTGCCCCGACCCAGGTGCAGGACCCTGCACTTGGCCTTGTTGAACCTCATGAGGTTCACACAGGCCCATGCCTTGAGCTTCTCCAGGTCCTTCTGGATGGCTTCCCATCCCTCAGGCATGTCAACCGCACCACTCAGCTTGGTGTCATCTGCAAACTTGCTGAGGATGCACTCAATCCTACTATGCTGTTGATGAAGATATTAAACAGTACTGGTCCTAATACAGACCCCTGAGGGACACCACTCATCACTGATCTCCATCTGGACATTGAGCCGTTGACCACTACCCTCTGGATGCGACCATCCAAGCAATTCCTCATCCACCCAACAGTCCACCCATCAAATCCATATCTCTCCAATTTAGAGAGAAGGATGTTGTGGGGGACCGTGTCAAAGGCCTTACAGAAATCCAGAGAGACGACATCTGTAGCTCTTCCCGTGTCCACTGATGTGGTCACTCCATCATAGAAGGCCATCAGGTTGGTCAGGCAGGACTTGCCCTTGGTGAAGCCATGCTGGCTGTCTCAAATCACCTCCCTGTCCTCCATGTGCCTTTAGCATAGTTTCTAGGAGGACCTGCTCCATGATCTTCCCAGGCACAGAGGTGAGGCTGACTGGTCGGTAGTTCCCAGAGTACTCCTTCAAACCCTTTTTAAAAATGGGTGCAGTGTTTATTTTTTTCCAGTCTCCAGGGACTTCACCTGACTGCCATGACTTTTCAAATATCATGGAGAGTGGCTTGGCAGCTACATCAGCCAGTTGCCTCAGGACTCTGTGATGCATCTTTTCAGGTCCCATAGACTTATGGTCTGTGTTCTGGTACGCATGTTCAGGTACCTCAGGTGGTCATGAACCTCATCTTCTCCTATAGTGGGAGCGACTTTGCTCCCCCAGGTCCTGCCTTGCAGGCCATCCAATCAAGAGGTGTGGGAAGAGAGACTGTCAGTGAAGACTGAGGCAAAGAAGTTGTTGAGTACCTATCGTGGTTTAGCCCCAGCCGGCGACTAAGCACCATGTTGGGATCACCCTGCAAGGGCTCGACCTTAAGGAGAAGGAGCTGTGGCATTGATCTGCACGGCTCGGCCTTGAGGAGAAGGAGCTGTGGCATTGATCTGCACGGCTCGGCCTTGAGGAGAAGGAGCTGTGGCACTGAGAAGCTGGTAAACAGCTGGACACCTGCAGGGCTCAGCCTTGAGGAGAAGGAGCTGTGGTAAACAACTAAGAGGAAGCAAAGGAGCGTGTGGACACCTGCAGGCAGCGAATCCTGACTGTGGAGAAGTGCGTGGACTGTGTGTGGTAACCAACCAGGACGTATTTTGTGGCGCGTGAAAGAGCTGTAACTGCATAAAAAGCGGACACTTGTAGCAATAAAGGTCTTTGGCCTGAAACCCCGCCAGAGTCCATGCCCTGTTATTCCACAAATGGTGCCCGAACAGGGACACAAATCATAGGAAGAGACGACCGGTGGAGTAGCCCACCTGAGGAGAAAATAGCAGCGGACCAGAGCTGCAGGGGAAAATAGCAGCGGACCAGAGCTGCAGTCCAGACGAATAATCACCAAAGAGGTGAGCAGCTGGGGACGATAAGTAATGGGGTCGCAAATATCTTCAGAAGAAAAAGCAATCCTTTGTCTTATAGCAAAAATTTTGAAGAAAAGGGGGATTACTTATGATGAACAAACTTTGCGATTATTGTTAGCATTTTTGAAGAGCCAGGGGCTAGCAGCAGACTCTGCAACAGCTTTTGAGCGAGATACTTGGGACAAAGCCGGGAAATTGGTGTTTGAGGCAGCCTCTAAAGGGGATCATACAGCTGCGAAAGTGTTAACAACCTGGTGATTAGTCAGAGACTCTATAAAGGCGATAAAATCAGAGCGGACAGCGGCGGCAGCAGCTGCCGCTGCCACAGTCCTGGGAGAGAAGGGAGGCCGAGCTGGGGATGATGAGAACGAGCGACCTCCACCCGCATCCCCCACCCGCACCCCCACCTTGCTGATAACGCAACCAACAGAGGCGGCAACTCCTTCTTGGCCCCCGCCTCCTGACCTGGAATATGAGCGCTGGTCGCCCGTGCTGCAACAGGAGGGGGCTACCTGGGGCGATCCTTCCCCCAACTCAAGACACGACCCTGCTCAACATTGGCAAAGTATGAGACAACAGGCTTTGGCAGAGGGGGAGCTGGAGATTGCCACTTGCATCGCATGCCCTGTTGTACTACGACAAAATGGACCGAATACGTGGGAGCTGATGCGGTGGGAGATGGTCAGGGAGGTACGAAAGACAGTCATGCACAACGGGCTGACTTCGCCTTTTGCGCAAGGACTGTTAAGCACTGTGCTGAAAGGGCAGCTGTTAACTCCCTTTGACATCAAACAGCTAATGGACCTTATACTCACCCCTACACAGAAAGTACTTTTTCTGTCTCAGTGGCGAGACCTCTGTAACAGGGCGGCGATAGATAATCTGGGGCGAGGTGAAGGGGATCCTTTAAGGGCAGCAGGCATTCCTCAACTTACAGGGGAGGCGTCAATCTATTCGCCACAACTGCAGGCACGATTGGCGCCCGAGATTCTTAGACAGTCTGCCGATCTGGCACATCAAGCTTTGTTGAAAGTTCCTGACGTCGGTAAAGCAATGAGATCTTTTACTACTGTTAAGCAAGCACCGAATGAACCATATATGCTTTTTATCGACCGGCTGCAAGAGATGACTAATAAGCAGGTTGACAATATAGAGGCCAAAGAGGCATTAATCACGCAATTGGCGGTTGAGAATGCCAATGTAGACTGTAAGCAAATTTTGAAGACCTTAAGAAATCCAAGCCTTATCGAGATGATAGAAGCATGTAATGAGGTCGGATCCATTACCTATCAAACTGAGACTCTGGCCTCAGCGTTTGCCAC